>NW_028258325.1:43417500-44667500 GCF_053883595.1 Heterocephalus glaber | reverse complement strand
TGGGTCTTTGAGGGACACAAGAGCCAAACTGTAACAGATACTTTACTGATTACTGTACGTAATACAAAAATCTCTATGGGGTTAAACGGGAAAGTTAAGGCTCAGCAAGATTAAATAATTTATCTAAGCTCACACATTTAGCATAGGATTCCAAAGTAAGCCTTCTTGATTCCACAGCTCTTGAGCATATTTTCAGGTGGAATCAATATGAGAATTCCAGAGTCTTCTCAGTGATATCTTTAATAGCATTTTGATATCTTGTCTATACTATGTTATTAACCTGCTAATAAAAAAGCAAGATGGAAGTGCAAATCTTAGCATGTTTTCTTCATCTTTCCCTCCAGCACACAGGTCTAGGAGATAGATTTGGACTTATATGAATTCTTGCAGAAGCAAGAATTCTATAAATTCAAAGAAGGAATGAAATCTGTAAATTCAAAGAAATCTGTAAGAGCTATAAATTCAAAGAAGGAAAGAAATTGCTATTGGCTGTCAAATCTTTTACTTAGTAGTATAATTGGTGTTTGCACAGTACTTCTCCAAAATACATTTGAGGATGTATTGGTCTGCTTTCTAGTTATCACACACAATACTGAACACCCACAACTTAAAGGAAGAAAGGTTTAATTTAGTTCATGGTTTCAGTAGATTCAGTACATGGTGGCATGGATTCAAGGCAGAAACATCATGGTGGAAAGGTGTGGTGGAACGAAGCTGCTTAGTTCATGGTGGCTGAGAAGCATAGCAGGGGAACTGTACCAGAGAGGAATGGCTGAGGGACCCAAGACCACACCTCCAAGATTTACCCAGACACCCCCAGGAGCATGTTTTACTAATCTGTTAGGCATTTCTCAATCCAATGAAGTTGATCTATCAGGATTAACAGTCACAGAAGCTAAGTCTTATTCTCCCTATTGAGAGAGAACTGAGGCTCAGAAAGTTAAAACAACTCACCTAAAGTCATATAAATGATGAATGTTTAAGCTGAGATTTTCCCAAAATGTGTCTGCCTCCAGAAGTATGATCTTCCCTGACTCCTTCTGATCTTTCCCATCATAAAGTGAAGGCTGTTAAAGGGTTAAGAATATTGCCCTCTTAAATATAGGATAGAGCTGTCTTTTTCCCAAGGCTCAGGTCTGGCCAGTCCACCACTGAATGCCAAATGAAGAAGGCATGAGAGGAGTACTCTGGTCTCTTTGAGCTTTAGATGTATAAATTTGGTACTAACCTTTGAAGATCAAGTATATAAGAAAGCACAAACTTCCAGATGAGAGCAGTTGTACAAGACCCTGCTGCAGAAAAAGCCTTAGTGCTTTGTCCTAGTACAATATAATCTGTCATTAAGTAGCTGTCAGTTTCTTCCAGATCACTGTATTATGTATGGGTTGCAGGGCTACCAATTAAATTGAGCAAGTGCTAAAAATAAATAAATGATGAGGAGACTTCTATTTTCATCCAAGATAATTAGGGCCTGTGTTTGGGGTACTGAGGTGGAGTGGTGGTTGAGGGAATCAGAGAAAACAGTAAAGACAATGTGAAGCTCTTGAACACCCTTCAATAAAGCCAACTGTCTACTCTGCAGCTTCTGTTTACAAGCGGACCATTGTCCCCTAACTGGGCCCTTCGCCGAGGCCTGGGGCTGAAGCCTGGAGAGAGGCAGTTACGCGACACTCAGGATTTTATTCTTTCTTAAGATCCTCTTATATAACCGATTTGTTGTGCAATAGAGCAGTTAGTGGTTTAAGGAAGCTGGCCACCTTAGATAAGAAGTTGAATTATTCCAAGGGACATTTGGAGTCAGGCAGGCTGGGAGACACTACTAGTGAAGTGGGCCTCCCACACAGGACACGGTATTGTAGTTGAGAAGTTCCCTCTATGCAAGTCACATGAACCCCCCATTTCCTGAGCATCTGTATTTGGTGAGCACTGGAAACCTCTTGTTTTCCCACTGAAGGCCCCTGGCTTCCTCTTGGTAAAGTCAAAAACATGAACCTATTGCAACAGAAGCATAAAACAGCAGTTTGGTAGGAGAAGGAAAAGAGGAGAGGGAGGCAGAGCTCCATAATTAAAAAGAAATTATCTTAGAGACTCATATGAGTGCTAATGTCCAAGTTCAAGGCTGCATATATGCATTGACATGTATAAGCACGCACACGTGGACACACACACACACATACACACAGCTGCAGACAGATACTAACAAACACAACTAGGGCAAAGGCTGCCAGGGGCAGATGCAAGTAAGAGAAAGAAGAGGAAGGAGGGGGAACCTAAACCTACTGAGATGCCAAGTAATCTATAAATTGTCTGTGATAGTTTTCTTTTCATGAAAAAGCTGGAACAAATCCTAGAAATATTAGGTTAGAATGTTCATTTCTTGGCAAATTGGCTTCTCAGTCATAGTAGGATGTCGATGGCCTTCAGTGTCTATGTCTTCTACCACTCCATGTCCTCAGGTGGGAAATACCTGGAGCCTGAAGCTGCCTTAGGGAGCAGCAGAAGAGTATGACACCTGCTCAGGGCTTTTTCAAAATCAAAGATGATGACAAAAAATGAGTACACCAGTTTTTATCACCATCATCTCATTTTTATTATATTCCACCTTTAAATCCTGGGGGTTGGTGTGACACAATAGATGTCTTCTATATATCTACATTTTGATTAAAGAAGATAAGTCCATGCTAGAAGATGCTATACCTTAAGAGATCCTAGTGACATGACAGACACCTTAATCTCCATATTTATGATCTCTATTGACCTTGAGTAATAAGTGTGTTAGAGTATTTTGACTTAGAACTTCTCCCCTTTTGAAACTGAGAGAGCTTATTCATAAAACCCTAATCCTGTACAAAGGTACAGATAATAGGAATCAGTAATAATGTCTTATTACACAGTATAGTGAAAACTGCTAATGATGTATGTATATTTCAAAATATCTAAAAGAGAGGCTTTTTAATGTGTTCACCACAAAGAAATGTTTGAAGTGATGGATATGCTAATTACTTAAATTTAATAATTATGAATTATATACATATGTACTGATATGTATCTAGATAGATAGATAGATAGATAGATAGATAGATAGATAGATAGGGCAGGGCTTGGGATATACTCAGTAGTAGAGAGCTTGCCTAGCATTTGTGAGGCTCTGAGTTTGATCCAAGCACTGCCCAAAAAATCACACTGTACCCCATAAATATGTGTAATTATTATGTATCAACTACAAAGGAAAAAAATTCCCCAGGCCAAGGAAAGGCCATGAGGATAGATCTGGACAGGAAGCTGTTTCTGCCTGCTTTGATGCTTTGATGATGAGAGAGCGTCAGACTTTCAAGTTGTGTCAAGGGCTCTTTTCCTTCTATGCTGCTTCTGTGGGAAGGAAGACCTGGTTCAGCTCTCTTTCAATCCCTAGCTCTCATCTTCTGGAAATGAAAAGGATGGAGCCTGATGATTTGGACAAAAGGAGGAGGCATTAAACAGATGGATGCAAAAGAAAGTAGTATGGAGGTGAGATAGTATTATGGTTTGCATGTCAGATGTTGGAGGTTTGGTTCCCAGTGTGGTGGATATGAGAGCTGGTGTGGAGCCTTTATTTTTTTATTTTTTATTTTTTTATTTTGAGACAGGGTCTCACTAGGCAGTTCAGGCTGGTCTTGAATACACTATGTAGCCCAGGCTGGCCTCAAACTTGCACCATCCTGCCTCAGCCTCCTAAGTGCTAGGATTACAGGTGTGCACCACACCTGGCTATGAGTGGAGCCTTTAAAAGATGGAATCCAGGGAGGGCTGGGGATTTAGCTCAGTGGTTTCGCTGCCTGCTGCACAAGCGCAAGGACCCGAGTTCGATCCCCGGTACCAAAAAAAAAAGATGGAATCCAGGAGATGTCATTTGGTCATTGGGCTCATGCCCTTGGAAAGGATTAACATAGTGATTGTGGGATGCCAGTCTCTCTGGCTTTTTCTCCCACAATGTGATTTCTTCCTGTACATGCTCTTACCATGATGTCATCTGTCATGTGACACAGTCAGGCTGGGCCTTGTCAAAACTAGCACCATGCTATTTGGACTTTCAGCCTCCAAAATTGTGAGTTAAGGGGATCAAACTCAGAACCTTGCACTTGCAAGGCAGGTGCAGCACCACTGAGCTAAATCCCTGGCCCTCAAACTTCTTTTCTTTATAAATTATCCAGCCTCATATGAAGTTATAGTAAGAACAGACTACTACAGGAAGAAAAAGGCGTGGAAGTACAGAATAGGATGGAGGTGCTATATCTCTTGGTTCATAAACCACAGCAAATACTTTCTTCAGAGACTTGACTTCCAGCACATTTGTCCTGTCAATGAATTTCTAAGTGTTAAGAGCCTGCAACATATCTAGAATTGAACAAGGCAGTTCAGAGACTATTAAACAAGCAGAAAAGATGGTCAATCCAATGTGTTTATAGCCTCCTTTTCTCCAAGAAGACAGATAATTCAAAAGATAAAATATGGCAGTGCAAATATGTATAATAATTACTCTAAGTGCAGTACAAATTTAGAAAACAGAAACAGCTGGAATAATATCCATTGTTTCCTGATAATGAGAAGGTCCTGTGATAGAGCATGCTTGATGTTTTACGTACATATTTGTATTTTTAATTTTCCCCAAAATTACTTTTCAACGTAGTTTTCTTACATCCATTTTATAAGTAAGACCTTGAGATTGAAAGAGAATAGGTAAGTTTCAGACAGTCTCAATACAACAAACCATCTGAGGTAGGATTTAAAACTTCCTTATCTGACTTAAACTATACTGTCTTAAGCAGTCATTGCATCTTCATTCCATGCATGTACCAGGTGGGTCTTCCCTTTTGTCAAGAAAGTCACAGCTCCCTCCCCTAGCAGAGTTAAAGCAGATGAACCAGGTCATCCCTCTGGATGTGTAGATAATAGGGGAGATATTTTCATTTGGGCATAATGCTATCTCCCTCCCAAATAATCAGAGCTCTTTTAGTAAGGGAGGAGAGAACAGATACTGAAACTAGAGCATCTGCTGCACTGAGCCTCTTACATATATAGTGTCCAATGCTGATGGGAGATGCTGGACTCTGGACAAGGACATGGGAAGTAGGAGTTGGAAGTTTTTTTTTTTTTAATTTAAAAATACCTAAGGAGAAAAAGCTTACATAGAGGTAGATCAAATAGAGGTCCTGAAAGAGATGGGTGAATAAAGGATGATTGCAAGGAAAATGGGAATGGGGTGAACAGTAAAAGGGGAGGTTGTATGGGGCAGAAGATGGGTGTGACTTCATCCACACTGAATTTGAAGGTATGGTACGGCATCCACATGGCCATGACCTCTGTGCAGGTGGAGATTACAAATCCTGAGGGTGAAGGGATCATCAGGTCTGAGACAACAGCATCAGAATAATTCTGGAATAATAGGACAGTTTTTCAAAGCAGAGAGCACAACAGAGGAGACACAGGGCTTCAAGGAGCTGGAAGGAACATCCCACTTAGAAAAGGAAAAAAGTTCCTAGGAGTTCAGAGGTCTCAGGAAAGCAAGATTTCATAGAAGATGAAGTTAGAGTGAGTTTCAAGGCCAAGGTTAACTGTCAGATGTAGATGAGGATTTAAAGAGGAAGGGAACTAAGAAAGACCCCCTATTTGGAAAAAGGAGATAATTGTTATCTAGAGGCAGCAGAGTAGAAAAGAATGGAAGGAACAGAACCCTAAATATAACTGAATCTCTCAACACTAGCCCTCTCAAAAGGGCCTTATGAATTTCATGACAATGTGATTCTTTTTTAATTGTTGTTCTTTTCACGTGGCAGATACAGCAACTCTTTATAATCCTGAATATGAATATATCACTTCATTGAGATCCCCTGAACAAAACAGAAAATTTATTTTATGAGATTACATAGATTAAGTTATGATCTAAACAGATAAAGAATGTTTTGACACTCCATGGGTTTTGTTGCTGTTGTTTTATCCACAGGCCTCTTATGTTAAAAATCACCCACCTGTCCCAGCCCTGGGAAGCATTCCCACGTGCTCTGTGCCCCACTTCAAAGCCTGGCACTTCCCAAAGTCCAGTTGCCTTTGAAGTCTTTGAAGTGTCCGTGGGAGAAACCGGAGTATTTGAGACAAAAAGTGCCTTCAGGTCTTCTGAGTGTCAAATCTCCATCACCACTTCATGAGACTAAAGGCTATTTTTAAAGCATAACAGTTTCCCTCCATTAGGAGAGTAAGTACCATTCTGCTCTATGCATGTTAAGAGCAGAAGCCCAGCATGGCAGTAGGCTGTAGACCATAATTTGTCAGGATGTAGAAAATTCACAGAGTTTTTCAGTGCTGCTCAAGTAATTTCTCAATAAGAAGAAAACAGGGTCATTTTAAAAAATACTTGCAAGGGTTGATCAAAAATATGGTGAATGTTTAAATCTTTAAACAATTTATTATAGTAAAAGACACACTGCCAAGAATGATAAGATAAATTTGTTCAAAGCTAGGTAGCATATTCTGAAGGGAATTAATGGGAATGTGTCTCTTATAAACATTTTTTAATCTAAACATTCACTGTCTTTGCTTCTCACCTTCATTGATCAACTATTTCTGTCAAATAAAAACATTACAGTCTGTCTTCATGTACCTTATTCACTAGATCTGGCAATCTGTGACTTTTGGCTCTTCCACAAAGTCAGAATGACCATGTGTGGTAAACACTTTCATTAGATTCAAGACATTAAGGCAGCCACAACAGCGCAACTAAAGACAGTCACAAAAGAAGACTTTCAGAATTGCTTCAGAAAGTGGCAAGAATTATGGGATAAGTGTGTTCAAAGTATGGTAGAGTATTTTTAAGGCAAATTGATGGCAATATTTTACTGTAATATATTGCCTTATTTAAACAGTCACTGTATATTTTAGGTCATACTTTGTAGATATCTTATAGTTACCTCTCCTAAATGCAACCCTTCAAAGGTGATAAGCAATGTTTCTCAAATGGTGGTAAGTTCCTCAAAGTGTTATTATGTAAAATAATTTTAGGTAATACAGAAGATCACTCATGATGGTATTATATTCTGATAAACCTACCATGAAATGAAAATATCAAGTAAAAATGCATTTAAAACATTTAATTTACCAAATGTCAAAGTTTAGCCTGGCCTATCTTAAACATGCCCAGAACACTTATATCAGTCTTCAGTGGGCAAAATCATCTACAGCAAAATGTATTTTATAAACCTGTTGGCTCTCTCAGGAGGCTGATGGGGGGCTGTGGCTGATTGCCATTTTCCAATATCATTAGAGAGTATTGTACCACATATCACCAGCCTGAGAGATCAAAATTCAATTTTCAAAGTATGCTTTCAACTGAATGTATATTGCTTTTGCACCATGGTAAGGTTGAAAAATCGTAAGTGAAATAATCATTAAGTCAGAGACCATATATAATGTATATAATGATCATTTGGTTAGTCAGCATTGGTTAAGTTAGGTGGAGTAATTAGTGACCTTTAAGATAATCTCAATGGCTTACAATAACAAACATTTATTTGTCTGTAAAATACATTAAAATTGCCAGTTAGTTTCAGCTTTGCTTCTTCATTTCAAGACCAAGCTAAAGCATAGCTCCTAATTCAGTTTTTAGGCAAGGGAAGAGAATTATGTAACTAGAATCATGGAAATGCCGCCTGACATCTTCTACTCAGCAACAGCAGCAGATATCAGTGGACAAAGCCAGTCATGTGATTGAGCCTGACACCAATGAAGCAGGAAATGAAATCTTTCCTGTTCATTGAATGGTACTGTAAACAACTTGAAAAAATTTTTAATTGTAATGTATTTGTTTTAATGTATTTGATAAAAACAATCAAATCTATGATTTCACAGATAAATTTTTTTCTAAAATACTTAAGTGAAAACAGTCTATAACACTTTCTTTCATCTCTTTGTGTATCAATCTAAAGTATTGGCAGATGTCTTAGGTTTCTTTTCTCATTGCTGAGACAAAATACCCAAAACTTAAAGTTAAAGGAGGGAAGGTTTATTTAAATTTACAGTTTGTAGCAGTTTCAGTCCATAGTTGGCTGGCTTAAGACAGGGTGGCATGGTAGAGGGGCATCATGGTGGAGAAATAGCCCATGGAAAGCAGGCAGGAGACAGCAAAGCAGCAAGCAGCAGTAGCAGCAGTGTGCCTCTCCCTTTTATACTTTCCAGGCTACCTGCCTTTCAGGTGATGCTACCCACACCCAAGATGAGCCTTCCTATTATCCATACCCAGAACTAAGCTAAACCAATCAGTGGGCTAATTTAGTTATCACACACGCTAATCCCAATGTCACATAGCCTAGATCCAGCCACCTTTGAAAATCTCTATCTATGACCACACGAGTCTTTGGGGGGACATCTGGATGCAAGCCATAATAGTAGATAACACGTGATGCACAGGATAACAATCTTGAGTCATGGTCCACTTGTCATCAATGAATAAGGTACAGATTTTGTTTAATACCCTCTCATTACTAAGACAGAAAAGACAGCACCTGACATTTTAGTGTGTTATTTTCTGAACTCAAGTAATTTATATCACTATCACGCTTTTTGATCTACCTTCATACCAAATGTGCCATGGTTTGCTTAAGAGTGCTGTTTGAATTGATTCATGTTTTCATTTAAGTATTTTAGGATGGAACATGCCACAGCTCCCAGCCCAGAGGAGGCTTCTGGGTAACTGTGCCACAGCTCCCAGCACAGAGGAGGCTTCCAGGTAAGCGTGCCACAGCTCCCAACACAGAGGAAGCTTCCAGGTCAACATGCCACAGCTCTCAGCCCAAAGGAGGCTTCCAGGTCACTGTGCCAAAACTCCCAGTGCAGAGGAGGCTTCTGGGCAGGTGTGCTACAGCTCCCAGTGCAGAGGAGGGTTCTGGGTCAATGTGCCACAGCTGCCAGTGCAGAGGATGCTTCTGGGTCAGCTTGCCACAACTCCCAGAGCAGGGGAGGCTTCCAGGTAGGTGTGTCACAGCTCCCAGTGCAGAGAAGGCTTCTGGGTCAGTGTGTCACAGCTCCCATCACAGAGGAAGCTTCTGGGTAGGCATGCCTCAGCTCCCAGCACAGAGGAGGCTTCTGAGTCAATGTGCCACAGCTCCCAGTGCAGAGTAAGAGGCTTCCAGGCCAACCTACCACTGCACCCAGCACAGAGGAAGTCAGCTGCACAGGCACCAGCAGCATCCCCCCACCCCCAGTTGAAATGAGAAGGCACATACATAAGCCTCAGAACCAGACTTCCAGATCACCTAAAGCAACTCCAAAGGGAAACAAGATGAAAAAAACTGATACTCAACCACCTAGACTCCCTGAACTAGCAACGAAAGAGGATCTGGAAAAAATGAAATAAGAAATAATTTCTCACATAACAGCAGAGATTGTGCCCATAGTGAAAGACATGATTAATAAATCTAGAGAGGACACAGATAAGAAAATAGAGGAGATGAGGAACATGATGGAATCCCAACAGAGGAAACAAATGGAATCCATAAAACAGACACAAACAGATTTCCAGGAGATTAAAAACTCCTTTGAAAGTCTATGCGTCAGAATGAGGCAATGTAAGCACAGAATTTCATATATAGAAGATAAGATTACAATTAGTGAGTGAAAAATTTCTTTAAAATTGTAAGGGACCACAAGAAATCAATCCAGCAGCTGCTAAACGATGGAAAGAAGAATAACATAAGACTGATTGGAGTCAATGAAGAAACAGGGGAGAGTTCAGATGACATAAAAAAACTGTTCACAGAAGTGATAGCAGAAAACTTCCCAAGCAGGGGAAAAGAACCTCTTGACATACAGTTAAGTGAGGCATATAGGAATCCAACTAGCCTTGTTCAAAATAAATCTACCCATAGGCATATAATTGTTAAGATTCCAGAAACCCAACAGAAGAACAAAGTTCTACAAGCAGTTAGAGAAAGGAAACAAATCACATACAAAGGAAAGCCCATCAAAATCACAGCAGACTTCTCAATGCAAACCCTCAAGGCAAGAAGACCTTGGAGTGATGTATTTCAAGTGCAAAAGGAAAACAATGTCCAACCAAAATTGATATACCCTGAAAAACTATCTTTCAAAATTGATGGTGAAACAAGATATTTTCATGACAAATAATACCTTAGGAACTTCATGAACACCAAACCAGCACTCTAAAAAATTTTAGACAAAATCCTAGGAAAAGACAATGTGGATCACAACCACAGGAAGCCCAGTGCAATGAATCCATCAGGCACAACAAGAAATTAAATGCAAAGGGGGAGAATCCAAAAAAAAAGGCATGAAAAGGATAAGTCAATACATATTAGTTATAACCATCAATGTTAATGGTCTCAACTCACCAATCAAAAGAACTAGACTGGCAGAATGGGTCAAGAAGCAAGATCCAACAATATGCTGCATACAAGAAACATACTTAATTCAAAAAGAAACTCATAGACTGAAAGTTAAAGGGTGGAAAACAATACTTGATGAGACAGGAACCTGAAAAAAACCAGGAGTAGCTATCCTCTTTGCAGATCAAGTGGATTTCAAACCCACACTGATTAAGAGAGACTACATCCTTGTAAAGGGAACAATCCAAGAGGAAGATACAACAATCATAAATATCTATACACCAAACACTAGTGCACCCAACTATATAAAACAAACACTAGTGGACATGAAAAATCATATCAGCACTAATACAATAGTAATGGTGGACCTCAGTACCCCATTGTCACAAATAGATAGATCAACTAGACAAAAACAAACAACAAAACACTAGAACTCAATGAAACTTTTGAACAAATGAACTTAACAGATGTTTACAGAGTATTCCACCCCACAAAATCAGAATACACATTTTTTTCAGCTGCACATGGGTCGTTCTCCAAAATAGACCACATACTCACTCATAGAACATGTTTAAGTAAGTACAAAGGAATTGAAGTTATCCCCTGTATATTATCAGACCATAGTTCAATCAAATTGGAGATCAATAGCAAAAGAAACCACAAAAATTTCATAAACACATGGAAATTGAACAGCACACTTCTGAATAACCAGTGGGTCACAGAGGAAATTAAAGAAGAAATCAGACAGTTCCTTCAATTAAATGACAATGACAATACAACATATTGGAATCTATGGGACACAATGAAAGCAAATTTCCCTTATGAGAGAAATTCATAGCAGTGAATACTCAAATTAAGAAAACAGAACGAGCCCAATTAAACAACCTAATGCTGAACCTCAAGCTTCTAGAAAGAGAAGAGCAGGACAAACCCAAAGCCCATAGAATGGAGGAAATTATAAAGATCAAGGCAGAAATCAATGCAATGGAGACTAAGAGAATGATACAAAAAAATCAATTAAGTCAAGAGTTGGTTCTTTGAAAAAATGAACAAAATTAACAAACCCTTAGCCAACCTTATCAGAAAAAGGAAAGAAAAGGCCCAAATCCATGCAATTAGGAATGAAAAGGATGAAATTACAACAGACCCAGCAGAAATCCAGAGAATCATCAGTATCTACTTTGAGAACCTATACACCAATAAGATGGAAAACACAGAAGAAATGGACAGATTCCTAGACACATATGCATTTCCAAAGTTGAATGAAGAAGACCTAAAAATTGTAAACAACCCAATATCAATCAATGAAATTGAAAACTTAATCAAAAACTTACTAAGAAAAGCCCGTGTCCTGATGGGTTCACTGCCAAATTCTACAAGACATTTGGAGAGGAACCACTGCCACTACTGTTTAAACTCTTCAGTGAAACTGAGAAGGAAGCAATACTCCTGAATTCACTCCTGGAAGCAAACATCAGCTTGATCAACAAAGCAGAGAAAGACTCAACTGAAAAAGAGAGCTATAGGCCAATCTCACTAGTGAACATACATGCAAAAATCCTTAATGAGATACTGACAAATAGAATGCAGAAGATCATCAAGAAGATCATATACCCTGACCAAGTGGGATTCATCCCAGGGATGCAGGAATAATTCAACATACGCCAATCAATAAATGTAATACACTATATCAACAGAGCCAAGGCCAAAAACCATATGATCATCTCAATAGATGCAGAAAAAGCATTTGACAAAATCCAACATGCAGTTATGAAAAAAACCCTACAAAAAATTGGAATAGATGGTCTCTACCTCAATCTGATAAAAGCCATCTATGAAAAACCAACAGCCAATATCATACTAAATGGTCAAAATCTGAAATCCTTCACACTAAAATCAGGAACAAGACAAGGATGTCCACTATCACCACTCATGCTCAATATAGTTTTGGAAACATTAGCCACAGCAATTAGACAAGAGAAAGAAATAAAAGGAATAAAGATAGGAAATGAAGAATTCAAATTGTCATTATTTGCAGATGACATGACACTCTATATCAAAGACCCCAAGAACTCCACCAAAAGTCTTCTAGACTTAATAACCAAATTCAGTAAAGTAGCTAGATACAAGGTCAACACACAAAAATCAATAACTTTCCTCTACACAAACAATGGACTCACTGAGAGAGAAATAGGGCAAATAATTCCTTTCACAATAGCATCCAAAAAACTGAAATACCTAGGAATCAACCTAACAAACAAAATCAAAGATCTCTTCTCTGAAAACTATAGCACTTTGAAAAGAGAGATTGAAGACAATATCAGAAAATGGAAAGACATCCCCTGTCCTGTGTAGGAAGAATCAACATAGTGACAATGGCCATACTTCCAAAACTGCTATATAAATTCAATGCAATCTCAATTGAAATCCCAGCAGCATACTTCATGGACCTTGAGAAAACAATCCAAAAATTCATTTGAAACAAGAAGAGACCCAGAATAGCAAAAGCAATTCTAGGTAACAGAGACATGGCAGGAGGTATCACAATCCCCAACCTGCAACTATACTACTAAGCTACTGTGATAAAAACAGCATGGTACTGGCAAAGAAACAGACCTGAGGACCAGTGGAACAGATTAGAAGATGCAGAAACAATGCCAGACACACTCATCCATCTCATCTTTGATAAAGGAGCCAAACACCCTCACTGGAGGAAAGATAGCCTCTTTAATAAATGGTGCTGGAAAAATTGGGCTTCAACTTGCCAAAGATTAAAACTAGGCCTATATCTCTCACCATGCACTAAACTAAAATCAAAATGGGTTAAAGATCTAAATATTAAAATAGAAACTCTGAACCAGTTGGAACAGAGGTTAGGTAGAACCCTTGAAGACATCGGTGTAGGAAAAGATGTTATGAACAAAACCTCAGTTGCCCGTGAACTAGCACAAACAATCAACAAGTGGGATCCCTTCTTATTAAAAGGCTTCTGCACAGCAAGAGAAACCACCAGCAGTGTGAAGACACAACCTACAGACAACCTACAATGTAGGAAAAAATTTTCACCAGCTGTCCCTCAGACAAAGGTCTACTATCTCGAATCTACAAAGAACTAAAAAAAATCAGACCTCCCAAATTTAAAGACCCAATCCAAAAATGGGCATCTGAACTGAACAGGCATTTCTCAGACAAAGAAGTAGAAATGGCAAATAAACATATGAAAAAATATTCAACATCACTGGTTATTTGAGAGGTGCAAATGAAAAGAATGCTGAGATTCCACCTCACCCCTGAAAGAATGGCTGCTATCAAGAAATTAACCAATAACAAGTGCTGGCGGGGATGTGGGGAAAGAGGAACCCTGCTCTACTGCTGGTGGGAGTGTAGACTGGTGCAACCTCTGTAGAAATCAGTATGGAGATACCTCAAAGAACTAGGACTGGAAGTCCCATTTGACCCCACTATTCCCCTGCTGGGGATCTTCCCCAAAGAATTAAAAGAATCATACCACAGTGATATATGTGCACCCATGTTCATAGCAGCACAGTTTGAGGTAGCTAAAACTTGGAAACAGCCCAAATGCCCATCAACTGGAGACTGGATAAAAAAATTGTGAGCTTTTTTAATAAAATGGAGTACTGCTGAGCCATAAAAAATGAGAAATTAGAGACATTTATAGCTAAATGAATGCACATTGAGGTGATACTCTTAAGTGAAATAAATAGGACACACATGTGTAAATATCGAATAGTTTCTCTAGTGTGAGAAATTGAAAATGCAAATAAGGACTAAAAGGTATAATAGATAATGTGAAATAGGAAGAAAAGGGGCAAAGGGGAAGGGGAAGTGGGAGGGGTTCAGGAAAGGAAAGAAGGGAATGGAATTAATATGAGAAAATGAAAAAAAGAAAACAAAGTCTTTGTAAATATGGAGGGATGCAGGGGTTGAATGGAGGGCAGGGGAATGGGGAAAAAATAAGAACCAAGAGAGATTATGTAAAGGTGCAAATTTCCAATGATGAATGTCATTATATTGTATACCTAAAATGTACCAATAAAAGGATATACCGTTAAAACAAAAAATATTTTAGGATGATTTTTGGTATGGGGGATGGAACTCAGGACCTTGAGCTTTCGAGGCAGGAGGTGGAACCACTGAGCTAAATCCTAGGCAACATTCACTGTCTTTCTCCACACAGAGAAGAGGCACTGTAAGGACACAACAAGAAGGTGGCCCTCTACAAGCCTGGAACTGAGCCTGCATCAGAAATGGAATTTGCTGACACCTTAATGTTGAACTTCTGGCCTCTGTAACTATGAAAACATAAATTTCTGTTCTATATGCCACTCAGACATTGATATTTTGTGATAGCAGCCCAGTCTGACTAATATAGACTGTAATAATAAGCATTTGTAGAGTGACAATTACATATATACCAAACTGTTATGCTAGAAACTGTAGCAGCTATAGAAATAAACCATGTATGTTCATTGTTCTCAGGGCAAATTAAAGCATGTACATAAATAATCATGGGTTTTGGTTGCATAAAAAGGCAAGTACTGTGAAATTCTTGGGAGTTCCGCGTAAAAACTGGTAGAATTATGGCAGGCTTAATAACCGAGAGACCTTTTAAATTTCAATAGAGTATGGATGAGAGGAATGTCTTTCAAGGTGAAGGGCATAGAAGATCTAAAGGCACAGAGGTGGGGAACGTTGGGGCAGGATGTGGAGTTGTAGGAGACAACACTAGCTAGTTAATAGAGTATGAAAAAATCTTATCTTCCTTAAATATTTGTGATGGTTACACATAAGCACTGTGAGAAGATGCCCCATTTTAATCTGGAGAGCAACCTTGATTGGATTGGGAAGAAGTAAAGAAAAGAAGGCTGAAGGATGACAGGTCTAGATAGGAGACTTCTGGTGATTTTCAGGTGAAGGTGATGAAGGCCTGAGCAGTAGAACTGAGGTTGAAGAGAAGATGGAGACAAGATGTACAGACAGATGTGCAGGGCCAGGAAAAGGAAAGAGAGGAAATGATGCTAAAGAATAGAAACCACAGAGAAAGACACACTCTCAGACAGTGATGTGTCCCCTCTCTTGAACTGACATCTCTTTGGAAAAACTTCTGACCTTTCTCACAGAAAGCTGCACGCACACACACACACACACACACACACACACACACACACACAGTGCATTTTGCCTTCAATTTCCAGTGGTTTATAGACCCCATGATGTCTATCTCTAGAGCCAAGTTAAGAAAACCTAAAAGCCAGTTGGCTATTTTTATTGAAAATGTGTCATAATATTATTTTCCTACGATTACCACTCCACCTAAAAATTGAATAGTCAATATTCTTTCTTGAAATTGAAATTTCTGATTAATCAAGATTCCCTACCACTATCCTCTTGTTTATATATTTCCCTATAGCTGTACCTAAAAAGTACAAAAAATGTGGCCCCCAAGACAGAGCCAGCAGTTTCTCAGGAAGACTATTTCACAGCAGTCAAAAGTTTTAGCCAACAATCTAGAAATTCTCCAGCTTCCTGCCATGGGCTGAGGGCCACCTGAGTAAAGGATAAAGTAGTAACTAGCATGGAGGGAGCAGAGATGCATGAAGTGAGCTCGGTTTATGTTACCAGCATACATCAGAAAATAAAAAAGAATGAAGAGAAAATGAGATGACAACTAACAATTTCCAGAGCCTTCCAGCCAATTAGTCTCTAGAAGCCTGAGTCCTAATGGTCCCTCATCACCACACCTTTCCACATCAAGCAGAAGGGTAACTCCTCAGCTTCCACAACCTACAATTTATGTGGAGTATTGAGTGTAAGCCCCTGGCCGCTCAACTCTGGCTGCATACTAAAATCACATAGGGGTTTTGGATTAAAAAAAAAAAGACAGATGTTGATGCTTCACCCTAGACTAATGGAAACATAACTTCTCATGGTAGGACTCAGTCTCTGTGCTGTTTGCAATCATTGCAGATGATTCAGATGTACAGTCAGAGATGAGAAAATGAAGGGGAGCTCTCCATGTGTGCTGAACACCACCATACACTCTGTGGGTTGAAGACTTGCAGGAGTTCTACTAGCCACCTCTGACCCCAGTCTCTGGAAGGTAACACATCACATCTCTGCATTTCTGGAAATTTAGAGGGTTCTTACTTTTATAATTTTTTAAATAAGAAAAATAAACTTTTTCATATGACATACACATCTATTTATTTAGAAGAGAATACACCAAAATGGTGTAACAAGAGTATACATCATTTGTATCTGATATTTTCTGTAGGGATGTTTTAGCAAATGCTATATTTTCTGTAGGGATGATGTATATCTAAGCAAAGATTAATTAACTAATTAATAGTATTTAGGAAAAAAATCAAGAATAACTTTTAAACTAAAGCTATAGGGAGACCCAGAATTTCTAAAAGAGAAGCTTCTTGCTAGAAAAAAAATTTTCTTAAGACAAAAGAATGTCAGTCTTGGGGAAAAGTGGACAACCAAAGCAAGAAGGAGAGGAAAAACCTTAAGAGAAAATAGGGTTGAAAACCCTGAGCAGTCCAAGACAGGAGACAAGATGGATGGAAAGGAAGGAAGATAGGCAGGGTGCCACAAACAAACTCCTGAAAATGCGGGGACTCCCAAGAACAGAAATTTTTCCTCAGGGTGATGATTGCTCTGAGTCAAAGGACACTGGAAAGTTTGACATCCACAACAAGCTATGTCTGGAGTCCAAGGACTCAACTGAAAAAGAAAACTATAGGCCAATCTCTTTAATTGATACAGCTACAAAAAATCCTCATGAGAAACTGGCAGAAAGAATGCAACAAATCATCAAAAAGATTATACATCACGACCAGGTAGGCTTTATCCCAAGGATGCAAGAATGTTCAACAAACACAAATCAATAAATGTAGTATATCACATAAACAAAAGCAAGGACAGAAATCGCATGATTATCTCAATAGGTACAGAAATAGCCTTTAACAAAATCCAACATCCATTCACAATAAAAAATAAAACCCCAAAGAAAATAGGCAAGGAAGGACCTTATCTCAATCGGAGAAAACCCATTTATGGCAAACCTATAACCAACATCATATTAAATAGGAGAAAACTGAAAGCTTTCCCTCTAAAATAGGTAAACAAGACAAGGATGCCTACTATCACCACTTTCGTTCAATACAGTACTTGAAATATTAATTAGCCAGAGCAATCAGGCAAGAAAAGAAATAAAAGTGATTTGTATAGAAAAGGAAGAAGTCAAACTATCATTATTTGCAGATGACATGATAGTTTACATAGAAGACCCAAAGAATTCCACCAGGAGACTCCTAGAACAACTTCAACAATGTAGCAGGATGCAAAATCAACATATGAAAATCAATAGCATTCTTGTACACCAATAAAGGATCGACTGAGAAAGAAATTAAGAAAATAATACTATTCATAATAGCATCAAGAAAATTAAGTACTTAGAAATTAACCTAACCAAGGAAATAAAAGACCTCTACAATAAAAATTACCATACTCTGAAAAAGGAGATTGAGTAGGACATCAGAAAATGCAAAGATATCTATTGTTCCTAAATAGGCGGAACTGATATTGTCAAAATTGCCATACTTCCAAAACTTATATACAGATTTAATGCAATCTCAAGCAAAATATCAAAAAAATTCCTCATGGAATGAGAAAATGTTAGGATTCATATGAAACCAAAGAGACCTAAACAGCAAAAGCAATCTAGAGCAACAAGAGCAAAGCTGGAGGTATCACAACCCTGGACTTCAAGTTATATTAAAAAGTTACAGTGATTAGAAATATCATGATGCTAGCACAAAAATAGACCTGCAGATCAATGGAACAGAACAGAAGATGCAGAAACAACCTTAGGCTCATTAAGCCATCTGATCTTTGACAAAAGGGCCAAAAGCATACATACACTAGAGGAAAGATGGTGGTGGGAAACCTGGTTACACACATGCAAAAATTTGAATATAGATCCATATCTCTCACCATATGCCAAATTAAAATCAAATGGATCAAAGTCCTGATATTAAAAACAGAAACACTTCATTTCCTGGGAGATAAAATAGGTAAAACTCTTGAAGACATAGGTACAGGTAAGGACTTTCTGAGCAGAACCTCAATTGTACAAGAAATAACATCAAGGATCAACAAATGCATTGTATCAAATTAAAAAGCTTCTACACAGAAAGTAAACAACCAATAGAGTGAAGACACAATCTGTGGAATAGGATATAAAAGAATATATATATATATGGAACATATATAATAATATGGAGCTAGAATATATAAGGAACTCCAAAATATTTATCCCTCAACAAAAGACCCAATCAAACATGGGCAAATGAAATGTATAGACATTTCTCAGAGGAAGTATAAATGGCCAAAGAATACATGAAATGTTCAAGATTTCTGGCTGTCAGAGAAATGCAAATTAAAACAACATTGAGCTTTCATCTTACTCTAGAAAGAATGGCTATCGAGAAATCAAATAATAGCAAATGCAGTCAAGATGTCAGGGAAAAGAAATCCTTCTACATCGTTGGTGGGAATGTACACTAGTGCAACCATTATGGAAATCAGTATGAAGATTCTTCAAAAAACTAAAATTAGAAATTCTGTTTGATCCAGCTATTCCCCTTCTAGGAACCTTCCCTGAAGAATTAAAGACACCAGGCTGTAGTGATACATGCACACTCATGTTTATAGCAGCACAACTAATAATAGCTAAATCTTAGAAGTAGACTTCATGTCCATCAAAACATGAATGGATAAAAAAAGTGTGGTATTTATACACAATGGAATACTACTCTGCCATAAAGAAAGACAAGTTTAAGTCACTTGTAGGAAAATGGATGCACCTTGAGACCATAATTTTAAGTGAAATAAATCAGACACATGAATTTAAATATTGCATAGCTTCCCTTATATGAGAAACACAAAGTATAAAAAATTTAATGAGCAAAACAAAAGATAAACAAGAGTAAATAGGGAGATAAGTCTTTTGCAAATGAGAAGGGGATCTAGAGATGGAGGGGGGAGGGAAGGGAAGAGAATGGGAATAAGAAGAACTAAGATTTGTTACATACATGTACCAACTCTCCATGGTGAACGTAGTCATTACATACTGCAAACATGTACTGATAAAAAATTAAACAATCAAAAAAGATATGTCTGAAATCCTAAACTGAATATGGAGAGTGAATGAATCAAGACCCTTGAAGGGAGGGGTCCATTTATCTCAGTGCTTCTCCAAAAACTGCGTTGGTAAAAACCAAGTCCCACACTCGTGAAAAGATTTGTTAAAGCCAAACTGGAGAAAAGAACATTAGAAATTAGGAGAGGTGTTTCGGTGGTAAATAGAGTACAAATGATGGACAGAGAAAAGAGGATTAAGGGGGGAAAAAGTACATCTGATGGCCATATCACTCTAAATTATTTCATAGGGATTTGGCATATGTCTAGTTTAAGTAAAAATTTCCAATCTGAAATACAGAAGCAACGAGAAGAGGTGATGCTGACAGCTGTAGACTTTGAAGTTGAAATCTAAGCCATCAACAATCTGCAACCACCAGCCAGTCCAGCGACTGAGCTCTCTTTCTAAGCTGTGTCCTTTTGACACGAGTGGCACAAACATGACTTTTAACCCAGTTAGAGGAGCTCTTGAGGTGGCATTTTCTGTCCTTGAACACAGGGATCATCCGCTGAAAGCTGACACCTTGCCCACTGGAAGCAGAACAGCATTTGTAGTTCCTGGGCCTCTTCTCCCTTGAGACTCTCTCCCTGTCACAGAGTTGTCAGTGAACTGTCCCCAGCTGATGTTTGAACTGCCGGCCTTCTGGGTCAGCAGAGAGCAGTGTAAATTGGAGCTGAGAGGTTCTCCTTAGCTCTCCTTGCTACCTCTGGAAAGAAAATTCTCAGTGCCCAATTAAAACTGCTTGCAGGGAGGGCCCTTCCCTAGCCCTGCCCTGCCTGCCCCACCCTTATCCTCACTTAGCGCCAGGGATGCTGTCCTGTCTTGACTGAGAGCCCTGTATCACTGGGAAGAGTGAATACAACCAAGTTTGTTTTTAATCAGTGCTTCTTAGAAAGCATTTTGTGGAAAAAAACAGATTATTTCCACTATTATATTTTTATAACCCAATGTCTTAGTCTATTCAGGCTGCTATAACAAAATACCATAAACTGGGTAGTTTGTAAATAATTGAAAATTACTTCAAACCGTTCTGAAGACTGGGAAATCCAAAGTCCTGATAGATTCCATGTGTGCTGAGAGCTGGCTTTCTAAATCATGGATGGTGACTTCTTGCTCTGCTCTCACATGATAGAAGGGGCTAGAAGCTCTCTGGGGTCTCTTTTATAAGAACATGAGGGCCCTTCATGAAGACTCTGTTCTAAGACCTGGTCACCTCCCAAAGCCCTCATCCCTAATATATTTGCACTGGGGATTAAGGTGCAACACACAGATTTTCGAGGGACACAAACATTCAGATAGTAGCACTCAGTCTAACACGGAGTTAACTCACTGAAATCAGATGGGAGTGCATTCGGTTGATGGTCTTCTGTGGACCCAACAGAGCCCCCAGGCTGCAGGGCAGCAGCTGGTTTGACCTCCCAAGTAATGTTTAAACCTCTGGAATGTTTTCCCAGCCATGCGATGGTCCAGCCTCTATTTAATCATCCTCATTAAGGTCAAGCTTATCATACTTCACCACCATCCAACTCTGGACAGCTGTGAGTATGGGAAAATTCCTCCTTCTCTATTCCTCCAAATCTAGATTAAGTGCCTTTGTCTAGGTTCTTAGGCCACCTGTGTGACCCTGTCATGCCATTGAACATCCACTGTCTTATAATTGTTCATTAGCATGCGGGCCTCCACCCCTGCCCTCTCATGCTGAACTTCTTTGAAGGGCAAGCATCATGTCCCTCTTCAACATCACATCCACAGTGCATAGCATGGAGCACTCAACAGGTAATCAGGACTCTTTTGATGAGTGCATGCATGGGTCACCATCCCCATTTTTACCAGGTGGGGCTGGAAGAGAGTATTAGTGACCGCTGTTTTGTAATACATAGAAGATATGTTAGTAGCTCTCCTGCTTCTGGTCACTCTATTTTCTCACTCACAACAAGAGGAGTTTGGACTCCATTAATCTCCACTGGAGAGAGTTCCAGCCCTCCTTAGGAGTTGTATGGAAATCTATAAGGCCTTTTGGCTGTCACAGGCTTCTCACTTGGATGCTACTGGCAGGGGTCCAGGGATTCAAAAGGTCCTATAATGTCTGAGACAGTTTAACACAATGAAGAATGCTCACCACCAACCTCATGCCCACTAAATATCAATAGCAACCTATTGAAAAGCAGTGTGGAATGGGTACAGGCTGTGAACTAGGGAACTAGGTCTCCAAACCTTGATTCTGCCACCAACTAGCTACACGATCTTGAAAATACTGATTCACCTGTCTGTGCATCAGCATCTGTATCTGTCTCATGAGGATTAAAAAGTTGTCTGATGTTTTTACCCCACAGTGTAAAACCAAATAATCACGGCAAACACATTACAAAAATGTAGGAGCACTGCCACCAATATGAAGCCTCTTTGCTGTTATGTGAGGAGACTAACAATGGAACCAACATTTTTAGAAGTAGAAGGAATTAGTCACAGAATGCTGCCAAGCAGTAATGTCAGTTAGGTCCCTATGTGCACAGTCCCAGCCGTTGTAGCCATTTCAGTGGCACCATTGTAATGAGAGAGAGTGAGGGAAGGCCACCTACATCAGAGTCGTGCACTCCACCTCTGCCTGGGATTGCCTTCTAGACTTCTGCTTTCTACCTCCTGGTGCAGATGTCTTTTGTCTCCCTTAAGCAGCATGTAGTTTCCATAGGAGCAGAGATGATGTCTACTTGTTCACCACTCTTAGTGAAATGCTGGGAGTAAGATCTGATACCTAGTACGCCTTTGATATCCATTTTCTGGTAAAAGAATGGACACGTCCATGCCTGAGTGGGTTCTTCCAGAATTAACTCAGGCACCATCCCCTCCAGAAAGCTGCTCCTGACTCCTCTAGGCCCGTAATTCTCTGTGTTCATATGCCAATCATGGAACTGTTCATCCATGTTTGTCTCTCCACCAGAATAAGAGCCATTCAAGGACAAGGATCATGTCTCCTTCATGTTTCTATGTGCAATATCTCAGACACTGCCTTCCCCAAAGATCAGTGAACCAGACCAACCAATGGCCATGGGCAACCCACGCTTTCTCCATCGTATGCAGTGAGGGAGTGGCCTGCTCATGTTGTGAGCAAAACCCAGAACCCCCAACATCTTCAGCAGGGAGCACCGAAAGGGGCCAACTGACACCAAGTCATTAAGTAGACAACCTGGTAGTGGGGAATAGGATTTCAGATATTCTTGGCATCTGTTATAAACTTTCAGGATTTCCATTTTTATTTTGATGAACAGATATGTTCCTAGAGAAATGCATATAAATTAAGATTTTGCCATTTTAGATGGAAAATTATTTAAAATACAAATTCAGAATTAACTCTGAAAGATTGAAAAATATTTTCAATAACTATTTTGTGCCAGACACCGTACTAAGTACTTTGAAATTTGTTACGTCACAACAGTCTACAAAATAAGTACATTCATCCTTCAGTCTTCTCAGGGGATTATGCCAAAATTTCCCAAGGGTGTAAAAACTCCAAGGATGCTCAAGTGCCTTAGATAAAATGCTGCCACATTTGCATATGGCCAACATTCATCTTCCCATATATATAAAACAATATAAAAGCTAAATAAATAGTTTTTAACTCTATTGTTTAGGCAATAATGACCAGAAAAGCATCTGTATATGTTCAGTACAGATGTAATTTTTAAAAAATATTTTTAATTCACAGTTGTTAGAATCCATGGATGTAAAACCTAGGAATATGGAGGATCAATTGTACTAAATATGCCCAGAGGACAAAACTGAGGCTCAGAGTAGCTAAGTAACTTGTCCAAGTGATCACAGCTGATGTATAGCACTGTATAGAATAGAATCCACAACTCCTAAAAGCAAGCTTTGTGTATCTTCTACAGTGCTGCTGCCACTGGCAGGAAGTCTCCCCTAAGCTGCCAGCCTTCTGGTTAGAATCCTTGTATTTTGGCTTTTCTTAGACAGAGGCCTCTAGAATTCCTGAAGTACCTCCTCTGTAGCTGTCCATCCCCACACCCAGTCCCTTTAACGGCTGGCAGGGGTTTAGCTAAGAAAGTCTGGAGTGGACATCTGGGCATTCCTACTTGAACCACAGTTTGTACTTCAAGTCCCTTTGTAATAAAAATGAGGTACTTGGGGAAGATCGAAAGCAATTTGGTTTAAGTCATTGTTGGTTTTGTGGGCCAGGGCAAATCAGCAAATAGATGAATATCTGCCTTCCTTAAAAATTGTACCAAAAATGTCATCACTGGGCAAAAATCAAACTTTCACAGAATGGAATATTTTGGCTACAAATCCCCGCAATAATTATCACATTGTCTGTAAGTTCTGGCTATGCATTATTAATACATTTCCAGAGAAAGGATTGTCTATTGTAAGTGTAGGTTTTATGAGATTGACTTCAAGCACAAATACTTCAGGGATGGTTCAGGTTGAGTTTCTTCACTAGATATGTTTGGCAAGGGGTGAAAGGAGTGGAAGGTGGGACTTGAGAGATAAGCTCAAATTTATTTTGGAATTCATATAATTTTAGAAGGCTTGTATTAATACAATGATGTGGACTTTAAATCTAATGTAAATGCCATATTCTTTTTACACTAACTGTAGACCTTTATGTTATTCCCCGAAGCAACTTATTCCAAATTCCTGCCGCATTCCTGAGATAAAGCGACTTATAAAGAGAGAAAGTAGGGCCGGGGATTTAGCTCAGTGGTTTTGCTGCCTGCTGCACAGGTGCAAGGACCTGAGTTCAATCCCCAGTACCAAGAAAGGAAGAAAGAAAGAAAGAAAGAAAGAAAGAAAGAAAGAAAGAAAGAAAGAAAGAAAGAAAGAAAGAAAGAAATTTATTTTGGCTCACAGTTTTTGAGGATGTAGTGCCTGACCAATTGGCTCCACTGTTTTGCCCCTATGTCAAAGCAGGACATCACAGCAGGAGTGTGGCCTCTGTCTGTCACCTGCAGGAGTGGTCAGGCCTCTTCCTGTCACATCCTACTAAGAGCATTGGCAGGTGGGAAGCGGTGTTGCAGTGGGTGTCTTTCCCCTGGAGCTGGAGGAACAATGCTATCAGGACCTCTGGGTGACAGCCAGCAAAGGTCTCAGTACAGTTAACAAGTGGAAACCAGAGGTTAAGGCAAAAGACAGTGGTAATTACATAAAACTCACACTGGTGCTCACAGACTTCAACTGTTAAATGTACAAAGAGCTCTGGGAACAGCACTTATTGTCAAACAAAATACATCATATATGACAACACATAATGGAAAGCAGTACAATTGGCCCTTTGGATCCATGGGTTCCACATCTTCAGATTTACCCAACTGTGGATTAAAAATATTTGAAAAAAATACATCTCTACTTAACATATACATTTGTTCTTTGTGTGATCCCTACACAATATAGCATAACAACTATTTATATAGCATTTCCAGTGTCATAGGCATTCCAGGTTACCTAAAGATAATTTAAAGTATACAGGAGGATGTTTTTAGGTTATATGCAAAATACTATGCCATTTTATATAAGTGACCTGAGCTCCCATGGATGTCGGTATCTGAAGTTGCAGGGATAACTATAACTTCTAGCAGTTTGACTACATGAGCTCAGGAACCAGACTGGGACCAGACTTGTGGGGTTTGAAACCTATCTTTATAGTTCTTAACTGTGCTTTTCGGAAAGTTATTTAATTCCTCTTTGATCTAGTTTACTCATTGTTATGGGCCAAATTGTGTTCTCTCAAACATGAGATGTTGAAAGTCCTAACCCCCATAACTCATAACATGACTGTATTTGGAGACAGGGCCTGTAAAAAGGTGACAAACTTAAAATAGACATAGCCCTCATCAAGTCTGACTAGTGTACATATAAGAAGAGGGAATTTGGACATCAAAAGAGATGCCAGGGATGAGCAGGTACAGAAGAAAGGCAAAGTCAAGATACAACAGAAGGCTGGCCCTCTTCCAGCCAAGGAAAGAAGCCTCAAGAGAAATACAACTATCACACCTTGATATTGGACTTTTGCCCTCCAGAATAGTGGGACTATAAATAAGTTACTCGCACCACACATCCTGTGAAATTTTATTATGATGGTCCTAGCAAATTAATATACTCTTCTATAAAGTGAGGGTTAAAATATAGTACCTGCTTCATAGAATTGTTGTGAAGTTTAAATAAGATATTCCATACAAGGCATTTGTTCCTTTTCCTGGGGCATTTTAGCACTCAATAAATGTTACAATTATAGAAGGTACACTTGCAAGTGCTGCTGAATTAGAAGTAGAAAGGGAGGAGAATGCCTTCAAAATGCATAGGAAGGACCACTACCATGTATTGAGTACTCAGTGAGGTTCCTGTTTAGGATTACATCTGAGTGCAAGCAACAGAAAAATAATAATATACTTAATGTATTTTTATCTCCCTGCTAACAGCAGGAGGATTTCAAGGTAGTTATGGTACTTCTTGCTATTAGGAACTTGAGGGGTTTTTATTTTGTTAAAGTGTCATGTAGATTTCCTCCTCATTTTCCATGATGGCTGCATGAGCTCTTGCTATTGTGTCTCAATTCTGTGCAGGGTGAAGGACAAAAGGACAGAGAAGGCAAGCCTTTGTTTCAAAGACACTTCCAGAAAATTACACATATTTCTTCCACTTGCATTTCTTTGGACAGAACTTAGTCCAATAGTCACACTTAGCTGCTGGGGAGACTGGGAAATATAATCTATTCCAGGCAGCAAGAATCCAGCTAAAAATCCAAGACAGTATTACGGAGGACAAAAAGAGAATATATATAGTAACTAAAATCAGTCTTTGTCACAATGTGCAATG
This sequence comes from Heterocephalus glaber, assembly GCF_053883595.1. Taxonomy (NCBI): domain Eukaryota; kingdom Metazoa; phylum Chordata; class Mammalia; order Rodentia; family Bathyergidae; genus Heterocephalus; species Heterocephalus glaber. The sequence continues at coordinate 44,641,076 of NW_028258325.1, read as the reverse complement.
TGTGCACTTATGAAAAAGGGACCATTATTACGTTATTTTTTCTGATGGGGAAACTGAGGTTATTCTTCAAGGGCTGTACAGCCAGGAAGTAGCAGAGTTTGACCTGATCCCGCCTTCCCCTCTCTGATTCAGAAATTCTGTCTTCTTAACACACAGTCAGGTGCCCTCAAGCTGGTGGTGGCAAATTCCCCCAATGCTCACTGCCACCTAACAGAAGACAGGTGACTCAGATTGCAGCTGTTTACGCCAGAAATGAAGAAGGATGGGTTAAGTCTGACCACAGGGACAAGTGCAGATAGATCTTGAAGAAAAGCACAGTGTCAACTGGCTGTACCTGGGAGATGCTCAGGACAGGCAAAAGACAACTGGCCAGGATGCTTGGGTGGGGTAAAGATGCTCCCCTAAAAGTTAGGTCTCCATTGCATTTGTTACCAGAAAGAAAGGGGATCATATGAAGAAAAATAATAACAAGTGCTGTCTCTTGTTAGCTTAATGGTTTGTAGAGAAAAGTCTGACAGAAAAGTTGAAGGAGTGGACTGGAGTTAAAATACAAAAGCTTTCACCAAAATGTCAGGGGAAAACCAAGTGCTGGGAAGAGAGGCCATTAATAAGTGAGTAGGGGATAAAGCTGGCAGCAATTCTTACAGATTTGGAAAAAAATATTCATTTCTTTTTCTTCAGATCATTCATAAGTGCCCATTATAGAACATCCATTCACAGGCAAAATAGAAAAGCATGACAGGAAGCTTGCTTCAAAGAGTGAGACCAAGCCTGCAGCCTGAGGGAGCTAGGACTGGTAGGGTGTTGGGAGCTGGAGTCTCAGACAGGGAAATCTCTCCAATTTCCGACCCAAGAGTGATGCATTGGGGCCTTGGGAAGGAAAGGCAGAGAAGACGGGAAAGGAGAGCAATGTGGGGTAGGTGGACAAGAGAGAACCACACAAGCTTGTCTGTCTTTGCCAGAGTTCTGCTCGAAGGAAACCTTTAACAAGACCTGCCTGGGCCGGGGATTTAGCCGCCCCCTGCCTTGAAAGTGCAAGGTCCTGAGTTTGATCCCCAGTACCAAAATAGAAACAACAAAAACAACAACAACAACAACAACAACAACAAAGAAGACCTGCCTGACTCATTTCCTCCCTTGGTCCTCAGACTGCCATGTGGTGGGGCTGCAACCCTGACGCAGTCGGAGGCATGCAGAGCAGCGGGAGCTGTCCTGATGCTGGCCCAGGCCCCATCCTGCTATCTGAAGACCGACCTTTGCCAGGTGACCCAGGAACACATGGGTCAAGCAGCACAGACGTGTTTCTGCAATCAGAGGCCGTGAAAGGCCTGGCAGTTGGCAGAGGATGGAGGGCACCACGTGAGGACCCAGTCAGAGTTAGAAGTGGTTGGGTGAGAGGCTCTGAAAAGAAGCTAGTTTCCCCTCACACTTTCACCCAGGTGAGGCCCCCTCTTACTTGAGCATTCTTACCCTTCCTCCAGCCCATTCATGTACTCAGCTTTGATTCCATGCCTGGAGAGGAGACACCTCATTTGTTTTTAATAATTGTTAATAATAATAATATTTTTATGGTACTGGGGATTAAATCCAAAGCCTTCACACTGAGCTACATCCCTAGCCCTTTTTTATTTATTTTGAGACAGGGTCTCACTACGCCACTAAATTGCTCAAGTTCAGCTCAAACTTGTAATCCAGCTGCCTCATCCTCTCAGAGTGCTAGGATTATGGCATGTGCCCTGACACCTGGCTTCTTTTAATTTTTAAAACAATAAAAGTAACAGTCAAGTCATTAAGCACTGGCTCTTAATTTGGAGGGAGATGGTAATCAAAGATCTCATAGAATCTGATAAAAAGTGTTCTCCCACCTCTCAAAAGAAAAGAAAGAAAGAAAATATACACAGCCACACAAAATATTATGTATTTTCACTTGTCTAATGGACACTGTAAAACCTGTCTCTAGATCCTGCAGGAGAACATGGTCTCCTGGTTAGAATGCTCTGATTTATTCTTGAAAAATCCTAACACAGATTTTGTTTCTGTGCATTGCTTCTAAACCTTCCTCCATATGCATGCATAATTGTTATCATGCAATTATAATCTCCACACAATTTATGTGTTCTTCTTTATGAAATCTAACATTACCTGTAAACATTTTTCTATGTTGCTATGTAGTCCTCATAATTATAAATTTGAATGAATGTATAAAATTATATTGAATTGTTGCAGCATAATTTTCTTAACTGTTCCTCCATGATTACGTGTTTAAATGGCTTCTAATTTTGTAGTATAGATAATGCCACATTGAATATCTTCATGTATTTGTTGTGCTTTTGTTGGCTCTTTCCTTGAGATAAATTCCCAGGAGTGGTTTTCATTGAGTCAAAGGGTAAAAATATTTTTACAGCTCTTAAAACATGATGTCATATTGCTTCCCAAAGGTTTTTAAATTTTGTAACTGCCAATAACACAGAAGTATTCCAATTTACCACACCTGTATCTGTAATTGGTATTATTGTTGGAAAAAAGACCTTTTTTTAATTGACTAGCTACCTGATGTTGGGTTATCGAGGTGAGGTAGAGAATAAGAGTGTGTCAGGAGAGGGGAAAATCTGAGTCTCTGAGGGGGGTGGATAAAGCTTTGCTACTTATAAATAGCAGGTGGAGCCAGGAAGGCCCTGTGAGGTAGGGAGCAGCAACCACTGAATTAATAAGCAGTGCATTGCCCTGTCTCACCATCCCGTCTCCAGCCTTCACTTCTAAATTCATCAGAGTAGAAACTGGGAGCTGGGGCTTGATCAGGCCAGCAAGGTCTCTCTGGGTCACTTTGTAAGGTGACTGTGAGACAGTACATGTGGAAGGTCTATCCTCTTGGGCATGGCACCCCTCCCCTGAGGGCCTTGTGCTCTAAAGCTCTGCAGTCCAATAAATATGCAATGCAAGACACACATGTTGTTTTCAATTTTTAAGTAGCCATGTTTACAAAAAGTACAAAGAAACAAGTGAACTTACAAAGTATAGTTATTGAAACATTATGATTCTGACATAAAGAAAGACATACATACCACTGGGGCAGAATAGAAAACATAGAAATAAATCCATGTATATATCATCAATGGATCTTCCATAAGGATGCCAATAACAGTGTGAAGAAAGGACAATCTCTTCAACAAATGGTGCTGGGAAAACCTGATATCTACTTATGAAAGAATGAAAGTGGACCCTTATACCATACACTAGACCTGAAATTCTGAAACTCCTTGGAAAACAACATAGGGGAGAACCTTTAGACCTTTGAGCTTACACTTGACACCACAATACACACAACAAAAGCAAAAGGACAAGTGGAGCTTCATCAAGCTAAAGAGCTTCGGGCTGAACAGCAAAGGAAACAATTAGCAGAGTAAAAAGGCAGTCTACAGAATGGAAAGAAATATTTGCAAACAATATATCTGATAGGGAATTATAGCCAAAATATATAAGGAACCCTTACAACTCAATAGCGAAAATAATGAATTATTTTATTTAGAAATGGACAAAGAATTTGAGTAAATATTTCTCAAAAAAAGACATACAAATGGCCAACAGGTATATAAAAAAAGCTTCACATCACAAATGATCAAGGAAATCCAAATAAAATCATGAAATATCACATCGGTGGACATAATGGCACACTCTGGTAATCCCAGCACTTGGCAGGCTGAGGCAGGAGGATCACCAGGAGTTCGAGGCCAGCCTGAGCTACATAGTCCAAGGCCAGTCTTTGAGCCTCTCTCTAAAAACAATATAGATAGATAGATAGATAGTCACCTAAAATTTGTTAGTATGGCTTATTTCAAAAATAAAAAAACAGAGCATAGAGGAGGCTTCTTGGTCAGTGTGCCATGGCTCCCAGCCCAGAGGAGACTTCCAGATCAGCAAGTCATGGCTTCCAGGCAGGAGGGGGCTTCCAGATAGGCATGCTCCACCTCCCAGCACAGAGGAGGTGAGCCGAACAGGAGCCAGGAACATACACACCACACCACCCCACCTACATCTCACCTACACCCCTGGGTCAAAATGAGAAGACAGGTAAACAAGCCACAGAACCAGACTTCCAGATCACCTAAAGCAACCCCAAAGGGAAATGAAATGGAACACTCTGATATCCAACCACCTGGACCCCCTGAACTAGCAATGAAAGAGGATCTGGAAAAAATGAAATAAGAAATAATTTCTCACCTAACAGCAAAGATTGTGCCCATAGTGCAAGACATGATTAATAAATCTAGAGAGGATACAGATTAAATAAAATAGAGGAGCTGAGGAACATGATGGAATCCCAACATAGCAAACAAATGGAATCCATAAAACAGATGCAAACAGATTTCCAGGAGATTAAAAACTCTGCTGAAAGTCTATGCAGCAGAATGAGCCAATGTGAAGACAGAATTTCAGATATAAAAGATAAGATAGCAATTAGTGACCAGGAAAAGAAAAATTGCTTTAAAATTGTAAGGGAACACAAAAAATCAATCCAGCAGCTGCTAGATGATGCAAAGAAGAATAACATAAGACTGATTGGAGTCAATGAAGAAACAGGAGAGAGAGCAGATGACATAAAAAAACTGTTTACAGAAGTGATGGCAGAAAACTTCCCAAGCAAGGGAAAAGAATTTGACATACAGATAAGCGAGGCATATAGGACTCCAATCAGCCTTGATCAAAAAAAAAATCTACACATACGCAAATAATTGTTAAGATTCCAGAAATCCAACAGAAGAACAAAATTCTATAAGTAGTTAGAGAAAAGAAAGAAATCCCATACAAAGGCAAGCCCATCAGAATCACAGCAGACTTCTCAATGCAAACAGTCAAGGCAAGAAGAGCTTGGAGTGACGTGTTTCAAGCCCTAAAGGAAAACAACCTTCAACCCAGACTGATGTACCCTGCAAAATTATCTTTCCAAATTGATGGTGAAATAAGATACTTTCATGATAAAGAGCACCTTAGGAACTTCATGAATACCAAACCAGCACTCCAAAAAATTTTAGACAAAATCCTAGGAAAAGACAAGGAGGATCACATCCCCAGGAAGGCCAGCAGAATGAATCCACTGGGCACGAAAAGAAATTAAAAACAAAGGGGGAGGATCCAACAAAAAGAAAAAGTCATGACAATGATAACTCAATATGTATCAGTTATAACCATCAATGTTAATGGTCTCAACTTACCAATCAAAAGAACTAGACTGGCAGAATGGGTCAAAAAGCAAGATCCAATAATATGCTGTATACAAGAAACACACTTAATTCAAAAAGAAACTCACAGACTGAAAGTTAAAGGGTGGAAAACAATACTCCATGTGATGGGAACCCGGAAAAAAAGCAGGAGTAGCTATCCTCTTTGCAGACCAAGTGGATTTCAAACCAACACTGATTAAGAGAGATGAAGAAGGACACTACATCCTTGTAAAGGGAAGAATCCAAGAGGAAGAGATGACAATCATAAATATCTATGCACCAAACACTAGTGCACCCAACTATATAAAACAAACACTAATGGACATGAAAAACCATATAAGCACTAATACAATAGTAGTGGGGGATCTCAATACCCCATTGTCACAAATAGATAGATCAACTAGACCTCAAACAAACAGTGAAATACTAGAACTCAATCAAACTCTTGAACAAATGAACTTAACAGATGTTTACAGAGTGTTTCACCCCACAAAATCAGAATACAAATTCTTTTCAGCTGCACATGGGTCATTCTCCAAAAGAAACTGCAAAAACTTCATAAACACCTGGAAGTTCAACCACACACTTCTGAATAACGAATGGGTCACAGAGGAAATTAAAGAAGAAATCAGACAGTTCCTTCAAATAAATGACAATGAAAAAACAACATATCGGAATCTATGGGACACAATGAAAGCAGTTTGGCAAGAGAAATTCATAAAAGTGAATAATCATATTAGGAAAACAGAACGAGCCCAATTAAACAACCTGATGCTGCACCTCAAGCTTCTAGAAAGAGAAGAGCAGGACAAACCCAAAACTCATACAAGGGAGGAAATTATAAAGATCAGAGGAGAAATCAATGCAATGGAGACTAAGTAAATGATACAAAAAAATCAATAAAGCCAAGAGTTGGTTCTTCAAAAGAATAAACAAAATTGACAAACCTTTAGCCAACCTTATCACAAAAAGGAAAGAAAAGGCCCAAATCCATGCAATTAGGAATGAAAAGGATGAAATTATAACAGACCCAGCAGAAATCCAGAGGATCATCAATACCTACTTCCAGAACCTATACACCAATAAGATGGAAAACACAGAAGAAATGGACAGATTACTAGACACGTATGAATTACCAAAGTTGAATGAAGAAGACCTAAAAATTCTAAACAACCCAATATCAATCAAAGAAATTGAAAACGTAACTAAAAACTTACCAACCAAGGAAAGCCCGGGTCCTGATAGCTTCACTGCTGAATTCAGCAAGACATTTAGAGAGGAACTACTGCCACTACTGTTTAAACTCTTCAATGAGATTGAAAGGGAAACAATGCTCCCAAAGTCATTCCTGGAAGCAAACATCACCTTGATCAACAAAGCAGAGAAAGACCCAACTGAAAAAGAAAACTATAGGCCAATTGCAGTAATGAACATAGATGCAAAAATCCTTAATAAGATATGGGCAAACAGAATGCAGAAGATCATCAAGAAGATCATACACCCTGACCCAATGGGATTCATCCCAGGGATGAAGGGATGGTTCAACATATGCAAATCAATAAATGTACTACACTATATCAATAAAGCCAGGGACAAAAACGATATGATCATCTCAATAGATGCAGAAAAAGCTTTTGACAAAATCCAACATGCATTTATGATAAAAACTCTGTAAAAAGTTGGAATAGATGGTCTCTACCTCAATCTAATAAAAGCCATCTATGAAAAACCAACAGCCAATATCTTACTAGATGGTCAAAAGCTGAAATCCTTTACACTAAAATCAGAAACAAGAAGAGGATGTCCACTACCACCACTCTTGTTCAATATAGTCTTGGAAACATTAGCCATGGCAATTAGACAAAAGAAAGAAATAAAAGGAATAAAGATAGGAAATGAAGAAGTCAAATTGTCATTATTTTCAGATGACATGACACTCTATATTAAAGACCCCAAGAACTCCACCAAAAGTCTTCTAGACTCAATAACCAAATTCAGTAAAGTAGCTGGATATAAGGTCAACACACAAAAATCAATAGCTTTCCTCTACTCGAACAACAGACTCACTGAGAGAGAAATAGGGCAAACAGTTCCTTTCACAATAGCATCCAGAAAATGAAAATACCTAGGAATCAACCTAACAAAAGAAATCAAAGACCTCTTTTCTGAAAACTATAGCACTTTGAAAAGAGAGGTTGAAGATGATATCAGAAAATGGAAAGACATCCCTTGCTCCTAAGTAGGAAGCATCAACAAATGGCTATACTTCCAAAATTGCTATATAGATTCAATGCAATCCCAATTTAAATCCCAGCAGCATACTTCATAGACCTTGAGAAAGCAATCCAAAAGTTCATTTGGAAAAGAAGAGACCCAGAATAGCAAAAGCAATTCTAGGTAACAGAGACATGGCAGGGGATATTATAACCCCCAACTTGAAACTATACTATAAACCTACTGGGATAAGAACAGCATGGTACTGGCAAAGAAACAGACCTGAGGACCAGTGGAACAGATTAGAAGATGCAGAAGCAACTCCAGACACACTCAGCCACTTCATCTTTGACAAAGGAGCCAAACACCCTCACTGGAGGAAAGATAGTCTCTTTAAATAAATGGTGCTGGAGAAATTGGGTTTCACCTTGCCAAAGACTAAAACTAGCGCCGGGGATTTAGCTCAGTGGTTTTACCGCCTGCTGTGCAAGCGCAAGGACCCAAGTTGATCCCCGGTACCAAAAAACAAAAAACAAAAAAAACAAAGACTAAAACTAGACCTGTATCTCTCACCATGAACTCAACTGAAATCGAAATGGATTAAAGATCTAAATATTAAAACAGAAATGCTGAGTCAGCTGGAGCAGAGGTTAAGTAGAACTCTTGAAGACACTGGTGTAGGAAAAGACTTTATGAACAAAACCTCAGTTTCCCGTGAACTAGCACAAGCAATCCACAAGTGGGATCTCTTTTTACTAAAAAGCTTCTGTATAGCAAGAGAAAACACCAGCAGTGTGAAGAAACAACCCACAATATGGGAAAAAATTTTCACCAGTGGCCCCTCAGACAAAGGTCTACTATCTAGAAACTATAAAGCACTAAAAAAAATCAGACCTCCAAAATTTAAAGACCCAGTCCGCAAACGGGCATCTGAAATGAGCAGACATTTCTCACACAAAGAAGTAGACATGGCAAATAAACATATGAAAAAATGTTCAACATCACTGGTCATTCGAGAGATGCAAATGAAAACAATGCTGAGATTCTACCTCACTCCAGAAACAATGACTGCTATCATGAAATCAATCAACAACAAATCCTGGCAGAGCTCTGGGGAAAGAGGAACACTGCTCCACTGCTGGTGGGAGTGTAGACTGCTGCAACCACTGTGGAAATCAGTATGGAGAGACCTCAAAGAACTAGGACTGGAAGTCCCATTTGACCTCACTATTCCACTGCTGGGGATCTTCCCCAAAGAATTAAAAGAATCATACCACAGTGATATATGTGTACCCATGTTCACAGCAGCACAATTTGTAATAGCTAAAACTTGGAAATAGCCCAAATGACCATCAACTGGAGACTGGATCAAGAAAATGTGATTTTGTTATAAAATGGAGTACTACTCAGCCATAAAAAATGAAAAATTAGAGACATTTATTGCTAAATGGATGCACATTGAGGCGATACTCTTAAGTGAAATAAATAGGACACACGTGTAAATATTGAATAGTTTCTCAGTGTGAGAAACTGAAAGTGTAAATAAGGACTAAAAGCTATAATAGATAATGAGAAATAGGAAGAAAGGGGGCAAAGAGGAGGGGGAACTGGGAGGGGTTGGGGATAGGAAAGAAGGGAATGGAATTAATATGAGAAAGTGAAAAAATGGAAACAAAGTCTTTGTAAGTATGGAGGGATGGAGGGGTTGAAGGGAGGGCAGGGGAAGGAGGAAAAAATAAGAACCAAGAGAGTATGTAAAGGTGCATATCTCCAATGATGAATGTCATTAGACTGTACACCTAAAATGTACCAATAAAAGGATATACAAATAATAATAAAATAACAAAAGGTATATGTTGACAAAGATATGAAAAAATGGGAACCCTTACACACTGTTGATAGGAATGGAAAATGATGAGGACCAATATAGAAAACAGTTTGGTGGCTTCTCAAAAAAAAATATGATTGCTGTATCATACAGCAACCATACAGCATATTGCTGTATGATCCAGCAATCCTACTTGAAGGGTATATATGGCCCTAAATTGAAATTAAGATCTTTAAGAGATATCTATGATCCTATGCTTATTGTAGCATTATTAACAGTAGCTAAGATATGGAAGCAATCCATTGTCCAGATTAATAAAGAAGATATGATATATATATATATGTATCACATTTATAAGGTATGTAACATATATACATTTATATATGGAATATTATTCATCCTTAATAAATGAAATCTTTCCATTTGTGACAACAAATTGGACCTGTCAGACATTATACTAACTGAAATAAGCCCAGTCACAGAATTGGAAATAGTACATGAATCTACTTATGTGAGATCAAGTTATAGAAGCAGGGAATAGAACAATGGTTACCAGGAACTGGAGAAAGGGGAAATTAGGAGTTGTTCAATTGGTGAACTATTTCAGTTATGCAAGAAAAATAAGTTATAGAGCTCAACTCTACAATATAGTGTCTCTAGTCAACAATACTGTGTTACGCTGTTAAAATGTGTTTAAAAGGTAGATCTCTTGGTCAGTGTTTTTACCACAAAAAGGGGGGTGGGAGTTTACAAAAATAAATTTTTTAAAGTCATGGGCAAGTCTGTTACCTCAATTGTGGTGGTCGTTTCATGAGTGTAGGCATATGCCAAACTTCATCAAATTGTGTGCATTCGCCAGGTGCAGTGGCAAACACCTGTAATTTCAGCTACCTGGAGGCTGAAGCAGAAGGATCACAAGTTTAAGGCCAGTCTGGGCAACATAGTGAGACCCTGTCTCAAAAAGAAAAATTAAAATGTGTTGGGCATATAGCTCAGTGGTAGAGAAGTTGCCTAGTATGTACAAGGCCCGTAATTCAATGGCCTGTATCTACTTCCACAAGACATAGTCTAAATATGTGCAATTTTTGTATATTATGTTCCAATGAAACTTTTAATTTTTAAAATGAGTTAATGTTAACATTTTGATTATTTAACCTATCATATGAAAAACTTATTTCATTATATAAGCAATATAAATTTTTTTTAGATATTTTATATTCCTTTTTTGCGTACTAGCTCTGGGAAATCTGGTGCCTATTTTATATTTAATGCCACCCCAGTTCCAACCAGTTGATTTCAGGTGCTCAGTAGTTGCATATGCTCTTGGTTGCTGTCCTGGACAGAGTAACTGCATAGCCATGGTCCACCAACAGGCACACGGGATGCTCTGCCCTATAGAACTGTGCTTCTTGTAGTGCTTTGAGCAGTGGGGAAATCAGAACCATGTTCTTTATTAAGAAAGTGTGCTTGATGAAGAGTATTAAATACCCTGGGTCAGATGGCTCGCTGCCATGGTAGGGGAGACACCAGATTCAGAGCTACTGGCCACATGTTGACATACAACAAAATATATGGACTTTCGGGCCCCATCTCAGCCACTCAATCAGGATCCTTGGAGTGAGTCTGGAAGCCTGTATTCAGATTTGTAACAACAGGTACTAATGTGGTGATAAATGGTGCCTGTTATTATTGGAGGAAATGGAATCCCCAGGAGAATAAATGACTCATGCTGCCCTGGTTAGGGGTCACAGAGCCATAGAACCTCTATCCGACCTCCTCCTTCCCACCCCATCACACCCACTGCTGACTGTCCAGGCAACACAATTCTTGCCGTAAAACACGTGTTGGTGTCACAAGTATCAGTGTGCTCCAGAGACAGTCAAAGTAACTTTCCAAGAAGGCTAAATATGTTCATACTGTTTACCTAAATTGGAGGAGGAAGGATGAATTTCTTTCTTCCTCTGATTCAGTCTTGCCACAGGCCAGGATTGCCCTCTTGTTCAAACACTTAGAAACTAATCATGTGATAAACATAATAGGTCAAATGACACTCACGACCCATCATTAGCAGGAAGGATAGCCTTGGGACCTCTTCTTGTTACTGATGTAGCAAAATGCAGGCACACATCGATTGGAAAGTTCAAAGCAAATGCCTTAAAGAAGCTCCAGTTCCAGAGAAAAGCTGGAAAAATTGCCTGCTCTGGCCACAGCCACATGCTAAAATGCTCTTCAGACCCAAGTGTGATACTGAAACAAGTACAGCTCAACAGCAGCAGGGCTGTAAACATCCTGATGACAATGGGAGCAAACAGCTGGGTGGAGGCCCAATCAGTTCAGGCACATGTGCTCGAGCTTTTGATCCAAGTGCAAGATGAGCGGATGCTGGGGAGGCGGCAGCTGCAGCACAGCTGGACTCAGGGGCATGTGATAGCGTGACTTGCAAATCATGCTTGAAAAATTCATTCAACTAAGCTTGGAAGTGAACACAGTCACATGGGCTCCAATCAGCTCACATACTGCAGCCAAGAGGGAGACCGAAATGCAACAGGGCTAATAAGAGGCACTAGGTTGGACATGGCTCTCTTTCAAGGAAAGAATGACACAGGAAATGCACTATATTTGGAGCTGACCCTAGGTTTAGAATGATGGACTCAGTAGAGAGAGAGCTTGCCTGACAGATGCTTAAATGTATTCTCTAAGGAAGGGGGCATTTGGGAAAGTCTCGATCATGGTGTTTAATCCCAAAGGCTGTTGTGACATCTGCTGTTGGCCTAGCATGTCAGATATGCAAAGTGCCTTCCATCCACTTTCACTCCACAGACAAGTTAATGAGGCTCAGTAAGTACACACCGGTTATGCGTGTGTGTGTGTGTACATATAGACACATTTGGGTGTGCATATACACCATATCATATACATTTATAGCACATGTAATATCACATACATGTGATATATAGTATTAAAGCATGCACTCCATGAATTCTTATTGAGCAACTACTAGGCACCATGGGCATCAGTAAAGAATAAGGGGTACTGATACTGCCCCTGTGATCATGGAACTCAATGTAGTTAGGAAGAAAACTTTCCAAAAACAATTTCACCATAAATATGTGATTAGTCTGGGGTAAGTTCTGTGAGAGAAAGTATAGAGGTCACAAGAATGTATAAGAAAGGTTCAAGCGCAAGGACCCGACTTCGATCCCCTGTACCAAAAAAAAAAAAAGGTCGGTCCGGCCCACCTGGGCATTAGCATTCTTCCTGCAGAGGGAGTCCAGGAACTGAGCTCTCTAAGTGAGCAGCGGTTGTCTAGAATCTGTGCCTTTTGAGAATCTGAAATTTTAAATACTGATGTTGAGGGTTTTGCCAGACTCAGACAAGTAAGGGTGTCTTTCAGAAATTCCCAGTCTCACAGAGTTAAATCAGGATTCCAATCCAATTAAAAGGTAAAGACATTATGGAGGTGAGGTAAGAGTGCCGCTGACTTCACAGAGGATGTGAGGGACTAGTGAGCTGATGTCTGAGTACAGATTTGCCCTCCCACTTGCTTTCCTCCCCTTGAAGTTTGCAGAAAGATGACAGCAAGAAGTACAAGACTAAGATGTGGCTCTCAGAGCCATCCTTCCTTTGTTTTCTTTTGTGTCTTCTCTCCTTCCTTTCTCCCTTTGCTGCCTTTCTTTCCTCTACCCACTTTATTTCTCACTCTTACAGATTAGTATCAGCTAATCTACCAATCTTAACTATAAATAGCTATTTTTTCATGTTAAATGGTTATCAATTATCTTTTATGTTCCAAAACTCCAAAATGTACATTTAACATTACAAAACTTTTACTAGATCATATGCAAGCTTTTATTTATATTTACACACACACACACACACACACACACACACATTATAGAAGGGGTTGTTGTTATTCACTGCCATCACATAGTTTTCTAGTGTCCCCCACTTGAGAAGTATCATGTAAGTTCTAGGAAGCAGAGTCTGCCTCTATATGTTAATATAAATTAGTCTTGAAAAATTCTTTCTTAAACCACCAGCAGTTGGTATTATAAAGTGTTTTTCAATATCAGACAGTCAAAATTCTGCTGTCGTAGTTTTTAAGTAAAGCAGGGACTCCTTGCCCCTGGCTGCTCAAATTCAGCCATTTCTGGGGGCAAGGACATCAACAATTTGGCAGAGAGAAAAAAAAAAGCTAGTGAAACCCAAGCGAAGTTTCAACACAGTGGCTGCTTTGGAACCCACTTGGAGGTTAACTTGCTCTTGTTTCTCCAGCATTGCCTTGCTTAGGGAAATTTGTACTCCAGTTCCAGCCAAGGTTCCAACTGCAATAAAACAGTGATAAGACGCCCTGGAGGGCTGTAGGCGAGCCTGCGGGTGGGAGCAGGGTCAAATCATATCACGGGAACAGGCTGGGATCTTACATCGCTTCAGTGTTGACTGTTTTCTGCTTGCCAACAGTGGGACGTTTGTTCTAGTTGTTAAATAATTAAATAGGCAGTTTGTATTTATTTAACATACAGACTGTAGCCAATTCCTGCTGACAGCTACCAAAATAACCCCACATTTCCTAGCTCAGAAAGGCGGTTCCCTGACTGCAGGGGCAGCACTGGAGATCGAAACTCTCCTCCAAGTCTCTGAACACCTTTTTTCATCACTTCAAACAATAAATCAGTTCACAGCGTGTGATCCAAAAACAACAGCCCAGTTTTATTGGATGAGATTCCATTCTCTGAGGCACTTCCCACTACCAGGGCTGAGCTGTCTTGAAACTATGTATGTCCCTGGGTAGAAAAAAGAAATGGCAAATTTTTCTCATTTGCACTTATCCGTTTAAAGAACATGAATTTTTGACTGAATTTTTTAAAAAGATGATAACCTGGAGTAGAAAGCTGGGAGTTGGGGAGAAGCCAGCTAATCCAGAAGTCAGGGGAGAAAAATACTTAAATACTACTGGATTAAGCTTTGGAACTATCTAGGATTAAAGTAAAAGCTCTGAAGATGGTCTTCTGAAGTGGCCAACAGAGGACAGGAAAGGCAGCCAAAGACAGCATCCTCTTAACCAGTGACAGTGGTGCTAAGAGAGACACTGGGACTATTCATATCTTATTTGTGCTTGACCTTGACACAGGCATATAAAATGCCATCAATGGTGATACAGCCCAGGGCCCTCCTGAAGTACACTGGAGCCCATGGTATGCAAGGTACAGTATTTAAGCAGTGCTCAAGAAGCATCCCCAAGACTCCAATTTAAGAGAAGCAGGCTACTTGCCCTGTCCTACTTGGCTACCCATATAAAGCATGGTGAAATGGGTGAGCACCACTGCACCACATCCCCTTATTCCTGGTGCTCCCATCAAGTGGCCACCAAAGGGTGACCCTGGGGTAGGAAGCAACCACAGGAGGAGGCAAGAGGGAAAACCCAGGGGGAAGAAGAAAGATAGCTTAATATCTTAATCAGCTTTCCCACTGTGGGACACAAAACCAAATACCTGCAATTTAAAGGAGAAGAGATATAATTTGGCTCATATTTTAAAGGGATTCAGTCCATGACCATTGATTTCAAGGCAGAAACATCAAGGTGGAAAGGTTCATGGTGGGTGGGAAGTAGAGCAAGGAACAGTGCCAGAGAGGAGGAGACGAAGGACCAGGCATAGACCCCAAGGCCATGCTTCCACGACCCATCCAGGCACCCCAAGAAGTTTGTTCCACCAATACCCCAGGTGGATCCCCAAAACAATCAAGTTAACATTCCACCCTAACCACCACACCTAATTCTTGTTCTCTTATTCTTCTCTGGCCTCTTAACCTATCTCTCGAATGTTCCATTTGTCTTTTGAATGGCTCTTCAGATAGCAGATGCCATGAAGGCCTCTGTTGTCATTAACAGAACTAATTATCCATGAGTCAAAATGGCTCCATCTTATCAAGTTCAAGTTTGGCAACACTGTAAAGATTAGAACTGAGGTCATTAAAACTATTCACACGAGTCAGAAGAAGGCCACTTCTCAGGGTGGCACAAGTACTTCCTCTGAAGTACTGTATCTGCAGCAGGAGGCCTCTTGCCTATTATCTGTGGCTTTTAAACAGTCTGAGTTCAGCTCCTTCATCTGTGAAATGGATCAGCCTCGCTTGTCCTAGTCACAGTATTGTCCTGAGGACTGAGAAGAAAAATGAAATGGAAGTGCTCTGTGCTCTGTCTTTCTACATTGGTCATTCTGTTCATTAACCTTAAGACACTACCAAATTCACTGTCTCTTCTGGGGATTAGAAACTATGGGTCCAACTTTAGAATCCAAGATTGTTGTTTTTAAAGTTGTCATCATGTCCTTCTTTTTCTCATTTGTAAAAGAAATAAGTTGTTCTATATGATCATCAAGATTTCTTCCAACCTTAAAATATGTCCATTATAATTCTTGATCTACTTGGGAATGAGAGGTAACATCTAAGTCAGTCTCTTCTTAGTGTCCGTTAGCTCACCCTGGAAGCACATATTCTGGACTTGGATGTTTCAAAAGCTGGACCAGAGGTCTTGGCATGTTTTTAAAGCATAATAATATTGGTGTGAAAGGTGGTAGTGGGGGTAGTGTATGCCTGTAATTTCAGCACTCTGGGAAGCTGAGGCAGGAAGATCATAAGTTTGAGCCCAGCCTGGCAACTTAGTGACTTAGTAAGATTCTATCCTAAAAAAAATTTTAAAAGGCTGGGGATGTAACTCAGTATGAAGGCCCTGGGTTCAACTTCAGTGTGGCAAAAAGTGGGAGTGTGGATAATAGAGGAATGTATTGCACTGCCTGAGATCTGGGAACTCATTCTTTGCAGTTGTTCAGCTATTCACAGCCAAGATACATTTTTGACCAGAGTCTAAAAGTCGTTCGATTGCAGTCTACAGTCTTTTTGCAGAAATCTCCCTCTAGCATATCACCTATGCTGCTGTCATCTGTTTCCTGGACCAAGAATCAAGTGACTAATGCCACAAGCAATGGAGTTGCTACATCGTTGACCTTTTGAAGAGTTCCTCACCTCTTTCCACATCTTATGTCTTCTCCACCGGCTGCCCCATCTACAGGATCCCTCTATATTCTTCTCCATCATTCATTTTATCCTCTACCACTCTCTATTCTCTCCATATTTTCCTTCTCCAGCCTCTCAGCTGAGGGCAGATAATATTTTCCATACAACTAACCTTCCATCAGGATCAACACAGCCAACTTCATTCCAATTTTCCATTCCTTTCTTCCTCCTTGTCCTACTCCAATTCCTCCCAAAGGAGGACGTGGAGACTTTGTCCAAACTGGAACTGAATACAATCAATAAGGACCCCAATAACCCAAGCCACAGCCTCACAGTACATTACACTCCAGCATAGTACTGAGAAGATCACAGAACCAAACAACCATCCCTTGTTAGGGTATAACTTTTTTATTTCCTATGGAGACATGGCATCCATAATATAGAGTAGACAAGGGTAAAGAAAGAAAAAATTACAGGTTAGATGTTATTGAAAAAGAAGATAGGGGGAATGAACATGTTAATATGAATACTACATGAAAGAAAAAAGCTAAATGAGATGGAGAAGCACTGGGGATAGTGTAGGAGTCAAAGGAAGCTATGGAGTGATATGGAGCACAAAAGAATAGGGGATTTAGCTCAGTGGTTCTGCCGCCTACCTTGCAAGTATAAGGACCTGAGTTCGATCCCCGGTACCAAAAAAAACAAGAAAAAAAGAATAGGGGAGAGAAAAAAGGAGGTGTGGAAAGTGTTGCTGGGTTGGTAGATTCTTATAACTTTTAAGACATTCAAATTAGAAGCTAAATTCCTTTTTGATTGCTTTTGCTGTTTGATTCATAAATCCTTGAATATAAATCTCTCAGAAACTGAGCCACATGGACCAAGGAGGCACACTGGTGACACAGGAGCCACACAGGTCACTGAAGGAGCTCCTGAGCTGTCTTTAGATTGAGCTTAGACCACTGAGGTTTTGAAAGGGTGACAAATCTCAGGACACACACACCACCACCACCACCGCCCCACCTCAGGATGCAGAGCATCTATCTCAGCAGAATTGGAGCCAGATAAACGGCAGTCCTGTGCATTTGCTACTTGACACATACTTCCTCCTCTGAGAAGCAATGCCTGGTTCTGGGTCTACCTGAAGCCATTAGGAGACTATCAAAGATGTAAAACTCTGCAATAGAGTGAAATACTGAAAGTAAGTGGGTTTAGTGATAGAGGAAGAATTGTCTCCCTCTGTAGTTCAAATGACACTCCAAAATCTAAATGATGTTGGTTTTTAAGGCAGAATCTGTAATTGTGTTCAATACTACCATCTGTTCAGCTTGATAATAAAACAGGCTACTCCTTAGACAGCCTGGAGTCATTAGGGAAAGTCTAGCTCTGCAGGATAAAATTCTTCTTTGGAATAATAACATTTTATATTTGTATAATTTCTTTCATCCAAGATTTCAAAGCATTTTCAAATAGTTTTGGGTGATAAGAAATGTAATGTTTCATAAATTAGGCTACATACATGTCAATACTTTGCCTGGGGACAAAAATTAATTATTCTGTGGAAGTGATGTTGATACCTAATTTTATCTCACCTACACTATAAAAGGATATTTATTAATATCCTTTATGGAAAAAAAAGAGTTTATTGGGGCCGGGGATTTAGTTCAGTGGTTTGGTCACCTGACTTGCAAGCGCAAGGACTCAAGTTCGATCCCCAGTACCAAAAAAAACAAAAAAAAAAAAAAAGAAAAGAGTTTATTTTCTTGGCATTGTGTTAAGTGCTTTATAGGTACTATCTCATTTAATCTTATAAATCTAGTTCAAAATCTAATCTCATTCCAGTGTGATTCTATCAAAGAAGTACTACTTTTATCCTTTTTCCACAGGTGAGGTAAATTAGGTTAGGGAGATAGACTTTTCTGTTGTCACATAGCTAAGAGAAGTAACGGAGTGCCCCTTTGTGGGTGACGGCCGATTAACTAGCAGTTTCTTTTCCTGTGATCAGTTTTCTTTTCAGCTGTCATGTGCATGACCACTTGTGCAGCCGTTAGATCTTGAAGAGATGGTCTTTATAATTCTGGAACTGTGTGGCTGGAATCTTTGCCAAGTCTTCATTTGTACCAGGAGCTCCATTATCCCTCAATACTCTATAAATAAAGAAAATTCAAGGGTGATTTTTTTAATATAGCAAATCACAATCCTCAACTGTCAACTGGTTCTCTAGAATTACAACTATAGGACATATCACAGCCAAAACTTTCAGAATTTGATGATGTAAAACATCATCTTTCCCCTGGATTGTTACAGTAACATTCTCATTGAGCTCCTTGCTTCTAGTTTTGTCTTCCTACAATGTTGACCAAGCATTTAGAATGATTGTCTTAAAGTGTAAAACCAAGTTAACTTCCATGCTTAAAATCATCCAGGGGTTCATGTCACATTTAGAATAAAGCCCGTGGCTACATGTTCTGCCCAATCTACCCTGGCTTACCCGTCTTCTGAGCTCAAAGTATGCCAGTCTCTTCCTGGTCCACTCCAATCCTGCCAGACTCAAGAAGCCTTCTTCAGGTCCTTAACACCAAAACCAAGTTCATTTTACCTCCATCCTATCATCTCCTGCTGATGCCTCTCCCGCTACTCCTCTCCCTGTCACTTCCCCCAGTTCCTCAGGCCTCAGCTATTGTCACTGGTCTTCAGTCCCTCTCATACATACATGCAAACACATATCCACAAGCACACTACATCGAAATTACACCTTTTCTTCCTTTCCCCTTAGCACCCTACATTATCTCTATTTACAATTTTCTATTTTTTGAGTACTTTTTTGTCTAATGAGTGCATCTTCAGCTGGACTGTGAGATGCATTTCTTTGTTTACCATTGCATTCCAGTGCCCAAGACATTGACTGACAATATTAGATGACAATGAAAAACACTTGATAAGGAGGATTTTCTGAGTTTAGTTCTTTATCCACCACCTAATTGCTATGCAAATTTTAAAAATATATTTAACTTCTCCAAATCTCTGTCTTTTCATCTGTTAAAAGGGTCTTATGGCACCAATATCACAGGATCTATGGAGAAGATACATGACAATGTAGGTAAAATGCTTCATAAACCAAAAACTGTATTGTAACATTTCAAACTTTAAATTCATTATAACTCCTCTAGAACAGAGGGCATTTTCTCCAATCTATTGGGCCAAACTTGCACAAACTTTGGAGAGCATGTGGTCAATTTTCGTAGTTAAAACCTGGGCACCAGGCCGAGGACACTCAGAGGTTCACCATGAGAGAAATAGGCCCAGCTTGTCCCCTGAGGATTGTATCAGTTCCTCCACTGAGCCAGGATGCTTATATTACTTATTTCTGCTTCATTAAAAACAAAGCCACCTATCTGGCCTTTTGTCCTCTTTCCTAACTTCTTCACCAAGCAAAAGGGAAACCCACAAGGCTATGTGTATCAACAGAGCACATGCCTCGGAGGATCATGGCAACTTGTGATTATTTAAAGTGACAAAATAATTAGAAAAGCTCTCCAGGCACCTCACACGTGTTCTCATCTGTACTCCAAGTGGACACTGTTCTCTTAACTGCTCCAGATATTTGGAAGGAAGGGCTCTGTCTGATGCTGCCTAGAACTTTTCCCGGGAGTTTGGTGGTGGCCTCCCTCTTCTTGGTGATCTACATGCAGACAGCAGTATTATCAGTAACTACATTAGGGCAAAGGCCAGAGTGGGCACAGGTCATTGATAGGGAAAAGGTCTGGTGGATGGAGGTCACCTGTACAGCCAAGGTCTAGGATATATATTTTCTTCTCACTTCTTTGACTTACCAGTCAGTTGACTGGTGACCCAGGTATTAGCTTTCTTGGAAGCTCCTGGAAATTGCCTAATCCCCCCTATAATTTTGAGGTGGACAGGGTAGCCCCAAGCAGACTAGTTCTGCTGCCTTTTGTTTTTCCATGTATTTATCTCTGAAATAAACAAGCAAGTACTCCAGTTACAGGTGGTATTCCAAAGACAATAGCTATTTGGGGTTCTTGTCTGGTACGAAAAGGCTGGAAGGTGTTTTCCAAGTTTGAAGAAGAGCCGAAGGGTCTGCCACTCACTGGGAATCCTGCTTTCTTTTCCTACAAAATGAAATGGCATCTGTGACCACTCCTTGCCCCAAGTCACTCCCTGCCACCGGCCCGTCTGTCTCTTGCTTGGGCCACTGGCATAGACTCCTAAGTGGATTTCCTACCACTGGTCTGGCTGGCTAGTTCATATCATGCCTAAGCTGTTCTCCCCACTTTACCTAGAGTGACCGTTCTGAGGCAAATATAATCACAACTCCCTACTCAAAGCACTATTATTATCCCCAAGGGCCCTGTGATACAGTCCATAGACAGCATGGCCACGAGGCCTGCCTTCCTCTCCAGCATTCTCTTGTGTAAGTCTTCTCTCCTCCACTGTCGCCCCTGCCCACTCTCATGGTCCAGACTTGCTGTTCTTCCAGCAGCTCCCCAGTAGGCTATACTCTCCTGGGGTGCTGAATCTTCACATGTCCATGAATTAGAGTTCATCTTCTCATTGCTACTTATTCAAAATATTTTCCTTGAGCTCCTACACTGTACCTAACATTGTACTTGGTAATGAGTAACACAGAATTTTCTCTTCTAGGAGCTCCTAGTCACTAAGACAGAGATGGATGAACAAACAACCACAGCTCAAATGTTAGAGAAGAGAAAATGAACCCATGTAATAGGTTGACCAGGGAGGAATTAAGGAAGGCTTTGCAAGAAATGAAGCAGAAGAATATCAATAATAAGAGCTCATGTTTACTGGACACTTACTTAGCTCTGTGCTAAGTACTTTACCAACCTTGTCTTATACAGTTCTTAAGGCAGCCTTATGAGAAGGATCTTATCAGGAAGGAGTGAAAAATGTTAGATATCACGAGTAGACTTCAGTTCAAACCCTGTCACCACCACTTAAAACTTTGTATCCTTGGGCAAATTATTTCAGTCCCAAGGCATTTCTACCATCTTCAAAGTGGAGATAATAATTTTTTAAAAATCAATATATCTTATGCTTTTTAAAAGAAAAATATATGTACAAACTTCAAATGATGCCTGGCACTTAGCAATGTGTATTAGAAGTTGGCTACTATTAATATTCTTCTGGGCTTAGCAGAAGTAACTTTCCCAGGGTCTCACAGCTAGGAAATGCCAGAGCCTGAATTCAAACAAGACCTGTCAGACTTCAGAACCCCGCCTCTAAACTAGAATATTTCTCCTGAGTCAGAACAATGAGTACAACTTTGTGATGAGTACTTGAAAGTATTTCTCAAAGTAGAAGTCAGAAAGAAAAGAAAAAGTTTTGTTGACATGGCACCAGCCTGGGAAAAGATACTTGGAACTGAAATCTGAACAACGATGCATCCTGCCTAGAGAAGCAACTGCTGAGGCTGTCAGAGTGCAGGTTGGTGTTCGCGTGGGAAGGAGCAGAAGTGATTGATATTGTGCCCGAGGCTGGCTGGGGGCAACAGGGGCAGCCTCCAGGAGCACAGAGCAACTTCAACTCACTCCTGTGGTCTTGCCCAGATTGGTGCTGCAGGGATCTACCTTGACTGCATAGGAGTCGCTCACTGAACACTAGCTTGAGCCTCTCCCTGCTGCTTTCCCTGGCTCTAACAGGAGCTGGAAGGATGCATCAAAGAAACAGCAGAGCTGGGGACCCATTCAGCAAACTTTAATTGCTGCAAAGGAACAGTTATGGTATATATACATAAAAGACTATAATTATCTGCGAACCCAATAAAACAAGTTTCAAAGGGCCCACAAAGACCTATTTACCAAATGTGTAATCTGTAATTACAAATCATCCACTGGGCAATCAATAGATGTTTTAAACCATTACTTGGCAGTTTATGGGCTTCTCAGTGAGATAGTTTTCCTGAGTTCTTTCATGTTTGTTTTTTAAACTGAAGCATATAAAAGAAAAGTTGATCATAGAAATGAGCTTCTCACTGCTACGGGGCTCATACCAGGGTGAAATATCTGAACTCTGGTAAGTTTACTGAGATAGATTATAATGTGGAGAATACTACCTAACAGCAATGTATTTGGACCTTGAAAACCGAAAGTAAGACTATGCTAACAAAATACTAGTCTTATCCAGGAAACCAGAATGTGAAGTCTAGGTCAATAGATTCTGACTCTTGGGCTGAATGGGGCCCTTGTGAAATGGTTTCTTCTACCTAGTCATTAATTCATCCAGAAAGTATTGGAATTGCTTTCCCACTCTGTGCTAACAGAGGAGGGCTGGATTGAAAAGGGAGAAGATAGATGAGGAGAGAAGTTTCAGAGGATAAATCTGCAGAAATTCTGCTCCCATGGAGCTTATATTTGGAAGTTGGAGTGAAGTAAGCAAGCCATAAGTAAATTTATAATATCAAAGACTGGTGGTTGCTATTGAAAAAGTAAAGAAGTAATTACCTTTACTAGATAGTGAATCTCTAATCCAATAGTTACTCTGCAGAGGGCCTCATGAAGATAGGTGCTCACAGAAGAATTCTTTGAGGATGTGATTTTTTAGCAGAGCACCAATTGATGAGAAAGATCCAATACCATGCAGGTCAGTAGTGGGCTTGCCACATTTGTAAAGCAAACAGAAGGCCAGTGTACCTGGAGCATCAACAGCAAAGAGGTATGAGATGGTCTCCAAGAGGCAGGCAGGGACTCCCTCACTGAAGGATTTGTAGGGATGGCAAGGAGTTTGAGCTTCATTTTAAGTGCAACAGGAAACTATAGGAGCATTTTGAATGGAGGTATGACATGAAAATATTCATTTAAAAAAGAATATTCTAGGTGCTGTGTGGATAATGCATTATAGGAGAACAGGAGTAGATCTAAGGAGTTAGGTAGAAGGTTACTGCAGTAATCCAGATGAGAATAGTGTAGCCAGCCTGGACTACATAGTGAGTGCAAGGCCAGCCTGAACTACATACTGAGACCCTGTCTCAAAAAAAATGGACATTTGGGGGACACTTATACAAACATATCACCATATATCTCTAAACCATGTGTTTATTGTTCTTTTCCTCTGTTACATTTCTTAATCAAATTTGAAATGTATAAGGCAACACACATGGGTCATTAGGAAATATATGTTAACAAGGGTAACTGATAAAAGTGGAAACAGTGAAGATATGCTAAATGAATGATACATTTTTTAAAATACAGGTTGATTTCAAAATACTAGGATCATTTGAGGAAAGTTATTCAGCTTTTGATCATCTTCTGACAAATTTATAAAATTTTGAGGACATTCAAAGGTCAAAGAGAAGATGCTTTGCCAGTTTAAAAATAAGACCTATGTAAGTCAGGATATTTTTAAATCCAGAGGAAATACCAAAGCATCATTTAGTTAATAGTCATAATCATTCTATTTTACCAAATCTTGTCTTACAGTTTCCAACAACTGGAAGAAACTCCTTTTCTTAGAGTCACAAACAAATTCTTGCCAACAGATTCCCATTATGCTCTGTTCTCATTTTTTAATTCATTTACTTTTACGAAATGAAAACACTGCTGAAAATGCCTCAAATATTAGCGATTCAGAGGGGCCAGGAATGTCCTAAGTAATCTTCAAATAACCGTAGAGTTAATCTCAAGGCAGAGGTTAGAAAAGCTGAGTAGTGCATTTTTCTTTCCATTATTCCTGTTGCTTCTTTCATTGGTGGCCAAGAGACATGGGACTCAATAAAGCCTTCCTGGGAATCAATGGGCCATGGGAAAGAGTGTTATTTGCACTGAAGCCAGATGAAAGGAAAGTGCAGCCACCCCACTGAGAAGGCCATGTGGAGAGGGAATGGACCTGGGACAACAAGGGGAGTGAGAGAATGGCTCAGTGATTCTGCCAAGCCAGCTGAGCTCAGTCTTCCTACCACTCCCACTGAGGTACCAGAAATGTGAAAAAGCCTGTTTTAGAAACTCTAGTCCATCATATGTGACTACCTGCATAGCTGGCACTATATGTTAAACAGAAGAACTTCCTCCAAGTCAACCCACAAAATCATATGAGATAATAAATTACTGTTTTTTAAATCTCTAATTTGTGGAGCAATTTGTTCTGCAGCAATCAATAATCAAAATGCACATTGCTACAAGAAGTGGGAAGCTTCCATAACAAAAACCTAAAATATGTAGCTTTGGGACCAAGTGGCAGGTAGAAGTTGAATGGGCCTTCAGAATACTTCTAGTAAAGGCTGGAAACATACTAAGGAAATGCTTATTGAAACCCACAAAAAAGATTGCCTGCATTATGCAGTTTCAGGAAGTTTATAAAATTGTCACCCATAGGGCCAGGGATTTAGCTCAGTGGTTCCGCCACCTGCCTCGCAAGTGCAAGCTCTCAAGTTCAATCCCCAGTACCAAAAAAAAAAAAAAGAAATTGTCACCCATAGTCACAGTGTTTACAGAAAGAGTAATTAATTAGTAACATATCTAAGGAAATTTTCAGGCAGACTGTTAAAAGTATCAAACTTATTTCATCTAGTTCCCTGATAAAACAGAGATTAAAGATGAACCATTCAGTTTTCATGCAGAATTTAGGGAACTTTTCAGAATATAGAAAATCCAAAATAGTCTTTCCAACCTGAAAAAGACTCTTAGATTAAGAAATGCTCTTGAGCACAAACCAAACCCAGAATGCTGCCAGTTAAAAATGGCCTCAGGACAGATTCAGATCCAATATGTGGTTGAAAAACTTTTTATGAAGACTACGAGGAAAATATAAAGTAGTGCCTCATAGACTCTCCCAGCTGGACAAAATAATTTTTAAAAGATTTTATTCTTTAGACAGAAAACACAGGTAAGTTTCTAAGTATCAGAGTAACAGAGAAAAAGAAATGCTTCAGAGAAATTCATCTGGCAGTAAAATGGAGGATGGGCTAGAGCTGAAAACCCTGAGAAATGAGGGGTAATTGCTTCTCAGTGACAGTAGTATTCTGTTCACACTATTTAGAAGAGTGTAGAACTTTCTGCTCCTGTTATAGTGCCTAGGACATAGCAGACGTACAAGAGGTACTGTTAAATGAATTGATATAGGAGTATCTTAAAAACGTCTCAGAATACTAACCACACAGGATACATGGGAATAGACAGCTCATGCAAAGAGCCGGCTTCAAATCAGCTCATTAGGTGAAGTTGATCCTGCCCTACTCTAACCACCTGCAGAAGCAAAAACAAACCTTTAGAACACATAGTGAAAAACTGACACACCTAAAAGAGTAAACAGAAAGATTTGCATAGTGGGAGATTTTTAACACATCTCTCTTAGTTATTATATAAGCAGACAAAATATTAATACAGATATAAAATATTTTAGTACCACTACAAATAAATTGACCTAATATATAAATATAGATATAAGTAAATATTAAATTGACCTACTTTATGTATATACTAGACCAAATACACGTACTTTTAAGATGCTCATGAATATTTATTTAAAGTGCCCAAATGCTGGGCTACAAAGTAAAATTTTAAAATTTTCAAAAGATTGAAATTATTTGGAATATATTATGTGAGCATTGTAGAATTAAGCTAGCTATCATAACAAAAATATTCCCAAGTGTTTGAAAATTAAGTAAAAGATTTAACAAAAAACTAGAGAAAATTAAAACTAAAGAAAGTAGAAAATGGAATAATCAAGATAAGAGCAGAAATTTATGAAAGAAAAACAGTGTACAATACAAAGAATTAAAAATTGATTCTTCAAAAAGACTAAAAACAACCTTATAAACTTATTGATGACCTGATTAAGAAAAAACAAGACAGACAATGTGCAAGTAACTAATATGAAGGGCCAGCACCCGGAAGGAAGCTCCCCCACTGCCATCCCAAGCTCCTAGGACAGAGAAGCTGAGCTGGTCCCAGAACCTGGAAGGAAGCTCCCCCGCTGCCATCCCAAGCGCCTAGGGCAGAGAAGGTGAGCCAGTCCCAGCACCCAGAAGGAAGTTCCCCCACTGCCATCCCAGGCTCCTAGGGCAGAGAAACTGAGTCAGTCCCAGCACCCAGAAGGAAGCTCCCCCACCACCATCCCAAGCTCCTAGGGCAGAGAAGGTGAGCCGGTCCCAGCACACAGAGGGAAGCTCCCCTGCCACCATCTCAGGCTCCTAGGGCAGAGAAGCTGAGCCAGTCCCAGCACCTGGAAGGAAGCCCCCCCCCGCTGCCATCCCAAGCTCCTAGGGCAGAGAAGGTGAGCTGTGTGGGTGCCAGAAGCACACCCCCGCCCCTCGTGGAAATGAGAAGACACATAAACAAGCCTCAAAAACAGACTTCTGGATCACCTACAGCAACCCCAAAGGGAAACAAGATGGAACAATCTGATACTCAACCACCTGGACTCTATGAACTGGCATCAAAAGAGTATCTGGGAAAAACGAAATCAGAAATAATTACTCAGATAACAGCAAAGATTTTGCTCATGGTGCAAGACATGATTAATAAATCTAGAGAGAACACAGATACAAAAATAGAGGATCTGAGGAACATGATGGAATCCCAACATAGGAAACAAATGGAATCAATAAAACAGATGCAAACAGATTTCCAGGAGATTAAAAACTCCATCAAAAGTCTGCACACCAGAATGAACCAATGTGAGGATAGAATTTCACATATAGAAGATAAGATTGCAATTAGTGACCAGGAAAAGAAAAATTGCTTTAAAATTGTAAGGGAACAAGAGAAATTAATCCAGCAGCTGCTAGATGATGCAAAGAAGAATAACATAAGACTGATTGGAGTCAATGAAGAAAGAGGAGAGAGTGCAGATGACATAAAAAAACTGTTCACAGAAGTGATGGCAGAAAACTTCCCAAGGAGGGGAAAAGAACTTGACATACAAATAAGGGAGGCATATAGGACTCCAACTGGCCTTGATCAAAAAAAATCTACACATAGGCATATAATAGTTAGGATTCCAGAAATCCAACAGAAGAACAAAATTCTACAAGCAGTGAGAGAAAAGAACAAATCCCATACAAAGGAAAGCCCATCAGAATCACAGCAGATTCTCAATGCAAACCCTCAAGGCAAGAAGAGCTTGGAGTGATGTATTTCAAGCCCTAAAGGAAAACAGCCTCCTACCCAGGTTGATGTACCCTGCAAAACTATCTTTCAAAATTGATGGAGAAATAAGATACTTTCATGACCATGAGCACCTCAGAAACTTCATGAATATCAAACCAGCACTCCAAAAAATTTTAGACAATACCCTAGGAAAAGACAATGAGGATCACAACCCCAGGAAACCAGCAGAATGAATCCATTGGGCGTGACAAATTAAACTCAAAGGGGGAGAATCCAACAAAAAGAAAAAGTCATGACAAGGCTTTGAAAACTTTGAACTTCATCTCCCTAATGAGTGTATAATTCAATCTTGTTATTGTACTGATTAGTATTTTTCTGCTTCTAGAGTTGTACACCTTTCCTTGTGCTGTACTGGCTATTTATCATCTTCTTGTGTCTACTTTTTATTTTTTATTTTCTTTTGGTACCAGGGATTGAACTCGGGTCCTTGTGCTTGTGAGGCAAACGTTGGAACCACTGAGCTAAATCCCCGGCCATTGTGTCTACTTTTTAATTGGGTTTTCTATTAATGAGCTCTGAGAATTCTTTATATATTCTGTTCATAGGTTATATGCATTGTAAATATGGTCTGTTTAAGGATTACTTTTCATTGTAATGATGTCATTTAAAGTCCTAAATTTTGATGTAATCTCACTTATCAATTTTTTTCTTTTATACATTATGTCTTTTGTATACTAGGTAGTTCTTGCCTACCTTGAATTCATAAACATTTTCTCTTATAATTTCTTCCTAAAGTTTTATACTTTTAGGCTTTCATATTTAGGTTCATAGATCGCTTCAAGTTATTTTCATGTATGGAAATAAAGGGTTGAGGTTAATTTTTTATATACGGATACCAGGTGTTCTAGTGCCATTTGCTGAAAACACTATCTCTTCCTTGGCTCTTGAATTGAGTTTATATTCTATAAAATGCTAATGTTAAATAATCTTTCAAAACTCAGTGGACCATATATGTGTGGTTCTATTTCTAGATTCTGTTTTATTCAAATGATCTATATGTCTTTCCTTACACCAACACTGCCTTGATTACTGTAGCTTTAGAAGAAGTCTTAAAATTAGGTACTAAACGTCTTCCAACACTGTTTTTGTTTGTTTTTTTTTAACTTTCCTAGGTCCATTGGACTCCTACATAACTTTTACATTTCAATATCCAATTCTTCATTTATAGCAAGTACACATAGTCCTGAAGTTTTATATATACCTTGTGTTTTCTAATCCTGATAAATTCAAATACAAGTTCTAGGGGCTCCTAGGGATTTCTTAGTATTTTCTCTGTAGATGATCATTTCATCTACATATAAAGATTTTGCTTCTATCTTGCCAATCCTGTCCTAATTGTGTCATTTTATTGCCAGACTATTTTGGTTGGGCCTAGGTTTCAAAGTTTAATGGACAGATAAAGAGTAAGCCTATCTGTCCTTGTTCCTCACCTTAAGGAGAAAGCATTGTATCGTCTCCATTTATACACGGCATTCTCGCTGGAAGTATGGAGTACTTGTCTTTAATCTGTTGAGAAAGTTCTGTTCTACTTCTGGTCTCCTGATAGCTTTTACCATGAACAGCTGTAGAATTTAGTCCAATACTTTTTCTCCAACTAGTGACAGGATCATATGGCTTTTTCCTTTCCTCTGTTAAAATGATGACTTTTGGGTGTGGATCTTCCAATGCTGAACCAACACTGCCATCCCTATAACAAAACCACTTTCTACATACTGCCAGATCTGACTTCTATTAGTTTGTTTTGTTAAACAAAAATTTCTATCTATGTTCATACTTTTTTCTTCTATTATCTTGATCCAGTTTTAGTATTAGCACAATGTTGATTCCCTAAAATGAGGGGAGAAGTGTTCCTTCTTTTTTCTGCTTTAAATGTTTGATATAATTTATCAGTTAAAATGTGTATGAGCCTGCTGTTGTCATATAGGTAGGTTTTCAAGCTAGGAATATACTTTCTTTAAAAGGTGCTATTCAAATTTTACATTTCCTCCAGAATTAGTTTCATTAATTTGTCTTCCAAGGTACTTCTTAGAAGTTGTGAAATTTATTTCAAAACAGATTTTTGAAATATGCTTTCTATATCCTTTTAAATTCTGTAAAATCTGTGGTAATGCCTCCTAGATCTTGATATTATAATTTAAAAAATGTACAATTGATATTGTGTAGCAGGAAGTAAAGGTCTAAAGGAGCAGGGGACGTGGGAGGGGTAGGGGAAAGGAAAAAAGGGAAAAGAAAAAATATGAGAAAAGGAAAAAAATGAAAACAAAGTCTTTGCAAATAGGGAAGGGTGGAGAGGGTGAAGGGGGGCAAGGGAAGGGGGAAAAGAAAAGAACCAAGAAACTCACGTATGGTACAAGATCCCAGTGGTGAATGTTACTGTATTTTATACCAAAAATATACCAATAAACTTAATGGGGAAAAAAAAATGAAGAGTAAAACAGTGATTCTTTCTAAATCTTACAGGCATTGAAAATATAATCAAAGGGTATCATGAATAATTTTTGCCAATAAATTAAAATATTTAGATAAAACGGACAAAGAGCTAAAAAAAAGAACCTTCCTCAAATCCATCCTGGATTGCATAGAATATCTGAGTGGGTTCTACACCTGTCAAAGTAAGTGCATCCACAGCAAAATCCTTCTGACAAAGAGTGGCTTCATCAGTGAAAAATCTTCCACCATTTAAGCTATTTATAAGGAAAACCCCATATCAATCTTAACACAAACTCTTTCTGAGGATGCAAAGAAAAAAGAGAAAATGCTTTTCAACTGGTTTTATTAGACCAAAAACAAACAAACAAAAAAAGCTTTTTATACTAAATTCTAGCAAACAGTGCAGGCCAGCGTCCCTCACAAACATGGATGAAAATTCTAAAAAGAGTATTAATGTTTAATGGTAGGTTGTATTCTCAGCACTTCCCACCCCTCCCCTCAAAAGAGTATTGGCAAACCCAAAAGAAAGAAAATGCATCAGGACTAAGCTAGGTTTATTCCACGAATGTGAAGTTGATTTAACATTTGAAAATCAATAGATATGATTTAGCATGCTAACAGAACAAAGGGAAAATCATATAATCATCTTAATAGAAGCAGAAAATGTACTCCACAAAATTGAACATCCACATGTGATTAAAAAAAAAACTATTAATAAACTTGAAAATACACTTCCTTAATCTAGCAAAGAATACTAATAAAGGGCCAGGGATTTAGCTCAGTGGTTTCGCCGCCTGCTATGCAAGCGCAAGGACCCGAGTTCGATCCCTAGTACCAAATAAATAAATAAAATAAAATAAAA
Source organism: Heterocephalus glaber (assembly GCF_053883595.1). Lineage (NCBI taxonomy): Eukaryota > Metazoa > Chordata > Mammalia > Rodentia > Bathyergidae > Heterocephalus > Heterocephalus glaber. The sequence continues at coordinate 44,610,371 of NW_028258325.1, read as the reverse complement.
TTTCTATTAAAAAAAAGAATACTAATAAAACTCCTGGAGAACACTGAGCTTTGAGATCAGAGCATTGTGATAAGAGTCATTACTTCTAGTCAACATTATACTAGCATTGTAGGCAATGTAATACACTTACTGCAGTAATAGGGCCAGAAAGAATAAAAAGGAAATACATTGCGAGATAAGAAATGAAGCTGTTATTATTTATAAATGGCATGATCTGTGTGCATACCCAAGAAATTGATGTCTAAATTTTTATAAATAATAAATTAATTTAATGAGATTTTTGAATAAAAGATCAGCAAAGGTCATTTGTATTTGTATATGCCTGCTACAACTAGCAAAAAAAAATTTCAAATATCTTTTACAGTAGTCTCAAAGTAATCAAGTACTTATGACTAAGTCTAATGAAAGCTGTTTGAGATCTACACACAAAAAGTATTTGTCACTGAGAGGAATTAAAGAAATCCTAAAGTAAAAGTTGTATCATATTTCATAAACCAGAAGATTAATATTATAGAGATGTCCAGTTCTCCTCAAATTGATTTCTAGATTTAATGCAATGGCAATCAAAATTCTAGTAGATATTTTCATTAAAAATCAACAAAACAATTCTAAATTTTATATGAAATACAAAGACTTACAGTAACCCACTCAATCAATTATAAATTCCAAATTAAGACAACTTTCATTACCAAATATCCAGACTTGTAAAGCTCTGGTAATAAAGACTTAGTGTTGCATGAGAACATACAAATAGGCTAGTAATCCTATTTATCCTAGTAATCCTGCTGTAATCCCAGCACTAGGGAGGCTGAGACAGGATTGGTGTGAATTTGAGATCAGCCTGGGCTACACAGTGAGTTCAAGACCATTCTGAACTACAGAAGTGAGACCCTGTCTCAAAAAAAAAAAAAAAGAAAAAAGAGCATACCAAAAAAGCCAAAGGAATATAATTGAGAATACAGAAATAAATCTACACATAATTTAGTTACAATAAAATACTTTATTACGTCATACCTTATTGACAACAAAAGTAGCAATGTAGAATGGAGGGGAATTTTTTTTCAATAAATGAAGCCATGTCAATTGGTATCCACATAAAAACAAAATGCTGCTCACCCCTTACCTCACACCATACACAAATATCAATTTCAAGTAGGTTGTAGTTTTTAATATGAAAAGTAAAGCACAAATGACTCTAGAAGATAAAATTTGAAAGAGTAAAATATTTCTTAAAGCACAAAGTGCAATAATCATAAAGGGAATAGTTACTATATTAGAACATCTTAAAACAGATTTGCCAAAAGATCATTAAGAAAGTGAAGAGGCCAGAAACAGAGGAGAAGATATTTGCAATACATAAACCGACAAAGCACTCAAATCCAGAATACTTAAAGATCTCCTACAAGTCAAAAGAAAATCTTAGAATATTTATCATAGAAAACTCAATGAAATGATGGACAAAAGGTATGAACAGAAACTTGAGAGACATTAATGATGAAATGTCAAAAAGTCAAACAAATAGTTCTCAAATACATATTCAAAACACAATGAGGCTATTCCACAAATGCTCTGAATTGGCTAAATTTTTACAAGTCAGTGCATTACAAGTGATAGAATAATTTGGAGCAATAGGACCTGCTGGTTTGAGTGAGAATTAGTACAGGCATTCTGCAAAAGTGTTTGCCAGAATCCACTAAAGCTAAACCGTCATACTCTGTGGCCCAGCAATTGCACTTAGAATGTACCAGTGGTGGCGAACCTATGGCATATGTGCTGCAGCAGGCTGTTTGTTATCATTGAAAGCTCTAAAAGTTTTGCCATCACTGGAATCTACTAACAGAAAAGCAAACTCATGCTCAAGCCACATGTGCAAACGTGTCCATAGCAATACTCTCTTACTCAGTTCAAGCTGCTGTAACAAAGTATTGAAAAATAGAAGGCTTAACAAGTAAACATTTATTTCCTACAGTTCTGGAAGCTGAGGAGTCTAAGATTAAGGTGCTATTCCTGGGTGCTAGGCCTGTGAGGGCTGTCTTCTTTGTTGTATCTTCACATGATGAAGAAAGACAGCTCTAGTCTCTCTCTCTTCCTCTAAGGGCACCGATATAGGAGTACCATTCTCATAACCTCATCTAAACTTACTCATTTTTTTGGTATATGTGCTGCCAGAGTGAGCAAGTAAACTTACTCAGTTTTATACACCCCAGCTCCTGATTCTACCCCTTTGACATTTAGGATTTCAACATATGAATTTTGAAAGGAACAATTATATCGTGCATAACAGCCATTATTTAATAGCCCCAATCTACCAACTACAATGTCAGTCATTTATAAAATGAATAGGTTGTAATATCTCTAAAAATGGAATATTATGCAGCAGTTGGAATAAACTCTAGATATATATATATATATATATATATATATATATATATATATATATACACACATACACACACATGTGATCTTACAAACATAATATTGATCTAAAGAAGCTGGCTACACCAAAACAGAAAATTTAAAAATAAGCCACAGTAACCTATGCTGTTTGAAGTCAGCAGTTACCTTTAGGAAAAAGGGAATGGGGAGAGACGGGTTGTGGATACTGGTGCCATCCACCGCAATATGAATGGTGATAAGTGTGGGATCATTTTTGTGATAACTGACACAGCTGTCCACTTATTAATTATGGAGTTTTCTGTACACATACTATGATTCAATTAAAATGTTTAATTAAAAAATTACTTTGCCAGTGTGGGACAGATGGCCCTTTGATGCCTTCAGATGTGCATCTTGAGATGAGCATAACACCTCTTACATAAGAGTCTACCTGGAATGAAACATCTGAATCGAGCCATAGGGAAACAGCACTCAAACCCCAAATGAGGAACAGTCTACTAAAAGGGGGGCTGGAGAATTATACTCTTCAAAATGTCATTTTCATAGAAGACTAAGAAGGGCTGTGGTAACATTCCAGGTAAAGAGCCTGAAGACAAATTGCTGAGTGCAGAAACACAGGAATGGGAGAGAAGAACATCACATGATTCAGTGACTTAGAGATGGGAGCTTCCAATCAATGAATGTAAGTGATTGCTGACAACCACTGGAAAGCTGAGAAGGGCAATGCAAGAGTCTTTCTTAGAGCTTTTAGAGGGATCCCAGCCTTACTGAAACCTTCACATTGACTGTCAATCCTCTAAAACTGTGAGAAAAATACATTTCTAATGTGTTGTTAAGCCAATTGGTTTGTGGTACTTTGTTATAGCAGCCCAAGGAAACTAATACACCTAATATAACCAAGGACATTAGGACTCAATGACATTATGCACCTTACTCAAGTTCATGCACCTAGCAGTTAGCAGAACCGGAAGATAAAAAATATCTATCTGCTCCAAGCCCATCCTGACAGTTTCTATCTCCAACATTGACCTCTTCCGAGTCATACTTATAATACCCAGTGTCTACTTTAAATTGTCATTTGGATGACTCATGGGCATCGTATATGTGTAAAATTCATGACAAAACTAAACAGTAGATTTTTCCCCTCTTCTGCAACTACCTAGCCCATCCTTGCAACTTGTATTACCACCCAGAAAATTTTTTAATTGAAAAAACTGAAGTCACCCATGATTAGCCCCAGTCCCTAATTCTTTACCTTAATCTATCAGCAAGTCATGTTCATTTCACCTCAAAGTAAATCCTGAATGTAACCATCTTTCACTGCCTATATTGTGACCATGTTGGTCAAATCCACGTTATCTCTCAACATCCTGTGGTAGCCTCCTTCTTTCCCTCTTGCCCCTTACAATCCATTCTCCACCCCAAAGCCAGAAGGATCTTTTAAAAATATAAATTGGATCACATCACTTCCAGTTCTTTAGTGGCTTCCCATTGCACTAAATAAAAAAGCAGAGTCTTACCATGATGGAGTGGACATGTGTTGTTCCTTTGGTTACCTACAGATCCTAACTCATTTTCTACACTTGGGAAATTCCCCGTCTTTTGAGTTTTGATGGGTGACCGACTCTGCTTCCCACTCTGGAATGCTTCATACATTCACTTTCCCAGGCTTTCTTATCCCTGGGCAGTGGGTTTATGATTGCTCAGTAAACCAGCTACGCTTGCTTACTGCATCAACTTGACTGGGCCATGGGTGTCCAGGTATTTGGCTAAAAGTTATTCTGCATGTATCTGCGTAGGCATTGTTGGATTAGAGTAATATTTGAATAGGTAGGGCTGAATAAAGCAGATTATCTTTGCCAATATGAGTGGGTCTCATCCAATCAGTTGACAGTCTGAATAAAATAAAAGACTTAGTAAGAGATAATTCACTCTCTGTCCTCAAGTACATCAATCTTCTCCTGCCTGTGGGCTTGGACTTGGACAAGAACTTATACTACCAACTCTCCTGGTTTGCAGGCCTTAGAGACTTGGACTGGAACTGTACCATCTGCACTCCTGGGACTTCTGCCTCCCAAATGCAGATCTTGGGGCTTCTCAGTCTCCATAATCATGTAAGCCAATTTCTTACAACAAATCACACACTTGCACACACATCTGTGTGCGCACACACACATACTCATGTGCACATTCTATGTCCTATTGTTTCTGTTTGTCTGGAGAGCCCTGCCTACTACACCCAGTATGTAAATCAAACTTCACTGGCTGCAGGGACTCCACTCACACACATGTGGGCAGAAGCAGCACTGGCTGCCACCCAGTGCCCAAGGACCTGTGCTGGCAGGGCGGTAGCACAAACACTAGCATTCCAAGTGTCCAGTTGTCATCCTTGTGTCCCAATTGCTTTTCCATCTCTGTCCCTGGCAATCCTGTGGACACCAAAGCTCCTTCCAGTAAATTTCTTTTCTTTCTACTGAGTCCTGTCCCTTACAAAATCAACTTAGAGACATGGCTCACAAGGCCTTATGTGTCCTCATCACTGTCCTCTCCCTGTGGATGCCTATACTCCACCTGTGGGACCTTTATTCTCTAAAAGCTTCTGCCTCTGATCTTTGGCATTGCCTTCTGCTTGACAGAATGCCCTTCCAGATCTTTTTGTGGCTGCTGCCTCTTGTTTTTGAGAACCCATCTCAAAGGGCTCCTTCTTGGGGAGGTCTTTGCTGACCATGCAATTTAAATCAAACTCCCCACAGAGATTTGTTCATTTATTTTATTTTATTTATAACACTAGTAAGCCTATAAAAGTATCCTGTTTGCATTTCCACTTGTTTACGATCTATCTGCCCCTTAGAAACCATCTCAGGAGGGCAGGGCCTGGGTCATCTTGTTAGCTCTGCATTCCCAATCATGAGCAGCAGTGTGGATGTGCAGGGACCATTTTCACAGTGGAAGAATGAAGTCCTCATTGGGAGGTGGCCTGGCCAGACTTCCTCGCCTTTGCTCTGGCTCAGGTGTACTCTTCAGGCCTGAGCATTAATTTCTGAGTGTGCTAAACTCTTGAATGTTTTCTTTCTGAGGATCCAGGCTTTAGCTCCCTTAGGGTATCAGCAGGAGTGGTTTTCTCTGCGTCGACTGCTGCTGCCATTTAAACCCTGCGAACTGCTCGAGTTTGACAGTGAAAAGTTAGGAGACCAAAGCTGCCATCACCCCCGGCTACACATGTCACCCAGGAGCCCTGGCTGTGCTGGCAGCAAAAGAGCACCCGCTGGCACTTTCCACTGAGAAGCCACAGCAGCAAAATAGATTGATTTCCTTGCTCTGGTCTGTGTGGATCCTGAGACTACATTTCCTGCTGGTGGGGGTGGGGGGCTGGTTTTTCAGGGTGTGGGGGTTAGTCACAGGACCAGCTTGAGTGGGTGGCAGGGAAAGGAGAGCAGGGATACAGGGAGATGAAGAGGGGAGAAACAGGAAGGGAAGAGCAGATCCCAGGAAGCCAAAGGGAGACGGAGGGAAGAGAGGAGGGTGTAGAGAGCAGAAGGAAGATGCAGAGAGGATAGAGGGAACAGAGGTAGGAAAAAAGGAGGAGGGAAGGAAGGAGAAGGAGGAAAGGGATGGAGAAGGAAGAGAGCCTGAGGCCAGAGATGGAAAACAGAAAGGGAGGGCAAGCACAAGGGACTATGGCTCCAGCTGCCTCCTCTTTAAAACACCTCTAAAATTATATATTGACAAATTATAACCGCACATATTTATGGGGTACAAAATTACATTAGGACATTTTAATACAATGCAAAGTGACAAAATCAAGACTGGCCCCTTTTTAAAAATTCTGATCAGAGGAAGTTCCAGCAGGGAATTTCTGAAAAGCTCTGTTTTTCGTCCAGATCCGCAGCACAATCTTGACCTTTCTCTCCCCTGTGGGCTCCTGGCTGCCGACCGTGGTAATCAGCAAGACCAGGAGGTGCATGCGCTATCTGACAAAAGCCAGAGGAAGCACCCTACCTGTGCTACCTCTCGGTGCTCACAACCCTGTGAGGTGAGCTTGGCAATGGAGGCACATGGACGTTAAGTAACTTGCCCATCTGATAAAGCAATGGAGCTGGGATTCAGCAGTGTAGCTCTGAAGTCCATCATCTCAAACATCACATCCTTCAGTAAATACTTATTGAGTAGCCCCTGCAGTCCAGGCACTATGAAGTTTCTTCCAACTCCCCAGGTGGAGCTAATTGGCCCCTTCTCAGTGCTCCTGAGGCATTATGAGGACCTCAGGTCCCATGTAATGAGTGACATATTCATGGTCTAACTCCCCCAGGGGTCCACGTGCTTCTTCAGGATATTGCCTATGCCTCATTTCTCACTACATGATTGACATGTGGTACCCAGAAAATGTGTATTGTAAAGAAGACTATGAGGATTAATGATTAATTAATATTATCTGCTGTGACTTTGGAAATACAGCCTTAGATTCTAGACTCATGGGCTTCACGAAAACAGAAAATGTTAAGCAGCAGTTAAAACAGCCAAATGGGAAAGTATGAGTGCCTGCATGTGTCCTGATTAATATACCTCAAACTTAGCATCTCAAGGCAAGATTAAGGGAAATAATTTTTTAAGAAAATGTTTAAAAAGCAAGGGAGAAGGATCAGCAGGGTAGGAGACGTGGCATCATCAACTGGCAGTTCCCCAGGAACTGTCCATCCACGAAGGAATCCACCTGCTTTTACAGCTTTAGGTTCTGAGCAAGTGGGAGGGGCCCTGCGCAGCCATCTTGGACACTCACATCCAAGAGGGGACCTTGGTGGGATGACATGCAAGACACGGGTCACTACCTACTCTCAGCAGACTCACAGACCCTAGAGATCAATCAGTGAGATGTTTTCAAAATCTTTTTGAGTGGCAAAATGCCTTTTTCTAACCAGGTGCCTAAGCCATATAATTTTCAGGTAGCACTGGTTAAAACAAAGGTAGAGACCCAAGGTCCTATTCCCATCTTATCTGAAAACCACTGTTATATCACAAACATCTCATTTTAAAGATAATAAATCCACTCCCACAGAGTTTAAATCACCTACACAAAGTCACCTGGCTGCTTGACAGCATATTGTTGGGATTAGACAGACCCAAACAAGGTTTCCCCATTATGCCCTTCTGTTTCCTTTCTCATAAATATGACTGCTAAAAATAATGATCAGAATAGTGCTGTGTATTTTCTAGTGTGTGAGATTTCCAGGGCGATCTCTGAAGCCTACAGCCAAAGTGCTATTGCTTGTTAGGACCAGCCTAGTACCAGATCAGATGAAAAGTGAAGCCCTGAGTTATGCTCTGTGCATTTGTATAACACTTGACAAGTCTAAAACTCTTCTTCTTCAAATGTGGCAGTATAATTTGTTGAGAGATTAATTTGTGTGACAGGCAGAAGTTGCCAGAAGACAGCAGCCCTCTCTTTTGCAGCCTTCATTTTCTAAAGCCTAGGTTCATGGGAGGCATGATGATTGGTTTTCCCAGAGGGAGTGAAGAGGTGAGTGGGGATTTGAGGAGGGGCCACTGGGCATTTGGGGAAGTTTCCTGAGACTCACAGGGAATAGGAGTCTTGTGTTGTGGCCAATAACTGGGACTCAGGCTTTGCAACACCACAGCATTGCAGGGAGGAGCATTCTCAAAGGCAAAGGACTCCTGGGTCCCTAGGTGCACTGATTTTCAGCCCAAAGACCCAGTTTCCCACTGGCATGGAAGCAGCAGAAGTGCCCAACTTCAAGGGGCCATGCATGACTTTGAAATGAGCTTTTCTGGGCCAAGGATTTAGCTCAGTGGTTCCAGAGCCTGCCTCGAAAGCACAAGGTCCTGAGTTCAATCTCTGGTACCAAAAAAATAAAAAATAAAATAAAAAAGATAGGGCCGAGGATTTAGCTCAGTGGTGCCACCTGCCTCAGAAGCGCAAGGACCCAAGTTCAATCCCCGGTACCCAAAACAAAACAAAATGAACCGAAATGAGCTTTTCACAGTGGCTAAGGTGGACCTAACAAAAAGCCTCTCCTCCCTGTGTAGGTCACTGGGGAGGAAAAGAAGCCTCAAGACTGGGATTAAATCTCTGACCAGTTGAGTAGGACAAGGGTGTAGAACAGACAAAATCTGATTTAGAAAAATAAAGGTGATATTTCTTTTAAAGACCAAATGTGAGGCCAGTCTGGTGAAGCAAAGTGTGTCACCTGCCTTGTCTTTCGCCTCTATTCTCCACATCACGTGAGGCGGTTAGGACAGGTGTTATGATTTTCTTTGTTGCAGTGAGAAAACTGAGACTTGGAATGGCTTAGAGTGTCCCATGAGTAGGAAGGAGGTGAATCGGAGCTCAATTTTAACTTTGAGTCTCCAGTCTCCTCATCCCTAGAACTGTTACTTCCAATATTTGTCTCAGAAAAGAGAGGTGTAGTGGATATGACATAATGGGATAATTTGCTACTTAAGAAAAGATGAAAGGAATTGAGAGGAATTTTTTCTAATGGTGGAGCAGAAAGTATTTATGTCAAGTCACAAAGAGACCTAAGAGTAACATTTTATCCCAGGAATACAAATTTTTCTTTCTTCTTTTCTTTTTCTTTCTTTTCTTTCCAGTGTGTGTGTGTGTGTGTGTGTGTGTGTGTGTGTGTGTGTGTGTGTGTGTGATTCTGGGGATTGACCCAGGGCCTTGTACCTGCTAGGCAAGTGCCCTATCACTGAGCTAAGAAAAAGTGGCATATGTACACAATGGAGTATTATTTGTCCACAAAGAATGATAAATTTGAATCATTTATAGGAAAATGGATTACCTTGGGACCATAATACTAAGTGAAATAAATCAGACACATATATATTGAATAGTTTCCTTTTATATGAGAAACCCAAAGTATAAATAATTTAAAGAGCAAAATTTTAAAAATATGAAATAGATAAATCCTTTGCAAATGGGAAGGAGATCTACAGATGGAAAGAGGAGAGAAGGCAATGAGAAGAAAAGAAGTTAAGATGTGTTATGTACATGTAGCAACTCTCCACAGTGAATGTAATTACTATGTACTGAAAACATGTACTAATAAACATTAAAATAAAGGAGTATTTTAAAAATAAGAGTGTAGTGCATTGGCTCGTAGGATTCAGTGCAAACTTCTTTTAGCTTATGTGCAGCAACACAGAGTGCTTGACTAGGAAGCATTTCCTAGGCTCTTGGGAAGTGGGTTCGGTGCCACCCATCAGGAGTGCTTGCATGACGTTCAGAAGGTGGGAGTGAGGTGGAAACCATCTTTTCCTTTCTGCTTTGGCCTTTGCTTATTGGCACCCATGGGCATGAGGTTGTGTTTGTCTGCACTGCACTGCCTAGCCCTTAGTTCCATGGGTTTGAAAAGGCAGTGGAAGCAACCTTAGCCAGAGAAATTTCCTTATGTTTGGGTTGCATTTATGAGATGAGCTTTCAAAGTGAACAGTCCCCATGGGAGCCTTTTGACTTCCCTGAGTGCCCGAAAGAGCAGCATCTCTTGTGAGTCCATTTGGCAGTTTCTCAGGGAGAAATTCTTAGAGGACAAGTTTAGAATCTACTCTTCCTGCTCTTTAGGCCACACTATAAGCTCCTGATACTTGCTGTTATATCTCTCTCTGCTTGAAATAAAATGATCACAGGTTTGCCATGTGTACCCTGAATGACGCATTAAGTTACATAAAATAACATAAATCCCCCAAAAAGAAAAATGAAATGAGGGTGAAACAAGAAGTCTGGCATTAAATTAGTACAAAATATATATTATAAAATTATCTTCATTTTCAAGCGATGAATAACTATTTGGTTCTAAGCTTTCCAGGGATGTCTACAAAAAGGAAAAACAATGATTTTATTCACAAAGTCCACTAAGCAAAAACATTTTGATTCATGAAAAAGTACTACATGTTCTGGGACCAGAAAAAAGATTTATTTTATGTGTCTTAAAAGTGAGGTTAATGATAATAATTCAGTAGAAATGATCTGGGTCTAGTAACTCACTGGTTGATCAAAAACAACAACAAAGACAAACAAGCTGGTTAGATTTGGGAGTAATTATTTACAAATAACATCATGATATGGACAGATCTTAGACCTTTTATTTAAATTAATCCTAAGAATATATGTTTACTTTAATTTTTCATTGGAGGTTAATGCTCTTTCTGATTAAGAGTCCTCTGGCTTGACTTACAGTACCACTGTTCTGATATAAATCATATCCACAGTATATCATCTGTGATTTGGAGTTTCAGTTTACTTAACTTGAAGTGTGAAATTAGATAATTTATGAAGCATTTGAGCATCTCTTCTAGGATTTTTAATAGTCCTTTCCTCATTTTTTATAATTGTTACACTCATATCTTCTCTGCTAGCAACTTTTCTTAACTCTTAACTTATATAAAGTCTTTCCAAACATTCCCCTTGGCTTTTATTGCAATAACAATTCTAGTCATATTTTTTGGAATCTTTTAATATAAATAATTCTATATTTATATTAATTTAATATAAATATGAAAATATATTCTTGTAATAGCGACTTTGGCAGAAATTTTGGGAAACATAATTAACTTTGGTGGGCAAACAGCTTGGCTAGTGTGAGCACAAAGAGGGAGCCAAACTAGAGAAAACTGACCCAAAACATTGTGTGAGTTAGGATATCAGTCTTCAGGATTCACAGAAGGTGTAGAGGGTGCTGGTTAAAACAACGGCTCCTCTGGTAAGACCATGTATTGAGAACTGTACTGTCATACTTCACAGGGATTATCTCATCTAGTTCTACAAAGAGCCTATGAGCCAGGAGCTATTCTTATACTAGATGAGGCAACTGAGGTTCAGAGAATTTATGTAATTTCCCTAAAGCCTAATGACTAATACACAACAGAGGTAAAATTAAAACTTAAGTGCTGTTTCCACTCACCCAGTATTAATGTTCATAATAATGTTTATTCTGTAATTTCTTCTATCTGGGTTGGAAACTGATGGATCACCCCAAAATATAATTTAGCAAAAGCATCTCTGGGATTATGGCAGCATACAACCTGATCCATGCACACGGCTTTATTATGTTCGTGGGTAGAAATTGGATTTTAAAGGATGCACTGATTATTCTTCAGATAACTGTGCATAAGCATTGTTTCTATCAACCAGGCTTTTGATGGATTCTGAATGTCAGGGAGTTAGAGGTTGTATGGCCTGACAAGTACCTGGAGTGCTGCTATTTTCATTGCCCATTAAGAGCAGGCTAATGCTTTACCAATCAGGCCAAACAGGAGTAAGGATTGATTGACGTTCTTGGGAGGAGGGAGGCTGCACTCATTTGAGAGCAATTCAAAGGGAAAGTGATAACCTATTGTTATCTGAAGAGTGAATATCTCATGTAACTCTGCTGTGGTTTGGCTTTATTTTAATCATAGACAGCTAAACTGTAGAAGCAAGTATGTGATGGGAAAATAACTCCTTTTCTTCCAGTTTCTCTTGCAGACCTAAGAAAAGCTAATAATCTTTTTAAATACACTCAATAAAAGGCAATCCAGGCACACAGATACTCCTTCTACTTTTCTCAGTCCATTCTTACTTACTAAAGTATATTATATTTCAGATTTAATTAACTTTTAATGAGCACACACATGTCTCCCAGCACCACACCAGGCCCTCTCATATGAATTGTTTTTATTTACTAAACTAAATAAAATCAAATGTCACATATTTCTTTTATTTTGCTTTTAACCCAAACAAATGTATGCCATCTTCTACATTTGGTGGAAGTGAAGCAAAAAATATAAGATTTAGACTTCTAATAGTCAATGTGATAAGACCTTATGTGAAAATGTTAGATTTTTGTTATATCCATATATTGGGGAATTATAGATCTAATTTATATGTGATCTGGAGTGATAATCATGACACACTGTAAATCAAAATGTAAGTTGCAGAATGTGTAGTAAAACCCCATTTCTTTAAATAACATATATCTATATATGCACACACATGTGAAAATAGAAATATATAAAAGGAAACAAATCAAAGTTAACATTGATTACCTATAGGAGAGCATGAGTTGAGCAAGTCTTTTCAAAATATATAATCAGCCATCCATATCTGCAGGTTCTACATCCATGAATTCAACCAACCGAGGAGAGAAAATACATTTTTAAAATTGCATCTGTATCAAATATGCACAGATTTTTTGGTCTTGTCATTCTCTAAACAATACTGTATTTAAAGTATAGAGGAGAATATACATAGGTTATATGCAAATACTATGCCATTGCATATAGGAGGCCTGTGTGTTCTCAAACTTGGGTATCTGTGGGGGGTCCTGGAACCAACTTCTTGCAAATAGGAAGGAGTGACTGTATGTTAAATACACATTTAAATTTGATAATAAGGGCCTTAGTGCTGGAGAAAGCTGGAAAACCTACAGACCCTAAAGGTGTACTTCTTCTTTACCTTCCTGTTTGAGTCACGGAGGAGTCTATAAATGGCCAGGAGATATCTCCAAAGGGCCCCAGAGATAGGAAGCCTTCCAGGAAGAGGCGATATCAGATACAGTCAGCCTTATTTCAGCAGGATGGGATTCTTTTTTTTTTTTTGTATTAAATTCTTTTATTGGTACATTGTAGGTATACAAGACAATTACACTTCTCATTGGGAATTGTACCTTTATATAATGCATCTTGGTTCTTATTTTTTCCCCATTCCTAGCCCTCCCTTCACCCCCTCCACCCTTCCCTATTTACAAAGACTTTATTTCCATTTTTTCCATTTCTCAGCATTTTTTCCTTTCCCTTCTTTCCTTTCCCCTGTGCCTCCCACTACCCCTACCCCTTTGGACCTTTTATTCCTATTTTACATTTTTGATTATTCATTCTAATCATTGGTACATTTTAGGTATACAATATAATGACATTCATCATTGGAAATTTGCACCTTTACATAGTCTCTCTTGGTTCTTGTTTTTCACCCTTGCCCAGCCCTCCCTTCAACCCCTCCAGCCCTCCCTATTTACAAAAATTTTGTTCTTATTTTTCCATTTTCTCATATTAATCCCATTCCCTTCTATCCTTTCCCCTAGCCCTCCCACTTCCTTCCCCTTTGCCCCTTTTCTTCCTATTTCACATGACCTAAGCTGGTGAACTGCAGGGAACTTAAGAGTTGTTTCCAAAGGGTGATCTGTGAAGGGCTGGAAAGTCTGAGGTGTGGCTAAGGGAAGGGGCAGGGGCCTGGCAAATGGATTTCTTGGACCTCTGTTGCTACTGTCTGCTTTGTTGACAGGCAATTTCACGCATTGGGATTCAGCAGCAACAATAACAACACAAAGTTAAAATTTTTTATGCCACTAAGAGGGACTTTAGAGTCTAAGTATACCTTATCTTCTTGAGTCTCAGTTTTCTCATCTTTGTAATGTAAATCTCTGTCTCCCAGGACTGTTGTGAGAAAGGTGGACAATGGAATTAAATGCTTAGTGTTTAATAAATGTTGTTTAAATAAAAGAAGGGTCACTTTAGTGGTAAATCACAGCACAGATGAGATGGGTGATGGGCTTGGGAGTCTTTGGCTGTTCCATTGTCTTCAAATTTCCCAATCACCCTTAGATATCAGGTATTTCAGAGACCTGGGTAAAACTGTGCCCTGTGTGTGGCCTGAGCATCTATTCAACCTTGGGACTTTATCTTTTTCTGTCTGTTTGAAAAGACTTCCTGTTTGGGAAGTCCAATAATCTAAATCCCTGTCCACCTGGGAAGAAAAAAGGGCAAGAGAGTCTCATGAAGCTCATGTCCAGTAAGCATCATGGTGGAAAAGACTCCGTCTTTTGTCTTTGGCCAGGAGCAATCGGGAGGGTTTTTCTGAGCCTAGCTTATCCAGGACATCTGTCTTGACTGAAATGGGAACAGACACAGAAAGACAGTTTGACATAGTGGTTCAGAGCTCAAACTCTGAAACTAAAACTTCCTGGATTCATATCTGGCCTTGGCCACATACTAGTTCTGTGATCTTGGGCAGGTTAACTTGATCTATCTTTTAGTTTCTTATATATGTAATAATAACTATTACATATGGTTATTGAAAAGATTAGATTCATGTCTGAAAAGCATTGAGAACATGGTAAGTGCTAGATCAGAGGTGCTCTGGAAGAGTTAGCATACATGATACAATTTGCCATACCCATGTCCAGGCAGACATAACTAATCAACTACAGCATTCTTTTCTCATGGAACCTGTTTAAAATCTGCTACTCAATGTAGTTGCTAATTGATTGACTCACCAAATAAAAACTATCCTATTGGGTCGACTGGAATATCTGGCTGGAGCAGTAAAGAAAGTCAGTTCACCCATACAAGTATTCTATACCACACATGTGATACTCCCAAATTAAGCAACAATGATACTGTATGAGAGAGGTGTGGCTTTTGGATTAGGCATCCTCTTGTGCACACATAGGGTTTTCAGCTGCTCTAGAATGCCTATCCATATCCCAAGACCAGCAGCCATGAAGAAAATCCTTTTGCCTGTCCTCATTCTTCATTTGTAATAGAACAAGAGCAACTGTTAAGCCACAGACCACAAAGAAAAAGGTCAGTCTCATAAAACTCACCAAAGTCCTGCTGATGTGCGTGAAAAACCACTCACACTTCAAAGCCAGTCACGGATGGAAACCCACAGGTGAGCCACTAGAGAATGTTTATTTCAACCAGGAGCATTTACTGGGAGGACCCAGCCCTTGGGGGGTTAAACCCATCATAGAAGAACCCACATCATAAAAGCTGCATTTAACCAACAAAAGTGGAATCAATAGTGAAGGAGACATATGGGCAACAGCTTGTTAACTTATAACCAACAGTAACAACTGCTGAAGTGAGAGAAAGGTGGTGTTTTCACTTATACTAGCATTGATCTGAAATTCTTGCTTCACCCTGGCTAGGGCTCCTCTCTACCCTTCAGATCCCACACTCCTCTGTTGATTGGGGAGACTGTTTTAATCCCGAGGCTCAAATGGACAAGGCTGTTATTTGAAACACAGAGCGAGGGGTGTTCCTGGGGGACAGGGGAAGTTCTTATGTAACTTGGAAGCGATTGAGCAGATTGTGAACCTGTGAAATCAACAGACAATTCTGGGCCTTGACATTAGCTTTTAATTTCAGTCCCCATTCTTACCAACATCTTAGAAAGGTTAAGTAGCAAAGTGGTCGATTTGATTTCATTATTTTTTCTTGTGCTTTTGAAGTGCCCAAAAGAGCACCTAATGGTAAAAAAATAATAACAAAGGAGTCACTCATATATCAATTAGATTGATGAAGCTCCTGTTTTAAGAGGATCTAAGGTTGGGTCGGGGGTGTAGCTCAATGGTAGAGAGCTTACCTGGCATGCAGCAGGCTCTGGGTTCAATCCCTAGCACTGCAAAACAAGCAAATAAATAAAATCTTAGGATTTAGGGGTCACATTAGAGCTTGCCACTCAATTCCATTATTTATAGCTATCAGGTTTAGGGGAAGCTAGCAAGCTTCTCAGAAACAAAGGTTTCTTACCTTTAAGGGGAGATAGATAATATCTAACTCCTAGGGTAGTCATGGGGCTTAAATGAGGTAATATATGCAAAACATTAAATACAGGTACAGGTACATAGTAGGCATCGAAAACATCCAGAGAAAATCAGTGAGTGTGTTTGTGCTGTAAGAGTCAAATATGTGGTGTAATCTAAGAAAGAAAAATAATTAATTAAAATGATTTGAATACTTTAATGCCATGAGGGAAATTTTTAGAATAGCAGCAGCATTCTAAAACTGGGTTGTGGGGATAGCTGCATAATAAAAGCACTGAGGATACAACTGGAATGGTAGATTTTATGGCATGTCAATGAAAGTGCTGAAAAATTCTCCTTGGATAGGTACCAAAGGGGGATTTGGGTAATATAAAGGACAGAAATTCTCCTGCATGCAGCATAGAAAATCAAAAAGAAATACAAAAGATAGAGTTAGGGGTCTGGGGATTTAGCTCAGCAGCACCATGCCTTCCTGGCAAGCACAAGGTCCTGAATTCGATTCCTAGTACTGGAAAAAAAAAAGATAAGAGTTAGAGTAATGGAGGGTAGACTGAGAAGGTCTGAGATACACTGGGGTCCCAGAAGAAGAGGAGAAATAGGATGGTGCAGACAATTTAAAACTAACAACTTTCCAGTATTGATGAAAGACACCAATCCATAGATCCAAGAAGCTCAAATAAAATACAAAGAAATTCACATTTAAGACATAATTTTAAAGAAATTTTAAAGACCAAGAGAAATAGCAAAATGCAAACCACCATTCTGAGCTCTATATCTAGTGAGAATAGTTTCCAAAAATGAAAATGAAATAACAGCAAAAACTAAATGGGTCTGCAATCAATAGGCCTTTATAAAAGTTCCTCCTCTGTGTTTTATTATTCAGATATTGTACATTTCTTCCATTGTGCTAGATTTTGAATATCCAATGATTAAGTGCAGTCTTTAAATCAAAATCTACAGATTCAAAATCCAACTGAGGTTTACCATATTTAGCAAGCAAACTCAAGGGCATCAAGTTAAATTTGAATTTCAGATTAAAAAATACCAGAATAATTGAAAATGGGTGCTTTTGAGATCTTTTTGAGAGCCAGTTTTAGTACTCTGATGATGGGGTTGCTCAACACAATAAGGAGGTGAGACCTTTAGTTATGGGTTGAATTGAGTCCCTCCCAAATTCCCATGTTGAAGTCATAAACCTAAACTCTGATACTTCATGATGTAAACCTATTTGAAAATAAAGTCTCTACAGACGTAATTGGTAAAGATGAGGTCACACTGGAATACTATGAACCCATAACCTGATATGACTGATGTTCTTATAAAAAGGGGAAATGGACAGACACCCAGGGAGAGCACTATGTGAAGGTGAAAAGAGAGATCTACAAGCCAAGAACAGCCAAAGATTGACAGTGATCCACCAGAAATGGAAGAAGGGCATGAAACACATCCTGACAATGGCAGGGGCAAAAGGACCCATCTGCCACACCCTGATCTCAGCCTCCCAGCCTGCTGAACTGTGGAAGACAATCAAACTTCTGTTGGCCAAGTGAAGTACAGTAGCCCTACGGTAACAAAGTTTGCTTTATAGATGTTCCCTGGAAGACTGCCCAGCTAAAGCCCAGGTGGTCCTAAGAGCTCTCCTGTGGCAGCCCCCCCACACACACACATGCAGGTGCTGGCTCTGCTGAGCCTCTCCAAGGTCAAGCCTGGGGTGGTACCTTAAGCCCAGGGGTCTCTGATTGGCAGATTCAAGCTCCTCTCCCCACTTCTGGGACATGAAGAGAACATCAGCCATTTTCCCTTTTCCTCCCTACCTTTCCCCACTCACCCAAACCCTTCTTTTCTTTACCTCTCCTAATTCTCATGAGCAGCTGTGTAGGCCTCAGTAAGGCTGCCAAAGGAGCCTCCCCCACACTCCCCCCTTTTCTCTTCTCACCAAAGCCTCACCTCCCATCCCTGAGTGTGAAATGAAGCTCTTTGTAAGCTTCTTTCCTGAAGTTTTCTCTTTCCTGGAGCCACCTTCTCCCAGATGGCTCTCCCTCACTCTCAAATGATAGAATGTTTAATTATTTCCTCAAAAAAGTACTAATTAGCCACTCAAGAAGTACTAATTAACCACTTCAGGGGCACTGGCAGTAAGGAACACCTGTACCTCAAAGACATAGCAATTTGGTCATCACTTAAGTAAGGCAGGGAAGTCTCTCCTCAGCCAGCCCCAGTTGATGTGCATGGGCTCCCTCTACAAGGCTGAGACAGCACCAAGGCACCTGGGCTCAAAGGATGAGCACTGGGGTGGGTGCATGATGTCGCGCATAGAAAGGGAAGTGGAAGGGCCATCACTGATGAGCACAGGCAGGCCTGAATGCAAGTTCTGGCTATCAGTACTACTAAATGAATTTGGGCAAGTCTTAATGAATCTTTGCAAATTTGGGGCTTTTTAACCTCTGTCTACTAGTGATGGCGAACCTTTTGGATCTTTTAATGATACAAACAGCCCACTGCAGCACACATACCATAGGTTCGCCACACTGGAGGTAACTCACTTGAGTAAGAGATACCAGTGAAACAAGTCTGGGGATAGAAGTGGTGGGAAAGAGGATAAGAGCCAAAATAACTATAGTACATGGCAGAAAAAATTGTAAGAGCTTAGAAGTATAGAATGTCATGGGAATGCAGAGGCAACTTCCAGTTGAGACGATTTCACTGGCCTTGAAAAAATAGCAGTTTGTTGGAAAAGACAATATAAAGTCTGAAAATGGAACCAGAAGAGTATGGGGCATACTCATGGCTCAATGATTTGGAAGGAGACCCCAGAAGAAAGGCTGGAGTAAGAACATAGAAAGGCTTCAATTACTGGCTAAAATGCTGGAACCTACATAAAAGCACATAAATCATTACAGCAAAGTCAGTTCAATAGCATACTAGTACAATGTTGTTTGCATTTAAGAGACAGCAAAAAGCATTATTTGATTTTGTAATTCTATATGTGATATGCCAGCATTTAAGTATTGCTCATCTTCTCTACTTAACAAGCTTAATTAACCATAATGAAAGCTACCTTTCTGTTGTTGGTGGTAGTACTAGTGATTGAACCCAATGCCTTTGCACTGATCTACATCTCCAGCCCATTTTATAGTTTTTATATTTCATTTATTTTTATTAGTGTATGTTTGCAATATCCAATGGTTACATTTGTTTTGGGAAACTGGTACATACATGTATCTTGATTATTTTTGGTCTGTTTATCCCCACCCCCAAATCTCCAGTAAGTCTTCCCTTCTGATTTTTACCATCTCTTTCTCAATTTTTGAGATTGGATTTCAATAAGTCACTATATTGTCCAGGTTGGACTCAAACTTGCAGTCTTCTGCCTCCCAGAGTGGTGGGATTACAGGTGTGCAAAAGCTACCATTTTTTGAGAACTGTGTAGGTCTTTAGAGGCCTACACTAGTACAGTGTGATAGATACTACTACTATAGAACTGGAATATCAAGAGTAGTAGTAAATGGCAGACAGGGCTGGCACCAGTATTTGAATGCACTTTGAGCCTGGACACCAAGCACCCAAAACTACTTTGCAATAAAAAGCTGGGTCAGAGAAGGACTGATAACATGATTCTAACTCAAGATTTCACACACACACACACGCACGCGCGCGCACACACACACACATCCCTACATCACAGTGCAAACATTTGGAGAGAAAAGACACCTTTCTTTTACAGTCAATTAGCATTCATTTCTGTCTGTAATAACAGCAACCTGATTGAAATGTGGGTCTATTTCTGATTATTTGGCACATCCCTGGCCACACAAATCATCCTGACTTGAAAAGGATTTCTCATTACAGGTCACCTTTTAACCCTTCCCACTCTTTGCAGGAGATGCTTCTGCAGGTGCAGATGTCATGTCCATACGAAAATGATGTTTGGGTGTCTCACCTTTTCTTAATAGGATTACAGGGTGTAAAGTGGTGGGAGAACTCAGTGTCTCTCCAGGTCTCAAAGGTCTGGACAGAACTTTTTGCCCCTGCAGGATGTTTCAGCCACAGGTCAATA
This sequence comes from Heterocephalus glaber, assembly GCF_053883595.1. Taxonomy (NCBI): domain Eukaryota; kingdom Metazoa; phylum Chordata; class Mammalia; order Rodentia; family Bathyergidae; genus Heterocephalus; species Heterocephalus glaber. The sequence goes on along the minus strand of NW_028258325.1, from coordinate 44,590,376 downwards.
CCTAACTCAAAGGCACAATGCACCTCCCTCCAATAAATGATGGAACTTAACTCCATCCTGGAAGCCAGTAAGAATAAGGATTGAGGGCAGAAGTCTTTCACAATGAAATTATCTCTCTTCAAAACCCAAGGCAGTAAGAATACAAATCACTATTTTTTGATATTCCTTATGTCAACTTTGGCCACCACTTTATTGTTCAAGTTAATTTTTTTTGGAACCAGGGATTGAACTCAGGTCCTTAGGCTTGTAAGGCAGGCGGCGGAACTACTGAGCTAAATCCCTGGCCCTGTTCAAGTTAATTTTTAGACAATCTCTTTTAGGAAACCTGTTGGGTACATTAGATTAGACCACATGAAAATTGCTGTTATTTTGCCAACAAAAATGGTCATTTCCCAAGAATCAACTTAATAATCATAGCTATGCGGAAATTCTCAAAATGTTTACTACTTTTTCAATTTAAAGACCTAAGGGGTAAGAATGAGAAAATGTAATGCATCGTAACATTTTTAGTAAATATCTATTGAATCTTCAAGCATATAAATCCTAGTATGATTTGATAGTCCTGCATGTATTTTATGCAAACTGGGTGCAAAATTTTCTGTAAGGGTGAATGCATTTTAAGAAAAAAAAAATCCCATTTGATTTGTATATTTACATTTTTATTAGAATTCTTCAGAACTGTCAACAATTGGACAACGTATCAGGAAAAATACACATGAAACACAACATCCTTTAAGCTTGCACCGCTTATATATTTACACATAAAGTTACTGTATATATAAAAAATATTTTCAAGGACTCATGGGCTCGGGAATATTCAAAAGACATTATTGCTACATTTCAATATTTACAAAAAAAGCCAAAAATAATTTCAAACATTAAGCAACTGCAAAAAAAAATCAGATGTAAAAAAAAATTATAAAAATATAAACTTTCAAGAATATCCAAGACAAAACTCTCAATGAAGTGCCCCTGAAGTACCTAGACATCTACAATTAACTTTTCTTACTATAATCAAAGTCAATAGGAATGCAAGGAATTTTTCAGACAAAGTATGGCAAATGGCAACAATCTCTTATGTGACAACACAACCCCAAAACTTGTTAACTTTGGAAAGGTGCGAGAGCATCAAACTCCAGTGCAAACAGTTACTTCCAAATTAATGGACAAACTACTTTAAATGTAGTCTAAGGGATGGATAAGGGAAAACCATGGAGGCAACATACCCGAATTTTGCAAGACAACACACAAATCTTGCCATGTACACATTTACCTCTTATATTAGGCAGCGATGAGGAGGGCGGAGAAAGAAGGTAAACTATCAAGAGTAGTATTTAGGCCACAGCCTAAAGGGTAACATTTAACTATGTTTCTCAGTGGAACAGTAGCATTACATACGGCCTAAAGAATGGGTACAGTATGTTGAGTATAAATAACAGAGTGCCTTAAGTGTGCATGGATTGCAAGTAGGTCAGTCCCTCAGCACTCCACTTCTGACAAGCCTCTACACAAGCTTTTGGTAAGCTATTCTAGACAGCTATGTACAGAAACAGGTCTGATGATGAAAGCCAAGTTACTTCTTGGGTACTTACTGAAGGACCCTATTGGACTCAGGGCAAAAACACCCCCTCAAATACATCTCTGCATGCATATATACACACGCACACACATACACTCTTACATGAGATACTGGCCCAATGTCCAGGACATGTCTGTAAAGGAGGATGAATCTAACTTTGACTTCCTGCTATACAAGAATCCAAACTAAGACAGCACTACTTTCTCACTCCTGCAGAATCCTGTGGTAGATCAGCAACTTCTTCAAACAGCATCAAATCCACTGAGTACAATGCTATTCTGAGGCTATCGGCTTATTCTGGACAATCGAAAGGGCAAGTTCATTGGCTAAAAGAGGAGGTTTTTGTTATGTCTGTGCTTGACAGTTACATTTTTTCCTTAAAAAAAACCAGTATTAACTGTTTCCTTCAAACTTGTATGGCTCAATCTATTCCTACACACAGCAGACATAACGCCAGGTTTGTACACAGAAATTAAACCTTGTGGGCTCCTCCTCCAATGTATGAACATGCACAATCTATAGATGAGTATATACAGACACAGGCTAGGGGGGCCTTGTCTCCAATTCAACTCCTGATAGCAAATTCTATTTAAAAACCAGGTCAGGTGTACAAAAGCTCATGCGATGGTCCACAGCCATGTCTTTATTCATGTTCAAGGGGCACTTTTTCTTGGCCCAGGTCTCATTCTCAGTGTGAAATACTAGATTTCATAAGGCCAGATGTTCATACTTGTATCCTTTGTTCTAATAATGTTCCATTTTCCACATGAAGGGCTTAGGTTTCAATTGGCAATCCCGATGTATCTTCACATCATCCTGGATCCTTTAGGCCAAATGTGCGTACTTCTTTTTATTCAAATCAACAACCAACCACGCTTTTCAAACAGAATTGGAGAAGCATTGGAAAGAAATCTGGGCATCTAGCCCATTCCACCCTCTCTTTCTCTAAATCAGAACTTTTTTTGTTTATAGTAGGAGCTACTTTGCTTTTGGGAATATATACAGTTCGAACCTTTACAACAGGTTGGTGATTGATGACAAGAAAATCATCAGCCACTAAAGTGTGCTCATGAAGTCAGGATTACCGTGGGGGACCCACTACCCTGGCACAAGATGCAAGTTGAAAGAAAACAAAAGAACCATTGTGGAAGCCAAAAAAATGGGGATTGCTCCTGTAGGGGAGACCCCAAAAGCTCGTCCTGCTCAGACATCTTCATGCACAAGGAGAGGCTGGGTAGAGGAGGCGCTGCTGCCAACTGAATTGACCCGCACAGAATGATCCACCACCACAGGGTTCTCTGGGTTGGGAGTACAATTGGCCAAGTTGGAGTAAATCTGGGAAAACAAGGCCAAAATTAATACTGCAGTCCCTACAGTGAACACAGTAGCAGAGCTTCAGAATGGCAAGGAACAGACAAGGACTTGTGAAGAGAAGTCGTTTACAAGATCTTGGCAGCTAAAACCTACATCATAATGATAAAAACAAATACAAGCTTGGTTCACTCTTCATTCTCCCCAAGAAAATCACTTTTCACAAGAAGTGGGACAAAAACATCTGTAAGTCTCACTCTTATGATGGGATCCATTTGGGAACAAGCACTATCTAACCCATTAGAAAGTTTTTACAAATCCCTATGGCCAACTGCACCCCAACTGCTGGTGTAATTTGCTGAGAAACTCATGGCTCTTCCAGGGGTCTTTAGTCAGGAATCAAAGCACTTGGGTGGAAAATACTGCTTCGTCTGAAATATGCCTTGACACCCTGCAGAGCAAGCTGTGACCTGAAAGTACAGAATAGCAGTGTGCCATTAGATAAGAGAGCTCCAAGCACACAGCCCGGGAAACAAAAAAAAGCAGCTTAAAAAAAATCTCAATCAAAGTAAGGATCGTTAATTCTTCCTTTAAAGTAGGGGAGGAAATAACGGATTTGAGCTTTCATCCCTCACTCCCCAAACCACTGGGAGGGATCTCTCAACTTCAAACAACTCCTGCTTCTCTGTGGCTTGTGGACATGACAGCTATCGCCATGTGCTGGCTACGCCTGTGTGAGCAGGAGGCTGACTTCACCGCAGTAACAAGCTGCCTTTCATTCTGGTTCACGGCACATCAGCCATCCCAAGGATGAATGGCCCTGACCAGTGAGGGAAGAGCACACCAACCCCATGATCTGCACTCAGGGGGGAGGAGGAAGCATGGCAAGTCCTCATGGAACTTGCATTTGCACACTTCTAAGCACAAAATCCTCCACCCTTTCCCCTCCCCATACTGCAGCCTTCTCTGGCTCAGAACACGAGGGTTGAGCATAAAGAATCGTTTTTCAGTCACCTCTCCTGAAGCTCACTTTACAGCCCAAGCCAAGGAGAGAAGTGGGGAGACAAATCCTCAGCCCTAAATCCTGAGGAGCACATACCTGGAAAAGGGAGGAGGGGGTTCTGGGCCTGGCCAGGTACTCACGTGATTGGTGCTATCTGAAATCTGTTTCTCAATGAGCTGAACGATCTGCTTGAATGTTGGCCTTTTTAGAGGATCAGCATCCCAACAAGTCTTCATTATGTCATAACTGCAAAAGGAGAGCCATTAACTGTCACTCCTAGATGCCCTTGACCTGTCACCTGTCTTCCAGTGCCTATTCTGCAACAACTTCCTAACAGTTCCAGGGCTGTGGACCTGGCCACATGAAGCGGCACATGCATAAAATAAAACACTGTGTAAGATATTGTCAAGACTTTCTGTATTCTTGGCAACAAGAGATTTTGAAAACTATAGCAATGACATTTGATCAGGGTGTCACAAAAAGAACTAAGTGACATTTCAAACTGCACAAGTGAAAACCCTCAACATCTGGATTTCTGTCTTTAAAAAGAAAACTAAAAGGGGAAATGTTATCTGAAGAAAAATATTCTCCTTGGGCCTTACATTTCAGCAGGTGCATGCTCGGGGCTGAGCATTCGGAACCCTTCCTTGATCATCTTGTAGAACTTGGAGTCAACCGGCATTCCAGGGTAGGGGCTGCTTCCTGTGACACAGACCATTGGCAAATCACAATCAGAAATTACAAGCAAGCAGGACACCAATAAAACCCCAAGAAGATATTCTGAGTCTAACGAACGTGTTTTTAGAAAGGATCATTTTACCTAAAGAGAAGAGCTCCCATAGAAAAATCCCATAGGACCAGACATCACTTTCAAATGTATACACGCAGTTGAAAATGCTTTCTGGTGCCATCCACTTCACAGGCAGTCGGGCCTAGGAGGGAAGCACACAGGTTCAGCCCTATTAAAGAAGAAGCTTTAAAAAGTGAACCAGGGCCAGGGATTTAGCTCAGTGGTTCCACCGCCTGCCTCGCAAGCGCAAGGACCCGAGTTCGATCCCCGGTACCAAAAAAAAAAAAAAAAAAAGTGAACCAGAAATACCCCTACAGGTGTTGTTCCTATTGCCAGGTTGAGGGTGAGAACTGAGGACCATCTCACAAGATCTTTATCTACAAGACGTTAGAAGACTCCCACAGCCTCTGAAATGGATGGTTCATGATTATATTACGTTATTTTAAACATGGGGACATAGCTGGGCATGGTAACACATGCATGTAATCTCAGCATTCAGGAGGCAGAGGCAGGAGGATCAATGTGAGTTCAAGGTCAACCTGGGATACATAGTTGAGTTCAAAGCCAGCCTGCATTACAAAGCAAGACCCTGTTTCCAAAAAAACAAAACAAAAAAACCCAACCAAATGTATAAATAAATAAACATGGAGACATTAGCATAACATGGTGATTAAGAGGACAGAATTCAGACACAGACAGGCCTGGGCTCTACTCTGGCCTCAAAAATTGGCCTTGAGTGATGCAGAGATTTGTTATTAGTTGCCACTGAATGTATTCCTCACCATCCTTAGTAACAGAAAAATGGCCTCCCACAATTAAGACTACATTTTCCAGCCTGATCTGCAGCTAGTGACTGGGCCGCTCAGTGGGGACCCTAGGAAAACCTCCTTAATATACAAAAGGCATGTATCCTCTGCTGTCTTTTTTTTGTAGCGTACTTTCCTTCACCCGGCCTTATGCATGTAATGGCTGGCTGGCTATCTGTGGTCATTCTGACCACATGGTCAATCCATGAAGACAAGGATTACACCCAGGAATGGCAAAATATGGAAAGGCATAAGGAACTGGTCCTCGGCACTTCATGGAACTTCTATACCAAGCCTGGCCTTCAATCTCTAGTCTTCTTGTATTTTAGGTTTTCAGTGATATGCAATCTAAACTGTCCCTCACTAGTACAATGGAAATATAACCTAAATCTTGGTAAGTAAGCCTCAGAATCTTCTGTAAAACAAAAATAACACTTCCAATTCCATGAGTTGTTTTATGGCATAAATGAGATGATGTGGGTAAAATGCTTAGCACACTGCCCGACTAATATCTGAAAAATCAGTCAGCACACCAAGAACTCAGTAAGTAGTAATGATGTCTGTTGGCAGTGGTGGGTGGCAGATTCAGGACATACATCCAATTGCTGGACTTCACATTTTCAACTCCTCCACTAAGGTCAAGCCCATGACTATTCCGCTTAGAAACAGTCTGAATTTCCAGATATTAATCTACTATAAAAAACCAAATCAATCCTCATAATCCATTCAGGATTAAAAACTGGGAAGACAGATTTTTCTAACCTTAAAGTTATTTTAGTAGGCTAAAAAAGTAAACACTTTCCAACCTCTCTCCCAGGATTCTGTGCTAAAGTTCAAAACAGGGCTGTTAACCTGAGAACTATGTGTGGCTTAAACTCAGGAGCCTGTATGTACACCTGGAAGGTAAAAAATGTCTTTATTTTTAGTAACTTCTAAGTGAAGTCTGGCTTTTTTAAAAACTACAAATGAAGATAATAAATCACAGTACTATTAGCAGTACCTGTGACTTTGTCTACTACAGTAATAATCACAGATATTTTCATACCCTATTAGTGTTTACAGGTATCTCAAAACAACATTTATATTCATCACTACTTTGAAATTACAGTAGTTTTTAGAATATGTTGCTCTGTGTAATAAAGAACCATATATATTGATGTATCAAATTTACTTTTTAAAATTTGAGAACTGATCCAACATAACTGCTCTTCTTGGGAATCCTATAATGGTGGTGGATACCTCTAATGCCAGCACTTGGGAAGATGAAGTAGGAAAATCACAAGTTTGAGGCAGCCTGAGTTCCATGGGGAGACTCAATCTCAAAAAAAAAAAATACGTATTTTACATAGTATTCAGACAAGGGATCTGTCAGCATTCCTAGACTGAGAAAGGGCCCATAGCCTAAAAATAACCAAGACCTCATGTGAAATGAAAGAACTTTCAGAGACCTGACCCAACAAAAAGATCTTGCATGATTCACATTAGCAGTATTAGAAAGTTCTAACTGGTTCACACCTAAGCTGACATTTGTTCTTTTAAAGCTTTTAACTTCATCTCCCTAATGAGTGTAGAATTCAGTCTTGTTATTGTACTGATCAGTATTTTTCTGGTTCTAGTGTTGTACACCTTTCCTTGTGCTGTACTGGCTATTTATCATCTTATGTCTACTTTTTAATTGGGTTGTCTATTGATGAGCTGTAAGAGTTCTTTATATATTCTGGTCATAGATTATATGCATTGTAAATATGGTCTGTTTAAGGACTTTTCAGTTTAACGATGTCAAAGTTCTAAATTTTGATGGAATCTCATTTATCAATTTTTTTTCTTTTATACATGTTTTTTGTATCCTAGGAAGTTCTTGCCTACCCTAAATTCATGAACATTTTCCCTTATAATTTCTTCTTAAAGTTTTATAGTTTTAGGTTTTCATATTTAGGTTCACAGATCCTTTCAAGTTATTTTTATGTAGGGAAATAAAGGGTTGAAGTTAATTTTTTATATACGGATACCAGGTGTTCTAGCGCCATTTGCTGAAAACACTATCTTTTCCTCGGCTCTTGAATTGAGTTTATATTTTATAAAATGTTAATGTTAAATAATCTTTCAAAACTCAGTGGACTATATATGTGTAGTTCTATTTCTAGATTCTCTGTTTTATTCAAATGATCTATATGTCTTTCCTTACACCAACACTGCCTTGATTACCATAGCTTTAGAGGAAGTCTTAAAATTAGGTACTAAATGTCTTCCAACAGTTTTTTTTCTTTTTCTTTTTCTTTTTCTAGGTCCTTTGTACTCCTAAATAACTTTTAAATTTCAATATCCAATTCTTCATTTATAGCAAGTATACACAGACCTGAACTTTTATATATACCTTGTGTTTTCTAATCCTGCTAAATTCAAATACAAGTTCTAGGGGATCCTAGAGATTTCTTAGTATTTTCTCTGTAGATGATCATTTCATCTACATATAAAGATTTTGCTTCTACCTTGCCTAGCCTATTGTAATTGTGTCATTTTATTGCCAGACTATTTTGGTTTAGGCCTGTGTTTCAAAGTTTAATGGACAGATAGAGTAAGCATATCTGCCCTTGTTCCCCACCTTAGGGAGAAAGCATTGTATCTTCTCCATTCATATAAGGCATTTTTGCTGGAAATATGGAGTACATGTCTTTGATCTGTTGAGAAGGTTCTGTTCTACTTCTAGTCTCCTGATAGCTTTTACCATGAACAGCTGTAGAATTCAGTCCGATACTTTTTCTCCAACTAGTGACAGGATCATATGGCTTTTTCCTTTCTTCTGTTAAAATGATGACTTTTGGGGGTGGATCTTCCAATGCTGAACCAACACTGCCATCCCTATAATCAAACCACTTTCTCCATACTGCCGGATCTGACTTCTAATAGTTTGTTTTGTTAAACAAATTTCTATGTTCATACTTTTTTCTTCTATTATCTTGATCCAGTTTTAGTATTAGCACAATGTTGATTCCCTAAAATGAGGGGAGAAGTGTTCCTTCTTTTTTCTGCTTTAAATGTTTGATATAATTTATCAGTTAAAATGTATATGAGCCTGCTGTTGTCATATAGGTAGGTTTTCAAGCTAGGAATATACTTTCTTTAAAAGGTGCTATTCAAATTTTATATTTCCTCCAGAGTTAGTTTCATTAATTTGTCTTCCAAGGTACTTCTTAGAAGTCATCAAATTTATTTTTAAACAAAGATTTTTGTAATATGCTTTCTATATCCTTTAAAATTCTGTAAAATCTGTGGTAATGTCTCCTAGATCTTGATATTATAATTTTAAAACTGTATAATTGATATTGTGTAATAGGAAGAAAAGGTCTAAAGGAGCAGGGGAAGTGGGAGGGGTAGGGGAAAGGAAAGAAGGGAAAAGAAAAAATATGAGAAAAGGAAAAAAATGGAAACAAAGTCTTTGCAAATAAGGAAGGGCGGAGGGGGTGAAGGGAGGGCAGGGGAAGGGGAAAAAAATAAGAACCAAGATACTCATGTAATGGTACAAGATCCTAATGATGAATATAACTGTATTTTATACCTAAAATGTACCAATAAACTTAATGGGAAAAAAAAATAAGTTGGGTCCAAAGACCCTCAGAAAAAAAAAGATCTTGAATGATTGACCTAAATTTGGGACAGTAACAAGTTGTGCTCCTTTCCTTGTTCTTCACTTATTTCTTAAATTCTCTACCCAGTAACCTGGTGAGAGTGACATCTGTGATTGGTTAGTTCAAGTGAACTAAGCTAAGTCCACAATGTAAAGGTCTGGTGGGGCCTTCACCATTGTCAATTACAGGAGCAAGTTAATAAGATGCTGTGGTGTAACCACTGTTGTGATTATTTAGATTCAAACAAGGCAACCATGAAAGATAAAAATAATATGGCCAGTATCATTTGAAGGTCTTGATACAGAATAACTAAACTTTACAACAGCTTTATGAGGCAGTTGCCAGCATTATTCCCAAGAGGAGAAAAAGAAAGCAAGGTATAAAAGTGTTGGATTAATTCTTGCCAAATATCACACAGCCACTAAATGATAAAGTTAGATTTTAACTCAACAAGACTAAGCCCAGAGGTCACTAGCTCCTTCTCTTGCTCTTTGTCAATATTTAGAGGCTGGAATAACGCACCAGTTTTCCTTCTTCCTTTCACTATGGTACCAGAATGAAAAGAAGCTGGTTTTACCAGTTCTCCTAATGGTAATACCTGGCCTGGACGAGCCTTTTCAGAAATGCATGCTCAGGTCAAGAGATAAAAACAGCAGTACTTATACAGAACCAAATGGAGCAGAGTCTACCAACAGAGATGCCACAGTTATGGAGAAAATATTACACTTTCATAAGGGACCAAAATGTCCTCCAGGAATAAATCTGGACTGTTCAAATGGGCCTGAGAAAACAGGCACAGAGGAATATATGCACACAGAAGTTAACAGTTTTCCATACCAACCAACGAGATACTGCTCTAAAAACCATGAACTCGGGCCGGGGATTTAGCTCAGTGGTTTCGGTGCCTGCCTCACAAGCGCAAGGATCCAAGTTCAATCCCCAGTAACAAAAAATAAAAAATAAAATAAAATAAAAAACTCATGAACTCTGCTTTTAGCCTCTACTAACTACTCTCATCGCAGATAAAAATCACTAAAATATACTGTGCCTTAGTCTCTCTACCTATTAAAATGGAAAGACACTGCATTCTAAGATATGAGTTTGTTTTGAGGATACAGTGAAAATTGGCAATGAAATAAAGCATTTAAAAAAATTCACTATGTTCTACAAACCAATTACTACTCATGAATCTACTTAAAAGCCTCTATTGATTATTAGATCCAACATTCTACAGAGCTAATTTCAAACTTGATCCTTAGATTTTAATCACTTCCACATAGTATGTCAATCTCCAAAAAATCCTCCTGCTGTGACCTTCAGGTCTACATTTATTACACTTCAGCAGAATCAAGTTCATTGCTATTCTCAGGCCATAATGAAAATTCAGGCTATTTCTGTTTCCTTCACATGCCCCATAATTACACAATTAGAATTAGGAATTCTACATTATCAAATGCTAGTAGTAGTAATGTTCAGCATTCCATGCAAATTTGCTGAAGTACACTTAATTTGATTGCTAAAAATGTATGATATTTCAAGGGAGGATTTGCATTATGAAAATCATTGAAAACAACTTTTATCAAAAGTTGAGACTAAAAATCCTTTGCAGAACTGTCAAACAGAGAATGGGTACTCACATTTCCTTTCACCACATAATTAGAATCATTCTTGATATCTCTGGCTAGACCAAAATCACAAATCTTTGTGATTCGACCATGAGTAAGGAGGATATTTCTGGCTGCCAAGTCTCTGTGAATACACTATTAGGTAGAGGGAGAAAAGAAAACCATTTAAATTCATTTTTACTTTCAACGAATGAAAAGTATTTTTAATTCTGAAAATGCTGCTTATATGATAAAAAACCCAAAACTTTTGTCTTACGTTTAAAGTACTCAGAACACCAAAAATAAAAATCAAAATTGGGCCTTGAATGACATTCACATTTTGTGTTTCACATCATCAGGGCCCTAATTACTATAATCGCTTTCAAAATCAATTCTAATAAATGATGCCCACCTTCCTCAACAATGCTTTCATTCATAGGAAAATATAAATAGTCAAATTGGGGTTTTTTCCAATGAAAATTTATTTTGCATGCATCTCTTTGAGTGTTCTTTCAGAGAGTTCCTAAAATGTCTTCACAACTTCAATCTGACATCTCCCAAGGACACAGGAAAATGGTCTTTATTTCAGCCATCCTATATTCTGTTTTGGTTTGGTAATTGTTTGGAAATGTCACCACCTTAAGGGTGGAAGTGTGACCTCATTCACTTCAGTTAGTCTACTGAATTCAGTTAGTTCTAGAGAATTCCTCTCATCCTTCCAGAATCCATATTCCTTATTTTGGTTTCATCATTTTCTTCATATTCCCATCCTTTCTCCCTTATTATTCTCCATGACCCCCACTTCCTGATATTTCATAAGCCATACATGTAATATTTAGGGTCTAACATCAATAAAACCCAACTGGATGCTTCACCAGGCATAGCTACTATGAGGTACATGCCTGTTTTTGCTGATAAAATGATTATCTATTTTTCTAGAAGCATATCAGATATCCTAAAGCCAAAAGTTGTAAATGAATTCACTGCATATAAAAGAATATTCATGGAAAGCTCATTTAGACAGGTTTGCACTTTAAAGCTTATAAATTAGAACAGGAATTCCAAAGAGACAGCAGTTGGAACATGAAGAAACTAAATTTCCTCTGCTTTTGGTTACCACACTTCAAAATGACACTCTGCATTCTAACTAGGGCTCTAAAATGCTGTTCTTTATTTAAAAGGGGGGGCTCTCCTGAGAGGCACTCTCACTTACATTCTTCGAGGCAAGGAAAGCCATGCCCTTTGCCACCTGGTAAGAAAAGCTCAGCAAGTCTTCCAGGTCCAGAGCCAACTCGTCATCCTCCATGATGGCGGGAGTCACATCTCTTTCTATGTATGAGCCTGGTAGGAAGAGAGGGATTTTGGAAGCAATGAAACCTTAAAGATTAGTAGAACACAGTGGTAATGACAATACCCAAGACTGATGTGAACTTGCAAGCCAATCACCTCCCCAGGGTTGAGGAAAGAAGGTGTTGCAGCCTAATATCAATAATCGACATTCCTGGACTAGGTCATAAGCTCCTTAGGGCAGAGAGATGGTGAATTAATTCTTAAAAATCCCAAACATACATTAAGATGCTCATATACAAACACATATGCTCCATCCCCAAACACCCAATCGGAAACCCTAAGAGCACTGACCCCTGGGTTTGCCACAGAGGGACCCTACTGGGAATGACCATACATTCCACAGTGCATGACAGAGCCTCTGTAAATAAAGTCCTGTCACTCCTCCATGGGTACCCACCTATTCTTGCCGATCTCCTTTTGTCTGCCTTGGTTGGGACAACATAAGAAACGCCAGGCTTCATGTCCATGTACTCATTGGTACTGTCACTGCTGGGAGAGATGTAGTATCCATCAAGTCATTACTGACTAGAGAATGGGGGGTTGGGGCAGCTAAGGGGCCCAATCTGTCACAAAATGGGCTGATTTTGAGAGAAGCAAAGCTACACTAAATGAGTTTATAAATCACGTTCTTAAAATATAAGTTTTTAATATTCAATATGAGGGTCCAATCCCCAGGAACTAGATGTCCTCTTTCTGTGGGGACTCAGGTTAGAAAGTCCCAATCTCTTGATCTGTGGATTTTTAATGAGAAACAGAGAGCCAAAGACATTATTTCATGTTACTCCCAACTCTCTAAATTAGCCTCCACAGAGACAAGACAAAAGGACAAGAGCTTCCAAGATATGTTGAGGGAGAGATCATTAACATGTAGCGACTGATGGAAGGAGGTTTAAAAAAAAAAGTTTGGTTCAGATAAACACCAATAATTTGGATGATTTTCTGAACCATCTGGACCTCTTGAATCTGCAACATTTGGCTGGAGACTCTTCAAGATTTCTAGTACTTCCTGCTTCTGATTAGCATAGAAACACCATGACAACAACCTCCTTCAGAGTGTGCTAGGGACTCCAAACCCATATGGGATCCCAAAGCACAAAGAACACCACACAGGACTGAACAATCCAGGCCATTATTTTTGAAAGTTAAAAAAAATGCATAGAGGGCCAAGGTTTTGGAAATAATGTAACAGGGCTCAAGTCTTCATATACAGAATGGTGTGGCCTGAAAACTAACAAAAGGTAGCTTTTACAGTATTTTATCACTTTAAATTACTAAAGTTTACAGGACTAAAAAGATAAAAATATAAAGCTTCACCTGGGATTTTACATTTTAGCCAGAGGTATGAAAAATGGTTTTAAGAGGTAATTGCCCATCAATAACATTTACTGAGGTCTCCTTGTGGGCCTGATGTTTAGTGATCAGCGACAAAGTTTTACCATATCAAAATATAGAAGATACAGACTCAAATTCTTACTTCCTTTTTTTATTTCTGTCCTGGGCCTCTCACATGCTGAGCACGTACTTTACCACTGAGCCTACATTCCTAGCTCCTAGAGTAAATTTTAAGAGGGACTGAGCAGGATTGCAATTTCCACTACAGCAGGTAATCCAGGAAATCTTAAATGGTAGATACTAATAGCATTCAGAAAGAAAGAACAGGCAAGGTATGGCAGAGAAGGAGTCTGTCTACTCTGGTTATAAACCAAACTAATTCTTCATAAAGGAACTTGAAGGTCTTTACACATCATTCAACTTTAGAATGGCATCAGTGATGAAAGAGATGAAAATGAGGCTCAGAATTTTTAACAAATGTTCTGGAGTAGTTAAATCTCTATAGCATAATAAACTAAAGGGGAGGCAGGTGTAGAGGAATAATTCAGAGCATGATGGCGGAAGTTTACATGTACAGATATGGACAACACTCTTTGCTATTTGGCTAAAAGTTTTAAAGTACTTTATTGTAACAACTTGACAGCCTTTAGCATCTTCCCTATGAAGATTCTCATTATAAATATGTATACAGGGGCTGGGCATGGTGGCACACGGCTGCAATCCCAGCACTCATAAGGCTAAGGTGAAGGAGCACCACGAGTTCAAGGCCAGCTTGGACTACATAGTGAGTTCAAGGCCAACCTGAACTACATAGCATGACCCTGCCTCAAAAAATGGAAAAGATTCATACAGGACCATGCTCAGCAGTATAAATGTAACTACATGTAAGAACGGAGCCATGATAAAAGAAACAGGTACAGAAGTCATTCGATTACACAGAACTAAGGCTCGGGGAAAAAACTAAACACATATTTTTAAAAAGCAAATATCTAAGTTCAACATGCTTTGAATCTTTAAGAATACTATTTGAACTTTCTAAACAGTTAATCACATTTAAATAATGTAATAATTCTTATTTCACACCTCAGAGTACCTTGGTTCATTTTTTAAAGAATCAGCCTTGATTGCAAACCCTTATGACCCCATGAACTGCCTGTCAACAGCTGACTATTTATGCAAATCAGTCTTACCAGGAAGACTCCTTTGAATGCAGAAGGTTCTTATAAAGTGCTGCTTCTGCCTGATCTTCCTGCTTTGAGCAAATAAATGAATCACGTTTCCTTCTCAAAAAATTCAAAAGATCACCATAGCAACAATATTCTGTAATGACCAGGGTGGGTCCTGCAAGAATATAAGAAAAGGTTAAAAAGAGGTGAAATTATACACTATAGATAATCCTGTCTCCCACAAAAATGCCCAGGGGTGATCATGACTATTAACATTCAGCTTCAATGATTGTCCCAATACAATTCTATTAACATCACTTTAAAAAGCAGCATTATATAGAGTAAAATTAACAAGCAAGTCCCTTTTTACTTAATCAATCTCTCTTTCTTTTCTTTTCTTTCGACCTCACACTGAATTATGTCCTTAGTCCTTTTTTAAGACAGGGTCTTGCTGAGTCAACCAAGTTGCCCAAGCTAGACTGAAACTTGTGATCCTGCCTCAGCCTGAATTTCTAAGGGACATGAATGCTAAGCCAGGCAGAAGTGCTGGCTTGCAAAGGTTCTACTATTACCAAGCTTCCTACGTGAATCCTTGATTTACTTCTGTTTATGGCAGGGCTTCACCACCCATTATAACGAATGCTATTATGGAAATGAAGAGCCGAGACTGCAGCAGAGTAGGAAAATCAGCCACATGGATCAGCCAGCTGAAACCTGACTGGAAGATGGGAAAAGTCCTGAAACAACCCCTGCTCTAAGCACTACTAGTGGGAGAGAATTCTGGTGTTATGAATGTTTAAAACTTAGTTCTGAAGCTAACAGGCAACTAACTGCCTTGGGTAGAAACCATCTCATGAACAATTCATGATGTGGTGAAGTGTCACTTATGGACTTGTGAGGGCTGGTTTTATGACATTATCTAAAGCTGTCAACTTTCCCATGATCTCTCCAGATCTCCACAAACAGCTCATCTTACACATTTTTGTTTCTTTAGAAAAAAATGCCTTCTGCAAACAAAGACATCCTCAATGGAGCCTTGACTAAGACTGCATAATTGGAAATTTATTTTTACAGAAGTGAAATGCTTGCTTCGTTTGGCATATATTTGAGAACTGGGCAACTTAGGGGCCTATTTTAAATCATGGTATGCAAATGAATATTAACTCTTTAATATCTAAACATGATCCAGCAAAACAAAATGATAAGAAAATTCTGCTGGTTGAGATGGGACATTCAAGAGAATGATGCTTTTGATGTAACATATATGACGGTAACTAGTGTATGTCCTGGCTGGTTTTTATAGGATGATAAAAGTAAAATCCACATTCTTCTTTAAAACTCATGTAATTATTCATCAATGTGGCCACTTATTTGTACTTTCAATATAAATTCCCAAATGTTTCTTCTTTCATTGACATATAATACCTGTACATATTTATGGGGTATTACAATGTGCAATACATATACATAATGTGCAATGATCAAATCAGGATAAGTCAGGTACAAAAGACAAATATCATATTCTCACTCATTAGTGGAAAGAACAGACTATAGGTGGTCACCAGAGGCTAGGAAAGGGTGTGGAGTACTGAGAGGGTGGGAATGGGCACCAAAACACACTTAGAGGGAAGGAAGTGGTTCTCATGTTCTACTGCATGGTGGGACAGTGATAGTCTACAACAACAATGATACGTTTCAAAATAAATAGACTTTGAGGGTTCCTAGAACACAGAAATGATAAAATGTACTTCTGAAGAACAATGAGGAAAACAAAAGCTAGTGACAGAGAACAAATTTCTGGATAAAAATCTTGTGAAGAGTTTATAATAAAGCATTGTCAAAATAATATTAAAACATCCCCCTTTTGGTAACCTGACATAATTAAAGGCCATTAGGACACAGCGTTACCTCCGACAGTGCATGCTCCCAGGAGATTCACAATGTTCATATGGTTTCCGAGGTAACTCAAGACCTTGAGTTCGGACATGAGGGCCTCTCGTTCTGTTAAGTGGGCACTTGCTAAAATTGGAAACAGCTTATTTTAGCAAAAAACCAAATTTGGCAAACTGGTATTAGGCACATCCTCTAGCCTACAGACACTTACGCTTGAGCATCTTGACAGCAACAGTCATGGCCGCATCTGATTTAACTAAGCCATAAGCAGTGGCTTCCACAACTTTACCAAAGGCGCCAGCGCCCAAAGTCTTTCCTTTAGGAAGAAGAATGGCAAGGTCAGAGGTGGCAGTGACATGTGAAGTTTCAAAATCCACAAAGGAATTTAAGACAAATGTGTCTAGAGACATTTCCCTACAGTGTTCCCTCTGCCAAACCTATCAATATCTGTGAAATTTCACAGCAAACATTTCTTGTTTCAGTGGAACAGAATAAAGGAAGCCACCAGAGTTCCCTAAAAGCACTGTTCTATCCACCCAAAAAGGCTACATGGAAAGTCCCTGTTTTGTACTGACCAAAACTCAACCTGTTTCTGGGAAACTCCCATTTGTGATCATAAGGAAGTTGTGTTGGGTCTATGTAAACATAATTGTTTCCATTTATCTCCTCAACAACCTTCCACTGCACTTCATACATGGGTTTCTGGGGGAGAAAAAGAAAGATATATCACCTTTTAATGATTAATGCCTTGGCCATTATGGCGCTCAAGGGAGAAAACAAATAGATGGTTACCTGTAAATATTTGTAGGTGAGAACCATCACAATGATGCACATCATACCAGCTGTGATCACAAAACCAATCAGCAAAGGGGTGAACAGGGTGTGGGGATGGGTTTGTTCTAAAATGGAAGAGAAGAGGGAACCACAAATTATTAGTGAGATTGGGTCTTTGGTCCAACCATCTATTTCAAATGGACCCACCTCACATCTTACAGTTCATGCAGGAGACACTTGGTTACAATTTACTCTTGCTATTCAAAGGAATCAAAATACAACCTCAAGCCAGATGACTGAGAAATTTAAATTTCTATAGCATACAAATAATTTTATGCTGTTTCAATGCAAAACAAGATCTGAATGGACTTTCCACTTCAAAATCCTTAGACAACTTTAATCTTCCTTTATGAACAGTTTAGTTTCTTTATGCTTTCTTATGTTTGCAAAATTTTCTACACTGAGCTTAAATGTCTTTCACAACTAAGAAAAGCACTTTTAAAGTATCCTTTTCATGGCCCTGTCTAGAAAGATGAATAATGTAGAACAGTGTAAGATTCTTCTCCTTATTACTAAAAAGTTGAGAAAATACTGCTTTTTGCCACTCTCGCCAACTCAAAAAAAGAAGAAAATTACAAGACCACAAAAAACTGAACCCTAAAAATTTAAGTACCAAGTTTGTCTTCTAACTTTATACCAATTCATCAATTTCTCCTCAAGGATCACTTAAGTTATGCTAAAAGAGCTAGTAACTCATGAAGCACATTGTAAAGAAACTGTTTGCTAGCATGATGATATCAAGGTCAGGGTTAACTTTCTGATATAGTGTCTGGCAAAGTCTTAATTCATTTTATTTTTTAGATTTTTTTGGTACTGGGGATTGAACTCAAGACCTTGTGCTTGCAAGGCAAGTGCAGCACCACTGAGCTAAATCCCTGGCCCTCATTTTATTTATTTTTTCCTCTCTTTATTGACACACTGAGAGTAATACAAATGTATAATTGAATTTAAATTTTAAATTGTCTTAATTATGCTTGAGCATAAGGTAAGCATATTCTGCTATTTACTTCTAACCTCTTTCTAATGGAGACAATTATGAACATTTAGAGACATTATACATGTGGGTATATACACACACAAAAATATATATAAAGAAACATGGTTAAAAGTACTCTGGAAAAGCATAAACTTCATTAACAAATTAGTACAGAATGAAATTTAGTGAATTTGATGACAGTATGGCATGATGTAAGTATTACCAGAAATGATACGGCCAATATTGAAATGGACTTAAAGTCATGATTGGCATGGTAGACAAAGCCTAATATCCCCTTAAATTGGAGTAAAAAGAAATATACCTTTGTTGTTACCTTTAAATGCAAAGTTAAAATAGGCAGAAATCTTGCCCACATCGTTGGAAGCCTTACACTCAACTGTGCCGTTGTGCCTGAACATGCTAGAATCTATAGAGCTCTGAACCAGGAGTTTTCCAAATGGTGGCACAGAGGAGTTCTGAATCTGGACGTCCACCGGTTGTACAGAATTAGAACATCTAGGGACAGAAAAGAACAAGGTAGCCTTATTCAAGGGAAACAAACAAATACGTGAAAACGCCTTGGATTTGGCATGTTTATAACAAAGTTGAAGTTTCACAATTAGTAATAATTCTTCTACAGCCATCAGAAGTTGAGTACTTCAGTGGTCCTGAAAAAGGTGCAAATTCCTGTGGAAAAGAAAGAGGGAGAAGTTTTGGGGCTAAACGTGAGTTTGAATCTTGACTTAAACACGCCTATTCTATCTACTCCAAGATTCAGGGGGGGAAAGCCAGGTGTGGTGGTGCAGGCCCATCACCTTAACACTATGGGAGGCTGAGGCAGAAGGATCTCAAGTTCAAGCTCAGCCTTGGCAACTTAGCAACTTAGTGAGATCCTCTCTCAAACTTTACCAAGAAAACACTGAAAAAGGGCTGAGGATGCACCTGAGTACATATGCCCTGGGTTCAATTCTCAGCACTGGTAAAAGAAATAATAGTGGCAAAGGCCAGACTCTGACTGTATTCAATGCCTGGCCACTTCCCATTCCCTTTGTAACACCTACAGTGTATATGGTAATTTTTACACTGACTACCCCTTCCACACCCACTAAAATATAGTCTCCTAAAGGTAGAGATCAGGTACGCACTGTTCACTAGACCAGCACAGTCTGACTCCCAGTCATCCCACCACAAATATTTGCTGAATGTAAGACTATAACTACTAGGGCTACTTCCACTGGAGCCATATACTTTCCGGGGGTCTTGGACCCTCCATATTATTCCCCTAAAGAAAACATTCCATAAAGCTCCTCCCCAAACAATAATCCTATGTAACCTCTGACATATTAGCATAAAAAGGACTATTCCATGAAAAATAAAACTTCTACCAGTATTCTGACTATTCAGTTCTGATGTTAAAATGGACTTTTAAAGCCAGAGCATTAAATAGCATTTGATGGATAAAAACAGCAATGCTGACCCCATTTTCATCTTAAGGTAATGTGAAAGGACAATTTAAGGCTTAAATGTGGACTGTGAGGAAGAAGCAGCACAATGCCAGGTGTTCTCTGTTCAGGGCCTGGGCACCTAATCAAGGAGAAAACCTTTTTAAAACCCACTGCTTACAAATGCCATATGTATATTGTAATTGCGTGATCATTACTTTTTG
Source organism: Heterocephalus glaber (assembly GCF_053883595.1). NCBI lineage: Eukaryota > Metazoa > Chordata > Mammalia > Rodentia > Bathyergidae > Heterocephalus > Heterocephalus glaber. Next base: position 44,570,440 of record NW_028258325.1, on the reverse strand, counting down.
GTAACTTGACAATTAACTTGTGAGGTAATTTTTTCATGATAACTACAGCCACATTTCCCACACACATTACCTCCTGTGTATAGAATGGAAATCTAATTACTCTGTCCTAGAAAATTGCTTTATCTACCTGCAGGCTAGAAATTGCATGATAAATCCAAAAAGATAACCACCAAAATAGAGAAGTCATTCAGTAATCATTTTCAGCAAACAAAATTAATGTCTACCAGGAAAAACATAGTCATTATTCCTCTCTTAAAAAGCCACATGGATTAAAAAAAATAATCAAAACAAAGCTTTTTCATAAAAAAAAAATCTGAAAACACATTTCAAATTCAACTGAATTACAGTCCTTCCCTTCTGCATTTTAAGCAGTGCCAAAAATAATCATCTCACCTCTGCTCCATTCCTGGACAAAAATACCAATCTATTGTGGGCTCTGGGAATCCCGCTGCCACACACTGGAGCATGCCATTCGTGAGCCTGTCATAAGTCAGGATTTCTGGTTTTGCTGCAGGAAAAAAGAGAAACAACCATATATCAGACTGCTGAAGGGCCTAGGAGATTCATGCCACTCCTTCTAATCCTTGGAACCCTTGGGATCTGCCTATGAGATGGAGGGAACATTTGTTTAAAGGGGAGAATCTGAGCCAGGAGTGGTAGATACAGGGAGGTGGACATAAGGATCCAGCTAGGAATGACTTTCACAGTGACTGCTGCACAGTTCTGACCTGGACTATCACCTTCACCAGCAAATAGGGAAGTGGCCATCAACCCTTGCAGCCAGAGGGCACAGGATCACCAGTTTCTGCTCCCAGGGAGTGGGAATCTGAAAGACTGCTTCTTCCGGTCCAAACTCCAAGATTCTAAGGGGATCCCGGTCAAAGGATTCCTGCCAATGGGATTTTGAAGTTACTGTACCTGCGATGGGTGCAGTGACTGTGTGAACTGGAATGGATGAAATTAGGAGTTGTTAACAAAAAAAGAAAAGCCCTACTCTCTTCTTAAGGGACCAGAGGGGCAGGGATGATAAGGGATAAACACCCTTTTGATAGGGAAGCTAAAACATCAGAGTAAAGACAATATAGATTTTTAACTCCAAATCTTTATTTCAGATACCAAAAAAACAAACAGAAAATTAGAAGAGGAAACTAGACCAAGAATTTTATTCATACATGTGTCAAGAGTTTGAATATAATTAGGAAAAACATAAATTGCATCAGCAGGAAGGCTCTAATTTGACATTTCTGTGAAACTATTATAATCAATGGGTATTCAACAAGTTCAAGTCCTTGAAATTATTTCTAAAGTGAAAGAAAGATAAATTTAGATTGGGTTGCTTCCTATCCCTTTGAAGATGAGTAAGCTAAACTACAAGCATCATGAGGACAGGGATGGTAATGTGCTCCCCCTTACTCCTAGAGAGGCAGCTCCCACTGCTCCAAGGCTGAGTACAGAACCGTGAGGGTGGTGTGTGGACAATTTGAACACCAGCTCCCAAACTTAGCCATTCTCTGCCACTGAATTCTACTTGCCATGTGTAAACTGGGAATAATAACAAGAGCTATCTTATAGAGATGTTCAGACAAGAAAGAGCATACAGTCATGCCAGAGGCCCGCTATTCCATCCCTAAGTGTGGGCAGACCCGGGGAGCAGCTGTGTGGCCCAGACCAGCACAGCTGCAGGCGAATCCCAGCCAGGCTCCGACACAACTCCAGAGGCTCAGGCACACCGCCCTCCAAGCCAAAGGCCTGCCCAGAAAGGGGTTGCATTGGCACACGGGCTTCAGCCTCTCCCATACCACTGGACACAGCCAGAGACCTGCCTGGAGAAGAGCTGTATAGGCAAACAAGCAATATTCCCAGAGGCTCGCCCTGATACCATTGATAAGTGTGAGGAGACCTTAGCCAAAGCCTGTGCAGACAACAGAAACTGGGGTGCACAGCTCCCAACCAAAGGCCCTCCCAGACAATAGCTACATAGGGCCCCCAGTTAGAGGTACGCCTATATACCATGCCAAGTGTGCTCAGGCCCCAGCCAGAAGCCTGCCCAGACAACAGGTCAGCTCAGGGATCTAGAAGGCCACCATCCTGAACCCAGGAACTGGTGTACTTTTGAGCAGCAGAGTAAAGGCGGCTTGGTGGCTTGCTGACAATTCAAGACCACAAGGTGAGCAAAAACTTGCCTAAACAAAGACAAAGCAGGCTGTACCTGTTTAAGTGAGAAGACATGTGAACAAGTCTCAAAACCAGACTTCCAGATCACCTACAGCAACCCCAAAGGGAAATGAGATGGAACACTCTGATACTCAACCACTTGGACCCACTGAACTGGCAACAAAAGGGGATCTGGAAAAAATGAAATCAGAAATAATTTCTCAGATAACAGGAGAAATTGTGCCCCTAGTGCAAGACATGATTAATAAATCTAGAGAGGAGCTCAGGAACATGATGGAATCCTAACATAAGAAACAAACGGAATCCATAAAACAGATGCAAATAGATTCCCAGGACATGAAAAACTCTGCTGAAAGTCTACACAGCAGAATGAGCCAATGTGAGGACAGAATTTCAGATATAGAAGATAAGATTGCAATTAGTGACCAGGAAAAGAAAAATTGCTTCAAAATTATAAGGGAACATGAGAAATCAATCCAGCAGCTGCTAGATGATGCAAAGAAGAATAACATAAGACTGATTGGGCTCAATGAAGAAACAGGAGAGAGGGGAGATGACATAAAAAATCTCTTCACAGAAATAATGGCAGAAAACTTCCCAAGCAGGGGAAAAGAGCTTGGCATACAGATAAGTGAGGCATATACAATTCCAAATAGCCTTGATCAAAAAAAATCTACACATAGGCATGTAATTGTTAAGATTCCAGAAATTCAACAGAAGAACAAAGTTCTCCAAGCAGTCAGAGAAAAGAAACAAATCACATACAAAGGAAAGCCCATCAAGAATCACAGCAGACTTCTCAACACAAACCATCAAGGCAAGAAGAGCTTGGAGTGACATATTCCAACCCAGATTGATATACCCTGCAAAACTATCTTTCAAAATTGATGGAGAAATAAGATACTTTCATGACAAAGAGCACCTTAGGAACTTTGTGAATACCAAAACCAGCACTCCAAAGAATTTTACACAATATCCAAGGAACAGACATTGAGGATCACAACCCCAGGAAGCAAAGCAGAATGAATCCATCTGGCATGACAAGAAATTAAATGGAAAGGGGGAGAACCCAAGAAAAAGAAAAAGTCATGGCAATGTCAAATATGTTTCAGTTATAACCATCAATGTTAATGGTCTCAATTCACCAATCAAAAGAAACAGACTGGCAGAATGGGTCAAGAAGCAAAATCCAACAATATGCCGCATACAAGAAACACACTTAATTCAAAAGGAAACTAATAGACTGAAAGTTAAAGGGTGGAAAACAATACTCCATGTGACAGGAACCCCCCAAAAAGCAGGAGAAGCTATCCTCTTGGCAGATCAAGTAGATTTCAAACCAACACTGATTAAGAGAGATGAAGAAGGACACTACATTCTTGTAAAGGGAAGAATCCAAGAGGAAGAGATGACAATCATAAATTTCTATGCACCAAACACTAGTGCACCCAACTATATAAAACAAATACTAATGGACATAAAAAGTCATATATGTACTGATAGAATTGTAGTGGGGGACCTCAACACCCCACTGTCACAAATAAATAGATCAACTAGACAAAAGATAAGTAATGAAATACTAGAACTCAATCGAACTCTTGAACAAATGAACTTAACAGATGTTTACAGAGTCTTTCACCCCACAAAATCAGAATACACATTCGTCTCAGCTGCACATGGGTCATTCTCAAAAATAGACCACATATTCACACATAGAACATGTTTAAGTAAGTGCAAAGGAATTGAAGTTATCCCCTGTATATTATCAGACCATAGTGTGATGAAATTGGAGATCCATAGCAAAAGAAACTCAAAAAACTTCATACACACGTGGAAATTGAACAACACACTTCTGAATAACCAATGGGTCACAGAGGAAATTAAAGAAGAAATCAGACAGTTCCTACAATTAAATGACAATGACAATACAACATATCGGAATCTATGGGACACAATGAAAGCAGTATTACAAGGGAAATTCATAGCACTGAATACTCATATTAGGAAAACAGAACGAGCCCAATTAAACAACCTGATGCTGAACCTCAAGCTTCTACAAAAAGAAGAGCAGGACAACCCCAAAGCTCATACAAGGGAGGAAATTATAAAGATCAGAGGAGAAATCAATGTAATGGAGACTAAGAGAATGATACAAAAAAACTCAATGAAGCCAAGAGTTGGTTCTTCGAAAGAATCAACAAAATTGACAAACCTTTAGCCAAACTTGTCAGAAAAAGGAAAGAAAAGGCCCAAATCCATGCAATTAGGAATGAAAAGGGTGAAATGACAACAGACCCAGCAGAAATCCAGAGGATCATCAATACCTACTTCCAGAACCTATACGCCAATAAGATGGACAACACAGAAGAAATGGACAGATTCCTAGATACATAGGAATTACCAAAGTTGAACGAAGAAGACCTAAAAATTCTGAACAACCCAATATCAACCAATGAAATGGAAAATGTAATTAAAATCTTATCAACTAAGAAAAGCCTGGGCCCTGATGGCTTCACTGCTGAATTCTAAAAGACATTTAGAGAGGAACTGTTGCCACTACTGTTTAAACTCTTCAGTGAAACTAAAAGGGAAGCAATACTCCCAAATTCATTCCTGGAAGCAAGCATCACCTTGATCCCCAAAGCAGAGAAATACTCAACTGAAAAAGAGAACTATAGGCCAATCTCACTAATGAACATAGATGCAAAAATCCTTAATAAGATAATGGCAAATAGAATGCAGATCATCAAGAAGATCATACACCCTGACCAAGTGAGATTCATCCCAGGGATGCAGGGATAGTTCAACATACACAAATCAATAAATGTAATAAAGTATATTAATAGAACCAGGTCAAAAACCACATGTTCATTTCAATAGAGGCAGAAAAAGCATTTGACAAAATCCAACATGCATTTATGATAAATACCCTGCAAAAAATTAGAATAGGTGGGGCCGGGGATTTAGCTCAGTGGTTCCGGCGCCTGCTTCACAAGTGAAAGGTCCTGAGTTTGATCCCTGGTACCAAAAAAGCAAACAAACAAACAAAAATTAGAATAGGTAGACTCTACCTCAATCTGATGAAAGCCATCTTTGAAAAACCAACAGCCAATATCATACTAAATGGTCAAAAACTCTAATCTTTCACACTAAAATCAAGAACAAGACAAGGATGCCCACTATCACTACTCCTGTTCAATATAGTTTTGGAAACATTAGCCACAGCAATTAGACAAGAAAAGGAAATAAAAGGAATAAAGATAGGTAATGAAGAAGTCAAATTGTCATTACTTGCAGATGACATGATACTCTATATAGAAGACCTCAAGAATGCCATCAAAAGTCTTCTAGACTTACTAACCAAATTCAGTAGAGTAGCTGGATAGCAGGTCAACACACAAAAATCAATAGCTTTTTGTACACATAAAACAGACTCACTGAGAGAGAAATGGGTCAATCAATTCCTTTTACAAAAGCATCCAAAAAAATGAAATACCTAGGAATCAACCTAACAAAAGAAATCAAAGACCTCTTCTCTGAAAACTATAGCACTCTGAAAAAAGAGATTGAAGAGGATATCAGAAAATGGAAAGACATTCTTTGCTCCTGGGTAGGAAGAATCAACATAGTGAAAATGGCCATACTTTCAAAATTGCTATAGAGATTCAATGCAATCCCAATTAAAATCCCAGAAGCATACTTCACAGATGTTGAGAAAACAATCGAAGAATTCATTTGGAACAAGAAAAGACCTACAATAGCCAAAGTAATACTAGGCAATAAAGACAAGGTAGGGGGTATCAAAAATCTCCAACTTGAAACTATACTACAAAGCTACTGTGATAAAAACAGCATGGTACTGGCAAAGAAACAGACCTGAGGACCAGTGGAACAGATTAGAAGTTGCAGAAACAACTCCAGACACACTCAGCCACCTCCTCTTTGACAGAGGAGCCAAATACCCTCACTGGAGGAAAGACAGCCTCCTTAATAAATGGTGCTGGAGAAATTGGGTTTCAACTTGCCAAAGATTAAAACTAGACCTATATCTCTCACCATGCACTAGACTAAAATCAAAATGGATTAAAGATCTAAATATTAAAACAGAAACACTGAACTGGCTGGAACAGAGCTTCCGTAGAACTTTTATTTTTTTTGTGGTACTGGGGATCAAACTCAGGTCCTTGCGCTTACGCAGCAGGCGGCAAAACCACTGAGCTAAATTCCTGGCCCCTAGGTAGAACTCTTGAAGACATTGGGGTAGGAAAAGATTTTATAAACAAAACCTCAGTTCCCCGTGAACTAGTACAAACAACAAGTGGGATCTCTTCTTACTAAAAAGCTTCTGCACAGAAAGAGAAACCATCAGCAGTGTGAAGTGACAACCCACAATGTGGAAAAAAATTTTCACCTGTTGTCCCTCAGACAAAGATCTAGTATCTAGAATCCATAAAGAACTTAAAAAAAAAAAATCAGACCTCCCAAATTTAAAGACCCAATCCAAAACTGGGCATCTGAAATGAACAGACATTTCTCACACAAAGAAGTACAAATAGCAAATAAACATAGGAAAAAATGTTCAACATCACTGGTCATTCGAGAGATGCAAATGAAAACAATGCTGAGATTCCACCTCACCCCAGAAAGAATGACTGCTATCATGAAATCAACCAATGCTGCTGGGCCTGTGGAGAAAGTGGAACCCTACTCCATTGCGGGGGGAATGTAGACTGGTGCAACCACTGTGGAAATCAGTATGGAGATACCTCAAAGAACTAGGACTGTAAGTCCCATTTGACCCAGATATTCCCCTGCTGGGTATCTTCCCCAAAGAATTAAAAGAATCAAACCACAGTGATATATGTGCACTCATGTTCATAGCAGCACAATTTGTAATAGCTAAAACTTGGAAGCAGCCCAATTGCCCATCAACTGGGGACGGGATAAAGGAAATACAGGTTTTTTTAATAAAAAATGAGAAATTAGAGACATTTATAGCTAACTGGATGCACATTGAGGTGATACTCTTAAGTGAAATAAATAGGACACACATGTGTAAATATTGAATAGTTTCTCTAGTGTGAGAAACTGAAAGTGTAAATAAGGACTAAAAGGTATAATAGATAATGAGAAATAGGAATAAAAGGAGCAAAGGGGAAGGGGAAGTGGGAGGGCTAGGGGAAAGGAAAGAATTAATATGAGAAAAAGAAAAAATGGATTCAAAGTCTTTGTAGATAGGGAGGGGTAGAGGGGTTGAAAGGAGGGCATGGGAATGGGGAAAAAATAAGAACCAAGATGGATTACATAAAGGTGCAAATTTCCAATGATGAATGTCATTACATTGTATACTTTAAATGTACCAATATAATTAATTTAAAAAAAGAAAAAGAAAGAGCATACAAAGAACTGAGAGTGACTTGCAGAAATGAAACAATGCATCTATTAGTATTACTATTACTAACTCAGTTATTCTTTCTACTTGGAGTACCAAGAGGACAGCCTCCTTGGTTAATCCAGTCGGCTACAGATTAACTGTATCAGCCACTTTTAATACTCCCTTCAATGACCTGAAAATTCCTTGATAGTATGATTGTGTGTTTTAACCTGACTAGGAACTCAACATCAATTCTATTCCAACTGATAGGAAAAACAGACATGGTGAGAAGGAGAGACTGACAGATCAGAAGTTTAGGAAGTTTATTTTCCCAAAGAAAGGTAAGGTAGCACTAATAAATGATTTCTTTGGAGATGGACCTCTCAGCATTCACCTCCTTGGAGCCAAACCAGTTGGCAGGGATCAGGATGTCCACACGCATGACACACCCACCTGTCACTCAACCTGGCCCTGCTGATGGGCAGGCCATTTGGCAAATACACACAAAAGATGACTCTCCAAAGCATTCTCAAGGTAGGAGCATCCTTGAGAGTTTGGATCCAATGCCAGCTTTCATAAATAGAGCAAGAAGACGAGCCATCATCTTGCGAAAGCATCCATCTGGCAAGTTTCATTTAATTATCATGGGCAACTGTGTGATCAGGCTGAAAAGTAGGACATTACACACAAAAAAATAGTGGACTCTTAGGAGAATGATATTTTCTGGAGACTGCAGGCACGATGCGGTGGGTCTCTCTGACTCACTTTAAGTATCGCCTCTTTTTCCAAATGACCTCCAACTTTCCAAAACCAAGCTGGCTGGTCCCTCTCCCCATCCTCATGGCACTTGGGAACACCTGATGGTTTATGTCAGATCATGGTATGCCACTTCTTTCAGCCTCCATGTCCTCAAGAGCAGAAACCTTACAAATCAGAACTGAATCCTAGCACAAGGTCAGACACAAGAAAAGAGCAAATGAATGTTTATGATCCCACCGAAAGGAATAAGTCTCCAAGACCCCAAAGGCATTCAAAGAGACTCACAAGAAGGGACCTAATGCTGACTTTCCTGAGTAAGGGAACTATTTCCAGTTCTTACAAAAGAGTATAATAAGAAATCCAGGGCTGGGGATTTAGCTCAGTGGCACCGCACTTGCTTTGCAAACACAAGGTCCTGAGTTTGATCCCCGGTACCAAAAAAAAGAAATCCACAGGTGTGCCTAGCCATGTGATTGTTTTTAATATGGATACTAATGATGAGTGAGAAGTCTACACATAGATAGATGGCAGAGGTAACTGGATACCAGAATTCAAATAGGATTGAAGTTCATAATACAAATCTATTTATACCTACATTCCTGTTGTCACTTATCCTATACCACAATGACAAAGATGGACTTTTAGTGAATCTAAATATTGATTCAATAGAAGAAAAAACTTTTTAAAGGCTGAAAGAATACCTTATAGTGTTGAAAATGATTGTATCTGAGCAGTAGAGTTACAGATAGTTCCTATTTTATTCTTCTGACTTATTCTCTTATTTTATTGTACAGTCAGTCAACATGTAGCCAAAAAACGAACCTATAAAACATTTTAATTAAAAAATTGGAAGGGTCCAAAATTACATAATCAATTACATATAGCTTTGGTGACAAGTGCTGAGATCCAATCCTTCTAGCATCGACACCTGGTAGCAGTTAAACAATGGCCATGGCTGGCGATGGTATGGTCTGGCTGGCCTACCTCTTCCTGTGGGCCAGTTAATTGGGTGTTTTATTTTAAAGCTACTATCCCAGATGGGTCGTAACCTGAGGCTAGTGGAGCAGCTTTTGTCCTGTTGGGCTTTAGAAGACCTTGGATCTTCAATGTGGATTCAACTAAGAGAGGAGGTTAAATGGAGAATCCTGGGTCCTATCTCCCTAATTTCTGTATGTTGTGGATCTGACCCAACAATGTGCTTCATTCAAAACACTTTTAAAAGGGGCCGGGGATTTAGCTTAATGGTTTCATTGCCTGCTGCGCAAGCGCAAGGACTGGAGTTCGATCCCCAGTACCAAAAAAAAAAAAAAAGCACTTTTAAGGAACCCTGATCAGGGCCAGAACTAGAGAGAGGAAAGAGAGATTCCTAGAGTGTGACATGTCAGAGGCCACTAACACTAAGGGCCTTGCAAATTGGCACCTGCAAGATAGTGCCTCCTGAAATTCTGCAACTCTTGCCTCACCACTCCCCCAGCTCTGTCCCTATTGCTGATGGTGTGACACCTCACACCAAAAAAGGCTAAGTTAGCCCAGTCTAGTGTGGACTGTACATGACAAGCTACATTAGGAAAATGTTTAATTCATAAAGAATGAGGTAGGTAGAAATCTGATTCCTAAAAGTGAAAATCTGGGCTCATCTGCATTTTGTAGTGCCTCAATGCATCATGTAAGGCATTACATATACATTTTGCTGTTAAATATACATAAGTCTCTGCAATTCTCCAGGTTAAATCTGAGCTGTGGGTTCTCAGATATCCTGCAATAAGCAGTACACCAAATGACACATTCCCTAATTCCTCCCAAGTTGGAGGTTTAGATAAGCCTCAGAGGTGCGTACGTTATGTATTTTACAGAAATTTTAAAAATAGCCTTTTTTCCTCTCAAAGCATTGTGGACCTAAGTCCACTGATCAGCTTGTAGGCAGTAACTCTACTAAGAATTTATTGCTCATGCAATTAAAAATCCTAAACATTCACTGATTTACTCCAAATTTGTGATCTTAAACAATACTCCTTCTCCCAACTATCAGGTCCATGTGGAAGGCAAGAACAAAATGAATTTTAAGAACATAGCACAGATAATAAGAACTGGTAGCTGGGGCTGGGAGGCGATGCACACAGAACTATCTGGTGGAGGAGATCTTGCTTCCATTCATCTCTGGGTGGTGAAGCATTTACAGCAGAGCTGCTTTCTCCTCTGGTTCCATGTAACCATCTCCCGCTACACATGCACATTTGCCCACACTCTATAATCAGCAAGACAAAGAACACAGACTAAGTCTCCAAATAATAAAAGACTAAGTGGAGAGCAATCAGAGGGATGAATTTCTGCTCTTACAACTCCAGGTTTGCTGGTGTTTAACAGAGATGTCGCCACAATTTTCAGCAGTTTGTCACTACCCTGCTTTTTAGTCTGGGTGAAACCTACATTCTTGCCATAACACTTATAATAAAAGAATTTAAATCCGCCAAAATTAGAATGTAAAAATAACCCAAGCTGACTTTTTTACATAGTAAGGAAATATTGTATTTTTTTAGAAAATTCCCAGAGTAGATATTTTTGAAACATACTGTGTTTGCATCCTTGAGGATATCTAGAAATTAGTATATGGGAAGCTTAACAAAGTTCAACTATGATCTCCCGTACCCAGCTGTTTCTAACAGAATATCTATATATTTTTTTAAATTATTGTACTAATGAATAATAGTCACAAGACATCAGTAGTCTTTTACGATGAAGGTGAGATGGTTATTTCAGGTAAATATTTCAGGTTTGTGTGCCATCAAGTCTCCCCTGCCATGGGAGTACAAATTGTAGCCAGACATTTCTGAACAAATGGGCATGGCTGTGTTCCAGTAAAACTTTACTTACGAATACTGAAATTTGAATTTTATTCTCATGTCTCACAAAATCTTCTGATTTTTTTTCCCCAGTACTTATAAAAAAATTCTTATTTTGTGGACCATCCAATACCATCAGCAGGATGAATATGTCCCAGACGCTGACGCTTGCCATCCTTGTCCTAATCAGCTATCAAAAAAGACCTTTCAGGGGCCGGGGATTTAGCTCAGTGGTTCCAGTGCCTGCCTCGCAAGCGCAAGGTCCTGAGTTCTATCCCCCATACCAAAATATAAATAAATAAATAAATAAATAAATAAATAAATAAATACCTTTCAGCCAGGCACAGTGGGTGATGCAGCCTGTAATCCCAGCACTCTGGGAGGCTGAGGTAGGAAGATCGCCAGCTCCACACCGGCTTGGGCAACTTAGCAAGAAACATGTCTCAAAAAGAAAAAAAGAATGAGATGGGCTATAGTTCAATCCCTAGTACCACAAAACAAAACAAGATCTCCCAATCTCAAAATAAAGATGAAAAATGACTTCCTGGAAAAAGCCTTCCTCAGCCAGAATCACTGCACTAAATTTACAGGATCACTCACTGCTGTTGTATAGCCCAGACATAGGGTGGGGATGTGCACACACAGCACAATGCAGCTCCACATGTTGCCAAGGTGTGCGGGCATGAGAGAAAATGCTATTTTTCTATCCTGTAAAAATAGCTAAGTCATTTTGCCACATAATTCAGAAGTGGGGGTGAAAGGTATTGACACAGAAAAATTATGTACCTATTCTTGGGTTAATTTAAATTTCCACTGAATTACAGGTGACCCCTGCATACATTTATAAATGAAGGGGACTAATTTGATGTAAAAACACACCTGGCTCAATTGAAAAGGAAATTTCCATAGAGTGGAAGTTCCATAGTATAAAAGAGACTACTCATTCTGTTGTTAGACAAGTTAGGGGCCAATTCCAGCAAAGGTTATGCAGTTACATCCCTAAACCTGTTTCTCAGGCTTTTCTACAATGGGTATAAAATTTTTTTTTTTTTAAAGCCCAACTACACAACAGGTAAAGCCTTACAGACCCAAGCAGGCTACTTTGTTCTCTAACAGGTTTGACATTCAAACAGATTCTCCCCAATCAGCACACACCCTAAAAGACCAACTTTCTTAGGAGATGTGAAGGAAAAATAATGATACCAATGCTGCACTGGAGGGGGGAAATGTCTAGTTTAGAGCTACATCTGTTGGATTTTTTTCATAAAAGAGAAGCAAATTCTACAGTCCAAGTAAGATGCCATGTATTTTTTTTCCCATTTAAATGTCTACAATCATACTTGCATCCAAAGATTCTCTTGATAAGAGGAAAGAGATGTTGAGTATCACATCAAAAGCAACACTCAACCAGTTTGAGAACAAAAATTCATTTCTAGTTCAGGATAAAAACAGAGTTCAAACACTGCCAGATATCTCAAATAAACACACATAACCTATAAAAAGACTAATGTGAAAACACAAATTACTATCTTTTGCATAGATTAGCCACTGCACAAAGATGATCTGAGAATTATTTCATTTACTATGTCCTAAGAGCTGGCATAGCTGTATCATGCATACATCTGTGGAAGACAGAAGAGCATGAAAGACAATGACAGATGGTGACCTTACTAACTTCCAGGCACTTAGCAAGGTCACTCATTTGAGATTAAACAAGATAATTATAAACTTTCAGTAATCATCTGACAGGTTTCTTTTAAAACTCAGTCACATCATTTCAAGATCATGCCTCACTCCACAATGTCTCGAAATTGCATCAGACACAGGCTAACGGAATTATGAAAGATTTATACAATGAGATACCAAACAATGCTGTAGCAGAGTGTTTTTTGACAAGGAAAGAGATTCACAATACATCCGTGGCTCAACACCTAAAAGAACAGGTTATGAAGCACTATCATCACACATTTTTAATTAAAAAGTTTTAAATGATCTGGAAGAATAAATATGATAAGGAATATTAGTAATGGCAAACAATTAAATGTAAATAAACTTTAAGAGTAAAACTTAAAATCTTTTTTTATTTTTGCTTCAATACATTTTATGGGTTTTCTGCCCTTCATGTCACACTTTTGTAACACAAAAAAATTGTTTTAATTTAATAAAAATTATTTTTTTAAAAACACATGTGCACAAAATGTTTACACACATGAAGCTATCTTCCAGTCACTGTTGTGGCCCCACAGCAAACTCTCAAAACCAAGTATTTAAGTCAGAAAGGAGCTCTACTCAGTACCAGCCTTATTTAATGATTAAAAATTCCAAATATTTAATATGGGATTAAGTCTAATAGAATCCAATTAATGAGAGAAAAATACTAAAAGGCAAAGCCTCTCAAGCAAAAACCCCTAGAGAAATGTGTTGAAGTTTTAAAAGTTTAGCCTCTATCCACAAGGCTTGGATATCCACTTGTTTGGAAGATCCTAGCATTTTTTAAAAAATAGAAATTGAGGGGCAGGGGTGTAGCTCAGGGGTAGAATATGTGCTTTGTATGTACAAGGGCCTGGATTCAGTACCTGGCACCAAATAAATACCTATATATAAGAACAAGTAAACAGCTAAAAAATTAAGAGGTAGGAAAATGCTTCTAACTTCCGAAAGAGGCCACCAGTTTGAGAACTTTTGCTCTCTTCATTTTGTGGGATCTTCCTGAAGGGCACAATGACTCAAAGACCTCAAACTGAGCAGTTCCTGAAAACAAGCCAGTGACCATTGTTTTAGCCTGAGTAATGGTCCCTGAGATTCCAGCCAGGTGGGCAACCCAGATGGCTGGCAGGAGGTCTGAAGCTTTGTACACGACAGGCTTGACAGGTCTACTACCTTCACTTTTGGCAAATGGCAGGATGGCCATGTGCTTACTTGCAGGCCATTGTACCCACAGTGGCTTCTACCTACAATTGGCTCAGCCATCTGTAACTGCATTTAACTATGACCAAAAATACATAAAGGGCAGCCCACACTTGCATACGTGGTCAAAGGGGAACTTTTTAATCCAGAAGGCTTCATTCAGGGTGATGTATTACTTGGCCGATTTTGGTATGCTGTAGGATCTATAAATACTTGCTAACACCAGGCAGGATGTTAATTTTCTGATGCAGTGATTTAGAAATAATACATTATTTAGCATTTCCTTAAATTGTTTCTCAACCCTCTGTTAACACCCTTCCATAAATGGAGTGAAATTGGTGACTTTTGAGAGTAAATTTAGTGCAGTCCAGCAGGCATTTGGGTTTCCAGTCTAGGTCATCTTTAAATGTGTTCTATGTAGAACAATGCAAGAACAATGCTTTAGTTTTTGATGTCTGCCTATTCCCATAATCTGTGGTGGACCACAGCAGTCCTCCTCAACTGGCTAAAGTCACTATAGTATATACCTTTAAGACTGGAGAGAATTCTATGTATGACACCTACATACCATTTACCACATATTTTAAATTCACAATACTGACTTGGAAATGCTATCAGATAAATTTGGAAGTATCATTTATTTTAAGGTTATTGGATCTTTTTAAAAATCATTCCAGAGGTTTGAAAAAAATTGATTTGCCATATCATTCATGATCTCTATAATTACATAAATGACTTCAGGACTCACGTGGGCATTTAAAATTAGAAGCTAAAGTAAATTTATGAAACATTTACTTTACTCATTGCTATTTAAGTCCATAGTAATTGAACTATCCTTTACTGTTAGCCTTTACTTACCCTAGATCTGGTAAAAATCTTTTTGTATGAATATTGTAACTAAAGAGACCATAGGTTCCTAAATAAGGAGCACAGGCTAATTATAGAAGCTTGATGAGGCATCTACAGGAATGTGGGAAAGAGTAATGCATATGAAGAAAGCACTTTTGGGTAGTTTTTAAAGTTTTCAGAACTCTATTTTCCTCTCAATTTTCATTTGCAAGGGAAACAAATTGCCACTGTCATCAAAAGATAGCAAATTTTTAGTACTAAAAATTTGATTTCTATATATATCTTGGATACGCAATTCTAAGAGTAATTACGGTAAGGCAAATTCAATGCAAAGAACCACTGACGTTTGTTTTGATTTTTTCATGAAAATTCCCATCAGTTTCCACTGGAAGCTTTATTTAAAGATGGAAGTTTATTCTATTCTTGGCCATAAAAACCATCTAATATGTCACAGAGTTAGTTTAACAGACGCATGTAAATTGTGGCTTGGGTCGTTAAAACAGTATCAAAATATTGTCAAACTTAACATGTCACATATTTAATTGCTCTCAACACATGTAGTCAGAGCACAGTATTTTAAAAGTCTTCCACTAAGGGCTTAAAGCTCCCACCTGACCGTATATACACCTAATATATTGAAATCTATGCATGGAATTTTTAAAACAAATAGGTTTTTCAACCACCAAAC
Organism: Heterocephalus glaber; assembly: GCF_053883595.1. NCBI lineage: Eukaryota > Metazoa > Chordata > Mammalia > Rodentia > Bathyergidae > Heterocephalus > Heterocephalus glaber. Next base: position 44,554,848 of record NW_028258325.1, on the reverse strand, counting down.
ATTTTACCATTCCAAATCAAGAATTTTCACTAGCATTTCTTAGCGCAGGATCTATTAAGCAATTATGTATCAGTGTCACTAAGTAGCCTGAATTTCTGCATTTATCCCATGCATTTATTATCTTGATTTTTATTAATTCTTATTTTGCAAAACATAATTTCTTTTACCCTTGAGCCTAAGTTTTATTATAGAATAAATCACACAGTACACCTATATGTTACTGCCTCAGCTAAAACGATGTAAAAATTGATCCAAGTTCTAAACTTCAAAATAACTCTGGCTTTTGATTTTAAAATTCAACAGAAAAAGTCCTACCCTGTAATACTGTTAACTCCTAAAAAAAAATCATAAATACGCTAACTATTACTATACAGAGTAACTGGGACAGAGACAGACAGGTCACATAAAAACACTACCTTTGTCAAAGCATTTGGAAATCCAATATGTTAGGTAAGTGAAATAAATGCCTTTAGTCAGCTTAGCGTTTGTAACAAACTGCTATTGATGAACAAACTTCCTGAAGAGCTTGCCCTTAGAGGACAGAGCCTACTTTATCCGTATCTGTATGCCCAGTGTGTTGAGCAGGACTTCACTGAATGGTTGGGTGGATATAGGAGACCCAGGCCCCACAATATAGGAAAGGCCTCCTACTAACAGGGAGGGGTCATTTTAGAAGGTTAATGGCCTATCTTATCTAGTTTCAAACAGGCATGTGTTCACCAGCAGAAGTGATTAAAACTGATCCTGTTGAATGGCAAATTAGCTTGGTAAGTAAAATGTACAGCGATTCTACCCCCTCCCCAAAAAGTCAGAAGTGTCCTTCTAGGGTCAATGTCTGAAGTCCTACAGATCACATAATAGCCATAGAAATGGGAGGAAAGAGGGGAAAGAAAACACATCTGTATGCCTCTCTGGTCCAAATACCAAGGAAAGTGACAGCATACAGCAGCACCTCATTTTATGAAGTCTCCACTGTGGAGCTTCTCCAAGTGACCTCTGACCAGTCCGCCACACTCATATCTGCCATCATTGGTCCCCAGGAGAAAGACTTGGAAACTGAGAAAGCAGTATTTGGAAGCAGTGATCTGGCAGTCATTGTTATATTTGTGGACTCTAAAAAGGTAAAAAGATCATGCTGCATTTTGTGTATCTCTGTTGCTTTATTTCACTTTGCTAGTAATTGGTTTTCACCGTACTTTACAAGTAATATTGATCCACATGAATTGAGAATCTTGTGGAAAATGGAAAAAGTCCTTTGCGATAGATAGGTAAGGAAACAAACACAGTTCCACCTCCAGAGAACCCAAAATAAAGTCTTATATGAACAACGCGCTTATTACACTTGGAAGGATACTGATTTGCCTATAGTCATCTCTTAAATCAGTTAAGTATTAAGATTTTTAAGAAGCAGATAATTTTGTCCATGAGTAATAAATACATTAAGCTCCTTTGATTAACATCTGAATTAATCTAGAAATATTTGAATTGAGAGCTAATGAGACACCAAATAATCAAAACTTCTGATAAATTGAAATATTAATTAACATGTTTCAGTTGGAAAGCGGAAGTTCCAAGTTTGGGACGATACATTCCTTCACCTGGCCTCCCACAGAGGCATAATACACATAGTATATTAAGGATTCTAGGAAGGCCAGTAATTTTTATAGATATGTTTAATAATAAGCATATGAACCTCTATCTAAACTCATATTAATATCTTATTCAGAAAACACAATTTTGGAAATGCTGATAGTGTCAAAAACCCTCTAGATTAGCAATCAAAAACTTGTCCAGAGTATCACTTACTGCCTCTTTGTTTGCTTCATTTATAAATAAATCAGCCTATTGAGCTGCCACATCAAATGGGTAAATGCTGTAAAATCATAGCAAGAAAGTTCCTTCTGGGCAAGGAATGTCTCCGAGTCTTTGTTCCCACAACCTCCTCCTATAACCCAATATACGAAAAGTGCTGGCAACTACCTAAGTTGTTCTGTACAGAGTGTTCTATGCTGTCTTCCCATTCCCCACACACCCAGCATAGCCAATTCCAGCAGGGATTACTGTGCCACTCCCTTGGAATTCTCTGGAGGTTTCCCCTAGGCAGAAATGGTTGGTAAGCCCCTGGCTGTCCTTCCTTGGAAATGCAGGGTGGACCCACAGTAGACTTGAGTACAGGAGAAGCTCTGCATTTGGCAAAAGCTCCACGTGGGGCTCATGCCCACTTGGCCACAGCATCTGTGCAAACATTTCTTTCAGGAGATGTCGGGAGTGGGAGGTATGTGGGACCACAGCAGTGCAGGACTGTGGGGTTCCCGTGAACACAGCCACTCTCCCTCTTAAACCACTGCTACTGCTCCCACAGTCCCCACGTGGTACTCAGCAATGACCCATTCAGCTGGATCAATACTGCACTGTTCCAGGTGGGAGAACACTCTAAACACAAATACTATCACAGCCTTGAACAAGAAAGCACTGTGACAAAGGAATCGCGTCAGGGCTTTGACAGCATCTCTTTCCCACCTAATGCCATGACCCAGCTCCTATTCAACATCAAGTTTCCTGCTTCAACAATCGATAATAAAACATTTTCCCTCAAACAACTGTTACTTTCAAATTCTGCTGCTTCTCTGTTTATTTCACAGGGGCCCCCAGAATGTGAACCACTTCTTCAAGGTCATGTGGTCAGTGAAATGTAGGACAAGGAATTGGTTTTCTTTTCTAACCACCAAACCACGAGGTCTTTGTTAAGGTCAAAATTATCATGAAGCATTATTTACATAGCATACAAGGAGCTCAGTTCAGCAGCTGTTACAAACACGAGGCACAACGTGAAATAAAAAAATCAAGAGATAAGGAGCCCTTCATTTTACTTACTGTTCACGTAAACAGTAAATGTCACGGAAGCATTGACATCAGAGTTGGACACAAAAAAAGTGTAAGTGCCTCCTTCGGTCGCTTTTAACCGGGTTAGATGAAGTTCGCTGACATATCTAAAAAAAAAAGACAATAAATCAACCTCCTACAGACAGTCTGCCTTGAAGGCCATGTCTTTTTCACAGTTTCCACCTGGAAATATGTGTCTGTTTGGAGGAAAATATGATTCATTTAATTCAGTATTAACAAAATCTATGCTAAGAAATGCACAATTTGGGACAGATGCCTGCCGTGTGAGAGAACAAGAGTGTAGAGAGGCTATCTGATCATTCTGCCACCTCCCAGCCTGTGGTCTCTTCCTGCACCTTGGTTTCCCTGTGACCACTTCCTTCTCTGCCCGTGGTGTTTTCTCTAGTCTCCCTCTCGCCAATGTTCTAGACTCACCGGCCTTGCTTGGCTCTGATGTTTCCCACCTGGTGATGCCACTGGAATCCAAGAATTCATCATCTTCTCTTGATACTTCAAGCCCCCTCAGTGCCATGCAGAGCTACAAGCCCCTGGTTTTCCTCCTCCCTTACTACATACTGTACTTCTCTTCCCAGGGTCTGCTGTAGTATTTGCCATTCACATTTCTGCTTGACTTCAGGGATGCCAGAGCTGGTGTGGAGACTGGGCACATATGGCCCTTGAGCAATTAATGGTGTTCTCTTCGATGTGATTGTCTTGTGGAGCAGCACACAGTGGCCTTGCTCACTTTTCTCTACACCACACACCTGGTAACCTATTCTCACTGAGCCACCTGTTGCTTGCACACAACCTTCCAACCCCCACTGTCTTGCACCTCTGAGCTGCCTGCGTGCCCCCATCTCCTTGGTATAGGTGCAGCTCTGATGCCTTGAACCACAACCTTCTGACACCTCCCATGCATGTTTAAGCCACTGGAGAGCAGACAGCCCGACCAGGTCTGCAGTCCAAGAGTGACTGCAATGGGGAGATATATTAGTGCAGAGTAGCTCAGGCCACCTGACCCATGTCCTTACTTGGTTCCTTTCTCTACCACAATGACAGGTCTCTTCTTCTGCATAAATCCTTTGCCACAGAATTCTTATTTCAGGCTCTGCTTTCAGGAAATAATTTCCTACCTATGATACTTCCTACCTAGACATTTCCACTCAAGAGTCCCTTGTCAACCTCAAATTTAACAAGTCTTACCATCCTTCCTCAGAAACTTGCCTTCCTCCTCCTCTCCCTGTATAATATGGCCCCTCATCATCTAACCTAAAAGCATCTTTAGCTCTTACCTCCTCCAATCTCCTTGATCACCTGGATCCCTCCCCAAATACTCTTCCCCACTTAATCCTTAGTCCTCAGTCCAGGACCCCATCACTTCTCACCCATAATTCTCCAGCAGATGACAGCTCCTCACTGGAAAAGCACACAAACTCTCCCCAGGCATCTACTTCTTGTCAGTCATTTGATCTTGGTCAAATCATTTCACCCTTCTGTACCTCTTTCCTCTCCCAAAAATGGGGAAAATAAGAGTGCCTACACATAAGGTTTGTGAAGATAGAAGTTACTGAGTTAGTATGTATAAGGTACTTAGAACCATGCCTGACAGAAAACAAAAGCATGTATAGCACATAAAAAGTACTATTATACTATCTTTTATTATAATGTTTTGAGGATCAAATGAGAGTTATGATGTAAAAGCTCTTGAGTTCACTGCCCAGCTCAGAGCTACTATACTTAATGGTTCTGTTTCCTTAGTTTTAAGAAACAAGTAAAAGGTACCAACTTGCCTCTTTCTCCGTACAGAATTATTTATTGTGCCCTGAATATATGGTCACTGCTTTGAGCTATCAGAATTCTAGGGAAGAACTGTACCCCATTTTAAAAATGATAAAACAGAGATAGAGATTCTGTGTGTATGTGTGTATGCATGCACACATGCATTCTAAAAACACAGCAAAAAGGAATGTTTGTTTGAGGATTTAAGACTTCCTTCCTTACCTGGGGTTCTTCTCTCGCACTGATGGGTGACAGAGTGGCATCTGAAAAGGCCAATGAGAAGAGAGGGGCACAGGCATGATCCCCAGCACAAGGCCCATTCTTACCTGATGTTACTTTCAGTCTCAGACTTGGGATAATCTTCCCATTTGTTGGTGGAGGTCCTGTTCATATATATCCACTGCTGGTGTTCAGGCTTGGGGTATGCCTCATATTCAACAATCAAATCTACATTTTCTCCATCATTTACAAATACAGTAGTGTTCATCATGGAGAAGGTATTAATGAATCCTTTATCTAATTAAAATAAGACAGAAACTGTTATCTACCACTATCCTAACCAAAAAAATACAACTTCCACTTGGAATTACAAGGTGATCGACTGACTTCCAGTATGAGTTGGCAATAAGAATGAGTAAGAAAAATCTAACTGGCTGTGTTACTTTTCATTTTGCTCTTGCAGACCCACTGTCCTAACAGGAGAAGGCAGGCACTGGAAATACTGACTCTCTCATTGCTGCCTCTGAAGCAATTCTCTAAAAGATCTATCATCATCTCTAAAGTCTTCTCAATCTACTAAGCCTTAATGTTTATTAAGTTAAAATGCATTTGGATTAAATGGCCCAGATTCAGATTGTTTATGTGATTAGAAGGTGTCATAAGTTAAAGGAAAGAGATGTCATGTCCAATAAAGATATTGAAAGAATGTCATTTTGTATATGAAGAAAAATAGACTTAGATCTTCTCATATCATATATAACTGATATATCAGACAGCATGTTAACAATCAAACCATACTTTTAACCAAACTCTTCTATGACTTTTTAAGAGAGGACAAGTTCTGAGGGTTTTTGGAAGCAACAGAAGAAAAAACTATCATAAAAGACTCGAATACATAAACATTTTTAAATGTCCATACAGTAAAATTAATTAGGGTAACAGAGAAAAGAGGATATTAAAATACAGAAGGAAAACTGTTTGGCTAAACTAGTAATTAAAATTATGATACTGCCTTTCACTTATTAAAAATAGCAAAACTAATTTAAAATAAATTCAAGAATCTTGCAAGTGTGATAAAAGTAGCACTCTGAATTACACACTGTAAAACTGGCACAGTTCTTTTAAGAAAGCATTTAGCCATATAGATATTTTTAAATTATCTATTTTTAAATCAAATCCTATAACTTCCATTAGAGAGCACTTCTTAAAATGGGGTGGATGGAGATACATACAAAAAAGTGCCATTTGTACTGTTTATGATTTTTTAAATGACAAAACAAAGAATTGGTTAGATAAATAATACAGCCTTAGATATGATCACATAATAGTTTGAAAGGGGGCATAAAATAATCGCTTATATTATTTTTATAGTCACTATTTATAGAAAGTTTACTATGTACCAACAACTGCACTTCAGCATACATTTTACTTAATACACATGTTTACTCTTCCAATACTGAAAGATAAAGCTTTAACTGAAAGACAGAGGTCATAGATTGATAGCCTCTAATTTGTAGATAGAGCATATAACCTCTAATTTATAGATGAAATAAATGATTTATATTTGGCTCAAAAGCCACATAGCAGAGACTAGCTTTGACTATAAATCTGAGACATCAAGGGTAGGTTCTTTTTACTATAGCATATCCCAGAGTCTCTATATATTTTAGGTGAGAGACAGTAAGAATATAAATAAAATTGTATGTATAATTAAAACTCTTATATACAAAAATATAAGCAATGTACCAAAAATCCCAAAAAAGGTTATATCAAATTAATGGGATTACGAAAGAATCTTAACTTTATTTTTCAAACTTTTAACATGAAATATAAAATTATCATTCATTAACTTTGGTGCTATCTAGTTAGATACACTGTCCCCACAAGAGTCACTATAGTTTTTACTGCTCTTTAGTTTCCTACAGGTTCAAAACAAAAAGTATGGTTCAACTGTCCTTTTTCCACTGTACCAATTAAAAAAGGATTTTTCAGGTGAGACTGAAAAATCATCCAAATGAAAATTGGAGAATGATGGAAATCCCCAACCCTGTATGTGAATCATAAATGATATACTCTCTGCCACTTATTAAGGCAATTTTGGTTACTTTTAAGGGAATAAATGATTTGATCTACATGCTACATTAAATTTTCTCAAGGTTCTTAGGTTCTCAAGTTCATAAGTTCCGACAGTACACAATGCAAAATATTCAAATATTTCAAACAATATTTGCACTGAAATTATTTCTTTCACAACAGCCATACAGAAATACTTAGATCCTTCTAAATTTTTTCACTCTAGGATTATGTCTTATAATGAAACAGAGCTTCAAATTCATGGAATGTAAGAATTATTAGAACTCTACTATGGTTGCTAAAACATAAAGAATCAAAGAACTTCACTCAATTTGTCATAACACAAAGTATTTTTTTTTCATGTACTTCAGCATTAAGAAATTGGTGATACATTAACATTTAATCAAGTACAAACTCTATACCTGACAGTTCCATAAAATCTACTGTACTTTCACCTTTCCACAGCCATAGGAGTTATGAAGCTGTGTTTCTCAGAAAAGAAAATGCAGGCAGAGCTAAAGTAGGGTGCATTAGAGTGTTAAGACTCCTACTCAAAACTCAGTCAGCTTCCAGCTACTCTTGCCACAGATACAAAAAAGTGTAACTGTGTGAGATGATGTGTTGTTAAATTGCTTCACCTTTTATACTGTCTACATACATCCTCATCACATCACATTGTACAATTTAGCTATAACTTTTTAAAAATTATTTAAAAACAAATCAACTCAGGATGGTCTCCAATCCTTGTTCTTTCCCCCACTCCATGTTGTACCCAAATCCTACTCCAAGTCCCTAAGCATTACTTTCCTCTTTGTTTCTTCCTGTTTCTGTTCCACCCCACCTCACTCTCAAAACAATATAAAACTAGATTCAGATTTCACAACCACAAGTCTTTCCAGTCACACATTTATAATTCTTGGAAATAGATGAATGGAGTTTTAAAATCCGATTACATACAAGAATATGCTCAAAACATCCTTACTAATTGCTTTCTGGAGCTGAAGCTGATATATCAACATGCTCCCTAATCAACTTAGCAAATTAATGCTTATGGCGTTTAATATTTTAAAAGCACAGTCTTCTATTCAAATTAATAAATGGTTCACAGTCACGTTTAGGGACAAAGTAGTACACTTTCTGTGTACTGCCTCTGTAATTGCAAGTGAAACATCTTTTCTGGTTCAGTCTGGTGAGATACTTTCCATTAGAACATGGGCTTCAGAAATACCAACATTTTATGAGATGATTGTTGGATAAATCAGAACTCTAATAATGCCACATAAATTATTGAAGAAATTTGGGGAGGGGAAAGGAGAGATATGAAAACAAATACTGCCTCATTTTAGTACTGCTCATAATGGTGAATTTCACCACCCTGGAATATTTAATCAAAGCCAAGCACTAAGAATATGACGGCATTAAAAAGACAGGAAAATAGATTAAATTCAAATAATATTCAAAAGGTATTAAGTGCAAACAAAATAATTTTAAAATAACTATTTTGTTCTCAGGAAAGCAAAAACATCAAGTAACTCACTATCCTCTGCTCTCTTTAAGTAGATGCTTAGGAAACAAATATTTAGTGGGATTTCTAGAGTAGGGAAGACAAAGGTAAAGCAATTGTGCATACCAGATATGATGAGGTTGGGGCAGGTGACCATGTTTTCCTTGATGCTATATAGAACTCATGTCACAATAAGCCTCCTTTCTGAAGGCTTATGCTATAATCTTTACAGTTGCAGAATAGGGTGAGGTAGAGAGGAACAAAAGCAATATATGCTCAATTCAGCTCATAAGAAAAATGAGGGAGAACTAACAAGTGACAAAATAGTGAACCACATGACAGGGGAGTCCTACTAAAAGACTCAGAGAAAAATACTTCAGGCTCTGAGCATTTGTGCTTCTGACAAAAAGTCTACCACTACCTCCAAAACTCAGACCTTTCATCAAGGAGAATTTTAGAAAAAGCTCAACTAATACTTCACTTTGTGGGTGGGTAGCACAGAGGAGAAGTTTAACTTCAGTAACATCTTTCCACTTTCCTCTGTAGAAATGGTAGAAGTTGCTTTTGTGTGCTAGCTGTAAGATCCTACAGAGATAATATTCATTCATTCATTCATTCATTCAGTGATAATAAAATTCTAAGAATCTGTTCTTAGAATTCCATTTACATAAAAAGGAAACTGTCTAGTAATTTCTTTTCACTATTTCCAGTAATTTATACATTTCCATAGATATTTACCTACTACTTTCAAGGTTGTTGTGACATTTGCTGATCCAAAAGTATTATTGGCATAACACATGAACACTCCAGAATCATTAACTCTTGTTGAGCTGATAGTCAGTGTTTCCTGACGTTCATAATTGAAGTCACCCCGATGCCAGCTATTACGTTTTACCTGTGCTTTAGTTAGCTGGTTTCAGAAGGGAGGAAAAAAAAAAATCAAAGATTACCATATAATTTATATTCAAGATCATTCCTAAATTAAAAATAGCAGCAATTAACTTCTTCATATTAGCATTCATTATACATGACTTAAGTAGGAATAATAAAGCATCATGGCAAGTCTGTCACTGGAACCCTTCATGTTACAGAATTATATTGAAAGATAGTCATTATTAATAATTAGAAAAAAACCAGGAACACTAATTTCAAATTCTCTGCAGTATTAGATTTTAAAAGTTACTATCTAAAAAACTACAGAATACTGATATTTTATGAGTCAGCATACTTATATTAACATTTCCTGCTATTAATCTTTTTCTGTTCTATATACCAGCGACCAAAAGAAAACACACAGCTACTAACAATGTTTTATTTTATTAACATTTCTTATCTCCAGAAATTAAAACAGAATCAGACTGCATTCAACTAATTTGGAAATTCATCCTACAATTCTCAGCACAATTTTGACAACTCCAGAAGGGAGTGCCAAGGTATATGAGACATAGAAGATCAAGCCCCAAAGTATTTGAGCAGTGGCTGAAGATAAAGGACTGTGAATTTACCCTTGTGTTATCCCGCCCAGTCAGCATTTGTCTGTAGACAAAGACACTGGAGAGATTGCTTGCATTTAAAATATGCAAAAGCTTAATATAAACTACAGTAGTTCTCTTGAAAAGATTTTAAAAAGAGTTGAAAACAGCTTTCTACCTCTTCCAAATTTTCGGTAATGTACACACATTCGTATTACAATGGGAAAAACAAAACAACTATAAAGTCAAAGTGAACAAGAGCTGTTACTGACATGGAATGGGATCCAGGGTTATTTCTTGGCCAGGATATGGCCCTGATACAGTCAGACTGCAGGCCAGTGTGGTGCATCAGAACACTCCTTCTGGAAAGCAGCTTGGTAGGGTGTTCATACCCTGACTAACTCAGCAAGTTTATTTCAAGAAAATAATTTAACAGAAGACAAAACTCCAAGATCCTTACTGCAGCGAAAACTTGGAACTGAGCATCTATCAGGTAGAGATAACAACAAAAATTATGACTACATGGTAAATAAATGCTAATGTGACTTAAAAAGCATACTTTGAATGTACCTTAAAACTATAACCATGTGATGAAATATGCGTGGGGAAAGAGACAAAATATATGAAAAACAATTACAGGCTATGTACCATTTATAAAGACTAGCAACTTGTGACCACTATGCACTTAATATACAGCAGTCCAAATTGAGTTATGCTGTAAATACGCATAAACTATGTCCCAGATTTTGATGACTTGGTAGAAAAAAAAATGCAAAAATTTTATTAATAACTTATATTAATTATAGGATGAAATAACATTTGGATACACTGGGCCAAGTAAGACATATAATTAAAACCAATTTTAGCTTTTTTGGCTTTTTGCAATGTGACTGACAAATTTAAAAGTACATGTGAGGTCTGTTCACATTGTATTTCTGTTATATAGCATTACTTTCTACAAAGGTGGGATTATGCCCATTTCTATTTTTTTTAAATGGTATCTGTATATAAAAAATTAACCTCAACCCTTTATTTCTATACATAAAAATAACTTGAAAGGATCTATGAACCTAGATATGAAAGACTAAAAGTATAAAACTTTAAATTATAAGGGAAAATATTTATGAATTTAGGGTAGGCAAGAACTATCTAGGATACAAAAAATATGATGTATAAAAGAAAAAAATTGATAAATGAGATTCCATCAAAATTTAGAACTTTAAATGACATCATTAAAATGAAAAGTAGTCCTTAAACAGACCATATTTCCAATGCTTATAACCTATGACCAGAATATATAAAGAACTCTTACAGCTCATTAACAGACACCCCAATTAAAAAGTAGACACAAGAAGATGATAAATAGCCAGTACAGCACAAGGAAAGGTGTACAACTCTAGAAGCAGAAAAATACTAATCAGTACAATAACAAGACTGAATTATATACTCATTAGGGAGATGAAGTTCAAAGTTTTCAAAGCCTTGTCACGACTTTTTCTTTTTGTTGGATTCTCCCCCTTTGCGTTTAATTTGTCATGCCCAGTGGATTCATTCTGCTGGGTTTCTTGGAGTTGTGATCCTCATTGTCTTTTCCTAGGGTATTGTCTAAAATTTTTTGGAGTGCCGGTTTGGTATTCATGAAGTTCCTGAGGTGCTCTTTATCATGAAAGTATCTTATTTCTCCATCAATTTTGAAAGACAGTTTTGCAGGGTACATCAATCTGGGTTGGAGGCTGTTTTCCTTTAGGGCTTGAAATACAACACTCCAAGCTCTTCTTGCCTTGAGGGTTTGCATTGAGAAGTCTGCTGTGATTCTGATGGGCTTAACTTCGTATGTGATTTGTTTCTTTTCTCTCACTGCTTGTAGAATTTTGTTCTTCTGTTGGGTTTACGGAATCCTAACTATTATATGCCTATGTATAGATTTTTTTTGATCAAGGCTAGCTGGAGTCCCATATGCCTCCCTTATCTGTATGTCAAGTTCTTTTCCCCTCCTTGGGGAGTTTTCTGCCACCACTTCTGTGAACAGTTTTTTTATGTCATCTGCACTCTCTCCTCTTTCTTCATTGACTCCAATCAGTCTTATGTTATTCTTCTTTGCATCATCTAGCAGCTGCTGGATTAATTTCTCATGTTCCCTTACAATCTTAAAGCAATTTTTCTTTTCCTGGTTGCTAATTGCAATCTTATCTTCTATATCTGAAATTCTATCCTCACCTTGGTTCATTCTGCTGCACAGACTTTTGATGGAGTTTTTAATCCTCTGGAAATCTGTTTGCATCTGTTTTATGGATTCCATTTGTTTCCTATGTTGGGATTCCATCATGTTCCTCAGATTCTCTATTTTTTTATCTGTGTCCTCTCTAAATTTATTAATCATGTCTTGCACTATGAGCACAATCTTTGTTGTTATCTGAGAAATTATTTCTGATTTCATTTTTCCCAGATCCTCTTTTGTTGCTAGTTCAGGGAGTCCAGGTGGTTGAGTATCAGATTGTTCCATCTTGTTTCCCTTTGGGGCTGCTGTAGGTGATCTGGAAGTCTACTTTTGAGGCTTGTTTACGTGTCTTCTCGTTTCCATGGGGAAGCGCCTGCGTGGCTCACCTTCTCTCCCCTAGGAGCATGGAATGGAGGTGGGGGAGCCTCCTTCTGGGCACTGGGACTGGCTCACCTTCTCTGCCCTAGGAGTGTGGAATAGCAGCAGGTGAGCCTCCTCCCAGGTGCTGGGACTAGCTCACCTTCTCTGCCCTAGAAGCGTGGAATGGCAGCAGGCGAGCCTCCTCCCAGGCGCTGGGACTGGCTCACCTTCTCTGCCCTAGGAGCATGGAATGGCAGCTTATAAGTTCTTCCACTTCTGTTTTTAGCTTCAAAACTAAGATGCATTGCCACTTTCAGGGGCTATCATTCTTATCAGCATCCACAGCCTGTGCCAATTCCATAAAATCAAAGAGGAAACATATTTTCTGGTCTGTGAGAGTTTCTGCAATCACAGCACTCCCTGAGGGCGAAAACAGGGTGAAGACCCGCGGGCCCAGCCCAGGAGGGCTAGCTTCCTCCAAGGCTGTGTTTGACTAGGGTTGGGGAACTGTGGAGAGAGGGAGGAGAGGCGGGGGTGGACACTGGCTAGGAAAATTACTGCCCGGGAACTAACCTATTTCTATTTTTTTACTAATGATATGATTTTGGAATTTTTTTGATGGGGCAAGTGCTGGGGATTTATTCCAAGGCCTTGAACTTGCTAGGTGCATGCTCTGCCACTGAGCTACATTCTCCAACCCAATTTTTGAAAAAAATTTACATCAAAATAAGCATGCATAAAAGCTGACTGCTAATGGTGACTAAAAAGAAAAAAAAGTGGCTTTTCTATAGCTGTGAACTCTTGGGCAGGTCTGATACCATTAGTCTTAGCTTTTGTCCTAAAAGGGTATGAAGAAACAAATGTGTCTTTCAAGGCCTCTCCAGTTTGGAACAGTATGGATTTGAAGCCACCCCTTCTGAGTTTCCTGTATAATTGGCAGAAATCTGCCATTGTGCTACATAAGATCGATAGCTAAGAAAAGGCAACAGCAAACCAAAGTGACATTTTCCTACTGGCCTTTCTTGGGTCATTGTTTTTTCAGATTTCTCTCCAAAGGCAGTGACAATGATTAGATAACATACTAAATTCTAAATTGAACGTACCTTCCCTCTACTTCTTTCATGAGCCTAAGAGTCCATAACACAGAGCTAATCAGGAATATTAGTCAATGCCAGACCAAATGGCTTGAAGCAATATCCACATCCAAACCAAAAGATCATAATTTAGGATACTGTCAAGCTCAGAATTAAAAGTAAGTAAAAATACTAGACTTTAGAACCATTAGAAAAGCTAACCAAGATTAACAAGTGTTGAACAAATGCCAAGATTCTTTTTATGCTTAAGTAAATAACTGCAATAAACCTAAAACTCATTTTTATCCTATATTTAATTATAAGTTAAGCTTATTATAAATGATCAGGATCAAATATTATGATTTTTAAAATAATTTAATAGTGCTAACAGTATTCGAAATTAAGCCAAAAATATCAATAACAAAATTCATGGGTGAATGTTGGCAGAGATCCAGGAGCCCCATCTGCAAGTCACACATCACATATTGTTCGCATGTGATTTGGTTTTCTTTAACCCTTGGCAGTGCACACTGGGATTTCCCCAAAGAGCTCCCAACACTAAAGGTTTATCTACCAGTGGCAGTGGATTAATTGGGAATGGCATGCAGGGCTCCTGGGAAAAATGGTGCGGAACAAAACCGCCTGGGGCAATTTAATTTCTCATCTCAAAAAGGCTAATTTTCAAGTTATACAGAGGCTCAAATGTACACACACAGTCTAAATTGTCCTCTCATCTGAAATCAAAGATTATAGAAAGCCAATTAATATGGGATTGTGTCCTGTAAAGTTAGCCAAAAATCCATACCGAAGCCATTATTCTTATTACATTATATGGCGTGAAAACTAAAACTTATTTCCCCGGGCCACGGGTTTGAAAGAACAAGTCTCTGATACAAACCACCCTCCAGATCAATGGCAGGCTTGATTTAGTCAGATACCATCCATCACATCCACATGAATACCACCACAATGCCTCTGCATTATTCTAATTGCCACAGCTGGTTGTTTAAGCAAAGAATCTTTAAATAGGCATGAAACAGAATCAATAAATAGGCCAATGTTGAATACAGGGAATGATGAAGAGGAGGAAAAGAGGCATAAAATATGGTACTTTGTTTCTAATTAATATATACAATTATAATGAAGAGAAACCACTGTGATAGTTAAGTCGGAGACCAAGATTATTAAAAAAAAAATTACTGAAAACTAGCTCAATCAGAATTTTAAGGCAAAATACTGGAGAAATTAAGACAATTTAAAAATCTTGTTATTAATATGAATATTGAGAGAAAAAAAAAATCTTCAAATAAAACTAAAATTGGCTTGGCATGAGTCTCAGTTGCAGCATGCTGGCCTAGCATATGTGAGGCCCTGGGTTTGACCCCCAGCATTGTGTGTACATAGGCACACACACACATAAAAGATATGCCTAAGACAGTACTGACATATATACAGCAGTTATTGAACATGCATTTGTTAAACAAATGATAACCTAAACATGTCTAAATGTTTCAGATTAAAGATAACCATTTTATTAATGGTAACTAAAACAAACAAAACCATTAGCAACTTAATCTCAGGTGACCAGCCTCAAAGGAGGAAATCAGATCTCTAGGCCCCCCCCAAAAAAACCTCTCAAATGATGAGACCATTTTGTGGGGAAGGAAAGAGCTTTCTTGTTCATATCTGAGTCTATTGATTCTTTGTAAACATGGAAGGGAAAAAAGGCAACTCTACTATCTTGAGGCATCTGGCTAGGGCAGAAAAATTGCTTTAAATCACGCTATTTATTTATACAGTTAACCATTCTTTTTTTTCTTTAATGTCCCCACTAAAATCATTTACAGAAACAGTGTTAAGTAGTAACACAAGGCTGCTGTTCTCTACAATTTTCTCAGGATTTACAACATGACAGCTATTTGTCACTAATGTGGAAGTACATAATGGGCACTGTGCATCTGAATGCTCCCAGACAACTTTGACTAAACAGACATACCAGAGGACTCATGGCCAGCACATGCTTTCAAAGAAAAACCTTAAAATCTCCCACACAGCAAGAACAATATATTAAGACAAATTAAAGAAATAATCCACTCACCTGACTGTTCTCCTTTATCCACACTGCGCCCACAGAACTAGACACATCTTTTATTGTGCATGTCACTGTAAATTCTTCCCCTTCCCGCAGAAGATAGCTGGGTTTGGACACAGACACAACTGGTATAGCTTTGATGGCTAGAATAAAAAGAAATGTAGCTCACTAATAATTGGCTTTATTACAGCATGAAATTTTAACTTGCCTTTTTCTCCTCCAATGTGCACAGCTTACTGTCATCTTTTAAATAAAACACAAAATGTGATATGAACCTACCTGTATTACTTGCATATCTGAAGACCTCTACAATAAAGTCACACATCCTTTAGGTAAATTCATTAATACTGAGTGGTGAGGTACGCATGTCTACATGAGATCATACTGCTTCTGGAAAATGTTTTTTTTAAAACAGAAAGCCCTAGCATAGTGAAGCAGCTTTATGATTGCATGGGATCTGACTTAATTATATTCTTTTAACCAAAAAGGCACCTTTTCCACATGTTATACAAATATCTTGCATATTTCTGCAAATTCCAAGTTTTAAATAATCATGTTTTCCTTAATTTGAAGGATACTTTTTCAAAAGACTTAATAAAAACTGTACTCAAAAGCTGAACTTCAACTGGTACTGAATAAGGTAATCTCAAAATCTAGATCATCTTCCAGCTACTGAAATAGTGTTTATAATGCCACAATAATAACAAGGCCCACTGTTATTTGTTACTTCCTTTTCAATTCTCAAACAGTTTGAGAATGCATCAAAATTAATTGCCGAAAGAGAAAAGTCAATTCACATGGCTATTGTAAATTAAAGAATGAATTAGTAATCCCAACAACTCAGGAGCCTAAGGCATGAGGATCACAGTTTCAAAGCCAGCCTGGACAATTTAGAAACCCTGTCTCAAAGTCAAGAGCTGGGAGTGTAGATCAGCAGCAGAGCATTTGCCTAGCATGTATGAGGCCCTCAGTTTCATCCCCAGTACTGTGGGGGAGGGAATGACTCACAGGTTGTTTCAAACAACGTAATTAAAGCTTCTTTCCCATTGGGTCCCTCACTGTGCCAACACATGATGCAATCATGCAAATGTGGCACCACCCAAGCCAGTAGGTTATGACCATCCCAGTATGGTCTAAATGTCAGTCTACAGCAGACACACTCATCTTAGCTAGTGAAAGGCACACACCACCACTTGGGTTTGGGATTGTGAAATGAGGAACCCACAAGCAGCTGTCTCTATTTGGAAGCTAAGGGGAGCCAATAAAGAGCCTGGGTACTGCTTACCTACACTGTAGCTGACCAGGAAGGAAGAGAGAAAGCATCTTGATGAACAAAGTCTCCGATGCCCATAAGGAAGGAAGGAACCGTACCTGCCCTCACTTTCAGGATGAATCTGTCCGACAGCACCAACTTGCCCTCCTGGTTGGCAGTGCAACGTAAACAGAGCCGATGGTAGGCACGCTTCACGTTCCTGATGGTGATGCCGGCCTTGGGGTCGGGGACAAACATTAGGTCCTTGGGGAGAGGTTTCCCCTCGCACTCCTTGAGGGAATAATTGGTCACCTCTGGGTCTGTCAGAGGACAGCGGACCAGTGTGTCATTGTCTTCTTTCCCATACAAGGGAAGGCCAATAAGGAAAAGCTTGGCAGGATCTACAAACACAGCAAAAATCAGTAGTTTAAATGGCTGGTCACAGAAAGCATTTTTAACAGATCTAAAATGTTGCCTTTTGAGTCCAATCTCTGTGCAAGCAAAATTTATCCAGATAGTGCTTTCAGGTAACAGTTACAATTTATTAAACACTTGCCATGTGTCAAGGACTAAGGTTGGACCACTACATACTTTTTATCTTAATCTTCACAATGTCTCTGTGTACCATAGGTTGAGCAGCCTTTTTCCAAAATGTTTAAGATTATTAGTATTTCAGATTTGTGAATATTTGCATAGACTTTACTAGCTGAGTTTCCTTAATCTGAAATCCAAAATCTAAAACTAAAGAGTGTCATGTTGGAATTGAAAACGTTTCAGATTTCAGAGCATTTCGGATTTCAGATTTCTGGATTTGTGATGATTCAACCTGTATCATTATCACCACTTTACAGATGAAGAAGCAAGTCTCAAACAGTGACACTCCTCAGGTGACGTTCCCTGGAAAATGCTATGCAATTTCAAATCCAAATCTCAATGATTCCAAAACTTGAGTTCTTAAGACCCTGAGAATATTTTAATAGTCCCGCCCAACAGGAGCAGCAGCCAAGAGTAAACCAGTCTGATGATTCCAACTGAGGGCACAGAAAGGTTTTACTGCCTCTAACCCCTCTGTGTGGGACCTTTTTCCAGAGCTGCCAGGCTCCAGAATGGCTCAGCTCTTGAAGGGAATCTAGATAACTCTGAGCAGGCTGAGCGGGGCAAATAACATTCATATTCCTGAGGAGAAATACATAACATCAGAAAAAGAAATAATCTCAAGTGCACAAGAAGAGGTTATGATTTTCGAGAACACCATAGCAGACACTGTACTGCCCACAGCAGGACCCTTGTGAGTGCAAGGGGACAGAATGGACCATTATGCCATGATACCAACATGGGTAGGGATGGCTCCAGCAAACAGGGAGGTCCCACAAGTAAAGACAAGCCTGTGTGTTCTTCAGGCAGTCTGCTGCCACCCCCTCTGTGTGATTGATAACACAGATGTATGTGTGGGTCCACTGATTACATTTAAAAATCTTTTTCAAATTGTCCTTTCCATCTGGAAATCAGGTGTCCCACAAAGCTGAATTTGACATCATTAAAAATATACCTGTATTCACTTAAGTTTTAAAACAATGACAAAAATAAAGTACATACCTGTCAGCCTTACTAATTTCCTTTGTATAAGTTACAATATGATGGTCAAATTATAATCTGAAGTAAGAGTTGGTTGTTTTTCTGTCTGCTCATTTTCAGTCATCAGAGTCTATCTCCCACAATGATGGCCTGCTTTCTTTCATGGCTGTGATATAGATTACTTCAGAATCTGAATATCTTAAATTGTAATAATTATGGGTAGATCTAAGTTATAAAAGTGTGTGTATTCTGTGATTGAGTTGGCTACTTCTGCAGTTTTCCTCACATATTCAGTTTTCTACCATCCTATTAATAAGCAGAATGATATTTCATTACCACCTGGAAATTATAGCACACAGGGGCTGGCTCAACAATAATGGGACCAGAGCCCAAAGTTAAGCTATGGCTTATCTGTGCATACTTCTTCTCAGCCACCCACTTAGGAAAGGACAAAGGACAACTGATAACTGAGGAAAAGGCATAGTCAATTTCACAGCAATCCTCGGGGGTCAGCTTTATTAACCTGATAGAGCATGCTAAAATTTGCATCACCCCCACCCCCCAACAGTTCCCTGAGGCAGAGTGAGCAGGTCACCTTATCCAAACACTGCAGGGAGGAAACAGGTTCTAGCCCATCCACTAGTCATCACAGTACCATGGATAAGGCTTCTTACCTCAGGCCTGTCTTTAATGATAGCCCCAGGCCTCTTACACCAAGGACAAGAACTAGAACTTATTTCTCCTCCTGTAACTTGGATTTGTCTCTTAAACTGTTAGTTCAGTTTTTAGTCAACCAAAGGATACAGTCCTGCCCAGCAAGATAGTAAAAGCACAAACAGATGAGTCACTAAATTTGTCAAAGGAAATGAAGGATAGAAAGCCAATGGTCACATTTCTTTTTCTTTTGTTTCTAAGAGATCACATTTTTGAAAGGAAATCAACTCTACAAAGAATCTGTGATAGACACAGAATGACCGAGTTGATTTTTTTTTTTTTTCAATTTACTCCCTAAGAGTGGACCAAATCTTTTGAAGTGCAGGTCTATTGAGACTTTACAGGCCTTTGGTTCCCTGAAGCATTTTTACTAAGTGAGAATATCTAGAATCTCAAGGCATTAAGATGCTGGTGTCCCAAAGGGCATAATTTGTTCTCAGGGTTTACTCAGAGCACTGGCACAAATGGGCTAAACATACTGTAATCTCATTAGGAAGAACATCATAGCCTTGCAAACCTCCAGCTGTGGTCACACTCAAAGCCACCGTGTATCAAAAGCTGGTGGAAACCAACAAAGAAACACTTGGTTTAGGATTTCTAGACACAGCCAACAAAATTTTACCTATAGCTTAGTCATCTACATGTCATCCAAAATTAAGAACCAAGTGTTAAGTGTCCTCTAAAGCATAACATCACACAAAGCCAAGCATTTACCTCTAACAAATACATAAATGGAGCTGCTTAAGCCATCTCTGTTGATGCACGTGTATTTGCCTGTGTGGGCAGCCTCGGCTTTTTCTCTGATCCATTCACTGTCCTTATTCTCACTCACATCACCCAGGGTCTTGAAAGTCCATCTGACAAAGGCCGGATCGGTGCATGTCAGCCTGATCTGGTCACCAGCTCTGACTATTAACTCTGATTGTGCAGGAAGGATGGATGGGGGAGATAGTTCCCCTGGACTTGCAGATGGCTGAGAAGAACCTGCCAAGAAAAATAAGAATCGTGTTGAGTATGATCTCCTTCTTTGGTGAAATGAAGCATTTCTTCCAATACTGAGTTCCATCTTCTGTGCACTCTACAATAAAAATAGGATGAAGCTACCCTGCTATTTATGGCTGGAGAGGGAGTTCTAGCTAAAGTTTCTTAAGTTCATCTAGACAGTTATTTTGTGCAACCCTCAAGTTAATCCTAAGGGTCACATTTGGTGTACAAGCTGGGACTTGCTGGCTGCCACGGCCTTCTTAGGGTTAAGCATACAAATGGGTCAAATTTCCATTCTGATTGTGGACCACTGTCATGGTGCTGACATGCTGACAGTCAGTTTAAAAAATCTCATGCTGTGGAAGCAAAATAACAAAAAGCTATCAGCCAATCACTCTTTTGGCAGAATGTACATGACATGACATCTCTGGATTTTTCCTGAACTTTTACTAATTCACATTATTTCCATCTAATTCTCCTTACATGGCAATGTTCACCAAAAGGAGAACCATTCACAAATCTCCAAATAATAAGACGAAAAACAATCATCTCCTTAATAAGATCAGAACATAACTTATTTGTGGTATACGCTGGGTTTCAAAGTCATCAACCTCATGCCTAGACAAGAAATAAGTGTATCTAGTTTATAAAGATACACACTGTAGATGCCGAGTATGAAATCTGAACCTTAGAAAATTTTCAAAACCAAGCATTCATTCATTCATACACATGCATGCATCCATGTATGCAAATATCTGCAAAAGCACTGTGCTAGATGCTGGGGGAAAAGTGTATGTTGGTGTGACACATTACCATTACACACTTCAGAGCTTAAAGAACAAAGTATTTAGGTGCCAGAATAACTTAACTACAGCTCTAGGTTTAAGCTAAATGGAAAGAAGTGGGCAGCACCTCAACCATATCAGAAGAGGCAAAGCAGGAGGAGGAGGCGGCACGAGGAAAAGACTGGCACTGAGGTTGGCATGTGAGGCCTTCTGAGCTACACAGAAACCAGCCTGGTTGGGAGACAGGGCTCCTTGTGGAGGCCAAGTGAGGTAAGATCATGTAGGCTGGAACCAGATTGTCAAGAGCTCTCCACATCTGGGTGTGATACCTGCAATGTACCACAGACCATGCAGACTCACTACATGCTTTTCAGGGGAAAATGACATGCACAATGAGGAAAGGCATGGAAACCACTGCTCTGCAAGCAAGGTGATAGATAACCCACAATAAGAAGTTAAGAATAAAAAAGATGACACTATGAGAAAAAAGAACGTTAACGGTTATAGGTTTCAGTGGAATAAAAAACCCAGAAGGTTGATTCATGGATGATCTGGTGAGGGGGCTGAAGAAAAGGTCCCTGGGGAAGATGGGCTAGGCCAACAGCACAAGAGAATTCCCAAGGGGCTTTCAACTGCTTCTGTAGGATTATTCAGAAAATGAGTTGGGCATGGTGCACGCATGCATGTAACCCCAGCACTTGGGAGGCTGAGGCAGGAGGATCGCTGAGAGCTAGAGGGCAGCCTGGGCTACATAGTGAGTTCAAGGCCAGAAACTATACAGTGAGACCTGGTCTCAAACAAACAAAATTAAGTAAAAAAAAAAAAAAAGAAAGAAAGAAAAGAAAATGGTGCATGGGACTTGTGCCCCCTTCCCCACACACTCCAGGCTGGAGACAGGCTGGCCTGAGTTCAGGAAGAGTAAAAGCCATCCAAGCAAAGAAATGGGCAGATGGGGCAAAGAGCATGGGTATAAAAGCATAAAAGCCGCAAGAGTAAGCTTCACACTGGTCTTTCACAAGTTCAGGACGGCAGAGGCTGAGGACCCAGCATGACCAGCAAGGGACTGGGGCAGGAAAGCACAGACCTGCTGGCACCTGGTATGGGTAGATGAATAGACTTCTCAGCAGTGGATTGCTTATGACCCAAAACTCAGATGGTCACAGCACAGGGATGACTTGTAAAGTTAAAAAAAAAAACAGGACCAAATCATCAAAGGAAAAAAAACCAAGCACCAATCTCAAAGGGCTCTACCAGCCGAGAGAGTAGGAAGAGTCACAAGAGATTTTGTAAAGGGACCACTAAAAGGGAAGGAGAGAGGCAAGGAAGAGGAGACATCAGAAAGTTGCAAAGAGAAGGTGGAGAGTTCCCAGGGCAGGTACCAGAGCAAGATCACAGGGAATGAACAAGAGCCCTCCCTTACAGAGACCACTGGAAATCCAAGAACACAATACAGGTGAGTGGAAACTGCTGTTTGCTCCAGGTTAAAGGTTCCAAGCGTCGACCTCTCCTTGAATGCCTATGGCACTAGAAGACAGAAAAATCAATCTGTTGCCAAACAAGGGTGAAAAGCAAAGGAAAGAGAACTGCTCACACGTGAGGACAGAAGGGACAGAGTCCATGGATAGGGGACACCCAAAAGGGCTAACAGAAGGGTTGAAATTGTTCCCTGCACAAATGTGCAGCGATGACCAGCCTCATTTCTTATTTATTATCCAAATATTTCACCTGGAGGCACTGATATAGCCCCATTGTGTCAAGCAAAGTACACCTCAGACCAAAAGACTCCCAAGCAGCCTTGATTTGCTGAAAATAACACTAAGGTCAGTTATAATCATTAAATGTATTAAGCAGCAGTGAGGTGAGAAGTGATATAGGCTGAGACAATCTGTATCCACTAGGCCCTGGATCTAAGTGGAGCAGCCAGAATCAGGGCACAGAGTGGCTGGGATTGTTTCCAGAGCTATACAGTGCATTAAATAATGAAGATAGAAGTAGCAACAAATGGAGATGCTACTATATTGTTTTAATTATTTACCCCTTTTTACAAAGGAGGTGTTCACACTTAAGTCTCATAATATTGATGGTGAATTTGATCCAAAAATTCTCAAAAGATTTCTATTGCAATGCATTTCAATCAATTCAATTTTCTCCTGAGTCGATCTTACTTCAGACAGACAGAAGTAGAGCATTTTAACAGACTAAGTGAGGGTGTGGCTGTTGAATTAAGACTGTCTGGATTTGCATCCTGGCTGTGCCCCTTACTGACCCTGGGGCAAGTGACTACTCAATTCTGTCTCAGGTTCTCCGTATGCAAAGTGGGGGAAGTAGTAGCACCTATTTTATAAGACTTTTGGGCAAAGCACTTAGAACTCTGCTTGGGCACACAGTAAACACAAAACACATGATACCCAACTTATTCTAGAAACAGAACTTCTTATCAGCCCTCCAAATCAGTCTGGACTCACCCACTCTTCCTGTGTCTGTGAATGTGGCCCACATGCTCCTGGCTGACTTCCCTCCCTATAGCAGTAAACCCTGGCCATCTTTTCTAGGGAGCCTCCACTGCACATCCCAGGTTCCTTTCCTCCTGCTGCCCTACCCCAGACAAGCCGTACCATCTCACGGGGAGAGAACAGCCCTGCTCAAGCACCTCCCTGCAGGCCCAACTGCACCTCAACCACCTCCTAACCCTGAGATCCACAGCCCCAATCCCCTTCTTGACCACTCTGAAGCAGCATCAAAGCCTGTAACAGATGCAGCAGTGGCAGCAGCCAACACTGGCCTCATGGAAGACTTGGAAAGCCCTTCATGTGATTCCTCTCCAGCTGTTTTCCCCAGACCCAGCTTGCCTCTCCTAGCCTGACCAGCTAAAGGTCCTGAGACCATTCTTCACCCCTGCCATGCCCACCTCTCTGCCTGCATCCCCAAGACATACCCTCTCCACCAGTCCCCCTTCCTGTTGTGGGAAAAGCATGCCAGAAGGCCACCTTCTCCATGGATGTGGCTCCCTGAATCTCTGGGTCATGACGACCTGCCCTCCCTAAATCCTGCCAACACACTCAGCCACACCACATACTGTCGTACACTTAACAATGGACCTGGTCCATCCTATGCCCACTGTGAGGTCTCAGACCTCACAAAACCAAATGGCCCCACTCCCCTGGCACAAGCAAAAAAAACATTCCCCTCAACCTCTGAACGCATAAAAGGCAAGACAGGATCCTAAATATCCAGTCCCTATATGGCTGCAATTTGCTGCCCTGTCCCCAAAAGATGACAGGTCAGTTCTGTTGGCCCACCAAAATTGATTAAAACAGCTATGGAGTGAGGTGCCATGGTGTGCACTTGTAATCCTAGCTACTCAGGAGGCCGAAATGGGAGGATAACAAGTTCGAGGCCAGCCTGGGCAATTGAGCAAGAACTTATCTCAATATAAACATTCTTTAAAAGGTCTGAGGATGTATCTCAGTGGGTAGAGGACTTGCCTAGCATGCACAAGACCTGCAAAATCAAGATCATTACTTTATGGTTAACTTCTAATTTTATGAAATAATTCTTAAAATAATTACCATCAAGAGGATTCAGGGTTTTATTTTCACAAATGATTTATAAGTTCAACACTCAAACTCATACTATAAAATAAAAATAGGTTTATTAGGGTAGGAATGTGAGTAATGTGTATTCCCTTGTTTTCAAAATATCTTAAATGTTGTTATAATGGTCTCACAATTAGGAAAATGTAGAGATGAATAAAAGGGAGGGAAGAAGGAAAGGAGGGATGGAAGGAGACACAGACATTGATTCACATTAAAGGAACATCTTTCAAAAGGTATATCAACTGAACTTTGAAACTGCTCTGAAATTATACATCAAGAAATGTATCTGACACACAGCAAGCTCCCAACAAATGTTTATTAAATTGTATTTTACCTACCTCCAGACTTTTTGTGTTAGTAAATGTACTTCCTTAATTATGTTTGACTACATTATGTTTGGTTAAAAATTGTTTTCAGTCAGAGATGGGGGTGTATACCTTTAATCCCAGCACTCTGGGAAGCTAAGGCAAGAGCATCAGAAGCTAGTCAAACCTGGGAATTTAGTGAATTAGCTAGACTCTCTCTTAAAATTTAAAAAAGGCTCAGAATATAGCTCAGTGCAAAGGTCTTGGGCTCAATCCCCAGTACACACACAAAAAAGTTATTTCTATTCCCTGAACATATGTTAATTTTTTTTTAAAGTTATACAACAACACCCATCACACCACTACTCTGGGGACAGACTCCAGTAATGAACAATTGACTAAGAAATCCAGGTACCACTCAGTAAGTACTTATCCCTGGTACCATGCTAAGGGTTGAACCTCAAAGACAGTCCTTGCTCACTCACCAAGTGCAGAGAGAGTCCTTCAACAAAAGAGGTACTTATGAACAGCAATGTTAAGGCTTTAAAAAGCAACGCTGACATGTTCACTGCTCACAGACTCTTTTGGGTACTTGCAATGTCTCCCCTATTGCTGTTATAAAATTTAACTACACCCAGAAGAATTCAAAGCAGGGACTCAGACAGATACTTGCGTACCAACATTCATAGTCATTATTATTCACAATACTATTATTCACAATATTATTCATAATATTATTATTCACAATAGCCCAAAAGTGGACACAACCCAGGTATCCATAAGAAGAATGGATGAATCAAAGGTAATCTACATGTGCAATACAGTATTACTGAGACATATAAAGAAATGAACCACTGATGCGTGCTACAAGAGACCTGACAACTATTATGCTAAGTGGAGTAAGCCAGACACAGAATACTGATGATCCCATGTATTTGAGGCTCATACCTAGAGGAGGATTAGTTCAGAATTTAAAAAGTAGAACTGAGGTAACTGGGGCTAGGGGGATGGAGGTTTATTGGTTAATGGGTGGCATTTTTGTTTGGAGTGATGAAAATTCTGGAAATGGGTAACAGGGATGCTTGTACAATATCCCAAATACACTTAATGTAAGTACTGTATGTTCTATAACAATTTTTTTTTTTTTGCGACAGGTCTTACTATGTAGTTCAGACTGGTCTCGAACTCACTATGTAGCCCAGTCTGGCCTTGAACTCAGGGCAGTCCTTTTGCTTCAGCCTCCCAAGTGCTGGGATTTCAGTACCATAATTCTTTTAAACTCAACAATTTTTCAAGGCTTAACATCTGAAACTTTCCCCAGGTAGCCTGGCTCTTTCCCATCTGACTGCTCCCACCTCTGGTTAAGCCTCTGTGAGTCCCCAAGAGGTGTTTTAAATCACATTAAAACATTATTTGTATAATTTGTGATTATTTTTAGTTGTTCCACATAGTTGTGCTTGAGGGCACAAACCACATCTTCCTTCCCTGTCACTTTACACTAAGCAGGCACTGATAGAATTCCTAACTCAGAAATGAAGGACCTAGAAACTCTTGTTCTCAAACTTGAAGGCCCAAGGAAGGGTAAAAGTTTTATCTTTGCTCTTCTACTCACACCACCTGATCACCTGGATTTATTCCCAAACCTGTTAATGGAAGTTGTGCCTGATATTGTATTATGTAAAAATAACATGCACAAAGTATATGCTATGCAAACTGATGAAAAATGAGTGTATGCATGGGGGGAAGAGTTAAGGATCAACTGGACTAAATGGATGACTCCACCAGAAAAGTTCTACCATGGAATTCAATGTGAGTGAAACATGAGAAGATTAGATAGGGGGCTCCAGTTCACAAAAACAGAAAGAAATTCTGTATTTGGCCTGTTCCCGAAGGACTATACTTAAGAAGACTGAAATAAACCACAGGTAATCCTCTTTGGGTGTGGCACATGGCTAGGATGGTGGCTCAGAACTTTCCTGACAACTGTCAATCAACCAAAAGCAAAAAGTAATGGTTGAATTTTTAAAAGGCTTTAGCACTCTATCAAGAGATATCCCAGCCATCCATCTTTCACTTTTTAAGCAAAAATAAAATATTCAAGTCATACCTGCATTTTTTTTTTTTACTGCATGTCAATTTAACAGAGTAGTCAAGAGTCCAGCCTGCCATTCTGGGCTGGGGGAACTGTGTAAGCAGGAGCACCCTGCTGGCTGGGCATGGGGCGTCCCGTTCCCTGCAGTGGTGGTGACCCACAGTAACCATCTCAGCCAGATCACTGCACCCTTCACAATAGGCTAGAGCTGCAAGGCCTGGACTTACAAGTGGGGTAAAAAATGAAGAAGTCATTTCAAAATCTTTCCTCCTTTGAACACAAATACAAGGAACCAGGTAAAATAATGGCTGGGAAGAAAACCCACAGAGAGAGGCCTATTCTGGTTTTGGGGAAGTAGAGCAAAAACAACTTCAACCAAGCCAAAACTTCTATGCTGTAGTTCAGCAACTCTTCAATTCACATACTGTTTAACCACAACTCATAATAAAAAAAACTAATGCCATGTATGGCATATTGTTTCTGACATACTTTTATGTCCCCATAGGAATACAATGGATAAAAACCAAGATGGAAGAATCCTAGTAATTGCCCACAACATCCTGAGGGCTTTAAAAAACAAAGACATGATACTGGAAATAGAATAAAGCTGGGGGTGGGGGGAGAGCTCAGTGAAAGGCACACACTACTCTTTCCCAGTGGCAGGGAGACTGGAGGGCATCTCTGAGTCACCCACACACTGAAAGCTATACATGGAGGACTCAGAACTGCCCACAATCTACCATGGACACCCCACACCACCCTCAGTATTGAAATCTTCCTGACAACACACACCTGCCGCAAAAGTAGAACTAGATGCCAATGAGCCCACAGCCATGTACAGCAAAATAATGAAAATGAAACAAAAACATGGAGAGATGACAAACATGCCACAGGACACAAGGGAGGCAGCTATAATGCTATCCAGAAAGACCTTGAAAGGCTCCAGGAGGAGGGGCTGTGAGAGAGGAGCCAGGACACCATGGGTGTGTTTGAGTGTGTGCTCAAGGAAAGGAGGGATGAGGTCATGTCTTCAAACTAGGAAGGTCTACGGTGATTCGGCAACAGCTAGTCCGACGCGGACCCTCCTCCACCTTCAGCCTCCAAATGGTGCACTCTAAAAATCCAAAGCAAGGTCTCTATGTGTCTCTGTGGTCTCTGCCTCCCAGAATGCCAGGAATACAGCAGGTGCTCAATAAGTACACCGTGAAGGAATGACCGCAGTACAGGCAATGTGGAGCTGCAGACAGGAGGATGGATAACGGGACCTGCCACTGCTCCAATCTAGGGAGTTTGCTTACGACTTGACTTGGAAGGTCAGTTTCACTTGGTGCCAAACAATCTCAAGTACTCTTTTACATCACTTTACTTATTGTAAATCAGGAGGTAAAGTCAAATGTACTTTTGGGAGGGCAGAAAGTATTCCCTTTCAAGGAAATCAAATATAACTAACATACCCAGACCCCTAGGACCTCTGACTTTTTAAAGTGGCTTCATGGGACCAGGTTGCGAACAGTCCTAAATGCATCACACATGGATTTGGCATTCTCTTTCGAAAGGATGTTCTGGGTAAGGGAGTTCAAATATATCTTTAATCCAGTAATATGAAATGAAAGTACTTATCTGGGTGGAATTCACCATAAAAATCTATGCATGTGTAGACATGAGATAAATAATAAGTAACTGACATAATCTCACTATCTTTTAAGTCTCTGACTACAATTCTCCTATGTCTAGAGACTCAAAAAATATTATTTCTTTGTATAGTGCAAATTTCTATTTAGCTTTTAAAAATTAAAGAAATTTTCTACTTACATGCCAGATTTTGGTATTCCCTTAGGTAAAGGTTATTTAGTGATTGTGCAAAATCTGTTTCAATATCTGAGCCAGTGAAACATTCCCAGCATGAAACACAGATACTTAAGCTAAAGTTAGAGTGTCCATAATTAAAGGCAAACAAAGCTGGGTCAGTAACAAAGCAAAAACTTCTGAAATGCATCTTCATAGATGAAAAGGCAACTGAGCTACCATTTGATCTGTGAATACAAAGAGGGGGCTCACAGCTCAGAGGGGAGATATTCACATGAATAATTACCGTACAATGAAGCAAATGCAGGCAGAAACACAAGACAGAGTACCAGTTTCCTGACTTATGCTGCCTCAACTTGGGATTTTTTCACCTTAGGATGGTCAAAAGAGTGATCCACATTCAGTAAAAACTGTGTTTCAACAAATTTTGAATTTTGATCTTTTCCAAGGGAGCAATTTGCAGGATAGTTTCTTACACTGGCTCAGCTCTATGAGGTATTCAACTCTTTAGTGTCATATAGACTTCAGGTTAGACTGACAAAGAGAACTACCATAGGGACACAAGTGACAAATAAACCCTTGGGCCTTTAACATGTTACTCATTAAAAGCAGACTTGTGTTTTCCGCTGAAACAGGCAGGGACCTAAAAAGGCAGTTTTTGCTAAAACCTGTAACTCTTTCATCACTAGAGCAAGTCAGTGGCAAGATGACTTTGCTCAACTGAAAGTTAATGTGTTTTCAGAGCATGTTTAGGTAGACCAGGCTAAGCTAGGACGCTGGGTAGTCAGGTGTATTAAATGCATTTAGGACTTGCAATATTTTCCACATAGGATGGGCTCATCAAGGCATAACCACATCACAAGTCCAAGGAGCATCTGTATTAAGGAAAACTCAGCTGGGAAAGCAGGGGATGGGCAAGAAGGGCCATCCTAGAGCTCAAACTGAAAAGCATTTGTGGCCTGACCAGGCTGCTGGTAGGATAGGAGATGTCTTAGATAGGAAGGACTAGAGCAAATATCACAGAAGAAACCAGTTAAGCGAGTGCTTAGCAGTCACACAGTCTTAACAGAATTGCTGCTGCATGGAGATGAGAGGCCAGAGAGCTACGGAGGACAGGAGCACCATGGTGCCTCCTTAGCCATCAAAAAGGTAGCGAGCCTGTCCCAACAGCCCTGAGGGGAACAGAACTGAACACAAGGTCAGCTAGATGCCAAGGATTGATCCAGACAAGAGCTGATGGGAGCACGAACCGGCTACATTGGGGACGGTGAGGGCAGATGGGGGTTTCCAGGTGAGTAAAGGGCCTCGGGGCAGACTGGTCCCAATCAGTGATGAGGCAAGGAACTAGACAGCCCTGTTTTAGTTTCCATGATGGAGAAGTGGGGGTACCAGAAGGTTGGGGAGGAAAATCAGATTTCCGGCCATTTGGACCAGCAAGAGGCAGCTACAAGGTCATGGGGCTAGGGAAGGGTCGGGGCTAGAACATACTCTGGAGTCTTACTGACACACAGTGGGTGGTAACCAGTCATGTCCATGAATTCACCCAGGAGGAAAGAGTACACAGAACAGACAAAGCAGAGCAAGAAATGACAGGGCCTAAAGTGGACAAAGAAGGAAGATAATGGTGATTCTGTTGGTAAAGAAAAACCAGGGCATTCCAGAACAGATGGTGCAGACAGCCTTCTAGATGGTCACTGGAATATCTGAAGACATGGCAGGAGGTAAGGGAAAATGATAGAGAACCAGCCCCAGAGTCTTCAGTGTGCAGGCTTGGCCACTTACAGCGATGAGGAAGGGCAGTCATCTACCACATCTCTTATTCCTGGCTGCACACAGGAATCTCTAGCAAAGCTTGAAAAATGCAAATGCTGGCATCCTAGCTGTAACTATGACAATCAAACCGGGATGCCTGGGCATAGGGCTTGTACTCTGGTACTCCAGTAGTGGGATATGGGAGGAGGACAGCCTTGAGCTGCCATGGCAGGGTCAGGAAAGTGGCAACCTGCTTCTCAGGCTCCCCAGCACTAGAGAGGGATGTCCCCCTGCAAACATGGGTGCCCTGCTCTGGTGAGTGGCACTCCACCCCATCTTCCCACCCCTGCTCCTCTGTGTGGGCTGTCAGTAGGATGGATCCACCTGTGGTTTGGGCCCTTCCTGCCTCTGCTACTGAGAACTGTTTCCTCCTCAGGCCCCTATCAGCCCCTCTATTTTCTGTCTTAACCACATGGACAATAATCACCTGTGCCAATCATATCTTTCCAGTAGTATTTGCATTTTCTGCTTTATTTTTGTGATCCCTGGGCAAATTAGGCAGACTTCATTCTCTAGTATAAAGTACTTCCCCACTCAGGTTCCTCAACATGGCCCAGATAGGGGCTTCGTCTTATTGGTACCCCCAACTCACTACTGCTAGGTTCTGACTTATAAGTGTGCCATCTGGTGGCCCAAGAAGTTGCCATTGGGCTCCTCATCCTTTTTGAAAAGCACACCCAAGATCAAAGAGATGTCAGATGTTCCACTACTCCTGAGGAAATTAACTTAAGAGCAACTGGCTGTAGTCATTTGGGCTTCCTATAAAGGCCTTGTGAAGTTCTGACATCGGTCAAAGCCTCTCTCACGTTGGAAGACATGAGCAACACTATTAAATGTTGGTTGTTCACTATGATGTTCAATATTTGTAGATTTTACCAAAAAAAATCTTTAACTATCCTCAAGCAATTAGTGAAGGTAAAGGGGGAAAATGTACTGGCAGTGACATAGACATTCAGGACTCTTAATTTCTCTAGGACTTAGTTGCCTCATCTGAAATATGAAAGAGGTAGTCTAAGGTACCAAAAGTGCTAAAATTCCAGGATCTGTTAAATCCTTAAAAGAGCCAGTTGTTAGACATGGAAGATACTCAAATGTTTGTGTCTAGAGTAAAAAAGCAGTGATTCTCTTATATGATAAACATAAATAATATAACTAAATCACTCATTTTGCTTTTACATTACTATTCGGACACAGAATTAGAATAAGGGACTAAACGTGAAATTTGACCCATGGCTGTTACAGCTTATTAAGTCTATAATGGCTTTGAAGATGCATGAATCTTTCAACACTCTGAGGAATCAGCTAATTATTTTGCAGACTTTTTTTTGCAGTTTCTTCTAGAAATTTGTACATCACCAGCAATAAAGGCTTTCCTAAGAGGGATTAATATATTCTCTACCCATTCATCCTAAGAAAAATACAACTCAATGTTTGAGGAAGTAGGACTTCCCCTCCTGATCTCTAACAAAGATACCTAAGGAGAGGAAATCTTCCTCAGCCATTATGAAGTGAGTCTTTGGGGAATTAGATAAGGTCTGGATTTGACAAGCACATGTGAGGCTACATCCCTGAGCCAAAAGGAGGAACTTTCTCATTTCCAGCAAGGTTTTTTCCAACAGCTCACTACAGCTCCTGTTGTAAATATGCAGCTTTCCTTGTTTTGATTTCTGGAAAGCACTTATTGAAATGTGAACCAGATAAGAAACACTAAGGACTAGAATCCGATAAACACCAGAATGAAGCTCTGGCCATCTGTAAAGCTTGGTGGGTAGGCAGGGGCTCTTCACTTCTTTCAACATTAACTTGCTTAACTTAAAGAACAACTAAGAACAAAGCAGAAAAGAGCAGGTCAAGAAGAGCATGGCAAAGGTCAGGCACACTAGTCACAGCCCAGCTTGACCCCGGAGCTACGCAAGCACAGAGGGGCCCTGCTCCCTCCCATCAGATGCTCTTGGCTGCAGGCTCTGCAGACGGGGCAGCTGGATCTCCTGTGATTCTGCTGGGGCCAGGACAGGGCACAAAGCCTTCAGCAGGCGCTGCCCCATGCACACGAGGGAGGTGTGGGCACATGGAGCTCCAGTGCTCATCAACTAATCTGCTTTCTCCTCCCTTCAGCAAACACAGAATTCTGCAAAACGCCAATTTCTGCAGAAGGGGAAATGAGGTTGTGATGGTGACAAAAATCTTATGAAACAAAAAGTGGGCACTCTTAAGCTCTAGTTCTAATTCTATGGCATTCAATTCTAATGGAACATTAATAAGTGAGGAACTAACTAATCACACTCATGCCATGTGTATATGTATACATATATATGCATACCAATACACACATGACAAGTGGGCCATTTAAGACATTTCTTTTATTATGGTAAAATATGCATAATATGTTACCATTTTAACTATTTGTAAGTGTCGGATGGAGTGACATTAGTTCACATTGTTGTACAACCATCACCATCATCCATTTCCACAACTTTTCATTCCCCCAAACAGAAATCCTAATGCACACTAGGTTACTACTCCCTATGCCCTCCTCTAATCAGTGGTTACCAAGATTCTACCTTGCTTCCAAGATTTGATTTTTCTTGCTATCTGATGTAAATGGAATACTGTTTTTCCTTGTATCGCTCACTCATTTTACTCAACACAATGTCTCAAGGCTCATCTATGTTGTATAATGGCAGAATTTCCTTCCACTTTAAGGCCGAGTGCTATCCCATTGTGTGCCTCGGCCACTTTTATTTTCCATTCATCCTGACATCTGGATCATTTCCCTGAGGCATTTTTAAACTCCATTTTCAACTACAATCTTCACTTTAGAAAAACCTCTCAGACTTTCTAGCTCTGAAAAATGCTAGGAATCATACTTGCCTTAAGTAGATAATTATGCTAATTTCATCATAATGGGTAAATCTATACATGTTACTGGTGAATCCCACTTTTAATGGGCCTGTCAGATAAGGGAAATTGCACCTTCCCTCTATACCACACACTGAGTACACAATGGTTTTTCCTTCTGTTTCCACTTTCAAAATGTCATCTTATAGCCACAGGGCTGGCTTATACCAAATGAATTAAAAAACAAAAGCACTACTGTGTGTGTGTGTGTGGTGCTGGTGATCAAATCTAGGGTCTGGAGCATGCTAGGCAAGTGCTATACCACTGAGCTACATTTCCAGCCCCTAGTAATTTTTTTCTAAAAGGAATCTTATCTGAGATAGTTGCTAGAGAAAAGGCATTGATAACTGTCCTGCAGATAGACTTGCACTAGTAGGAGTAAAATAGTTTACCTGTAGCTTTGGATAACAAGCCAGGATGAATCCCCTTTCTCTCTTCTGTTCAAAGCAACAAGGAACGATCAAGTTCTTTCTATCCCTTGTCTTTTTTTTTTTTTTTTTTTTTTGGTACCAGGGATTGAACTCTGGACCTTGCTCTTGTGAGGCAGGCGCCAGAACCACTGAGCTAAATCCCCAGCCCTCTCTCTTCTGTTCAGACTATGAGAAACTGCAAGGAGCCCCTTTCTACTTGCTTCTATGTTATCTTGTGTTTTTTAGGTGCTAGAGAGATTTCCAGGAAGACAATGAATGTGTTTTAGGGTTGAATTGAAAGGACTCAGACAAAGCTAAAGAGCTGATATGGGAGAAACCCAGGGAATCCTACTTGAAGCAAAAGCCCTGGGAAGGAGAAAGATAGCACCTGGGTTAAGGGCAGGGGATTCCCCATGGTTGGCCCTTTTTCAGGTCTTCAAAGGGGGCACAAAAGTAGAGACCATGTTAGAAAATTATTCATAAAAGCTTCAGAAAAAATAATGTATACAAACAGACAAAGCAAAATGCATCAAAATGTCAAGGCCAGTGTCTGGGAGTCTTTGTACTTACCTTGCAACTTTTCTGTAAGTTTGAAATAATTTTCCAAGAAGGAGCTTTAAAAACAGTAGACCCAGCTTTGCAACTTTAACAATATTTTAAAGTCTCTAGAGGCAGGATCTGAGGCTGCAAATGAAGAGTGCTTCACTAAACTTGGGTGAGCAAATGAACAGCAGAAATATAATGCATCAGGTGTGGGTTTGAGAGCCAGACACGCAGGGAATTCCAATCTAAGCAGTGCCAAGCTTTGGGGATGCCAACTCTGCCTCTCCAAACCTCAGTTTTGACATCTATGAACTAGGGGTAAAATAGCTCACTTCATCTCTTTAAGTATATTATATTCAATGAACATCCCTTTTAGCACTGCTGGGATCACTGCACATGACAGTACCAGAGAAAGCATCTGGGAAACAACCTTCCTGGAATGCAAAAAAGAGGGAGGAGGGGAAGTGGCTGTGGAATGCACTGAGGTTATGAGGAAAAATGGCATCTGCTGAAGATATATTATTCAGGGTAGGTACCAAAAGACAAAGGTACATTCATTCCTCTGTGCTGCGAACTCTCCTTGGCCAGCTCAGCAGTTTGTAGCTATTCTGACATAATTCTAATTCTTAGAAAATTGTGTTTATGACTTTTGTCATAAACTAAAGAACTGATTTTTGTCACACACTAAAGAACTGCTACATGCTGGGTGCCTGGGCAGCAGTGAGCAAGTCCAGACCTCCCCACCCTCACTCATGGAGTTTCTATTTAGCTCCAGGATGAGCAAGACCAATAATTATACAATTATATAATTACAATGTAATGAGTGCAAAGAAGTAGGCTCCACAGTGAGAGCTGAACTGACCCACCCTGGGAGGTCAAAGAAGATTGCAAGGGTGACTCAGGAATTGGACTCCAAGATGCACCAGGAGCCCAGAAGGAAGTCCAGGGCCCTTCCCACTGGGCAGAAGATAGGAAGCTGGACACCTTTAAGGAGCAAAGGGAACTCCAAAGCAAGTGGGGCAAGGTGTGTCATGCATAGTAGAAATTGGCAGACTTGAAAGCGACCCATACAGATACACTTTATTCTAAAAGCTGGACAGTCTCTGAAAGGTTGTGACTGGGGTGGGTGACAATCACATTTATCCTTTTAAACTACACCTCTAGAGAAACCTCCTCCTTTCTCCTTCACACGTGCATATTTCTGGAACCCTTACTGCTGTACCAAGGTATTGCAATTGTCTATTTTCCTGTCTGGACTAACTAAAACTCCACTCTCTTAGTCCCACAGAAGGAAAACTGAGAGCTGCACCCTCATCTGACCCTGAAGGAATTCAAGAGGCCACAAAGCCAGCCATTCTGGCACCCTGACCACTGGTTCTCAAACTCTAGCCTGCAAGGGACTCCCCTGAAGGGCTTGTTAAATAAAGGTGATTGCTGGGTGCTGCTCAGAGTTTCCAGTGCCAGCAGGTAAGGGTTTGGCATCTCTGCCCGGTGCCAGGGGCTGCTAATGCTGTGGGTCCAGGTGACACATGAGAACTGATGACCCCTACCCCACATGGCAGATAGCTAGTGGAAGAAACCCAAATCTAGGGCATTAGTGCAGCAAGAAATTGCACTGAGATCTGTATCTTGGAGCTCAAAGCAAACCTGTAAAAACAGATTTTCTTGAGTGAGTGAATCTGCCTGGCTTTTACACCTACAAATCGGCCCCGCACTGGGTCCCCTTGACAAGCCTTGGCAGCCAGTCGGGCACAGATTTCTCGAATCCCCAAGCTTTCAAAGTGGGAAATGTTGCAGAACGCACCAGTCACAGCTTCAGGACTCCAGAATAGTGGCACTGGGTGGCAAAGACAACTTCTGCAGCACATCAGACCACAATCTGGTGCACTAAGTCTGAGGGCCCAGTGCCCATGCTACCTCTAGGTGGTAGTGGTGGGGGGCTACTGACCCCCCACTCGCAGTTGTTGAAAAGCAGCGAAAGAGTACAGGTGTCTCCTTGTTCAGTCCATGTTTTTCCACAGGGCCTGTTAAGTGCGCACCACACAGCTCTTGGTGAGTAGCAGATACCACTCACCAATTGTCTAAATTGCTAATCAGATAATTGCTGCAATAGTTAAATCTCCAGCCATTCTACATCTGAATAAACAAAATAGAAAATAATTAGACCAAAACAATCACACTGGTTTAAAAGCACACTAATGGACAAAATTGGTTTATTCAAATTTGTTTCAACATTCATCAGAATGCTTGCTGGTCAATTTGCTTAATGAGTGTTTACTTTTCTCTTAATTTTTCTGGGGTGACATTCACTTAGAGCAATACAGTAATCCTGCTTCCCTTTTACAAAGAATTCTTAATAAGCAGCCTTGTGTGCAAAATGATCTCTTCTCCATCTCTTTGCAGGAAACAAGAGGAAATGTCTGAAACCAATCTTGCTCTGATTTCCAGAACTACCATAAATAAATAAATAAATACTTTCAATATTTCCATTGAGAAACTTTTACTTCTTCCTTCTATGACTTTAGAATAATGATCATCCCTAAACCAGGAGTGAAGAGGCCAATTCTAAAATTATAACCTTTTAGAATGTTAATTTAGATCAATGCCCAATTGGAAGAGACTCAAGTTGGAGGAAGGAAATTTAGTACTTTTGGAAATCTAAATTAATATTATATCAAGCTCTGGCGGCATTTTTTTCCAATGACTATAATTAGAGATATGCAAATTTTTCACTGGAGAAAAAAGCTGAGAGGAAAATGCACCTAATTAAGTAATAACGTTATCTTTATTAGATGGTATTAAAAGTATATATGTGGTTCAATGCTTTCACAATCATTAAATTCCACTACTTCCTTCAGAACTCAAGGAATCTTACGCCAAATAAATAATAGCAAAAAGATGTCACTTCTTATGAATTTTCCCAAAAAAACAGGCAACTTAGCCATAAGCTTCCCAGTACTCAATCACAAACATTATGTCTTGTCATAAACAACAGCTTAGAAGGCTAATGTCAGGAGGCCAGAAAGTGTTCATTTTCATGCTATAATCAGTTTTCAGAGACAAATTTTTAGTAACTTATTTTGAAATAAATTTATTTTTAAGGCAACGACCTGTGATTTAACATTTTACTTTGGCCTAGATTTGGTAGATCCAAAAGTTAACAAATTTTATGGTTAAAAGTCAACCTGGGAATATGGTGGTAGCTACGGGGTGATTGCATAATTGTTGAATCTCCTCAACCATAAAAATGGGCAAACAGAGTGGAATGAAAAACCACAGCCAACATCTACAACAGAACTAGGTGATAAGGTATCTTTCAACCTCTGTTATAGGAGGACTGAAGACAAACTACCAGCTACAGGGATTACCATTGGGTACTCATTGGAAAGTACCTAAAAATGGCCACAAAAAAAATGGAAGACATAAGTTCCAGTTTTACTAGTGAGTGCAGAGAGGACTGTGATACAAATGTGTCTATTGTGCTGTAATCTTCTGGAGTGTGGGAAATCTGATTCCAGGACAAAGTCTCACCCTGAGATGAAACTAGTTAAATAGCTCTTTTGCACATGGGAAAGAGGTGGTGGGGGGGGTTAAGATGTGTTTGTATTTGTACCAACCCCCACAATGAATTTAATCATTACATACTAATGTGTACTAATAAAAAAATTTTAATTTTAAAAATTTAAAAAAGGATGGGGATATAATCCGGTGTGAAGGCCCTGTCTATTAGTTCGATCCCTAGTACGGGGGGGGGGGAGGAAGAGGGGGGGTGCAGGGATTTAACTCAGTGGTTCCGCTGCCTGCTGCGCAAGAGCAAGGACCCGAGTTCGATCCCCGGTACCAAAAAAAAAAAAAAAGAAAAGAAATGGAAGAAAAAAGCTAGAGGGTACACTAGATCTGTGAGGCTAGAAAAGCTATATTGGCCCACCCTCTCCTAAAAGTACAAGAAAAAAGCAAACAACAGAAAAGAATTGCAATTGAATTCCAAATGGTGATCTTTTAAGAAAAACTAAGAACCAGACAGAAAGATATAGTGTAGACAATAAAATCAGGCCAGAAAGATGGAAAAACAAACCTAGAACATAATCTTTCAAAATGAATGAAAAGAAATTAAGCAAATGAAAGCTATAAAGAAGAGCATCAAGCAGAATTTTCAAACCTCAGAAATGAGTTGATTGAAGAAAATGAAGATTTTTAAATGGCAATGAAAAACTAGAAAATAATTAGAAGGAAATCAGTTCAGAAGTGATGGACAAATAAAACACAAGAAGAAGTAAAAATGAACAGTCCCTTAAATGAAAAATAAAAGTAAAATTTCCGAAAAACAAATTATAAAAGGACTAAAATGATTTGAGAAAATGATATAAAAGATAGGCAAAGAAGACTGAACATATACATAATGGGAGTTCTTGAGTCAACAAAGAATAGAACAGTAAATGCTATGCTTCAGAAATCTTTATGAAATAAAACACTTGAAATTACATATTTAGCAAAATGAAGTACTACTCAGCCATAAAAAATGAGAAATTAGAGACCTTTATAGCTAAATGGATGCACATTGAGGCGATACTCTTAGGTGAAATAAATAGGACACACATGTGTAAATACCAAAGAGTTTCTCTGCTGTGAGAAACTGAAAGTGTAAATAAGGACTAAAACGTATAATAGGTAATGTGAAATAGGAAAAAAAGGGGCAAAGGGGAAGGAAGTGGGAGGGGTAGGGGAAAGGAAAGAAGAGAATGGAATTAATATGAGAAAATGGAAAAATAGGAACAAAATCTTTGTAAATAGGGACGAATGGAGAGGTTGAAGGGAGGGCTGGGCAAGGGTGAAAAATAAGAACCAAGAGAGATTATGTAAAGGTGCAAATTTCCAATGATGAATGTCATTATATGGTATACCTAAAATGTACCAATGATTAGAATGAATAATCGATAATGCAAAATAGGAAGAAAAGGTCCAAAGGGGTAGGTATAGTGGGAGGGGCAGGGGAAAGGAAAGAAGGGAAAAGAAAAATGATGAGAAATGGAAAAATTGGAAACAAAGTCTTTGTAAACAGGGAAGGGTGGAGGGGGTAAAGGGAGGGCTAGGAATGGGGAAAAAATAAGAACCAAGATGCATCATGTAATCGTACAAGTTCCCAAAGAGAAATGTAAATGTGTTGTACACCTAAAATGTACCAATAAAAGAATTTAAAAAAAAAAGAAATTACATATTTAGCAACATACCACGTCTCTGGAAAAAAAAAAAACAAACCCAGAGCAGCCATCCTATAAAACTACTGATTTCAAAGAATAAAGGTAAAAATATTCCCCTGGGTATCTAAGTAAAAATATCAAGTTAACTGTGAGAGAAAGAAAATTAGATTATCCTAAGACTTTGGCAACATTTCATGGCAAAAGGCAATACAGTAAAACATTAATGATATCTGAGTAAAGATTAAATAGGGCAGGGATTTCCAATCAGCCAACCAGACCTCTAATACCACAGGCAAGCTGCCGAGGCCCACCATCCAGAAAGCACTTGCCATGGTGCCTCGGGAGGCATCCAGTACAGGAAGAGCTTCAGAATGGAAGGGGACCACATAGGACTGGCAGCCAACATTAAGTACATATAGTATTTACCAGTTGGGTGTGGTAGTGACCCCTATAATCCCGGCAATCTAGGAGGCTGAGGCAGGAGTGTCATAGGTTCAAGCCCAGCCTGGGCAACTTATTGGGAATCTGTCTTAAAATGAAAAATAAGGGACGGGGGACACTGGGAACATAGCTCAGTGCAAAGGGCCTGGGTTCATTCCCCAGTACCACCCCAAAAATATTTACTTGTGGAAGTAAGGCCAAATGATGAGGGCATAGAGAAAGTATATGATTGCTATTTGAGTTGATGGGGTAGTTTTAGTATAGCCATTGGAAAAATGGGGGAGGGTGAAATTCTGAAAATATGCCCTCTGATTTATAGATAATTAGCTGAGAGAAAAAGGTATTTCTCCAAACTTTCACCTTGGGAAAGAGAGAAGAACATCAGGCTGCTGGCTAATTTAAATGTTACTCACAGCAAAACAACAACAACAACAACAAAAAAAACAGAAAATAGCCCCTCAAAAGAGCAGAATATTATATGAAGATATCAAGATTGGCTCAATTATTAGAACCAAAAAATACAAATCTTTGCAAATACCCAAAGGTATATAAAAAGAGAAGGTAAAATAACAGAAGAATACAGCATTTATCAAGTATTCTTGTTTAGAACGAGAAAAACTAAATATGATCAAACCTCTAAATCAACAATTTACAGGAAATGAAGGAAAAAAGAACGTGTTAATTACCACAGAAATGCAATCAGCATAATTCAGACTGAAAAGTGCACAGAATACAGTTTCTTCAACAAAAATATGGGGCTAAATCCTACAGATAAGCAATGGCATAAAAGACATATCAACTCATCGCAGTGTGCGGATCTTGTTTGTTCTATTCAAATATTTATGTATTTGTTTTTCTTTTTATATTTATTTCCAGTAGGGGCAATATGGATACTCTATACTCAATAACACGGTAGAATTATACTGATTTGGAAGAATATGATACTGACATCATCATTATACTTAGAAAAGGGAGTCTGTATCTGACAGCTACATTGAGAATATTTATATATGGGATTCATGAAAAAGGAAAACAAAATTTCCTAACAGAATAATAGGTAATAACAATAGTTGATATAGATGAATTCTTTGAACCTTGAGTCACGCTTCGATATGGGAGGATGAACTGGACAAAGGCAAAGCAGAAGGTTGGCCATGCTTGGTGTTAAGTTGGATAATGGATATGAAGATTCATTACATTATTCTGTTTTAAAAGCTCCCTTAATAAAAAATGTGCATTAAAAAAATTAATGTGACATTCAACTATTCCATGTTGAAATGAAACAGCTGCTAATGGGTTTTCAAACAAGCCAGAGAGTAGCCTAGAAATCATAGGCTCCCTACTGATTTTGAAAATCTGTTTACCCTCCCCTAGTCAACTGATAGTAAATTTAAAGATGATCTATTTAGATGTAATTCTCACCCGGAACAACAAGTGCTAACCAATGATGATTACACTAGAGAAAAGGAATTGTCAAACCTGGAGCAAAACCACTGATTTCATAACTACTTAAATTCCCAAATATGTATACCTGCCCTCAACCAAGACTGTGGTCACTGGGGACGGCTTCTGGCCCTAACCCAAGAGGCATTGCTTTCTTTCCCTGGACAGCCTCGATTTTGGATTCTTCCTGAGAATCAGAACATAGGTAGCACGAGTTCTACACCAGCACTCAAGAACAGACAGAGGCCCAGCGGCGGTAGTGACAAGCACTCAAAAACTCCCACTGACCCAGCCCACCCTATCTTCCCCACCCCACACCTTTTCCTGTCCCCCTGTATTCTTCGGCCTTCTCTTCCTTAAACCAGCCTCTGCCTTGCCTTTCTCACTTTCTCCCAGACTTGACCAACATGGAGTTGAAACAAGTCTAAAGTTATCTGCTTTCTCTAAGAAAGACCCTCAGCTTTCTTTTTTTCCGCTTTTCTTTCCGGACCTAAGGTCTTGAGAGGAAAAGAATTCACTAGAACCTAAGCCCCTAGAGGACAAGGATTTCGGCCTGGTATGCCCACTGCTATCAATGCCTCAAGAATTATGTGTGATTTCTCTGGATTTCTATGGAATCTTCACAGGCACCAACAGAAAGATGTGCCAACAGAATGAAGCTGTACTCAACAGGTGGTCACACCTGCTGTCCCAGGTGGTCCCCAGCCCCTCCATGGGAAGCTCCTCACCCACACACCCAATCCCTCCACCAGTCTTCTCTTTGTAAGGTGGTAAGTCTGAAACTGCAATGATCATTTTAAATAATATCCCTCAAAAGTGCTGGAATGTAAATTAGGTAACAGATTCAGATCTACTGAAAAAAAATTCACAAACCCTTCTACATATGCTAGTTTATTTTAAAAAGCAGGGAGAGGGGTTCTCTTTTATCAAAATGATGCCTTTCTGGTTCAGCTAAAAACTTACCTACCATTTTCCTGCATGCAGTATACACACAGACTATACTAAAACAAACAAAAACATTTAAATATCTCAACTAGCATTTTCTAATGACCTGTTTTAGATTAAGAATCCTGGTTTAATATCACAACGACAAAAATCCTAAGAACCAATTCATATGGTGTTTTATCAGCCCACTAAATATCACCCATTTCTGGTTTTTTGGTTGTTTTTTTTTTTGGTATCGGGGATCAAACTCAGGTCCTTGTGCTTGCAAGGCAGGCGGCAGAACCACTGAGCTAAATCCCCGGCCCTATATCATCCATTTCTTAAATTGAAAATCTTTCAAAAAAAACCTAGCCATGAAGGAAGAAATACACATTGTGAAAATTTGGATGGAAACACATTTAAAATATTTTACAAGCTAAAAATTATTATTACTGTACTTTTAAAGTACTACCTGTACTGCCTCCATTCCAGTCTTTCCAGGTAGAATTCTGAAGTTTGTTTGTTTTAATATAGTCTACTTTTCTTTTTAAGCACACACTGGCCATACAGGATAGTAATAGCCACCTTCGCAACTCTAAAATCTCCAATAAATATTTTTTCCAGAAGCCAATAGCTACATGGATTCCTTTCTATGAATGTGCCCTTCCAAGAAAGACATATTCATTTTCAAAGTTCATTGTAATGAGCCTCTGGTCCAGCAAATCCTCTGCTCAGGGGTACACATAGGGTATGTTATTCATATTACTGGGGATCCCAGATTACTGTACTTAGGAATTTTCTATCTGCCTTTGAAATAACCTAGGTCACCTTGGGCAACCCAAATAAAGCTGGACATTTCAGCCTCATTAAGACACAAGTGAAGGAGTCAGGATTTTTCCTCTTTCTCATTTTCCTCTTGCCTGTTCTACACTTGATCAGGCAAGGCATTTCTAGGCCAGTGTCATCAATTCTGTCTTTCCTTAGGTGACAGAATTCTGACCACCACAGCCACCTGGCTCCCTAGTACTCAGCAAAGGCATTGATTTCAGCACCGACTCCTTCTAATGTAGGACTGAGCAGGAATCGGGAAAGAATCTCGAGGTGTTCCAGCCCACACAGGACCCCTAACCCAGGTTTTGAGGGGCTTATTTATCCCTGCTTATGCTTGAACAAGTGAGTTGACATAAACAAGGCTTGTAAAGCTTGCTACATACTACTATTTATCATATTTACCATAGTAGTAAAGATTTAAAATTTGTTAATAAGCCAAGAATCAGAGATCATCTATTGCCAGTATCAGACAGGGAGAACACAAAACTTATAATCTTGACTGGAGCCAGGGTTATTACGTAGGAAAGAAGGAGATGGTAATTAGTTTTGGATTTAAAAACAATTCATGCTAGATTTCCATTGTACATACAACATATGTAATGACATGCAGAAGTGAGATGCATACTTTTCCATTTTTAAAGTTATTTCTCTGAAGTATCTACTTGACCAGATTACATTTACAAAAATGTTAACACATATGGCACTGTAGGCAATACTTCAAATCCTGAAAAATAAAACTCCAAGTGCCCTAAAAATTGTCCCATGTCACCCTGCACTACTCCCTCCAGAGATTTTCTGAGAGTCTTTTAACTAACACTCACCCTCTGCCTTGTGTTCACACTTTCATGAAATCCTATCCCACTCTTCAAGATTTATTTCAGGGCTCATAATTCCCTTTGAATAAGCCATTCATTCTATACAGGAATTGATGCCTACATCCTCTAACCCTACGGTAATGATCATGACTAGACTGTTATTTAAATCTTATTACAAATGGCATGGCATGAAATTAGCATCTACCCATTATTGATCTCTTTAAGGCAAGGATCCCATCTAGACATCAAACATTTCAATACGACAGGGGGAAATGATGTTATCAACCAGAAGCTATTGAATTGCAATTTCGTTTCCACCACCTTCTCTCACTGGACCTCTGGCTGATCATGACCATGAAATGACCAACGGTAAAGGGCAGATGGGAAGGAAGTAAACTAGAGGGAATAATCCAACCCAGAGTAATCAAGCGAAAAGGACTGAAGTGGTCCATCCTT
The DNA here is from genome assembly GCF_053883595.1 of Heterocephalus glaber. Taxonomy (NCBI): domain Eukaryota; kingdom Metazoa; phylum Chordata; class Mammalia; order Rodentia; family Bathyergidae; genus Heterocephalus; species Heterocephalus glaber. The sequence goes on along the minus strand of NW_028258325.1, from coordinate 44,510,295 downwards.
CATCCATGCAGACCTCTCCACCTGGACACAGGCTGGGAGATCACGTGGCTTGATCACAGGTTAGCTCTAAACAACTGATTATGGGGTTTCTCCAGACCTTGGCCTTCCCTTTATCTCTCTTATTTTGACACTCACTTTAAGCTATTGCACTACACAACTTGTTCTGTGGTTAAATCCTCCACCCCAGCAGATCAATAACTTATTTTATGGCTATGGGCCCTTTCTTGGCTGTTTTCAATATAGCCAAAAACTATGAGTCTATCCAGTATTTATGAAAAAACACTCTACCCCACAGGCAAAGGAATGAGGCAAGAAAAATGGCTGCTTATTTTGCCATTTTCCAATTATTCAGAGAGGATTTCAGACAAGCCTTTAAAGGGTCATCAAGACAAGTGAGTTGGGTAGGACCTAACCATTTCAAAATACAATTATTTTGCTTGCCTCACCTCTTCAGCCAAGACCCCATAACCAGGTCTCAATACAATTAAGTCTTTTCCAACTCTTCCATTACAGAATTTTTCCTACACAAAACACAAAAACAAAACAAAACCAAACAACTCTCAATTTCATTCTGGAGCAATGTAACCTATGTGCATTTTGTCCCATTCTTCACCTACAAAGAACAAATATTTGAAGACTGCCATTCACTAACCCTTCCCTCACCTTATCTTCTCCAGGATTCATAAATTCAATTTCTTTAAGTTGCTTTCAAAGGGCCTGTCTCCCAAAGCCTTCACCAACTGTGTCCTCCTCTATATCTAAAAGGTCTATTTCGCTCTGAGAAAAACAAAAACCTTCAAAATGGTCTCACACAAAGAAAGTCATTATCTTCCTACCATATCATTCTTTTTCATGAAAACTTCCTTTTCACTATGAGTGGTATGCATTTGACACACAATTCTTTATAATCCCTAAATCTTACCATAATATCATAGACCTTGTTTCTGTGTCTTTGTGGTTTTATTTTTTATATGGATTTGACCCTCAGAGGAATTTCATTTTTATGATCTACCATCATGTCTGTAAAACTGAGTTTCAAGTAAATGCAATCTGTAAATAATCAATGCACAAACCGAACAGAGTCCATCACCACATTCCCTCCCGAAAGAGCCCACCTCTCCTCCTGGCTTCATCTCCGTGGATTCCACAGGACTAACATTACTCTCAGTCACCTCCACCCACAAGACTCTTGCTCACCTTCCCCTCGGTCTCCTCAGTGCCTGACACAGAGAAGGTGCCAGACACGGCCTGCCAAGTGGATGAAGACTATTATCTTCCCCACATCTTCCCCGCACTCACCTTTCTCTCCTCAGCAGACCTTTGTCACCCAGGCCCTCACCCCTCCCTGCCACCACACACACTCTACAGACCCTGACTGAGTATCTTTCTGCCCAATTCCTCACCAACACGTTGCTGTGAGCCATCCTAATCGAGTCCCCTCCAAAACTCTCCCTCAGACACCTGGATGCTCAGGTCCTTAGCAGCATCCTTCACACCCACCAAAAAATGGAAACAAACCAAACATCCATCAATGGATGGAAGGATAGCTAACACAATGTGGTATATACATACAATGGAGTACTATTCAGCCCTTAACACATTAACAACAGGGATATGAAGGGGCCATCATTCACAGCTGCTGGGTGACTTAAAGGATTATGGTTACGTGGTTACATGCATGACTGTCCCATGCATGACTGTACCATTTCTACCACCAGTAGTACGAGCTGCCGGATGGGACAGTCATGCATGTACCACTAGTGGTTCAAGCATTAAAAAGGAAGGAAATTCTGACCTACAATACAACATGGGTGAACCTTGAGAACATTATGCTAAGTAAAATAAGCCAGTCAGAAAAAGCCAAGTGCTTCATGGTTCCACTCACAGCAGGTACCTGAATAGACAAATTCAGGGACAGAAAGTAGCCTGGGCTACAGGGAAGGAAAAGTTGTTCCTAAATGGGTAGAGTTTCAGTTTTGTAAGATGGAAGTGTGCTGGAGATCAGCTGCCGAACAATGTTAATGTACTTAATACAATTGTGTATATTTTACTAAAATTAAAAAAAAAAGAATTCCCTTAGTCTTGGCTGCCCCCAGTCAAGGAGCATCTGGAATTTTGCCGCAGGATGTGCTGCTGTGCTTCCCAGATTGTGTGGCAGGCTGCAGTGTGTGTTTAGCTGACATAAGGGTGAGCAGGTGGCTCTGGATCTGTGACCCTGCTTCTGGGTCAGATCCATCTTAGCCTGGACTTCAAGGCCTTCTTTACAGTCTGGACCAAATTAATACTTCTTGGACTAATGAGAATTCCATATTCCAGCCCCTTTCCCTCCGATTCCTTACCTTAGCCATCTCATCAAATGAAAGCTCTGATAATCCCCAAATAAAACCTTACTGCCTGGCTCCATGTTCCTGCTGCTTTTTCCAAGTGAAGCTTCAATTACAGACACACTACTCTACTTGTTTAATGTGCAGAAATTAATCTCAAATTTTTCCCCCCAGAGAGACACTTTTACTGATCCCTGATCTCTTTTATCACCTACTCACCAAGACTTGGGCTCCTCTCCTTTAAAATCCTGCCTAGTGCCAGGCGTGGTGCCACATGCCTATAATCCCAGCACTCGGGAGGCTGAAGCAAGAGGATCACCCTGTGAGTTTGACCAGCCTGAACTACATTAGCAAGACCCTATCTAAAAAATAAAAGGAAAGCTAAAATGCCTAGAGCACTTTGTATCTATGCTACAGAGTTCTACTCTGCATCAACAATAGCTATGAACTTGTTCCATCTCTCCCAGCCCCCCGACTCCTATCTGCAGACCCTGCAAAGATCCAGGCTCAGGATTGATAAACCTTTGTTAAACTGAATCCAAGATGTTCACTGAGCACTTATTACATTCAAAGCTCAGGAGAGTCATTAGAGCAATAGTTACTGAGCACCACAGTGACTGGCCCGGGGCAATGGACAAGTTCAGTTTGGTTCCTGTACTCAAAAAAAAAAAAAAAAAAAGTTAAGGAAAAGCTCAATTCCTCACTCTCACAGTGGTTTCAAACTTATTTTATGTAATAAAAATATAATAAGTCCCAAATGAGCCACTTGCCTAAAAAAAATGGCCGTTTAGAGATCTGCTCTCCTCCAAACTTTTATTCCAAATCTTTTGTCCCCTTTGGTAGAAAGTCAGCTAAGAAGAAGAAAGGTTACATAAAAGAACAGGAAGGAGAAACACTATGCATTACCTAACAAGCTGGACTTTCTGAAAACTAGCCATTAAATGAACAAACTTATCTTAATGCAAAAAGTAAATAAAAACAACCTACATGATCTGGTTTTACACCATTTCCATTATTTTTCTCAGAGACAAAGCTGAAAGAGGAACCTAAGAAAATCCACATGATGGTGGAGTCCAACGTTTTATCTTCGAGGGGCTCCATGTTGAGGATGTCACAAGCAGAACTCATATTTTAATCCCCTCTGGAGCCCTGTGCCATCACCCCCATTTCACAGATGAGAAGATGGAGCCTAAGGAGAGGTTAAGCATCTGTCCTACACCTCACGGCTGCCAAGTGGCAGAACTGGGGATTAAAAACTCAGCTGCCCCCAGAGGACAAATGTACTCTGTGCCAAAGAAGGGTCACAAAGAGGGAAAAGTCTCTCAAGGCCATGACCCATCCTGACGGCTGACACTGACAGAGGAGCTGAGAGGCTCTATGCATGGTTCCAAACTAATGCCTAAGGAGATTTAACTGACCTTGATAGATAGCAAGAGGTTCATACTGATTTGACACAGGTCTCACTTTAACTTGGTCTTAAACACCCAGCAGAAAAGAATAACTGAAAGAGTTATAAAATAATGCCACAGTAATAAAGCTAGATATAAAAAGGGGCTGCAGTCACTGACCCCTTCTGGCAGTTTCTAGCTATACCAGTAGCTGACCACAGTTATGGATCATTAGGAAAAAACTATGGTAAAATCTTTAAGAGCTCAGCTAAAGTTTTAAATTTCTTAAATGAGATTTGTTCTTCAAATTGTCTCTTACCTTAACAGCAAAAACTAGAGAGATTTATGGCCAAGTACCAGACTTACACATACATAACCTTTATCAATGAAAGAATCTAAGAGCTAGCAGGTTAAAATCACTATTTCAATTTTCTCCCCAACCTGCCCTCTCATTCCAGTGTGCTCATGCTTAGATTATACATTCTCTAATTTCTTAAAAGTTTTGTTTATTCTTGCCTAGAGGCTGCCAAACTCCAAGCAGTCATACAAATGGAACCAGTGACAAATGTGCTAGACTTCTTTTACCGGGATCCACCAGATCAACCTTGTAAACAGCTCATAACTGCTAAACTATATAATATGACTTCTATGTTGGAATTCTGAAGTCCCCTGGACCTTCTCTTTGTCCTCTTTGTGGGAGGCTATTATTAGTTCCTCCCAGTGGAAACCCTTGTTGGCTATATTCATAGCAATCCTGCTGACCTTATCATTTGGTCCATGTATTAACTGTTCCTTTGGCTTTGTCTCCTCCAAACTCAAAGCTATACAGCTACCAAGATGACAATGCCTGGCACCTACTGAGGGCCTTTAGATAGACTCTGTGGAGTAACTCTAACTGCTGATCACAACTACGACCCTCTTCAGCTGGAAGTAGCCAGAACTATCTTAACTATCTTCGCCCTTTGCCCCCTCATAGCAGTTAGGGGGTACTTCTTCAGAAGGGGGAATACTGCAGATAGGTAAGTTAATGAGATATCTTTTGTGCAGTTAGATGGGACCAGACCTCCAGGAGCCAACAAAGCAAGGAGCTAACAGGGAGAACAACTGAGGCACATTCACTGGTTAGCATCATAAAAAGGAAAAGAAGTACTACTCCTCCTAGAGATAGATAGCAGTGATTGATATTCTAAATGGGAAATTCTTGTATGTGACTTGTCTTCCCATTTGATCCCCATTTAATCAATATTACCTGGGCGACTGTACTTGTAATCTTATTGGTTGGTCATGGTTTTCTCCCACCTCAGGCCCGCCTTGTGGATTTCCATTGGTCTTATAGTTTTGTCCCACTTTGCACCCACCTCATCACATGGGTTTGCTGTATTTTTTTAACATCTTTGAAAAGTGGAGTGAGCGAGCAACCCACTTTCCGGTCCCCCTTCTGTCCTCTCTTAGGCAGAAGCTTTCTTTCTCCCAATAAATTTTTCCTACTCTTAAAAAAAAAAAAAACTCAGTCGCCCTTTTCAGAAACCAAGCTCTTCACTCTGTTGGCACATGCCCTGAATAATAATTTAGCCTAAACCTTAAATTCTGCACAAACTGTTGAAATCTTAGCTGTAAAGGTATGCACTGGAAGGTATCTAAGGAAAGTGTCATGACCAAGATGTAAGCATGAAGACCAAAGCACAAGATGAATGGGAAAATTATTAGGTATGAAAATTTTTGTTGGAGGAATCCTCTGAGGTGTGGGGGGGTTTTTTTCTGGGGGAAAAAAGTCTAAGATCTGTTTACTTTCTAAGACCAGTAATTCCCAACTGTTACATCAAAAGCTATATAAAACTCAAGTCAAAAATTAAAAAGTTCATTTCATTTTCAAAGCTGTTAAATTAGTATTTACTGATACCCATGTGCAAAGATTATAAAAGAAGATGGTCAAATTTTACCTAGTGGAGGAGTTCACTCACTTATTAAGATGCTTCACCCATTCCAGACCCTATCTCAAACACCTTTACAAGAATCTTTCTAATTTTTAGGGCAACTATATTAAGAGTAAGTATTGCCAGAGATTTAGCTCAGTGGTTCCACTGCCTGCTTCGAAAGCACAAGGTCCGAGATTGATTGATCCCTGGCACACAAAAAAAAGTTATGGGCTGGATATTTAGCTCAGTGGCACTGCACCTGCCTTGCAAGAGCAAGGTCCTGAGTTCGATCCCCAGGACCACACACACACAAAAAAGAGTAGGTATTATTCCCCTTTTAGGCATCATAACTTATTTTACAATTAAGAATTACAAGTTTTACACCCAGCAACACATTTACTGGCACAGAGAGGTTAAATAATTTATCCAAAATCACACAACAAAATAAATGGCAAAACCAGGACGAAACATTGCAGGTCAGAAAGGTTAAGCAACTTGCTCTAAGGCCACAGGGCTGTCAGTTTTAAGTCCTCAGCCTAGGATAGATGGCCTGAGGATGCCCCAAGATGCTGGTCCCACCTCCGTTCCAAAGCCACCCAGAAGCATAGCTCTGTCTTATGGGCCCAGGCTTCAGTTCTTCAAGCGAAGAAACTGAGACCTTAATAAAAAATTCTCTAGATCTTAAAATACTGCCTCACTGTTTTCTGAAAAGCATCCTGAGAGCAACAAACATGGCCACAGGCTATTGGCTTACTACCGTTTTTTCACTTAGTAGACTCAAAACATGAGCTACATGATCATATTTCTAAAAATGTCAGAAATCAGAGTCATTAGGCCAGGCTTATTCTCAAGTCCTCTACAATCAACAAAGATTTATACTGAATTGGCCCTTGATTGAAACTTTTACCTCTGTTAACTCCCCACTAAGCCCTCCTTCTTTTGAATTTTCAGCCGTGAAAATATCTATTTGAGTTACTGAAACTGCATATGAAATTTTGCATATTTGGATTCCTGCAAATGTCTTTTAATCCCACTTTGGAAAAGTTACCACACATGAATGCAGCAAAATAAAGCACTCCCTACATCCTAGCCTGCCAACTCTTAGGCTAAATTCATTCCCAAGAAAATGCTTCTTCGGCAGCCCTGAACACTTCTAAGGACTCCTGAGTGGCCATCCAGCCCAGCTGGGAGAATTCCACTCAGGACACCATGGGTCCCTCGGCTCCTTTCCTCCTGGCCTTCTTTAATCAGAAGACTTGAGGAAATGAGTCAAAATCCTATGCGTAACTTCTAATGGCTGTCAACAACAGCAGCAAAATTCATCACTACAACAACATCTGTACATAAATGTGCTACAGGGGAAGCCCACAAAATACTTGGCACTTTTCTGATGAGGATTTCTCTGGGGAAAGGCAGGCTATAAGTGGGAAATGGTAATTCTAGCTCATCACGCTTATCCAGTGTCAACAGCTAGTAGTATCTGCCACTATTGGGGGCTTTCTCCTTCACAAGTAGGCACAAGTCTAGGATGCTAAGGCAGTTTTTATTTTTCAGAGTCGGGGATGGATTTCAAGTGACTTGCACTACTATTGTGAAGATAGCTTATCTCCCTCTCTGAGGGACCCAAATACCTAGAGCCCTCATACCACAGGCCAGATGCCCCCCAGCTATAAAGTAATGAACGCTTCTTCAGTGAATATTTCCCTAAATTGAGAACACTCTAATTCAAATGCCATAAAACAGGCAATCCTAGGCCCTTTTCACATTCAACATTTCTGAACAAGCCTCACTTTACAACAGATTCTGGTGAGCCATGTAAATGGATACGCAGTAGGGCATATGGAGCTTCACTCAGTCTCCTCCACTGATTTTGTGCAAGTGACTTATCCTCAGCCAGTTTCTCCAGTTGTAAAATAGCAGTAGTAGTAATAGTACTACTTCCTGGGGTTAGAAGTACAGGAAGTACCAGGTAAAGGCCTCAGCATAGGTCCTGGCACACAGTTTCCAATTATGAGACAGGACTAAGTACAACCCACATGTAGTATGAAATTTAAGGCACGTTAGAAAGCACATTGCAGAAGTCCAGCACACATGATTTATAAAGTCTTAAGAAAACAAACGTGTGGCTGGGTGGAAAAAAACCCACAATTATCTGAGAACCCTTACAAAACTATCATGTTATTCCCAGAAGACTAATAATCCAGAAAGCCCTGCACCAGGTGCTGCGCAGGCCTCCAGCCACACACCTGCAGGAACAGGGGGAAGAAGGCATGATTCACAGGTCTTCACAGGTCCATCCTGTTGGTCCTGGGAGCTGTAACTGCTAAGGGGGGGGGGGGCAGGAGGAGGTGATCACAGAGCTGGCACCTCTCACCCCTACAGAGCCCCGGATCAGGGAAGTAGGACACCCCCCAAGTACCACCTGATCCCTGGGACCTGGAGAAGCAGCAGGGGTCCGGAAGAGAGTTGAGAAAGAGCGCTGAGTCTCCACCCAGAACTCTGGAGGAGCCTTCTGGACCGGAAGGGTCTTTCCTGACTTCGATGCCCTGCAGTACACTCTTGAGGAAACTAGACTCCTCAGAATGGACATGACTTGCCCAAGGGCACACAACCAGTATATGGCCAAGAAAAGAAAAGGAAACAAGAACCGGAGGGGCAGATGAAGGCTCTGTCACTATACCACACTGCCCCCAAGACAGACCTTAAATTCCTTTTGCCAATAAGCTATAGGACAGAGCAGGCTAATCATGAGGACATGGGGACTATTCAGTGCAGTCTGTGTTCCACACGGGTCCAGTTCACATACCTTTAATTAAATTTAAAAAGATAAGACAGACAATATAAAAACCATGGGGTCACTTTAAGCTAAGGCTTCCGGACCTTCGCTGGTGACCCCCGTGACCCCTCCCTGGGCGCAGGAGTCCAGATGCAAAGCCTCTTCCCGGCAGGAAACCCCTCTCCAGGCCTTTGAATAGTGGGGTGGGGTGCTGGGTCTTGAGACCACGGTGAAACTGTCGTCGTCTCACAACAGGTCACTATTGACGCTCCTTTGCCAGCGCTTGTTTCCTCTGTAGACTCACTTTCTATCCTTACATCATCGGCGTAATCTAAACGTTTTTGTTTTTGAATGACCTGAGGAAGAACAGGGCTTGGGGATTGCCAGGCGCGCACACCAGCGACACCTGGACAAAAGGGAAGAGAGGCAGGAATCTGACTCAGGGGCTCCCGAGCCTGCAGACTTCCTCTCCTGAAGACCCGAGTTCCCGCGCCTAAATAACCGGATTTTCCTAACAGCTTAAAGATCCTAATGGGAGCTATGGGAAGTTCCACTCCATCACCCACCCTCACCCTAGGCAGCCCCGAATGTAGATAACCACGTGGGAGGGGGCTCGAGAATCCCAAATTTCCTGAGGAATAGAGACACCTGCGATTACAGGTCGCAGACACCGGGACGCGCGGCTTCCAATGCCCTGTCACGCAGGCCGGGCGCTCTGGCTGGGCGCGCGAGGCGGCGGGGTTGGAGACCGCAGCGTCCCAGCCCCGCTCTCCCTGCCTCTGCGGAGCAGGCAGGCAACGCAGTCTCCAGCCGCTGCCCGGCGCGTGGCAGCAACCAACGGAACGACTGCAGAAAGGGGCGAGCCTCCAGCACCCGATTTACAAAAAGCACTAAGTCTGCAACCTAGCGGCTGCTTGCTACACGCCCTGCCCGAGTTGCCCGTGCCACCGCCACCTCGAGGCTCGCGGGGTCCCGCCCCTGAGCCGCACGCCGCGCGCTCCCGGTCCGAAAGCTCCACCGGACGCCAAGAAACGCGGCTGCCTCGGGTTCGCCTCCACGGGTGGCGCCGCGCGGCAGGGGCGGCAGGGCTCGGTCCCCAAGCTCCGCGCACAAAGAGCGCCGGCGGTTGGGAAGAGCCGCTGCAGAGCAAAGAAAAGGCTCTCCAACTTTGCCCTCCGCGCCTCCGAGGACCTGTGGGCTGGTCCTCCCCTCGCTGGTGACACACACGCAACTTTTAACAAAGGGAAGCTGCGGCCGCGCCTCGCTCGGCGAGATAACGCGCTCAGTGAGAACCCCCGAGCCGCCCGCCTCGACCATCCGCGCACCGTCGGCACAAAAGCAGCCCCAAACTCCCCCGCAGACTGCAGCCTCGCTCGTGCCTAATTCCCCCCGCTGTCCCTATTCCCGGAAGACCCCAGGCTCTGCGCCCCCTGCCAGCAGCGGCTGGGGTCTCCGGGCTCAGGTGAGCGAGGTAGGGAGGAGGAGAGTCTCGGGGCCGCCCGGAATCTTCCTGCAGGCTGCAGTGCACTGGCACTGAATGGCCGGCAGCCCCTCTCGGGACGCACCCCGGCGCGTTCAACCTTCCCCGGCACAGGTGCGCCTGCTGGCGAGGCCTAGGTACCCGTCGGACTCTCTCACCTGGCTGGACGCGGAGCAGGAGGTGCAGGACGCAGAGAAAATCCCAGGCGCCGCGAGCGCCTCTCATCGCGGTGGCTGCGCTGGCTTCGGAGCTCCGTTCCACGTTCCAGCTCTCGCCCGAGTGCACCAAGCGCGGCAAAGCCGAGCCCCCAGAGCGCGAGCGCCGAGCAGCGCCCCTCCTCCCGCGCCCTCCCCTGTGCGCCGGCCACGCCCCTCCCGGCGCCCCTCCTCGCCGCCCGCCCTCGCTAGCTCCCAGCCGCGCCGGCCCCGGCCCTCGGACGCGTGATCCCGCAGAGCTGCGCCCGCCTGGAAGGGCTATCTGGAAGGGCAGGACGCGCGGGTCATCTCCGCGCGCCCTCGACCCCAAGGCCCTCCGTCTCCCCTCGTCTCCTCCCGGGTGAAGTGGTCGGCCCGCCCCAGGCGGCTGCTGGCCGAGGCCGGTGCTGCCCGCGCGCTGTGTGAAGCCGGGCACCACGCGCAGTGGGCAACCGGCCGGCCACCTGACAGGTGCTCCCCGGATAACAAAACAGGCTCGTACGTGAGGAGGCTGAACGACGCTGGGAATTGGAGGGCGCGGGGTTAGGAAACTGGGTCCCAACATTCTTCTCCATTTCTGTTAGTGTGGCGCCTGGCACCGTGGCAAAAGGTTGAGCCGGGGTTTAGGTAATTCTTTTTGCTCACTTTCTCCACCTGCTCCGAAACTGTAGAACACAGTTGATTTCCACCGTTCAGTGTGGCCTCCGCCCAACAGGCTCTTGACTAGACTTTTCTAGAGACCCGGGCGGCGCAGTGGGGAGGAGCGCCTTGTGAAGCTTGCTCTGGGAGCCCTGGCTTGAGCCCATTTGCTTTTTTCCTTTTCTTTTCTCTCTCTCTCTCTCTCTCTCTCTCTCTCTCTCTCTCTCTCTCTCTCTCTCTCTCTCTCTCTCTCTCTCTTTCTTTCCTTTCTTTCCTTTCTTTCTTTCTCTTTCTTCCTTTTCTTTCTTTCTGTCCGTTTGCTTCTGGAACTCTTTCATTTTTCCTTCCTTTCCTCCTTCCTGTGTTTCCTTCGTTTTTTTTCTTTTAATTTATTCTTTCCTGTTTCTCTGCCTCTGTTTCACACTCCAGTAATGGAGCTAATGTCCTTTTGGCTACCTTAGGGCAGGAGCGAAAAAGTAAAATGATTCTCTTCAGCCAGACTCCACTGCCTAGGAAGTGCTTCCTCCACTTACTCATGGTGGCTTTCCCAGACTGGAGGGTACCAACAGTGTCTGTGTAGGGTGTTGTAATTCTTCTTATCCTGTTATTGCATCCTCACAGAGGCAGCTTTGTGAGTATGTAGAGTATACGTTTTTATTCTAGAAGTGTTCTGACAAACATCACAGACGTAACATGGGGAGACCCAGGGGTTGAGCCTTTATTTTAAGACCTACTCCTAGTAAGGAGAGCGTTTTGCATACATTCTGATAAACCAATAAAACAGGCCTGCAGAGAGCTTGAGGATGAAAACTAAAAGGGAAATACCCATTAGGAAAAACAGAACATAGAATAATTTTGAAGTATCATACAAAATTTGTAATTTCTCAGCTCTCCTGCTCTGTTTAATATTGAAACCTAAGACTCCTAAGCAGGTTTAAGAAAAATAATTTGTAAAGGTATATACTAAAAACTTGTCAGTACCAGAGGATGGTCAAATGATCATTATGTTTTACTGGCTATCTTTACATTTGTTTTTTTTTTTTATTTATTCATTCAAGAAGCATGTTCAGAGTGTCCTCAAGGAGGAGCTCGGGCCTAGGTGCTATTGTTAATACACAGATGTGGACCTTGTCCCCACAGACCTTATGGAAACATCCTGAAATGTGCTAGCAAATGGTTCAAGTTATACAGCTATGGGAGAGGGTCTTATCAGACAAGACCTATGGGGGGGGGTGCTGCTGCTGAGGATTGAACCCAGGACCTTTAAACTGAGCCACATTCCTCCCTCCTTTTTAAATTTTGAGAAAGTGTCTAAGTCATCCAGGCTGGACTGAAACTTTCGGTCCTCCTGTCTCACAGGCTTGGCTATCATTCTTGTTTCTTAGGGTAACAGAGTAAAAGATACCACTGAAAGCAATCACAGGTTTCTGGGATCTTGATTTATTTCTAAAATCCATTTTGTAGTGAGGAAAAAAGTCACCATGAGTTAAAATATCAACATTATGCCAGAGAGAGAAAAATTACAATTTTCTTCTTCAATCAACTGATATTGGAGAGGATAATGTATTCAGAAGAGTGGGTGAAAAGAGACCATATTGCAATTTAATTCCAGTCCAGAAACTTCTATCAGGAAAAAAGAAAAAAAGAATAGAAAAGTATGCAATGCTGGACTGTTGTTCCTGTTTGTTATTCAACAAACATTTATTGAGCACTGAAGTAGACACCAAGACCGACAAAGTAAGACAAAGTCTCTGCCTAGGGGAATTCACAACACAATGGAGAAACAAACACCCAAATAAGAAACTAAAATATCTGCTAACAGAGCTCCTGTTCAGCCAGTAAGCACCAACTCATCCATATTGGCTGGTAGAATATTGAAATCCTTCTGTACTGATATTTAAAAAGCCATCCCCTAAATACCTCTTAAATCCCCTTCACCCCAACCCACTCTTGAGACACCTGAAGTCTCTTTGGATCCAGCAATTACAGATTCAATTCGGAGCACAGGAGAGAGCCTCCAGTACCTGTGCTTTGTAGGTTGTTAGCAATTTGTAATAACACACCCTGTCTGGTTTGGAGTGAAAGAAGGCAAATATAAGGTGATAGTGATACAGGACCTCCAAATGATATAAGGGGAAATAATATAACTTCCAACCTGCTAGATGTCAAATATGCTGAGTTCGTGTTCCCCAAAATCAAAGAATGAATTCTAAGAAACAACTGAGGTTAAGAATAGAAAATATTTATTGAGGGAAAGAGATAGAGCTCCTGAGAGGGGATCCAAAAGTGGGTTGTCACAGACCCCACTTTACACAGGAAGTTTTATAGATCAAAATCACAAGATGGGTACAATGTGGGACAAAACTGTGATCAACGAATAGCCGTTTAGGTTGATCCAATAGGGAAGCAACTCATGTAGGAAGTGTACATGGAAAGAGCAAAGAAGAAATGAGTCTGGAGTGACTGATGCCTATCTAGACTTCATTGCATCAAATGATACTGATCGTAGTATGTTGTTTATCCCTTGGGGAGGTGTGTAGACCTACTCGTTCATCTTTATCTTAAGTCTGGCTCGGGGTGATGTGTTTCAGCCTTTCCTGGATCCAAGGATTCAAAGTCATCAGGATTTGAAAGGTGGGATGTGGTGCAGGGTGTATATGTCTGTATGTAACGTGACTTCTACTCCATCTCTGTCCTTCGCCAATATTTTCTTTCCTGTGGTGCTTTGCTCTCCTCATGTGCATTCTGGCAGCTCCGGGCTTACAGCTTATTAGTGCCAGTGGAAGCAGAGCTTTCTTGCCCCCATGAACACTTCTCATAAAAGTCCTACAATTGCTGGGCATGGTGACCCATGCCTGTAAGCTCAGCATTCAGGAAGCTGAGGCAGGAGGATCTCTGTGAGTTCAAGGCCAATGTGGGCTACATAGCAAGACCCTGTCTCAAAAAGGCAAAACCAAAAAAAGCAAAATATTCTATGACATAAGGTACAATGGTAGTACGATGTTTAATTGAATGTATGTACCATAATTCTGGATTTTAATCATTTCTCTACTTTTGCTGCATTTTCTTTTTTCTTTTTTTGGTACTGGTAATCAAACTCAGGGCCTTAAACTTGCCAGGTAGGCAATACCACTGAGCTATATCTGCAGCCCTTTTTTTCTTTTTAAAGAACAAAACTAAATTTAATCTGAATTGCTTGCAGATTTTTTTTTTTTTTTTTTGGTTGTTGAGTTTTTGAAACTGTCTCACTATAGTTCAGGCTGGTCTAAAACTCACTTTGTAGCCTAGGCTAGCCTCAAACTCATGGTGATCCACCTGTTTTGGCCTCCTCAACACTGAGATTATAGCCGTGTGCCACCACACCCAACTTTTTCTGCAGTTTTTAATGTTCATAAATTACCTGGTGCTGGGCATGGTGCCACATGCCTGTCCTCCCAGCACTTGAGAGGCTGAGGCAGGACGATTGCAAGTTCAAGGCTAGCCTGACCTATCTAGTAAGACACTGTCTCAAAAAACAAAACAAAACATGGGCTGGGGATTTACCTCAGTGGTTCTGGCACCTCCCTTGCAAGTGCAAGGTCCTGAGTTCGATTCCCGGTACCAAAAAAACAAAACAAAACAACAAAAACCACACAACTGACATGGCAATGAATATCTTTGAGAATAAAACTTGCCTGCTTTTGATTGTTTAGATTCCTAGAAAAGAAATCACCAAGATTGTAATATTCTTCACCTTTGGTATTCAATAGACTCTTTTTTCAGTCATCATCGACAGTCATTTCTTCAGCTTCCAGGCTGCCCACCAACCCAGGGCCTGCCTGCCCCTGTGCCATTCTTAAGCAGCTAGGGCCTCCCACCTGCCTGCTATCATCAGCAGCAGATAGCAAGAGCTACAGCTAGATTCAAACAATGACAAAGAGCAGAAAAACCATCATTCTGAGCTTGGGAAGATGGCAGAATGGTGAACAGTGGAGAGAGGGCCTCTCCAAAGCTGGTGGCTGAGAATTGAAGCCCACTGGGAAAGCGAAGATAGCCATTGCAATAAAGACTCAGTGAACTACAGTGTTTGGTGAGTGATTGGAAACCCAGACGTGCTGTGGGGGAGGGTCAGCTCAAACCTGCAGCAGAATTGTGCAGAGTTTAAACCCATAGCAGGTCAGGGATCTCACTTCTGGCCTCACAACGAGAAACCAGCCTGAATCTCAGTGGACTACTATGGCTGGCTCGTTGAGAATAAGTGACTCATATCTGCAGGCTGCTGCCCACACTGTCTACCAGGAACAACAGAGATATGCCTTGAAGGAGAATTTTTTTCTTTTCTTTCCTTTTTTTCTTTTTCTTTTTGCTTTTCTCCTCCTTTCTTCCTCTTCTTCAGTTCTCTCCTTTCTTGCTCCTGTTTTTCACATCTTTTTTCTTGATTGTTATTTCTATAAGAGCTTGAATACAGTTTCTAGTTCTCCTGTTGCTGTTAATTTGTTCTTGCCTTTATTCGTTCCTTCTCTCTTTTCCTCCTGTCTTCACCAGTTTTCCAAAGTTGACAGGATCTTCCTGCATCCTCTAGCCCTATTTCTAACCTTCCCCTTTCCTTCTATTTCTCTATCCCCCAAGCCCCAATTCTTCCTAAGTCTTCTACTTGAAAGGTAAATTTGCTATACGGAAGGGGTTATTTACTGCAAACATATTTCCAGTTGGTACTAGATTTTTATATACAACCTCAAGTCTAGTTTATACAGTAGAGGATGACAGATAAATATTTACCACAATTTGTCATTTTCTGAGCTGTATTTGATGCTATTGTTGTTGCCAATTGCATTACTTTGGCCAAGGTGAAGTGATTGCTCTCGTCAGTCATTCTTCCTGGTATACCAAGACTGAGATTTCATAAGGGCCATTACAGACTCAAAACTCAAAAACCAGCGATACCTGGAAGATGTCTCTGAGAAATAGTCATTCCCTATGGGTTCTAAATACTACTAATAAACATGCTAGCAATAAATAATACACAAACATCAAGCCAGGAATTAAACCAAAAACATTAACAACAAAATAGAAATGAGAAGACACCTAAACAAGATGCAAACCCAGACTTCCAGATTAAGAAAAGCAAATTCAGGAGGCAAAGAGAAGGAATAATCTGAAAGCCAACCATCTGGACTTGCTGAACTTGTAACAAGGGAGGAAATGAAAGAGGCTCTGGAAAAAATAAAATCAGAAATAATTTCTCAGTCAACAACAGAGATGGTGACCGTAATGAAAGATATGATTAATAACTCTATAGCAAACACAGATTAAAAAAAAATAGAGGACGTGAGGAAAATGATAGACTCCATGAATACACAACATAGGAGAGAATTGGAAAACATAAAACACATCCAAACAGATATCCAAGAAATTAAAAATTCCATTGAAAGTTGCTGCAGCAGAATAAATGAATGTGAGGACAGAATTTCAGATATAGAAGGAGGCAGCTAATGAACATGAAAAAGACTTCTTAAAAATAACAAAGGTACCAAAAAAAAAAAAATAGCAAAGGACAGGTCAGGGATTTAGCTCAGTGGTTCTGTCACCTGCCTCACAAGTGCAAGGTCCTGACTTCAATCCCCAGTATCAAAAAAAAAAAAAAAAAAAAAAAATAGGAAAGGATGATGAGAAATCAATCCAGCAGCTACTAGATGATGCAAAAAAAGAATAATTTAAGATTGATTGGAGTCAACAAAGGAGTAGGAGATAGCACAAAAGACATAAATAAACTATCATAGAAGTAATCACAGAAAACTTCTCAAATAGGGAAAACGAATTTGACATAAAGATAAGTGAGGCATATAGAATTCCAACTAGCCATGATCAAAGAAAATCTACACATAGGCACATAATAGTCAAGATTCCAGAAATCCAATATTAAAAACAATGAGAGAAAAGAAACAAATCACATACAAAGGAAAGCCCATCAGAATCACAACAGACTTCTCAACACAAACCCTCAAATCAAGGAGAGCCTGGAGTGAAATATTTCAAGCCCTAAAAGAAAACAACCTTCCACCCAGATTGAAGTATCCTACAAAACTATCTTTCAAAATCAATGGAGAGGGGCCGGGGGTTTAGCTCAGTGGTTCCAATGCCTGCCTTGCAAGTGCAAGGACCCGAGTTCAATCCCCAGTACCAAAAAAAAAAAAAAAAAAAATGACACTCAAAATCAATGGAGAAATAAGTTACTTTCACAATAAAAAAAACACCTGAGGAACTTCATGAGTGGTAAACCAGCACTCAAAAAAATTCTAAACAATGTCCCAGGAAAATACAATAAGGATCACAACTCCATGGAGCCCAACAGAAGGAATCTATCAGGCAATATGAGAAATTAAATGCAGAGGAAGGCTACTCCAACAACAGGTAAAGGTCATGACAAGGATAAGTCAGTACATACCAGTTATAACTATCAATGTTAATGGCCTCAATTCACCAATCAAAAGAAATAGACTGGAAGAATGGATCAGGAAGCAAGATCCAACAATATGCTGTATGCAAGAAATACACTTAAATAAAAAAGAAACTCGCAAGTACAAGGTCCTGAGTTTGATCTCCAGCACCAAAAAAGAAACTTATAGGGCTGGGATTTAGCTCAGCAGCACTGCAAGTGCAAGATCCTGAGTTTGGCCCCCCAGTACCAAAAAAAAAAAAAAAAAAAAATCAGAAAAAGAAATTCATAGATTAAAAGTCAAAGGGGGAAAACAATACTTTATGTGACAGGAACCCCCAAAAAGCTGGGGTAGCTATCCTATTTGCCAACAAAGCAGATTTCAAACCAAGACTAATTAAGAGAGACAAAGAAGGACAATACATTCTTGTAAAGGGAACAATCCAAGAGGAAGAAAAGACAATAATAAATATATATGCACCAAATATTAGTGCACCCAACTATATAAAACAAATATTAATGGACATGAAAAATCAAATAACCACTAATACAATAGTAGTGGGGGATCTTAATACTCCACTGTCACAAATAGATCAATTAGACAAAAAATAAGCAATGAAATACTAGAACTCAATCAAACTCTTGAAGAAATGAACTTAACAGATGTTTACAGAGTCTTCCACCCCACAAAATCAAAATATACATTCTTTTACAGCTGCACACGGGTCGTTCTCCAAAATAGACCACATACCCACTCATAGAACATGTTTAAGTAAGTGCAAAGGAATTGAAGTTATGCCCTGTACATTATCAGATCATAGTGTGATGAAATTGGAGATCAATAGCAAAAAAAATCACAAGAATTTCATAAACTCATGGAAACTGAAGAGCACACTTCTAAATAACCAGTGAATCACAGAGGAAATTAAAGAAGAAATCAGACAGTTCGTACAATTAAATGACAATGCCAATGCAACATATCAGAATCTTTGGGACCCAATGAAAGCAGTCTTACCAGGGAAATTCATAGCACTGAATACTCACATTAGGAAAACAGAGTGAGCTCAATTATACAAATATCAGGCATCTAGAAAAACAAGAACAAGACAAACCCAAAGCTCATACAAGGGAGGAAATTATAAAGATCAGAGCAGAAATCAATGCAATGGAGACTAAGAGAATGACACACACAAAAAATCAATGAAGTAAAGAGTTGATTCTTTGAAAGAATAAATGAAATTGACAAACCCTTAGCCAACCTTAGCAAAAAAAAAAAAAAAAAAGGAAAGAAAAGGCCCAAATCTATGCAATTAGGAATGAAAAGAGTGAAATTACAACAGACCCAGCAGAAATCCAGAGAGGATCATCAATACCTACTTCGAAAACCTATACTCCAATAAGATGGAAAACACAGAAGAAATGGACAGATTCCTAGATATGTACAAATTACCAAAGTTGAAGGAATAAGACCTAAAAATTCTAAACAACCCAATATTAATCAATGAAATTGAAAACATAATTAAAAACTTACCAGTTAAGAAAAGCCCGGGTCCTGATGGCTTCACTGCTGAATTCTACAAGACATTTAGAGAGGAATTACTGCCACTACTGTTTAAACTCTTCAATGAAATTGAAAGGGAAGCAGTACTCCCAAATTCATTCCTGGAAGCAAGCATCACCTTGATCCCAAAAGCAGAGGAAGACCCAACTGAAAAAGAACTATAGGCCAATCTCACTAGTGAACATAGATGAAAAAATCCTTAATAAGATACTGGCAAATACAATGCAGAAGATCATCAAGAAGATCATACACCCTGATCAAGTGGGATTCATCCCAGGGATGCAGGGATGGTTCAACATAGGCAAATCAATAGATGTAATATACTATATCAATAGAGCCAAGGACAAAAACCATATGATCATTTCAATAGATGCAGAAAAAGCATTTGACAAAATCCAACACGCATTTATGATAAAAACCCTACAAAAAATAGACAGTCTCTACCTCAATTTGATAAAAGCCATCTATGAAAAACCAACAGCCAATATCATACTAAATGGTCAAATACTGAAATCCTTCACACTAAAATCAGGAACAAGACAAGGATGTCCACTATCATCACACCTGTTCAATGTAGTTTTGGAAACAGCCACAGCAATTAGACAAGAGAAAGAAATAAAAGGAATAAAGATAGGAAATGAAGAAGTCAAATTGTCATTATTTGCAGGTGACATGATGCTCTATATAGAAGACCCCAAGAACTGCACTAAAGACTTAATAACCAAATTCAGTAAAGTAGCTAGACGCAAGGTCAACATACAGAAATCAATAGCTTTCCTCTATATGAACAAGAGACTCACTGAGAAAGAAATAGGACAAACAATTCCTTTCACAATAGCATCCAAAAAGCTGAAATACCTAGGAATCAACCTAACAAAAGAAATCAAAGACCTCTTCTCTGAAAACTAGACCGAAAGCAGCATGAGGGGTATGAAGAGCATGCAGTGCAGCACAGATGGTGAAGTGGGCCTTGGAGGACAGGGCTGAGAGCACAAAGGTGAAGAAGAGTTTTGTATGACTAGGTGGGGGTGCGCACCTGTAATTACAGCGCTCTGGGAGGCTGAGGCAAGAGGATCACAAGTTTATGCCCAGCCTGGGCAACTCAGGAACACCCTCAAGATTAAGAAAATGAATAAAAGAGCTGGGAGTTAGTTCAGTGCAAAAGCCTTTGAGTTTGATCCCTAGTACTGCAAAGAAAACGGACTTACATGTGTTACAGAATGTGACCTTTCTGCCTTGGACCTCTGTAGACAAGAGTCACTAGTGGACTTTAAGCAGGGTTCGGATGGTGTAAGTTTATGTTCTGGGAAGATGGTGGGGAAGCTCAGTGAAGGATGAGTTGAAGGAGTGCAAAACTCAGGCAGGAAGAAAATGAGGGAGCTTAATGCAGTGATCCATGGAAGAAACGGGAAACTGAGGTAAGTTTACAGAGGGGAGAGGTGAGGGGAGGAGCGCATGAAGATGATAGGTGAACTTCTTAGGGCTGGTGATCAATAGTGTTATGGAAGGCAAGAGCGACTCCAGGATGATGGACCTACCTGGCATGAGCTACCTGTGTTCCCCAAGTAAGACTTGGAGGTAGATTGAGTGAAAGACTGTGGGATTGAACTTGTTGGGTCTGAGATGCTCTGGGTTTCTAAACACCAGATATGCAGGCCTGAGGCTCAGCATGGGTCCAGGCTGTAGAGAGGCAGCTGTGGCCTCAGATCTGGATGAGGTCACTCCAGTGAGAGAGAGTTCCCTACATGGAAAGCAGAGGCAGATGTCATCTCCTTGGGGAATACCCACATGGAAGGGGCAAGCATGTTAAGTAAAAAATCACAGAAAACCATTGTTTTGAACTAGGCTTTGGCACCGGTCCCAACAGACCAGGCCAAAAATCAAAATAGAGGTCATTCAGGCTAAAGTTGCATGTCAGTAATGCTAAAGCTGAGACATTAAAGTGATCTTCCAAAAAAAATGATTAGAGTTGACAGCCAAATTTCCCATACAAGCCAGTCTCATTCAACATGATAATGAAGTTCCCCCTGCCTTAATCCTTAAACAAAAAGATAACCTGAAGCAACCTGTTAACCAATCAGTTGTTTGTCAATTCTGCCTTCCTGTCCCTGCTTCATAAAGAAAGTAACTTTGAAATGATCAACCTGCTTTTTGTTTTTTATTTTTTTGTTTCTACTTTCTTCAGCCTTTTTTCTGTCTATAAAACCAACTCCTCTGGCTCATTGGAATATTTATAGTATTTTATGGACTTAGATGTTCCTTGATTCTAGAATCAACAGTAAAGCCAATTGAAATCTTTAAATTGGCATAAGACCCTAGGTTTGAGCCCCAGCATGGAAGGAAGGAGGAAAATCATTACATTGTTGTAATTTTGTTCCTTGACAGAAAGAGAATCCCAATCAGCAGTGATCAGAGAGGAAAGAATGGGGCTGTGGTAAAAAGAGATTTTCAGGAAAGTGGGAGTGTTCAAATTATCATACCTCTTAGGGAGCTCAAACAAGGTAGGAACAGAAAAATATCATGGAAAATATCAGTTTTTAATTATAAGGACTG
Source organism: Heterocephalus glaber (assembly GCF_053883595.1). NCBI lineage: Eukaryota > Metazoa > Chordata > Mammalia > Rodentia > Bathyergidae > Heterocephalus > Heterocephalus glaber. Next base: position 44,489,049 of record NW_028258325.1, on the reverse strand, counting down.
AGAAGCCTAAAACTATTTAATTAGTTAGTAATAAATTCTTTATTTACCCTAAGTCACTTAATCCTCTCAATATCACCATAAGTACCCTTACTCTTCTCCTGTTACAGATAAGGAAACTGAGGCACGAGGAAATTGAGTAATTTCCACAAAATTTGAATCAGCACAGGAATTCTGACTTGGTAGCCCCTGTGTTACTGTAACATCTCATGCCTCCAGTTAGCCTGGAAATCTTTGGTGAGCTTAAAAGCACGCTCTCATACCCTCCCTGTCATGCACAATTTGTGCAGCCAGAATTCAGATTGCAGTGGGTTGGGTTGTGCATTAAAGTGGAAAAAGTGGACCCAAGAATTTATGCTTTGAAAAGTTTTCAAGGAGTTCTGTAGTATGAATAAGGAGAGGATGAGGCAAGAGATCTAGGGGAGGCCGGAGATTTAGCTCAGTGGTTCCACCACCTGCCTCACAAGTGCAAGGACCTGAGTTCGATCCCCAGTACCAAAAAAAAAAAAAAAAGAGAGAGAGAGAGAGAGATCTAGGGGAGACTGGGGAGTTCTGAGCAGCCTTGAGATGAAGAAGGATCTTGAAGATGCGGGGCAGGTGGGGAGTGATTTTAAAAGGAAGATAGAGGGCTGGGGATTTAGCTCAATGGTTCTGCCGCCTACCTTGCAAGGGCAAGGTCCCAAGTTAGATCCCCTGTACCAATAAATAAATAAATAAATAGGAAGATAGAAACATCATCAAAGAACACATAAAAGAATGAGCACTGGGGTGTACCTCAGTAGTAGATTGCGTCCTTAGTATGTGAAGGCCCCTGGGTTCCATCCCCAGCACTGCAAAAAAAAAAAAAGAAAAACAGAAGGAACAAGTCCACTAACAAATAGGGTCAGTGTTAGCATTAATTTTAAAAATCCTAGGAAAAAATCTCCTGGTGTGTATATATATATATATATATATATATATATATATATATATATATGGCATATATATATATATATATATATATATATATATCGGGGCAGTGTTCAAAAATCAATCAGTCAATAACAAAAGGGTCTCTGATCTAAATCTTTCTTGCCTCCCAGAATGAGAAGTATTTCTAAACTTTTACAGTTGTAATCAAAGTTCCATAAATCCCCTTAGCACATGGTTCAGAACTCTCTTGTCATATATCTTTCTTTGCCTTACACCAGAATTATTTGTAACCTTGTCAGTCCCTCCACTAAATAATAAATTCTTTGAGGAAACTGCACTATAACTCAACTGTGGGTCTCACCGAGGGCCTTCCCAAAAGAAGGCCATCCATTGCACTGCATGTGCAAACCTATAGGTTTGCAAAACTGAATTACAGACAAATTATGCATTTAAGTGCTTTTTTCTAGATTTTTAAAATTTCAGCAGGATTTTTTTTAGCCCCAGGAAATCCAGCATCTTGTGTCATTATTATTATAAATTTGTTATTCTTACAGTGAACATTATGACTTTTTCATCATTTTTACATTTTCCTTTTGATAAAGAAGTCACATTGCATTGCTGCAGGAGTAAGAAATACGTTAAAACTACCAAGTCTTAAAGAGTTGAGTAAATAGAAGGAGTAAATACAGGTTTAACACAAGAAAGAATACAGATAAGTAAGGTTTCCTGGTCCTTGGGGGATCAGGAGGCAGAGTTGTTTATCATCTTGTGTAGTTCTTAAAATTTGCAACTAAATGATCTCAGATTAGGAGTTACCCCTAATTCCTTATTGATAAACACAAGCCCGACAATGGATGAGATAGCAGGATGATCAGGGTACTCTTTACACCTTAGCATAAACCATTCCCAGTCACAGAAGGACCTCTGCTCATTCATTGTCCCCAGGGCGCCAGAGGTTAAAGAACTCTGGAGATGAGGGTATTTAGGGAGAGAAGAACAAGAGAAGGAGATAAATGGGTGAAGGATGAATCTAAAAGGTGTGCTCTTTAAAAACACACCTGATGTTTCCAGTGGTATTGTAAGATGGTCCTATAATTGATCACCTTGGGTGTGAAAGGGCAAAAGAGCACAACTGGGCGTTCCAAGAGGAATGTTGTCCCTAGCAAGGGGCAGAGCATCTGCTGCACCTTTTAGCGAGGAGTGAGCTCCCTTCTGGCCCAGGGCCCTTTAGGAAAGAAATGTCTTGGAGATGTGGCTGCAGGGGCTGAGTGCTACTAACCTCAGCTTGGAGGAAGGTATAAAGAGAGAGTGCGCAAGAGCTCAGGGAGTGTAAGCAGCCAACAGCATTGACTTGTATGTTTTTAAAAAATAATCCCTGGCCAAAGTCATTATCATAGTCATCATCACCTTCCTAATGTAATTATAATTATATATTATTATTCATAGCATGATAACCAGAACTATCCACCTTTCTACTACTGTGCAAATGCCTCTAGGACTTATTAATGGGTCATAACTATGTCAGGATGTAATACGCCTGGTAGCTAATGTTTACAGTATTGAGTAATTATAATATTTCATGTACTGATCCAAGTGTCTGTATTTCCAAGTAGCTGTCTCCTTCAAATAATCTTTGGAGGTAGATTTGTTATTAGTCCCATAGGTCAGATAATTTACTTATGGTCACCCACTAGCGAGCAGTGAGAGCAGGCTGGGAACCCAAGCGTCCTGAGTGAACCTCTATAGTGTGCCACACTACTGTTCCTTGTTAATGCCATACTGTCTTTCTAATACTTGACTGTTCAGAACCACAGTGTAGGAATTATTTTTTCAACTATTCCTGCATCCTCCACAGTGTCTTACACCAGATGAAAGTTCAGAATTGGCCGGCTACAAACCAACCATTAAGTAATTAAATGTAGGAGGAAAGGGAAAGAGAAATAAAAATAATTAAGATGTGTTATGTACAAGTACCAACTCCCCATAATGAATGTAATCATTATGTCCTGCAAACACTGGCTAATAAAAATTTTTTAAATGGAATAATTTAAACCCTGGCAGGATATTTGATGGTTTTAAACAAGATTATTATTTTTAAGCTATGATAACAGCACTGACTAGTATTGAAAGAGAGTCCTTATGATTTAGAGGTATACACTGAGTGTATGATGAATGTTAGGGCGTCTGAGAGTCACTTCCAGTTTTTCTGTTGGGAGGTGGGAGAGACAGGAGGAGGAGGGGGAGTGGGTGGAAATACAGAAAAAGCTAGATTGGCCAAGTGGTTGTTGAAGCTGGGTGGCAGGACACAAGGGTCCATCATACTACTGTAGATGTTTAACTTTTTCCAAGGTAAACAAAATTGTTTGTTAAAATTAGGAAAATGGATAAAACCATGGTAATGCCCTGGCCATAGGCAGCACACTCATGTCCAGGGCTCCTGTCAGCAAGCTTGAACCCAGCCCAAGTGCCCCAAAGTGCTCTGGGCCCAGAGACTTCCTTCCTCCTGGAGAGGTTTGCCCCTAGTGGTCTCTGAGGTCCCACCCAGCTCTAAAAGTTTATGTTTCTTTGATCTGGGAAACATAGTTAAAGAGAAAAAAAGGTCCACCAGCTCCTCCTTGGAGATCTCTGACCCAGAGAGGTGTCTTTAGTCCCCATTGTGCGCTGTACCTCCAGCTTTATTCTTCTCCCTAACTGTGGGACCTTGGGCATTTATTGAACCTCTTTGCACATCAGTTTCCTCAGCTATAAAATGGGGGTGAAAACAGGTCCTACCCACCTCCTAGGGCCGTGTCCACAATTACAGGAATTGATTGGTGTAAAGTGCTGAAAGGAGTGGTGGGCACAGACAGCACCCAATAAAGGACGATACATCTTTTACTATCTGCATATGGTAGCTTTTAGAGCTAATTGTGGCTCAGCAAGGATGCATGATTTAGCCAAAGTCTATCTGTTTTAATAAACAGTGGAGCAGACATTTATTTAACTGCAAGTTTCTGACCATAAATCCAGTGTTGCTTCCATTCAAATTACCCTCCAAGGGCATTATTATGAAAAACAGCAAATGATGAAAGATTATGCTAGACAACAATCTAGGAGGATCAGGTAGTGGCCTAAGACTCCAGCAGATGACTCCAGTCATCAGAAAATAAGTTAACATTTTTTGCTAACACAAAAACTTAGTCTGAGTCGCCTCTGGGTCTTGGAGCCAGCCGGCCTCTCCCCCAGACAGCCTGGAGCCCAGTGCAGAATGCTGGGTGGCTGGAAGGTAAATTACACCAGCCAGCAAGAGCCAGCCCAGCCCAGAGAAGGGGACAGGGCCTTGTTTGCACACTGAAAAGCTTTGCAGCCATGCACATTGGGTCCTTTGAAAGAACTGGGTCTTCCAAGCACTCTGACCTCAGGTGACCAGGGATTATTTTTCAAAATGTAGCTTATGATGAGTAATTTTTCCAGCAGTTCTACCACCGTCAGCATCTCCTCTTCTCTGTAGCCTTAATCTGTCTTCTCAAGATTTTTATACTTTTTAGAGATGTTATGTGTTAGAGAAATGAGATTCATCTCTATGATGTTAAAAATGTGTTGTTAAAGGCAAAGAGAAGGTCACAGAATAGTTTGTGTAGGCTGATTCAAATTAGTTTAAATATTGGGTTGAATGTTTAAATACAAAGTTGTGGATCATTTGACTTTTTTTGTATGGTTCCACCTAATATATGAATATATCATTGAAAAGACAGGTGCCAGTTGTTACTGGTTCATCTTTGGCTAAAAGGGTAAAATTGGGATTTGGGGAGGGTGGGTAGAAAGGTTCACTTTTCTTTGTATCTTTACTATTTGAACTTTTATTATAATACATTCATGTATTACTTTTATGGTTTAAAAATAAAATAAGTTGCTATTTGCCAAATTTAGCTACATCAAATATTTTCTGGAATAAACACAGGAATTAATAAATATTTATATAAATTAAATATTCTTATCCTCAATGCTCTTGCATTTTGCATATGCTAAGACTACACAGTACAGATGTCACAAACCTCTGGGTTCCCACCTAATTAAAGTCTGTGTTTTTCTCAATTTAGAAATGTTTCTCTTATTTAGAAAGGGAAAGTAGTAAGGATCATTCTCTTTTTCTTTGCTTTTTTGGGTGGTTCTATTGGGGGTTTTCTTTTTTTATTAACACATTAATTGTATGTATTAATGAGATTCACTGTGACACTTCCATACATGCACACAGCATGCAGTAATTGTTATATCCACCCTTCTTCCTCGTACCCTACCCCACAACCCTGTACCCTTCCTGGTCTCTAGCAACCGCTATTCTACTTTTAGGTCAATTTTCATTTAGCTTCCACATGCGGGAAAGAACATGCAGAATTTGTCTTTCGGGGCTAGCTTATTGTATCTACCATGATGTCCTTCACTTCCATCCATTTTGCTGCAAATGACAGGATTTCATTCTTTTTTATGGCTGAATAATACTCCTTTGTGTATATGTACTACATTTTCTTTGTCCATTCATCCACTGACAGGCACCTGGACTGATTCCATACCTTTGCTATTGTAAATAGTGCCACAATATTAGTAACCCCTAAAGAATGAGGTAGGAGCCTCAGATGTGTTTCAATTGTCCCATATGCCCACTGACATAGCTTCAGTGTCTGAGCACTTCTCACACTGTGTTGTAAGCCCCCATTGACTTGTTTGTGTCTCCCTGCCTCCACTCTGTTACAAGCAACTGGAAAATGAAGAGCTTGTCTGTGCCTTGTGCCTCCCTAGCACAGCATGTCCAGGACGAGAGGAGCTCATCAACTTCTGTTACATGAATGGATGGTTACATGCAGCGGGAAGGGGAAAGCTCTAGTTCCCAAATTGTCCATTTTTTCTTTTCAAAAAGTGATGTGCTACAGTTAGAGCAATGACAGAATAGAGCTTTAAAGAAGTACTCATGTAAGAGTTCAAGGGCACTGAGCCAAAAGCAAATCGGAAACTTCTTCATGTTTTTGTTCAAAGCCCACTAACGCTTCAACATATATTAAATGTTAATAAGTAGCTATCTGGGTCAGTGGGTTAAGTAATAGCTTTGGTGCAAGGTGAGAGGTGAAGAAATACATGGAAATTATATTGGGCAATGCTCGGCTCACCAGAGCGCAACTTGGATAATAGTATGCTAGTATCTGAGCCATGTTATCGTTTTCCCTATGCTCGTGCAGCAAGCTTGGTACAGTGATCACATTGTCTTTACTTGAGCATCTGCAGGACCTGGTAACATTTTGTACATATTGGGTGAATGCAAGGGTTGCATACTGGGTCACTTTCTTCTTCATAGTCAAAGAAATCAAATGGCTCTGTTTAATGAAACTATTTAGGGGCTGATTAAAGCTTATGGCTCATCCTTTCCTGCTCCATGCATTTGATCATTCTTTTGTACATTCTCATGAGGAGCAGAAATGGAACAAAGATTTTGTGAGCACAAAATTGCTATTACTTGGCCAGGCGTGGTGGTGCACACCTGTAATATTATCTACTCAGGGAGCCTGAGGCAGGATGATCATGAGTTCCAAACCAGCCTGGGCAATTTAGTAAGACTCTTTCTTAAAATACAGAGTAAATAGCATTGGGGATGTAGCTTAGTGCTCTCTGGGTTGAACTCCAGCACTGAAAAGAAAAAATTGCTGCTTCTTAAGAGCAACACAAAATAATAGAATAATAGCTAATCTTTTCTGAGAACTTACTATGTGCCTTTCTTAAAGTCATTGGTTGGGTAAGGAAATGACTGACAGTGCCAGGGACATTTTTAATTGTGAGGACCAGGGAAGAAGGGAGTGTGAGGAGGTGATACTGGTGTTTAGTGAATGGAGTCCAAGATGCTGATGGTCATCCTACAGGGAACACAATTTCCCACAACAAAGAATTATCCAATTCAAAGTGTCATCTGTTCTGTGCCAAAGTTGATAAATCCTGAATTTTTTTCCCAGTGGTGCTGGGGATCAAGTTCAGGGCCGTGTGATGCTAGACAAGTGGTCTACCATTGAGCTACATCTCCACCCCACCCCTTTAAGTATTTTCACTTTGAGACAAGATCTTGCTAAATTACCCAGGCTGGCCTGGGATTTGTAATCCTCCTGCCTCTGTCTCTTGAGTAGCTAGGATTATAAGCATGTGCCACACTGTAGCCAGCTCATATATCTTGTTTTTGATGAACTATCTCATTTAAAACTCAAAGCAACCCTTGAAGATTATTGTCTCCATTTTATGGATGAATAAACTGAAGCATAAAATGCTTAGGTTGTTTGCACTAGACTCACAGCTAGTAAGCAGCTGTCCAGTCCTCAGGAGGTCTCCACCCTGGACTATGATTTATGGAGCATAGGGAATAGGATAGGAAATCTTGGACTGAGTTGTAGCTTTGTGATTAAATAACACAGGATGGCTGCCCTAGTGTCCTAGTGTCCGTCAGCACCACTTTTTAGGTTCTTGGAGGGGTGTGGCTTCAACTACACCTCCTCTCTTCACTCAAAATGTGAGTTCTTCTGGAGGAAAAAAATGAAAAATTTGCACTAAAATTAAAAATGTGAATTCTGTGAGTATACTACCAGCTCTTTGCCATCTTTCCAACTAAAGCATTCTGAGATTGTAATATTTTTTATTAATACTGATTTATAATTAGAAATATTAATGTTTAATAAAAATATTCATAAAGGAATTTGTGAGTAGTTCTCCAAAATAATAAAAGTGTTAGTAAAATAATGAATTATTAAATTCAGCCTTTTCTTGTCATTGAATTTTATTTTATCCATGCATGCTGATGGCAGTGTCCCAAGTTATGTGAAATTCATGAACCACTCTTATATTCCTTATCACCTGTCATTTTCCATATTTATAGGAGTCAGATGTTTAAATATGTCTCTATAAGAGCAGGGCAATAATTCCGACCCAGCAATAAGACATTTCACATGATCATAATTGTGCTTTATACAGAAGGGCTCCCTTTCCCCTTCAAGTTCCCAAAGGACTACTATTGGTAGACTTTACTGAAAATCATCCATTTTCCATGAGACTGAATAGGTTGCATATATAATGGACCAGTGTAAAACACATTGGAAATATTGGCATGTGGGTGTTTTACCTCCTCAATGGGTTATGCTTCTTTCGCCTTCCTACTTCTTGTCATAATCAAATTTCTTGGTTATTGGCTTATTACCACACTTGGCTTATTAGTTTCCATTCCATACCCTCAAAACACTCTCAGCTCTCTGCAACAAAAATGAACAGGCACACAGAAGATCATTCAGCCTACAAACTGTATCTGAAACTGACATTTCTGCTTCAGTGCTTGAACTCTGTTGTAGAGCTCATAAAGTACTGAAAAATTAAACTTCTGTGAAAGAGGGAATGAGAAGGGAAGGAAAAGGCCCCAGAAAGTTCAGAAAGAAAAGTTAAAGAAGGGGCTCTATTAATTCATAAAATTGGAAGATCCTTAAATAATTGAACTGTGGGGAGTTTTTTGGTTTGTGGAGAGTTTAATAAATTGTGTTGGGCTGGGGATTTAGCTCAGTGGTTCCAGTGCCTGCCTCATAAGCCCAAGGTCCTGAGTTTGATCACCGGTACCAAGAAAATAAAAAATAAATTAGTGTTTATAATATAATGTAATATAATATATCTTTATGTGTGTGTCCTTTTATTTAAAAGAAATAATTCAGGGATTGGGATTAGAGCTGAGCTGACTGATGCCCTAAGTTCAGTCTCCAGCACCAAAACAAATAAAAACAAACAAAAAACATCAAATCAATTTACTTGGATGGCTGTTACTCAAATCTAACCCTAAATTAACATTAAACCATGTTTTTGAACAAAATATAAATTAATAGATATTTATTTTTTAGATTCAAGAAAGATAATGACAAATCCAAGTTAGAAACTTCAAAATACCTTTAACTCTTCCCTCACTTCCTGTTCCATTATACCTACCTCTCTAATCCATGCTGCAACAGCAGGATTATTTTTCTTAAATAAAAATATGATTATTCTGAGGCCTCAGCAAAAAGTAATGTTCAATGCCTTAGCATGGCATTCAAGACCCTCTTGATTTGGCTGTAGCTTAGCTTTCTAACAATATGTCTTGCCAGTTCTTGGTCCTTTTTATTTTTTTTCATTCCTCAAGAAGCTTTACCTTCTGTCATAGTAGACCCCAAACATGTCAGTATCATCAGAATCTTTGACCAAAACCTCTTTGCCATTTCACCACCCAGCCAAACCAATCCTTCTAGGCCCAACCTAAATGATTATCTTCACCCTTTTCCATAGCACATTGCTTATTTCTCAACAACAGACTAAAACATCCAAGGGAGATGGGCATGGTGGCATGTGCCTGTAATCCCAGTGACGTTGGAGAATGAGGCAGTAGGATCTCAAGTTTGAGGCCAGCCTGGACAATTTAGGAAGACCTTATCTTAAATTTTTTTAAAAGGCTGGAAATATACCTTAGTGGTAGAGCATTTGCCTAGCATGAGCAAGGCCCTGGTCTCAATCCTTAGCACTACAAAAGAAATAAAGTTCAAAGGGTATTTCTGTCACTTGCAAGATTAAAAAGCATACACTAACTTCTGGGCTCAAACCTTATCTATCCCTTTAACAGAGAATCATCCCCTTAATTGGGGGTCAAGTGTGCTTGGTTTGAATGAAGTGATTATACGGAGTATGTTTTTTACCTTAACTTGCCTTGAGAAGGTGAGAATAATATCTACACTGGTCTGTCTTGGCCTGGGGTACATTTTGAATGCAGCAATGGTATGAAAATATGTTCTAACTACATGAATTCCTTCAATGACTGTGAGCCTGGATGAACCCCTGAATAGGTCAGTTCAAGAGCACCCCAAACATAAGTCTCTCAGCTTTCACTGCCCACCTTCAGGCTTAAGATGTTTCTGAAAAAGTTGAAAAAATTTTCCTATGTTTGTGTTCCCTGAAAAACCACTTCTTTTCAAGATTCCAGTCACACAATAGTTATTATATTGGTACAAGGATTTTGGACTCAGTGCCATACAACTGTCATTATAACTTGCATAAACCTAGCCATTTAGTAATGTCCTTCTCTTGCTAGAACTGCATGTCAACAGTGGTGCAAACATTCAGCCTAAATAAGACCCACTTGGGTGCACTGTGCTCAGGAATTTCTGAACATAAGAATGTCAGTTCTTTGAGTCATTTTTGAAGAAGCAGCCACTACATTCTTTCAATCCTCTACTCTAGCCTTTTGCTTCTTCCTTATAGACTTCTTATACCCCACCCCCTGCCAAAAAAGAACCACAGAAATGGTTCTTCTGACTCAAAAATTAAGGAAGAACTAGCAGCCACTGAGGGTCCAGTAAGGCGTAGGCATGCTTGAAGGTCCCAACCCTTTAAGACTCTGCAATCTAGAGAATCGAGGAATGTTAGCACTGGAAGTGACCTTGGGACAAGAGTCAATAGCTCCAACATCTGCAGGCGCCAAGCAGGAAACATAAATGCAGGATCAGGCTGGTGGGTGACAGGGGTGACTCCTGTCAGAACAGAAAGACCCATGACCCTTTTAAAAGAACAAACACTGTTCTACCTAGCAGCAATTACTGGGTAATAGTGAGAGCCCCATTGTTGCCCAGAATTTCCAACTTTCCTAGGGAAAATGAGAATCAAGAATTTTTTCTTTGGTGAACTGTCCGTATTTTGAATCTAATTGGAATTCATTTTCAAGCCCTATGTAGACTCAGGTAAAATCAATCTTCAGGTTAGATGTGGTCTGGGGTCATCAGTTCACAATCCTTATCCTAGGGACCATTTATCCCTCCTCCTTCATCACACAGATGTAATCCCCAAATAAAACTGACTTCACACAGTGAGTTGGAAGCAAGATGCCTGGAACCCAAGACCTCTGATTGCCAATGCCTTTACAATCACACACCCCAGGATAGGCATTTGAATCTGAGATATTGGAATATAAGTACAGTACCAAGTTAGCCTAGAGGGGTCTTGCCTGGTTCAGAGCATGGATTCCGGGTTCACTTGAGTTTGAAGACAATAGGATAACAGGTCCATTTCAGGTCCTTGTAGTACCTCTGAAGTCCTCCGGAACTGGACATTGCCTCCCTAACATGGCTGATTATTGGATACACCCAAGAAGCCTTACAAAATATAAACATCTAGGTTTCAACCTAAAAGTAAGCAGTCAGAAGCTCCAGAGACATTTATAGTTTTAGTAAGCTCCCAGGTAGTGTGCTGCATTCCCTGCTACTCAGGAAGCTCAGGCAGGGGGATATTTGAGCTCAGGAATTCAGAGCCAGCCTGGGTAACACAGTGAGACCCCCATTTCAGAATGAATGAATGAATGCATGCATGCATGAATGAATGAATGAATTCCCATCAATGATCCTGAAGCTTGGCTACGATAGGCTGGGGAGTCATTATGGATCAGAAACTCCAGATTAATCCCAATCCAAGATAATGGCCCTTCAACATAGAGAAGTACTACTGTCCAGTGAATGACTACATGTTCATTTTTCCATGTTTTAAAAATCACCCTTTTCTAATTTCTTACATTCTCGTTTTCTTACTCTTTAATGGGAAAATAAGAAAAAAGAGCAAACTCTGCGGTAAAATTCCTGGTTTTCAATACTACTGCTAGAGCAAGATATTTTTATTCAGGAATGAACCTGAACAGCTGCAAAGAACTACTTAATTAAATCATGAATGATAAATTCCTCATAAATTATACTTAAACATTTTATAATTTTGATAGTTCATATTTTTTACTATACTCTGTAAACATTTAAGTGGAACTATGAATTAGATTTCAAAATAGATGAGTAATTTTAGACTGTGACATCCATTTCCATAGCATTCCAGTTTATTTTAAGAGGCAATTAGTAGCACTTATAAAAATGTATCTAATTTCTAGGCTAAATCAAACTCAGCAGTACTGGATGCTTGTACCCTCATCAGGCCTATTTTGCCCACAGTGACCAAACAAGTCCACGGAGGCAAAAAAATAAAAATAAAAATAAAAAGGTTCTAAAAGCAAAATGCTTACAAAAAAACTAATTATCATTTTGAAATTGGCTCAGATTCACTTGGGCCAAACTTGTTTGGAGGTCTCATAAATCACTTCTTATGTTGACTGTGTTACTCACTTGGCTAGAGTATTTCCTGATCAAATGTAACTGGAGCCCTTTTCAACAAGCTAGCACAGTCAGTTGTTTATGTTGTTTGGGGCTTACCTTTTTTCCAACATCCATACTAAAACTCAGATTTCCATGGTGACGATGATGATGGTGACAATGATGATGATGATGATGGGTGGCTACCAAATCCTCCTCAGCTGGCAGGACATGCACTTGACTTACCTCATCAAGGCACTGGTTGTTTGCCAGCTTGCAAGACGTATGGCTCAGGAATGGGTTCAAGTATTGCCTTTACATTGTTCTCCCTTTTCTTTGGAAATCTGCAATGTGTTGGTTTTGAATAATGATGAGTTGAGTTAACTTGGTACTGAGAGGAAGAAATGAGTTTAGCGTCTTATTCCATTACCAGAATTCAACAACATAGAAGAGCTCAAGGGTGAATCATTTTTATTCTAGCCACTGCCTACTGTGCCACTTGGAGAGAGCTTTGAACAAATCTCCCCAGGACTCCTCAGGCACAACGCCATCTCAGTCTTGCACAAATACTTTCTGAATTAGTTCTTAATTTGGGATGAATTTTCAGATGGAATTCTTTATTTTCCTAGTTAAAAAAATCCTCCACTATTATTTTCAAAATAATTGTAATAGAGTAGGATTCTTCTGTCAACACATCTGTTAGAAAAAGCAAATGGAGCAAATGGGGTGTTGTTCAGTGATAGAGTGTGTGCTTAGTACATGCAAGGCCATGGGCCAGGGCTTTGATCCTCTGAGCAGAGAGGGAGGGAGGGAAGGAGGGGGAGAGAGAGATAGAGAGAGAAAGAGAGCGCCATACATCTCTTACCTCCAAAGGGGCTGCTGTAACTCACCTTGGACTCATTGTGCATGTGGTAAGGAGACCGTGATACAGAGAGATCTAACTTTTCAAGAAAAGTTGGGGTTGAGATTTTTATACGAAATTTCCCTGGTTTTAAATACTAGCAACTGTTTTAAAACAATTTAAAAAATTACTCAGATCAAACAATACACCACGATGGGATATGTCCAGCTGATAGGATGCCAGTCTCAAAACCCTGAGAACCATTGCTCCATAGAGTTATAGTCTTAGGGCTAAATCAACTTAGACATATCACCCTGGGTAGCTTCTATGTAACACCAATGTATATATAATGAGTGCTACATACCAAGTACTGCTGTAGATATGAGATAAAGCAGTTAACAAAACAGACAAAATGAAACTTACACTCACATTCCTGGAATTTCCAAAGGACAAGATAACAACACCTAAGGAATTGGATGGGGAAAAAAAATCTCAAAGAAATTTATAAGTAGTTGATCATGACAGATCAGCATGTAATATAAAGTTTAATACAATTAAAACTTTAGAAGCAGGCTACTTCATGGAAAATGTAGCCATGTTTAAAACTCCCAGCAGAAGAAAGTGGTTTTTGGGAGGGGAAGGGATTGTAAAAAGAGTTAAGATGTGCTATGTGCATGAACCAACTCCCCACAAGGAATGTAATCATTATGTACTGCAAATATGTACCAATAAAAAGAAGGAAGTAGTCCCTTATTTAACCAGTATATGTTGAGTCCCTAACTTTGTGCTACACAAATTGCTAGACACAAGGGATACAATGGTGAAAAAGAAAAACATGATTTTATCCTGCTATATTCAAGTGTGGGAAGCAGAAAATAAATCAGAAAAAAACCCAAAAGTAGGTAATAAATAATAACAAATGAAATAATCTATGATCAAGACTAAAATAGACATGAACAACAAGAATGAGAATTCTCATTTAAGTAGGGTAGTCAAGGAAGTTCTCCCATGGAAAGTGGTATTTAAATTTGGTGAAGGCCAGGCTTGGTGACTCATGCCTGGCCTGTAATCCCAGCACTTGGGAGGCTGAGGCAGGAGGATAGCCATGAGCTTGAGGCCAGCCTGGGCTATATAGTGAGACCCTGTCTCAAAAAACAAAACAACAACAAAAAAACCCAAAACCCAAACAAATGAACAAAAAACTTAGGCTAACGAATAGAAGAGTCAGTGGAAAGAAGGAGGTGGGTGAAGATTTATAAATAGAATAGTATATGCAAAGGTCTTGGACTTGAAAGAGTACTTTTAAAGGCTGGAAGTCTGGTGTGGCTAAGGGATCATGGGTTAATCCTGGAGGGATGAGCAGGAGACAAGCAGAAGGCAGGCAGGCCACCACATATGCATCATAAGAATGTGGGGGTTACCCTAAGCACAAGGGAAGTTACTGTGTTTCAGTCAGAGGAGTGCTTTGATTTAATTTACACTTTTTGAAAAGCACCCTGGCTATTGTGTATGTAGAACGCAAACAAGGGTTCTGCAAGCATTGACTCAGGCAAATTAATTAAGAGGCCATTAAAGCTGGGTGTGGTGGTCCATGCCTGTAACACAGGACTCTGGGCAGGTGAGGCAGGGGGGTGGCAAGTTTGAGCCCAGCCTGAGCAGTGCAGCAACTTAGCAAGACCTCATTTCAAAAATAAAAATAAATAAAATAAAAAGGACACAGCTCAGTGAAAAGACCCTGGTTTCAAACCCCAGTACAAAAAAAAAAAAGAAAGTAAGAAAGAAAGAAAGAAAGAAAGAAAGAAAGAAAGGCCGTTGTAAGTAGAAACTTCAGTAAAAGCTAAGGGTTGACTGCCCTAGGGAGATCTTAAGCAGGGCAGGGCATAGATTTCAGACACATTTTGTTTAGGGGGTTTTCCCTTAAACCCTTGGCTAGCTGTTTGCTCATTCTTCTTCTTAACTTTTTTCTAGGAAATAAAAATCACAAGGTTGAGAGTCAACTCTGCCTTGATATGAAAAGTTAGTGCAGGAAATGGCTATTCAACTCCAGCTGAGTAACAACATCTCTGTGAACTGACTTGCATTACCCTTAAGTCCGCAAAGATAAAAGTCAGGGGCATGATCTTGTCTGCTAAGTATCTCCCTCAGTGCCAAAAACTTGAGTCACCAGGAGTTCTCTGCGTTCTGAAAGATATGAACAGCACGATTGGCCCTCTTATCAAAATATTTCGTGTGTTTGTTCTATTGCTCACTTGCAAAAGGAATAACAACAAAAAATGCTGACATGATAGAAGGAGAAGAAACTTTACTGTGGCCCTTAACCCAAAACAGTAATGAAGAGTTAGTCTTGGAGAAAGTTTAAATGAGTCCTAACAACTGACTTGCTCTCTGATTTGGGATTACCGTGGGTTGTTTGCTGTTTCACCCCATGTGGTAGAACCTCCGGCCCAGTGGAGCCATCGGGGCCCAGAGAAACAGTGTCCCCAACGAGCTGGGCCTGAAAACTTAGGACATTTGAAAGGGAACATCAAAGTAAACAGCTGGTGTTTTTTTCAACTTGATGCAGAGAGAGAATTTAGGCGAGAGCTCTCGGCTGGAGCCCGGGCTCTCCGCTGAGAGAATGTTCTCCTAAATCCTCTCTTGACGTCTCCCCATTCAAGCAACGTGGGCCCAGCTTTGCACTGAAGATTCACATCTTCTGCAACCCTTTCTAGCATGGGTTTGCCTCTGGGACAAATAAATTTTTCTGAGTAAAAATAAATTGGAGACAGGTAATATATGACAAGCAGTAGAAATGTAAGGCTTGGGGTGTTTGAAAGTCTCTCAGGTTTTAACTTTCCAGCCGGAAAAAAACTGTCAAAAAATCATACAGCACTAGAGTTCAACTTGCCTCACTGAACTTTCTTTTTTTGGTACTGGGAATTGAACTCGGGACCTTGTGCTTGTGAGGCAGGTGGCAGAACCACTGAGCTAAATCCCCGGCCCTGCCTCACTGAACTTTACCATGAAGGGAGACTCAGGATTCTCAACAAACACCAATTCTTTTAGCTGATCCCTGCAGTCATTTTTTCCCAAATCTCTCTTCTTATCCAATCCCACCTCCTAGTAAAGAAAATGTCACCCTCTCTGACTACCCTGTTATAATTGTAAATGATTAAATACTTAATCCAGGGAATCAGTGCTAGTGAAGGATTAACCTGGAAACATAAAACAGAGGTTTTGTACAACTTTAGGAATTTGGTTTATTTATCTGAAGCACTGTAAACTTTTTGGGAGCCTGGAGAGTCTGAATTGTAGGCCTCTTCCCTCAATGTTTCTTCTGTGGATATAATGTGATATAAGAATAATATTACACATATAACACCTAGTATATGTCCAGCAATGAGCTAGGAGATTTATTTGCATTCTCTCATTTTGTTCTCACAATGAGGCTGTGAGGTCATCCTGTTAGTCAGTGGCATACCTGGTGGTCTCACCTGGGCAGTTTGGCTCCTGATTTATGTTCTTATCCTCCATCTCCCCTCCTTAAATCCTCAATCCCTGACTTTGCTCATGTGTCTCTTAAATCCTGGTTCATGTTCTCATAGAATTCTTCTTTTTTCTTTCTGGCTTATATCTTAAACATTTGTGTTTGGTTCCAAAAGATAAGAAGACAAGGAACTGTGAGGGTAATGTTAATCACAAAAAGTAACATCATGAGACCTATCATACATAATGCTATTCTTTTCATTCTTACAATAATGCTAAGAGGTAAATACTATTATGTCCCCTAAGTTATTTCCCCAGGGCAATTCTCATATATAATGCCTGATTGATGCAGGGTTATACAAGCCTGGCCTCTCATCCTAACTGGCGCCAACTCTGAGTTCCTCATGGACCTTTGTTGCACTTCCATGGAGCTCAGTTTTTCCCTCTGCCTCATCTTGGTTACCTAGCACAAATTCATCATAAGACCACTCCCTAAAGATTTTCTGCACATGCATCTCCAGCTTCAAGTCTATTTTCTCAAGAACTCAATATTCAAAAGCTACCAAGAGTCCTAGTGCCCTCTCCTATCCCCTACTCCTTTGCTGTCAATTCACCATACACACAATGATTTATATAGGTCACCCCCACAAAACCTCATATAAAGGAATCAAAGAAAATACTGCTACTCCCATTCCACAGGTATGAGTGGCATGGCTTGGAGAAAAGTGAGTTGGTCAAGATCTCAAATTTAATAAAAAGACGAACCAACTATCTAGATACCAAAGCTTAATGTGGTAGGCTGAATAATGGTGCCTTGCAGATGTCTATGTCCTTAACCTTGGAACCTGTGAATGTACTGACATGGCAAAAGAGGCTTTGCAGATGTGTTTTAATTAAGGATCTTGAGATGAGGAGAGAGCTTGCACTATTCAGTTGGATCCAATGTAATCACAGGGGTCCTTAGAAGAGAGAGGAGGGTTGCTCAGAGCAGAGGAGAAGACAGAGTCTGACGTAGGGTGATTTAAATCTACCCACCAAGGAAGACAGGCAGCCTGCAGAAGCTGGAAAAGTTTTTTAAAAGAATTGCCAACCCATTTATATGATATGAAGACAAACTAATGCATTGGCAAAGGTAAAGAAACAGATACTCCCCTAGAGCCTCCAGAAGGAATGGTTCCCTGCTAATTCATTTTAGGCTTCTGTCTTCCAGAGCTGTGAGATTATCAGTTTGTGTTGTTTTAAGCCATTGTTGGTAGTCATTTGTTATAGGAACAATAGGAAACTAATACAGGTCAGTTTATTCCACTCTCTAACTTTTGTATCTATGGATACAATACTCCTGTCTTTCCACTCTTCTCTTGGAGTAATGGTTAAAAGTGCTCTTCCTTCTGGGGGAACTGAAAAGCTTTATAATGGAGTTTCCTCCCTCGAATTTCCCATTTCCTATGAAGTCATCCAGCCTTTGGTTAACATTTGCCTATTTTTTCCATCCAAGGCAGAGGAAAGGAAAAGGATTGAGGAAGGGGAACTCTTGTGTGTTAGTCAGTTTTCGGCTACTATAGCAAATACCTGAAATAAATCAACTTTAAAAAATGGAAAGTTAATTTGGGCTTATAGTTTTGGAGGTTTCCGTTCATAGGCCATTGGCCCTGTTGCTTTGAGGCCTGTGGCGAGGCAACACTTCATGGTGAGGCACACATGGTGGAGCAGAGCTGCCCATCTCATGGACAGGAATGAAACAGAGAGGGAGAAACCAGCATCCCACAGTTGTCTTCGAAAGCAAGTGCTCAATGACCTAACCCCTCCCCAATAGCGCCAAGTAGGGACCAGCGATTGACACATGTTTGGGGAACATTCCAGATCCCAACCATACCACTAATTATAATGGTTCCAGTGAAACCTTCCTCTGTTTACCTTTGGGAGCAAGTCTGTCTCTCAATATAGGCTGTTTTCTTGTTAGTTGCTGCATCCCAACCTACTTCCCGGAGGTCAGGACCAAGCATTTTGGGAGGCTACAGCAACTAGAAAGGGACAACAAAGGCAAACATAGCAACATCATTCCTCTTCAAGGTCAAAGACTTTCATCACTGCTAAGAATTAGTTGGATTTTGGTTTTCTCCCGTTTGAGACAGGGATAGGAAAAGAAGCAATTCAGTCTAGCTGGAATGAAAAACAGCCTTTACCGAGTATCTGCTTGATGTCTATATGATACTTATTTTACCAAGGAGAAAACTGAGGCCCTGGTGCAGGATCCAAGGTAAAAAGTGACAGAAATGATCAGACCCATGTCTGTCCCACACAAAAGCCCTCAAGTGCTTTTTATAGGCTGGGTTTACCAAGAAACTTAGATTTTAAGTGTGATGGAATTGTGACTATGCTCCACCCAATATCAGGCCCAAACTCACAAATCACTATGCCAATGCTGGCCATTAAACTGCACTCCCCCTACTGCAGACTCACGCTCTGCTCCAGGTGGACTCTCCAGGACCCTCTGTGCCACCTCCTGTACTCTGGGCGGCTCTCACTCCTAAGAGCACCAGCACAGGTCTCTTCTCTATCTCTGTCTCCCAAACTCTCACTAGCACAAGCATCTCCCTCCAGGCTCTGGAATGAAATTCCAAACCTGTGTGGTTAGTCATCCTGACTCTTTTCAAATTCCTAAATCCATGATCTTTGCTCTTCACTTTTAAAATATTTATTTATTTATTTATTTATTGGTACCAGGGATTGGACTCAGTACCTTGTGCTTGTGAGGCAGGCATGGGCACCATGAACTAAATCCCCAGTCTTATTTATTTATTTTTTTTGAGACAGAGTTTTGCTATGTAATTCAGGCTGGCCTCAAACTCACTATGTAGCTAAGGCTGGTCTTGAACATGCAGTAATCCTCCTGCCTCAGCCTCCCAAATGCTGGGATTACAGTTGTGCTTCACTCCTCACTTATTTCTTTTAACTGTTTTTTGGGGGGGTACAGGGTATTGAAGTCAGGACTTCGTGCTTGCTAGGCAGGCATGGCACCACTGAGCTACATCCCCAGCCCTCCTCATTTATTTCTGAAACTACAAAGACTGCTCTCTCTCCTTTGATTAAGAAATATGGACATGTTAAATTATAATTATAGAGCTGGCAGGGTCAGTGGAGAAGGCCCTGTTTGCAGAGGAAGAAACTGAGGTGCAAGGTCTACTCTGAGTCTGTATGAGAATTCACCATGCTGTTGTGCAGTGTTAGTAATGGTTCATGATTTATGATGGCTTGCCTTAGGGTTATTTGGCCTTCTGGTGGTACAAAACTGAAATATATTCAGTAGAAATGTACTTTTGTGAGCACAATTTTATGCTATTGATA
The DNA here is from genome assembly GCF_053883595.1 of Heterocephalus glaber. Lineage (NCBI taxonomy): Eukaryota > Metazoa > Chordata > Mammalia > Rodentia > Bathyergidae > Heterocephalus > Heterocephalus glaber. Next base: position 44,469,360 of record NW_028258325.1, on the reverse strand, counting down.
AGGACCCATAACACCATTCCAGTTTGCACAGCACGTCCTGGATTTATGAACATTTGAGCTGCAAACTTTCATAGGTGTACTGTATAAGACTCAATTTGCCAGATGTAGGAACGAATATGACTTATGAACATTCTCCTGGAATGGAGCTTGTTCTTAAGTCAAGGTCTTACTGTACTTTCAGTACCATATTCAGTAAATTCCATGACATAGTCAACACTTTATTATAAAATAGGCTTTGTGTTAGATGCTTTTGCCCAGCAGTAGGCTAATGGAAGGGTTTCAAACATGTTTCGGGTTGGCTAGGACAGGCTATGAAGTTCAGTGGGTTAGGGGTATTAAACATATTTTTAGCTTATGATATTTCCAGCTCACAATGGGCTTGATGGGATATAACCCCATCCTAAGTGGAAGAGTATCTGTGTTGATTGGATACATTTCTTAATTTCTTGATAAAGAGCCTGAACTCTGGACCCGGACTGCCCAAAGTTCAAAGCCGTCTTCTGCTAGCGGTATGAAGTTGAACAAATTTCTTAACACCTTTGCTCCTCATCTGTAAACTAAGAATAACAGGGTCAGCTTCATAGGATTAATATCAGAATTAAGTGTTTCCTAAATACGTGTAGCTGTACATGGTTCAATAAGTATTAGTTGTACATTATTTTAAAATTATTTATTATTACTATTTTTTCATCCAGACATACCAAATATTTGAATGAAATAGAGTTACCAAAACTACTGCAGTTCCTTAATAGACTTCCAGACAGGGGTGGGCTTATGTGGGTAAGAGCAACACTGAAAATGGAACAGTCAGGTGTGGGCTCCTTTCAGCTGCAAGACTTTGGGAAGTTATTTAACTTCTTTGCGTGTCAGTGTCTTCATCTCTAAAAGGGGGGAAACAAAAGCATTGACAACTTAAGAGTTGTTGAGAAAATGAAATGAGATAATCTAAGCTAAGGATCTGGCTTACAACATAGATTTGACACTGGCTACCTTTTATTAATACTGAAAAAACAACGTGGACTTCTCTCCTTTAGGGCAGTTATTCAGTAAGCCATGTAGAACTACTTAGTATATATACAGCTTTGCATTTATAAAATAATTTATAATCACTATATGATTTAACCAATTAATATTTATTGCTCAATATTGCCCTGGGAAGTTATCTGAGTTTCTCTGCATTTTTGATGTCTTTGAAACTCAAGGTCACGCAGGGATATGATGGTAGAATTTAAAAAAGAATTTGTATGGGCCCGCCCAGGATTTAGCTCAGTGGTTCTGCCGTCTGCCTTGCAAGTGCAAGGTCCTGAGTTTGATCCCTGGTACAAAAAAAAAAGGGAATTTGTAGTCACTAGTTTCTGTGGCTTAATTCCCTGAGACTTGCTTCTTTTCTGTCTATACCTGATCGTTTACTTTCATCAAAAATAAACAGTGCTTGTTGAGTTGGGTATCATCGGACTGTGCATGTCCCTTGAGAAGCCCCAGTCCAGAAGCTCCCCTCTACCTGCTGTCTCCTTACTGAAAGGAAATTTGGTTGAAGTGGAAACTGAGCTCACAAGGTGAGTGGAACATGCTGATCTGGACCTTTAGGGTCAGAAAAGGATCTGGCAAAACCCCAGGAAGTTAGGATGAAGAACATAGGATTCTTAAAACCTTGAAGAGGGCAGAAGACAGTGACTCCTGGGGAAACAGGTCTAAGGGGGGGGGAAATGTCTTTAAAAACAGGTCATGCCTATCTGGAGAAATACAGTGTTAGCAAAACAAAACACAAACAAAAAAACTGTGTGTCCTAACTGTTCTGTCCCTGTGCTCACAGCCTATACTTTCCCAAGCACAGTCACTACGCAGAGGCACCAGCCACATCCAAGTGTCCGGAGGCTGGAGCAAGAAAAACAAAAGATTCTGTAGCCCAACACAGAGCTATACCGGAAATCTGCACAGTGCCCACCTTACCTGCAGGTCCCTGTGACCCCAGAGAGCTGCTGGCCATCTGTACCCCTGCATTGATGTCACCTCATTAGAGCTGACAGGTCACTGCCCAGGCAAATGTGTCTGATAGGAATCAGTTTGGAGTCCCTTTACATCCTGAAATTCCTGTGCACTTTTTCCAGACAGATGAGCCCATTTCCCCCACTAATGAATGACCACAGTCAAACAGGCTAGCACTTCCTTGAATGTAATAGCTCTGAACCAGAAAAACCAAAACAAAAAGCTGGGTTTAAGTCAAATTGTGTGAGAGTGTGCATATACACACTTGTATGTGCAAACTGGACTGCCTTCAATGTAGCAGAGGGTCATGTTTGCTGAAAGATTCCCTTCTGGGGTAAATGAGTTAGGCTCTCAGGTTTTGCTGTTGTTGTCGCTGTTGTTTTATTTCTGAAAGAATGAACTTTTGCCTTTTGTTTCTTGAAGTGATGCATAAATTTCACCTGCAAGTGCTCTGCTTTTTAAAAAAAACAGTGAATAATTGTTACAAAACAATATCTATTGGTAATTGACCCCATTTCTTTGCCTCTGACCTAAAAACAAGTCCCTCCTGGAAAAGGCCTGAAGGGACTTTCTTATACAACAGGTTTATTTACATAACACAGGGAGCAGAGTTTCAGGAAACTCCTCCAAGGGCACTTTTGCCTTGCAGATAAAGCCAGGAGTTTGGAAGGAAGCGCAAGGATCCTGGTGACTTGGTAGAGAAACTGCAATAAACCTGACTACAGAACAGCCCTTCTCTCTGACTTCTGATCTCTGTTGCCAACTTGGCCTCATTCCTCTACCCACATGTTTTAAATTGCTCTGTACCAACTGAACAGAAATCAAGTTCCATACATAGAATTTTGTCCCTTTTAAATCATACCACTTTGTGCTTCCAGGAAGTGGGTCCCTTCTCCTGTGATAACTTAGAAAAATGTGCCCATTGTCTAAGGACTCAACCTACTCAACCCAACTCAAAGGCACCCCTACCAGAGAAGAGCTGGCTCGATTGGGCTGGGTGGACCCTGACCCTCAACCACCAGACATTTCTCTTGGGCTGAAAACAGCAGCAGGTATTCTAAAGGTCAAGGCCTTCTCTTTGGAATACCCACTGTTCCCATTTGAAATTTGAGAAGCATCAGCAAAGAGCATCGTGGCATTTTCTAACAGTTGCCAAGGGATGAGGGGTGATTAGACAGATGCTGGTACCCAGCTGGTTCCCAGCTCCATGGAGGTCAGAAAGAGAAACAATGTTCTACATCAGTAGCAGGGGGTGAGTAGAGTGGTAAATTTAGACACAAGAATAGAAAGTGTTTAGTAACTAGAAACTTTCACAGAGGAAGACGCTCAATAAATACCAGATCAATAAATGTTCCGATGGATGGATGGATGGAATTCTCTGTCTCAGATGTACTATGTAGGTTCACTCCCAAATCTCTTTCATAGCCAAAGGATGGAAAATATATGACCTTGGTGAACAGTTATGGCCATTAATTCTTGAAATCCCTAAGGTGTTATGATCCTACAAATGCTTTATTGAGGATGGCCCTGTCCCACACACTGAGAATTCCCTGACGGGCTTTAGTGGAAGAGAAAGATACTTAAACATGGAGTCCTACTGCCTAAGGAGGCATTTATGAGGGGATGCTACATTGAATTTAATGTGGAATACGAAATTTGGCTTACAATTCAACCTGTAGATTGAATACATGTATTTTTATTGATATTTCTCATTAATTCCTTCAGTCATCAAATATTTACTGAGTGCTTAGTGTATCCCAGGCACATTCTAAACTCTAGAAATGTAGTAGCACACATAGCAGACAAGCTCCTTGCCTTCCCAGGAAAGAGGGCAGAAAATAAATATGCAATGTGTTAGGTGGTGATAAATATTAAGAGGAGAAATAAAGCAAGATAAGCAGTATAGAGTCATAATAGAATACTGATTTATACAGGCTAATCAAGACAGGCACTCTAATAAGGTGACTTTTGAGCAGGTAAGATATTTGAGAAGAAAGGAGCAAGCCATGCTGCTGTAAGAGAGCAAAGCATGGCTAGGGGAGGAAATAACAAGTGCAAAGGCCCTGAGGCTAGAATGAATTTACATTATTCCAGGTATACTAGGAAGCCATCACTATAGGATCAGAGTGAAGAGGGAAAATGTCAAAGGAGATGAGGTCAAAGATATAGCAGAGCCAGACCTTGCTGTACCTTTTTTTTAAAGAGTGACACAGGAAAGCACTGAGGAGATTTGAGCAGAGGAATGACAAGATATGATTGTGTATTACAAGGACAACTCTTGGTGCTGACCAGAGAATTAACTGTCTGGAGGAGGGTGGCAGGGGGAGCCCAGTCAGCAGGTAGGTAACCACAGAAATGTAGGTGAGAGATGACGCCGTCTGGACCTGGGATGGTGGGAGTGGAGGCAGTGAGAAGTGGTTGGATTTGGGATATATTTTGATAATAGAGTTGATAGATTTTCTGTGATTGGAAATCAGGTATGAAAAGAGGGGGAAGAGAGAGAGAGAGAGAGAGAGAGAGATAGAGAGTGAGAGAGAAACAGAGACAGAAACAGAGACAGAGAGGGACACAGAGAGACACAGAGAGAGACAAAGTTCAGGCCCAACCACCCGGAAGATTGAAGGTGCCACTTACTGAGAGGGGGAAGCTTGTGCTCCAAAGGACGGAAGCAGGGGCTTTGATTTGGACAAGTTAAGTATGTGGTGCTGATGAGACGTCCAAGTGCAAATGTCAAGTCAGCAGCAAAGGATGCCAGTGCTGTCTGCAGTTCAGGTGAGGACCAGGCTGACTAACACTGAGAGATACAAGCACAAGGTCAATGCAAAAAGCCTTGAGGGTGGCTAGGATGTGAGAGTGGAAGGAGAAGAGAAGAGGCCCGAGCCTGAGAACTTGGGGGCAGTATGGCTCGTGGAGATTGTCAAGAGATCAATTCTCCTGGCTCTAAAAAGCAAAATCGTAATAATGGAATTCTTGGCTCAGCAGTAAACATCATTGTACATGATCACAATAACTGCTAAATAGTAATTTAAACAAATATTCCATATTATTAAACCAAGAGAAAAGAAGAAAACAGAATAGGCGTGTGTGGAGGTATGAAATGACACGTGATCATTTTACGAATTAGGAATATAATAAGTAATATCTAGAAATGTAAATAATGTAGCAGTATAATGATGACAGAGAAATACAGAAATAAAACCAGGTGAAAGAACTAAGAGAGTAGAAAATATCTTCCTTTGGGGAGTAGGGATGAAGAGCAGAAAAGAATGGAGCATGGAACTACTTTTTCATTCATCCTTTATACTAAAGTGGATGAATGAACAAACAAAATTTGGCATATCCATGCAGTGGAATATTATTTAGCCATAAAAAGAATAAAGTATTGATATCTGTGACCACAAGCATATTCACAGCATGAACATTATGCTAAGTGAAAGAAGCCAGACAAAAAAGATCGTATTTTGAATGACTTCGTTTATATGAGCTATTCAGAAAAAGCAAAACCATAGGGACAAGGTAGACTAGTAGTTGTTAGGGGTTGGGGGAAGGAGGAATAGAGGATCCTGGATTTCTTTTTTGGGTGATGATAAAATTCTGGAATTTGAAGCCAGGTGTGGTGGCACACACCTGTAATCCCAGCACTCAGGAGGCTGAGCTGAGAGGATCACTGCCAGTTTGAGGCCAGCCTGGACTACATAGTGAGTTGAAGGCTAGCCTGAACTTCATGGTGAGACTCCATCTCAAACAAAACAAAACAAAAACCCCCAATAAATTTGGTATGTGGAATGATGGTGATGGTTGTGTAACCTTGTGAGTATATAAAAAACTACTGTGTTGTATGCTTTGACAAGGTGAATATTAGTGTATGAGATAATATCTCAATTTAAAAAATCATATACCATTTGAAGTGTTAAATTATATTACCTCAATAAAAATAAAAATTAATTAAAATTGTATTAAACTTAAAACAAAAAGTACTTTTGAAATGGATAAAAGCACCGCTCACTCAGCTCATTCAATTTAAACCCATTTACCTTATATCTGCAAGGATTCACATGATGCATTTCCTCTGCTCATGCCAAGCTCCACTGTCCCACTGGAATTTTAAAAATGCGAATTCAATGCTAAAATTATTCATGATTTTGAGATTGCCACAGGAGGGCATTAAACCAGACCCAAGGCCCTTCTGAGCAAAGGGTCCCAAGCCCACCCTAGCTGGAGAACCTAATTATCATCCACAGCCAAGCTTCAAGTAAGTGTGTGTGTGTGTGTGTGTGTGTGTGTGTGTGTATCTGGGTAGGCAACAGAAAGATTCTGAATTGGTTCAATATGTAACAAACCTTCACCTCCTCTTCCTTCCTTTTCTAGATCTTCTATTCATCTCTTGGTCTTTTTCCTTCTTTTTATCTACTTTTAAAAGGAATGTTTATTTTAAACCAATCACCACTGTCTTCTAGTAAACCATATGCATTTTTGCCTTCCCACTATTTTGCTTCTAAATTTCCTCTGTCTAGTGTCATTTGGGCTGCTATAACAAAATACTATAGATTATGTGGCTTATAAACAACAGGAAGGTATTTCTCATGGTTCTGGAGGGTGTAAAGTTCAAGAGGCGGAGCCAGCAGACAGAGTCTGGCGAAGACCTATTTCTCATAGACATTGCTTTCTCACTGTTTCCTCACCTGGAGAAAGGATGAAGGATCTCTTTTACTTATTTATTTTTTAATTTTTTGGTACTGGGGATCAAAGTCATGACCTTATGCTTTCGAGGCAGGCGGCAGCACCACTGAACTAAATCCCCAGCCCAAGAATCTCTTTTAAAGTGCATCGATTCCTTGAGACCTAATCCCCTCTCAAAGTCCTCCTCTCCTAAAATGACCAGTTTAACGGTTAGCTTTTCAACATATGAAATAGCATCCTCTTTGACAAGTCTAAGCCAGCTTGTCCCTCAAAACTCTCCTGTCACTTTATCCCTGATCAATTTCCATCTTCCAACATTGACAGGTGGCTTCATACTGCAGCAGACCCTCTGAACCCTTCAAACAATTTTTTACCCAGAGAATTAAGTTAGGAATCCTTCTGGCTTTGTTTTGTTGCATCTTGTTGTGCTATGTTGTTTTTATATTTTCAACTACATTAGGACTTTTGACTGCAGAAAGTCCCTTATGTTTCTTTAGTACCCTTCACCGTTCCTATTACTGCTATGTGCATGGTGTGCAATAAGTGAATGAAGTGAATGAATAAATGGAGGTGTGAATGAATAAAGAAATCAGAAACTCTGGGGTGGAAGTCAGAAAAATCTGAGCCTATATTGTAACTTTTGCAGACAATATTTGACAACCTGTGAATATTCTTCTTCTAGCCTATTTCTCCAGTTATTAAATTGAGACATTTTTGGTACTGCTTCACTTTGACTACAACAAATTGCGTTATTACCACAATACTTACAATTTCTTGAGAGAAAAGAACTATAGAGCTATAACAATTTTACCATAACTTTCCCTCTCAGTTCTCACAAGGATGGTGAGGACCTCAAAAAAGCTTCACTGTTTCCTATCACTTATATTCCTATCTAGTATTATATTCTTAATGCCAAAAAGCATCACTGATTCTAAACAAGAGCAAGCAAATATTACTGACCCCTGGTATATCTTGGAAAAAGAAAAATATACCCCTAGTTTATAAGCCTATGTCCTGCATTGTACTTTAGTTTAAGAACTGACTCAGACACAAAATGAGTATAAATTTAGATAGGTTATCAGTGGCTTGGACATGACAAAAAATACTAAATTTGTAGAAAAATTGGTCTTTCTATTGACTTTCAAGGAGAGATAGATGGCTCCCTGAAATGGCCTTATTCAAGTGTGAAGTTTTGATAGAGTATTTAAGTTTCCTTTCCCTTCAACCCAAGCCCCACAAGAGAGCCTTGTCCAACCTATCTGAACAATGCCAATTCATCCCTGAAAGGTATCCTCAAAAAAGAATCCTAACAGAGGCCACATGGCATCTGAATCTGCACAGCTGAGGTGCCAGGGGGAACATAAAGGCCATGGTGAGCCCCAGAAGATAGAGCAGAAGTGAACAACACAGAGGGCCTTTCTGACGCTCCTCAGTGAAAATTGAAGCCCACTAGGAAAGTGAAGAAGAACTCTTCACACTGGACCATCACGGTTGGTAAGTTGGTGGGATCTGCACCTCCCATAGAAACCCAGACTCATGTAGGGGGAGGCCAGCTGGAACCTGCAGTAGAACCTTGCAGAGTTTAATCCTGCAGGAGGTCAGGGACCTCAACTTGGACCTTGCAGCCAGAAGTCAGCCTCAATCTCAGTAAACTACAGCTGGCTTGCTGAAACTAATTGATTTAGACCAGCACACTGCTGCCCACATTGCCTACCAGGACAGCAGAGACATATCCTGAGGGAGACCTTTTTTTAATCATTTGTTTGTTTGTTTTGTTATATATATTCTTTTCTCTCTCCCTCTCTCTCTACCTTCTGGCTCTATGTTTCTCTCCCTTTTTGTTCCTGTTCCTTTCCCATTCTGAATTTTTTTCCCTCTCTCTGTCCTCTCAACTATAGGAAGGTGAATACAATTTCTAGCTTCCCTATTGTTGTCAGTTTTTTCTGTACTTGTCTCTGTTCTTTCGCTCTGCCTTCTCCTCCTGTCTTCAACAGATCCCCACAATTTGCGTAATGATCCCGTGTCCTCTAGCCTCACCTCTACCTTTCCCTCTCTCTCTATCTCTCTACCCCTCCCTCACCAACCCCTGCTAAATCCTTATCCTGAAGGGTAAATTTGCCATATTGAAGGGTTTACTTACTACAAACATATTTTGGGCTGGCCCTAGATTTTGATCTAACTCATGCAGTTAAAAGTGACAGATTAATTGCTCCACAAATTATCATTTTCTAAGCTGTGTTTGATGCTGATTGTGTCAATTGGGCTGAGGTGTTGTGATTGATCTAATCAGTTGTCCTCCCTGGTATACTGAAAATGAGATTGCCTAAGAGTCATTAGAGACTCAAAGGCTAAAAAGTCCAGCTATACCTAGAAGATATCTCTGAGAAGCAATCACTCCATAGGGGCTCTAAACACCAGTAATAAAGATACTCAAAATAAGAAATATTAGAGTATCAGCCCAAGAATTAAAGCAAAAAACAGCACCAACAACAGAATTAAAAATGAGAAGACACCTTGGCAGGACACAAACACAGACTTCCAGTTCACCAAAGGCAAATTCTGGGGGAAACCAGGTGGAAAAATATGACAATCAACCACCTGGACATCCTGAACTGATAGCACAGGAAAAACAGATGAATGAGGCTCCAGAAAAATTCAAAACAGAAATAATTTCCCAGATAACTACAGAGATGGTGAGCAGAGTAAAAGACATGATTAGAGACTCTAGAACAGAAACAGATAAAAAAAAAATAGATGAGCTCAGAACCATGCTGGAAGCCATGAATGCCCAGCATAAGAAAGAAATGAAACCATGACTGCCCAACATAGGAAAGAAATGGAATCCATGAAACAGATTCAAACAGATATCCAGGAGATTAAAAACTCCATTGAAAGTATTCATAACAGATTGAGCAAATGTGAAGATAGAATATCAGATATAGAAGACAGTTGTGCTGTTAGTGACCATGAAAACAGAGATTTCTTCAAAATAGTAAGGGACCATGAGAAAACAATCCAGCAGCTGCTAGATGATGCAAAGAAGAATAACATAAGACTGATAGGAGTCCATGAAAAGACAGGAGAAAGTACAAATGATATAAAAAAACTGTTCACAGAAGTAATAGTAGAAAACTTCCCAGGCAGAGGTAGAGAATTGGACATACAGATAAGTGAGACATATAAAACTTCAACTAGCCATGATGAAAAAAATCTACACGTAGCTATATAATAATAATAATATATATATATAATATTATATATAATAAAATAACACGTAGCTATATAATTGACTATATAATAGTCAATATCCCAGAAACCCAACAGAAGAACAAAATCCTACAAGCAGAGAAAAGAAACAAATCACCTACAAAGGAAAGCCCATCAGAATCACAGCAGACTTCTCAACACAAACCCTCAATTCAAAGGCTAGAGTGAAGTATTTCAAGCCCTTAAAGAAAATAAAGTCCAACCTAGACTGTTGTATCTGGCAAAATTATCTTTCAAAATTGATGGGGAAATTAGATACTTCCACAAAAAAGAACACCTGAGAAATTTCATGAACACCAAACCAGCACTCCAAACAATTCTAAACAATATCCTAGAAAAAGACAATGAAGGTCACAACTCCATGAGGCCCAAAAGAGTGAAGCCACCAGGCAAGGCAAGAAACTAAAGAGAAAGGGGGGAAAAATAAAAACTAAAAGAGCCAACAACAGTAAAACATCATGACAAGTGTGAGTCAATATCTATCAATTATAACCATCAATGTTAAAGGCCTCAATTCACAAATCAAAATAAATAGACTGGCAGAATTGATTAAGAAGCAAAATCCAACAATATGCTATATACAAGAAACACACCTAATTCAAAAAGACATTTATAGACTGAAAGTAAAAGGATGGAAAATAGTTCTCCATGCGACAGGAACCCAGAAAAAAGCAGGGGTAGCAATCTTATTTGCAGACAAAGTAGATTTCAAACCAAAAGTAATTAAGAGAGACAGAGATGGTCACTACTTCCTTGTGAAGGGAACTATCCAAGAGGAAGAGATGACAATCCTAAATATATATGCACCAAATATGAATGCCCCCAACTATACAAAACAAATATTAATAGACATGAAAAACCAAATAAACACTAACACAATTGTAGTGGGGGACCTTAATACCCCACTGTCACAAATAGACAGGTCATCTAGAAAAAAAATCAACAAAGAAATTCTAGAACTGAAGCAAGCTTTTGAACAAATGGACTTAATAGATGTCTACAGAGTGTTCCACCCCACAAAATCAGAATATACATTCTTTTCAGTTGCACATGGGTGATTCTTCAAAATAGACCACATGCTAGCTCATAGGGCATGTTTAAGTAAATGCAAAAGAATTGAAGTTACCCCCTGTATATTATCAGACCATAGTGCAATAAAATTGGAGATCAATAACATAAGAAACCACAAAACCCCCACAAACCCACGGAAATTGAATAACACCCTCCTGAACAACCAATGGGTGACAGAGAAAATTCAAGAAGAAATTAGACAGTTTCTACAAGTAAATGATAATGCATACAGGAACCTTTGCAACACAATGAAAGCAGTTCTACAAGGGAAATTCATAGCAGTGAATGCCCATATTAGGAAAACAGAGAGAGCTGAAATAAACAACCTAATTTTGAACCTCAAGCTCCTAGAAAAAGAAGAGCATAACAAACCTAAAGCTTGTACAAGAGAGGAAATTATAAAGATCAGAGCAGAAATCAATGCCATGGAGACTAAGAGTATGATACAAAAAAATCAATGAATCGAAGAGTTAGTTTTTTGAAATAATAAATAAAATAGATAAACCCTTAGCCAACCTTATCAAAAATAGGAAAGAAAAGGTTCAAATCCATGCAATTAAGAATAAAAAAGGTGAGGTCACAACAGATCTAGCAGAAATCCAGAGGATCATCAATACCTACTTCGAGAACCTGTACTCTAATAAAATGGAAAACACAGAAGAAATGGTCAGAGTCCTAGATACATATGAATTGCCAAAGTTAAATGAAGAAGATATAAAAATTCTAAACACTCCAATTACAATCAGTGAAATTGAAAATGTAATAAAAAATTTACAAAGAAAAGCCTAGGTCCTGCTGGCTTTTCTGCTGAATTCTACAAGATATGTAGAGAAGAACTATTGCCCATTACTCTGTAAACTCTTCGGTGTAACTGGAAGAAAAGCAATACTGAGTGAAGCTCAGCCGGTCCCAGCACCCGGAAGGAAGCTCCCTTACCTCCATCCCAGGCTCCTAGGGCCAAGAAGGTGAGCCGGTCCCAGCACCCAGAAGGAAGCTCCCTGCCTCCATCTCAAGCTCCTAGGGCACAGAAGTTGAGCCGTGTGGGTGCCAGAAGCACCGCCCCCCCCCCCCCCGCGGAAATGAGAAGACACATAAACAAGCCTCAAAAACAGACTTCCAGATCATCTACAGCTACCCCAAAGGGAAATGAGATGGAACACTCTTGATACTCAACCACCTGGACTCTCTGAACTGGCAACAAAAGAGGATCTATGAAAAATGAAATCAGAAATAATGACTCAGATAACAGCAAAGATTTTGCTCATGATGCAAGACATGATTAATAAATCTAGAGAGGACACAGATAAAAAAATAGAGCAGCTGAGGAACATGATGGAATCCAAACATAGGAAACAAATGGAATCCATAAAACAGATGCAAACAGATTTCCAAGAGATTAAAAACTCCATCGAAAGTCTGTGCAGCAGAATGAATCAATGTGAGGATAGAATTTCAGATATAGAAGATAAGATTGCAATTAATGAAGAAAAGAAAAATTGCTTTAAAATTGTAAGGGAATATGAGAAATCAATCCAGCAGCTGCTAGACGATGCAAAGAAGAATAACATAAGACTTATTGGAGTCAATGAAGAAACAGGAGAGAGTGCAGATGACATAAAAAAAACTCTTCACAGAAGTGATGGCAGAAAACTTCCCAAGGAGGGGAAAAGAACTTGACATACAGATAAGGGAGGCATATAGGACTCCAGCTAACCTTAATAAAAAAAAATCTACACATAGGCATATAATAGTTAGGATTCCAGAAATCCAACAGAAGAATAAAATTCTGCAAGCAGTGAGAGAAAAGAAACAAATCCCATACAAAGGAAAGCCCATCAGAATCACAGCAGATTCTCAATGCAAACCCTCAAGGCAAGAAGAGCTTGGAGTGATGTATTTCAAGCCCTAAAGGAAAACAGCCTCCAACCAAGATTGATGTACCCTGCAAAACTATCTTTCGAAATTGATGGAGAAATAAGATACTTTCATGATAAAGAGCACCTCAGGAACTTCATGAATACCAAACCGGCACTCCAAAAAATTTTAGACAATACCCTAGGAAAAGACAATGAGGATCACAACCCCAGGAAACCCAGCAGAATGAATCCATTGGGTGTGACAAATTAAACGCAAAGTGGGGGAATCCAACAAAAAGAAAAAGTCATGACAAGGCTTTTAAAACTTTTGACTTCATCTCCCTAATGAGTATATAATTCAATCTTATTATTGTACTGATTAGTATTTTTCTGATTCTAGAATTGCACACCATTCCTTGTGCTATACTGGCTATGTATCATCTTCTTATGTCTACATTTTAATTGGGTTGTCTATTAATGAGCTCTAAGAATTCTTTATATATTCTGGTCATAGGTTATATGCATTGTAAGTATGGTCTGTTTAAGGACTACTTTTCATTTTAATGATGTCATTTAAAGTTCTAAATTTTGATGGAATCTCATCAATTTTTTTTCTTTTATACATCATGGTTTTTGTATCCTAGGTAGTTCTTGCCTACCCTGAATTCATAAATATTTTCCCTTATAATTTCTTCTTAAAGTTTTACACTTTTAGGCTTTCTTATTTAGGTTCATAGTTATTTTCATGTATGGAAATAACTTCATGAAATAACTTTCAAGTTATTTTCATGTATGGAAAAAAAGAGTTGAGGTTAATTTTTTATATACGGATACCAGGTGTTCTAGTGCCATTTGCTGAAGACACTATCTCTTCCTTGGCTCTTGAATCAAGTTTATATTCTATAAAATGCTAATGTTAAATAATCTTTCAAAACTCAGTGGACCATATATGTGTGTTTCTATTTCTAGATTCTCTGTTTTATTCCAATGATCTATATGTCTTTCCTTACACCAACACTGCCTTGATTACTGTAGCTTTAGAAGAAGTCTTAAAATTGGGTGCTAAACATCTTCCAACACTGTTTTTGTTTTTGTTTTTGGCTTTTCTGGGTCCTTTGTACTCCTACACAACTTTAAAATTTCAATATCCAATTCTTCATTTATAGCAAGTATACATAGACCTGAATTTTTATATATACCTTGTGTTTTCTAATCCTGCTAAATTCAAGTACAAGTTCTAGGGGCTTCTAGAGATTTCTTAGTATTTTCTCTGTAGATGATCATTTCGTCTACATATAAAGATTTTGCTTCTGCCATGCCAATCCTATCCTAGTTATGTCATTTTATTGCCAGACTATTTTGGTTTAGCTCTATGTTTCAAAGTCTAGTGGACAGATGAAGAGTAGGCATATATGCCCTTGTTTCCCACTTTAGGGAGAAAGCATTGTATTGTCTCCATTTGTAGAAGGAGTTTTTGTTGGAAGTATGGAGTATATGTCTTTGATCTGTTCAGAAGGTTCTGTTCTACTTCTAGTCTCCTGATAGCTTTTACTACGAACCGCTGTAGAATTTAGTCCAATACTCTTTCTCCAACTAGTGACAAGATCATACCGCTTTCTCCTTTCCTCTGTTAAAATGATGACTTTTGGGGGTGGATCTTCCAATGCTGAACCAACACTACCATCCCTATAATAAAACCACTTTCTACATACTGCCAGATCTGACTTCTAATAGTTTGTTTTGTTAAACAAATTTCTATCGATGTTCATACTTTTTTCTTCTATTATCTTTATCCAGTTTTAGGGTTAGCACAATGTTGAGTTCCTAAAATGAGGGGAGAAGTGTTCCTTCTTTTTTCTGCTTTAATTGTTTGATATAATTTATCAGTTAAAATGTTTATGAGCCTGCTGTTGTCATATAGGTAGGTTTTCAATCTAGGAATATACTTTCTTTAATAGGTGCTATTCAAATTTTATATTTCCTCCAGAGTTAGTTTCATTAATTTGTCTTCTAAGTTACTTCTTAGAAGTTGTCAAAATTTATTTCAAAAAAGATTTTTGTAATATGCTTTCTATATCCTTTTAAATTCTGTAAAATCTGTGGTAATGTCTCCTAGATCCTAATATTGTAATTTAAAAAAAGGTATAACTGATATTGTGTAACAGGAAGAAAAAGTCTAAAAGAGCAGGGGAAGTGGGAGGGGTAGGCGAAGGGAAAAAAGAGAAAGGAAAAAATATGAGAAGAGGAAAAAAATGGAAACAAGGTTGTTACAAATAGGGAAGGGTGGAGGGGGTGAAGGGAGAGCAAGGGAAGGGGAAAAAAAATAAGAACCAAGAGACTCATGTAATGGTACAAGATCCCAATGATGAATGTAACTGTATTGTATACCTAAAATGTACCAATAAAGTTAATGGGGGGGGGAGAAAAGCAATACTTTCAAATTCATTCCTGGAAGCAAATGTTACTTTGATTCCAAAACCAGGGAAAGAGCCAACCCAAAAAGAGAACTACAGGCCTATCTCCCTAATAAACATAGAATGCAAAAATCCTCAACAAGATACTGGCAAACAGAATACTGAGCATCATCAAGAAGATCATTCACCCTGACCAAGTTGGATTTATCCCAGGGATGCAAGGGTGGTTTAACATATGCAAATCAATAAATGTAATACACTATATTAACAGAGCCAAGAAAAAAACCATATGATCATCTCAATAGATGCAGAAAAAGCATTCGACAAAATCCAAAACCCATTCATGATAAAAACTCCACAGAAAATTGGAAAAGAAGGTCTTTATCTCAACCTGATTAAGGCTATATATGAAAAAACAAGAGCCAACATCATACTAAATGGTCAAAAACTGAAAACCTTCATGTTAAAATCAGGAATAAGACAAGGATATCCACTATCACCACTCCTATTCAATATAGTCCTGGAAACATTAGCCACAGCAATTAGACACGAGAAAAAAATAAAAGGAGTAAAGATAGGAAAGGAAGAAGTTAAACTGTCATCATTTGCTGATGATATGATACTCTACATAGAAGATCCAAAAAACTCCACCAAAAGACTTCTAGAATTAATTGACAGATTCAGTAGAGTAGTTGGATACAAGGTCAACATGCAAAAAACAAGTCTTCTTGTACACAAATAGTGGACTCACTGAGGTCAGGGAAACAATTTCTTTCACAATAGCATCCCAAAAAATGAAATATCTAGGAATCAATCTAACAAAGGAAGCAAAAGGTCTCCACACAGAAAATGCCAGCATTCTGAAAAAAAGAGATCAAAGAGGATATAAGAAAATGGAAAGACATCCCTTGTTCCTGGGTAGGAAGAACCAATATAGTGAAAATGGCCATACTTCAAAAACTGCTATATAGATTTAATGCAATGCCAATTGAAATTCCAACAATACACTTCACAGAACTAGAGAAAACAATACAAAAATTCAACCAGAAGAGACCTAGAATAGCAAAAGCAATTCTAGGCAACAGAGACATGGCAGGGGGTATCACAATCCCCACCTTGAAACTATACTATAAAGCTACTATGAAAAAAATAGCATGGTACTGGCAAAGAAACAGACCTGAGGATCAGTGGAATAGATTAGAAGATGCAGAAACTACTCCAGACATACTCAGCCACCTCATCTTTGACAAAGGAGCCAACCACCCTCATTGGAGGAAAGATAGCCTCTTTAATAAATGGTGTTGGAAAAACTGGATTTCAACCTGCCAAAGATTAAAACTAGCCCCATATCTATCACCATGCAGTAAACTAAGATCAAAGTGGATTAAAAATCTAAATATTAAAATAGAAACACTAAACTTTCTGGAAGATAAATTAGGTAGAACTCTTGAAGACATTGGCAGAGGAAAAGACTTTATGAACAAAACCTCAGTAGCACAGGAAGTAGTGCAAAGAATCAACAATTGGGATGTCCTCTTATTAAAAAGCTTCTGTACTACAAGAGTAATCACTAACAGAGCTAAGAGACAAGCTACAACGTGGGAAAAAAAATTTTACCAGCTGTACCTCAGACAAAGGACTACTATCTAGAATATATAAAGAACTGAAAAAAATCAGACCCCCCCAAATTCAAAGACCCAATTCAAAAATGGGCATCTGAAATGAACAGACATTTCTCAGGCAAAGAAGCAAACGCAACAAATAAACATTTGAAAAAATGTTCAACATCACTGGTCATTTGAGAGGTGTGAATGAAAACAACACTGAGATTCCACCTCATCCCAGAAAGAATGGCTGCTATCAACAAATCAACCAACAACAAATGTTGGTGGGGTTGTGGAGAGAAAGGAACCCTTCTCCAATGTTGGTGGGAGTGCAGACTGGTGCAACCACTGTGGAAATCAGTATGGAGATACCTGCAAAGAACTAGGACTAGAGGTCCCATTTGACCCAGTTATTCCCCTGCTGGGTATCTTCCCAAAAGAATTAAAAGGATCATACCACAGTAATATATGTGCATCCATGTTTATAGTGGCACAGCTTGTAATAGCAAAAGCTTGGAAACAATCCAAGTGCCTATCAACTGGAAACTGGATAAAAAGATGTGGTTATTTTTTATAAAATGGAGTACTACTCAGGCATAAAGAACAAGAAACTAGAGACATTTATAGCTAAATGGATGCATATTGAGGACATCCTCTTAAGTGAAATAAATAGGACACACATATGTAAACACTGAATAATTTCTCTGGTGTGAGAAACTGAAAGCTGATTAAAATGAATAATTCATAACGGGAAATAGGAAGAAAAGGTCCAAAGGGGTAGGGGAAGTGGGAGGGGTAGGGGAAAGGAAAGAAGGGAAAGGAATAATTATGAGAAAAGGAAAAAATGGCAACAAAGTCTTTGTAAATAAGGAAGAGTGGAGGGGGTGAAGGGTGGACAGGAAATGGGGAAAAGATAAGAATCAAGATATATCATGTAAAGGTACAAGTACACTATTATAAATGCAAATGTACTGTATACCTAAAATGTACCAATAAAAATCTAAGGAAAAACAAAAAAAGAATCCTAACATAAATATATGGAAAATGATGAAAGAGACCCTTAGGCTATCGAGGACCAGATGTCTTGGTGGAGCTGATATGTGCATTTTTAATTTATAAGTAAGAATTCTGGGCCTCCAGTGGTTAATTGATCAGCCCTAGGTCATACATCTCGTAAGAACACTCTGCTGGACTAGTGGGTTTTCCATCATGTAGCACTTACCTTCCATTCATTGTGGGATTATTGGAAGCCAGAAAGATTTTGAGAAGACCTCCATATTGGCCATCTGCCTTTAACAGATTTGATCCTAAATACAAACCAGGATACCAGAAACATGAAGTGAAACAGGGAAAAAGACACTGTGTAAATACCAAATAGTTTCTCTAGCATGAGAAACTGAAAGTGTAAATAAGGATTAAAATGATTAAAACAAATAATTATAATTTGAAATATGAAGAAAAGGTCCAAAGGGGTAGGGTGATAGGAGGGGAAGGGGAAAGGAAAGAAGGGAAAGGAAAAATTGTGAGAAAAGAAAAAAAATGGAAACAAAGTCTGTGTAAATAGAGAAGGGTGGAGGGGGTGAAATGCACACAGGTAATGGGGAAAAAATAAGAACCAAGATACATCATGTACAGATACAAGCATCCAATGATAAATATAAACGTGTTATATACCTAAAATGTACAAATAAAAGAATTTAAGGGAAAAAAAACTGAAAAAAAAAAAAACCATAATGAACCCAATTCCCACAGATACAGACGGGGAAAACTCATGTCATGAATCTCTATGTTTCAGAAGTTTGTGGGAGAATGAGAGTCAAAGGATCTGTGGCAGAGACTATTGGCTGTTCCCTAAAATGCTTCTTTTCTTTTTCCTTGTAACACAAGCAAACTACATTTCCCATCCTCTCTTATGGGAGTTTCACTGATGAGTGAGGAGCAGTGGAAATGTTGCTGCTTCCAGTTTAGTGAATGGCCTCAGAGGCTTCAGGCTGAAGATGCAGAACTGTTGTCTGCCCAGGTTCCCGAACAACCAAGAGTCCCTTGCCCTCATTTCCTTGGTCTGGAACTGCTATGGACTGTCAAGGGAGCGAGAAATAACCTTCTATCATGTTGAGCCATAACCTATTTAACTCTATTTTTATTTCAGCCCATCCTAACAAGTACAGGTCCAAAGAGTTCCTTCTTCCCTACCCAAGCAATGCTCAAGTATTGTGGTCTTGCTTTATGCATAGCTATAGACCCCAAGCAGACGGTAGATGATTAGGGGAACAAGGAAGAAGAGGGTAGGATTTGAGGATTCTTGTCTTGCCTATTTGGCAGTGATTTATTTACTGAATTTCACAGAGTAACTGTTGTGTCCCACCGTCAGTGGTTGGAGTTTATGCTACCTATCAGCCATTTATTTCTTCTTTTGTACAAAAGGGGAGTTGAAGAACAAGGTCCATTGCAATTCTAGGAAATGAATCTAATTCCAGTGCCAGAATTAGATATAGCCCCAGAAAAGAGCAAGATTTTGTAGGACTGATATTCAACTTGAACTTGGCTCCATATCTCTTACCATGCACTAAACTAGAATCAAAATGGATCAAAGATCTAAATATTAAGACAAAAACACTTAATCCGCTGGAAGATAAAATAGGTAAGACTCTTAAACTCATAGGGATAGGACTTTCTGAATCAAACTCCATTCGTACAAGAAATGACAGCAAGAGTCAACAAATGGGAACATATCAAATTAAAAAGCATCTACACAACAAAGGACACAACCAAAGAAGTGAAGAGCCAAGCTACAGAATGGGAAAAAGGTTTTGCCAGCTACAACTCAGACAGAGAACAAATATATAACATATAAAGAACCCCCCCCCAAAAATTAGACACCTCCAAATAAAAGACACAATCAAAAAACGGACAACTGAGAAGCTGGGGATGGCAGCACATGCCTGTAATCCCAGCACTTGGTAGGTTGAGGCAGGAGGATCACTGTGAGTGCAAGGCCAGCCTGGGCTACACAGTGAATTCAAGTCCAGCTGGAACTACATAGCGGGACTCTGTCTCAAAAAAACAAAACAAAAAAATAAGGGGAGGGGAGCAACTGAAATGAATATACACTTCTCAGAAGAAGAAATGCAAATAATCGATACACAAAAAATGTTTAACATTTCTGGCCATTAGAAAAATGCAAATTAAAACAACACTGAAATTTCATCTTACATCGGAAAGAATAGCAATCTTCAAGAAATCAAATAATAACAAACACTGGTGGGCCAGGGATTTAGCTCAGTGGTGTCGCCACCTGCCTCGCAAGCCCAAGGTCCTGAGTTCTATCGCCGGTACCAAAAAAAACCAACTACTGGTGAGACTGCAGTGAAAAAGAAACTTTCCTACATTACTGGTGGGAATCTCAACTAGTATACTCATTATGGAAATAAATATGGAGATTCCTCAAAAATTAAAAATAGAATTTCCATTTGACCCAGCTATTCCCTTACTAGGCATCTTCTTGAAGGAATTAAAGATATCATATTACAGCAACACATGCATATATGCACAATTCATAATAGCTAAATCTTGGAAGCAGCCTATATGTCCATCAACAGACAAATGGATAAATAAAATGTGGTATGCATATATAATGGAATATTACTCTGTTACAAAGTAGAATAAATATGATTTGTTTGTAGGAAAATGGATATGCCTTGAAAATATAATATTAAGTTAAGTAAGTCAAACACACAGGCTTAAGTACTGTATGGTTTCTTTCATATGAGAAATCCAAAGTATATTTAAAGTAAAGAGCACAGTAAAAGAGAGATGAAGGAAATAGATCTTTTGGCAATGTAAAGTGGACCAAGAGATGGAGGGTGGGGTAGTGAGGAAGGAGAGGGGCATAAAAAGAATTACACAGCATGCACATGCACCAGCTACCCACAGTGAAGGCAGTCATGATGTATTGGAAACATGAATTAAAAAGAAAGGCAGGGGCTGGGGATTTAGCTCAGTGGTTCCGCAGCCTGCCTTGCAAGCGCAAGGACCTTAGTTTGATCCCTGGTACCAAAAAAAAAATACCAAAACAAAAAGAAAGGCAGAAAGAGGCCTAGAGATTGGGGAGGGACAAAGAGGGAGAGTGAAAGGAGAATGTGAAAAATCAAGATGTGTTAAGTACAAGTACATATGGCCTGAGATGAATGTAAACATTAGGTACTGCAAATATGCACTAACAAAAAAGTAACTTGAAAATTACTCTACCAGGATCTAAAATAAGGACAAACTTCAAATATGGAACTTTGCCAAAGAATAGTCTATTCTCCCTGCCTCCTCTTTCTGATCTTCCAGTCACCTCTCAGTCCATTGCAATTTTTCACTGTCCCTCTTTCTGGCTGTCACCCTGACAGTCACCAGAGCCTTCTGAGTGCCAGCTTCAGTTACTACTATTAATAACGACTCCTATTAATTGTATTGATTGGGCAGGTCAGTGAGTCAAGCTTTCATGCACTATTTTATTTAATGCCACACAACCCTCTAAAGACAGCTGAGTTAATAATGGAAAGACACAACTCAGAGGTCACAATGATCCCGGGATGGAAGAAAGAAGTGTTTACTGCTATTATTTTTATACTCAATCAGTTTAAATTCCAGTTCTTCCACATAGTCTTTGCATTCTGCCATCGGATAAGTCATGTTATTACTCTTTGCCTCTCATTTGTAAAATGAGAACAAAAAGAAGAACTTGTCTCCTGAGGATGTTGAGAGTAACGAAGGTGTCATCATATGTACAGCACCCACACAGGCCTGGCATATAGTAGGTGCTCAAAATGTATTGATTCCCGTGATCCTACTTCCTAATATCCCTTCCCACTCCTGAGGATACGCCCGCCATTTAGATGACACAAGTTTTCGGTGACAATGGGAAAGGTCTTGGAAAAAATCAACTGCAAACACTCAAGCTGTGGAGGAACAGGCTTGTGTATTTCAACCTGGCCTCCTGAAAGTGTTGCTTAGTGTCTCGAAATCCTGAAGCATGTGGGCCCACTCTTTCTATAACCTGGGATTTTTATTTATTCTCACCTTTTTCTGACCTCATTTCCTTCTTGTGGTACCAACTAGAAGCAATTTCTTTTAAGTCTCATATATTTGTGAGCAAAAGACCTTTCTCCCCAAGTGTTTTGTGGTGTACCAGCTTTACCTGCCGGCATGGGTACATCCTGGGACATGTGTCCCTGGGCCTGACCATACAATTGCCCTGAAGAAGCCAAGTCTTTCCATTATTCTAAATTGTCTTAGTCTTCCTCACCTAGAGGTATTTTGAGGTTTGTAACCTGTTTTCCTTTCATGGATCACTAAGGGTCCCCATGTCCTTCTCTCATGTCAGGCCCTCAGTCCCACCACTGATGAATGTCTCTGCTTACCCCAGCACTATGCTCAAATCCCACTGGAGGCTCAACTGCAGCTCACTGAGGTGTTGGATTTGGAATGCACAGTATTCTAAATTGGATTTAGTTGCTAATATTTCAAATGTGCAAGTTTCTTGTAAAATTGCAGAGTTTGCAGTGTTGAGTCCCTCAGCACGACAGCCCGCAATGGCTGGAGCCGGCTGCCTGCTCTAAATAGTCCCCTCCCTCCCTGCTCCCCTGCCAGTCAGTGAGGCCTTGTAGTAGTAGACTTTGGGAGCTATAACCCCTGCTCTTGCCCTGGCAGGGTGGAGATATTTTAACCATTCTGACATTCTATAGCAGGGACATCTGCCCCCTAGAAGAGGAGGATCCTGTGTATGAGACCTGCTCTGAGCCATCTTCCCTGTTCTGTCTGCAGATCCTCTCACCTTCTACAAGATGACCCACCTTTATCTCTCATTCTTCTGCCAAACCCATGCAGTTTACTGAGCTTCTAACTGCCTCCGATGTCCAGAAATGTTGCCCCATCTGCCTATTGGATGCTTCCAGTCCTCACCTTGAGTAAGTCAAACCAAGGGGCTTCCATGTCACCTACCTCTAGAACACCCAAGAATAGCATTCCAAAGTGTGTGTGTGTTTCAGTTTCATTCATATACTTAACTCCGCTGAATTCTGGCTTCATTACCAACTCCAACCAATGGAAACCAAGCTGTAGAGGGCTCTGAAAGATGGCTGTGTCCCCTCAGTCACAGGAAGGCTTTGACATCATAAATCATACACATGTAGTCTTTGCTAAATTCAATGTCCTGCTGTAAGGCTAAGGTATATTGGGGAAGATATATGGAGAAAATGAGAAATCTAAAATGTTAGAGTGCCTTCAACCAGGACATAGTTTTATTCCCTTCATTTGCCTAGGAAAAAATTCTGACTCTGGCAGGAGTGGCTCCCCCCTGTAAATCCATCGACGGTTGTGCCCCTGTGAGCTTAGAGGTCTGCCAGGGAGCATGTGTGCTTTAGAAAACCTGCAGGGCCATGGCCAGGCCTCTGTAAGTGCAACAAGTAACTCTGAATATATGCATGTGTGCGTGCATGTGTGTGCATGTATGTGAGCATGGACACATGAGCATGCTTTGTACCTGGGTCCATGGAGATAAAGGTGGGGTGTAGACAGTGCATCAATGAGTCTGCAAGTATCTTAGAGTTGTAAAACAGTTAAAGTCAAAAGACATCATCTCCTATAATATTGCAATTTAAATGAATGTGTCTATATATTTAGGAATCCATAATGAGTAGTAACTTTGGAGAGATCTCTCATCATATAGGTCATTCACCTGCTAGGCTGCCACCATCCCAAGAAAACAAAAATCAGAAGTCTTTGTGATTTTTACTGCTGTGACAGTGTGTGTTTTCAAGTTCATCAGTTTAATGCAAATAGGACTCGAGAGCCTGCCATAAATGATATTTTTCCTGTTGAGCTTCATGCTGGCAGTCCCGAGCCTTGATATCATTACACTGTGGATACTTGAAACCATCTATTAGAAAACATCTATTGTGTGGTCTCAGAAATTGCTTACGGGCAAAACTGCCACTAGAATAGTGATTTGCATGTTCTTCTTCCTCCCTTTCTGCCGCCCTCCTCAGCTTTGAATAGAAAACCATTCCCAGCTTCTGGTGGAGGACACACAGGACTCCTTAGATGGTGAGATCGCCCTCCATGCCTCTGTATTTTCAGCTCAGGTCGCCCATCCCAGTAGTCTTTAGTAATACTTAGTAGAACTCTCTAGGGCATAACATGGCATATCCTTTTCTTTTTTGGAATGTCCTTCTGTCCTCCAGGGAGACTCCTTTCCAATAGAGTGCTCTCCTTTCTGTTTCCCAGGCCTTTATTATTAATGAGGGTCACTGGCTGGCTATCCCAGGGTCAGGATAGTATCCTCAGAATTGGGGAAACTTCATCAGTAAGATGTGACCCTGCCCGGTGCAATGTCTGGTCTCCTAAGACATGAGCTTGTAAAGACACCAGTAGACAATGGAGGGACAAGTAAAATCATACAGGACCCTTGAAAAAACCCCAAGGACTCACAAGAGGAAGTGAACAGGGAGAGGTGAGGGTGAGGCAGGATCAGAGGAATTTTCAGGCAATGTAGAAACTGAGTCTTGAAGGATAGCTAGGAGTTCTCTAGTCAGGCAAGGAGGAAAGTGTGTTCTAATAAAAACAAATACCACCATCACCATTTCAGGGCACATTTACTGAGAATCTGCTATACATCAGGCATCATTCCAAGCCTCTCTCATTGGCACTCACATTCTAGTAGGGAAAGACAAATAATCACAAATTTAAAAAATAAATATGGCTTAGCCTGTACAAAGGCCCTGAGGCATAAAAAAGTGTGCTGTGTGGGAAAAAACTGCACTGATTGTAGCAGGGAAGGTGGGAGATGGCAGGAAGGAGGTATTTTCTTATTTCTTACTACATGTGCAACTATTAGAGTTGGCAATTCATAAATACTTAAGACCTCTGGAAATTGGAAAGATCACAGTAGGCTGCTATCTTTAGAAAACTCCCCTTCTCATTTTATTTAATCCTTTCTCTAGGTTCTGGCTTTAGAGAAGAGTAACCTTATTTGAACTTTCCTACAGCACCATTCCTACAAGTAATTCAAGACTCAGGCTGAAGGCAGAAGACAGGAGTCTCTCTGCCTGAGCCTGGCTCATGGGGCATGCAGATGTCTAGGCTTTAAGCACATGAGCTTTTCAGACTTCTAGGCTTCAAGTTCTCAGTCAGTATATGGTCCTGACCACAACTCCATCTACATTACTGGAAACAATTGAAAGATTTAAAGCTTCAGAAGAGCAAGATCAGACCTGACAAATTTCAATGGTCAATGGTCATTCTGAGGGAGGAAAAGCAGAGTACTGGGGAGCTGGAGCAAGCTCCGTAGGACAGAGCAGCAAGTCACTGAAAGGACAAATCAAGTAAGAAATGATGCCTGTCCAAAAGACAGACAATAGTGGCAGAAAGATAGCAAGAAAGTGACAGATCGGAGAGCACTTTGGAAAGTAAGATCAACAGGACCTTATGATTTTCTGGTTGCAAAGGCTAGGAAGAGGGAGGCATCTAAGACAGTTTCTAGGTTTGGACTTGAGTGCCTGAGCAGGATGGCAATGCCATCGACAGAGAGGAAATTAAGGGAGAGCCCAGGTTGTGGAGAGAGAAAGACTCACAAGTTTATCTGGGTAAAATTCCTATTACATAGACATTCCATAGTTTATTTCCCATGCAAGAAAAGTAGGTTTCATGGATGTTAAGTAATTCACCCAAGTTTACCAGCTAGGAAGGCACCAATTAGTAGGTCTAGCTAAGCTTCATATGATTCCAGAATCCTAGAGTTATGGTAGTCAAGAAATCAAACCTAAAGATAATTATGTGAGAATCATCAATATATGCATGATAGTCATACCTTAGTGAGATTTTGTGCTTATGAACCTTTTTTTCATTGGATAGTAATTTCTTTGAGAGCAAGGGTCAGCTTGTATTCTTTGCATCACTGACAGTGCTTGGTCATGAAACTTGAAAACCTGGGGAAGTTTGTCTTCCCTGACTGGTTCTTGCTTCTCTCTCGTTGGTGTCATGTAGTTGGCTTCCTGTCTTCTACCTAGACTCACTTTGTTCTGAGTTAATTAACCTATGCTAGTAT
Source organism: Heterocephalus glaber (assembly GCF_053883595.1). Taxonomy (NCBI): domain Eukaryota; kingdom Metazoa; phylum Chordata; class Mammalia; order Rodentia; family Bathyergidae; genus Heterocephalus; species Heterocephalus glaber. The sequence continues at coordinate 44,443,391 of NW_028258325.1, read as the reverse complement.
TACCAATTAACTCATGCTAGTATTACCAGGCTCTTACTATGTCCTCTGCTTTACCAACTAGTGCTTTGAAGGCTCCATATTAATTTCCTAGGGCTGCTGTAATAAATGCTTTAAAATGGCAGAAAATTATTCTCCTCCAGTTCTGGAGGTCAATAATCTGCAATCAAGGTGTCAGTAGGGCTGGTTTTAGCTCTGAGAGAGAATCCATTCCACCCCTTGCTTAGCCTCTGACAGCTCCTGGCACACCTTGGCTTATAGACACATTACTCAGCTCTCAAGTCCTTCACATGGGTTTCCCCTGCATCTCAAATCTCTTTCTCTGGTAAGAACCCCAATCACTGTATTGAGGGCTCACCCTAAAGTCAGGATGAGCCCATCTCAAAATCCCTAATTTAGTTATATCTGCAAAGACTCTTATTCTAAACAAGGTCACATTCTGAGGTTCCGGGTGGACTTCTCCTTTCAGAGCTACAAGTCAACCCACTATAAGCTTACATTAACTGCATGACATAGGTCGAGCCAAGTTTCTTCTAATTTGCAAATGAGAAACCAAGGCACAGAAAGGATGAAGGATAGGCCCAGGGTTCCTAGAAAGGACAGCAGGCCCAGAATTCAGATCTGTGTGCCAGTCTCCAAGGACTCGCTCTAACTGCTGTGTTTTTCTATTTCCACACACAAGTCTGGTTTGCTACTGCATTTGGCCAGAGCGTCTTCATTCTTCTCCCTGCCCACTGGCTGATGTGAAAGAGCAGTCTTCAGGGCTGGGAGTGCAGCTCAGTGGTACAGCACTTGCCTATCATGCACAAAGCCCTGCGTTTCACCCCTGGAACAACTAACAGCTAAATAAATAGAAAGGGTTGGTCTTCCAGAGCTGGTGCCCACTGGCAGCCAGGAGGATGCATCTTCTCCAAATAGAAGGGGATGGGGACAGAGAAGTAGGCCTTGAAAGGAAGAGTGAGAGGGCAGGGGGTGCTTGGGGCTTGCCTCACATTACACCAGGAAGCCAGCCACCAGTTTGACCCATCATTCACGGCAGCTCTCAGAACACTCTGGCAACCACATATGGCCTGGGCTTAGATTGCAGGTTGCTGAGCCAAATTTGCCAGTGGGTGAGTATAGCTCCTTCAGATGAAAAATGGGAGATTATTCTTCTCTTAGGTTCAAGGAAACTATTGGACCTCTTAAGTGAGTGCTCTTCCAGCCCTCCAAATCTTTCTCCTGTGAGGCTACTGAGCACACGCGGCATGTATAGAGTCCCACACAGTCCAGCAAGCAGTGCCCGATGCTGTGATCCTTTCTGTGTGCCTGTCATGTGGAAGGCTGAGTCACCAGGCATACTCTTTGCCCACCGCTCCTGCAGCATTGAACTAGGCCTTTGCTGCTGCCCAAGCCCCCGCCATTTCCCATCCTCCATGCCTGGGAACAGAAAGCAATTTCTCTCACCAGCCTAGACTCGCCTTTATATTAAATCTCTAACTGTCCTGCATCTGAGCCCAGCAACAATTTTTTACAGCTATTTGGGATTGAGTAGGTAATGTGAGGGTTGTGGTGTGGAGAGAAAATTTGGAATTTTCAATCGCAGTTAACCTGACTCATTTATATCATTCTGTTTCCTCCAATTCTGGAATCTCAGTTTAGGGCCATTCTGAGGATGACAAGTATGATTATTTAGGTGGCTTTGCACTTGTAGATTAAATGACAATCTGGAAAAGCTTTAAAAAACAATGTATGAAAGCAGTGTTTGTACAATGTTATATTTTTGTTTAAGAAAGTGAGAAATCAATATGTGTGTGCATTTGCTTATATTTGTAAAAAAACAATGCTTGAGTAAACAAACAAACAGCTGAGCAAAATTACTGCTCACAGGGACAGAGGAAATAAGACAGAGAAAGAGAGAAAACTGGTAACCAGACTTTTCTGAATGTGCTTTATCATATATAGCTTTTGCTTTGGAACAATGTAAATGCCTTATTTTTTTTTTTTTTGTACTGGGAATTGAACTCAGGACCTTGTGCTTGTGAAGCAGGTGGCAGCACCACTAAGCTAAATCTCCAGCCCTTGATTTTTAAACATTTTTTCAAAAGAAATTTCTGAGAAAAAAATAAAATAAAAACAAGTAAACCTAACTGTATGCTGTTAGTGGCTAATCACAAGTAGTAAAAACTTGCTCCAAGTAAGATGATCAACCCACCTGGTTTGCCTGGGACTAGCCAAGCTTTAGCTTTGATCTGGACAAATGCTCAGTCCTGAACAAAATGGGACATTTTGTCATTCTAACAAGTGATTATAATATCCACATTTGGAGCTGGGAGTGATGGTGCACATCTGTAATTCCAGCACTGAAGAGGGCTGAGACAGGAGAATTGCAAATTCAAGTTCTGCCAGAGAAATGTAGGAAGACTCTGTCTCAAAATGAAAAATGAAAAGGGCTGGGGGGGTAGCTCAGTGTAGAGCATCCCTGGGTTTAGTCTCTACCAGCATGGGCATGCACATGCAAACACACATGCACAAATCCATGTCTGGACTGTATATCCTCAATGAGATATGGTCTAAGGGCAAATAAATACAGAGTCAGCCAAAAAATGTACCCATCAGAAAAAGAAGAACTTGTATAAATATTTTAATACTAAATTTATTGAGACATCTTGAGATTAATACAAGTTACCTTTGGCCTCTATAATTATGAGGTACTCAAAGTGGTGGCTATTAGCTTCCAGACATTTATTAGTATTGTGAACTGCTGGAGTGTGTATACATTTTTTTTGGCAGACTCTTTATTTAGAAATATTTAACCAAGTTCTGAAGTGTTTTATTGGAGGCATTGTTATGTTGGAACCATTTGAATATACCTATGGTATAAATATAATCAAAGAAAAATAAGTAATTACATTAAGATAATTAAAGGAACCAAGGTTTCAATATATGAGAAAAAAAAGATAAAGTCAAGGAAGTTATGGAAACCTTGTAAACATTAGCTTAAAATCATGACTTGATACCTGTGCCTTACCTTTGCCCACTGAAATGACTGGAATTAAGGTGTTTCAATGGCAGTGAACACCTCTACCTCTTAAATTGCCACCTCTAAATGTCTATGCTTTTTTAAAATTTAAAACTCCTTAGAGAAATGGATTCTTTCAGATCTGGGGCAAGAAACGTGCAAATTGGCCCTGGAATATCTTACTATTCCCAAAGCAAGGAAGCAATCAAAGACCAACAAACTCATGACAGACACTTGAAGGGCTTTCTGTTGTCCTGGGATAGGCAATTTAAGCATCAAAGGGAATAATGACTACTATGGACTGCAAACATTAAACATATAAAATTACAAGCTCACATGAGACAAACAATCAAAAACAAATTTCTTTGGTAACTCCCTAGGGGAACAAATCATTACTTTGAACATAAAGGTACAGAATTGACTTATTCAGATCTTTGGAAACAGCCCAAATGCCCATCAACTGGAGACTGGATAAAGAAAATGTGGGGTTTTTTTATAAAACTGAGTGCTACTCAGTCATAAAAAATGAGAAATTAGAGACATTTATAGCTGAATGGATGCACATTGAGGCAATACTCTTAAGTGAAATCAATAGAACACACATGTATAAATACCAAATAGTTTCTCTGGTGTGAGAAACTGAAAGTGTAAATAAAGACTAAAATGTATAATAGGTAATGTGAAATAGGAAGAAAAGGGGCAAAGGGGAAGGGGAAGTGGGAGGGGTAGGGGAAAGGCAAGAAGGGAATGGAATTAATATGAGAAAATGGAAAGATAGAAACAAAATCTTTGTAAATAGGGAGGAATGGAGGGGTTGAACAGAGGGCTGGGCAAGGGTGAAAAATAAGAACCAAGAGAGATTATGTAAAGGTGCAAATTTCCAATGATGAATGTCATTATTGTATACCTAAAATGTACCAATGATTAGAATGAATAATCGATAATGCAAAATAGAAAGAAAAGGTCCAAAGGGGTAGGGGTAGTGGGAGGGGCAGGGGAAAGGGAAGAAGGGAAAGGAAAAATGATGAGAAATGGAAAAAATGGAAATAAAGTCTTTGTAAATAGGGAAGGGTGGAGGGGGTGAAGGGAGGGCTAGGAATGGGGAAAAAATAAGAACCAAGAGGCATCATGTAAAGGTACAAGTTCTGAATGAGAAATGTAAATGTGTTGTGTACCTAAAATGTACCAATAAAATAATTTAAGTAATAAAAAAAAAAGAATTGACTTATTTCATTTTTTTCTGCTTTTCCTGCTCAGGGCAACCAAATTGTTGACAAGACAAAGCTCTTTTCTTTTAAGTAGAAGAATTACTGCTACTAAATTCAAAACAAATAATTGAATTAGAATATCATCATGTTGAAATCTCTAATAATGGATCTAGGCAATAATCATCTGTTGAAGGATGCTGAAACCATAAGGTAAAAATTTAATAGAGAACTTTATCTTCCCTGGATCAGGCTAAAATAACCTAAGCCCCATGATGAATTAAAAAAAAACAACAAAAAACTAAATCTCAAACATGCAGGAAAAGTTGTAAGTTCAATATAATAACATTTTAGCTCCTTGAGAGTAATTGGCCCACATGATGTCCCATTATTCCCAAACACTTTAGCATGTATTTTCTACAAACAACAAAATTCTATTAAGCTACAATACAATCATGTAAGTCAGGAAATTAGCATTTATATATTGCTGTCAAGAACTGAGAAGGGTCTGAGTTTTTCTCTACTTGCAGAGCAGTAAGTTAACGTATCAGAGTTTTATGGTTGCAGGTAGAAGTCATGAGACTCCTGGGTCAGAAACAAAGGACTTTATTACTCATCACACAGCACATTCACATCAGTTTCTGGCTTCGTCTGTTTTCTGTTGCTATAACAGAATATCTGAGATTGGTTACTTATAAAGGAGAGAAGTCTATGTTGGCTCACAGAGCTGAAAGCTGCCAAGGCTGATACCGTGGTGCTTTGTGCTGCTTCGACTCATGGTGGAAAGCAGAAAAGCAAGCAGATATGTTTGGAAGAGATAAAGCCCAAGAGTGGCCTTGCTTTTAATATCACACTCTGATAATAAATGGAGTAATCTCTCTCAGTGACATAATTATCTCTCAGAAGCCCCACCACCTCTCAACTCTGTTACACTGGGGTTCAAATTTCAGCATGAGTTTTGGAGAAGACAAACCATATTCTATTTTTCTGCTGGAACACTTGACATTTTCCCTTGAAACCCCTCCCTTCTCCCCCCTCCCCTTTTCCCTCTCCCAAGAGAACCTCGTACTTACCAAGCTAGCCACGGCTCCACTGTTTCGGCTCTCTATCAAGGCTCCACTGCTCCTGCTCTCCATCTGGGGATCGAACTCATGACCTTGTACTTACCAGACAGGCACCAGCTCCACTCAGCTACAGCTCAGGTCTGACAAACCATATTCTAATCATAGCAGTTCCCCTCAGCTCCATATCCCATTAGGGAAACACGAACGGATGCAGATCTTCAAATAGTGAAGGGTTCATAGTAGTTTGCCATACAGAACAGAACCCTGAGCTGAGGATACTATATCTTATAATGGATGGTTAGCATACCTGCCCTTTGATCTGGTCAGAAGGAGACATTATCTCTATCTTCTAAGGCTGGAAGCCAACTTGCCCTTTGCTCCAGGGAGACTGTCTCTAGCTTTCAAGCCAGTTTGCTATCCAAGCATTCCTGCAAAGCTAGCCTGGAACAAAGGGGAGTGAGTGCCTCAGTTTGTGAGATGTGCATAAAGGCTAGAAACCTGTGGATAACTGTTTCCCAGTACTGCAGTATTGGTAGCAATTTTCTTAATTTCAGGCTTCCCAGTGGAAGTTATGTCTAAGGGAGCCATAAAAGTTTGTTAGCAGCCATTTGAAGGTAGAAAGTACAGAAAGAAAGTATTCTAGGTGGAGAGAACAGCATGGATAAAGAAAAACCCAGGGACCATGGAGAGCCTAGGAAATACTCAGTGTATAGCTCAGGTGAAGCAGAGAGATCAGGGGCCTGGGGAGCAGGGTGCTTTGGCTGAGGTCAGAGAGGCAGGTTGATATTGAAGGGACTTGTAAACCACAAGATTCCGTTGGAACTCGATCCTGAGTCCTTCAAATGGTTTAAATGTGAGCGTGGCATGATCAAATGTGTGCTTTAAAAAGGCCACTCGGGCTGCAGCTGCAAGTGGACTGGATTCAGCCCAAGGTTAATTTTTTCCACTTGGTTTCCTGTAATCAGGTTCAGGAAGATGGGGCTGTATTGAAATTCTGCCACTTGGTAATTGGGACTGTCCTTGGAGATGAACAGATTTGGGACCAAGCTAACTGCCCCTCTGCCTGTCTTACCCCCCAGTATTTTGGTCCAAGTGCCTGCAATTCTGGTGAATACCAAAAGCAAAATATCAAAGGAGGGAAAAGGAAATGACTAGTCAACACTGGGTCAACTCATTGAAGGTCAGTTCTCTAAATGGTCAGATTTTCAAATAAATTTGCCTTGTTTATCACTTTACCTGCTTCTTTGAACTGTTCATAATGTTTACATCAATTTATTTTGGGTAGAATTATTTTTAGCAGATCTTACAGATTTTCATGAAATATTGGTTAATAACTTTTAAATTTTACTCTGTTCTGGCTTTAGTTTTAACTTATTTAGTTTTCACATTGTCTAGATATTTCTTGTGAGATCGGGCCATTCATCATATGTTCAAAAATTCTAGAGTTTTCTATATTTTGGGTCAATGACTTTGAGGAATGAGAATTTCATTGGTATTTCAAATTAGAATACATGTATTTTGGAAGGCAAAAGATCCATGAATGTTAGAGCAAGTTTCTCTTTTCCAATACATTTCATTCTAGTTCATTGCCCTTTGTATATCTCTTTATTCACGGATTTGTTAATCAACCAGTTCGAATAAATATTTCCTTGAATTTTAAGCACCTGAGTAAGGATTAATGTCTGAAATGTGAGTCACATGCAAAATTGAAATTCAGTTGAGTTGGATTGGCAAATGTGTGTAAACCAGCTGCTTCACAGCTAATACCTAAAGGTAAACTCTAATAACATAGCAGGCAATTCTTAAAAACATTTGAAACAATTTTATATAACACAGCTGTTAATGAATGTTTTAAATTAATTGTATCTTAAAATTTTGGTCCTTACAGGAGACAGAATTGAGTCAATCATGCTTCTACTACATGAAGTAGTCTCATCATTAACCCAGACAAAGTTTCTCTCGTGTTTTATTTTATTTTATATATCCCCTTTTATCCCCAGTCTCCACTCCCATTTCCTGCTTCCACAAGAACTTGCTTTAGTTTGTTTGCTGTGTGACCTTAAAATGCATGCACCCTTTCAGAAGTGCTGAAATGGTCCATACATCTCCTTCTGTGTCTTACCCTATGCTTTAAGGTCCTATCCATGTTAGAGTTTGTACATTTAGCCCTGGACTGTTTCTTAGTATCGCATAGCATGCATCCAGCCCATTTTAGTATCCATTCCCTGGCAATGGACCCCTAGGTTGTCTCCAGCTGTCCTTCTCTTCTCTACCATGAATTCTTTCAAGATGCACATCCTTGAATGAGTCCCCTTGTAGAGGAGATGTGAGATATTCCTAGGGAGGGTATAACCAGGAGGTGAATTGCTACATCACAGGAAACATATACATGTAATGTCATTAAGCACACCCATCTTGTTTCTGATGGCTTACCAATTTACACAGTCACTAGGTTGGAGTTAGGATGACGCGAATGAGGCAAAATTTAAAGGAAAATCAAAAGACTTTCTAGTAAAGATAAATAATATTTTAGTGCAATATTTAAAAAATTAAGTCAGAGAATCCACGATAAACAAAAGTATCAAATTTTAAATAAAAAAAAGAACTCAACAACAAAGGAACACAGGAAACTTTGATGGTAACATGAGTGTATACATAGTCCAAACTCACTGAATTGCATATGTTAATTGTGTACAGTGTTTTTATATGTCGGTTACACTTCAATTTTTTTCTATACTAAGGATTGAACCCAGGGCCCATGCATTGAGCTACATCCTCAGCCCCTTTTTCATATTTTATTTTGAGACAGGGTCTTGCTAAGTTGCTGAGTTGCCCAGGCTGAGCTCAAACTTGGTGCTCTCCTGCCTCTGCCTCTCAGAGAGCTGGGATTACAGGCATGCACCACTATGCCCAGGCAAAATTTTAAAATAAAGACTATTTTCTACCTATATTTGCATAGCTCTCAGATCTCCATTCTGATACGAAGAATGTGGTCCTCCAGCTGCTGGGAATCGTGCTGAAGTAGTCCCTGACTAGCAATAACACGCTCACTGTTACCTATTTTCAGCCACCTTCATGGTTCTTCAAACTCAACATGGTTCCTTCCATCATAAAAACTAGTGCAAAGGACTGGGAAGAACTTTGTCTGCACTTATTCCCTCCCATCTTCTTCCCAACAGATTCATATTAAAATGCTGTTCCCCTTGTTCTATTGAGATGGTCTTTGCTAAATATCCAGACCCCCTACCCACTCACACCCATGTTGTTTGAGTTCAGTAGTAAACAGCTCTCATATTACCACGTTTGCACCAGGACTGGGACTGTGGCTCCTCTAGAAATGCATCCGCTCCTGGTTCTGGAACTGCACAGGCTCACAGTCTTTTTTCTGGACCTCTAATTCTTCTTTCTTCTCCACTCAACCTCCAAATTATAGCTGGGCCCTTTCTCCTTCTCCATCTACATTCTTTCCCTAGATCTCATGGAATACTCTGGTCTTAAATAACATTTTTATGCACAATACCTTTCTCTTCAATCCAAGCTCATTGTCACATTGAAGCCTGTGCATTAGCTGTTTCCCTAGCCCAGACCAGCCCCCCACTTCCTCACCCCCAGCTCTATACATCAGGTTCCTACATGTCATTTCATTTATGTATCACCTTAAATGTCACCTTTTCAGATAGGTCTCCTCTGGCTTCCAGTTTAAAGTAGCGTCCCACTCTTTAACATAATTTTTTTGCATAGCACTTGGAATTTCTTGATTTTGAGGGGAGGTGTGTCATATATTTTCTTTTTGCCTGCCAGAGAGACTATGAATCACCCTGACAGTATAGACTTCATTTGTCTTAATGAGTAATAAATTAACAAAAACATGAATTTTATTTTAAAATACTTTGGCATATGGATAGAGTTTGATGTCCTGGATATACTATTTAGATGAAGCTATCTGTACTCACACCTAAAGCTACTGGCATTTTCACCAGGAATCCAAGGTCAAGAGAAGACTAGTAAGCAAGGGCTCTCACTCTCATTTGCAATTCCATATGCTAGACCCTAGAGCAGTGGTGTCCAGTAGAAATATAATGTAAGCCATACTTTTAATATTAAATTTGCTAGCAGCCATTTAAAAGAAACAGGTGAAATTAGTTTTTTAATATATTTTATTTAACCCAATATATACACAATGTTATTTTGACATGTAACCAATATAAAGTTATTAATGAGATATTTCACAATTTTTGTCATTGGTTTGAATTATCTTTGAATACTGGCGTGCCCCTTATGGTTATAGAACACTTCAATTTGGCTTAGTTGAAGCCAAGCTCAAGAGTCACAGATGGCTAGTGGCTCCCATACTGGTGAGTGCAACTTTAGAGAGGCTGCTACACATGCTTCTGTTACCTACAGTTTGATCCACACTTGATGTTGTACAAATTAGCATACCGAATATGTGACCATTCCTTTCACTGGTGAAATGCTGGCTTCTGGAATAGTTGAATATTTAAAATGGGCTCTTATAAGTGAAATTAAAGATACTGAAGAAATGTGGATTGTTCACAGAGTATAAGAACTAGGAGGCTGAAACATTTAGGGATGATACTTGAAGCTGAATCCCTAAATAGTCCCATGGATTTCCAGCCATTGGTTTTCAAGGATGCTGTGGTTTGGATATGAGTGTGTCCTCCAAAGTTAACATGTTGGAAGCTTGGTCCCCACTGCGGTGATGTCAAGAGGTGGTGGCACCTTTAAGGAGTGGAGTCTAGTGGAACATGTCTCCAGAAGGGAGTAAGGTAGTACTAGGGGGACCTGGGTATCTCTCTGACTTCCTGTGTCATCATGTGATATTCTCCTTCTCACATACCCTCTCATCATGATGCTATCCACCTTGATGAGATGCAACCAGGGGCTCCCACTAGGCCAGTATCCTGCTATTCAGACTATTGGCCTCCAAAACTGAGCTATCTAAACCTTCTTACTTAAATGCATTACCCAAGTCAGGTGTGGTGGTGCATACCTATAACCCTAGCACTCTGGGAAGCTGAGGAATGAGGATGGCAAGTTCAAGCCTAGCTTGGGCAACTTGGTGATTCAGCGAGAACGTGTCATAAAGTTTAAAATTAAAAAAAATGCTGGAGTTGTAGTTCAGTGAAAAGGCCCTGGATTCAATCCTCACTGATGCAAATAAAAAACTCCACCTCTGGTAGAGTTATAACAATGGGAAGTGCATGAATACAGAGGATTTGTAATTGCCTCATGACATCTTCAAGGTTAACATAGTCTTGCCTCTGGGATGTGACTCTGTTGGCCTGGCAGGGCAGCAACCAAAAGGACAGAGAGCTGCTACTTTGCCTAATGGACAGAAGAGGACCTGTTTTGTGCTTCCTTGTTAATGGACATTTCTTTCAAAAATGCTTTATGTTTCATGGATTTTTTTCCTAAGGCCTGTTTTCATTGGAGTAGTCAATGGAGCAGGTGCCCTCACCTGCCTCCGACTTCTTCAGCAAGGATTTTTCAGCAAACTGAACTTAAGAGTTGTGCATGGCCAGATGGGATTCAAGAGTTCACAGCACCCTGATACTCCTAGCCAACTTCTCAGTCTTTGACTCTCTGCTGATGCTGGACCTCCTCCCTAGGAAGCCTTCAGACTCTTTTCTCTGTGCTTCCATTGCACCTTTAGCAATGATCTTCTGAATCGTAATTATTTTTATGTATATGTGAATATTGTATTGTAAATCTATTTATGTGTGTCCCTCTCTGGGCTGTTAACTCCTCCAAAAGCAAGGTTCATATCTTTTTATCTTTGCATAACTAGCAAACTCAAATCAATGCTTGGTTCTCAATATGCATTTAGTAATCATTTGCTGGATGAATGAGCTAATGAACCACAGAATATATTCCACTTAATGCCAAGGAAATGCTTGACATGGAATGAAGCTATAAGATGTGTCCTGCCTCAGAGACTTGTCTTTGAAGTAAGACAATCAACAGACAAGAAGGGAAAGCAGAGATGGCCTGAGGAGACAGAAAGTCACAGGAGTTGGTAGCAGTTTCCTTAATTTCTCCATTAATGAGAGTGGTAGTTGTTTTAATTTTTTAATTTTTTGTTTTTTAATCTATCATCTGACTTCATTTAGCTAATTCAGTCTTTTCCATCTTTGGCTTGACTAACCATGGATCTTGGCTATGATTGCCTTTATTAGTCTGGTAATGACTTTGTTGAATTTAGGAATCATTAATTGCTTGTTAATGTTTGCAAGTTTGACAAACAAATGCAAAATATTCTCCTTCATTCAAAATTTGGTCTCAAAATTAATTACATTGCCTTCCTTTGCTTCAGGGCTTGTGTGTTTTCACACCAAAAGGTAGGCTTTATTTTAAAGCAAGTGATTTTTATAACCTTCCACTGAAAATTTAAGAAGGGCACTTGCTCTTTTAATCAAGGTAATTATATCTGAGGTTTTAAATTAGCTTTTCTTTTTGGAGGCACTGGTTGCCAGTAGTACTTTAGTCTGTGTCTTCTGCATCTACTCACAGTCCATCATGATGTCCTGGCCTTTAGCTTTTAATTTCCTCCAGAGACCCAACTCCAAAGGCAGACCTTTTAAAAATGTCACATGCTTCTGCTTTTGAAAGAGGGCACATGGGGGGGGGGGCGCCTTTTCTTTATCCTTTTGCTTTGTTTTGAAGTCATCTCCTCTTTCCTTTCAGTTTTACACTGATGTTTGCATGCTCCTGAAGGAAAGTATTTCTAAGGGCTTCACTCATTCTTGTTACTCCAGTGGCCCACTCTGATTCATGAAGGGGAGAATTATAACTCCGGTTTTCAGAGGGGAAAGGCAAGAAAAAGACAAGCCAGCCCACCAGGAGGCTGCTGAAAGTGTTGACCTCAAATCTGCAATTTCAGCTGTGCCACTAGAAGCCCTGTGGCAAAGATTGTCCTCCCATCGTGACACTGTGGCTAGTCTTGTGAGTGAGGAGCATATGACGACGTTTTGCCAAGTATAGATCAGGAAACTTCATCAAATTGCTCTCATGTTTAAAGTCAGGAACCCATGGCACATAAAAAAGAGGGGATGAGTGACTAGCAAACTGCACATATTCATGTTAATTCGATGAGAAAAAAAAGTGAGTGACAACTACAAGGATTCATCTTTAGTCATCTTATTCTACATTGATTGAAATTTAAAGTCAATATCAGCTGGATTTTGCACACTGGTTGGAAAGATGGGCTTCTGGTGATTTTAGATTTTTACTTTTCATCATAGTAGAATTATAGGATCTTAATGCAAGGGTGAACCCTGGATGTCAGCTACACATCAGACTGGGACTCATGAAGGGAAATGCTTCAGAGAGTCCCTGAGTAACTGATTCAAATTTCATTTTCCAAATATTTTTTTAAAATGAAAAAATTCTGAGCGATTTCAAAATTATACATACATCCAAATGTGCAGCAGTCAGATTTAACATTTTAGAGATGAAACATGCGCGGTGGGTCCATTCAGTTTGCGTGGACATCAGAATGAAACATCTGCTATCTCTGTGAGTATATTTGAATTTCACAGAGATGTGTCATTAATTAAAAAGGCCTGAGCTGGTCTTCATGAAATTCGGGCCCTCCCACATTCACCTAAATTGTGAAAGTGAATATTTCCATCAGGTTACAGTGTGGCACCCATGTAAGTGTCAGACAGGGCTCAGCTGCTGGTTAGAGGCTGTTAACATCAGACCTGCAAAAGAAGAATGGTTATCACTTATTGCACATTTATTATGCCCTAGAAACAATCCTAACTAAATATTGACTGGTTAGTTGATTATTTAATCAGAAGTCATTTAATTTTATCTCCTTCATGATGCTTTTACAGTGATTCAATAAGAAGAGGCACATAAAGTATGGAGTACAGTTGTGGTGCATAGGAAGCATTTAATATGTATTAGCAATTGTTAATTCTCACAAGATTTCCTGGGTTTTTTTTTTTTTTTTTTGGTACCATAGTGTGTGTTAACTTTAATCACTTTTCTAGTGGCTAGTAGTTAATATTTGTAATTTCTTAAGTGAAAATACTGTTTACAGTCCTAGGGGTTAGTTAGCATTTTAAAGGACTACTTCACAAATCAAATTCCACTGTCTTTGTTTCAGATCAACACCAGAAGTTACTCTAGAGATGTAGGAATGACATTTTATCAGAGAAATGAATAGTGTTCCAGAAGGAGTAGACTGACTAGAACTACTGAATAGGCATTTTTGGGGGGGGGGGTGATACTGGGGATTGAACTCAGGACCTTACACTGAGCTACATCAGCAGCCATTTTTTATTTTAAGTCAGGGTCTCACTAAGTCCCTGAGTTTTGGCAGGGCCAGAACTTGGGGATCTTCCTGCTTCAGCCTCCCAGAGTGCTGGACACCATACCCAGCTTGAATAGACATTTTTGACTTTGAATGTGTAGAAATAAGAACCTAGCCAGCCTTATAGCCTACACCCTTCAAATGGTGACCTGTACTTAGGATTTAGTCCTTCTGGTTTTAAGACATTTAATGGGTGATTATGTTATCGATCCTACTAGAAAATAAGGTGAATTTTTCTGGCAGATTTTTGCTGCACTTAACTGAAGAAAAACTTCCATGCAAGGTACTTCCAAAGTGTTGAGAAGGACAAAGAGTTAGCAATCTACCCAGTCTCCATAAAACAAGTCTTAATAACTATTTAATAAGTGCTTGTAGAACTTGGTTCTTGAAACATACTTCCTACATACAGGATTGTGTGGCAGAGAACTGCTTCTCACAATAGGAGATAACTGCTGTCCACCCAGAAGAACTTACTAATTGTTCAGGACAATCCTCATGTTACAAGTGAGGAAACTAAGGCTGAAAGAAGTTACAAACTTTGCTTAGAGTCAATTTACTGGCAACTGGCAGAGCTGAGCTGCTTCATGTCAAACTCATGCTCCTCAGCAACGTATTCCTCTGCCTCCCAGAAAAAGGGTTTGTTAGTGAGTAACTGCCATGCGGTGATAATATCATATCATAGATTGTTTTTGCAGTTTCTGTGAGCTTTGGGTAATTCTAGTTTGACTTCTGTATTGTGATAAGGCAGGCATGTGGTTGTCAGATGTTGTTAATGATTCAAGCAAAATGTCCTGCTGAGATCTCCAGCTTCTGAACTTGTCCAACTGAACAGTGTCCAGAGGCATCAGAGAGAACAGTGAAAACGTGCTACCCCTGGAAATCGGCACCCCTTTCAGCCAAATCAGACTAAAAGTATAATTTGGATGTGGAGGCTAATATTAGATGATATTTGTCATTCTAACTTCAGATATCAATTTTATCTTCAATAAACAGCATCATTGTTCTCATGACTTTAAAATTAGTAAAATACATTCAAAATTATAAACTAATTTTTACTAATCTAATAATTTGACAGTTTATAAACTGGTGCATAGTTTAAAACTCTATTTAATATAAGAATCTATTACCAAAAAAGATAAAAAGATCTGAAAATTATGGAACTGGTCACTTTGGGAGGGAGCATAACAGCATATACTCCAGATTCAAACCTTGGCATTGACTATTCCAGCTGTGTGAGATTTGCTAAATTATTTCACTCCTCTGAGTTTTGGTTTAGTAGTGTGTAAAAGGAATAACATTATAAAATTGGACAGCTTCCTGCAAGGATTAAATAAACTGAAACATCTACCCCACCTGGCTTCAATAAATGGAAGCCATTATTATTATTATTATTATTATTATTATTTTATTTTTATTATTAACAGTATCATTATTATCCAGTCTCACATTCCACCTAACAAAAGAATATCCTCTCTGTCTATTTTGGCCTATTATTACTAAGTTTTCTTGAATGCTTCTAGTGACAGAGATCATCACTTTCTATTTCATGAGTCCTTATCTGTCCCTAGAAAGTCCCCACCTGCTGTTCTTAGTCCTGCCTCCTGAATTAGAAGTCTGTCTGTGATATCTACAAGGCAGCCCTTTATTTATAATGATATCTTCACCTGAGAAGAGGGGTCAGCTGAAGAGAACAACCTGACTTTCATTTCTGTGGATTACATAAAGCAGGTTACACAGAACTTGGCCGAGGACACAAACCAGCTTCCACTCCAGCTAAGGTGAGTGCTAAAACACCAATAATCAGAGCTTTTCAAAAACATGTATTCTATAAGAGGGTTCTGAGTGGGTTTCTAAGAAACACAATTTGAAAAGTCAGGGAAATCTTTCTTTTGTGATTACTGGGGCTGTTTGTCCTCAGGAACCTTGAATAAATGCAAACTGTCCTAGAATAATGAACATTCTAGTAATTACTGCTATATATTATGGTCGGTGTGGGCTGTACACACATTATTCCCAACACTCTCATTTCATAAATGAAGAAGTGAAGCTTAGAGAGTTGAAGGGGTTTGCTCAAGGACACACGTTTAGGGGCAGAGGTGGTTTCAACCCAGACTCAATGAATCCAAAGCTCACAATCTTATCTCAACAGTACTGAGTCACTTGGGTCTTAGTCATGCTTCCTGGTTGCTAATTTCTGCTGGAAAGGGTACAAAGCTGTTCCTGAGTTAGTTGCTACTTTCCAAATATAGCAAATATTAAGGTTTTAGTATAAATTTACCCAACTTGAAGTTTTACATGATTATTTTTCCATTTTGGAACATGGTGAAGGACTAAAGAATGTTATTTCTTCCTCCAAGGCTCAAAAATCAAATATCTGTTTGGGATGAAAAGGATGATGTGGCCTATAGAGAAATGTTATAATTCCTGAATTGTCACCCATGCACAGACTTTCTTGCTGTTGCTCAGTGCCTTAAACTTCCATGGTGACTGAACATTAGCTTTCAAAGCATAAACAGAATAGAGAAGGCTTGTGGGCTCTGGATACCGGTAATATTTCAATGAGTCTTATTTTCAGAAGCAAATGTGGCTGGATACAGTAGTTTAGAGTCTGGACTCAAAGCCCAGCAGCAGGTTTGAATCTTGATCCTGACGCCTTACCTACAGCATGACCTTCAGTGTATTACCTCACTTCCCTGGCTTTAGCTTCCACATCCATAAAATCTGGATAATAACAGTGGAGTTGTTGCAAAGGTTAAGTAAATGAGGTACTCCTTGAAAAAGGCTGAACATGTTGCAATGCTTTTAAAGAGGCATTTTCTCTTCTTCCTCTTACTCCAGAAAGGCGATGAGAACTGCTCACACATCTGTGTGGTCATCTACAGTTCCCAAGAATAGATCTGTGTACATGTGTAAATTAACATTGTCCACATTTGATGGGATTTGGGTTAAACAATGGAGGTGGTTATTTAGTATTTAAAGAACCTGACCAGGAATCCACACTCCAAAAGTAGCTATGTAAGCACTTCAAATACCATTAACATAAGACACACAGGAAGGTTCATTAACTGGTGTAACGAATATAAAACAAAGTGTTTCCATTGGTGACGTCAGTGTTATCCCAGATATGATATGTCATTGTCTAGAAAGTTTTAGCGGGCCAGTGCCCCTGCTGGAGGGGTGAGCGTCTGGGATCTCAGAGCTGCATCTCCATCCTGAGCTGTTTGGTCTTGTGGTGGCCTCTTGCTTCACGGTGGGGTCTGGCCCCATGACACACTAGGAACATTGGCTCTTCCACCTGTCAGGACGACAGAAAATCCTCAGAGGGGGTTTCTCACACAAGGTGCGGTCAGAAGACTTAGGGAGAATGAGTGGGTTTTTTCTGAGCTTACAAGAACAGACTGCATGACTCATTTTAGGTTTATCTGCTAATAAATGTTTACATTTAAAGAATTGGTGCAGAAATGCTTTCTGTGTAACATGCCTTATTAGATGGAAGATGGTATTTTGCAGGAGATAGGAAGAGAGAGAACTTACTGCTTTTTTCCACCTCAATACCCAGAGGTGACTCATACTTCTAGAAGAAGCAGTGACTGTTAAATGACCAAATTGGCTTAGGTAGGTTCTCAGTAATGAGTTGTCAGTTCTTAACTCTTATGTAAAGAATGTAGCACAACAGTTGTCACTCTCCTTCTCCTGCTGCCCTGAATCCTGCCATTCCTGCAAGAGAGCAAGATAGGCTCACAGCCAATGCATTCAGTCATTCCACAAGTATTTAACGAGTACCTACTATGTGCCGGACACTGTGCTAGTTGCTAGGGGTATAGGTAGGAGTCAACAAAACAGCCATTCCTGCCCACACAGAGCTCTCTTTCCAGTGAGGAGACAGAAAATAAACAAGAGAAATAACTAGTGACTACTTCCCCCATCCCTAACCTACAAGAGGGCAAGATGAAGGTGAGACCAGCTTTGCAAAGGGGATCCACAGCCATCTGGGGGACACTCCTTCCACATAAACGGATGCGTTAGGGGGCCAGGGTGTTCCTGACCAGCTCTTCCATGCACATGTGTGGTAAACAAACAAGAAAGCAAAAAAACCAAGCAAAATAAGACAACAACCGCAACAGCAAAACCTGCCTTAAAAAAACCCCTAAGTCATCAAAGAGCCAACTCTTCTGTGGTGAATGTCATGGAAATGTATTTGTTCTCGGCAGATATAATGCAGATGTGGCTCTACTTCCATGGGATCACTGTCATCTGTGAGAATCTCCTTGAAGATTCAGGATTTCCTCAGTGTTCAGAACTGCACAATTAGCCCAGACAGAGTCTGACTCAAACAGCTCCTCACGATCTCCTTTATTTCCACCCTGAGAAGATGCAAAGCTTCTTTAGCTTCTGTTCTCTCCACGCCTCCCTCCCCAGCCTGCCCAGCCTCCACTTCCTGGATGAATGACCACTTTCCTCCCAGAAGCAGTCTTTCTCCTCCTCTCATTGTTACATAAAGCTCATTTCTCCAATATTTTAGGATTATGCCTTTGTCTTTTATAATCCCATCCCCTTTCCCCTTTAGTAATTGCATTCATCCTTATCTAATGATAAAAATAAAAAGGCAGAGTAAGTCAGAATTTACATGTAGATCCCAGAAAAAAAAGAAAATTGAAGCTTGCTTAGGAAACATATTGACCTAGACTTTTGAATTTAGGAAATACATTAATTATTCTCTGACTATTAATTATGCTCTGACAAAAGTATTACACTGTTTCTTGTGAAAGTATTGTATCAATTTTAAAAAAGAACTAGTGAGGTACACTTTTAAATAATGAACTCTTGGGATTTGATTTATGCTTATTTTATTTACACATTTGGGAAAAAAATATATTTTTAAGTGAGTTACATCAATATACAACAATATGAAAACATAAAAGCAAAATTCTTAAAACTCTTGATTGCTTGGAACCTGTTTGGGGCCACCATTGTCTCACATGACAGATAACTAGCTGTTATCTTAAGTATTGAGATACACAAAACCTTCACACTTATTAATTACTTACTTTCATGATCAAATATTTATCCAGCTTCCAATAAGACCAGGTGCCTACTCTCAAGATCACTGAGAGTCTAGCCAGGAAGATAAACCATGTGCATAGTGAAAGTTAATCAAGATCTCATGTGGAATATGGTCAATACCAGCTGAGAGGTGGGGAAGAACAGGTGGTGTACCTGTCCAGGACAGGGCTGACTGGCAGGTGAGATGGATAAAGTTCACTCCGTGTTAGTGCCTGGGCCATCTGAATTATTACAGTGTTTGCCTCTTAACTCTCTGTTTGCTTGGTGCTTTTACTCTTTCCAATTTAAGTAATTTATTTAAACACGTAGTGTATATGTCTATGGTAACATAGTCAAATAGTCTAGAAATAGACAAAGAAATGAGTCCTTGTCAAATACCATAACCCAACAGCAACGCCACCGGTCATGTGTGCTCCACAGAAAATGAGCAATTTCCTGATAGCTCCTAATTGGTAGTTGTTTCTATTCATTGCCTCCATTAGTCACCAAGAGTTGGTTTTGAGATGAAAGAGACCTTTTAATTCAGAATGAAGAGGATTTGTCACTCCAGAGAAAGAAAAGCCAACTTTTATCAAATAAATATGCTTTTAACAAAACAAAACTCCAAAGACCCATAGTGAGGTTCTTTTATAACCCTTATGTTTGCTCAAACCCACATTGAATATTCCTTTCCCCAGCTGCTTTACCAACTGCTATACTAAGGACTTAGATTCTTCAAAATACTAGACTGGAGGTAGGAAAAGGCCAGTAGCTTTTATGTGAAGTGATATTATACCACCTGGCAAATGGTGAAGAATGACTTTCTGCAGCTCTGGACATGGTATTAATCAAATTTACCATGGCAGGGCTGTCAAGGGCCCAGCCTAACAGACAATGTCAGGAGATCTGTCCTGCACCTGGCTGCCATCCTGAAGGGTCACTATGACACACAATAACCTCCAGCGGTAAGTTAAGCACTTGTAATTATGACTAAGCTGTACTCCAAAACAACAAATTAATGTTGATTTTTCTTTCAAAAAATATATTGAAAAATCAGTCTCCCTCCACCCTTTTATTTCACATACTCCTCTTCCACCCTGCTGCTTCTGCCCCCAGAGACAACTACATCCCAACATCTTGTATAATGTCTGGTTTGTAAATATACAAACATAAACATCTTGGTGTATTCTGTTCATCCCCTCTTTTCACTATTTTTAAACATGTGACAGCAGATTCTTCATACTATTCCACTATTACATAACTTATTTTTTCAATTTAAAGGCTTATGTTGAAGACCATCATATTTTACTACAAAGAGATCTGCCTTTTCCTTTTCTTTCTTTTCTTTCTTTTCCTTCCTTCCCTCCCTCCCTCCTTTCTTTCTCTTTCTTTCTTTCTTTCTTTCTTTCTTTCTTTCTTTCTTTCTTTCTTTCTTTCTTCCCCTCCCCTCCCCTCCTCCTTCTTTCCTTCCTTCCTTCCTTCCTTCCTTCCTTTTGGTAGTACTGGGGATTGAACACAAGGAATGTCAAACTACATCCCCAGCTCCTTTTATTTTTTTCAGACAGGATCTTGCTAAATTGCTATTGTTAGTTACCAAGGCTGGGCTCCAAGTTATGATTCTTCTTCCTCCGTCTCCTGAGCAGCTGAAATTGCATGTGTGCACCACCACACCTGACTCTCATTCTTTTTTAAAGCTGTGTAGTATTTCAGTGTATTAATATATCACAATTAGCGTCATCTCTTGATGGCCATTTAAATTATTGCTGAGTGTGCAAATATAGTCTTCATTTTTAGTGTGTTTATTGACATAATTAACATCATTTTAAATGCAGGGCTCTTGCATGTTGTTAAATTCAGTTTGATGAATTTTTGACCATTGTATGCACCCACGTAACCACCACCCAGAAAAAAGCACAGAATATTTTTATCTCCCCAGAAGTTCCTTTGGTCTTTTGCAGTCGATCCACCTTAACAACTGCTCTGATTACTATTGTCATGAATTAATTTTGTTTGCTCTTGGGCTTCAGATAGGATTCATACACTGTCTAGTTTTTTCTTGTGTTGGACTTCTTTCCTTCATTATAATATTTCTTGAGTTTTTTTTTTATGGTTTTAAGTTTGTTTTTGGTCCCTACCCATGTTCATGTTGTGGCTTGCAGGTTTATTCTTAATTTGTATAAGTAACCTAAATAAATGAGATTTTTATCTGTGCTGTAGGTATTTTAGATTTATACATATTTATAAGAGGCAGTTGATTTCATCAAGAAAAGGTTGGGCCTTTGAAATACTGAAATGAAAGTTTGAGTGGAGTTTTCAGTTGAACTGTTTTAAAAGTTTTAGGGGACTCTAAACTTGGTGCGTATGTCAATTTCTCAGTATATAACAAAAATTTATGGTGTTATTTTCTTGGATTCCATGATATTTGGCTCCTTTCTGTTTTAAGTGCATTTTTGTCTACTTTCTTTATTTGATTTGAGATCTTTGTATATGGTAACAATGGCTATGTTAATTGGATATGCAACTTTGTGGAGATACATGCACAGAGTTAGGAGATTGAAGTTAGAGCTGAGTGTGGTTGATGCCTTCCCTTGCCTCCACAAAAGCCAATCCTCCTCTCATTCTTCATCCCAGATAACAGAATCTTCATCTGTTCATCTGTTTGAGCGGTCCCTTGTTCCTGGGAGTGTAGGTCTTGTCCCAGCTACATAGGCTGAATTGAGTGCACTAAGGAAGGCACAATTTTGAGTAAAAAGATTTTGGATCTTTGGTGTCATTATTAAGCAATTAAACATGATCCTAACAATATAGACATGTTTTATTGGCAGTATTTTAAAACTTATTTTTAAAGTCAGGTTTATTAAGCTGTAAGTTACACATACTAATATTAACCCTGTTGGTGAATTTCTTAAAACTAAATTTCTAGTCTGCTTTTGCTTATTATGATTTGCCTTTTTTTTATACCAATAGCAAAAGTATTGTTTTTCCAGTTTACATTCTGACTAATAAAGAACTAGTTATAGCATTTAGGAGCTTGGGGGAAATTATGCTGCTGAGCTTATACCAGCTGGGAAGCTTTTGGCTGAAAGTAGCCAAAAACACTGATACACATTAACAAATGAAGTAAGGAAAGGCATTATCTCACATACCTGGGAGTCCATACCTGAGCAGGCCTGAGAAGCTGTACATTTTGAGGCTCATGACAACACAGGGACCCAGGCACTGCACCTGTTTCTTTTGCTATCTTCTGCTTCAGCTCCTTTAAGACAAATTTGCTGTTGTCTGCAATTTGGTTGCTTGGGGCAGTTTGGGTTACTGTGCCTTTGTTTGAGTGAATAAGGAGTGACAAAAATCAACTCAACCACAGAATAAAATCTCCTCATCCATCTGAATGGGCAATAGGTCTGATACCCTCCTCTGTATCAGTGATAGTGAACTGGAGATTGCTTTAACTAAATAAAATAACATCAAGGTTATACCTGAACAAAAACAGTATCCTGTTCAGGAGAAACAGGGGAATGGATGAATGTAATGAAAACAGATGTCAGGGATGTATGGAAACAGGGTGCTTGCATCTTAGTAGATTTGCTTTTGTTTCCTAAATCCTTGTAACCCTCAAGACGCCTGAGAGAACTAATGGGGCTCCACAAAACACCTTACTTTCAGTGGTGCTCACTTGTGCACTGGAAAAGCCCTGCTTCAAACTTTGTATTGCATGCCATGACAGCAAATCTGAATCCTGGCCCATTTCTGAGTTATTTTTACTTTGCAGAACCGTAAGTAAAAATTATGGCTGTCAAGATAATCTCAAAACTTATTTTAATTAAAAAATATATGAAGAATTTAATTCAGTGCTAAAAAGCAATGTTAGAAAACTAGAAGCAAAGAAGAAAGGAATAGTAGCCACAGCAGACCTGGGGTTGGCAGCTAGATGCCCTTTGCCCAAACTCACAGTGGACATGATTTTTTTGTTTTGTTTTGTTTCTGGTACTGGGGATCGAACTCAGGTCCTTGCACTTGTGAGGCAGGCAGCAGAACCACTGAAATCTCAGACTCCTGGACGTGATTTTTTAAAAGGGGCATGAAAGGCTCACTTGTGACCTCACCACTGGCTCCAGGGACTGAGTTCTGGGGTGCTGAAAGCCTCTTTTGTTTCCACCTGATCACCAGGTCCTTCCCAACTTGGATTCAGTGGACCAGGGCTGACTTACATCTTGTCCCCCACCTGGCTCAAACTCACTACAGGAAGGGGCAGCAGACTGGACTGATTGTTGTTGGGACACAGGCAGGATGGTCTAGTTGGTGACCCATCCCCTGCTAAGCAATGGATGTGGGAAGGAGACAGAGTAAGCAATGGCGGCCAAAACAGGCCCCTGTCCTTGTACAGGCCACAATCTAGTGGAAGAGGAATGTTATTTATAATTGTTGTTGGAAAAAAAGAACTGTTAGAAATGGCTTGTGTTATGAACAATGGATAAATGATGAACTTCATTAAATTTCTATTTATTGTGATATCTAGTATACATACAAAAATATTTTGTGTTCAGACAATTTAAAGAATCATGCCATGCATATTTGCTCTTCAGGTCACTGGAGAAAAAGAATTTACTAATACATTTGAAGACTTTCAGTGCTTCTCCCCAGAGGTAATCAGTACCGTAAATTTTGGTAAATCTAGTCTTTGTTATTTATTGATTTTATTATATGTATCTATTTTTAAACAATGTAGAGATTGATTTTGTATGGTTAAATAAGAAAAGAAAAAAAGGGAAAATCCCACTTCAAGCGGTTTTAAAAATGCTTTTACTATACTAGTCTGAAAACATGAAAATCATTTTAAACAACTTGGAACACAGCTGAATTGAACTTCCACAATTTGAGTCTATAACATTATAATCAAGTTTTTTAAAAATCTCAAATTACTTTGAGATAAGACATATCTATAAAAATTAATCTATGTCTGGAGAAAAAGTCTAGAAGAAGACATACCCAAATGTTGATATTATGTTTGAGCAGAAGGATTATGAATTTTTATTATATTCTTAATTTTTTTAGTTTTTCACATTTCTAAAGTGAACATAATGTATTATTGTTTTTCAATCAAATACCACAGTTTAGATACCATAGTACAGAATGTACAGTGTTTTGTCCAGTGACACCATGTAAAGACTAGATTTACAACTACTATTGAACACTTCACCTTGATTCTATTACTGAGCACTTGTGGATTTATAAGCCAATATCAATCTCTGAGGCCAAATAATCTATAAAATGCAATATCCAATTGGCTAGTTCTATTTTAAACAACTGCTCCAGGTGGTTTATGACAACTAAAAGGATTCTATTAGATAACTCTTCCTGACTAATTTCATCTTGGCTCAAAACTAAAGAATACAAAAAGTATCCTTTGTGACAGGGATCTTACATTTTATGAAAAGATGAAACTCAAAGTTCTAAGCTCCAAAATAGCTAAGGATACCTTGGAAATTTAGTATCTGCAGGGTTAAGCCTGTTTGTCTTGACTTGTACAGAGTAATTAAATATGAATTATCCAACAGTCTTAAATTAAAAGACCACATATAAAATATTAATTTTTGGACTTCTTGGAAAAATCAAAAGACTGGAATTTCTCTCAGGCTGCTTCTTGCATCTCACTTCATCACATATTCAGTAATATGTGTTGCCCAGTTTCCTACAGTACCCACCGTTCCCCATAGTAGCAGCCAGCTTCATTCACAACATTCTTCTAGAGGCCACTGTCTGCCAAGAAATTAATGGGTGAATGCATTGTAGAGTGTGCATTCAATGGAATATTATTCAGCCATAGTAAGGAATAAAGTAATGGATATCATATCAGGGAGGAACATAAAATATTATGCTAACTGAAAGATACCAGACATAACAGGTCACATGTTGTATAATTCCACTTAGGTAAAACATCCATAAAGACCAATCCATAAGGGACTGAAAATAGACTGATGGTTGCCAAGGGCTTAGAGAAGGAGAAAAGAGAATTAACTACTTAGTGGGTACAGGGTTTCTTTTTGGAGTGATGAAAGTGTTTTGGAAGTAGACAGAGGTAGTCATTGCACAACATTGTGAATGTACAAAATACTACTGAAATGTTTACTTTAAGATGGTTAATATTATTTTATGTGAATTTCACCTCAATTTTTTTAAAAAAGATCTTTGATAAATGAAATTCTATGAATGTGACTAAAGTAATAGAGCTTCAAATAGACTGTAAAAGGAAATGTACAGAATAGGAGCTGTTACATAAAACGAACAAGAGCAAAGAGACCCCCTGGTTCAGGTCACCAACATTCAAGAATGAGAACGTCTGCTTAAGTCAAAGTCCAGAGCTCATGTTCTTTTGGGGACAGTTTGGCTAATGTCTTCAGTCAATGAGTGAAGGCAAGGAGCAGAGTCTTTACATCTATAACAGTCTGTAAATCACATGCATTAGATAAAACTTAAAAATAACCCACCATCTTTTATGGCTGCCTATCTAGATAGGCATGGAGAACACTACGCTATATTTAAGACATCAAAGAAATATCATCAAAAGTGTGGAAATGACCTTAGGTTTATGAATTTTTGTTAAGGCTATTCATAATGTCAGCAGAGTAAGCATTTATTGTTTGTGACAACCCCTCAGGGCAGATGCCATGGTCCTGACACTTTAGCATGCTTGTTACTGCTTTCTTAATGTCTTAAATTTCGAGACAATGGAAATGGAAGTTTGGAAGCTAAAAATAGTTCCATGTCATTGGCAGGAGCTGGGAGGAAGCATGCCCACGGAAAAGTCACAGCACCAGGTGTCTTGAGGCATCAGCAAGGGAAGTAGAGGGAGAAATGGGACCACAGTGATCAGTGCAGGAAGGTAGGAACAATGAAAGCATGTGAGTCTGAAATCCAGCATGGGGGCAGGGGGTGGGGGGGAGAGAAATATATGAGCTAAAGGAAAGGGTATCAGAAGCTGAGCATGTAGTAAGAGAGAATAGGCTATCAGAAGCCTGCTGGGGATCTTAGCAGTGTTCATATCTTTTAACTGAGCTAGCTGCTCCTCTGGGAATTCACCTTAGATTCCTATTGAATTGGATTGATCCTATTGAGCACATGTCTTTTTACTTGAGGCAACTTCAGCAATGTGGGGAGAAATAATTAAATGAACTATCAACTACATCCTTGACCAGATAGCCATTAAAAATTGTGCAATAATGCTTTCTTCTTTTCATAAAAATGAAACCAAATTCTAATAAAAAACAAAAGAAAATAATTTATAATCCCATATCTAGAGATAACCATAGTTGTATTTTGGTTTGCTTCCTCCCAATCTTTTAAATTTAATTATGCATATATATGCATATTTGTGAAGATGGGTTTATACTTACACATGCCATTTTGATTAGTTTAGCTTAAATAAAACAGATAAAAATGTCTACATCATATATAGGTCATCAGATTAAGTATATCAAACAAACAGAAATATAGATGAGTAGTATAAAGAAGTAAACTCTTATGAAAGCCTCTGTATGGTGTACTGAGGAAGATCCTCCAACTCTCATTCCTCAAACAGTTTTGATATTTGTCAGCTCCCTTAATAGATTTGATTCCAGGTTCTTGAAAGTTGGAAATGATGGGACCATTGAGACAGAGATTTGGGAAGGGATAGTTAGCCAGATTCTATCCTGAGATCTCCCTTTGCTGCCCATCTGGCAGGATGAAGACTGGTTTCCTTCCTCCCACTGGCTGCTGTGGGAGCCAGGAGGGCATCACTGCAGGGGACCTCAGGCTGAAGATTAGGAAATGGTGCCTTATAAACCTGGATTGTGTTGTAAAACTTCATTTTAATGTCCTAGCCACCCTGCCCCTCCTCACTTCCCTTCATTACCCCTACTCCATATGCACACATAGAATTATCCCTCCATTGGCAGCTCTGGGAGGATCTGGATTTGCTTTTATTTAGAAAGCAGCTCGTTTCCTTATAGAGAGTATATTACTTTTACAATGGGAAAAACAATGAACTTTTGTTTAATAGGTAAATGAAGCTGGTAGGGGTTATTTGTTAGGCTCCCACAAAGGCATTCACTATCCCCCCAGAGCTAACAGTGTCTAGAAAGAATTGTACCCTCCCCAGTTTCATGCTTGCCTGGGTCCCCATGGCTCTGCAGAGAGGCCATGGCCAAGATCCTAGCCAACTAGGAGGATAGTGGCTTGGCTCTTTCCTGTTGCTGAATTCTGTATAATTTGCTAACAAATTCATATGGAGGGTGTAGCCACCTGGCCCCAAATGCTTATTTTATCAAGGAAGAATTAGCCATGTTTCTGACACCAGAATAAGTGTATGTGAGGATTATTGTATTTTTGCTCCTTAACCTTCTGTCCTTCAGCATAAATAATCCCAGTTCTTTTAACCTTTTAATTTTTTTTCATGTGTTATTGTTTCCAACCTTTCAATATCCTCACAATTCTTCTCAAAACCTCTCCCAAGTCTCCTCTTCCCTCTTTAATTACAGGGCTCAAATACAATATTCTAGGAAGCATTTGAGTGGCGCTCAGTAAAATGGAAAGCTTATCTCGAGATTCCTACATGCTCCAGTTTATGCAGCCTTCCCAAGGTCACGGTCAGGCAATGCTGTCTTTTAAGTAACTGCTTAAAAATGCCTCGTGACCAGCTTATTATCTACATGGAGCTGAGACCTGAGGAAGTGAGTGAGTCTGGTGCAGTTCATGATGGGCAGCACAATGCAGCCAGCCAGGTGGGCAGCCAGCTCAACACTGCACTCCCAGGTCCCGTTTGCAAGAACACCTGTCTGTTCAGAAGCATCACCTCCCAGAAGTAGATGGTCCTGCCATCTTCCACCTTCTTCGCCTTCTAACACAAGGGGGAACACACCATCCTCAGTTGTACCTTGCCATGTGTTTCTCTGAGGAATCTGCATTTCAAGCCCTTTTATTTTTGATTATAGAATGAGACACTTTGTTCCTTGTGAAGAGAATTTCAGACACTAGGAGATGAACAAGTCATCTATCATCTATCTATCTATCTATCTATCTATGTATCATCCTTCCTTTCTTCTGCTCTTTGAGATCATGAGCCTGACTGTTGGCTCAGAGTGACCCTGTGTGTTAGACTACTTGGGGGGTCTGAGACAGAAAGGCTACAGAGGTCTTTGATCTCCTGCTCTCCTTCCTTCCCTTTTCTTTCTTCTATCCATTCAACAAAAATCTTTTGAGTATCTGCTAGCTTATTGTTTTAAGTTCTTGGCGAAGTTCTCCAATTAAAATAATAAAAAACTAGAGCTCTACCTGATGTGCCCCATAATTTGGTAAGTAGAGCCATACCAATGAAAAAAGAAATATCCCCAAGGATTTAGACATTGTTCCGGGTGTGACAAGATGGTCAGTTCTGCCTGGGAGTGGAGAGGATACCTCAAAAGGCTTCTTGGGGAGTGGACCTCCTCTCCTCCCACAAAAATCTATAATTAATCCCCAATCTTTCTTTACACTCTCGAGTCTCCAAAGATGCAAAGAAGCGAGAATATTTTTCTTCCTCCTCATCCATCTGATGGGCACACTAGGAGTGATGTTTCTGCTGTCCTGTCCCCTCTATGACAGCTAGGTCAGAACTTTGTAGCCTAGAAGGTTTTTAACTTCCTCTAGAGACAGACTGTGGCAGTTCTCAAGTGCCTGAGGGCTACATGAGTCCATACACGTGTGCGTGCCTGGGTGTGTTTGTGATAAAACACCAGAAATCTCCATCCCTGAGACTTGGAGGGAGATCTGGGGATCACAGCCATTGGTGATTGGGATCCCTACTATTTTCTACAGCAAGGGCAGATCAAACACACTTTTTTCTATTCATCTTATGCTTTTGTCTCTTTTAGCTTCTTATAGTAATTTATTTTTGTAATGTTATTTGTATTTGCAACTTATCTTGGACCTTAGACCATAAGGTTCTTGAAAGACCATACCTTATATATCTTGCACTAACCCCTACCACTTAACATACACCTGAAGAATGTTCGGTAAATAAGTCAATGACTTTCTCATACAAAATAAGTGTTCTGTAAATATTAGTTAAGTGAGTGAATGAATTCATGCAGGTTGATCTTTTTGTAAGTTTTATTTGGTTACAACAGTAAAGGCCACACCACTATCTGGCTGCAAGGGTTCTGCCTGCTCTAGGAGGCACTCAGAGTGTCTTTAGTTATCATAGTGGTGGAGGAGGCACTACTGGTGCTGCTTAGAACAGTGGCACTCAGATCTCACTCCAGACACAAAAGTAAGTTAAAAAAAATCCCTGTTTATATTATGAGTTCAGAGACTAATTTGGTTGTACCTATAAACATAGGACACTTTTGTATCATTTTATTTTATGTTAATTGTTCTCGGGATGTGACATCTATCTCAGGAAAGGGATGATTGTACTTTGATAGCTTTGGAATTTTAACAAATCGTTTCACAATAGGTACCTCGGGAGGATGACAGCCCTGTGGTGTTGGAGCCCACATGGAGCACTGGTGAGGGAGCCCTTGCGGAGAGTCTGTGAGCGATTCGATCCCATCACCTGACTGTCTGCACCTGTGTGTGCTATGCTTGAGCACTGGGAGACTCAAACCCTTATTACTTTATTATAAACTTGATTTCTCTCTTTTATATTACAGTTAGCCTATTATATTGATTTTCTTAAAATTATGTGAGATGGTGGTTATATTAGCTACGTATTTCATTTCAAGATAGTGAAGGAGTTATGTGATATATATATATATTTTTTTCTTTTTTCAAATCAGACTTACAGTCTGAGAGATTTGGGAAACTATTCTTCTATATGGTTGCTGCTATTACAACCTGATTCTTGGTCTCAAACTTCAAAGAACTGTGGGGAGTCTTGACTACCACCCCAAAGAGCCTTGTCTCCCTCCCATTTCCAAGCAGTCCTGCCCACCCTATTTTGGTGCTTTTCATTTACTGGCCCCAGGGGAGCTGTTTCCTTGGATGGGTGGCTGGGGAGACCCTTTCCAGCCCTTGTCCTCCTTTGGAAAATTGCTCTTGTTTCAGGTGAACAGTGAAACCCATACCCAGCCATGAAGCTGGATATGCTGGCTAGGCAGAGAAGGTCAAATAAGGCCAGAGAAGTTGTCAGAAAACAGAGTTTATTATCTCAACTCCTTACAGTAGCTTTTGGTCACATTCTGGTTTCATAATCAAAGATATGCCTGTACTCAACACAGGGCCTGGTGCATGGGGAGACTGTGTGAAAGACAAATGGAGCCCTTCAAAGGTAGGCAGTGACTAGAAAGGTGCTCCCGCCTGAGCCGATGCAGCTGAGTCCTGGTGGGAGTCAGGAAGGCTCTGTTCCCCTCACTCCAGGGCAGCTCTGACCCAGGCTGTGACTCACTTTGGGTAGATGACACCCACTGGGATTGGGCTGAAGGACACAGGTGCTACCTGAGGTCTGGGAGCTGGAGAGCTAATGACCCTCAGCTCTTTTTGATTCAAGCTTCAGAGATCCTGAAACCTCTGTACTTTCAGGTAGAGCTCACTGAGTGCTACTGAGTCAGAAAAACAGACACGCTCTTTCCCAGTGATGTGTAAGAGGCCCCAAGCAGCTTCAAACCTCAGGCCTGCATGGTTAAAACTGGATTCTGGAGTCAGATTGTGTGATCCAAAGGCCAGTTCTATCACCAGTACCTCTGTGACTGTGGGCAAGTTCCTGATCTTGCCCAAGCCTCTCTCTCCTGATCTGTAAAAGAGGTCAATAACAATTCTTCATAGAATTATTGTGAGAATAAAATGAGATAACCTATGTCGATCTTTTAGTGTAAAGCATGGAATAAGTATTCAGTAGATGATAGCTTCTATAACCAACTGGCATGCCATTTCCACTTTTGAAATCACTTTTCTGGATTAAATGGCAAAGTATTCTCTGTAGCATACAAACATGATTGAGCCAAGCATGGTAGCACACACCTGTAATCCCAGTACTCTAGGAGGCTGAGACAGGAGGATGGCAAGTTCAAGTCCAGCCTGGGAAACTTCGCAAACTTAGTGACTGTATCAGTCAGTGCTCACTAGAGAAACAGAATTAATATAATAAAAAAATACTTAATATAAAGTATTTAATATTTATAAGGTAGGCTTACAATGGCCATCTGCAGAGTCAGGTGTGGAAGGCTGTCTGTGTGCTGGAGAGCTGAAGAGTTCAGTCAAAAGTCAAAGGCCTGGAGCTCACTGTAGAGTCCTGTGTGAGTCCATACCAGGAAGCCAAAGGGTCTGCAATGGATGTTTGAAGAGTCTGTGCTGGAAGCAGGAGACAAATGTCCAAGGTGAAAGAGAACACTGGAGCTCCTCCAAAAGAACAGAAGGGAAACTTCTTTCTTTTTTCCCCTTTTTATTCCATCCAGGCTACAAACCTATTGGCTGGTGGCACTCACTCCCAGGGTGAGTCTTCCCTCTCCACTAAATCCACCAGTGACACTCAGAACTATGCCAAGCCAATCAGTTGTGGATTTCTTACTCAAGTTGACACAACAGTTAACTATCACAGTGACTTAGTGAGACTCTGTCTAAAAACTAAAAAAAATTAAAATAAAAAGACTGGTGATGTAGTCATTGCAAAGAGCCTGGGTTTGATCTCTATAGTACGAAAAGAAAAAATGTGATGAGCTTGGGAGCTGAACTGCCCAGCTTCAAATTCTGGTTGCCTGACTTACTGGTTGTGTCAACTTTTGCCAATTGCTTAAACTATCACCATTTTGTTTCCGCATTTACAAAAGGATAATGAAAATATTTCTGTGCCTAATAGGGTTTTTATAAGGCTTCAGTGAGGGTTTCCAACAATTCCTGGCACCAGTAACATACTACTTAATAGGCACTATGTAAGTTTATATATGAGTTTATATATCTATATGTAAATCACTACATAAATGAACTGCAAATAAGTATCTTTCTTGCTATACTTCCTACATTGTGCTAGACTCTGTTAGTGCCTCCTCTTTCAGACCATCATCTCCCAAGAGGTTGTTGGGCCATTCCTTTCCTATATTGAATTTTCTAGGTTGTGGCAGGGTGGCTGAGTCATCCAGGTTCAATGGATGGCATTGACTAAAAGAATGAATGAATGGATTCCTGAGGCAGAGCAGCACCCGCACAATGCTACGTTCTGGTGACTAGGTGTGTGTTTTTTTGGGGGGGGGGATTCTCGTCTCTATTCTGTGTGCCAAGACTTGCAGCAGAGGAATTAATAAGAGCAGTGAGGTCCTTGTCCTTCCTGGCTGCACCTGAGGCTACCAGCAGGCAGAGAGGCTGTCTGGTTGCTAACCGATGCCATTAAATGAACAAAGAAACCTGCGGTCTTTGGGACTGCCCATCTGGCACCTTGTGGGAAGTGAAACCGAGTGTGAAGCACACCTGTCCTCTCTGGCCTTTTAACTGGCAGGGACTTAATTGCCATGGGTGGGAGAAGTTTGTAGTCCAGGCTTTGAAAAAGCCAGGGGATCAATTGTGTGTTAATGGGTGGGTGAAGGGGGGTAGCAGGGGAGTGGCTGGGGAGCAGTGGCCCACTGGTGCTCAGGCTCCTGGCTTCTTTCTTTCTCACTCCCACATGCCTTGGAAGCCAGATGGCCTAGACTGAAGTGAAAATGGATCAACACCTGAGAAAGAAAAACTGTAGAGTGCATTTCTGTGATAGATGGCTCTGGGAGTTACGTTCAGATTCTGGAGCTGTTCTCTGTGTCTCACATTTCAAACATGAGTTTTTGACCTCAGCCACAGCATTCAAGGCTTTTCGGGGTGAAAGTTTTCAGCCCTGACATCTCTGCCCTGCCTAATCCCTCCCTGTCCTCTAAAACTCAGTGTGCCTTGGCCTCTGCACTGTTGCTATCGTCTGTGTGCAGAAGGCCCTCTTCCCCCTCCACTCCCCTGCTCAGACTTGTGCCATCTCTAGGGTCCAGTTCGAAGGTCATATCCTGCAGGTGTCCCTAAGATGCTTTTAACCTGGGTCACTTTCAGACTCTTGGTCCCACATCCTTCACTGCCCTCTCTACATCAAAGACATTAAAATACATTTAAGTATAAAATTTAATATTTTTGCGGTAAAATTTTTAAATTAACTTTGCTAATCCAATTATTGATTGCTTGAGAAACTTATTCAGTTTACAATTAGGCATGACTTTTGGCAAATCATTGCTTATGCTAGAAAATTCAAGTAAGATAAGATAATCTCTATATAGGTTGTTTTAAAATATAAATAGAATGTTATTAATATTAAATTTAGTTTTTATTAGGGACAATAAATATTCATTCTGATTTTTCAGTTTTTCTTTATGTTTTGAGGGAGATAATGCTTTCTTCTTTTTCCTTCATGATTCCCTCTCTCCACAGAACCTTAGAGAACTGTCCTTTAACTGGAAAAGAGGGCAAAGCCTTGGGCTAGCAGAAATGCTGTCTTTCTTCTGTGAATACTTCTTGGGTAGAATTTATATTCTGCCAAATTCTGCCTTTGATTCAGCATCCAGCTTCCTGCTAGATATAGAGATACATGGGACATGGTAACAAGCAGATATAAAGATGTTACAATGAATGGTGAATTTATAAGCACCAAACAATGTACTGTGAAAACACAGAAATCAAAACCATGTAAAATTATAAGGAGAAATTTACATGTTCATAACAAGAATTACAGATTTCTACATACTAGCAGATTAACAGTACACAAACTGCAAAAGATATATAAGATGCTTGAAAAACAAAATTACAAGCTTGATGATATAAATATTTATAAAATCATGCACTTAACAAATGAGGTTCTAGTTTATTTATAAGCTCACATGGAGCAGGGTCCCGAGAAGAATTCATATGTGCTGCAGGAGTGTGGATGAGGGATCCACTCTGCTCAGAGTGGTGAGAATGGCTGTGAGGGACTGTCACTGTGGTATCTGGAAAAGTTTCGCCAAGTAGGCTTAAAGGAATTCATTTGTCAAGGAGATGAGGAAGAGACAAGTATTCCAATTAGTGAATTTTTATGAGACAAAAACAAAACAAAAAACCCAAAAGGGCATGGATCTTTGGCATATGAGAAGGAAACCAAGAAATGGAGGGAGTGGGAGGGAGGGAAAGGAAATGAGACTAAGAAGTGGGGGATTACAAAGTGCTGTGTACATGCACCAAGTCCCTATGAGGAATGTGATCAGCATGTACTACACACATGTACCAAAGGGGTCCACGAGATCCAGGGAGGGGGACAGGAGGGGTTAAAAAAAGAAGAAATGCCATGTACATGTAGCAACTCCTCACAATGAATGTAATCGTTACATACTGCAAACATGTACCAATGAAAAACTGAAAAACAACCCAGAAGGGGAAAGAAGCACTACTATGTAATTAGGGTTTAGGAAATGTCGGGGGAAGACACTGGAAACTTATGCAGAACCTATGTCAGAGCAAGCCTCATCACACAGGTCCAAGAGGACATAGCCCCTCAGAGGAGAAATTTCCAGACTGCAGATATTCAGACATGACCACAGTGATTTTTGCCACATCCAATCACCAACTGATTTTTAAAAAAACTTAATGTTATGATTTCAGTCAACTGACTTTAAAACTCAAGTATATTTATTTTAAAAATAAGTTGTGTATCACTACTGTAAATAAGCAACTAATATCCCTTAGACATTTACTATAAAAACAAATACAATGAAAGCAAAAGAAGATTACTGCATTCTAGTTATATATTATGGATTGTGGTGCACATTCCCCCTCCCCTATAAACACTTAATGTGATACCTCCCTTGGGTCATTATTCACATTTAAAGAGAGAATAAAGAAAACACATGAATCTCTAGTGGTAGAATTATAGGCTCTTCAGGGCAGTTCATTTATTTGGATCACATAACTAACACTTCTCTTCACCAAAGGACTGTGGTGTTAGGGAAATTATGTCTCTATCTCAGTCCGCAGAATAAGGTAATAATAAATG
Source organism: Heterocephalus glaber (assembly GCF_053883595.1). Classification (NCBI taxonomy): domain Eukaryota; kingdom Metazoa; phylum Chordata; class Mammalia; order Rodentia; family Bathyergidae; genus Heterocephalus; species Heterocephalus glaber. The sequence goes on along the minus strand of NW_028258325.1, from coordinate 44,408,761 downwards.
TTCTCTTAATTATCAAGGTTATGGTTGAGGATTTAATGAGTACATGTAGTAGTAGATGGTATTTGGATCATAATCTAATATTTAATGAGTGCCTTTTGCTACAGTTTGGATCCAAAATGTCTCCCAAAGTCTCATGTATTAAAGGGCTGGTCTAATGGTCTACTGTAGTTACCATTTGACATAAGAAGAAGCAAAAGCTCAGAAAGGCTAAGTAGATTGCCTGGGATAGTACAACCAGAGCCAGAACTTTATTGTTTCTAATGATACCTTACATTTGAATAGTTCATTTTACTTTTCCCATAGATGTTTCTTTTTTTACTGGTTTACATTTAAATGTAGGAGATCAGTGTTACTAACATTACTGGGGAGAAAGAAGGAAACCCATGTATTTAAACTGATGATGACTAGCTGCCTGGATAATGATTTTCATACTTTATTAGGTGTACTAAGTTGTTTAAAGTCACCTGTATGCAATCAGGAACAAAACACATTCAATCATTTCAGGTAAAAAAAAAAATAGAGGAAAATGTCCTTGAATCAGACAGCTGAACCTTTCAACTTTCTTGCCTGGAGGCTTGGCCACATGACACCAGGGTCTGAGTGCTGGTCTGTTTTTATCTAATGCACCTCAAGAAATACTGTATTCAGCTTCTTGTGTCCTTTTCCTTGCGCTGGAAGCTAGAAAATTCAAGGTGAAATGTTTACCATTTCAGATATGTGTACTCACCTTACTCTAAGTTCCTCTTATTTCCTAACATTATTGACCCATGGCCTTGATTGTCTCATCTATGTATTTATTTGAGATAAATCCTTTTCAAATTTTTATTTTAAATTAGGGGTTAAAGTACTCTTTAACCAGAACCTACTATTAAGACTTCAACATATGTGTCAGTATGTTCACATATGGTGGGTTAACTCTTCCATTTTAACCAGAGTTTCCTGCTCAAACTTTGTGATTACACAGAGATGTCAGCGATTGTTTTAGGGCTGACTGCCATTCCCCCAGTGGAAACACCGAGCTTTCCTTTGTCCTTTATTTTCATCACACCAAATAGTTTGGGATATTTGAAAAATCACCTGCTTAATTTCCTCAGTTTCAATTATTTCATTGTGTGTTTTTATGAACGAATTTAAATTCTTTTGAGAGGGTATAATATAAATACAGCAACTAATTACTTCATTAACAAAAAGAATGAGCCCTGACTCCATTTGCCAGCTTCCCTCTATCATTTCCTGGCTTGGCTAATCTATGAGTAAATGTTCACAGTGCCAGAAAAACACCTTTATTTCACTTTTCTGAGCTGTTCATGGGAATAGTTTATAACCATTATATGAATGAAAAGCCCTATAAAATCTAGGCTGTTGATCACTTTTATGTCTCTTAAGGCGTTTTCGAGATCTCAGTTCGACATTTGCTTTATTTTTCTAGCATCATCTTCCCTTGGAAGGGCCAAGGCTAGAACAGAGGACCAAAATGCTTGGGAGCCTCCAGCTCATTTAGCTGGAAGCAGAGGTCACTGGCTGGCCTGGAATCCCACCCCAGTGTCCAAAGAGCAGAGCCACCAGCCTGGTACCAGACAGGGCCTGCAGGAATCAGCTGTGAGCTCAGCCTTCCACTGGACAATTAGGCACATGGTTTCTGCATGACTTCACCAGTCAACTGGGTGTTGCCTCTCCACAGATGGGAGAACTCTGCTGCAGACATGTGAGCTACCCCAGAGCACTCACTGTTACTTTCTAAACAGCAAGTGGATTTCTGCCTTGTGTCCAGTGATGGCCAATGCTGTGTCATTAGAGGTCAGTTGGGTCAGGCCTGAAATTTGTTCCTCTCCCCCAAAGCCTGTAGGAGATGCTCCTTCTCAGTTTCCACTCTCAGCAGTGCATCTGGTCACAAAAAGACTTGGCCAGGCAAGAGGTGGCCATGAGTCAGCACCCTGATGTAGTGTCATCTTCAACCCCATAGCATCCATCAGAAATTGGGCTTTCCTCAAGACCAGACCTTGTGACCCAGGTTAAATCTTTCACTTTAGTGCAAGTGCCACGTTGGCCATGAAGACTTGCATTGTCATGGTCCCAACCCAGGGCCTTTTGCCCTGGTCTTTTTCCTTTTCCTTTCTAAACATCTTTTCATGTCATATCTGACTAACAGGGGTTCAGAGAGTGTTTGGACTTATTTTGTATCATTTCTAATACTGAGAAAAAGCTTCATGCTTTTCAAACCCTTGAATACTGTGGTTTGCAGACACCAAAGGAGGTTTTTTGTTCTCTCTCTCTCTCTCATGTTAGTAATGTAGAATGGTGGGCTCATTACAGGAAATTGGTACATGCACTTAACATATCTTGATCCTCTTCAATCCCATTACCTACTTCTCTTCCCTCCCCCTTCAACCTAATCCTCTTCCCCCTCTCCAAATTCTATCTTCTAGTTTCCTGTTATGCATGTGTCTATGAGTCCTTGCTATTTTAGAAATTTAACATGAGAAAAATGTATTTATGTAAGAATAGCCATAATAAACATATTTACATAAATAAAATTTCCAGGAAAATAACTATTTCAAAAACAAAAAACATCCTAAAATCAGAAGTCACATTGCTCTACATTTTTCTGAATATATCTTTAATAGAAGCCAGCTGGATTCTTGCAGTTACTTCTTTATGCAGTCTGTTGTGATATCACTTGTCATGTAGCCTCTGGAAAAGCACCGTATGCACATAAGAAAGATAAGACTGAAAAAGGCACAGAATGCCTGGTATTATTATGAAAAGAGCTTTGACTCTGCAGACCCTCTGGAAAGGTCTTGGTGACCCTTTCACCCCCGCCCCCCAGAGGGTACCAGGGCCACACTCTGAGAACTAATGCTCTACCATGTACCCTCCTTTCTCTAACACACACAGGAGTTACAGGATGCAAGCACTTTGGGGAATTTGTTGTTATTGACCTATCCATTTTGGATAGCCCAGAGGATATAATTTACCATTCCGTTCAGTTCCCTTTCCCCTCAGATCTCATTTCCACCAAGGTCCATCTCTGCTCCACCTGTGTAACTTGGAAATCTCAGAGTTAAGTATATCCTCAAGTACTTGGGCCTTGTAGCATGCAAATGGCTTAGTTTCTTAGTGTTACTTCTGAAGTCCTGGGAAAGAATTAGGGTCGGCTCACCTTTGGCTACTCCCTTGTGGTTAAAGAGTAGGATCAGAATTCAGGAACAGGATGGATCTTGTCTGAATCAGGTGACCCCACTAGAACAAATAGCAGTGGCCACATTGTTAAAGTAGTACTGAATTATAATTGAATTTGAAATATGTGGAAGTTGTTAGGGACCAGAGTCCTAAGACTGATGTGTGGGTGTTTGAAGTATGTATGTACATATGTTCTTGGCATGAGAGAAGGATTAAGAGTGGCCTGGTAAAGCTACAATCTCCTGGAAAAAGACTATTACATGTCCCTAACAGTTGTTTAATATTTCCTCCAGTGTTATTCCATTTTTCCCAATTCAGTACGAACTGTTGTCCCCTCGTTCATGGGAACCCTGCTGCCTTCCTGCTACAAGACCCTTGGGACAGTCAGATGCCCCCCTTGATCTTTTCATACCCTAAGAGCAGTCTTTCTCCAGAGCTTCGAAGAACATTCGCCACCCAACATCCTGTCAATGCAGCTATATATTCAAGGAAAGGAATTCCTGGAATTGATAAATGCCAGTAACAAAACAAAGCAGGGGGCCACAGTCTTTAGGCCCCCCCTTAAGGGATGTTCAAGAAAGCTGTGGGGACTTTGCTGTTGTCAGTCAATCTTGCCTTGCCATCTGCGCCCTTTGTTTATATTGCAGTTGATTAAAATCTGTTCTATTTACCATAGCTGTTTCAAGTTCAATAATAAGGGGAAATTAACTCCCGGATTCCATGAGAGTTGATGGCCAGAACTCAAGTGAAATCCTTCATGTTTGAGTCCTCATGGCTGCCCATCCTGTGTTTCAGCTTGAAGCCCCTGGAACATGGCTCTATTTACTAGCAGAGCTCTAGGGAACTGAGGCCGGACTCAAAGATCATGTGCAAATATTGTACAAGCTGGAGGACTATATTAAGCCATTTATACCCTAGCAAAACTTAGCATCCATCCATGAAAGTAAGGACTCAAAACAATGCCTTCATATCAGTATAATGCATATGAATCCATGCTTGGAGACCATTCCCAACTTCTTCAGTGGTGAGGACCAACCATTATTAGCCTTCATTGGCCCTCCTCTAGACCAGGGATGTTAAGTGCTATTACTATTACCTCAGCCCCTGAGGAAACTGAGGCATGGACTGGACAAGTAGTTTTTTCAAAGGTAATTTAACTAGTAAGTCACGGATTAAGAACTTGTTTCCAAGCTACCAGACTCCAGTTCTGGCTTAATTAACAATTACACTATTCTGAGAAGTAGATGGAGTAAAGAGTTGATGACCTTTCACTGTAGCATAAGTTAGCAATTAGGGAATTTATTATTGTCTATCTTCCCCCTTTCCTGCCCCTCTGTGCTCCAAGCTCTCCTGCTCCACCTAGCAGATAAGCTGTATGCTGACAGGGACTTTGACTATCTTTTCACTATGGAATATTTAGTGCCTAGACACTGAGAAGTGCTCAAAAAATGGCTACAATGAATGAATGAATGAAGGAATGAATTAAATTGATATATTATACACCAATTTTTGATTTGTGAAGGTTTCTCTGGAGCCTTTGAGAGTGGCTACAGTTTCTCATAACCCTCCTTCTTCCCAGCCGAGAGCAGGGCATCCATCACTGGGAAAAGCTCCAGCTTGATATTGATGCCAATTTTTTCCCATAAGAATACCTTTTATTTAATTCACATTTACTGAGTTCCTGTTAGGTGCTAGGTTCTGTGTTAGATCCAGATATAAAAGTAAACTAAACTTGGGCTGAGGATTTAGCTAAGTGGTGCCACCCGCCGCCTGCCTCACAAGCACAAGGTCCAGAGTTTGATCGCTGGTACCAAAAAAATAAAATAAAATAAAATAAAATAAATAAATAAAATAAACTTAGTTCCTGTTCTCACAGAGCTTACACTGGGGGACAGGACAGAAGCCAACAGGTAATAGCAATTCGATATGATGAATGGTATGATGGATAAGTTTGGAGCCTCCTTTGAGATGAAGGTATCTGTAGAAGAGGAAAAGCAATCTCAGACAGCTTCTTAGAATAAGTGGCCTGAAGATAAGTAGAAGTTGAACAAGTAAATTATCCAACCATCAGTTTAAAAAGAGATAGTAGTCTGCCACCTGCCTCGCAAGTGCAATGTCCCAAGTTCAATCCCCGGTACCAAAAAAAAAAAAAAGAGAGAGAGAGAGATAGTAGATTCTTAAAACTATTTTTTGTGATAGAATGTGTATGTTCTGTATTTTTATTTAAAACAACTTCTTGGTAACTAAATGGCATCTCTATCTGATGTTGGAGTGAGGACATCCACATAAGTGTTTCATAAAACACCATCCAGCCACAGCCTAGGTTTGGAGTGGAGTGCCTTCTCCTTAACAGAGGCCAGGTGTTGGTACAGCTTCCCACTGACACCAAGTCAGAATGCATATGAGTGTGACAACCACATCCAGGGATCCTTTGGCTCTGGTTTTGTCACACACTGCTGCCATGATGTGCTTCCTAGCTACAGACTTAAAGCAATGGGGCCAAAAAATCATGGACGCAAACTGTGAGCCAAAAGAACAACCTTTTCTTTTTATTAGCTGATTATCTCAGGTATTTTTCACAGTTACAGAAATCTGACTAGTACCGGGTCCAGGGAGGTGGGGAAGGTAAGTCTGGCCAGTATTTCAGTGGGTGATAGAGAAAGAATTAAAGCCTGCAAGGCCCAGGTTATTGGAGTTGGAGTAGATGGGAGACATGGCTAAGCAGGTAAGAAGTGAGGTGGGTAGGAACTGAAGGTAAGATCTAACCAAAGGGTGAGGGACATTCCCAAAACAGTGATACCATCATCACTGTACACAGAACCACCCAGAAAAGTGCTATGTTCAATCCTTCATTTGAATCTGGTGCTGTTCACAGGACCAGAGGATGCCCTTTTCAATCCTTCATTTGCATAAGGGCACCACCAGTGAAATGACACTGTTCCTGATCCTTCACTTACATACAGCAGGAACCCAAATGAGCTTTTCAATAGGACAATTTACACCTGGCCTAAGGCCAAGGGAGTGTTTGATAGGGCAACTGTCCCACTGCCTTATTTACAGGACAGGGAGATAACCTGGGAATTTTGCATACAAAAGACCTCTTTCCCTTTATCCTTGGGGCCACTGTGAGCTTGCTCTTGCCTTGTAGAATGTACCACTTTTCCACCTTCAATAAATAGATGCCTTTGGTGTCTATTCTATGTCTCACCCAATTTGTTCAGGACACCAAGAACCTGGAGAGAAGCCTCACACACTGGGCTTGGGCACTAAGAACACATCTCCAGCCTCTGGAAAGGGTGGGTGAGGTGGACGACCCACACTGGCAGAGGCTGTGCCCTGTTCAAAGGTGCCTGCCTTGAGGCTGGACCTGGCCCTCTCCCCACCATCCCAGAGGGGCTGATTTCTCTGATTTGCACAAAGGCAACATGTGAGCAGGCAGAGCCCTGCACATAGAGCATGTCAGTGAGTTACAGGACAAAAAGACCCATTTCCAGGAAGGAATAAAATGTAGATAAGGGTTAGTAGAAGGAGAAAGGCAAGAACCCAGACCCTGGGACCCAACTGCACAGTCCTATTTGACTTTTGGCTCGCTACTTAATCTCCAGCACCTAGAACAGGGCCTGGCAAAGAATCCATCGTATTTGTTGAATGAGTGAATGAAAAGCCAGATCAGCACTAAAACACTGGGCCTGGGAGAGAGGGCATTCACAGATGGTAGTGAAGTTGTCCCATCTGCCATGGGCCGAATGCCAAGCCAGTAGTACCCTTCTCCGGCTCTGATTTCAGCCAGGGGAGCCAGACACAGAAAGGGCTGGTGACGATGGCTCTACCTATCAGCCACAGACTCAAGGTTGGTCTTGGAGATTTTCACTGCATGTTGAAGAGAGGGTTATGTTTTACAGGATGCAGGCTTTTAGTTTGAAAGAGGTTGGGTCACCACCAACTCTCCACAGAGGCCTCAGACAAAACACTTAACCTCTCTGAGCTTCTCTTTCCTTATCCAAATTGTGTGAAGAATAATAAGATACAATGGTTAAGATTCTGGACACCACATTTGAATTGTCAGGAATAAATCCCAACCCCACCACTCTCCAGCTAGCTAATGCTCTGCTCATTTGTAAAAAGGGAATGATAAAAGTATTATCCACACAGGAACATCATAAGCCATGCTGCCAGCATCGTCCGTATTACCATTGTCCCCAAGAGCAGCCATGAGGACAGCTGAGGAAAGGACACATGTAATACAGGGCTTGACATGTCACAGCTGTCTCACAAATGCCTCCTTCTGATGACTTTGCCCAGCTGCCCCCCTCTTCAAATTCATTCAGAGTCTCCATGAGATCATTCATGTTTTCATCCAAAACCAGTGCTTTGTCTAATACAGTTGGTAGGGGAAGATGAGGACACTCAACTTTTCCTCTCTTGCTTCCTACCAAGAGGCTGAGATGCTGGAGGGGCAGACAACCAGGGATGCACTTGTGCCCTCCTGAGAAGTAGATATGAATTCAGATTTTGCTTCAGGGATATGTCTTCCAGGGGGTGAAGTTGACATTTTGTTTATTTGTTTGGGACACTGGGTATTGGACCCAAGGACTTCCCACTGAGCTACATCTCCATTCCTCTTGATGACTGACTGACTGACTGACTGATTGACTGATTGACTGATTGATTGAGACAGGGTCTTGCTAAGTTGCAAGCCTAGGCTGGGCTTGAATTTGTGGTCCTCCTGCCTCAGCCTCCCAGAGAACTGGGACTGCAAATATTCGCTACCACATAAAGCTGACATTTTTTGACCTCCACATGCAAGTTGCAGCATTGGTTGTCAAGTCCCATCTGTTCATGAAGCATGAGGAGCACAGGCATTACTCCCTGTGTTCAGGGGGACATGTGTGGGTAACAGAAGTTAGATGACTCCACCATGGGAGGGCCCTTCTCACCTTTGGTCGCTCTACCTCATCACCTTCTCTAGTGTCTGGTCCACGAGAGCTACTCAGACTAGAGGAGAAAGCAGAGCATTGAATACTCTTACCAGCAGAGCACTGAACTTTGAATCCAACCCCCCTCAACCCCACCTTTTCCTTTCTTTACACTATGTTATATATCAGACTTCAAGGACCTGAGTTCTGGGTGTTTTTCTTCTGGGATTTTTGCATTTTGTTTTTTATGTTGGTAAGAAATGCAACATAAAATTTGCCATCTTAGCCATTTCTACATGTGCAGTTCAGTCGAGAATATTCACATTGTTGTGAATTACTGTGATCTGAGTTTTGAAAGTTAAAGTTTAATGGCACAATACAATTTATATCTATCTGTCATCCAACAGCTTATGAAAATGTTGCATAATTGACATTTTAAATCCCTTGTTGGGGTCTGGTTGTTTTCCCTTGTACTACAGTTTAATAGGTAAAAAGCCTAAACAATTAGGCTTGTCCCATATTTAAAAACATCAAGGAAAAAAAGCAGAAAGATTTCATCTTGCATTTTAGTTTTGCAGACGCTGAACCATGTGTTTACAAAATAGAGTATCTGATCCAAACTTCACTGCGCAGGAGGAACTAAATAGGAAGTCTGGTGGATTTTTTCCAAATTCTTCACATCAAGGAAAACACTCCTGGTGTTCTTGTTTTAATGAAAGAAAACAATCTGAGCATATTTTAATACTTTTATTTTCTCTTTCTAATGCTTTCTAGGTGATACACAGGAATTCCCTTTTCCTGGTTTTTAGAAAAATTTAATGTGATTATAAAGAAAAATTATGCACATTGCAAAAAAAGTAAGCATTTAACAAATGATGCTTAAGGAAATAAAAGTACCATTAATCTGATCTATAAGGCAACCATTGTTACAAATTCTTTGAGACTGTTCCCTTGAAAATACTAACACAAAATACATAATTTGATAGACATTCTTCTAGACCTTTCCCTTGAATACACTAACAGACCAAGACATATATAATTTCATATATAATTTGGCACACATTCATTCAGATTTTTCCCCTAATGTTGCACCATTTCTTTTACAGCAATGAGTGGGTGTATTAGATTTACCCTCCTGCAACTTGCATTTTTCACTTGAAGTCTTAGATATCTTTTCTTGGCAAACACTTGCACATGGATCCTTTCAAATGCTGAAATAGTATTGCATTGTTTGTACTATGGTATATCTATCAGATCCCAAGATGACAGACCCTAGGGTTATTTCCAGGTTTTTGCTCATTCCTACAACATGCCGTAAGCATGCAGGCCACACGATCACGATGCCTCTTGCGAGCGTGATAATCCCTTGCCATTATCTGGACTCCCTAGAGCACCTGCTCTGTGGCTCTGGCTCATGTTAGCTGGCCTCTTGAGCCTCCATACTCTCTCCCCTCCAAGGAGGCTAAGAATTCTTGCCAACTTCTTCCCTGAGGGCTGTTGTGAGGGCTAATGAGATCATATTTGCTGAGCACTTTGTGTTCCCTCAATAACTGGTGATACATAAATATAAAATGTTTTCAGTTCCAACAGAGCTCTTGGATTCCTTTCAGAAGAAATGAGGGCTCATTTAAGATGTGTGTGTTGGTATAAATATTCACAGCTTGTCCTTTGTATTCTAGAAGGTGCTGCTCCATCAGAGCCTCCCAGGTTGCCAATGTCAGCAGAGGTCAAGCTCAGGTAACTTCCTGCATACTGGTGGCTCAGGTAACTTCCTGCATCCTAGTGGCAGGGGAAAAAAAGAGTCCCTGATTGAGGGGCTGCACCTGGGAAAGTGTCAATCACCCCTGATTTTACTAAAAAAAAATCACATTCTGGATTTCCAGGCTCTTTTTGTGCTCATCTTCTCAGTAGACAATCATTGCATGTCTCTCATGAGCCAGGACACAAACAGTAAAGCAGCCATTTGTATAATTCCTGCTCGCAGGGAGCTTACAGTTCAGTGCATGACCACAAAGGCAGCTGTGGCTTCCATGTCCTTTGTAATACAAAACTGTTGGGTCCAAATTCTTCTATCCATGCTCCACAGAGCCCACAGCCCTCTAGATTGTATGCAAACTACCAGCTGTGGATTCATGGCCTTGATCCACTGCCCCTATGACTCCAGCATCCACATGGACCAACCCTGTCTTTGTGACATGGGCCAAGGATGAATGTTAGCCCCTTCCTCTTGTTCTCTGAAGCCTCCCTGCTCCCAAAGCATTTGTGAGTTTAAACGACTTCATTAAATATTATGGAGGGGGGGTGGAGAGAACAAAGTGTTATGTCACAGAAAGGCAAAGAACTTCAAAGGTTGGTGCTTACTCTGTGCCAGGTTATAATGGAAGCACTGACTTTGTTAACCTGCATAAATCTCCCAATAAGCCTAGGAAGCAGGTACTATCAACGCTCCATGTTAAAGATGAGAAAGCTAAATGTAGCAGACACTGTGGGATCCTTCCCACCTCCCTCTAGTCCTTACTATGTCCAGACATGCTAGCCAAATTCCCATTGCCATCTTTCTTTGCCTGAGAGCTTTCTCTGTTCGTATGTGGCAGGTCAGGTGCGCTGGGGAATTACTGTCTTCTGGAAGCAGCCCTCACCCACTGGTTGACTGCAGTTGGTACACAAGCTCCCCAGCATCCTCACCTCTTAGGAGTGACAATTCAGAGGCACATGCTCTACATGTGCCCCAAATTTACCTTGGATGGCTTACACTCCAGCTGCCCCCAATCATAACTTGCTTAGTAGCATACACTCATTGAACCCTTCCCTTCCTGCCTCACTTTCCCACTCACATACATACTTCCTGGAATCACTACCAAATAAACTATCTGCACTCAAATTGTAGTTTTAGGACCTGCTTCTGGAAAAAGTTAAACCAAGATGCTGAATCATGTGCCCAAGGTCACACAGCTCCTTGGATTCAAACCCAGGGAGACTGGCTTTGGAGCCTGTGATCTTTCCCGCTACATCACACGGTCTCTCAACTTCAAACTGAATGTGCACGTGCATGCTTTAAGGGCATTCCACACCACAGAGGAATTTCCAAGGCCCTTGATCTCTTTCCTTCAATAAATATGATAATGGTTACCATTTATCCAGTGACTTTTATTTGCCCAACCTTGTGTTAAGTGGATTACTTGTACAACCTCATTGGAATATCACAACAAGTCTATAAGTGAGTGATACTCTTATTAATCTGTTTCCTAGATGTTGGAACTCAACTCAGAGAATTTAAGTGACTTGCCCAAGGTCATGTAGAAACAGAGCCAGGATTTTTTTTTGAGACGAGGTTTCACTGTGTACTTTAAGCTGGTCTTGAACTTACTATGTAGTCTAGGCTGGCCTTGAACTGGTGGCAATCCTCCTGCCTCAACCTCTTGCATGCTGGGACTTCAGACATATGCCACAATGCCTGGACAGAGCCAGGATTTGTGCACAAATCTTTCTGGATCTCCCATCCAGATTCTCACTTATTATACCACATACCATAATGGATAATGGAGTGCAAGACACATTTATGGCATAATTTTAGTTTCTTATTGCTGCTGTACTGAATTACTACAAGTTTTGTGGCTTAAACAATGTAAATTTATTATCTTATAGTTCCGTATGTCAGAAATCTGACATAGGTCTCACTGGGCTAAAATTGAGAAGCTGGCAGAGCTGTGTTGCTTTCTGTCAGCCCTCGGGGAGAATCTGCTTTCTTTGTCTTTTTTAGCTTCTAAAGGCTGCCTACACTGTGTCTTCTAAGCCAGCAGTGTCAAATCACCTTGACCTTCTATCATCCTCTCTCTCTCTGACCACATTATGTTTTCTACTTTGAAGGATTCTTGTGATTTGATTGGACTATCCAGAAAATTCAGCATAATTTTCTTATCTCGGGGTCTGTAACTGTAATTGCATCTGCAAAGTTCCTTGTGCAAGGTGACACTTTCACAGGTGTGTAGTCAGCTTTCCATTATTGTAACAAACACCTGTGATAATCAACTTACAAAGAGGAAGGGTTTATTATGGCTCATGTTTCAGAGATTCTAGTCCATGACTGATTGGCCCCTCTGCTTTGGGCCAGTGGTGGCACATAATGGTAGGAACACATAGCAGAGCAAAGCCTCTTGCTTCAATGCCAAATCAACAAAATCGAGAAAGAGGCAAGGGCTGGGCCCAACAATTCCCCTGGAGAGCGCCACCCCAAGGACCACTAAGCTCATCTTGTAAGCAGTGGACCACTTCACAATAGCACATGTGCTGACAAAGCCTTTCATACATGGGCTTTGAGGGGACGTTTCCAATCCAAACTATAACATCAGGCTCCGGGGATCAGGATTTGGACATGTTCTGCACACCACAGTTAAGTCCTGCTCCATCAGGGGGCTTCTGATGGGGTAAGCTGAGTTTTACAAAGATGAAAGCAATGTACCAAAATTGCCTTGCAGAATAATGGAGACTCTTCCCTGATTTGTACTCGTGCTTGACTGAACCAATTGTGGACACAAGGAAGCCCTGGGAAGAAGCTGTAGAGAAGACCAGATGAAGAATAATGTAGACCAGACATGAGTCTGGAACTGAGAGAATTGTGTGGGGGTGCTTAGCTTCTGGCAGGAGGGTAGTTGAGGGAAGGTCTCTGGTGTCAGTATGCTGCTTTTTTTGGCAAGCAACAGAATATTTAATTATCCTACATTTAAGGAAGTCTAGAGGTGGATGCTCTGGGCTTTTTGGTGCTCAACAGACCTTCAAGCACCCATGCTTTTTCCATATTTAGCTCTGCCATCCTCTGCACAAAGCTCAAGGTCACAAGATGGCTGCCTAAATGCAGATCACATTTTCACACCACACCAGCCTTAGCAGGAAGGAAGGCAGGATGGCTTGGGAAACATTTGAGATCTTTTTCCTTTCATATTGAACAGATGCCCACAGCCAAATCAACCACTGGTAGAGAGAAAGGAGATTACCAGTTCTGGTTGATCATCTGTGAGTTATCTCTTGGGGCCAGGCCTATTGCCACTTGAACAAAATGGGAGGATTGTGAGCAGGACAGGATCCTTCTCCCCAGCCTAGGAAGCCTTGCTTGAGGTCTGTCCTAGTTAGGTGTAGTGGATACACGGCATTCAGGATAGACCCAGACTCCATCATATCCCCACAGCTCACTTGTCACCTCTTTTTCTCTCTTCCTTACTTTACCTCTCGAAAAGTCAACATTTTCATGAATGAATATTTCCAATATCCACCTTCCAAAGTTGTTTAAGGGTAAAATATTATAGCAAGTGTGAAAGTGCCTGGCCTGATACTCAGAACATGAGAAATAAATGGTTAAATAGCAGCAATAAGAGGGGATTGTGTATGCAGATGACTGGGCTCTGAATGTCCACAAATGGAAATGTTTTAGGAGCCTTTTAGAAAATCTATTGCAAATTCTTTTTACTGTTTTGGTTCTTTTGGTCTATAATGTCACTTGAAATTGCTTGGGCCCATTGAAAAGGACTGTTTTTGTGCTGGTAATTTCAAGCAGTCAGGTGAGGTCGGATACAACTGTGTTTGCCTTCATTTGAAGCAGGTCATCTGGCTGAAGGCCATAGCAAGACAGGCCAGGGCTGACCACTATCAGTGGGCCATGACCAGGAGGGGCTTCTAACCAGCTGGGGTGGGTCCCAGTCACTCATCCTTTCTCGGGGAGAACAGCAACCTTGACTTAGACAGCTCTGTGTCAAACTCACCATCTGGAGATGGTGGGGCTTGCTGAGGTGAACCCTGTCTGTGGGGCCAGCTGAGTACCTGAGGTCATACAGCTCTTACCCTCTTTCCTGCCTCAGCTCAGGACTTACTGCTGTAAGAGAATGGGGTGACCTAATCCAATTGTGGGAGGAAGAAGAGGAAAAAGGCAGAATACCCTCTAGTCTGTGTTTATTATTGGTAAAGATGATATTGCAGTTCTTCTATATATATCTCCATGCTCTGCCCCCTCCAAAGAGCAATCTCAAGACAACATTTCCACACTTGTGAACTAAACCCTCCCCCCTCACTCATCTGGTTTCATTAACCTTTCAAGGCCACCAGGCCCTTTCTCAGTTTCTGCTCCCGTGAGGGTGACAGCGACAGAGCTGAATCTTGCTGCATTGAGTCCTGGGCTAGTTGCATCAGCAACCTCAGGAAGCTTGTTAGAAATGCAGAATCCCAGAGTCCCCTGCACCATGGATCTGAATCTATAATTCAACAAGACCCAAGGTACTTAACAGGTACTTTAAAGTGTGAGACGTTCTGGTCTACAGCACCCTGCTGCTCCTTACCTTATTGCTGATAGCTGTGGCTCAGATATAATTGGAGTGTTGTCCTCAGGGGTTCATGTGATACAAGCTTGGTCCTCAGCCGTGCTGATATGAAAATCTTTAGGAGGTGAGAGGTCCTTAGGTCTTTGTGGGCTCTGTCCTTGGAAGCAATTAGTGTAGTTCTTGTGGGACTCTGGGTAGTTCTTAAGAAAGGGTTGTTATAAAAGAGCAAGATCGGCCTCTCTCCAGTCTCTGAGTTTCAGTCCCTCCTCAGGAACTCTGCATACAAACTAGTGCTTGGATGACATTCATCATAATAAAATGTAGCCGGGGCAGGGATGTTCTCCAGGACTGGCATCACACTGCTTAGCGGATTTTGAAGTTTGGATTTTCAGTCTTCAACATTGTGAACTAAATAAACCTATTTTCTTTATAAGTTACCCAGCCTCTGGTATTTTTTTTACAGATGAAAACACCAATGTTTTTAGATCTTTGTAAGACTTTGCAGTTTAGAATGCTTCTCACTGGCATCCAGATTTTTCAAATGTTATTCATTGGGTTGCTCTTTTATTTTGCAGTCACAATCATTATCCACAAGTCCATAAAGAGCCACTAAAACTGCTTGGATATTTAGTTATTATATAAATGTATGTACATGCTTTGTACATAAAATCACTTTACGTACTAGTTTTGAACCTATTGTTTCCCCACTAAGCAATAAGACAGCTATTGATTCTACTGTACATTTTTTTAATCAGGTCATTTGTAATCTGTGCATGGAATTTTATTTGTATACAGGCAGTGAAATGCATTTAACAAGTTCTCAGCTGTTGTACATCAGAGTTATTTTTTATGAAAAGTTTTAAATTGCAGTGTTGTTTTAAAATTCTGTATCAGAACTTTTAGATTACTTTTAGTATTTCATAAAAATTATGTTATTTTATTATGGTAAGTAATATGACAATGCATATCACACTAAATGTTTGGTATCACTTGAGAACTTAACATGTGATAAAGTGATGCCACATCTTTAGATAGTATTGGAAAAACAGGGGAAAAAAAGATAAGAACTTTTTTCTTTCTCATTACTAGGGATTGGCCCCGGACCCTGCACTGAGCTACGTCTCCAGCCTTTTTTTACTTGGAGATTGGCTCTTGCTAAGTTGCCCAGGTGGCCTCAAACTTGCTCTTCTCCTGCCACAGCCTCCCAATTGGTTGAGACTGAGGCCTGAACCACAGTAGCTATTGGAATCTTTTCTGTATATTATGATCTGGTGGTTCAGCCCTACCAAAACTTATATTGAAACTTAACGCATCAATGTGGCAGTGTCAGAAGGTGGGCCCTGTGGGATGCGGTTAGGTCATGGGGCACTGCCCTTGTGAATGGATTAATGTTGTTTTCCCAGACACTGGGTTTCCTGTCTCAAGCCAGAATTAGCTATCCCAGGAGTGAGGTGGACCTCCCCAGACTGGACTAGTTATCTCAGAGCAGGTTGTTATGCAGCAACCTGGCACCACTCTTTCACCACATCTCTTTTACACACATGCTCCTTCCATACATGTCCACTTCCCCTCTCTGCTTCTCCAGCATGATATGATGTGGCATAAGATCCTCACCAGAGGCCAACAAGATATGGTCACCCAAACTTAGTCAGGACTATGAGCCCAAATAAATCTGTTTTTTTATAAATTACCCAGTCTTAGGTATTTCATTATAACAACAAAAATGGACTAAGGGACTATGACTACACCCAAGGGTTATAAGATGGCCAAAATGTGTCACAAATATGACAAAATGTAGGGGACTATTTTATGACATATAATTATATATAAACTTCTTGTACAAACTGGATATGAAGCAGTACTTAAATGAAAGAAAAACAAGCTTCTCCCAACCTAAGCAATATGGCTGTTGTTCTTTGTTCTAATACAAGCAAAATCAGTAACTTTGTCCCAGTAAGTAAAGTTTTATAACCTTCTGTTCTTATAACATCCTGTATTTATCAGACCAAGGCCACTGGGATATGTTAGGTTGAAAAATTGTCACAGCTTGACAAACTGCCTTTGTTCTGCTTGCCCAATCCAAAGTCAAGCACCACTAGGTAGACCAACCCCCTTGGCAACATGTATAAAGCTAGAGCACTTCCTTTGTTCTGGGCTCAGCCTTTGGATGCAAGTCTGCTGGGCCAATGTGTATATGAAATCCTAGTATAAAATCCTTCTGTTTCACTCATGGTTTCTCCTGTCTCTCAAATTTTGCAACAGATAAACAAGTTTTAAAAATTGATAAATTTACTTATATAAACTTAAGGGTTCTATTTAACAAAAGATATCATGAATAAGGCACAAACAGACTGGAAGAAGATATTGGTAATGTTTAAAACTTACCGAGGACCAATAGCTATTTTCTAATATGCTCAAGAAACTCCTGCAAATCAAATATTTTTTAAAAAAAGATCAAGACAAAAATCAGCAATAGCATAGGGTAATGACAGGCAACTAGCCAAGGAAAGAAAAAGAAAACCAAAAGCCTAAAAAGCATAGACAAAAATATTTTGACTCAGTAATCAAAGACAAACTAAAGCAATGGGTTGTCACTATAGCCCTATTAGGCTAGAATAACTAGAAGATAGTTGACTTTAAGTATAGGGAATATATAGTAAAAGGAACCCTGGTCCACTCTGGAAAGATGTGGACTGGTGAAGGACTTGTTGGTTGTCATGTGACAAGATTGAGACAGATTAAATGAATAAGTCTCTTGCAGCACAGCACCACCCCACTGGGTAGATATCACCAGGAATGCCCTACCTGTGTCTATAAAAGAACATGGATGAGTATTTTCATCACAGTGTTGTATACAATGGTCAGAAGTTGGAGGTTGCCTCAATGAGGACATTTGGAAAAGTTGGAAAGGAAAAATTTGTTGGATGTAGAATTTGTACATCAGCTAGAAAAAATGGATATTGCTACATATAGCTACAGGGATAGATCTTAAAAACGTGGTGAAGGATGAAGAAGCAAAAAATAGAGTAAGTTATATATACAATATCATTAGGCAAACTAAAATACTATACATACTTATGAAACAAGCCATTTTACAGGAGCTCATGAATGCAAAAAGATGCACTTTAGATGCAATACCAAGATTGTCTACAGCCAAGAAAGAGCAATGAAAGGAGAAGGGATGAAGGATAGCAAACAGAAGAGGCACCTTGATGGTCTACTCAGGCAGAGAAGGCCCTTTGTACCTGGAGGAGTGGGGTCTTTATTTTTGTTTACAGTGGTACCTCTGCTCATGAACTTAATTCTCTTCACCATTCTAGTCATAAATTAGAATTCAGTTCTCATTCAATTTGGTTTGTGACCAGAATCATGGAATTAAGTTCATGAACTGAGGTATCACTGCATAATTATTTCTATAGTGTCTTAGTTACTTTTCTCATTGCTGAGACAAAATTGCTGACACTCAAAGTTAAAGGAGGCAAAGTTTATTATAGCTCACAGTTTGTGGAGGTTTCAGTTCATAGCTGGCTGGCTCCAAGGCAAGGTGGCATGGCAAAGGGGGATTGCAAAGGAGAAACAGTCTATGACAGGAAGAAAGCAGAAGGCAGCAAGGCAGCAAGCAGCAAAGTAGGGAAGCAACAAGTAACGAAAAGTGACAGCAGCCCTCTTTCTATCCCTTATATTCTACCCAGGCTATACCCTAAGTATGGGTAGCACTCATATGCAGGGTGGAATTATCCACTCCCAGAACTATGTCAAACCAATCAGTAGAGGGCTGGGGATTTAGCTCAATGGTGCCATACCTGCCTCGAAAGCGCAAGGTCCTGAGCTTGATCCCCAGTACCAGGGAAAAAACAAAAACAAAAAACTAATCAGTGGACTAATTCAGTAATCACACACCATTGATCCCAGCATCACACACTTAATCCCACCATCACACACTAGATCCACCTACCTCTGAAAACTGCATGAAGCTTTGGGGGAACATCTAGACACAAGCCATAACAAATAGATTGAATTCCTGGAAGTAAGATGACTTCCCTACAATCTCAAGTTATGAAGATGGAAAAGCAGCAGGGGCTCCCCTTTGGCTGGAGAAGGCCCTTTAGCAGAAGACCCTCATATTATTTCTGAGCATGGGACTATTTCCCTTTACCACAGAGTAGTGACGTCTGCCTCCCCTTCCCTGGCTGCACCAAGAGATAACGAGGCAGCTGCTCTGAGGTGAGATTGCAGATCAGCTTGAGGAGGGTGGAATGGTGTGTGTAGATTATCTCATGACAACATCAGATTAGCCTTGTACGTTAGGATCACAGGACCTCAGACTCTGAGTCTGAGGAGTCTCTGAAGTTGACCTCCCATCTGTTACAAGAGCCTCTGCAACAACCTTCTGCAGAGGCAAAGAGCTCCAAGTTTTCGAGGGAATTCTCATTCCCCTTCCTTTCCACCTTTGCCTGCCTCAGGCTTCCTACAGCATACTTTTGCATGTCTCTGAGTTCAGCCCCAGGGCCCATCTGGACTGTTATTGTCCTAAAGATAATATGACATCGAAAAGAAACAAGACCTAAGGACTGACACTCAAATGCTGATAGAAAATGGTCCCAGTGTCTCAGGCCTGGGGACAGCAAACCATTCCTCAGGCCTAAGGCAGCTCAAGAGCCAACAGCTAAGAGTGGTTTGACAGTCTAAAGGGTTGTAATATAGATAGATGATTGATAGATAGATAATAGATAGATAGATAGATAGATAGATAGATAGATAAATAGATAGATATAGGCAGGCAGATAGGTAGCATATACCTACCTGGTATATCTGGTACACCTATGTGGTAGAAACTGCGTGTGGTCCACAAAGCCTAAAATATTTACTATACGAACTTTTCCAGAAAGAGGTTTGTGGACTGCTGCCCCAGATCCTTTATTGACCAGAAGCAACACTGGTACATCTTGGGAGCTTTTGGCACTTTTGAATCCAAACATCCACTTTGATCGGAGTCTTGGAGACCTGAGGACACAGGGAAGTTTAGGAGGCCTACCTGGGTGTCTCCTAGCACAGCTGGTTTGGTTGCTAAGGGGCAGGCTCTGGGGTCAGAAGTATGGATTGGAATCTTCTTTCTACTCCTTCCTAAGTGACTGGGGTTGTCCTTCATTTATTTGGATCAAGTCCTGTTTTCTCATCTGACATGGGGGTAAGGATAGTTTCCACTGCATGGGGTTTTCATGGGGCTTGAGTTAGATCAACAAGCCACAGCAAGGGCTCCCCATATGAGACTTCATTTCTACCACAGGGCTTTTCAAGTACAGCCCTCAGGTCTCTGCCACAGAGCAGAGGAATATGCTTTGCATAGATAGTCAGAGCCTCTCCACCAATGGCCTTGGGTGTTTCCTGAGAACCCCAGCTATGCAAATGCTCTGAGCCAGCAGGTGAGGAGGCAAGGACAGACCTGAGGCTGCCCCACCTGTCAGCCAGCTCCCTCAGCATAGTTGGGCAGGGATGATTGCTTTCTGATTGGGGACAAATTGGTTTGCAGGGGCCTGGTTACAGGCACTTGTTTCCCTGAGAAACAGTCAGTGTTTTGGATCACACTGAAACAAGGGTAACATTTCAGAAAAACAAACAAAAACTCTGCTTCTACCCAGAAGCAGGGTGCCTTGGACCTGACCTTGCCTCCTGTTGGCCTTCTTTGGGCCACAACATGGCTGCAAGGCTGTCTGATTTGCATTAATGCCTTCTTTTCCTGCCCAGGGGTCAAGATGATCCTATCTGGGTGGGTGCTGGGGAGGGCAGGGGAGACAGCAGAAGGTAGAGGGAAAGTAGGCAGTTATTTAAATGACCAAGGGCTTGGAGAAGCTGTGTGCTTCTGAGATAGAGCCTCGGTTCAGTTTGGATCTGTCACCTGTGATTCCAAGTGAAGCCCCGAGACAAAGGGAGGACTCTGTTCTGTGCTCACCAGGGAAGTCCTTCAAGGAACAAGTATTTATTCTATATGACAGCCCAGCTTCCTGTTTGGCTTTCTGAGGACTGCTGGTCAGGATTAATGAAGTCCATCCAAACATTTTCAAGGGTACAGACTCTAGAAAAGACATTTGTCCCTAAGCCTTCTTTCCTTTAATAATACGTACACAGTTCACACCGTGTTATCTGAGCACAAACCAATTCCCCTGTTGCTGCTTTGTGGAGTTGGGCTTCTCAAGTGTGAACTTGATGCCTTTTAATGCATTTTTCCCATGATGGGAACTATACATAAAATTCACAGAAGATGCATCTTTCAAGGGTATGGTATTTATTTATTTATTTATTTTTAAATGTATACATTTCTTAGGGGTATATTAGGGTGATTCAATACATGTATACAATGTGTATTAATCAAATCAGAGTAATAAGCATTTCCATCTCTTCAACAATTAGTCATTTTTATGTGTTGAGTATTTCATACTCCCCTAATCATTTTTTTTTTCTTTCAGTACTGGGAATCAAACTCAGGACCTTGTGCTTGCAAGGCAGGTGCAACGCCTCTGAGCTAAATCCCTAGGCCTCTCCTAGTCATTTTGAAATCTATCAGATACTGTTTTGATCAATATTTACCCCATTGTGCTAAAGACAAAGCAGGAAACCTCTCTGTGTTTTTGGTGCTCCTTATTGAACTACTTTCTGTTACCTTCCTTGCTAGCCTGCCCTTATTGTCTCTACTGACCACTATTCCACTCTGTTCATCTACAAAGCTGAATTACTGATTTACACAAGTGAATGAGAACATATGATCCAGCAGTTTCACTACTGGAATTTAGTCTCTAAAGGAGATGAAAACCATAATAGTAAAGAGATATTTGCACTTATGTTTATCACAGCACTATTCACAAAAGCTGAAATAGGGAATCGACCCAGGTGACCTTCTGTGGACAAATGAAGAAAATGTTTTATATTTACACAGTGGAATACTATTCAGCCATAAAAAGATAATCCTGTCATTTTTCAGCAACATGGATGGAACTAGAAGTCTTTATGTTAAGTGAAAGAAGTTACACAAAGAAAAGAAATTCATCTTTTAGGAAAAATATTACACATGCACACACACGCACACACACACACACACACACACACACTAGCTAGCAGTATTCAGCATTTCTTCATTTAGTGACCCCCTCCCCACACCAGGAGATCGAACTCAGGACCTTGTGCTTGTGGAGGGCTGGGGATTTAGCTCAGTGGCCACTTAGTTTTAAAAACGTTTGGCAAGTTGGAAGGAGTTTTGGTACAATGGAGAGATCACTGTGGCTTTTGCATATCTGAGTTTCTAGCTCAGGCTCTTCTATACTAACTTAGTGCTATGACCTTCAGTAGTCCCTTAACCTCAGTTTCTATATCTGTCAAACTAAAATAGTAGAGGGCTGGGGATTTAGCTCCGTGGTTCTGCTGCCTACCTCACAAGCTTAAGGACCCAAGTTCAACCCCTGGTACCAAAAAAAATATGTATAGTAGGTATCCTAGGTGATGCATTGAGCTCTTGGGCTTCCACTGGCTGGTGGAGAGGCTGTCACAGCAGGTGGAAGGGACCAGGAGCAATAAATGCGGGCTTTGGCCTCTTCTATTCCCTTTTCTAGAACATCTCCCTTTTTTCTGTTTTGCACATCAGGCATCAAGAATATCTGAGTGAAGAAAAGGTTGTCAAGGTTGAGCGAAAGCCTTTTTAAAAGCCACTTTAGGTGACCACTAAAGTAAGGTGATCATATGTAATTTAGCAGCCATGCTGAGACAGTTTTTGAGATTAAAAAGGATGTTGTTATAATTATACTGGGACAATAGACAAGTGGGGCTGTCCCATTCCAATAGAGATGAGTAGTCACTCCACTACCAAGTCCTCTTCCAGCTCAGAGTTTCCTTCCTTTTCTATCCTATAATTCTGTGGCTTGATTGCCTAATCCTTCTTAGTACAGTATCAGCCAGTATTCTGAGAGCAGCCCCAGGGACAGCTGCAATTGAGGACAGCCTCAGGGAACAAAGTCATTAGGTGATTGCCTCAGGACCAGCAGTCATCATCCTGGGACAGAAGCCATCAGGAGACAGCACTATGTTTACTTACCAGAGCTTGCACCTGGGAGAAATGCACCCACGAAGCCACCTGCAAATGACAGATGGCACAAGTTCAGCCTGGTGGTTGTTGTGAATCATGTGAGGATCACAAGTTACATGGTGAAAACATCAGTGAACTAACCAGCAATTACCTAGCAAGCAAATGCCCACAAGGAACTCAGACGAGGATATGAGTATTGGTGGCAAAACTTTTAAGCAAAACAGTCTGAACCTCAGGTCTTCAGGATAGAGGAGAGTCCGAGGAGGAAGGTCAGGAGCTGAAAGGAAGGTTACATTCTCTAGGCACGTTGTTAGATAAAGGATTCTGCCAAATTAGGAGAAATCTGGTAGGATTTCTGCAAAGGAAATAGAAATGGTGGAGAAGTGAGCTTCTCTCTCTCTTCCTCCCTCCAACATAGGACAGGGCAAGGCCTATCTGTTAGGACCCTGATCCTGTAGGCCTTAGCTCTGGCCTCATTGAAGCAGATTATTCGCTCACTTCATTAACTAGCCTCCCCTTTACTCACCCACCCAGTGTTTGATCCTGCAGTGTTCTTAACTGCCTTTTCTGCTCCGGAATGTCTCTTGCATCAAAATGACCCTTCCCTCTCCTGGTAGAAGTCTCACTAATGGCGAAGATCACAGCAGAGTGCCACAGTGAGAAGGCTGGCAATGGTATAGAAGGTGCTTATTTACCTTTGATTATCTTTTTCTGGTTGCCTTTTAGGTGGTAAATAATGGTGAGGAACTTTGTGGCTAGCAATGGAATGGAGTTCTGCATCCTAAATCCTTACTTGCCAGCTATATAACATTGGGCAAGTGTGGTCACCTGTCTGGGTTCTGGTTTTCTCATCTGTAAAGTAGGCAATACTCCTATTTCCTCTGCTATCACAAGATGATGATAAGATTCCCCCAATGGTCACCATTAGTCTGCTATTTCTCACCCACCCTCCTGCAACCCTGTGCTAAGAAGAGTCCTGCAATTTTCTGGGATTTTGCTCTCATAGATACTCCAGCTCCACTTAAACTCTGTCTTATATCTTACTCCAGGGGTTTTTCTCTTCCACTGCTTCCAGTTGTGAAAGTCTTCCTTTTTCCTTAATTTTTGCACAAAACAACCTACATTGCACATATATTAATAAGTCAGGCTTCAGTGACTTTGGGGAAATGGAAGGACTTCACATAACCACACTGCAAACAACTCATGGTTAAATATTGGGCTTTCACTTGAGAACCACCTTGCCCACCTCTGCAGCCCAGGCAGTTGCTTCCTGCCATTGGTCATGCCTCATGCCCCTTGCCTCTGCTGGGCCCTCTGCAGCATGGAAAATTCTTTCCAAAAATCATTTTGCAGAACAATTCAGCCTCTCCGTTTCCTATTCCCAAACTCAACTCTGACTTTGCTTGATGTCTCCAAAGGCTCATGAATGCACTTTTCTGAACAACGTGCCAAACTCTGTGTACTTTTAAATAAGAAAAAGTTTTCTTTTATGTAAGGATAAAACAGTTCAACTTAGGAAGTGGGCTGGGATCTACAGGCTGAGAAAGCATCATGTGCTGAGCCTGAGGAGAGACGGCTGGCCAATGGCAATGTGGCCCTCAGAGGTCCCAGTGAACTGAGAGGGGCCCAGGATCCAGAGGAGTCATAGCATCCATTATGTGGCCAAGAAGCCCCTGCTCTGTGTGCCTGCCATAGGAACAGTGGCTGGCACTCCAAAGGAATCAACTTAGACCGTTGGCCACTTGAAAGTCAGGCACATTCTAATGGAGGCATCTAAGCTTAGGATGCCAATACCACCCAGGGCTTCAAGACTCTTGCCTCTGTTGTTCTATTGGCTCTCTCCTAATACCAGAAGAGCTGGGGAGCAGGGCTTGCCTTCTCCCTCCTTCCAGCATCACAGCCCAAGACCAACTCCTTCTGCAGCCATTGCCAGGCTCTTGGGAGAGAATGGAGGAGCTCTTTGTGTGATGGGGGCAGGGGCATATTTGGTTTCTCAGTGGGCCTGCTTTGACTAATTATGTCACTGCAAACAGGAGAATGTGTTTGGAAGCTCCAAAACCTGGAAATGAGCTTCAAGGATAGGTGGATTTCATTAATCATTATTGCACAGATAGGACTGAGCTGAGGCTCATGCTGGATGCATTAAGGGGCTGGGGACCTCCTGCATTCTATTGGGTGTGAAGGAAAGAAATGAGGATGATTACTATGGCTGCACTGTAACTAATCTCAAGGAGAATTCTGGGCAGTGTGGGCAGCCTATGGGGCTGCAGGGAGAGGGGCTCATATCACTGCTAACAAGGCAAGGATGGGATCTGGCTGGTTCAGGTGGCAGAGAGCAGGAGCTGCCACTCTTGTCACCTCAGACAGCAGTGTGGTCTCTCTTTAGTTTGCAGGTGTTTTAAGCCAGTGATGATGAATCTTTCAGAGACCAAGTGCCTAAACTGCAACCCTAAAGCCACTTACTTATTGCAAAGTGCCAACACTGCTGTTACACCTGAATCCTGAGGTTTTAGTTTAGAAAACACAACTCATACATTAACGTCTTTTGTCTTAAAAGAAAAACACAGTAACACAATTTTCAATGATACAAACAGCTTTTTGTTGAAAGGTAAAAGTTTGTATTTGATGTGCTTTTGGTGTGATCTTTGCTGTTGTATGCATGCTGATAATTTGTCAAACCTCGGCTGGAGAAACATGGCTCAGGTGCTGGCCTAGAGGGCTCTGTGTGCCCACGGTAGCATGCACACCTTAGGTTCACCCCACTGTTTTAAGAGTTACATACCAGCATGTGGAGGGAAGAAGGGAAGCAGCTGTCACCTAATGGATGTAATAGATTAAAGCTGAAATCCTCATGGATTTCTCCCATTTCAGATTCACTTCTATCTGTTTTGTGTCCCATTTGTTTCTTTTTTTAAATTAATTTTATTGGGACATTTTAGGTATACAAGGTAATGACATTCATCATTGGGAATTTGCACCTTTACATAATCTCTCTTGGTTCTTATTTTTTCCCCATTCCCCTGCCTTCCCTTCAACTCCTCCATCCCTCCCAATTTATAAAGAGTTTGTTTGCATTTTTTCATTTTCTCGTATTAATTCCAATCCCATTTGTTTCTTTCACTCCTTATTCCTGCAATATGTAGTAGGAGACATTTTATATCAGGAACAGCAAAGGACTTCTTTACCAAATATAGTATATTCAGAGGTTGTTACATCCAAGAATGGGCTTCTGAGGTGATCAGAGCAGGTGTGAGTGCCTTGCTGGGCTTATCTTCAGCTGATATATTTAGCTTCTGTAAAGCTCAGTTTCCTCATCTGTAAAATAGGGCCTAGCCAGGGGATCTGTAGAGATTCACTGAGACACGTATATAAAGGTTCAGTCCAGGCCTTGACATAGGAATGGTGCTATGGAAGAATGGTGCTAATGGAAGATTTGCTCAGCAGGGAGTATAGGCTATCCTTGCTCTACTGTCATATGCTTTCCTCTCTTCTCCTAGAAAACAAAGCATCCTTTGAAAAAGGAATTGCTATCATTTCCCATGGGAAGTAATTTCTACAACCCACGAGTAAATGCAGTCTAATGACTAGAATGTGACAGTAGCTATCAAGAATGAAATGTTCCATAAACAGTGCTGGCTCCTAGAATTACTCAATCTCAGCACTCTGGTTGGGTTGTCTCTTGCCTACTCAATCTTTACTGCTACTTGCCTGTCTCCTACTCACCCCCAGCTCTCCCCTTTCCCAACCTTTTGGGATCGTTAGACCTGGCTGGCACCCCCAAATCCCTGAAGAGTGCAGAGCTGCCCTGGGGCTCAGGGAAAAGCCCAAAGGCCTGGATGTGACTCTGCTTACTGAATGGCCAGGGGGAGGGAGGGGTGGGGGTCCGGATATAGTGAAAGGCAGTTTGCCAATAGGCAAACCAGCGGACCATGCCTCATGCATTTTCAGGAAAACAGCATTTAATCTCAGAACATCTGCAACAGTCTGCAGCATATTTTCCCCAGGGTTTGACTCTAAGCTGACAAAAGATAGCAGACCTCCTCCCCCAGATTCTGTGACATATCTGGGTATTACTGAACAAACATCAGTTAGGTTCCTGTCTTGGAGCAGCGTCAGCCTGAATAGGAAATATGCCAGAGCTCTTATCGTTGCTGACAGACTCCGTAACTCACCTGCTGATAGTGTCATAACACGGCTTCCTGTGGTGGGGGGCGCTTCTCTCACTTCTTTGGAAGCATTGTTCTTGGGCAGGCAAAATAATTAAGGGCCTTTTGAGTTTATGTTTACTTTTTCAGAGTAAGCAAGAATTCCACAATCAATTCAATATACCTTGCAGACATACAATAAATGTCAATGAATTCAATATTTTTTAAACACACATAGGGCTTATTTTTCCACTGTTTAAATTTTCTTTCTGACCCGTCAATAATGGGATCTCCAACTTTTAAAAAGTACCTGGTGAATGCCTTCGTTTTAAGTATAAGCAAAGGTCAGAGAGTATAAATTACTTCATGGGAGCTGAGGAGACAGTATTAGTAGCAGGGCAGAGGCCAGAGGCCTGGAACCGGAACCCCTGGGTCAGAGCTTCCCTCCATATCTCTCTTTCCAATGGCAGTTGTTTCACCACTTGCTCTGCAGATGGGTCTTATCCCTGACTTCATCCTATCTTCTAAATTAGAAACCTTACCCAGCCTGAGACATTTTTTACATGACTTCTGCAGCTCAAAAATGTTTTCCACATCAGTATTTTTTTCAAAGAGAGTTTTTTCTCAAACATCTGCATTTGTGGTTTCTCTTAAAACGCGCACTGTCTGGCAACATGAGGCTTGCTCAGATGGAGTCCCATTCTGCAGCTCACAGCCCCCTCTCCCTGCACTGCACACCCAGCCAGCCAAGCTCTCTACCTGACTGGTGGATGGCAGGCTCTGAATGTGACCCTGAGCGGGAAGCGTAACCCATAGCTTCACACACCATATTGCTCTGGCCTACACACCAGCAGGAGACTTCCTGCTCCTCAAGAGCTGCCTGCAATGACCTCGAATCCTCACCTCAATGGCCTGAACAGCCCAAACACTTCCCCAGAAACTGTGTGAATGATCACAGGTTATATTCTCATGGTTTCCTTTGCCCCTAGCACCTATGATTTTGATCCATGACAATGTTAAAGGGGGCAGTTAGGAGTGTAGAGTAAGGACTGTAATAACACCCTAATAGCAACCATAACTTTAAAAGTTCATCTTCCATGGGGACATTTTTCCCAAACTTTCTTCTATGCAAAATCCTATCATTCTGTCCACCTATACTTAATGCCCGTCCCCATTCAAAATTCTTCCTCTCAGGAAAGCTGTCCTTCTCCCAAGTGTGCTATTGTGAACCATTGGGAGCTAGGAGAGCAGAGGTCTCTTCTCTGTTCACGCTGTCCATTTCCTTTCGGGAAAGTCAGGATCCTAGACAGCAAAGGTTTTCCAGTTCCCCACCTAGGGCTTCCACTGCCGTGCATTGGTCTTTGAGTAGGTGCCTTCAAGGCTGTTGTTCCTGCTATGAAGCAGTCAGGTTCCCTGGACCATCACCTGGTAGCTTGCACCTGTTGTTCACTGCACAAGATCACCAGCTGAGAGGGCCAATGAGTGCTGTAAGCTGAGTCCTCCTCTGCTTACCAAGCCACAAGGCCTATGTCTGGCCATGTCGGTCTCCTACTTGTCTGTGCTGACCCTATTTGCGGCCTTGCCCACAAACAGTCACTTTTCCTTTCTCACACAGTGCCATATGTGCTGGGGTTGGGGTAGAGGCTGATTGAAAAACATTTTGTGTAGGAAATGTGAATTTTTCGTTGTTACCGATATGACCCCAGTTTGTTTTCAACCCCAGAAATTCCCCACCACGTTGTCAAGGTTTGCTGCAGGGCCCCTCCCCAAAGGAGTAGGAGCTACCCACAGCAAGGAAATCCCCCAAGAATGAAATGAAGTGGACCCTGACCCTCACCGGAGCATCTCTGAGCCCCTGGCCTGGCTGCGCCCCCAAGACCCAGGACGCAGCTCCACCCCTCCGCTGTCCTGCCTTCCTTTCCTCCAGCCGCCGCTCAGCTGTCAGCCGCGCAGCCCGGCGGCGCCCCAGGTCCCAGCGCTCAGCCTGTCACCTCCCATTACCCGAACCCTGGTTGGGAAGAGCATCTGGCGCGAGTGTCTGCAGGCCCAGGGGGTGAATTTAGGTTGGGTTTCAAGGCTGAGCTAAGCAATCTTTCAGCTGAGCTCCGGGAGCGCTGCGCTGAGTGGGGACGAGGTTGCAGGGAAGCAGAGCCCCGGGCAAGGTGGCCCAGAGCCCCAGTGCGCCCCGCGAGCTAGGGCCGGCCGACTCTTCAGAGGACGCACGCAGTCACACCAGAGAGCCTCCTGAGCCTCGCCCTTCTCTGCAGGGGTCGAGAGGGCCAGGGCGCCGAGGGCATGGACTTGGGTTGGAAAGCTGGCTTCCTCAACCCCACCTCCGCGGGGCTGGGTTCCTCCTGTAAAATAAGAATGACAACAGTAGGTGTTTGAGGGGCTTTAGGGGAACTGGAGGGCAAGCATTCAGAATACTTAGGCTAGCGCGCACTGCAGGCTGTCAGGTGAGGTGGTGAAGGTGAGGTAATTTTGACATAGAAGCAGCCACCCGTATTTATTTATCTGAAGCCGCAGCCGGCGGAAGTGTGGCCCTTGGGGTCCTGAGGTGGAGGTGGGATCATTCTGTGGGAGCTCAGTGGAAACAGAACCGAGGGCTTTGCTCCAAACCTGAGCAGAATCAGCATGTAGCAAGACCCAAGTGTTTTGTGTTCCCACTGTAGTTTGAGAAGCACTGGCCTAGAACACTGCGAGAGCTTCAACCTGTTATATATAACCATTAGTTGGTGTCTCAGGAGTCACTTGGTGCGCGTATTTGTGAGGTGCATCCATGCACCCCAACTCTCCCTTCACTGGCTGTAACATTGTCTCCAGGGCTAATCAGCAGCACAGCATGGGCAGAGGCTTTGCCCCTTCCCCTCCCTTCTCCCACTCAGGAGAGAGTGTGAGGTCTGCAGAAAAGAGCATATGGGAAGGATGCAAGGAGGGAGGGCAGAGGAAGCTGAAAGTCTGGATGATCCACAGCTCAGGTTACCCCTGCCCTGCAGCCTCTAAGTCCTGTCCTCCCAGCTCCAGGTTAATGGGAACCAATGGGCTGAGGCCCAGTGTCTGAGGCTCAGGTTCAACTTAGTTGGCTTCTGCTTTGCAGATCCAGCCTTAGAGATCTCAGATGCTGAACCACTTTCTCAGGTCCTCAGGGCTCTGTGTGCCTGGGCTTAGACTGACACTTTCATTCCCCATTTACTCATTGAACATCTGTCTGTTAAGTGCTGGGTTGTGCCCAGGATGCTCTGCCCCAGGTTATGCTCTTGCTGTACCTTTAGTTCAGCTGTCACCTTACAAGTAAGCTAGGGATGGGATGGCAGAGGGATTGTTGGTGAATGGCCCGCTCCCCCTGACACCCAAGTTGGGCCTCTTGTTACCCCAGCTGCTGAAGTGCTGGCAGTCAAGAGTTCTGTTTGGTCCCTCTCTGGGGTGCTCTTGGTCAGTGTCACACCCCCACCCTGGGGCAGTCCCAACTCGTACCTGCTGCATGGAGAGGGGGCCCCTACTGGAGCAATTCTAAAGGGCCAGGGTTGCCAGGTTGCTACTGAACTCACTCCGTAGCTAACACTTGCCAGCAGTTCTGACTCAGGCTCTGTGTTCAGGGAACAGACAGTCGAAAGATGAAATCACAACACATTTAGTTTAAAGATACTGTCTTTATTTTCAAATCTATAATTGGGCAACACCTCATTCCATAAAATAGTGTGTTCCAAGGAAGTGGCCAGACAAAGTTGGTTTTATAGATAGAAAAGGGTTAAACAGAAGAAACAAAGAACAAGACAGGGAAATGGAGCCATAGAAGTATACCTGAGTGGCTAACATTGAGTTATTGCAGGTTACTTTTTTCTACAGATTAGATGATGGGACTTCATTGTCATGCTGATTGAAATTAGGGGAAACCTAGTTATCTCTCTTTCCTGATTTTTCAGAAGTTAGATAATAACTTGGTTGGTTTGGTGATATACAACTTTAGTGTGAGTGACTCCATTTTGATTTTTAGGTCTGGTGCTTTAAAACCTGTGGAAGAACCTAGTCCAAAACAGTGGCCTCCAGTAATTTTTATTTAACAAGCCGATGATTTTTTTCTAAGTATTGCCTATGTCTAAGAGCTTCTGGGTATGGCAACAAATTACAGATAACACATTTTCTCAAATTAATATACAGTCAGCCCTTTGTTTTTTCTGCAGGTGGTAAAGTCCCTTACATAAAGTAATCTCATGTTTGCCTGCAACCTACGTACATCCTCCCATATACAAAGTTAATCTCATCTAGATCGTCTATATTACTAATACAGATAAGTGCTATAGTTGTTACACTGTGTTTTTAGGGAGTAAATGACAAGAAACAAAATCTGTACATATCCAGTAGAGACACAACTGTAGGTAAATCTACAAAGTACTCATTAACAACATTTTTTTTCTGAATATTTTCAATCCATGGTTGGTTATATCCACAGATGTGGATATATGGAGGAATATGCAGGGCTGATTGTACTGTATTTCTTTTTTACTTAATGAAAATTTTTATTATTTTCACCTCAATGCTCATAAACACAATAAAATCAGGTTGCATTTACTTTAATGGTAATTTCCATCACAAAATTATTTAAAACTCAAATAAAATACCATGATTGCTCATGGTAGATTATAGCTGAGCCTGTATTGTATTTCTGTTTTTGGAAAAAAGTTTCCTCAAAACCTTTTTAAGAACTGCTAATTGGGGGGAAGTTCCCAGATGTCTTTACCTACTTTAGAAAAAAAAGGATAAAATATAAATTCATTCCATGACATCTACGTGATCTCATTTAAAAAAGAAATAAATAATTCAGTAGAATACACAGTGAACTTTGAAAGACCCCTTTAATTTGAGTTTTTTCTTGAATCTACTTCTTCCTCAGAGATAACTACCATTTGGGTACATTCTTCCAGATATCCTTTCACTATGCATTTGTACCTATGTAGATGTACAGGAAAAAACCAAATTTTTAAGTATGTTAGGTCAAATTGTTATAAGGCACTTATTAAAGTCTTAAAGCCTGAGGATCTGTTTTTAAAAAACAAATCACTAAAATGGAACTACTTAATGCTTTTTAAGGCTGTAGTAAATTCCAGAGCATGGAGATACCAGGTAGCCACACTCTGGGCTCAAGACTTCGAATGTCCACCAATATAGTATCCAGCTTTTCTTCCTGTAATCATGCAGGAGGATTATACTTTCTGTTTCATTGCAGTTATGTGGAGACACACAGCCAACTCTGGTCAGTGAGTTGAGAGTAAAAACCACTTGTATCAATTTGGGTGCAAGTATTCATCTGTCCCTGGCAAAAATGAGGAAGGCCCCTTGGGTGATGGAAAACTCTTAAGATCCAGACAGCCTGGATCCCTGAACCTTGACCTCAATGAAAATCACCCTCTGGGGCTGGGGATTTAGCTCAGTGGCACAGCGCCTGCCTTGTAAGCTCAAGGTCCTAAGTTTGATCCCCAATACAAAAAAAAAAATCACTCTCCAATTTCTGGATAAAGAGTAGGAGAGTGAGAACTTATGCTTAGCCAAGTTGAGGCACTGATCTTCTTCTTTTTAAGTTCAGCACAACCAGTACATTCTAACAAACCACTCTACTACTGGGTATTTAAGTTGTTCCTAATTTTCACTATTAAAGTGCTGAGCTGAGCATGGTAGTGCACACCTGTAATTCCAGCACTGTAGGAGGCTGAAGCAGGAGGATTGCAAGTTCAAGCCCAACTTGGGCAACTCAGTGACTTGGTAAAAAGTTCACAAAGGGCTGTGGGTATTGAAGGTCCTGAGTTCAACCCCTTGTAGAAAAAAAAGTGCTGCAATGAATATACTTAATGTACATCTTTGACCCAGATTCCTGCTCCCAGGTCAGTTTGTAGGATGCCTCTAGTTCAGCTGTTACTCACAACATAAAGCTGGGGATGTGACAGCAGAGACACTCTTGCTGACCAGCCCAGATTCCCCTTCAAAGCTGGGGCTCTCACTGGTACTTAGCAAAACCTGTAATTAATAAAAACTGTAAATTTTATTTAACATCTTGTTAACCAGAAGTTAAATAAAAATGACAAGAGTGGATATTTCAATAGGATAGATACCCAGAAGAGGAACGACATGGTATTCACATTTCATTTTGAGAGAAATGTTGACTTGTCCTCTATAGTCTTTATCCATCTTCCTGCCTTTTGGGTATTGTCTTTTTCTCCCTAATTTGATGTAGAAAAAAATGAATTTTGTTATTTTAATTTTTAATTCTCTCATTATAAGTTATGTAGTTTTTCATATTTCTCATTGGCCATTTATAGTCCCTATTTTCCAATTTGCTTGCTAAATTAAAACAAATGTTAAAAGATCTTTGAATGTCTTGAGGAAAAGAGTGGATTCTGTGTAATCAAAGCTATGTTACTCTCTTGACTTTCTAAAGATGCCTACTGTGGTCGGAATCTGTATTGTCCCCAAAGGCCTGTGTGTTAAAGACCCTACCCCTACAAGGCGCTCTGGGGAAGTGGTGGAAACTTCAGGAGCTTGAGTTGGAGGTCCTCAGGTCATGGGAATATGCCCTTAGCGGGGACTGTGGAACTGCAGTCATTCCTCTCTTTTCCATGTCCTGACTATGAGGTGAGCAATCTTATTGTGCCACATATACACTCTCATTTTGGTATGCTCCTTCCCACCCCTACAAGCCTAAATCTCCAAAACCATGAGCCAAAATAAACCTTTTCTCTCATAAGTCTATTATTGCAGGTGTTTGCTATAGTAATGGAAAACTGACTAACACAGTTGTCCCCGTGTTCACTTATTCTTTCACAAATATTCATTCTTTCTTTACAAATATTTGTTGAGTGGCTGCTCTGTGCTAAACATTGGAGATACTGCTGAGCAAAACAGATGGAATCCTTGTCCTCATGAAACTTCAGGTCTATCAGGAAAAGTGACTCTAAACAAGTCCATTTCTTTGTCTCTGACCTCATTAACAGGCACTAGAGCTGCACAGGGATGCTGTGATGCACTTGAAGTGAGAGCAGTATAACAGTGATATAAAAGCAACACATCACTTTTTCCTTTGAGGTTTAGCAAGAGCAGCAAACATTTTCTCAGCTCCAGATAGGCTCTTGGCTTCAGGGACTAACAGATTGTAGGAAGTCCCACCCACCCACCCCCTTCTTTTTATTTTCTTGGAAGTGAAGATTAAACCTCACACTGAGCTACATTCCCACCGCTTTTTAAAATTTTTTTAAAATTTTGAGACAAAGTCTCAATAAGTTGCTAAATTGGCCCCATTTTATAGATGAAGAAACTGAAGACTACAGAAGCAAAATGACTCACCCAAGTACTCCTGGCTCCTGATCTAATTATCTATCCATTTTCTCAGGTTGCCTTGAGTTGTACCAAATGTTCATAAATCCTTCAGGTGCTGAGTACCTGTCCTGAGAAGTGGAGTCCCTAACCTCAGCAGGTATACAGCCTAGCTACTACAAATTACTTTTTAAAATACTATCTGTATCTTTTGATTAAAAGCTCATTTTCTAAGAGACTAAAAAAAAAGTTTACTTGCGCTAGATTTCTACAGAACTTATCTAAGGCTTGAATTTTTCAATCAGGTGATTGTTTTTAAAAGGAAGTTGTAGCTCTCCTGATAGAAAGCTGTTGCTAAATTTTATAGAGCATAGTATGCTTTCCAGTATTGGAATATTCTTTCTAGTACTACAATTCCTGGCATTTCATTTCTTGGGAACAAAATAATTCAGTGATATTCAGGAGACTCCCTGCTGCACCAATGCTCAGTCTTTCCTTGCAGAAGTGTTTAAATAACCCTGGGAATATTACAGGAAAAGTCAGGCAAAGAATATTAGGCCTGTCAGCTACATTCATTAAGCTGCAGTTTTCTCAAAAGTGAAATGGAGATAATAATATGACCTCATAATGTTGTTGAGAATACTTAACAATAGTTATGCATGTCTCAGAAAGTCTCAATAAATGTTAGCTGTTATCACTAAGATTGATCAGTGCTACTACGATTTGATTATTATTTATCCCCTTCAAAACTAATGTTGAAATTTATTTTCTATTATGATATTAAGAGTTTAGACCAGGTGGATCATTTAGGAGGTGATTAGGGCCCTGCCCTCATGAATGAATTTTGTAGGATAATGGTTAATGGGCCTGCTATAAAGCTAGTTTGGCCAGGTCTGTCAAGCACTCCTATCTCTCACCATGTGACACCCCAAGCACCTCAGGACTCTGGCAACAAGAAGGCTATCATCAGATGCTGCCCCTTGTCCTTGGACCAGAACAGTGAGCCAAAATAAACCTCTTTATATACTTTACCCACCCTGTGGTATTGTGTTATCAGCAACAGAATATGGACTAAGACAAATGATACCCCTTATTCCTTATTTACCAACAGCCTGGATACCTGAGCAGCCGTGTTTGAGAAGGTAGAACCATGACCATACCATCGCCTGTGTTTTGAATGTTCCAAAAGCCAGTGAATCCTAAAGACTAAGTGAGGCATCAATCCTCATGTATGAATCATGGAACATCATTCATTACATTTCATGCATAAGGTAGAGCACATGCCTGTCTTTCAGATGTTATCATTAACCAAGACCTCAACCATTCCATGCTTGGAGACTCCTAGCACTCCCAGTTCTTTCTGTCCACCATTGATCTTGTGTATTTTAAACCTAGCCTTTGTACCAGGCTAGTTCACACATCCTGCCCTGTGAAGTAGCATAGATTTGCAAAGTTAACCTTTTTAAGTCCATAACCTTCCCTCTCCTTTCTGCTGAGGCTGTTAGGAAAGAGGCCTAAGGGACAGAGACAGGAGGCCTGTGTGTTAGGATTCTCTCTCGCACGGCCCCACAATGACTTTCATTTCTTAGGGCCTCCATTCTGTGCTCTAGAATGGGGCTGGTGAGTTAGCGAGGATCCCTGTGTGTGGCCGGCCTCAGGAGGTGGTTGGAGAGGAATGAGATTATGTCTAGAAGGCCTTTTGAGTCCCTCAGAGAAGAGGACACTCTAAATATGGGGCATGATCATATGTCACTCAAAGAGGAGAGCCAGTGCATCCAGGCACTCTCCACATGTCACTGTAATTGCAGAGAGACTTTAATAATGGATGCAGCACACTTGCTGGTCAGGAGCTGCAGGCCTCAGGTGCGGGATTCTGGCTGAGGACATGTGTGAGTTTTAATGACAGCCTAGGGCAGAGAGCCGAGCAAAACTCAGAATCCTTCCCTCAGTGGGAAGGATGCCAGCCTCCCAACACTCCTAACACACACAGACACTCACACACACACACACACACACACACACACACACACACACACACCTGGCAGCCAGCAGGCCCTCTGTGAATGCCCACTCATGTAGCTAGATGCAGGTGAATATCCACGAAATTCTCTTCATTGTCAAACTCAGATTCTCTCAGAAGCTTTGCCTGTGTTAAAATATTTACTGATACCTGGAGCCATTATGGATTAAAAGGTGAGCCCTAATGTATTGGGCAGTGTGAAGGGTGCCTGTGAAGAGACTCCTCTTAGGATTTTTTCCTGTCATCCTGGGAAGGTTTATGAGGCCAGAGAAATGCTGGGTGGGTTCAGTGGAGTGTGAAGAGAGCGGAGGTCCGAGGTAGGCATCATTAGAATAATCTGTGTCACATTAGGAAGAAAGGACAAGACAGAGACCAGGTAAACTGAGACCCTTACTGAAAGAGTTGCGTGGAAAAGGGGCCTAAGACAAGTCCTCGGAGAAGGGCTGAACCTTGGGTCACAGAATCCATCCAGGAAGATTCACACATTACCTGTTCTATCTTTAGCTTTTCTCTCCTGATAACGGGCTATGTGACCTCCACCCATACACAGCTCCACTCTGGGACTACCATAACAAAGTCCTTATGTCTTTGGACTTAAGTAGGATGTGTTTAAGTCTAGACTCTGCTTCTTGGGTAGAGGTCTACATTCTCTAAGCCTCAATATCTTCATCTGTCAAATGGGAATAATGTTTACCCACAGACTAGCTGGGAGGACAGTGGCTGTCACAAGTAAATTGTCCAGAATTCCAGTAGTGGAAGGAGAATAACAGCAGAATCTTTTGATATGTAGTCTTACTTATAAGATCCTAGTATTGTTTGAGAGCCGGAGTCCCTGCTGTGATAACCTATGCCCTAGAAAGGCAGCAGTTTAGATCTCAGTTCCCTGTTCCCCCTGATGTTTACAAGGTGTATCGTTTGCTGCCCGTGGCATCTTTGTAGAGACTCTGTTCTATTTTGCTGCCTTTATTCATCCACTCAGTAAATATAGACTGTAGCTGAAGTTCCAGTGGAAGGAGACAGACAATAAATAAAATAAACATGTGAAATACACGGTGTGTTACAAGATACTAAGTTCCCCATGGGGTGAGGGAAGGGAAGAAAGAAGGGAAGTGTCAGACAGGGGTTGTAATTTTTGAGAAAATGGCCTAGAAAGACCACACTGCGAGAATCATTTGGATATAGACTGTAGCCCAGGAGTAACTTCTCTATTACTAACCGCTCCAACTGCTTACTGTCTGGTGTGACACATCTGCTTATACCTTTTGCTCTGCCTGAGAGCCTGGCCTTAGACCTAAAGCACACTGAGCCAGCAGAAGGCAATAAAAGGAGGCCAGGAACTATACCAGGAAGGACCACAGTCTTTGATAGCCCTTTGTCACAAGAAGGAAGGATCAGAAGATATACTCAGCTTCATAGACCCCAGAGGACCTGAACATCAAAAATGGAGTGATGGCAGAGAACTTTCAGAAGCCAATCTCTTTGCTTTGCATCCTTGCTGCTCAGGGTGTGGTCTAATCAGCATTATCAGAATCACAGCTTGTTAGAAATGGCAAATTTCAGCCCCCAACCCAGACCTACTGAAATAGACTCTGCATTTCAACAAGACACTGCATTTTAATGTGACTCATATGCACATTAAGGTTCATTTTTTTTCAAATAAATGCAGTACGCCTGTCTGCCTCATCTGTATACAGTTTATATCTGAGCATCTTTCACTACACTTATGGAGAGTTGACTAGTTGATGATGTAATGATGTTTTAAGGTGGGGGGAGAAACCCCTAGAGAAGGATATCACTGCTCACAGACAACAAAGGCAAGAAAGTTACCTCTATAGTTGTTCTGTAGTTCTCAACACTGGGATCCCTTCTCATGGAAAAGATGGCTGTCTTGACTTTTGCTGCTGTCTCCACATTCCAGCTAGAGAGATGGTAGAAGTAGGTAGGAAGAGAGCGTGTTCCAACTCTTGTAAGATCATGACTTCCATTCATGTTCCCTTAGTGATGACCTAGTCACAGGGCCACACATAGCTGCAAGGGAGTCTGGGATATGGCATCTTTAGCTGAGTGGCTTGATTCTCAACTTCAATTACATCTATACCATGCAAGAAATGGAGAGTGGATTGTATGGTGATAACAGGTATCTCTGCCACTCTAAGGAAAAGAATCATTTGGACAAGCCATAGGCAATGATACAGGCTGGGATAAGGACTGAAATATAGGTACTCAGCTACTTGGACCAAAGTCTTGTCCACTGTGAACTTCAACCAGAAGACATCTCCTAGCCCAGTTCGAATGTCAAGGGAGCTTTCATGTAAACCACACCAAGTAATGCTCACTGGTAAGTTTATGCTAGGTATCTCCTTGCATGCTCATGCCATTACAATTATTAAATTTTTTTTGGTACTGGGGATCGAACTCAGGACCTTGTACTTGTGAGGCAGACATAGTGCCACTGAGCTAAATCCCTGGCCCCTAAATATTTTTAATATCACTTTATCTTTATCTCTAGAGCTTTCATAAAGCAGGAATGGGATTTTCTCTTACTTTATCTGACTACCTTGAGAGATTGAGAGATTTAGTAGGTGGAAATTATAGCCCTAGTATGTTTCAGGGTATTTTTCTCCTCTCCATTTAGTTTTACTTTAACTTTTAAACTAATTTATGTGTCAAGGACATAAATTGTCACAGTCTATTTCTTTAACTGGAATTGCTGGGTCAAATGGCAATTTTATGTTTAACTTTGTAAGGAATCATCAAACTAATTTCCACAGCTGCTGTACTATTTTACATTCTCACTAGCTATCCACAAGTGTTCCAGTGTCACATGCTTATCAACACTTGTTATTTTCTGGGGGATTTTGTTGTAATTTAAAAATATTATAGCCATCCAAGTAGATGTGAAATGATAAAGGGTTGAGGTTAATTTTTTATATACAGATACCAGGTGTTCTAGTACCATTTGCTGAAAATACTATCTTTTCCTCTGCTCTTGAATTGAGTTTATGTTCTATAAAATGTTAATGTTAAATAATCTTTCAAAACTAAGTGCACCAATATGTGTGGTTCTATTTCTAGATTCTCTGTTTTATTCAAATGATCTATATGTCTTTCCTTACATCAACACTGCCTTGATTACTGTAGCTTTAGAGGAAGTCTTAAAATTAGGTACTAAATGTCTTCCAATACTGTTTTCTTTTTCTTTTCACTTTTCTAGGTCCTTTGTATGCCTACATAACTTTTAAATTTCAATATCCAATTCTTCATTTATAGCAAGTATGCATAGACCTGAAGTTTTATATATACCTTGTGTTTTCTAATCCTGCTAAATTCAAATACAAGTTCTAGGGGCTCCTAGAGAATTCTTAGTATTTTCTCTGTAGATGATCATTTCATCTACATATAAAGATTTTACTTCTACCTTGCGAATCCTATCCTAATTGTGTCATTTTATTGCCAGACTATTTTGGTTTGGGCCTAGGTTTCAAAGTTTAATGGACAGATGAAAAGTAGGCATGTCTGCCCTTGTTCGCCACCTTAGGGAGAAAGCATTGTATCTTCTCCATTCATATAAGGGATTTTTCCTGGAAGTATGGAGTACATGTCTTTTATCTGTTGAGAAGGTTCTGTTCTACTTCTAGTGTTCTGGTAGCTTTTACCATGAACAGCTGTAGAATTTAGTCCAATACTTTTTCTCCAACTACTGACAGGATCATATGGCTTTTTATTTCTCTTTTAAATGTTTGATATAATTTATCAGTTAAAATGTATCAGGCTGGGGATTTAGCTCAGTGGTTTCTCCACCTGCTGCGCAAGCACAAGGACCTGAGTTCAATCCCCGGTACCAAAAAAAAAAAAAAAAATATATATATATATATATATATATATATATATATTATATAAAAGAGCCTGTTGTTGTCATATGTCATATAGGTAGGTTTTCAAGCTAGGAATATACTTTCTTTATTAGGTGCTATTCAAATTTTATATTTTCTCCAGAGTCAGTTTCATTAATTTGTCTTCCAAGGTACTTCTTAGAAGTTCTAAAATTTATTTCAAAACAGATTTTTGTAATATGCTTTCTATATCCTTTTAAATTCTGTAAAATCTGTGGTAATGTCTTCTAGATCTTGATATTATAATTTTGAAAATGTATAATTGATACTGTGGAATAGGAAGAAATGGTCTAAAGGAGTAGTGGAAGTGGGAGGAGCAGGGGAAAGGAAAGAAGGGAAAAGAAAAAATATGAGAAAAGGAAAAAAATGGAAACAAAGTCTTTTCAAATAGGGAAGGGTGGAGGGGCTGAAGGGAGGGCAGAGGAAGGGGAAAAAAGTAAGAACCAAGATACTCATGTAAAGGTACAAGATCTTAATGATGAATGTAACTGTATTTTATACCTAAAATGTACCAATAAACTTAATGGAAAAAAAGAAAAAGAAATGATATCTCACTGTGGTGAGCCTGAAGATGTTTTTTGTTGTTATTATTTTTGTTTTTTGTTTTTGTGATGTTGGGGGCTCAACCCAGGGACTCCCATGTTCAACTGCTCAATTTCACAAATGTATATAACCACACTTGGTACATAAAAGATATAGTCCCTTCTCTGAGGTCCCCTAGTATATATCAGGGAAGAATTGTGCATAGTTTTAATGATTATAGGTATAAAGGCTAAGATAAAAACCCAAAACCATGTAATTACTCATGTGTATTAGTTTGGCTGCTGTAAAAAAGAAAAAAATAACAGATACCAGGTATTAGGGTTGGAGTCATCTGTAAGAACATCTCCTTGAACTGTAGCTTATAAGATTTAGTATCTAGATAGGCAGAGAATGGCCCCAAAGACTATCTTTTTCCCCCCATTCTTTTGGAAACACTGGATCCAAATAGATGTCCCCTTATTTGAAGATGAAATCTTAGGGGAAATACCCCCATAGGGCCTATGAAAAAAATCACTGAAAGAAAAATATTAATATTATTGTAAAGACTCAAAGGAATAGCAAACTCTTTGATTTACTATGTGAAACAGAGGAACATTTAAAAAACTCATTGAGCAATCTCAATAAAATGCAAAGGATTTCTGTGAAACAAGAACAGCAAAGCATATAGAAAAAAAGGCTAAGATGAAAAGTGACACATTGAAATATCAAGCAAGTGTAACACATGGAAAATAATAAAGCAACTTTATTTTTCCATGTCATTTTCCTTTATTTCTTTTTAATGTGAGAATTTTTATGCACATATAAAAAGTAGAATACTGTAGTTTAATAACTCCCATATTCTGATCACCCAGCTTCAATAATTTTCAACTCACTCTGGTTTCATTAAAACCTTCACCTATTCTCTACCATCCAAGACACGTACTTTAGCTCCTTTCTCTCCCACATCTCTCCTATCTAGAAAATATATCAGGAATATATAAATATATAATTTCTGCCCAAATTCTCTACTTTCACCCTAGTCCAAGTCACCTCCTTAAGATGCATGGATAATTTTTGTTTCCATTCTTGTTTTTAATCTTTTATCATAAAACATAACACAGGTACAACAGACCACACCACACCATAAAGATTAGGAATTCTTATAAAGGAAACATTCTGTCATGACCACTTGATAAGAAATGAGATTTTGTCAGTCACCCCAATGCGCCCCAGCTGTGCCTGGGGTGATCATAAACCCCGTCTGCCTCTGAATTCGGTTGCTAGGGCTACTGTAACTGGATGACTAAAGCAGCAGAAATTTACTTTTCACAGTTTTGGAGGATGGAAGTCTGAGATAAGGTGTCAGCTGCTTTGGTTTCCTCCATAGCTTTTCTTTTTGCCTTGCAGATGGCCAATTTCTTGCTGTTTTCTTCACATGACCATCCCTCAGTGTCTGTGTCCTAATCTCCTTCTTATATGGTTACAAATTATATGAGATGAGGACCCACCTTAATGAATTTATTTCACCTTAAAGATATTTTAAAGACCGTATCTACAAATACAGTCACATTCTGAGGTAAGAAGACTTCTTCAAATGAATTCAGAATTATCCAGTTCAGACCATATCACCTCCAAATATAATCACTATACTGATTTTAATAGTAATAATTGTTCCATTTCTCTGTGATTTTATCAACCAAATCACCAGAGTTTAGTCTTCCTAATTTTTTAAAGCTTGAAATGTCACTACGTCTCTTCAAGGCATCTCTCTATTATTTTCCTTAGAATTTATCTATTGAAGCTTTTCGAGAATCGACTGGGATTGGCTAACAGGCTGGGAATGGGGCTGCAGCTCCGGGACTCAGCATCATCACTTCCTGTTGTCAGCCATAGTTTCCTGTCTCTGCTTGGTAACAATGAGGAAGATAATGGCTGCCTGAGCAACGTCTGGGAGCTGACCCTGGAGTAGAGGCTGGTCTCAGACAGCCACTCATCGGAGGGATCTTGAAAGCGGTGGCAGCCGAGGCGCGGGAAAAGCCTCAGCAGAAACGGCTGAATTAACCGAGTGAGATCCTGACCTTAAAACTGAAGCAGAGTGAAAAAAACTAAAATCCAGTTTATTGTATTTCTGTACTATGACGTAACAGATAATTTTCCACTTGTTCCTCAAGATGGAAAACTCAGATTCTAATGATAAAGGAAGTGGTGATCAATCTGCAGCACAGCGCAGAAGTCAGATGGACCGACTGGATCGAGAAGAAGCTTTCTATCAATTTGTAAATAACTTGTGTGAAGAAGATTATAGGCTTATGAGAAATAACAATTTTCTAGGCACCCCAGGGGAAAGTACAGAGGAAGAGTTGCTGAGAAGACTACAACAAATTAAAGAGGGTCCACCACTACAAAACTCAGATGAAAATAGAGGTGGAGACTCTTCAGATGATGTGTCTAATGGTGACTGTATAATAAACTGGTTTAATTCTGTCAGACAAACTGGAAATATGACAAAAAGTGGGCAAAGAAGAAACCAATCTTGGAGAGCTGTGAGCCGGACTAATCCAAACAGTGGTGATTTCAGATTCAGTTTAGAGATAAATGTTAACCATAATAATGGGAGCCAAAACCCAGAGAATGAAAATGAGCCATCTTCAAGACGTTCTAGTGGAGAAATTACAGAAAATAATAGCCAAAGGCCAGTGGAAAATCCACAATCTGAAGCAACATCTGCAAGACCATCTAGGTCAGAATGAAATTCAACTGAAACATTAACAACAGAAATTCCACCTACTAGAGGTCAGAGGAGGGCAAGAAGTAGGAGCCCAGACCATCAGAGAACCAGAGCCAGAGCTGAAAGAAGTAGGTCACCTCTGCATCCAATGAGTGAAATTCCACGAAGATCTCATCATAGTATTTCATCTCAAACTTTTGAGGACCCTTTAGTATATGAGACTGAGGGAAGTTCTAGAACCTGGCACCATGTGACATTGAGACAACAAGTAACTGGGCCTGAGCTGTTAAGTAGAGGTCTTTTGGTAGCTTCTGGAACAAGAAATACCTCTCAAGGAGCAGGTTCTTCAGACACAGCCATCGGTGAATCTACAGGATCAGAACAGAGACCTCTAACCATAGTCCTCGATCTTCAAGTCAGAAGAGTTTGTCCTGGAGAATATAGACAGAGAGATAGCATAGCTAGCAGAAATTGGCTAAGGTGTCAGACGCCAAATAACACTGTTACTTATGAAAGTGAATGAGGAGGTTTTAGGAGTACATTTTCACATTCTGAGCGGGCAGGTGTGGGAACCTATGTCAGTACCATCAGGGTTCTCATTCATAGAATTTTAAATACTGGTTTGAGTGAGACTACATATGTTTCAATTCAGACCATGTTATGGCAGATAATGACAGGTTTTGGTGAGTTAAGCTACTTTATGTACAGTAATAGCGATTCAGAACCTAGTGGCTTGGTCCCAAGTGGAAATATGGAAAGGGTAGAGTCATGAAATGGAAGAGGGAGTTCTGGTGGTGGTAGCAGTTCTGGTTCCAGTTCAAGTTCCAGTTTGAGTTCCAGTTCAAGTTCCAGTCCTAGTTCCAGCTTCAGTGGTGAAAGTTCAGAAACTATCTCAGAGTTGTTTGAAGGCAGTAATGAAGGAAGCTCACTGGGTGCCAGGCGAGAGGGTCGACATAGGGCCCCAGTCACATTTGATGAAAGTGGCTCTTTATCCTTCCATACTCTGGCTCAGTTTTTTCTCTTAAATGAGGATGATGATGACCAACCCGGAGGACTCACCAAAAACCAGATTGACAACTTGGCAAATTTTGGTGAAAATGATGCATTAAAAACCTGTAGTGTTTGCACTACAGAATATACAGAAGGGAACAAACTTTGTGAAGTACCTTATTCTCATGAGTACCACGCCCACTGCATCAATCCCTGGTTATCTGAGAATTCTACCTGTCCTATTTGTCGACAAGCAGTCTTAGCGTCTGGTAACAGAAAGTGTTGTGTAATTAACATCTGAACTCTCAGCTATGTAGCTGGT
The DNA here is from genome assembly GCF_053883595.1 of Heterocephalus glaber. Taxonomy (NCBI): domain Eukaryota; kingdom Metazoa; phylum Chordata; class Mammalia; order Rodentia; family Bathyergidae; genus Heterocephalus; species Heterocephalus glaber. Next base: position 44,364,367 of record NW_028258325.1, on the reverse strand, counting down.
GTAGTGATGGGCAAACAGGAATCACTTGCTTTATGTCCACTTTTTCAGGGTGCTTAGCTTAAATGTAAAGTAACAACTGAATTGAGTCATTTCTTTCTGAAAGAATCATGTCCTTTCTCCAGTTTCTGTTTCAGAATAAAAAGAAACATTTAAAAAAAAGAATTTATCTCCTGAAGAACCTGGGCTGGCTGACAAGCTGCCCAGAGGTTCCCAGAGTCTGGGTGTGGTTGATTGTGTGCTCATGGTGCAGCTTGACCTGTTCTTCTCTCCTCTGCATTTCTTAAAACTCGGCAGCTACATCCAGAGACTTGACTCACTTGAATTTTATCTCTTTAGCAAGACTACAAGGAACACTATGTTCTTTTATCAAGAGGAGCAAAATGTCTCATGTTTGTCCCATTTTGATGCTACAGTTGTTGATGCTAAGTGTCTAAATCCACAAACTCCTTTTGAGTTATCAAATGATGATATTCTAGTTCTGATTTTGTTTTCATTTATTAGCTTGAAAAAATGTATGAAGAGACTCTTTTATGCTTTTTGGTTGCTGTTATGGTTTAGATGTAGAATGTCCTCCAAAAGTATCATGATAATAAGTGGAGCTTTTGGCAAGTGAATGGACCATGGGGGTGCTGTGCTTATCAGTGGCACTCTCTACTGGATGCCATAGATTGAGCAGCTTTCATCTACCATGTCCTTTCACCGTGCATCTCTGCCTTGGTGCCAACCAACCATGGACTGAATCTTCTGAAAACTGTAAGCCAAAACTAAACTTTTTTAAAGATACAGGTGTTGGGTATTTTGTACCAGCAAAAGGAAAGTGATTAATACAGTTGCCAAAGTAAGTTTATATACCAAGATAGATAAATGCTTAATTTTTTCCTTTTATTTACTGAGTTTTTCTAAGCAATAAATTTGTTCCCTATCATCTTCAAACCTATCATCTTCATCATCAATTAGTTTTCTTTTTTAAAGTTAAATATTGCTATAAACACAGGCATTTAAACATATTAGTAAGTTTTCAATCCAATGTAATTACTATTCTTATTAAACCTCATTTGTCTCTTCTTAGGTCAATGGGAACCTCTTTACATTGGTTCTTGAATATTGTTAACATGATTCCAGTAGTCTTTGATAGCTCTTTCTTTATTTGGGTGACAAGAGGCTCTAGGCTTATCTTACACATTTTCTGCCCCAGACCTAGTACTAATATTCATCCAAGAAATCTTAATTTCTATTAGTAAGAAATAGAATTTCAAAATGAGAGATTGGGCACTAGGGGTACTCATTGATCCTCTGTGGCTGTTGTTTTCATAACATGTTACAGTAGTAAACAAAATATTTCATCTGCTCCTACTAATACATCTCTAATGATTTTGTATTCAGGGGTTTTATTTAACCTCTTCTACATTACGTCTGTCTTTTTGTTCCATATTAATAGTCTTGTGTTGTTTCTCAAGGACACAGTGAATGCTAGAATTAGAACACTGCACAGTTACTAAGGATTAGTTCCACATTCCACAAATGGCCATTTCAGAATAACAATAGGAACATTACCACCACCAAATCTGATTACTGAAAGTGATTAATATATTTGCTTCTACTATCCCCTTTTTCTCCCCATTTTTTAGTAACCATCAGATCATCTTCACTGAAGTATAATATATGTAAAATAACTTTCACTCATTTAAAATATTCAACTTAATGAGTTTGGGAAAATATGTATAGCATACCATACCAAAAGTATGTGTAGGTACTACAGAATATTAGGTACCACAAATGAGTATTGTATATAATGCATCTAACCACAATCATTACTGAATATTCTTAGCATCAAGAAACAAAAACAAACAATTCTCATCTCACTTCTTTGCAGTCAATAGTCTTTTTCCTCTCTTGGCTCCTAACAACCTTGATCTGCTTTGTCATTATTGTTTTCCTCTCATGGAATTTCATATAAATAGTATCATAGTTATAATCTTTTGTGTCTGGCTTCTTTCATTTAACAGAATGCTTTTAACATTCACTCATGTTGCTGTGTGGTATCCACAATTTACTCATTTTTATTGTTGAGTAATATTTTGTTATAAGGATAGATCACTATTTTTATTCACCCAGTGATTGCCATCTATATTCAGTTTGAACTATTATGAATGAAACTGCTATCATAATTTGCATAAAAATCTTTCTATGATATGTTTTAATTTCTCTTGAGTAAATAACTAGGAAAAGAATCACGGGGTCATTTGGTAGGCTTATGCTTACCTTATAAGAAAATGACACTTTACTTCATAAAATGGTTGTACTATTTTACATTCTGAGCAGTGATTATAAGAATTCCCATTTGTCCTCATGCTTGCTAGCATTCATTATTGTTAATTTTAGACATTCTCTCAGATGAGTAGCATTGTCTTGTTTCACTTCCCTAGTGATTGATACTGAGTATTTTATGTGCTTATTACATATATATATAAAAAACATCATTTTCAATGATGTGTTTTGAAAATTTTGCTCTTTTAAAATTGTCTTATTGAGTTGTAAGAGTTCTTTATATATCATAGATACTAGTTCTTTATTAAACATCTATTTTTCAAATACCATCTTTCAGTCTACTGCTGCATTTGTATTTCCGGTCCTTGAGCTTACACAGCAGGCAGGAAAACCACTGAGCTAAATCCCCGGCCCTGCATTTGTATTTTTAAAAGTATCTTTTGAAGCACAAATGTTTTAAATTTACTAATCATTTCTTTTATATTTTGTACTTATTGTCTCCTATATAAGAAATCTTTTCCTAACCTAAGGTGATAATGATTCTAACTCAATCTTTCTGAGGATGTAGTTCAGTGGTAGAACACTTACCTAGCATATGCAAGGCCCTATATTCAATCACTTGCAGCACACACACACACACACACACAAACACACACAGAGTGATCCCAGCCTCTGAACCTCTCTGACTTCCTGTCTGGCCATGTGATCTTGTCTGCACACACTTTATACCATGGTGATGCCACCGACCATGAGGCTCTAACAGAGCCGAGCAGAATCTGGCACCATGCTCCAGAGCTGTGAACTAAATACACCTCTTTTCTTCACAGGTACCCAACCCCAAGAGTTTTTTGTTTTTAATAGCAATAGGTGGACTAAGACACCTTGTCTTCAAATTATTTTTTATAACAAGGAAATCTATATTGTTGGAATGTAATATTTCCTCTGAGAGGATATTTCACTCTTACAAAGTTCATATTGGTAAATTGTGGAGTTTTGCTATACTAAGGCAAAACTGCAACATCAATTGTGCACAGAGTAGGGGTACCAGGAAAGGTGGTGAGCACCTCCCTTGTCTAGGACAATCTAGGGTTCCTCTTCTGTAGGGCCTTCTGGACTTGAGCTCCACAGTCCCTGGATGGACAGAGTCAATGCTGTCATCAGAAACTGCTTGTACTACTCTGCTAGGGTTGCTGAAAGAAATACTACAGATGCTCTAAACAACAGAAATGCATTCACATTTCTGGGGCTAACAGTCTGAGATCTGGGTGTTGGAAGGATTCATTTCTCCTGAGGCTCTTTCTTTGGTTTGTAAATGGCCACCTTCTCTTTGTATCTACACATAGTCTTTCCTCTGTGTCTGTCTGTGTCCTAATCTTTACATATGGACACTAGACATATTGGATTAGGCTCCACCCCTTAATCCACTTTATTTTTTGTTTTTTGGGGTTTTTTGGCACCGGGGATCGAACTCAGGTCCTTGCTCTTGTGAGGCAGGTGGAGGAATCACTAAGCTAAATCCCTGGCCCCCTTAATCCATTTTAATGCCCTCTTTAAAGACCTGTCTCCAACTACAATGACATGCTGAAGTCTTGGGAGTCAGCACTTCAGCACATGGATCTGAGGGGACAGGATTCAGCCTCTTACACTGCTCAATGTATATTGTGGTCACATCTTTCCCTTGCATAGATGTGGTAGTATAGTAGAAAACAGCTCTTTATTCAAGGTCACCCAACCTCCCTTGGGAAGTCTTTAACCAAATGAACTTAAAATCTCCAACTCCAAGTTTTCCAGCCACAGAAGATTTCTATACAGTAGTCAGGGCGGACACCTCCATCTTTGCCATGGTAGTTGCTACTGCCAGCCTGGTGGTTCTGCTGTAATCTCCCATGATTCCCTCCAGTCTGTTACCCAGTAGCCAACCCTGCCTGCTCAGTGGTCCTGTGATTATGGTTTCCTTTTCATTACCTTGCAACCAAATTTTAGACTCTAGATCTCAGGTTTATAACTCTCCTGGCCTCGGAAAAATATTGATGCTGTCTTGCAAATCATCCCCCCCCCCTTTCTTTCTCTCTGTGACAAAGGAAGGGAAGTGGAACAGCATATTTTCAGTGAACAATGTATTGTTCTTGTGGTTACTTTTAAATTCTACTTTTGAATGATGGAGGCGTTTCCCTGCTATTCGAGGCTGGCTGTTATCAACTTTTATTTGCCTATAAGAAAACCTGGAACAATTGTGAAAAAAACAGGCAAATGAGAACAGGTTTGTTTGCAACAACTGCAGACATAGCTCACATTTACCTTCCACAAAAAGCTAAAATACAGTTTTCACTCCTATTTGTAGGTGGTAATTTATGCATGGCTCCTTACATTGTCATCAGGCTGAAGGGTATACATTCAGGGAACCTTCTTTAAGAAAGAGAATGCAAAAAAAATATTGCTTTTTGCCAACATTACAAAACATGTGAGTTGTGCATAAATTACAAGCCTGCCTCCCCTTCCTCCACCCTATATGCACAGCAAAGCCCCTCAGGGTCTTACAGCATGCTATGCAAGCCGGAGGCCCCAAAGCTTGTGTTTCATTAACTTCATAGTAAATATGCTTCTAATTATAATGAACTCCTTAGGTGTTTACTTGTTTATCATTTGTCTCCCATGCCAGGGCTGAAACCACAGTACTGTATTCATCATGCATGGCCTATATTCCTAGCCCAATGCTTGTCTATAACGGGCAGTCAATAAATATTTGTAAAGTGAAATTAATTGCTGGAAGTCAGGAAGAAAGAATGAATGATTATGGTGACTGGTGTCCCATAAGTACCCAGACACAATTATGCTCACATAATATAGAGATAGCTGAGCTGTTAGACGTGGTTAACAAACATCCTTGGACCAGACATTTCAGGGCAACCCAGGTTATCCTCCCCCTGGGGCTGGCTCCTCTTTAGTCTCTCTTCCTTGGCTCCCACAGCAGCTGAGGCCCATATGAAAGTGATGCAGATGTTCCCCATAGCTGAGGACTCCAGATGCAGCAGCATTAACCAGATCCAGAGCTAGATGACCTTTGGAAAGAACTTCAAGACTTCTTCTTTCTTCTAGACTTGCCAGCAGAAAACATGATAATGAGTGACCTTTTCCTAAGGATACTCAGAGCTGTCACTTGGGCAAGGCCTATAGTACTGTGGAAAAAAACCCCTCCTTTCCCTCTGAGCTTAAAACAGCTCCTGATAGCCCACCCCAGAATGCTGAGAGGCAGGAGCCACCTGCAGCTGCAGTAATTTGACAGCAGCCACCTCTGGATAAATTCACAAGGAGAACACAGCCTCTGTTTTTAAAAGAAGGGTCATCAGCAGACCCCTTCTGGAGAGCATGGTGGTGTCTTTGTATGTACCCCACGGCAACTGGTTCTTTGTGAGGCTCCAAACACATCTGTGAAATGTTAATACTGCACTTCTATTTTTTGTCTCTCTGCCTTGAGTAACTTTGTTTTGATGCTTTCAGGATTTGGGCATGAGAGCTGGGGTTAGGACCTTAATCATGACATGATATTAGGCATATTTAGAAAAGCCAGAGTTGTAAGAGGAAGGAATGTAATAGCAGGGATTTAGAGATTAAAGCAATTTAGGAGGAAGAATGCAAACAAAAGTAATAGAAATGAAACTTGACATGGATCTTGATGAAATACTGCAGTGCAAAAGCATAATTCATGAGAAGGCTCTTCTACTGTTCTGACAGGGGTCTGATGGACAACCCAGATGTTGTAACATGGCTTTTGCTGTCTGAATCCTGAATTTAAACCTCACCTCTGCCTCTTATAGTGTACTCTGTTGGACAATTTTGTTAGCTTATCTAAGCTGTCTTAGTCTGTTTTCTGTTGCTATAACAAAATGTACCTGACACAGGGTAACTGATAAAGAAAAGATTTATTTGCATTCATAATTCAAGCAGCTTGAAAATGCAAGATTGGACAACCCCATCCAGGAGAGGGATGTGTTTTTCCAACTCCTGGCAGAAAGTGGAAGAGGCAGTGGGTATGTGGACAGAAAAGGGGGCTAGAGCCCAGGATAGCTCACTCATTTTCAGGACAAAAGCATCTACCCACTTATGCTGTGTCTGCCCCTATGACTCAAAGATCTCCCACTGAGCCCTACCTCAACACTGCTGCACTGGAGGACCAAACCTTATTAAGAACTTTGGTGTAGATAAACCACAGCATGAGCCTTATTTCCCTCACTTACAAAGAAGGGACAATGAGAATTCTTACTTACCTCATAGATATTAGCGAGATAAAATGCAAACATTGCTTAATTGTTCCTGGTCCTTAGTTAGCACTCAGCAATGATAATAACTAACAATCACATGGCAAGTGCAGGACATTTAGAAGCCAGTCAAGTCCATCCATTAGAGAGAAATGGGATCTGACTAGTCCTGCTTCAATATATGCTCTAAACAAGGGGCAAGACACTGGAGTGAAAAATGTTCAATACCCTTTTCAAATCCAGAGAAAAAAACATTCGGTAACTGGTGACTTCAGAAGACAACAAAGAAACTAGTTGTGGAATAGTAATAAAAAGAAAGCTGGAAAGAGGGAAGCGTGAAGGAGCAGAGAGGAGGGTAGGGAGGGGGTGGAAAGCACGGGATGAAGGTTAGAAATGTTTGCTTACACAGCAGGATGAGATAAGGGTCATCCTCTGGTGAAGGGTGTAATAGTGGAAAGAAAGGTTCCAAAGAGAAAGTGTGTGTCCAGGAAGACCTGGACAGAAGGTTAACCCCTTGGGTTCTGGGGGCACTGGTCAGTCTGCTCGACAAGCTGGGCAGCTCTTGACCTCTGAGGTACAAAGGAATGATGTTAATGAATCCAGCTGGGCACCCGGCTCTAGAACTTGTCTGAAACAAATTATGTTTCAAGTAGGTTTCACAATAAAAAATACAAATGTCTGGTTAAATATGAATGTCAAAAAACACCCAACAAATAATTTTTAGCATAAGTATATCCTGTTTAATTTTTGAGATATACTCATACTAAAAAGTATTTATTGTCTATTTGAAATTCAAGCTTAACTGGCTGTCCTGTATTTGATCTTTCAATTTTAATCTCAGGAACTCTACTAATGTCTCTATTAGCATGATACAAAGTAAAATCTAATTTTTTAAATAGTAAGAATTCTCCCTAGAGCCAAGAGTAAGTGATGTCTACTAAGCTTCTCCGTGCTTGCTACCTCATATGCCCCATCTCGTCCAGTCCTTACAAGCCCCTCTTACAGTTGAGGAAACTAACTTTCCGAAAGGCACAGAATGTACTTTATGGAAAAAGACTAAAAGTTCATAAAGGCACCACATGAATTCAATGACACCAAAGTCCATGTTGACAATGACCCTTGGGTTTGCCTTCCTGTTAATCAAGCCCCAGAGGGCAGACTCACCAGTCTCCGCTGAGCCTTTGCCCAGGGCTGCTCAGGCCACAGAGCAAGAGCCCATGCATGGCACAGGTCCCTTCTTGTCCCTTCCATAGAGTCAAGGGATTTACTGCCATCCTTGGGGTCCTTCCCTCCACTAGCTGGGCCCTTCCACCCCGATGTCAAGCTCTGGCTCATGGGTGGTCTAGGGAGTGAGCTGTCTCCCCCGCCTACTTCTGTCTTCTCCACATAGCCAGCACCATGGCCTTTGCTGAGGCCTAAGCAGTCCTTGTTGTGGGCAGCTTTTCTCATTGCCTTTTTTCTTTCTTTCTTTCTCCTCTATTCTCCATTAGCTCTCTTTTGGGACATCCGCATGAGCAGGCTGTACTGACCCTCTGTTCTTTCTTGAGTTTTACCAACTATACATCCTCTACCTTCAGTCAGATGTTAATGGAGGTTTTCTGTTGCCCATGCAGATGAGATATGGGTGACCCACTTCTTGAGAGATAAGAACCATGACATTAGTAAATAGCTGGAACCTTCTTACACTTAATCTCAGATTTAAGTGATTCATCTCTGAAAGCACTATCTCCTATCTTTTTGATACCTACTTTTCTTTCCTGTTAGAAAAAGAGTAGGGCTTTTCAAACTGCAATATGAATTTCATTGAACAAAATACAGGCAGACTATGGACAGTAGTAGGTTTGGAATTATCAATTAAAATGAGGAAGCCAGAATCAAGATGGAATATAGTCTTAGATTCAGGGCCTGTTTGGGTTGGCATTTGGGGAAAATTGGCCAGTGATGTATTAGAGCACCTAGGAATAAGCATTTGGTCCAGCATAGGAGGCATCTAGTGTGCATGCATGTATGAGGCAAGAAAATAGTCTGGCAGGTTTTAGGTAGGTAGATTCTTTAGAGTATCTATCCTTAGGATGAATGCCAACAGGTAGGGAAGCTGCACTCCCAAAGGGAGTTCCTGTGCATGGTGATAATGTTCTTAATTTACCCCTACTCTCTGTTACTCAGTTTTTCATCTAGTCTAGATGCCTTTTTCCAGGGCTAGGTATTTAGCTCAGTAGTTCCGCCGCCTGCCTCGCAAGCATAAGGACCCGAGTTCAATCCCCACTACCAAAAAATAAAATCATTCTAGATGCCTTTTTCCTCCCGCATATCAAGTTCATTATTCAGGAGTTGCTAAGCAGAGTTCTAAAACTTGACCTTTACACTTACAATAAGGAGGTTCACTTTTTAAACCTATGTAAATCTGGAAACAGCAAATACTTTTTGTAAATGAAAACACCATAAGCCCCATTTTCTTGAAATAGACAAATACCCAAATGCAGGTAGAGATTCAAGCCTTTTTCAGAGAATAATTTTGCCAGTAACAAAGACTTATTAGTGAAAATCATCTATTCAGAGTGGGGCAGGGAGAGAAAGATGTGGCCTGGCTGGCTGTCCTGACCACTGTCCTCCATCCACATGGCCACCACTAGTCTTAGTCACAAGGCCAGAAGCCTGAGGCCAAGCACCCTGCCATGCAGCCAGGCTTCCACAAAAGGCAGAAAACACTGACAGGAGAAAACACTGACTGCAGAAACAGGACCATTTAATTCAGCTAAAGAGGGACTCATTTCCAAAAGATTGTTTTTTTGTTTTGATTTTTAATCAAAATTACTTCCAGTTGGCCAGGGATTTAGCTCAGTGGTTCCGCCGCCTGCCTTGAAAGTGCAAGGACCCGAGTTCGATCCCTGGTACCAAAAAAAAAAAAAAAAATTAAAAAAATTAAAATTACTTCCAGTCATTATATATCTACTTAAATATCAGAAGGGCAAGAAGTTGAATACCAGCAGTGTTCACAAAGTCCAAACTTTCTCATTGTCAGCTGCTGTTCTGACAATAGCAGTTAAACTTAGCTGTATATGTCACATTTCCAAAAAGGATCTAAGGGGAGAAATGTATACACTTGGATTGGACATATCATTTGAGTCAAGATAACTTAGATTTAAACTCAGAATCTGTAATTACTTCACACTGAAACAAGAACAGAGATATATTCTTCCATGGACTGTGCTTTATTTTAATATCCATAAGAAAAGTCAAGTATTTTGTTACCCATTTTTTTCTTTTCTTTCAGTTTTGGTGACATGGGTAAGTTGATGCACCTCAAAGTGAGATCATTAGGAATTGGTTCTGAAATGACTCCAGGAAAGGTTAACATGAAAACACATGGTGGCACTGAAGAAAGCACAGATGAGAATGATGTCATCATTGTTGGTCTTTCTGCAGCCTCACCCAACCCCCTCTCCAACTCAAGTGAAAACAAGATTCAATTCACTTAAGATTAAATTGATGGAAAATAGTATAGCCATATTGATTTACTCAAGATTAAACACACTGGAAAGAAATCACTATAATCTGGAAATTGTAACGTGGAAAGAAACACTGAATGGGAGTTAGGGTGCAATTTGGAAAGAAAATGTGGTAATCACATAAACAGGAGGCCCGAGTGGAATATTGAGAAAGAAAATGCAGGGCAATTTTGAAATGATGTATGACCACACTTCCCCAGCACTGAGCAGGAAAAACAACTAGCACATCCTGCTGACTGAGGAATGAGCTTTCAAAGGGGAGAAGAGAAGGGAAGGACAGCTGGACTGCTTGAGATCTACTCTAGGTTCATGAAACTTGGACTTCTCTGATCATCTGGTTGGCCCTACCTTGCACGGAGCACTAAGACCAGGATGGAAACAGTTTGTAAGGGACACAGAAACATCAGTTAGTGGGGCAGGACTCATACCCAGTGTAGTATAAGTTCTGCTGTGCTCACCAGGTGATGGGGTGGGGGTGTATTTTCATGGACGTTTATAGAAGGATTGTTTTTAATTGTGAAGATGACATACTGATATTTGTGTTTAGAGGGTAGAATTGAGCTAGGAGGAACAAAGGACAAAAGATCAAGGTAGCCCCTAACCTGCTCAATGATGCCCAAAACACTGAATATAGAAACAAAATGAGAGAAAAAATTAACTTTCGTTGAATGCCAAGAAGCTTTGATGCCTAGCCTTGCTTGTTCCTGACGGCCATCCCAGAATGATAGCTATAATCCCCTCTTTACAAAAAGGACAGTAAAGCCAGGAAGAGTATGACGGGTGACTCTGTCAACTTACTGGGGCATAGGGTACCTACATAGTTAGGCAAGCATATTCTTGGTGTTTTCGTGAGGCTGTGTCAAATGGAATGGACAAGTAACTCAGCCTAGTTGGCAGAGCTGACTGTCCTCCCTAGTGAGGCCAGCGCTCCTCATCCGATCAGCTGAAGCTCTGAACAGAACAAAATGACTGGCCCTGCCTCATTTAGAGAAAATTTTTCCTGCCTGACTGCTTCTGAACATCAGCTTTTTCCTGCCTTCAGACTTGAAATAAAGCATCCCTGTGTCTTGAACCAGCCAGCCTTTAGACTGAAATTTACACCAGTTATTCTCTGTCCCAGATCTTAAAGTTTGGAATGGAACTAAATCATTGGCTTTCCTTTGCTCCAGATTCTCAACTTTCCTGCATATCTTGGGGACTTGTCAGCCTCCAAAGATTGGATATCTATACCTACATCTGTACCTGCACCTCTACCTGTAACTGTATTGGTACCTGTACGTGTATCTGTACTTACACCTATACCTGTATCTAGTCATATCTCTCTCAACACATCCTACTGCCTCTGTTTCCCCAGAGACCCTTGACTAACACACAGTTCATTCAGATGCTCAGGAGGACACAGCTGGTGAGCAGCAGAGCCAAAATTCCAACCCAGACCTGTCTGACTTGCTTTAAATTCAGGCTTGAATGTAAATAGGTAATAACAGATATCCAACAGAGAGCAATTCTCAACTTGTATGATTCTAGATTGTGGTGGGGTACAGGCATAAATATCATAAGGCTGAGTCTAAATTGAATAAACAAGGACACAGAAAGAGACTAAAAGGTTCAGCAACACCTTGAATTTCTCCAGTGTTCATCATCTCTTACATGTGATCTTGAACAACACTCTTAATCATCACTTCTTCAGACACTTCACAAAAGTTCAGTATTTGCTATAACATTGCCAAGTGGGTTTTATTGTTCCACTGTTGTATATAAAGTCATAAAGCAGAGATGGGATTCATATTCAGGTCTCTGGCCATAGCCCATGCCTTTTCCAAGAAGTCTGACCTGTACTTTGGGGTTCTGGTCCTAAAGTAAGGTACTCCAAGAACTTCTCCCCGAATGTTTGGTAGCTTCTGACATCTCCCTTGCTAAGATAATAAATTGTTGGATATGTATAGAATACAACATGAATGTTATGTAATTTTCTAAGATACATCCTGGATTAAATTCAGATTTATTATCAGAGCAATAAGCAGGTAAGAAATCTGGCTACAGAAAGAAACAAAAAACAAGAAAGGGAAGAAATAATATGAAGGCTGAGCTAAGTAGGTGTTTGCTAATAATAAATAACTTTTCTCATGCGAGTTAAAAAGCACAGATTCTGAACATATAAGAAAAACTCATCCATTTGAAGTTTTGGAGCTTCAGATGGAGGCAGGGAGCCAATAACATGAACTGTTTCTTTGGTATTAGACCTTGCTACAAGATTCATAAGGAAATAGGCTGGGAGCAGGCAGGAAATGGACCCTGGTAGGGAAGAGAATAAAATTATAATAGTAAAATGTGGTTCATATAAACCTCATTTCACAGAAGCTAAAATGATGATATAAGCTGTGTTATTCAGTATTATTTTATATATCACAAAAAGAAAAAATGCAGCGAAGTATAGTTGGAGATGCCAATTTGACTTTAGAGGTATTAAAATGAGGGAAAGAATGTGTCCTCGGGTCATATAAATATGGGCTTGGGGTATAGCTTAGTGCAAAAGCAGGGGGTTAGCATATACAAGGCTCAGGGTTCAAACTCGAGCACCAAAAATAAAAATAAATCATAGCTATACAGGAGACATTCATTAATGGTCTCATTCAAGGCCAAACATCAGAGCAAGTATTTAGATAACAGCCTGAGTTAAATTTAGTCCACCTCTAACTTCTGCATATTAACATCAGATTCATTTTGACACAATTCTCACATATGAAGGAAATATGGACCATATTTTTCCAGGGAAAATATTTTCAATTGTGTGGCACAAAACAAAGATGTTTCAAATACAAATCTGTTCAAAGTTTGTATGTGTTAGTTCCTATAACATTTTGTAAAGAAACTTAAAACAAATTTCTTTTGTCTCTTTCCCCTTTCTTTTTTCTCTTCATGGTTAACTTGTGGTTTAAAAGAAAAACATCTTCCTTCATTTAAAAATGAAAGCTGTTTTTACCACTTCAGAAACGACTGTTCCTGTAGGTCATTCTTGTTCTCCACCATCATTTTAATCTCCCATCACAGCTCAAAGAGTCTGAAATATCAACATTACGTGTCAAGAACTTCAAACTCACAGATTTCAACAATTTGGCACTGCAGTTTGGAGACAGCAATATGTGCTTCATTAAAAGTATAGGTACCTATCACCCTTGTTCTATGGGGGTCTCTTATCAGGGGCTTGACCCTCTTGTGGGGATCTCATACACTGCTCTCCACCCACCTGGGAAATATTCTCCTAAGAAATAGTCAGCTGTTTTACTTACAAACATTCTGACAAGAAAATATTAGAAAGAAGTTTGGTTCGGTTAAATTAAGGGAAAGGAAAGGAAGGGAAAGGAAAGGAAAGGAAAGGAAAGAAAAGGAAAGGAAAGGAAAGGAAAGGAAAGGAAAGGAAAGGGCTGTTATTTCTTAGCAGAATACATGGTTATTGAAAGTTCTCCAACATGGCAGTTGCTCAAAATCTCGTTACCTGTATTTCCCAAAGGCAAGAGCTTCCCATCTGGGGTCCCAGGGGTCAGCTTCATCACCTTCTTGACTACCTTGTGTGAACTGGTATTTTCTCCTACCATTTGTGGGTGAGTAGGTGTGCTAGTTTAGTGGTCCTCAGCATAATTCTTGTTCACTATGTGGCAGTTGTTGGATGATGTTCCCAGAAAAGACATATGTTTTGTGCATCCCCAGGTTATTCGTTCAGCAAGTCACATACTGAGCAGCTACTATTTGCTAGACATCTTCTAGGCACTGGGATCATGGAGAATTGAAAAATGCAAAATCTTCACCCTCTTGAAACTTTTTCTGGTAAGAAGAGACAGAACATAAGCAAATAAACCAGTAAAGATCCAATATAACACGGGGTAATAAGTGCTATGGAAAAAAAGAAAGAAAGCAGGGTAAGAGAGCTAGGAGAGTGGCTTTCTACCTTAAGGGGTGGCTATAGGAGCAGCATGATCATAGAAGACTTCATTAATTCAAGGTTTCAAGTAGAGCTCTAAAGGAAATGATATGTGGGAGAAGAACATTCTAGAGGGATACAACAAGTACAAAGCCCACCATCTAACCTACGAATTAGAAGCAATAATTCAGAGTAGCATGGAATTCATGCATAATACATATTAAAACTTAAAAAATTTTTTTAAAAGATTCAAATTGTCTTTTTACATGGGAAAGTGAATTAATATAGATGCTCTAAGTTTTAAAAGTTGAACTTCATTTAATGAAGTAAATCTTGATTTTTAAAACCCACTAGTCCAAAAGTAGTATCAATATGACAAATAAGTATGCACTGTTGTAAAGTAAGAAAAAATAAAACATTCCATTACACAGATCTCTAACTTGTAAATATGAATGGAATATTAAACATTTTACTTGCAGCATCACCTCTTTGATATGGACCTGGTGATTGTATTTTACTAACACATGTTTGTTGCAGGGGTTGGTAAACCACAGCCTGTGGGCCAAATCTGGTCTGCCATCTGTTTTTGTATTATCTGCTAACTAAGAATGGTTTTTACATTTTTAAATGATTAGAGGAAAAAATTAGAAAAAGATAAATGTTTCATGATATGGAAATTTTATGAAATTGAAATTTCAGTATCCTTAATGTTTAATTGGAACTTAGCCCCTTCTGTTTATTTTCTGTGGTCTATGGCTGCTTTAATGCTACAAAAGCAAACTTGAGCAGTTGTGAGACACTGTATGGTCCACAGCCCTGACATAGTTACTATCTGCTGACTTTAGTTCAGAGTAACCCACTTACTTTCACACAGTACAGACATAGATGCCCTCCACATTCTACTACCCTTCCCTTTTGGAAGCAGCTTTATTTTAAAGAAAGAATATATATACAATACAAAAAGCATCTATTTCAGTTTGGCAAATGTGACAGGTGTATAATAACCAACAAAATAAATACACAGGAAATTTTTCATTGGTATGGAACTTGCCTTTTGACTACTTGCTGCAGTCTCCTTTCTGACCCTTGGCAACCACTAATCTGCTTTATATTACTAGATTTCTGTCCTTTCTAGAATATTACATTGATATACAGAATACTGGATATAATAGAGTTGAATAAATATAATAATAGAATTATACAGTACAGTCTTTTGTATCCAGCATCTTTAACTTAGCACGATGCAATATTAAACTGTGTATTATTAGTTCATTCCTTTTTGTTTTTTTGGTACCAGGGATCAAACTTGGGTCCTTGCACTTGCAAGGCAAGCAACGGAACCACTGAGCTAAATCCCTGGCCCCAGTTCATTCCTTTTTATAGCTGAATGCCATTCCATTG
Source organism: Heterocephalus glaber (assembly GCF_053883595.1). Classification (NCBI taxonomy): domain Eukaryota; kingdom Metazoa; phylum Chordata; class Mammalia; order Rodentia; family Bathyergidae; genus Heterocephalus; species Heterocephalus glaber. The sequence continues at coordinate 44,349,014 of NW_028258325.1, read as the reverse complement.
TATGGATATACCACAATTTGCTTATCCATTCATGTGCTGATGTACACTTTGGTTATTTCTAGTTTGAGGATCTTACTAATAAAACTGAACTGAACATCAGGCATAAGTCATCGTGTGGATACATGTTTTCATTTCTCCTGAGCAGATACTTAGGAATGGAATTGCTAGGTTATAGAATAAGAGTATGCTTCAGAATTTTAAAATTTGCTAACTTCTTTTTCAAGTTGACTGTACTATTTTGAATTCCTAGTTACAACATATGAGCTACAATTTGCCAATGCTTAATACTATCAGTCTTTTTAGTTTTAGTTATTCTAGTGAGTATATAATGGTATATCATTGTGATTTGGAGTCACAGTTCACTAATAACTAAAAATTTTTAACTTATTTTGTGTGTTTGTCTGCCATTCACATCTAGTTATGTACGGCTTAATGTGGAGAACACCTTGGAATAAGATGGAATTGTATAACCCTAAGTGTGCTGTAACCCTAAAGTGTGCTGTGAGTTTAAGAGTGCTGTAACCTAAGTATAACACAATCATAAGAGTGATGTGTAACCATAAGATATGAAAGTAATGAAAGTAGAACCTTAAGTGGTATGGAACTGATAAGGGTGTAGCCCGAACTGGACAGGGCGTACCCCGAATTGGGCAGAGTGTGCCGCCAAGCTGGACAGTGTGATAAGTCTGAACCAATACCACAAACGCCCAGCTAGAATAGTATAAAAGGAGCTGAAGACCCCAAGCAAGTCTACGATCCGTCCACCGACCAGTTGGCCAGTCAGTCTGATGATCTGACTACCGACCGAGACATCTGCACACCTGACCCCGCTGGGAGGAGCATCGCCGCCGACCAGACGAGAACAGAGGACGAGGCAAGCGGAGAGGCGGATAGCCTAACGCCGACTCGACGCCCTTCGTCTACGGATCGGACCCTCTGACCCTGCGGGAGGAAACGTGGAGCTCCCATTAAGGACTTGCGGTACAGGTACAGGGAGGTGGTAATTGACAGACTTAATATTGTGTGGTAATTGTATTGAAATGAATTAGGATAATATAAGTTAAGTGTGTGAATTGCCATCTGAGTCCGAGTCCTCTTTAGCCATGGTACCTGCTCGCGACACTTAATGATAGGGATATGTTCTGACAAATGTGCTTTTGGATCATTTCATTGTTATGTGAATGTCAAAGAGTTTACTGACACACACTAAGATGGCTACAATGTCACTAGGCAATATATTCTATGGGACCACCATTTTCCTGAAACATTGTTAATGGTACAAGTTTTGATCTTTCTTGCTGAAATATCTGTTCAACTGTTATTCCAAATTTTTACTTGGTTGATTGTCTTCTGTTTGCTGTGTTGGAAGAATTATATACATATTCAGAATATAAGGGCTTTAGCTGATATGTTTTTGCACATATTTTCTCATATCTTATCTTTTCATTTTCTTAATATTGCTTTTGGAAGAGCAAACATTTTTATTTAACGAAGTCCAGTTTAGTACTTTTTCTCTTATACTTTGTGCTTTCAAGTCTCCTATTTAAAATTTTGATTTTCTAAAATTTTGATTAAGTGTTTCTCTAGGTTTTCTTCTAGAATTTCATAGCTCTATGTCTTACCCACAGATCTACTACTCTGAATTAACTTGGTATATAATTTTAGATAAATGAGATTTTTGTACTTTGGCCCTAGTTAGGCCCTACAGGTACAATTTCAAATATAATTAGTAAGAGTGGGCATTCTCATTTGGATGGAAATGGTGTAATGCATAGGATAATTTAAAAATTAGGAGGATTAAAGACTACTATCAGGGCTTGGCCGGTCTCTTGGCTCTACCTTTGCCTGCATTGGCATCACTCTCAGGGAAAATGTTTCCCCTGACCACTGCCCTCATCCTCAGACAACAGTTCCAGGCACACAACTCAGTTTTCAGTCTAGTGCAGTGTTTTACAATTGTTGGAAATTTTCCCTTCCCCGATTCTTCCCCCAGCTCCTTAGTAGTATCAAGAGACTTATTTGGTTGTCAAAACTGGGAAAGGAGGAACAGTTCTATCAGTAACTAGTAGGTAAAGACAGAAATTATGCTAAGCATTCCACAAGGTACAGGATGTTTCCCACAATGAAGGGCTCTTTGGACTTTTGGGTATATTAATGTCAATAGTGTCATAATGATATAAGGGGAATAGATGTAACTCTCAAAACCTGCTAGATATCTGAGATGCGAGTTTGTGTTCTCTAAAATCAAAGAGTAAATTCTAGGAACAACGGAGGTTAAGAGCAGGAAAAATTTATTGAAAGAAAGATAGCTTCCATCTAAGAGAGACAGAAGACGGACTGGAAAGTGGGTTGCCTGCCAACCCTGCTTCTCAAAGATGCTTTATGGGACAGAGTCAAGAGGTGAGGTAAGTTCAAGGTGAGACAAAACTATAGTCAACTAGTAAGATTACAAATACAGTCACTTAGGTAATATTGGTCCAATGAGAAATCACAAGGTAGACATGAGGGGGAACAAAACTGTGATCAACCAATAAAATTACAAGTATAGTTGCTTAGGTAATATTGATTAAATGAGGAGGCAAGTCATGTAGCAAGCGCACAAGGAAAGGAACAAGGATTTTAGGTAAGGGCTGTGTCAGGGATCTCTCCTGGAAGGGGTGGGTTAAGATCTTGCGACCCGCCCCCCCAGGTGATTGATACCTATTTAGAATATCAATCACTGCTATTCATCCCTAGGGGAGGCCTACAGGTGTAGTAGTTTCTCTTCTTTTATAATGCTGGGCTTCAGTGAATGTGTCTTCATTGTCCTCCATGTTGGCACCTTGAGGGCCAAGCGCTGGCCCTGTCTAACTTCCTACAAAATATCTAATTAACTTACCTATCTGCAATAATAATTGAGAAATTGCATAGTAGAAAGAGTTTCTTCTACACAAGAGTTTTAACCTCAATTTGTAGGATTGATTCTCATGGGACCAAGTGTCACATGCTCATCTCTGAACCAGTCACTGAGGTCAAAGGGTTCAATGTATTAGTACACTGACTGACTAAGTTTGGGTCATGTGTTAACTGCTAGAGCCAGGACTGACATGACAGCTCACCTACCCAAACCACATGAACTATATACCTGGCAGTGGACAGTTGGCCAAAGTTTAGTCTGACATGACTGAAAATAAATGAATAAATAAACCCAAAGCAAAAACAGGCATTCAAGAGATCACCCTTGGGAGACGAGACAGGTAAGAAACACAGTCAAGTGGATGAGGGTTAAACTCCATATAGGAGCTGGGAAATGGAAGCAGGCTGGCCCTCTGGCCCACTCCAAAAATGAAGGCCAGGGGGGTTCTCCGATAATCATTGATCACTTTGGGGTATATCAGCTACTGGAGCAGTTAATAATGGAACTTCACTCCCAGCCTGACTGCCACAAGAGGGAACAGGAAGAGACAGGGCTGATGGACTCTCTCTCTTTCTGGGAACTGGCTCAGAGGTAGGAGAGATTGTGGTGGCCTGGAGAAGCTGCAGGTATAAAGATACTGGAGGAGGCTGACACTTCAGGTTCTCAGACTCAAACCAAAGACCCTAGAGCATTTCTTGCTCACATCCTTGTGGAGTGTGTTTTTGCCAATGAATCATTAATATCAGTTATGTTTCAGATATCTTCAAAAGCTGGTGGCATTGTGTTCTGTGTGATTATGTTTCAAACTTCTTTTTCTCTTGTAGAGAAGAGGCCAAACAGCATTTCCCAACAGGCTCCACGTAAACATAATATGGAAGTGATTGTTCTGTGCCAGGCTCTACATTTCTTTCATTCCTTATTTTCCTACAAAAGGCATTCTTTGGAGGAAAAGTTCTGATCAAAAATCCATAAGGAAATAATATCACCTCTCTTCAACACTTCTCCATGTAAAAAGTTAATAAACCTTCAGAAAACACGATAAGGGAGTATTACTACACACATGCACACAGCACATAATAATATGCTTGAGTGCAGGAGAAGGAAGTAATTTTTAAAGATCAGAAATGGTTAGACAACTCTACAACTTTGGGATCCATCTAGATGAAAAATATTGTCGAAATGTGAGATTGACGCCAATTTATAATGGATATTTCTGACCTAAAAGGGACTGAAGGACAAATAAATTTGTGTAATGAAGTTTTGATCTTGATGCTGGTAAAATAGGCTTCTGCAATTATTCATTTCTTTCTTGGTTTCCAAGGAGATTGGGTTTTTGAATAAGGAAGCAGTATGGAATCAATTTACCAAGTGTTCATGAGGACACAGCAAGGTGGGTCCTGCCCAAGATTATTACTGTACAAAAGAAACCTCAAAAGCAATTTTCCACTTACCTTTTCCTGCAAAAGAAAACCAGAGGCTGTGGGCACTTTTGAAGAGTTAAAATAGGGTAAGTGGATTAGTATAATTCCTGATGATGATTTATGAGGTTTTAGAGAGAAAAGTTTTTGGAAAGTATTCTTTAACAAATCTCAGAAATACAAAACATCTCACTGTCTGAGGGCAACTGCAGGTTTGATTAGGCATTGTGTGCCCACTTTTTTATTTTTGCAATTTTTAAAGAAGTTTATCCTCAGTTTTCAACCTACACCTATGCTTGCCACCAACAAGTTTGAAGAAAGGCTCAAGAACACCTCAACAACAGAAAGAATTTCAGGAGAGAAATTCCCTTTGCTCTTCTTCTTTTTTTACCTTTTCTTGTGTATATTTGCTCTTGTCTTTGACCTCTCTGCTTCCACTCCCATGAGAGATATTTCAATTTTTCTCTTTCTTTAAAAAATTGACATGCATTGTTGAAAAGACAATTAGGTTACCTTAGTAAAGACACAGGCAGGGATCTTTGTCCAAAAGTCCTTGATAATGGAAGACAGTGGCTAAATTTGCAAGGTAAAACCAGGTTGTTTGTCATTCCTGCTTGTTATTACCACATGACAGTGTCTCAGGCAGGGGAACAAAGAGAAGGAGGGATCCTGCTGGCTTAGTTCCTCTATTGGTGTCTGCAAAAATGAGGATTCTTAACAGTAAGCGTTAAAAAAAACTTACTGTAGGCATAGCCAAAGGGGTAGTGTTTTAGACCTGCTGCATTAACTTTGGGGGCAAATGCAACAGAGTTTAATCTTTTGTGGTCCCTCCATTTCTGTCCCAGCCACTTGTCCTATGGGTGGCTGCTTTTCTCAAATTGGGTTTCCCTTTGAGGCTAGAACATTCACGGTCCAATACTTCACAGTCCCACATTCACCTTCTCACTAGAGAGCGATCTCATATTCTCTCTCTCTCTCTCTCTCTCTCTCTCTCTCTCTCTCTCTCTCTCTCTCTCTCCTCTCTTCTCTCTCATCCCAGGCACACAACTCTGCTCAGTTTGGGTTATATGCAATGTCCTGTAACCTGAGGAGTAGAGCATATTGGTAGGATCACAAGATTGGAAGAGAGGAAAAAATACTTCATGTCTCTTTTTTGAAGACAAAGAGCTCTAAATCTAGACAGAAATCATATGTTAGGTTTGGTGCAAACTAAGACTCTAGTTTCCTCCACATTTTAACATCTTTTAAATCACGTTCAATGTCATGTCATATTTCTCCTTTTCTAGCAGTACATAAAACGGTTGCTATGATCAACAGTATCTTAGATTAAGAAAAATGTGCTATATCTGAAAGCATGTGAAGGTCAAAAGGAGAGTAAACTAATAATAGCAGATCACACCAGCCATAGTTGTGACCGCCTGGATCAAGGCAAGAATGCTGGAGATCAAAACCTCACTACCAAGTGGGGAGACTGAGCTTGGATTGAGCCACATGGCCATTTTGTTTTTGCAGATAGAGAACCTGATCTTCTGTCACTGACTCAGATAAGTTGCCTGAGGAAAACTGTTTAACTCTCAGAGCCTTTGTTCCCTGATTTAAGAACTGACAGTTCAGTAGCTTGCCTACTACTCTGGAATGCTCTAAGATTTAAAGAGTTGACAACCTTTCGGGTTAGGTCCTTTAGCTACACGTCTAGTATTCAGAACACTTCCGGGTGCAGTAGAAATATTTTTTGAATGCCCATGGGTGCCGAAGGAACCTCTTGTCAGAAGGAAATTATTCCTCACACCCAGGCTTTATAATGTTCATGAGTGACATTAGTAACACTTTATTTCCCTGTATAACTTCTAATTGCTCAGAAAATAGCAAAGGGGCACTGGGGAAGCTGCAACCCAAATGACTTTTCAGGGCCTCCTACTGTGCCCTCCAATTTGGTTTTCAAGATTTATCTCCACTCAGAATTAACTAGAAGAAGGAGGAGAAGGAAGAGGAAATGCTAAATAGATGCATCATGTTATGACAAATTAAGTTCAGTTTCCATAATGGTAAAATACACTGGGTGCATATTAACCAGACAGTTTACTGTGGAGACTTTTCTGAGGGTTGTTTTTGGTTTTGTTTTTAAAAGTATTTCCAGATTCAATAACCCTACAGCTTTTTTTTTTTTTTTTTTTTTTTTTTTGAGAAATCCAAATTTGTCTGAGACAGTTGTCTGAGCATATTCCTCTACTTGTTAATGCAAACATGTCTGGTCATCCCTATGTGGGAATGAGAGTGGGAGATAACATGGGGCTTTAAAGTACGTGTTCTTCCCAGTGACCCTATGAGTACTGGGTTAATAGTATGTTAATGCAAGAGAATGTAAGCCCCTATAAGCTAACTGAGTAATTAGTCTGGAATTTCCACTTCCCAGGGTCCCGCTTGGACCAGTTCCATAAATTCCAAGTGAATAGGTATCACCACATTGACTTTCCATCTCACAGTGGAGGAAAAGGGCAGCAGTGTGTGAGACATAGCTGTCTTGTAGATGTGAGCCTGTAAGAAGAAAGGGACACGTCATCTTTTATTTGGGAGGATTTAGGAGCTACTGGGCTGTAACAGCCCTGCTCTTGTTGAAGACTAGCACTCTAATGCTCTATTTAACTCTGTGATTGACATGCAATGAGTGCCAATATGTCAGTGATCAGATGTCATTGAGCAAATAACACTTGACTCCTCTGAAGAACAAGAGATTCTGTCCCTTACATATGACTCTTCCTGCTGTGTGCCCAATTTCCCATTTGGTGGCATCCTGGGCACCACAGTCTGCTCAGACATTTATTGGTTCATTCTATTAATCATTCAACAAGTGTTTCTTGACTGTGCCTAACATGCGCTCCTCAGCCCTGTTCTAATCCTGGGAATACAGCAGCAAATAAATTTAAGATGTATTTTCATAAAACCAAATGAAATAAAAAAACCCAACTTCTATCTTTATGATGCTTGCTCTCTAGTGAATCTCTGAGGCCTTCACCCCTCCAGCACCCCTTCCTCTAATGCCAGCCCTTTAGTGTCTCCTAGGGAGCCTTTCACAGGCTCTGTGATGGAGCTGAGGCTGGTGGAGCCCGTGGTGTGCAGAGCAGGTACAGATTCAAAGCATGTAGGATCGGGGCTGCATCCCCTGTTCACCAGGTGTTAACTATTACAATCAGAAAAAAGGCCCACCATTTCAGCAAGAGATGGAGACCTAAGACTGGAGTCTAGAGCTCTGGCTGCCATCTCTGCCACCAAGGCACACCATCTCCTGAATAAACCCAGCATACTTATGCCACGGCAAGTCTAGAATGTCCCACCAAATTCTTCCCTTCCTTTAATCTGTTGAACTATGAAGTGTATGTTTCCCCTACTCTATGGTACTCAGACCCCTCCTTTCCTGGACAGATAACATAGTGTAGGTTTGGGAGTCAGATAGAAATAGCTCTGAAAAGCATTGTACCCTAAGTTTTGGTTCATCTTTTATTTATTTATTTATTTATTTATTTATTTATTTTGGGGGGGTTTGGTATCAGGGATCAAACTCAGGTCTTTGTGCTTGCGCAGCAGGCAGCGAAACCACTGAGCCAAATCCCTGGCCCTGGTTCATCTTTTAAATGGGGACATGAAGCCATCCTCACAGTGTTACACATAGTATGAGAAACACAGAAAACAAGTCTCCTTTTCTTTCTGCCCTGTCATTTCTCCCTCATCAAGATCCATATTGACAATGCTGTGTCAAATTGATCAAGCAGCAAACTGAAAGTCCACAAGCAAGGTCATGCTGGCCGGAAGTTCTTACAAGGGATCTGTGATTGGCTCCAGGCCCTTTCCAAATAGTTGAGTCCGAGAGTTCACACCACCTTCCAACTCTCTTGCCCTGAAAGTTGAGGCACAAAGGGTTAATGGAGATCATAAAGTAAAGTGTGTTTTCTTCCAGGAATAGTTACATTTTGGACACTTGGAAATGTCTCTTACTGTAAACAGAAGACTTCTAATTGCAGGCATTAAATTGGGCTTGATTGGCAGTTTGCTGGTATTGAGGGGCTGGTTTCCCACCTCAGCACCCACTTGGTCTCCTGGTAAGTGAAGCTAGGCCTAGAGAGTGAACCTCTGGCACTGCCCGGTCTGAATTCACCTTTCTCCTCTCTGAAATAAAAATGTGTGATTTAGACTGCAAACTCTGAACCACTTTCATCCCATATTTATCTTGGGAGAAATGAAACTTTGTTCTAATGACGCCCCAACCTGCCTTCTGTTGCTCGGGTGTGAGAACAGTGCAAGTTCTGTCCCAAGTTTAGTGATCTCTGACACAAGTCAAATATAGTGCAGGATTTTCCTTGGTGGCAGGGGGAGTGACAGTAACAATTATCCCCAGAAGCAGCTGTGCCAGAGGTAGAAGCAGAGGTACTCAATGCCCTACATCCATAGGGAGAGCAATCCAACTGATGATGGCTGAGACTCAGTAGTGGTAGCAGAGATCTCGCTGGCTTATTCTGAGTGCATTTGACTGAGGTTCTGGCTACATAATCCCTTTGCCTGATACTCTAACCTCCCAGCTATTCCTGCCAAATAAGAATGCTAACTGAAAACTACTTGTCCACAAAGGATTTCTAAATCTGCATCCTCGTGTTGACTCCTCATATATTCTGAACCTTATCTTTCTAGCCAAGAACCTTGCTTGCACCTATCACCTCCAAATAAGCACAAGAAAATTAATTTTGTTGCTGAATGTCAATTCCTCAGTTTCATATAATCGTCAATGGTACATGGATGTTCTGCTCCCTCAGTAGTAATTAGCGACCTATGAATCTAACCTATGACTCTTTGCTTTCCTATTTTGTCCCCATTCTGTCTTCATTAAGCCCAGTAAGGCAACAAATATTTATGGAACGAGTATGAAGCTCCAGGCTCCAGGAGTTGTGGTGAGCTCCCCAGACACTGCCCTGGCACTCAGGGGGGCTGGTTCCAGTGGGGAACATTTCTTCTTCTAATAGTTCTCCAAGCCATCTTCCTTTCCATCTTGTGCCTGAGCTATTTGCAACAACCTTTGGCTGTTTTCTTCACCAGGCTTTTTGGTGTATCTTCCTCGGATTTAATTTGAATCATATCATGTCTCGTCAGATGCCCTCGGTGGATCATTATAGTGTTGCAAATCCAACTCGGGCCTCAGAGGCAAATGCCTCTCATTTTCTCTTCTGTCTTAGAATTATGTTCTCCTTTAGCTCTGGCCTCCTGCAACCTCAGCTCCAACCTCAGGTACCTGTGGAACTGAACTGGACATTCCCTCACATGAAATGTTTCTACCACCCTCTAGTCAGATAGCAGAATATTCCTGTGAGATCTTCCCATACCAATGTCATCATCAGGCTCTGCATTCTAGAAATCCAGCATTCTCTGGGCACATAGATACTTCTCTCTGCTATTTTAGTTTGCTGTATGTTTGAAACAGTTGGACATTTTTTGTTTATATTTTTGAGAAGTCTTTTTTTTCTCATATAATCCTCTAGGTTATAAATGTCTTAGGGACATGGGCTATGTCTCTTATTTCTAATTCTCCTTTCATGTAGTTAGAATAATAGGAATAAGGGGATTAATATTTTATTTTTGCTTTTTTGTTTACAATGTGCTGTCACACAGATTATAAATGCCTCACAGCAACATTTTGAAGTGGGAATAAAAGAGTCATGGAAGTTAAGAGTTTAGGCTCTGGATCAGGCAAACCTAATTAAAATCCATATTGGTCAATGCATCATGGGCCTGTGTCTCAGTTTATTAATCCATGAATAGGGAATAACGGTAGTTCTGACTTCATAGAGCTATCATAAAAATTAAATTGAATCCAAGTATGATAAGTGCTTAGCACAGTGTCTGGTACAAAAATGAACCTAATTAAGATTATTGGTATTTTTGTTATTATATTCATCATCTTAATTTTACAAATGGGGAAAGTGAGGCTTGGCGGGTGAAATAACTATGTAATCATTTGAGTCTACCAAGAGGTAGGATATGGGTTAGATTCTCAGATGTCAGTATACTGAACACGCCACTAAGCCCTAGACCCCAACAATCAAAGCATTCTAGTTATTCCCTGGAAGAACCACATGAGTGTTGCTGAAATCTTGGGCTGGACTACAAACACCAGTGCGACCTCTGTCTGGAAGAGATACCATCTAAAGTCCCCTGTGTGGACTGCCCTGGGAAATAGATGTCAATCCTTCCCTCTGAACCAAGGCCCCATTCCCTAGAGGTCAGAAGTGCTGAGTGGATGATGCCTCAGTACCGGCCTCAAGGCTCACAGACAGACCTGGAGGGAAGCCACAAAGGCACAGGTAGAAAGGCTCCCCTTTTAGACATGTAGGTAGAGACTCTTCTTTATTCCACTTTTCCTTAATGGTGAGAAGCAAGGCTAAGTCCTCAGTCATCCTCTCAGTCAATCAGTGCCACTTCTCTGTTGTCACAACATGCAGTACAGAATGAAACTCTACTAACAAAGAAAAATGTACATATTGGGGTGGGGCAGGGTGGGGTGGGGAGAACTGTCTACAAGAAAATTCTAATTGAGAAGCCAAGACATAGGATTATGAAGGGAGCACAGGGCTTGCTACCGGTTGAACTCTGTGACCTGGAATCCCCAGGCCTCAGCAGTTCAAGTTCCTTTTCTGCACAAATTGGGATAACAATCCCCCACCATGGGGTTATTTGGGGGATCAAATAAGGTAATGTACTTAAAGTGCTCAGCATCATAGCCAGCCTATAGTAGCATTGGATTTTTTAAATTTCAGGCTCTTTTCAGGGACGGTTCCTAGCTCAGCCTGCCCTGTGACTACATCAAACCTGCTTAGGAGCTGTGTCCAGTGGGAGGCAAAGTGTGTCTGCTCAGGGGCTGATCACTCCGGTGAGTTTGGGACCCTTCTAATCTGAGTACCTTACCAGCTTCTGAATATACAAACCCTGAAAAACACATCTTATCACATTTTTACTGTTCTATTATGTTTGACATACAGTTTTTATATTATGAAATACACCAATCTTTTGTTCAGCTCAGTGAATCTTTTCATATGTGTACATCCACATTATCACTACCTAGATCAAGTTACATTCCTTAACTTGAAAGTTCTCCCCCCTGCCCATTGTAGACAGTACCTCACTACCTCCAGAGGTAACTACTCTTCTGACTTCTATCCTCTTAGATTTGGTTTGCTCATTCTTTATGAACTTGCTATTTATTCCCTCACTTGCTCACTTATTTATTCATTCATTACAGTACTGGGGAACAAACACAGGGCCTTACGCATGGTAGGCAAGCTACATCTTGAGCTCTAAAAGAGAAAAAGAAAATTCAAGGTTTTAAATCACCTGCCACCATCACCAAAAAAACTTTATTATAACCTAATGTTCTCCTGAGTTTGGAGAAAGAAGTAGGAAAGACACAAATTAGAGCGGGTGGGAAATGTGAGGGTGAAGAGGGCCAGGCCTTGGGAGGAAGTACGTGCTATGGGAGGAAGAATCTTATAGCAAGAGAGGACACAAGTCATTAACAGAGTACATGTTTAAACTACTCTAAGGAGTCCTGAGTACCCAGGCACTCTATTCAATAACTACGAGGAGATGCTCAAACTCCATTTTAAACTGACTTTGGAGGGAAAGGAGTCTTCTGGGTAGAAAGTCAGTTTCACCAACTGTCTTCAGAGATGAGCACCTGCTCTCATCAGGCCTCATCATAAGACAAAAGAGTGAGGGGCTTGTTCTCTGGGATGGTTCCAGATGATACTACTATTTCCTTTTGCTATAGTCTGGGTCTGGGATGTCCCCCAATGACCCATCTCTTAAAAGCTTGGTTCCTAGCATGGCGCTGTCGGGGATGGTAGATCCTTTGAGATGAGCCTCACAGGGAAGTCATATGTCATTATGGGGCATGCTCTTGAAGGGGATTGTGGGACCACAGTCTCCTCTTCATTCTTTCTTTTGTATTCCAGCCATGAGGCAAATGATTTCACCATGTGCTCCCGTCATGATATACTGCCTTGCCACAGTGATGAGTCCAATCCATCAGGACCAAACCCTTTGAAACTGTGGGTCAAAATAATATTTCCTCTTTCTGAGTTGATTATATCAAATATTTTACTACAGTAATGGAAAGCTGACTCACCTTTCATGTTCTCAAACCTCTGGTGCAATTTTTCAGCTTCCAGATAAAATTTCCCCTAGAATATTAAGCTTTGGGGGAATTACATTAATTATTCATGACTCCTCTGTGGACCTTTTGGATTATCTGTGTAATGGAAGAGTAATAGGCAACTTCTCAGCCTATGTAGCAAGGGAAGAATGTAGCCAGAGACTATGCTAAGCTAGTTGGGACAATGGAAGTTAGGGTCACTCCAGCCAGCTCAGGGAGCCATTGAAAAGAGTCTATCTAGAAATAGAGCAACCATTCATTTTTCTTCTGAAGGTCAGCCCCCTCTGACATAGGGCAGGTCCTGGGGTACAATCTGTGGTGTTGACCTGGGCCAAATTTTAGGGCTTCTACTACCTCAGGACAGATTTAAGGTTTTGGTTTCTAATCTGGTGTACAAATGTAATTAGATTCAGCTTATAAAATGCAACTTTCCTTGATATATATGTAGCTCTAAAATGTCCCCCAAAAGTCTCACATGTTTAGAGGTGTGACTTTCAGAAGGTGATTGGATTAGGAGGACACTAACTCATCAATGGATTTTAATTATGTTTTCTAACAATGCAAAAATATTTTACTTTCATCAAAAAGAATTAACATGCTTTAACAAGATAAAGAAGTAAGGGCTGGGGATTTAGCTCAGTGGTGCCGCTGCCTGCCTCACAAGCACAAGGTCCCAAGTTTGATCCCCGGTGCCAAAAACAAAAACAAAAACAAAAACAAAAACAAACAGAAGTAAGTAAATCTTTGTTGAAACTATCAAGACAAAAGCAATTCTGGTCCTAAAGCAGAATAGTTCAAATCTTAGTTTGACGGCTGTCAGAACTGAAAAATTCCCTTTGCCAAGTCCCACAAAAATGAAAGAATTCATCACTGACTGAAATCAGTAAATCGTGATCACTTATTTTTCATTCTTGTTTACAAATTATGCAAATTTTATTGAAGTATGGCTAGGAAATTTTTAACTCCCTTGATGTCTATCAGTTGTTCTTACCAAATTCTAATCTTGCACTGTTCTTAGACTGTTTGTACTCTTAACAAATGGGCTCAAAGCCCACTGAATTCCTTGCTTGGAAAATCTTTTAAGCAGGTTAGAAAATTATGTTTCTGACTTCTTAAAGAGTGCTGACATGTGGCACATTTATACTGTTTGTACCAACAGATGAAAAATTCAAACCATTTCCAAAATGTTCTTTTTATATACCTGTTCTTCAGAAAGACTTCCTTACAGGTTAAAATGTCACCTTTACCTCGAGGGAAAGATGAAGTGTGTTTATTTGTTCAAAAATATCTGCTTGGTAACATTTGTCATCGTAGTGGAGGCCTGAAAATGAAAAACACGTCTTTCTTGTAAAAGAAAAATGTAGAATTCTCCTTTTAAGTTTGACAAATCTACTCAACTTTTCCATAAGGCAACTATGTTAACTCCTCATCTCAATAGAAAAAAATCCATGATTCTTCTGTCTGAAATAATATAGCCCTTACATCCACATAACAAGGTCCCCATGATATCTGAAGAGGATATCATGAGATCTCTGATGAGAGAGGCCCCATTGCCAACCCTCTGCCTCAGGGGACAGCCATCTGCCTGCAGGATGTCCTCCTGCTCTGTGTGACAAGGGACCATTTGATATTCAGCTTGAGGGCACCAGTGACAATCTACATAATATATTTTTGTTTTGTTTTTAGATGAAAAATAAATAAATATAGAGAAACTTGAAATGTCCCAATAGCTCACACCCCACTTTAGGGTTGGTGTTAATTTAACCAGTTGTGAGACTTTGGCTTACATATATGTGCATATATAAATATATATTTGTATATAGAGAATCTGCCAAATATATATATACACACTTCAGCAGCTCACCGTACTAAAAAATGTCTGGAAGCTAATGGCCACCACTTTGAGTACCTCTTGTATTTGGAGAGGCCAAAGGTAACTTGTATTTACCTCATAATGTCTCAATAAATTTAGTATTAAAATATTTACACAAGTTTTTCTTTTCCTAATATATACATTTTGTGGCAGATTCTTTATATGTATGTATATATGTGTACACAGGTATATATGTATATGTGTATATATGTGTATAAATATATTCTTGCTGTGCATAGGTTTCCTCTTTTTCAAACACAGGAAAAGGGAAGTACTGACCCAATACATTTATCAATAGGATTACATGAGTCACTGCATGAACTCTTTTAGCATGGTGTCTTGCATGATAAATGCTGGTTATAATGATGCTTACACTTCAGGTTCCACTAGTCAAGAAGTGTACAAACCAAATTTTGCCAAAAAGAGTCTACCTAGGATAATTCATCACTCTATTTCCATCTTCTATTTAGGTCTGACTTGGAGCATGGCAGATACATTTCATCTCACATATTGGATCCAACCCACCAATAGTGACTGTTTAGATCACTGGGTTGAAATGGATTGTGATGTTGAGTCTATGTTCAATAATGGGAAAGTGTTGTGGTTGATTACCAGTGTTTGCCATGAGCATAGCATCAGTGGTAGGAAGGTTCCCAGACACTACTGATCCTTACCTGATTTTTCCTCCTTCAGGCCCAGGACAGTATCCTGATCACCCTTACATAGCCTGCCCCTAGCATAGTTTCTATGATGTACCAAGTAGTCAAACAATGTTGAATAAAGTAGACACAAACAAATGAACCTATCTTGTCATTACCATTATCTCCCTTTGCTTGAAGGAAATTATTGTTTTCTAGAAAAATTTCACCAGATATAGCTCCTCAAAGGGCTTCGAAGTTAGAACTGCAGATTTTGCTAGATACCTCAAATAAAAGAAGGGGACTCAGGCTACAGAGAAAGGTAAGACTGGGCAGAATATGGGAGGAGGACATGAGGACATAGGGAGAGGGGATAGAGGTGATATTAATAGGAAAATCTGGGGATATGAACTGAAGTCTGGCAACCTGTAAATTACATTATTACCAAAGAGATTATGCTTAATTCTTTGAGTTAAATAAAGGAATATGTTATGTTCTAAACCAGTATTTTTTTAAAAAAAATATTGGGTAAGCACAAATATGAAAATATTCATGTAACTATGAAGAACTTAGGAATGATATGATCAAGCTGGGTATGGGGGCACAAGCCCATGGACCCAGCTACTCAAGAGGCTGTAGGAAGCAGGGAAAGGGGATGTTACTAGAACCTCTGTAGTAAGTCCTAGTCTCCTGAAAGCCACGGCAGCACAAGGTGAATTAATTTATTATACAGGAAAGGTAGAAAACATGAGACTTAGAGAAGAAGCTGAGCTTTGGGTCTGATCAGTGCTGCTCTGGGTGACAAAGACGAAAGTTCTCAGCTTACTGCACCTTTTATTTAGTATATTGGGAGAAACAAATGTAATAAATGACTTGTAGAGAGTTCAGTACATCGCGATAAACAAAGTGTAACAATCCAAGAACAATGAGGAACTGAGTAGATGAAGATTTTGTTCCTTCCAGGATGTCTTTAGCTGGTGTAATCTTGTCTTGGAGCATCACAGCATCACCGGATCATTGAGGTCTCAGTTGTGACCGGGGGCCAAAATGGAATTATGTCTCAAAATGCCATAACTGGTCTATAGGCAGGAGAACTAGGCCTAATCAAATGATTTTTCCCTAAAATTATGTAGCATTGCTCTCAACATATCTCCCTTTTTGTTTTATGTGAGGGTGTTTTTAGGAAAAGTGAGCACACCCAACAATGGCTTGTCCCTATATATTGTGAGGATCTATAGTGTGTTTGACTGGCTTAGTTGTCTATAATAAGCATAATTTTTCTTAATTGGGGCTGTAAGAGGATTAAAAATGTAATAATATTTTTAAATGTTGGCTAAAAATCTTAAAACTTTTTTTGAACTCAAATAAATATTGTCTTTTGTTATACATTTTTACTGGGTGTTTAAAACCAAGTTAGGGAGAGACCTATATTAAATAAAATCAACCTCTTGTTATCTAACAAGGTCAATTAAGTCTCCACAGGCACTGTCTTGGAACCATTCATAGAGCCTCTTAGCTCCTCTGTCAGTGTCCACCACCAGGATATGTCACAGCCTTGTTTGACCATGTTGCTTTCTGTGAAAGCATGGGAGATTTTTTCCTCTAGTTGACATTCCTTTGGCACAATTTTTGTTGGATCTTTACTGTTTTGGTGTTCAGCAACCTCCCTGTTCAGGAGGTTGGGTGACTCACCAAAGATGCAGGATCTTGGAGAAGGTTTCCTCATGACCTGGATCTTTTTATTATTGTTGTTGACCTTGGAGGACCAGGGCAAAAATATTGGCTGCCTTTTTAGCCCAGATACCTTTTTAGTTTTGGTCTCTACACTTTGGTTGTTGAACACCCAGAAGAGAAGATCAATAACATTAGCATTGTAAGAGGAGTAGTGAATTTAACTATTATAATTTTACCTGGATATTAAATATTTTGGAATAAAAATATAGTTAAAAGACTGTTACTATTGCCAATTACGGTTTTTCTTGTGGTTGAATCCCTAAGTTACTATCTTTTTATAGGATGTCATCTAAGGAAAATAAATCAGCCTACAAGTGTGCTTATTATCATAGGTGGCTGGAGCATAAGAGAAAGGCAAATATCTGAATCAAAAGGTTATTACCATAAACAACATGTGAAAGACCCATACAATTAGAGAGCATGAATACATTATGTATACCAGAAAAGGAGCAGTAATAAATATCACAGTTATATAAAACCATATGTTCTTTAATGTGGGTTGGTACCAAAAGCATCTTTTTAATAACACTCTTTTGTTTATGTTACAGAAATTAATCTTTTGAAGATGACCAATGTAGACATATCACAATAACATTTTTAGAACTTAACCAATATAAACATTTTATAATAACATATTTAGAACTTAAACTTTAATGATAACCAATATAATCAATTTATAATAACACATTGAGACAATATTTATTGTGATGTGTTTTCCATAAGATTATGAAAATTACTAGGGGGTCCCTTTAGTGAATTAAGACCAGAATAATTATTTTCTGGGTGGCTGCTTCTTTATTCACCAAAGGGAGTACCCATGGTCTCTATTTACTTTGACAAATAAATCTCAGTGGCACTTTGATCAGTTAGCAACCTGGGGGAAGAAGGGCATGTCTTTAATTCAATAACATTTATCTGTAAGCCAATTTAATAATAGGTGAATATCTTTTAAGAAAAACAATTTTTTTTAAAGGTGAAAAGGAAAAGAGGAAAAAAAATTTGAGCTCAATTGTACAAACAGGCAAACAACAGACAAACATTTAAGACAATTTATAAAACTAGAGTGCACTCAAATACATTTGGCCAAATCGAATTATAATATCCCTTTTATGGTTTTTAGGTTTATAATTGTATATAAGACTGGTCAAGAACTTTTGTAGTCAATTAACAGAGATCTCTTGTGATTAGAATCAGAAGGAATGCAAGCATTTTTATACCTGTAAATGTAAAAAGAACATTTTCAAGTTGTGCCCCTCCCCGTTTTTTATAAATCTATATTTATTCTTCCTCTGGGGGCATCATCTCAGTCCTGGACCCCACCGTGGATTTGTTGGTTGTTGCTGGTGAGGTGGGTCACTCAGTTGCAGCTGGCTCATCGCTCTCAGCCAGGGTGCTATCACCCATTCTCCGAGATGTTGGTGGTTCCACCAGCATGACCCATGGTCGCAAATTTCAGGAGGGCAGCCAACAAGAGGCTGAAGCAGAAGGATCACTGAAGCCCAGGAGTTCAGTGCCAGCCTGAATCCAGTTTCACTGCCTATGAAGGTTTGCTCCTGTGATGAGTAAGAGCAGTGTTTCTAAGAAAAATTTATCTTGAGTGAATTGGCTAAAAAAGACAAGTAGGAAACTTAGAGATTTATAGAAACATGGGTGGGACTGGATCATGAAGATCAGGTGAAGTAGTCAAACCTAATTTTATAGATTAAAAAATGCTTCCCATTAATTTGGGAGCATAATGTCCATTTTCCTAGTCTACCCCACCACCATGCCACCAGATGCCCTGTAGAATATCTTGTCTTTTTCAAAATAAAGTGAATTGGGATTCACTGAGTTTTAGAAAGTGAAAACCTTGGTGATGCCCCTTGTGAGGATGCACTGGGTGTCACCAAACTGGAACTGACAATGACTGTTTTCTATGTGCTCACTTAAAAGAAGTATGTATACATGTAAATAATGGATAATTACAATTTAATGTCCACCATTAACTGTTGAGTAACATTCATCATCCAGTGTAAACAGGCAACAGAAAACACCCACTCAAGTTGCTAAACATGCCTTTGATTTCCAGACTCGAACTTCTATGCCTGGCTCAGTAAATTAAATGCTTTAGTGTTCTCTAGAGGAGGGAGATTTTCTTGTCATTTGTTTTATAGTGGTCATTAGTCAGCCCTTGACTGATGTTGGATATAAAATTGCACATTAAACATGTATTAAATATTGTCTACTGTGTGTACAGAATGGAGCAGTACAAAATAAGCTTCTTTCGGATTTGAGAGTGCCCAGTAAAAATGCTTCTCACCCATGATCAACTTCTGAACCACAGGAAAACTGAGACCAAAGAGGACAGGCATCTAAATCACCTTTTTGCACCAATAAAGTTGGTAGTAGAGTGTGACTAATATGGGAAAGTGGACAGGTTTCTTGACACTGAACCCCAGAATTAGGCCAGGCAGCCTACTAAATAGACAGGATCTAAAACCTACAGCATGGAGGGCCACAGAAGAAAGTGTGTGCTTGCAGAAGAGGAAAGTCTCTTGGTTTATTCAGGGTACAGTAAATATCAAAAACTAGGGAGCTTGTAAACAACAAATTTATCTCTCACAGTTCTGGAAGCTGGAAAATCAAGATCAAGAGAGATTTGTTTGGTAAGGGCCCACTTTTGGTTTAAAGATAGCACCTTCTCACTGTGTCCTAACAAGGTACAAGGGGAAGAGAGATGTCTTTGGCCTTTAATGAGGTCACTAATTGCATTCAGGAGGGTTCTGCCCTCAGGACCTAATCACCTCTGTAAATCTCTACTCCTAATTTCATCACTTTGAGGGTGAGGATTTCAACGAATGAAGGGGAAACACAAATATCTAGACCATAGCAGAGAGCTGAGCCCCAAGCACGGCCACACCTTTGAGACTCGCCAGTGAGACTAAAGCCTCGCTGTTCTTCCCATTGTAGCCTCATGGGTGGGATGCTGTAGTGTGGGGACAGTGCCCAGGTTTAGATTTAGGAAAGGGGCAGAGGAAGGCTATCGAAACACTGAAAAAGATCAAAACCTGTAGGAAATAGGTCATTCATTTGAATACAGGTAGCATGAGGGCAAGATTTTTCTGTTTGCTCACTGCTATATTCCCAGGGTTTTGGAATGTTAACTGAATGAAAAATGGGGAGGATGAAGGAAGCAGGTGAAGAGAGGAGATAGGGCTGGCATGTATGAGTATATATGACATACATGTGAACCAAATAATATATAAGACAAAAGAGCAATACAACCTGGGAACTACACATTACCTTTATTTATGACAACACAGATAGGGGAGAATGAAGCTTACCTAGCCAGTCTTCTGGATACTGAGTTCCAGAATGGGACAAACTGACCCACACAGTCATACTCCCAGCTGGAAGTGTGAGTCCCTACAGGGAGGAAGGCTATGCAAGTTAGAAGAGATGCTGCTTCCAAGGGCAAAGATCTCTGCTTCAACTTCTAGAAGCTACCACTGTAATAATTAAGAAACTACACTTGGCAAATTAAAGTGAGGGGTCTGGGTGGGGAGGGTAACATACAATGTATATGCTTTCATTCCCCAGGCTGAGAAAGTGTCCCCACCTCTGACACAGACGGCTTTAAATCCCTTGAACCTTAATTCCCATTAACTCCTGAAGAGGTGGGAGAAAACTTCAGGCTATTAAAGTGAAGAAAGTGGAGCCCTTCTCTACTTTACTAATGCACCCAAGCATTTTCCCTTCAAATATCTAAAAGAACAATGAAGTGTAAGAAAGTGTATTGGGTGCCTTTGGGTATATGGGATCCACAAGCCTGCTGTTCATCTGTAGTCTACGAGGTGAATTTATGTCTGGTCTATCTATAGCAAGTATTTAATATAGCATCTATTTTCCTCCCTCCTTCCTTCTTCTTCCCTCCCTCCATCCCTTCCTTCTTTTCCTTCCTTCCTTCCTTCCCCTCCCCTCCCTTCCCCTCCCCTCCTCCCTCCCTTTTCCCTTATTTCTTTGCTTCTCTCATTAAGGATCTGTGAGCAGGTCTAGATGGCTTGGTGCCAGAAAGGTGCCAAGGTAAATTAACACTGATTGCTTTAAGGCAAAATGTAAAACTGCTAATAACTTGTTTGCAAAGGTAAGCGAGGTGGAAAGTGGAAGCCTAAAGCCCCTGCAAGCTGTAGCTTGCTTTCCTGGGAGATGCATGTTCTCAGACTTCAAAGGTACACTGTGCACCTGCCAGCCAGCTGAGGGCGAGTCCACCAGCTCCCAGTTAAGTACAAGTTCAAGTTCTTTCTTTGGAAAGAAGTTCCAAACTGTGTTTCCTCTCTGTAAGGTGGTTGGGACATGTTAGCTGTTGAGTGTTTTATCTTGCTGTGAGGATCACAATTCCTGACAGGGATGAACTCTGAAGAGACGTCACAGGCAGGTGGCCAGTGAGATCCTGAATGTGGGACAGTAGGATCCCTGCCCACCTCCTTGGAAAAACCACCTCCCACCCATAGTCATTCCATGTGCTCAGTTCCCTTCAGAGCACTTAGATCTAACAGAAATGATCTCACTGACTTATTTATTTATGTTTTTTGGTTGTCTTCCCCATGAGAACATTTAGTCTCATGAGGATGGGGGTCTCATCTGTCACATTCACCTTAGCAATATCAATTCTCATCCAATATACTATAAGTGCCTGGCTTGCAGTAATTAGAAAAGAAACATTTGCTGGAAGAACAACTGCAGAAACAAATCCTATCCTAGGTGCTCACTTAGCAGAAAAGAAAACAAAGTCACAAAGCGAAAGTGATTTGTCTCAAAATAAAAAGAGTACAAAGGGCTGGGTTCAATCCTCAGTATAAAAAAATTATTTTGAGACTGAGTGTAAGTTACTGAGGCTGGCCACAAACTTTTGATCATCCAGTCTCAGTCTCCTACTCATCTGGGATTACAGATGTTAACAACCACATCCAGTGGGAACCCATACTGTATTCTTTTGTTGTTGTTGTTGCAGAACTGGGGATTGAACTCAGGACCTTGCACTTGCCAGGCAGGCATTGGTGCCACTGAACTAAACCTCCTGCCCCCATACTGTATTCTTGAGGGAACACAGACAATAGGTAAATGAATAGGTCAACAAGATCATTTTTGATAGACCTAAGAGCTCTGAACTGAATTAAATGCATAAATGACTGTGGGTACAAAGTAGTGTGTGTGTGTGTGTGTGTGTGTGTGTGTTGTGTGCATGTGCATGCACATGCTGGGAATGAAAGCCTCAAACTTGTGCTTGCTAGGCATGCACTTTACCATTGGCTATTGCGAGGCAGGTGCGGTGCCACTAAGCTACAACCCAACCCACCTGGAAGGTAATTTTTGTTGGAAAAAATGGCATTTTGCCCTCCTGCCTATGACATCATTCATTCATGAAGGAGCTGCAGCAAGGTAGTCCTGAACTGGGAAGCCACCAGCACTTTGGGGGTTGGGAGCCAACCCCCAAACTAGCCTGTCTTCTGGGGCCCTGGAGGAAACCCCTTGTCACCCATCTCAGTGACATTTATAGTCTATAAAGTGAGAAAAGATGGGCAATCAAGGTTCAGGAATATCATACCAGGCCTGCCCCTGTGAATTGCCTTCTTCTCATCTTACATTTTTTTTTCCTAGCCCTCCCTTCACCCCTTCCACCCTTCCCTATTTACAAAGACTTTATTTCCATTTCTCATCATTTTTCCTTTCCCTTCTTTCCTATCCCCTGCCCCTCCCACTACCCCTACCCCTTTGGACCTTTTCTTCCTATTTTGCATTATCGATTATTCATTCTAATAATTGGTACATTTTAGGTATACCATATAATGACATTCATCATTGGAAATTTGCACCTTTACATAGTCTCTCTTGGTTCTTATTTTTTACCCATTCCCCTGCCCTCCCTTCAACCCCTCCATTCCTCCCTATTTACAAAAATGTTCTTCCTATTTTTCCATTTTCTCATATTAATCCCATTCCCTTCTATCCTTTCCCCTAGCCCTCCCACTTCCTTCCCCTTTGCCCCTTTTCTTCCTATTTCACATGACCTATTATACATTTAGTCCTTATTTACACTTTCAGTTTCTCACACCAGAGAAACTATTTGGTATTTATACATGTGTGTCCTATTTATTTCACTTAAGAGTATTGCCTCAATGTGCATCCATTTAGCTATAAATGTCTCTAATTTCTCATTTTTTATGGCTGAGTAGTACTCCATTTTATTAAAAAACCCACATTTTCTTCATCCAGTCTCCAGTTGATGGGCATTTGGGCTGTTTCCAAGTTTTAGCTATCACAAACTGTGCTGCTATGAACATGGGCAACCATATATCACTGTGGTATGATTCTTTTAATTCTTCGGGGAAGATCCTCAGCAGTGGAATAGCGGGGTGAAATGGGACTTCCAGTCCTAGTTCTTTGAGGTATCTCCATACTGATTTCCACAGTAGTTGTACCAGTTTACTCTCCCACCAGCAGTGGAGCAGGGTTCCTCTTTCCCCACAGCCCCGCCAGCATTTGTTACTGGTTGATTTCATGATAGCAGCCATTCTTTCTGGAGTGAAGTGAAATCTCAGCGTTGTTTTCATTTGCATCTCTCGAATGATGTTCGAATGATGTTGGACATTTTTTCATGTATTTATTTGCTATTTCTACTTCTTTGTCTGAGAAATGTCTGTTCATTTCAGATGCCCATTTTCGGATTGGGTCTTTACATTTCGGAGGTCTGATCTTTTTAAGTTCTTTATAGATTTGAGATAGTAGACCTTTGTCTGAGGAAGAACAGGTGAAGATTTTTTCCCACATTGTGGGTTGTCTCTTCACACTGCTGGTGGTTTCTCTTGCTGTGCAGAAGCCTTTTAATAAGAAGAGATCCCACTTGTTGATTGTGCTAGTTCACGGGCAACTGAGGTTTTGTTCATAAAATCTTTTCCTACACCGATGTCTTCAAGGGTTCTACCTAACCTCTGTTCCAACTGGTTCAGAGTTTCTATTTTAATATTTAGATCTTTAATCCATTTTGATTTTAGTTTAGTGCATGGTGAGAGATATAGGTCTAGTTTTAATCTTTGACAAGTTGAAGCCCAATTTTTCCAGCACCATTTATTAAAGAGGCTATCTTTCCTCCAGTGAGGGTGTTTGGCTCCTTTATCGAAGATGAGATGGCTGAGTGTGTCTGGCATTGTTTCTGCATCTTCTAATCTGTTCCACTGGTCCTCAGGTCTGTTTCTTTGCCAGTACCATGCTGTTTTTATCACAGTAGCTTTGTAGTAGAGTTGCAGGTTGGGGATTGTGATATCCTCTGCCATGTCTCTGCTACCTAGAATTGCTTTTGCTATTCTGGGTCTCTTCTTGTTCCAAATGAACTTTTGGAATGTTTTCTCAAGGTCCGTGAAGTATGCTGGATCTCAATTGGAATTGCATTAAATCTATACAGCAGTTTTGGGAGTATGGCCATTTTCACTATATTAATCCTTCCTACCCAGGAGCAGGGGATGTCTGTCCATTTTCTGATATCATCTTCAATCTCTCTTTTCAGAATGCCATAGTTTTCAGAGAAGAGGTCTTTGATTTCTTTCATTAGGTTGATTCCTAGATATTTCAGTTTTTTGGATGCTATTGTGGAAGGAATTATTTGCCCTATTTCTCTCTCAGTGAGTCTGTCATTGGTGTAGAGGAAAGCTATTGATTTTTGTGTGTTGACCTTGTAACCAGCTACTTGACTGAATTTGGTTGTTAAGTCTAGAAGGCTTTTGGTGGAGTTCTTGGGGTCTTCTATATTGAGTGTCATGTCACCTGCAAATAATGACAATTTGACTTCTTCATTTCCTATCTTTATTCCTTTTATTTCTTTCTCTTGTCTAATTGCCATGGCTAATGTTTCCAGAACTATATTGAACAAGAGTGGTGATAGTGGACATCCTTGTCTTGTTCCTGCTTTGAGTGTGAAGGATTTCAGTTTTTTACCATTTAGTATGATATTGGCTGTTGGTTTTTCATAGATGGCTTCTATCAGTTTGAGGTAGAGACCATCTATTCCAATTTTTTGTAGGGTTTTTATCATAAATGAATGTTGGATTTTGTCAAATGCTTTTTCTGCATCTATGGAAATAATCATATGGTTTTTGTCCTTGGCTCTATTGATATAGTGTGTTACATTGATTGATTTGCATATATTGAACCATCCCTGCATCCCTGGGATGAATCTCACTTGATCAGGGTGTATGATCTTCTTGATGATCTTCTGCATTCTGTTTGCCAGTATCTTATTAAGGATTTTTGCATCTCTGTTCATTAGTGAGATTGGCCTATAGTTCTCCTTTTAGGTTGGGTCTTTCTCTGCTTTGGGGAATCAAGGTGATGCTTGCTTCCAGGAATGAATTTGGGAGTATTGCTTCCCTTTCAATTTCTCTGAAGAGTTTAAACAGTAGTGGTAGCAGTTCCTCTCTAAATGTCTTGTAGAATTCAGCAGTGAAGCCATCAGGGCCCAGGGTTTTCTTAGTTGATAAGTTTTTAATTATGTTTTCAATTTCATTGATTGATATTGGGTTGTTCAGAATTTGTAGGTCTTCTTCGTTCAACTTTGGTAATTCATATGTATCTAGGGATCTGTCCATTTCTTCTGTGTTGTCCATCTTATTGGCATATAGGTTCTGGAAGTAGGTATTGATGATCCTCTGGATTTCTGCTGGGTCTGTTGTCATTTCACCCTTTTCATTCCCAATTGCATGGATTTGGGCCTTTTCTTTCCTTTTTCTGACAAAGTTGGCTAAGGGTTTGTCAATTTTGTTGATTCTTTCGAAGAACCAACTCTTGGCGTCATTGATTTTTTGTATCATTCTCTTAGTCTCCATTGCATTGATTTCTCCTCTGATCTTTATAATTTCCTCCCTTGTATGGGCTCTGGGGTTGTCCTGCTCTTCTTTTTCTAGAAGCTTGAGGTGCAGCATCAGGTTGTTTAATTGGGCTCGTTCTGTTTTCCTAATATGCATATTCACTGCTATGAATTTCCCTCATAAGACTACTTTCATTGTGTCCCATAGATTCCAATATGTTGCATTGTCATTGTCATTTAATTGTAGGAACTGTCTGATTTCTTCTTTAATTTCCTCTGTGACCCATTGGTTATTCAGAAGTGTGCTGTTCAATTTCCATGTGTTTATGAAATTTTTTGCATTTCTTTTGCTATGGATCTCCAATTTCATCGCACTATGGTCTGATAATATACAGGGGATAACTTCAATTCCTTTGCACTTACTTAAATATGTTCTATGTGTGAGTATGTGGTCTATTTTTGAGAATGACCCATGTGCAGCTGAGAAGAATGTGTATTCTGATTTTGTGGGGTGAAAGACTCTGTAAACATCTGTTAAGTTCATTTGTTCAAGAGTTCGATTGAGTTCTAATATTTCATTACTTATTTTTTGTCTAGTTGATCTATCTATTTGTGACAGTGGGGTGTTGAGGTCTCCCACTACTATTGTATTAGTGTATATATGACTTTTCCTGTCCATTAGTATTTGTTTTAGATTGTTGGGTGCACTAGTGTTTGGTGCATAGATATTTATGATTGTCATCTCTTCCTCTTGGATTCTTCTCTTTATAAGGATGTAGTGTCCTTCATCTCTCTTAATCAGTGTTGGTTTGAAATCTACTTGATTTGCAAAGAGGATAGCTACTCCTGCTTTTTTTCGGCTTCCTGTCGCATGCAGTATTGTTTTCCACCCTTTAACTTTCAGTCTATGAGTTTCCTTTTGAATTAAGTTTGTTTTTTGCATGCAGCATATTGTTGGATTTTGCTTTTTGACCTATTCTGCCAGTCTATTTCTTTTGATTGGTGAATTGAGACCATTAACGTTGATGGTTATAACTGAAACATATTGACTTGCCATTGCCATGACCTTTTCTTTTTGTTGGGTTCTCCCTCTTTACATGTAATTTCTTGTCATGCCAGATGGGTTCATTCTGCTTTGCTTCCTGGGGTTGTGATCCTCAATGTCTGTTTCTAGGGTATTGTGTAAAATTCTTTGGAGTGCTGGTTTGGTATTCACGAAGTTCCTAAGGTGCTCTTTGTTATGAAAGTATCTTATTTTTCCATCAGTTTTGAAAGAGAGTTTTGCAGGGTACATCAATCTGGGTTGGAGGCTGTTTTCTTTTAGGGCTTGGAATATGTCACTCCAAGCTCTTCTTGCCTTGCTGGTTTGTGTTGAGAAGTCTGCTGTGATTCTGATGGGCTTTCCTTTGTATGTGATTTGTTTCTTTTCTCTAACTGCTTGTAGAACTTTGTTCTTCTGTTGCGTTTCTGGAATCTTAATGATTATATGCCTATGTGTAGATTTTTTTGATCAAGACTATTTGGAGTCCTATATGCCTCACTTATCTGTATGTCAAGCTGTTTTCCCCTGCTTGGGAAGTTTTCTGCCATTATTTCTGTGAAGAGATTTTTTATGTCATCTCCACTCTCTCCTGTTTCTTCATTGAGCCCAATCAGTCTTATGTTATTCTTCTTTGCATCATCTAGCAGCTGCTGGATTGATTTCTCATGTTCCCTTATAATTTTGAAGCAATTTTTCTTTTCCTGGTCACTAAATGCAATCTTATCTTCTATCTGAAATTCTGTCCTCCCATTGGCTCATTCTGCTGTGTAGACTTTCATTGGAGTTTTTCATCTTCTGGAAATCTATTTGCATCTGTTTTATGGATTCCATTTGTTTCTTATGTTGGGATTCCATCATGTTCCTGAGCTCCTCTCTAGATTTATTAATCATGTCTTGCACTAGGGGCACAATTTCTCCTGTTATCTGAGAAATTATTTCTGATTTCATTTTTTCCAGATCCCCTTTTGTTGCCAATTCAGTGGGTCCAGGTGGTTGAGTATCAGAGTGTTCCATCTCATTTCCCTTTGGGGTTGCTGTAGGTGATCTGGAAGTCTGGTTTTGAGACTTATTTAGGTGTTTTCTCATTTCGACTGGGACGGGGGGCTGTTAGCGCCTGCATGGATTACCTCCTCTGAGCTGGGAGAGGTGGGACAGGGGCCGGGAGTAGCGGTAGGGATGGTGACCCAAAAGCCCTTTCCTGTGGGCTGGGTGCAGCTGGAAGGATGGTGGCTGGGAAGCCACTTCCTCTGGACCAGGAGCAGTGGGACAGTGCCTCAGAAGCCCCTATCTCTGTGCCGGGAGCAGCGGGACTCAGTACCGTGGTCTGGTGGTCCAGTATCCTCTGCATCTTTGTAGTGTGGAACCAGGTGGCTGTACAGAGGAGCAGGGGGAGCGGTCCAGTGGATTGTTGCTGAAGTGGGGGCTGTTTTGGCGTGTTCTGCGACTCGGGACTTTGGTAGGGCATGTGCAGGCCTGCCTGTCTGCAGCGGGCTGATCTCATCTTACATTTTTAGATTCTTTCCAGGTATGTGTTTCTTTTCATGTTTTCTCTGCTCCTTGCCATCAGAATGCTATACTTTTGATTATTCTTCTCTTGGCAGTTAGAATATTCCTTCCCTGCTGAATCTCATCCCTATGATTTTTCTGTCCAGGGTCCTAACCTTGTTATAGTAGCTCAGTTTATATTTTCCAAGTCAAGGTGTCTCCCACCGCAGGCCTGGCTGGCACTTCATTAGCAAGCTGTTTACACCACTTCCTGTTCATTAGTAGAGA
This sequence comes from Heterocephalus glaber, assembly GCF_053883595.1. Lineage (NCBI taxonomy): Eukaryota > Metazoa > Chordata > Mammalia > Rodentia > Bathyergidae > Heterocephalus > Heterocephalus glaber. Next base: position 44,320,613 of record NW_028258325.1, on the reverse strand, counting down.
TAGTAAATAAGAGAAAGTCCAGCCCTTCACACCTCCCTGGTGGGTAATGGCTATTTATTGTGTTGCTCTGCTTATTGTCTTTTAGCCAATTTGACTCTGCTCTTCTCTAAATTGACAGATTTTTCCAGGGAATTTCTCATGAATCAGATATCTACTCTGAGACTTAATGCTAAAGTCTAGGAAGACCCACTTAGTAGGTAGAATCTGTATCTAGGACTGACCTTGGAGATATGTATACTTCAGGACAACTGAAACTCCCACAGACACTTCTTGACTCCAGAGATGCCACGGTCCTGAGTTCCCCTTCATGACCTGCTTCCTACTTCATGCCAGTTCTGCCATCCATTAGAGTTTGGCATCTTTATTCTGAAGTCCTCTTTATTATGTTCTTTATGCCTTCTAAAGTGTTTTTATTATAAAAAATCAATATGAACTATGAGAACAAACTTTCCTCCTTCCTTTCCTTTAATTTATTTGTTCCTTTTAGCAAAACCCTTCTATTTAATTCCTTCAAAAACAAAATACTTCCTGAGGGCTAGCACAGTGTGTCAGACATTGTTTGGACACAGAAATACAAAGATAATGAGATGCTTCTGCTTCTGGTAGGATGTGTAATCTCTTAGCAGAGCAGTCCTCTTGTAGATACCAACTATAAACTCTGGATAAAATTGAAAAACAAAACAGAAATCCTGAGCACCTAAAGTAACTGAAGTGCTGTTGTCTGAATGTGTGCCCCTCCCATTTATATGCTGAAACCTAATCACAAATTTGATGATATTGGGGGTAGGGCCTTTAGGATGTCTTTGGGTCACAGAGGCAGAATACTCATGAATAGCATTGGTACCCTTATAAAAGAGGCCCAGAAGAACCCTCTTGTCCTTCTACCAAGTGAGGAGATAGCTACAAGGGCCATCAATGAACAAGGAAGCAGACCCTCATCAGATACTAATCTGTCAACTCCTTGAACTTGGACTTCCAGAGTCCAGAATTGTAAGGGAAAAAGTACTATTGTTTATAAACTACTCAGTTTATGGCATTTTGTTATAGATGCTGAACAGACTAAGACAGTGTGAATAAGGGTAGGATGATTCTAGAGGGGATTTGACACTTAGAAGAAGAAAACAGAACTGGATGAGTTCTCTATCTGAATGGCATTTAGATTTGAATGTCATGAGGTATAGCAGCAAAAATTCTACACAAAATTCATTAGTGAGTGAGGAGGAAGAGTAAAAAAGAAAAAAACCCAAATTCTGTGTATACATTTTACATAAATCTCTGTCTGATCCTTGAGCAAAGCATATGCTGTGTAGATTACAGTCAGACCAGCTAAGGAAGAATAAAATGGACTGAGATTTCCATTATTGCCCAAAGGACAGTCTGTATATAAATCCAGCTAAGTAAATTATCTGCTGAACTCAATAAAATAAACATACTTTGGAAGAAAGTAACCATCTTACTTACTTTTCTCGTTGCTGAGACAAAATACACAGCACCCAAAGTTGAAAGAGGAAAGGTTTATTTAGCTCACAGTTTGTAGAAGTTTCAGTTCATAGTTGGCTGGCTCCAAGGCAGGGTGACATGGCAGAAGGACATTGCAGAGGAGAAACAGTTCATAGTAGGTAGAAGGCAGCAAGCTACATGCAATAAGGGCAAGCAACAAACAAAAAGCAACAAGCAGTGACCTTCTTTCTGTCCCTTACATTTTATCCAGGCTACCTGCCCTTAGGCCAGGTAGCACTCACGTTCAGGGTGGGGTACCCTTAATCCTACCCAGAACTATGTGAAACCAATCAGTGAACTAATTTACTAATCACACACCCTTATTCCCAGCATCATACACTCTAGATCCAGCCTCTTAAAAAGCCTAAAAAAGTGTATGTCAATCTTGATTGTCAACTTTATTGGATTAAGCAATGCCTAGAAGATTCATGGAACACACTTCTGGGTGTGTCTAAGAGGATAGTTCTAGAGATGTTGGCATGTGGAGACCCATCTTGCACATGGACAGCATCATCTGAAAGGATGGGAACCCAGATGAAACAAAAGAGGAAAAGGGAGAAAGCCTGCCAGCACTTGCTTGTTTTCTCTCTCTCTTTCTCTCTCCCTCTCTCTCTCCCCCTCCCTCTCTCTCTCTCTGCTTCTCCCTCTCCCTCCTCCCTCTTTCTCTCCCCTCTCCCTCCTCTCCTCCTTGCCCCAACCCCCTCCATCCACACCTCCATGCAATTAGCAGCTTTCTTATATCTTCTGCCTTACTTCAGGCCCAGTGTAATGGAGCCAACCAACCATGGACTGAACCCAGAAGCCAAAATAAATCTTTCCTTCCTTTAAATTGTTTTCTTAGTTATTTCTTAGATATTTTGTCACAGCAATACAAAGCCGACTAACATAAAAGAGCAGAAGCTGTCTTGGGAAACCACCAGAATAGTTGAAAACTTCTTATACTATTTTAATTGGTTCATAAAAAATATTTACAAAGTGAAAAATTGTAGAAAATTATCAATACATGGTTTTAATGTTTTATTTGAATTTAAAACATATAAATGGGCATTCTTTCACTGGCCTTCCATTTATACCCTGAATCTTTTCTTGGCTTTCTGATTAGTCAATGTTCTGTGTTGAATTTCTTACATCAATGAATCCATATTGCATTGTATACTTTCAGTTTTGAGTTTTTATATGAAATGAGATGTGAAGAACACTTATAAAGCAAACTGAAACAAGAACTATACTTTTATAATGTCCTTCTCACTCAGTCTTTATAATTGTCTTGTTTGTACCCAATACTATATAACAGCATCTGGGGACAATTCATCTTACTGAGCCTTTCCAAAGCATTCAACCCAGTTTTCCTAGGAACACTGTTTTCACTCTGCTTCGGCATGTCCTTATGTAATATTTTATATAAATTAAATGCATCATGACAGTGACAAAAGCAATAGACTTTTGATAAGCATATAACTGACTTGTGAGAAGTATGAGCATCTAAAAGACAGCTACCATCTAAAGTGCTCAGTGTGTTATGAGCATCAGTCAATATGTTTACAAAAAGAATGGAAAGCCTTGATCAACAGGATTAAGAGAAAAGCCTTAATTTTGTATGACTGCTGCATAGCCCAAAAGACCACCCCAAAATTGTGTAACACAGAACAAATATCCTAACATCATGAATTAATTTCCAGGTAGAAAATAGGGAAATGTCAGTGGCAAAGACATAGTAAAGTAGTTATGTTGTCAATCAACTTAGGGTTCTTTTGCTTGATTCAGATGGAAATCATGAATTGGCAAAGTGCAGCTCTGCTAGCCATCCTGATGTCACCAGATAATGCTAGGTGCCAACAGTTGACACAGCCAGCTGCTGATCACTGTTGCTGCCAACTGTCACCATCCAATTTGTTGGCTGCTAGTCTCTGGAGATTTTCCCAGTGTGAACAGCTCTGGGTATTTATTGCTTTTTCTTTGGAAACAATTTTTCTGTCCACACTACTCAGGATAAAAATTCCAAGTAGATTACAGGACTTTTGGAATCCATACTACCTAAGACATAAATCACTTCCAGGTTTACAGGAAGTGAGTCTTTATTGTAACAGGGCCTGTGTTGCAGAACAGAGGATCAGTACATAGGATGGAACCCACCTAGACTAAAAAAAACCCAAGAAGTGGCTGAGGATTGTTTCTTATATAGCAGCTTCAGGCCTGTTTCAGGAATGAAAGCTTGCTATGAATATTGGTTATGGAATTAAGGGGCCCAGATCCTTCCCTTCCTAATATTTGCCACTTCAGGGTGCTCCCTTCCTTCTTCAAAAAGGCAACATATGGTCTGACATGATGGGAGTGGCAGAGGGGTACCATGTTTCCTTCTTGGCTGCACTCATGTTGGGATGGAGAATGGTGGTTTGATAGCCAGGACACCACTAGAAAGCCAGGGAGGACATTGAAGCAAGTTTCCCCAGTCCAGTGTCTGTGTGTGTGTGTGTGTGTGTGTGTGTGTGTGTGTGTGTGTGTGTGGCGGGGGGGGTGTCAGGAGGAGAAAGGGAAGTGAGGAGGAGGGTCACAATGACCACCAGCCAAGCCATGTCTCCCCTCCAACTGGCACAGGGAAAAATGACAGGTGGTTCTCTTCTGTCTCAATTAGCTTTAACAGAACACCACAAATATTCTACACAGGTTGATCCTTATCTAATTCTGTCAAGAAATGGTCATATCTAGGTCATCTGTGTTCTCATCAACTTCCTCTTTCAGTGACATCTCCATCAACTGTAGTTCTGCTCTAGGTCCTTGATGTCTTGTTTTCAGAGAATAACATTGGGTTGCTTTGTAATTATAAGATGGGCTCAGGAAATTCAGATTAGATCAGATGACCTGAGTTAAATATTTAAACACTAATTTGAAAAACTCATTTAAACTTACTTGAAGTATTTCATTAAAAAATTGGATTGGAAGGTGGGGATTTAGCTCAGTGCTTTCACCACCTGCTGCGCAAGCTCAAGGACCCAAATTTGATCCCTGGTACCAAAAAAAAAAAAAAAGGATTGGAAATCAAATGTCAACAGCTTTTTATAAGTACCTAGATTTAAAAGATTAGTTGAAGAAATTCATGTACATGCTTTCTTGAGTGTAGCCTAACCTAGAACTCAAAATCTACCAGTTAGTATAGGGAATAAAGGGGGAAAATAATATTTTTCAGATCAATAGTCAAAAGATAGGTGATATAAGACAAAATATGTAACGAAAATAAATTCCAGATGACTAAGGTATAAGAAGAATTTATTTATGTGCAGATTTGGGGCTGACTAGTTTAAACTGATTTGGGTAATCAAGTGAAAAATAAATAAGAACTAGTGAAGAATTACTGGCCTTTTTCTAAAAGAACAAATATTTTAAGTTACTCATATAGAGTTGATCTTCTCTTTTGTCATAATATTGTGCTCTTCTAATATTTGCTACTCTAGTTATTTTCATTGTAGATCTAAATAATAATGAATATTCTCACTTTTCTAGCTTATGATTTATGTCATCAACAAATATTTATTGAACATTGTCATTCCTGGGTAAAGCATTGAACATGTGTTTATAAAGATGATTACTTAATACATAATTGCTTTGTAACCATTAGATCATGTAAAGAAAAATCAACAGTTTTACAATATCCTCTGTATATTCTAGAGTAAATATACTGTTTGATCTCATGTAGGGGCTATTTACATACACATAAGATCTCAGTGTAGGGGCTGTTTACATACACATAAGCAAGGCTTTCAGATGGAATAGAATTGCCTTGTCATAATAATTTACCAGCTGCCATGTGATAAAGAGGGCATAACAAACACTTCTACTTAGGTACTTTATTTGAGAACAGGGAGGGACCAAATCATATGCATCTTCTTATAACTATGAAAATATCATTTTTAAATACATGTCAATATTTTTATGGTATTACATTATCCAATATTTGGGCTATTATTTTTGCATTAAATATCTATTCAAACTCCTCAATTTGTTAGTTACCATCAGATTTCACTTAGCAACATTCAAACTACATGACCACTGTAATAGTATGTCTTTAACTCTTTTAGCATGACACCAAGAAGGGGAATAGTTACATGCATATCCATATTTATAGCAGCTAATAATAATAGCTAAAGCTTGGAAGAGACCTATATGTCCATCAACAGATGAACAGATAAAGAAAATGTGATATTTATACACAATGGAGTACTACTCATTTATAGAAAACTGGATGCACCTTAAATGAATTAAATAAATTAGATCTAATACACAATCTTAAATATTGCATGATTTCTCTTATATGAGAAACCCAATTTATAAATAAAGAGCAAAATAAAAGATAGATAATAGGTAGCAGGGAGATAGATTTTTCTCAAATGGGAAGGGGATCAATGATGGGGGGAGGGAAAGGAAAGAGGAAGGAGGGCCAGGGATTTAGCTCAGTGGTTCCACCACCTGCCTTGCAAGCACAAGTTTCCAAGTTGTATCCCCGGTACCAAAAAAAGAGGAAGGAAAGGGAATAAAAAAAAAAAAAAGATGTGTGATGTACATGTGCCAACTCCACACAAGGAATCTAAACCTTCTGGTCTGCAAATATGTACTAATAAAATGGAAAAAAAAAAAAAAGATGTGACCATTCCTTCCCTTTTTGAAAGATTCTAGCCTTTATTTTCTTTCATTCATACTGTCATAGTTTTGTTTTATAGCATCATTGAGGCATATTTTACATATCATAAAATTTACCTACTTCAAGTGTCCAATGCTTTTTTTGTAACTTTACTAAATGGTGTAACCATCATGATAAATCAGTTTTCAAACATTTTTAGCCTCCCAAAATATTCTTCATACTCATTTGCAGTGAATTCCCTCCCTCACCCATGCACTATGCCTCCTAGTTTTCCTCTTACTTCACTGGCTACTTCCTCAACTCATTGCAGGGACATTCTCCTCTACACAGCCATTACCTGTTTAAACTTCTGAGATTTCTATATGGACTTTTTTCTCTGCTGACTCCATAGTCATCTCTTGGAAGACCTCCTTATGACTGGCTTCAGTTACCACCTAGAAACCTCTAGCTTATAGCCTCCTCCTTTCTTTTCCTTTTCTAATTAATTCTCCTTTTGCAGCTAAAGTGAAATTAACAAAAAAGCAATCTATCCAACAGTTGAACATTGATTTGTATTCATCTTAATGTAAATTTATGACTATAATATGTTGAGCATCACTATCCCTGTACCCTTGCCCTCTTTTTTAATTTATTGAAAATGCGTATTTCTTCCAACTACAAAGCCATTGCACATTTGTTCTCTCTACTTAAACGTCTTCCATCACTTACTTTCACATACCTGGTGAAATTACTAACAGCCCTTCAGGTTTTGGCTAAATCCATACTTCCTCATGGAAACCTACCTCCTTAGGGTAGACATCAGGTTATATGTACTCTTGCTAGTCCACACTCCATCTTTATAAAAATTTACTACAGTTTGTAATTATACATTTCATTATGACTATTTGGTTGTCATCTTTCTGACCAGACTGAAGCTCCATGAAAACAAGAACCATGTTTTTGTTCATGAAAGAACATAGCATGTGGGAGGTACTCAATAAATATTGTAAATAAATAAGTAAGCTAATACAATTAACCACACCAGTAAATATATAATGAATATAATATAATGAATAAGATCTGGAAATTGCTTACCTTGTAAATGTTTCCATAAGTTCTCTCAGTTTTCCTTCATTTCACATGTAATGTTTTCGCTAGGAGAAAAAAAGCTCAGTTTAAATTGAGACTCTGTTTCTTTACTTAAGCATATCATAGAATCAAACTCTTATTACTTTTCTGAAAATATGTCTTCAATTCAGCCACATCTTTATTTCTGAAATAATATATATCTTTATATATATATATTTATTATAATATATATATTTATTTCTGAAATAATAAATATATCTTTATTTCTTCTCACACTCCTTGGAAATGAAATTAAGAACTAGTCTGACTCTTCGATCTAGTGTTGCATTGATAAAAATTCTCCACCTGGCTTTCAAGGGAAAAAGCCTTCCTTGGTAACATCAGCCAGTTTCCACGGAGTAAATATCCTGACCATAGTCCATTTTAAGCTAACAATCTTAAACAGAGTTGGGAGGAGATACACACCAGCTTGCTCTGAAGAGCCATGTCAGTTGGTTTCATCACTTTATTGTATCTCAAGAACATTTGCCTCCAAGCTTTTCTTTCCTCTCCTAAACTAAATATTTGGTTGCCCTTGCTTCTGTTCACCTTTCTGCAACTTCATGGTTATATTTCTATTCTTAAATACTGAATAGTAGATATTGCTATTTGGAATAAGGAAACATTCTCAAGGTTAATTTGTCATTTCTGTCATGAACTTTAATCTGCCACAAGTATCAGGCAGAGGAATCCAACCTGTGTGTGCAGCCTCACAAAAATTTGCATCACACAATAAATCCCAACAAAAAGAAACATGGGCTCAGAAATCTGACCATGAGTAAATGTTATTCCTAATGACTGTTTACCAACAGTTTCACATGCCTTTGCTAATGCTTCATAAACTGTTTTCAAGGCGGTGTTTATGCAAAGGATTAGAGAAAGGGCAAAAGTCTCAAGGGAGAGAGCTCACTAAAGCATAAGTCTCTTCAAGCATTAAACTGTCAATAAAGTAAACCTTTGCTCCACCCTAGAATCTAGGTTCCCAGCCAACACCCACGTGTGCTGACAAAGATAAAGTCAACAACAAAAGCACACATGTCACCTCTCCTGCAGATTGACCGTAACTCTGGTGTGGCTATCCCACCCTGCTGAAATCCCCAGAATAAACACCACACACATCCCTCTCTTGTTTTGTGGCTAGTGGCAGGGTACAGAACAGTTGCTTCTGAAAGCAATGATAGCAAAGCCAGCAAGGTCCCCAACTGTTTGTTAAATGTCTAATGATTAACAGAAGTCCCAGCCTCAGCCTTTGGGGCTGCCACTCAGGGAAGTCTGTTTAGTAAACAGTCAACCACCAATATCTTGAGCAGGTTGAACAGATGGCTCCAGGGTTCATGCCAACTGTGTTTTCTTCAGTTTCATGCAGTGTTGGGTAATGAAGGCCATAAAATTCAAGGAAAATATAAGCATAAACACCCCTACTATGGTCCTGCCAGTGCATAGGAGCTCTAGTCTTTAGGTGATGAAATACAAGAAAGAAGTCAGAGGAGAGGGAGAGGCCCAGAGGAGTGGACTTGAATTCATTGGAAATGTCAGTGTATGATTGAAGATTGAGGAGAAGGAAATGAATTCTCCATACATTTTTCTGCACAGAGCATCTGAAGGAGCCAATGGTGTCAGAGTGAGTCACGAAACTCAGCCCATGGCCAGAAATTATAGACAGAAACCACTAACTCAAAGTTTTTAAGAAAATCTACCCATGACTTATCCCACCATACCCACCAGCTTCTCCATCACACCCCTGATTCTAAATTGTGAGCAAGAAAAAATTTTAGAGGCTGAATTATGAACATCACAACCTTAATATGACTGTGAATATCAACCACTTGCTTCAGCACAGTCTACATACTAATCCTTGTCCAGCCCTGATCTCCCCTTACCCCATGTCTATTACTGTGATGAAGTATCTGAGATAATCCATTTAAAAGGAGGAAAGGTTTGTTATGGCTCATAGTTTTGGATGTTTCAGTCCATGATCCATTGGGTATATTGGTTTTGTGCCTGTGGCACATTATGATGGGAACACCTGGCAAAAGAGGATGCTAATCTCACTGCAGAAGAGAAGTGAAAGACAGACCAGAAAGTCCAAGGTCCTAACATGTCTTGAAGAGCATACCCCCAATGACCTAACCTCCTTCCATTAGGCTTCTCCTCCTAAAGGTTCCATTGCCCTCCAGTAGTGATTCACCCTGGGGAGGCTTTCACACATGGTCCATTGGAAGACATTTATCTAAATCATAGAAGTCTTTCCTTGCATTTATAAAATGGGTACACAAGGACTGACTTTGCATGTTTCTTAGTAAATGAACCTTGTCTTCTAGGCCAGAGGACATTATGAATTAATGGCTTTAAGGCCCTAATCTACTCTAAATAAATACTATATCAGACTCTAAAGAGAAAAATAGACACAACCCTCTCTCCAAAATGAAATAAATTTCAGCATAAATCAGAAATATAAAATAGGAAGTATAAAAGTACTCCTGAAAAATATAAATGGAAACAAATGAAAAGCTCATGAGGCAGTGAAGGAGAAGACAGACACAGTCTACCACTATCCACCACAGTGAGTGGATACCATGGTCACCATTCTCAACATCACCAAAGGATGGGCACCTCAAGTGTCCAGTAGCAGGAGGGGCTCTGGATTAGGAACCCAGTAGGCATCCTTGAGATATTCACCTAGCACAGGGGATGATATTAGAGAGGGAATAAAACAAAATGAAATAACTTCTTTTGTGCAAGATGTACTAACAAATCAAAATTCTAAAACAGAAAAATTAAACTCAAGAAAGTTAACATATAACATAAAATTCAGATCAATTTATTCTTAGAAATAAATATTAACTAGTTATAATTAAGTTTAGGTATCATAATAGCAGTTTTTTGACTATTAACTATTATTTCACCGACATTCATTATTTAAATGAATCAACCCGAAAGTGACTACATAATTATGGTATGTTTAAGAACTACCAAGAAAGAGAGAAAGGACTGACTATAAAAAAGAGCAGGAGCTAGACATGGTAACACATACATATGATCCCAGCATTTGGGAGGACAAGGCAGGAAGATCTCAAGTTCAAGGCCAGGCTGGGCTACATAGTGAGTTTGAGGCCAGCGTGGACAATATAGAGAGACCCTATCTCAAAAACAAACAAACGACAGCAACAAAGACAAGAGAATATGACATACACAGGAATAAATAAGAACAAGGGGAGCAGGAAGATCAGGAAGATGAGGAAGAAGAAAACAGATGAATTTTTAAAAATCAATTAGAAATCCCAGAAAGAACTTTAAGGAGTAGCCTGATAAAGCTTGGAAATCATCACTCCTGTTTCTGCAACAGCTAAACAAACTAAGTCAACCTTTCCTAAATCTATCAGAGAACTGTAGGTAGGTGAATTTGGGACTCTGATTATATGGAATGGAAGATGCTTAACCTATAAAATGATGGGAACATTTAAATGGTAATTTTGATGAATTACTGGAAACTCAAGGTAGACTAGCAAGACCAACTAGTAAGAGGACCAACTAGTAAGAGGCTTTGGAGCCCAGTCTGAGGAGGCCTCTACACTTTCATAGATTTTGCTTCCAATAATAGTACCAAGTTCTCAAGGTCATAATCCCAAAAAGATGTCTTGTGGCTCTGGCAGGAGGAGAGGAAGAGTAACCTTTTGACATATTCCAAATCTTTTCCACAGCAAAGGCCTACTTTTCTTTGGAGTCTGCCCCAGTTTAGGGTGGTTATATTTTTCCATTTCAACATTTTCTAGTACTTGTGTTTTACCTAAGACAGGGCAAATGCTGAGGACACTCATGAAAAACTCAACTGGGGACACACTAAGAGAGTGAGATTTAACTCTGAGACTATAGAATACAGTGGTACCTCTGTTCAGGAACGCTTTTGTTTGTGAACAATTTGGTTTACAAACAAAAGCATTTGACAAAATTTTGTTTTTGTTTGAAAACTCTACATCAAGTGATAAACATGAACATGGCCACCTTTTGCACACAAAAATGTGGCCATCTTCTCGAAAATAGTGGAACAAATTAAGTTTGTGAACTGAAGTAACACTGTACTTTTCTACCATACTAACCAGGATAATAACATGGATTACAGCTGAGAGAGGTACAAGGTACACATTCTTTTTGAGAAATACTTAGAAAACCTAAAGTCAAGAGGGAAGATAAAAACAAGAATACTGGAATCATTTGAAACCTCTAGGATTTATAGCTACAGATATTCACCATAGCCCAGTCTTAGCCAGATTAATATAAATGTCACACAAAAGGCCTATTTACCTTAGTTCCTATTACCTGATATAGGAATGATCTTTCAACAAAACAATTCCAAGGCATGCTAACAGCAAGTGAAAACACAGCCCAAAGAAATAAAAAGAAACCATCAGAACAAGACATGGATATGACATGGAGATTGGTATTATCAGACAGATTTAAAATAACCATGATTGACATGTTAAATGCTGTAAAAAAAAATGCTTCAATGGGCCAGGGATTTAGCTCAGTGGTTTCCCCTCCTGCTGCACAAGTGCAAGGACCCGAGTTCTATCCCCAGTACCAAAAAAAAAAAAAAAAAAGCTTCAAGACCATATGGATGTTGTAAGCAGACAGATGTGAATGCTAAGATCAAAAGGAAATATTAGAAATAAAAGGATTGTTTCTGGGAAGATGGCAAAGTGTTGAACACCAGAGAAACTGTGATTTGGTATCCAGATGCTGGAATATAAAATAAGGAAGAGAAGAAGGAAGGAAATGAGACCCCAAGACCCAGCAAGGATCTGAAGCAAAAATTGAAGCCCATGGGAAGAGTGAAGAGAGAGACCTCAATTCAGAAGAAGGAGGTGGCAAGTGTCACTTTTCCCTGAGCCCTGATTCACTGTGTGGGAGGAGAACCTCAAACCTGCAGATGCAAGGTGACTACTGGCAACCCCAGAGGCCTTCCCAGAGAAATGCACCAGTGGAATGGAGGAGTGGTTGCAGGGGATTGCAGTGGCTGGTGAGTTATTCAGGTTTAGACATCCTCCAGGAAAGGGCAGTTGGCCATTAGCCATCTTGGAATGGGGCCAACTGAACTTGGAACTTAGAAGAGCTACAGGCTGGCTCATCTAGCAGCTCCCAATGTCAGGGTGAGGCAGAACCAAGTTCAAGTCAACAGGAGATCAAGGAGCTGAATTCAAGCTGGCAGGGAGCCATGTTCAAGCTAACAGGAGACACATGGAGCACTGCAGGCTGAACAAATTGGGTTCCAGCCTCACAGCCAGAAACTAGGCAGAACTTCAATGGATCTAACGGTGTAGGCTTGCTGGGATTATCCACTACCCTGTTGCAAATCTATGACCGGTGTGCTGGGATTAATCAACATAGATTGGGCCGGTTTCTATAATTAAACAGTAATACCAATAATACAACATACTGGAACTTATAAGACTCAATTAAAGCAGTTCTAAGAGGGAAATTCATAGCAGTGAATTTCCATGTCAGAAAGACAGAGCAAGCTCAAATAAACAACCTAATTTGAACCTCAAGTTTTTAAAAAAAGAAGAGCAAGTCAAGTCGAAACCTCATATGAGGGAGGAAATTATAAAGATCAGAGAAGAATTAATGGAATGGAGACTAAGAATGCAGTACCAAGAATCAATGAAGAGTTAGTTATTTCAAAGATTAAATAAAATGGACAAACCCTTATCCAATCTTATCAAAAAAGGAAATAAATTACTCAAATCCATGCAATTAGTAATTAAAAGGCTGAAATCACAACAGATCCTGCAGAAATCCAGAAGATCATCAATACCTAGTTTGAGAACCTGTTTTCTAATAAGATAGAAAACACAGAAGAAATGGACAGATTCCTAGATACATATGAATTACCAAAGCTGAATCAAGAAGATATAAAAATTCTAAATAAACCAATATCAGTCAATGACATTGAAGATATAATTAAAAACCTAACAATAAAGAAAAGCCCAGGCCCTGACAGATTCACTGCTGAATTCTACATGAAATTTAGAGAAGATGCAGTGCTGCTACTTCTCAAACTGTTCAGTGAAATTGAAAGAGAAACAATACTCCCAAATTCATCCCTGGAAGCAAGCATTACCATGATACCAAAACCATGGAAGAATCCGACCAAAAAGGAGAATTACAGGCCAATTTCCCTAATGAACAATGAAGCAAAATTCAGTAAGATACTGGCAAACAGAATGCAGCAAATCATCAAGAAGCTTATACATCATGCCCAAGTAGGATTCATCCCAGGGATACAAGGCTGGTTCAACACAGACAAATCAATAAATGTACTATACCATGTTAGCAGAGCCAAGGGCAAAAGTCATGATCATTTCAATAGGTTCAGAGAAAGCATCTGACAAAGTCCAACACCCATTCATGATAAAAACTCTACAGAAAATTGGAATAGATGGTCTTTATCTCAATCTGATAAAAGCCATCTATGGCAAACGAACAGCCAACATCGCACAAAATAGGCAAAAACTGAAAGCTTTCACTCTAAAACCAGGAACAAAACAAGGATGTCCACTATCATCACTCTTATTCAATATAATTCTGGAAACATTAGCTAGAGCAATTAGACAAGAGAAAAAAAATAAAAGGAATAAAGATAGGAGAGAAGGAAGTTAAATCATCATTATTTGTGGATGACATGATACTCTACATAGAAGACCCCAAAAACTCCAAGACTTCTAGATTTAATAACCAAATTCAATAGCAGAGCTGGATACAAAGTCGACACTCAAAAATCAATAGCCTTCCTGCACACAAATAAATTCACAGAGAGAGTAATTAGCGAAACAATAGTTTTCACAATAGCATCCCTCCAAAATGAAATATTTAGGAATCGATTTAATAAAATAGAAGACCTTTATGTTGAAAACTAGAGTACTCTGAAAAAGAAGAATGAAGAGGATATCAGAAAATGGAAGGATGATATCCCTTATTCTTGGATAGGAAGAACAAATATAGTGAAAATAGCCATACTTCCAAAATTGTTAAAAAGATTTAATGGAGTCTCAATCAAAATACCAATATCATATCTCACAGAATTAGAGAAAACAATCCTGAAATTCATTTAGAACCAGAAAAGACCTGGAATAGCAAAAGCAACAAAGACAAGGCAGGGGGCATCACAATCCCTCGCTTCAAATTATACTATAAAGCTACTATGAATAAAAACAGCATGGTACTGGCAAAAAAAACCCCCAAAAACAGATGCAAGGATCAATGAAACAGATTAGAAGATGCAGAAACAACTCCAAACACACCTTCACTGGAGGAAAGATAGCCTCTTTAATAAATGGTGCTGGAAAAATTGGCTTCCCACATGCTGAAGATTAAAACTAGACCCATATCTTTCGCCATACACTAAAGTAATATCGAAATGGATCAAAGATCTAAATATTAAACACTAAATCTGCTGGAAGATAGAATAGGTAGAATTCTTGATGACATTGATGTAGGCAAAGACTTTATGAACAGAACACTCAATCTTGAACTGAGATCTCATCTTACTGAAAAGCTTTTGAACAGCAAAAGAAACCACCAACAGAGGGAAGAGACAACCCACAGAGTGGGAAAAATTTTTTGCCAGCTGTTCCTCAGACAAAGAACTAATGTCTAGAATATATAAAGAACTCCAAAAAATTAGACACCCCACCTTGCAGACACAAGGTTCTGAATTTGATCCCCTGTACAAAAAATTTAGGCCCCCCCCCACATTTAAAGACCCAATGCAAAAATGGGTATCTGAAATGAATAGACACTTCTCAGATGAAGAAATAGGAAGAGCAAATAAATATATGAAAAAATGTTCAACATCACTGGTCATTTGAGAAATGCAAATTAAAACAGTGCCAAGATTCCATTTCACTCCAGCAAGAATGGCTATTTTCAAGAAATCAACCAATAACAAATGTTGGTGGGGCTGTGGGGAAAAAGGAACACTTCTCCACTGTTGGTGGGAGTGTAGGCTGTTACAACTAGCATGGAAATCAGTGTGGAGATTCCTCCAAAAACTAAAACTAGAAGTTCCATCTGACACAGCTATTCTCCTTCTTGGTATCTTCTCAAAAAAAATTAAAAGCATCATACCACAGCGATTTATGCACACCAATGTTTATTGATGCACAGTTTGTAGTAGCTAAATTTTGGAAACAGCCCAAATGTTCATCAACTGATGAATGGTTAAAGAATTTTTTTAAGGGGCTGGGGATTTAGCTCGGTGGTTCCAGTGCCTGCCTTGTAAGCGCAAGGACCCGAGTTCGATCCCCGGTACCAAAAAAAAAGAATTTTTTTAATACAATGGAGCACAACTCTGTCATAAAGAATAATAAGCTTGAGACATTCTAGCTAAATGGATGCACCTTGAACCATACTCTTAAGTGAAATAAATCAGACACACTTATTTAAATACCACATTGTTTCTCTGGTCTGAAAAATCAAAAGTGTATATAAGGACAAAAATGTATAACTGATATTGGGAAATGGGAATCAAATGTTCCTGTGAGAAGGGGAATAAAGGAGGGGGGAAGGAGAAAGGAAGTAAGAGACAAGAAAAAAGAATAGAAGGGAAAGTGGAAACAAGGCTTTTGTAAATAAGGAGGGGAGGAAGGGTTGAAAGGAAGGGAGGGGGATGGGAAAAAAAGAGAAGGAGCCAGATATATCATGTACAGGTACAAATTTCCTATGATGAGTGTTAGCATTATGTATATGGAAAATACACCAATTAAAAGAAGGAAATCAAAAGCACTGTAACACAAATGCTTCTGATGGGCTCATCTAGAGATTTGACAAGACCAAGGGAAGGACCAGTGATCTTGAAGATCGGCTAACAGAAATTTCTCAAGCTAAAATTCAAAGAGAAAAAAGAAGGAAGATGGGCTAGAGCATTGTGGGATAATTTCAAAAGTTATAACATAGGGCTGGGGATTTAGCTCAGTGGTTCTGCTGCCTGCCTTGCAAGCACAAGGACCAGGGTTCAATCCCTGGTACCAAAAACAAAAAAAAAAAAAAAAAAAAAAAACCCGAAAAAGTTGTAACATATGCATAATGGAAATACCAAAAAGTGAAGAAAAAAGAGAATGGATAAGAAGAAATATCTGATGTAATAGTAGACAAGAATTTTCTGAATGTAATAGCATCAAGCCATAGATATAAAAAGCTCAGAGAAAACCAAATAGGAAAACTGCCCCCAAATCAACACTTAGGGATAACATACTTAAGCTTTAGAAAAGCAAAGACAAGAGGGAAATCTTGAAAGAAACCAGAGGAGGAAGAGACACATTACTTAAAGAGGAGTAAAATAGGAAGTACCCCAGCCTTCCGTTCAGAAGCTATTTTGGATTGAATTGTGCCCCCTCGAAGTTTGCAAGTGGAAGCCCCTGGGTGACTGTATTTGCAACTGGAGCTTTTAAGGAGCTAATCAAAATTAAATGAAGAGTGTGGTGGGCTGTAGCATCTAGGTTTCTATGAGGACCATTCTATGCTATTTGCACAACAAAACCACCTAGCAAGCATTCCTCAGATTGCTTCTCCATTGTTAAATGGCACACAACTGTATTTAAAGTTCTCAAAGGAAAAAACACCCACCAACTTAGAATTCTATAGCCAGGGAAATTATCCTTCAAAAGTGAAAGAGAGAAAAGATTCATGGGGAAACAAAAACTGAGGGAATTTGTTGCTAGCAGATCTGCCCTGCAAGAAATGTTAAAAGGGCCAAGGGTGGTGGCACAAGCCTGTGATTCCAGTGCTTGGGAGGCTGAGGCAGGAGGAATTCAAGAGACACAGTGAGTTCAAGGCTAGCCTGAACTGCATAATTAGACCCTGTCAAAACAAAAAAGAATGTCTTCAAGGATGGAAGTTATATAGGGCAGAAGTATGTATTATAATAAAGGAAGGAGTAAGTAAAGATACAATATTGTATTTCACTTGTATAATACTAAATTGATTCCAAAGACAATTGTTTAATGTAATCATTATACTGTGTGTTGAGTAATTATAACATATGGATAAGTGAAATGAATGATGGGCCTTATAAGGATGGCAGGAGGAATTGAGTAGATCCTAGTACAGGGCTCTCACTGAATGTGGAACAATAGTGTTATTTGAAAGTGGGCTCAGATTAGTTTAAAATTTGGGCTGCAAACTCTAGGATAACCATTAAAAACTTTTTAGAAAAACTCTTAATTGATATGCTAAAAGAGAATATAATGAAATCATATAAACTTCTCAACTGATACTACAGATAGGAAAAAAAGAGAAGAAAACAAAGGAAATGAACAAAAGCAATAAGTATAAAAGTTACAAACATAGTAGCTATTAACTCAATTATATCAAAACTACTTTAAAAATGAATGACATAAATACACTAACTGGCTGGGGAATGTAGAACTGATGCTTAGCATGTGTCAGGTCCTTGGTTCTATCTCTAGCACCAAAAAAATGTTTTCAATTAAAATAAGCCAAGCATAGTGGCACACATTTATAATCCCAGCAGCTACTTGGGAGGCTAAGACAAGAGGATCTCAAGTTTGAGGCCCTCATAAGCAACTAAGTGAGATCTTGTCTCAAAATAAAAAATAAAAAGGTCTGAAGATGTAGATCAGTACTCCTTGGGTTCAATCTCCAGTAACAACAAAAACAATAAGAATAAGAATAATCAAGTAAAATTATATTATATATCCTACATATATATTTATATTAAAATTTAGGTTAAAGCCTAGAGACATGGTCATGCCTAGAGAAGATGGAACATGTGGGCTTCATTTTAGGAGCCATATGCCTAGTTTAAATTTTCTTTTCTAAAGATACTAAAGGATGAGTAGTAATTTCTGACATATTGTGTATGAAAGTGGTGTGAGGTTTGTTTTTAAGATACTTTAATCCTGCTGGGGATTTAGCTCAGTGGCACGGTGCCTGCCTCGTAAGCACAAGGTCCTGAGTTTGATCCCTGGTACCAAAAATATATATATATTTTAATTCTAAGAATCATAACTATAGCATTTATTTAAAACAGCAAAAGCCAGCAAGAAGTAACTGAGATCTCCTAAGATACGGGCAATTTTGAATGACTTAATTTCCGTAATAGTGTTGCTCCCTGATTCTTAGAGCAGGAGTTTTTAACTTGGGGCTCCATGGATGGATTTTAGGAGATGTCAACTTCCTAAAATAATATGCAAACTTTGGGGTTTCTGTGCATCTTTCAAGGAGATGTTTCAGAGTTTTTGATAGGTTATCAGAGGGAGCTATGACCCCAAGTGGATTAAATTAACTTTTTTCTGATAAACTTAGGTTAAATCTTATGAATTCTACTTAAATGTTTCCACTGTTGAAGATTAAGAACAAATTTGCCCAACCATGTCCTGTAATATATTAGCTGTGCATAATTAAATGATGCAGCCTATGTTTATAATGGAAAAATTTGCCCTATGGGCTTCAAATTTGCACTGTGCATCTAATAATAAACTCCTGTATTATAAGTTATCATTTTATATTTTGCTTTCCAAGTACATTGTGTTCCCTTTTACAGCAGGATTTTGTTATTTGAACATCTTGATATGATGGCAAACAGGACTCCTAGCCCATAGTAGGCATTCTAAGGATGTCAGTTTAATTATTCCCTAATAATTACATATCTAGCTTGACCCTGTTCACTATGTGGGCTAGAGAAGAATCTACTAAATGATAAAAAACTATTAATATCCTTTTAATATTTAACTTTGTTTGTGGCTTCCTAAGATCTCTGAAATTAGATGGCATAGATATGGTATCCTCTTCATAGAAGTGATAATGAGCTTGAGCTTTGGATATGTCAATGGCCCAAGTTTGGATAACAAGCCCATGGCACAGGTTAAAGGAAGCCAAACTTATTTCCTTCTTTGGGCCTTGCCCACTTAACCACACATTTCTTTTGCAGAAGGAGAAAGACAAGATGACACTCCTGCTGTGTAGATTCCACACCCAGCTTCTACAGCCAACCAACCTTCCTTAAGCCCTCTTTTGTCATTTTAGCCTAGACCGAGGAATAAGTCACTGATCAACAATAATCAACCACAGAGAACATCAGACTTTCAAGGGCTCAGCCAACATCCCCACAGCAATCATTGAGAGTCCACATAAAGCTCTCATCAACTCCTTTTGGTAAATAAGGAAATAACGGCAATATATCCTAACATTTATGGAGTTGTTTTATTATTGTTGCTTTTACAGAGCACCTAATATGTGTCATAAATGTAATACTCCATGGGACCCAAAGAGTTTTACGTTACTGTTATTATCATCCCCATTTTATAGATGAAGAAACTAGGTCACAGGAAGGTAAAGTGACTTGTACTTTATCACACAACTAGTAATTAAAGTAGACTGATTCCAAATCCAGACAGCCTGGCTCCAGAGCCTGAGTTTTCAATCACTAATTCTCAGTGTACCTAGTATAGATATCAGAAAACTAAATGTCTTGGTTAACTTCATAAGATGCAGGGATTAAAAGCATACACACTGGTAAGGCTGTGTTTTAATTTCAGGTCCACTAGTACCAACTCAGCTAAATTATTTAAACCCAACTCAATGAATCATTTATACCTTTTGAGCCATCTTTCATTTGCAAAGCATCCAGTATTTCTTTTGCAGGATCGCTATATGGGTTAAGTGTAAATTACTTTACATCACACCTGGCACAAAGGACATACTCAATACACTCAATACCCAGAGAGGCACCAGGGATGTGAATGGGACAGCTGAGACTCCATCTGGATTCTCTGACTCCTAGCCAATCACATGTTGCCATTAAAGAATATACAGCTACTATGGAGACTGATGCTGAATCAACAGAGCTGAGTAGTGAAGGCAGAAACAGGGAGCAGAAAAAAGGTGGATTCTAGAATCTAACTTTGGCTTGTGAAATGGCCTGTTTAATAACCTCAAGAGGTGTTTGAGAATGAGCTGAGCCACAGATGGCTTTGAAATACAGCCCTTGGAATGTGGTGCTTTAATTCTCAAATGGCTCAAAATGTCTCCTATACGAGACTGCATGCGGGCACATGAAAATGACCCACAAAGAAGACTTCTTGCTCCAAACCACAGGGAAGGAGAGGGAAAGGTTAAACTACGTAGTCTAACAAACTGAGAGAAAGGAAGATCTATCTGTTTGCAATGATGATTGTTGTCTAGTTCATTAAGAAGACAAAGCTCAACCCAGACAAAGAATATTTGGAAAATTAAATAAGCCTTTGCACATTAGATCTCTTTAATGACTCAAGACAAAATTAAGAAGACTCAGGCATCAAAGGTACTATTATTATAGAGTGGTTTCTTTAGAAATGGCTCACCTTTCAAAAGTATTCCAGGTTCTTCTTACCTGGAATAAAGAATTGGATGAGATAAGCCAGTAACAGTGCCAAAAGTTTATTTGAAAAGTGCGTGATATGGGAGAAACTAGCTCTGCAGAATAAACTTGAGTCAAACAAAGAGAAAAAGAGAGTAAAACCAAAAATAAAGTACATGCACATCTAAGAAACATGGCTCTGGTGGCTTTCCAAGATGGCCACTCTTTTTTTCATGCCCTCTACATGTTGGCAGCTTGCAAGATGGGTCCTTGTGTTGCCCTGGGATCTTGTGGTTGTTCCATTCATTTCTCCAGCCAGCTTTGCCACGCCCTATCTCCTATATCACTATTGTCTAGTAATACACATATTGATTACAGAATGCATAATAACTGAAGGAAATAGAAGATACCTCAGACCAGGTGTTATAAAGATATTTTAGAAAGAACTATTAAAAATTTTCAAGAAATAACACAGTAAAAAACACAAAATAAAAACACAACATCAGTTTAGAGATCTTTGTTCACCATTTTAGAAAGAGAATACAAGCATGGAAATGAAAAAATATGTTGGGTGCTTTTAAATTTCTTATTCTTCCTCAGAGCTCAGAAAGGCTCTTGCCTGCATTTGCTAAGTTTGAATTGTTGAGGGATCGCTAGGAAACAGTGTGGAGTAATTAATATGGCAGAAACTCATCAAGTTGTCTCTAAAAGGTCAAATGCATGAAGCACAGAATACAATTAGGAGGTCAAACTGTGCTGTCAACTTTTACATCATTAGCCGTTTATAGGGGTCAATACCTTTCAAGGGTATGGGCCCAAGAGTGAAATTCCTAAGAAGCTGGGAGAATTATTGAACCTTTTTGCATTTGTTTTAATCATCTAAGGCTAACACATTATAAAACCCCTTAAACATATTAAAAATAAGTAATAACATCTTTAAACCAATAGTCATGAATAGACTAAGGTTCATTGTCTGGTCAGCAATAAGTAAAAGAAACAAATATAATAGCTAAATTTAAATCTTTACTTCTATGCTGGTTGCATTAAAGTGCAACCAATAAAATAAAACACACATTTCTGACCTCTGTCCTTTCAAATCATGTCAGACCTTTGGGGGAAAAAACTGTCACTTTCACAATAAAGCAATTTGTGAGATGAGATGAGAGGATAGAAGAACAATGGCCATCTGAGGCTTTAGTATGATGATCTAAGTTCAAAAAATTTAAATTAACCAGGCATGGTGGGGTACACCTGTAATCCCAGCACTTGGGAGGCTGAGGCAGGTATATTACCTTGAGTTTGAGGCCAGCTTGGGCTACATAATGAGTTCAAGATTAGCCTGAACTACATAGCAAGACCCTGTCTCAAAAATTTTTTTTAAATTAAATTAATAGTTATACATTCATTGTTCAAGCAGAATTTTTTAAAGTAATAAAATCCCCTCTAAAGTGTGTACATACATATGTACGTCTGCATGGATATGTGAGGCAGGAGATTAGGGTATGGCCAGCCAGCTAGGCAAGTATGCATGACCTGTCAATCACGGAGATCCAGGACACAGTGCAGAAAAGAGTTTCCAAACCCCACAACTGGGACCAATCAGAAAATGCTATCCTCAATTCTTCTGGCACAAGATCAAGCAGGTTTTGGATAGGACAGCCTAGATCTGAGGAGTGGAATGCAAGATGGCAGCCATTAATCTCCAGCCACTATACTCTCTTTCACAGTGGGCTGCTCTCACTCTGCAGAGCGTATTTCTTTTTCTACCTTTAATTGGTCTGCACTCACTCTGCAAAGTATACTTTTTTCCCTACCTATAATAAATGTAAAACTTCACTACGTTTTGTGCTTGTTTTGTCCAATTCTTTGTTCAGGGCAACAAGAACCTGGAAAGAATCTCTAGAAGGAGCCCACAGCACTGCTGACCCCAATAACATATCGGGTCAAGAAGATTTTGGAGACATAGCTAGAAAAAGACCTAGTTTAAGTATATAAGTTTGTGGAGCATAGTAGAGAACAAAGAAAGAAAAAAGAAGAGTCTCATGTCACACTTTGCATTCATGTTGCTGAAGGCCTTAAGGACCAGCTGTGATCACTGACTTCCTCAATATATATATGTGTGTGTGTGTGTAAGTTTATGTACACACAGACACTATTTATTGACCATTATGTGTTAGATGCTGTATTAAGCATTTAAATATATGATCACATTTAATCATAAAACAACCTCAAGAGAGAGGTACTGTCCTCATCCTGTTAAGCAGATAGTGAGGCTCATAGATATCTAACTTTCTCAATGTGGCCAAGCTAATAGGTGGTATATCTGAGACTGCAAATCTTTGCTTTACACATCACATTATATTCTTATCAAAACATCAAGTGTCATTGATAAGAATTTCTCTAACCACATGGCTGGGAACTAGGGTCACCATGCCATGATCTCTCTATCTGTCTCTCTCTCTTATTCTTCATATTGGGAATCAAACCCAGGGGCTTGCACATGCTAGGCAAGTGTTCTGAGGCAGAAAGGTAGGCTGTAGCAAAGATGATTGGGGAAGTAAGAATGACCAGATTCCAGGATACATGCACCAAATAATTTCCAAATTTCTGTATATGAACTTCTCTTGGGTTCCCATGATACTTGGAAGAAATAAAGAGACAGGACAGCAGGAGGAGCTCGAGCTCGCTATGGTACCTATTCATGGTAGCCTGCCCTGTGTCCTTCAGGGTGTACTTTTATTTTTGCTTTTAATTTTTCCTCTCTTTTGTTTGGTCCAATTTCACTCTGCAGAGCCAGTTCCTTCCTTACACTCCACCTTCACTTTTTCAAATAAACTTTGTCATCTTTTTTGTCTTGTCTTGTTCAATTCTTTGTTTAAGATGAGAAGAACCTGACAGCAACCAGCTTAGCCAGGCAGGCAGAGAGGTCCCTGGACATCTGCAGGCCTACTCCGTCTAACCCATGCCACACCCACTGGTGACCAGCTGGAAGATGAGGACCCATCACCATGCCCACAGCAACCAGCTTAGCCACACAGGCACCTGCAGCCCTGCTCCCCACCTCCTGGCTGCATCGCTACCTGGTTCTACACTACAAAGGCACAAGGGGGCATAAAGGCCATTGTCCTGAGCTCCAGAAGATAGATAAGAAGTGAACAACAAATAGAGGGCCTCTCTCAGGCTCCTTGATGAAAACTGAAGCCCACTGGAAAAATGAAGAGAATCTCTGCAATAAAGGCACACCAGACCACTGTGCTTGGTAAGTTGGAGGGATCATCACCTCCCATCAGAACCTGGACTATCTTCAGGGGAAGGGCAGCTGGAACCTGCTGTAGAACCTTGCAGAGTTCAACCCTGCAGGAGAACAGGGAGCTCAACTTGGGACTTGCAATCAGAAATCTGCCTGAATCTCACGAGTCTGCTACTGGCTTGCTGAGACTCATTGACATATATCTGCACACTGCTGCCCAGGTTGTCTACTGTGACAGCAGAGACATACCCTGAAGGAGGCCCTTCATTTTTATGTTTTATTTGTTATTTTCAAAATTATTACTTTTTTTGCTCTTATTTTAAATTTTTTTTCTTTTTCTACTCTTTTCAAATTTTTCTCTTTTTTCTTTCTTTACTCTCTCTCTCTCTCTCTCTCTCTCTCTCTCTCTCTCTCTCTCTCTCTCTCTCCCTTGCTGTCCCACATCGTTCTTCATCTCCCTTTTTGTTCCTGTTCTGGCCCTAATTCATATTTCTTTATTTTTCTTTTCCTCTCTTTTTCCTTCTCTTGCCTGTGTCCTCTGGCTTCACTGCTAACCTTCCCCTATCCTTCTACCTACCTATCCCTCCCTCCCCAACTCCTTCTAATGCCCCATCCTAAAGGGTAAAGTTTGAAGAGTTTATTCACTATAAACATATGTTGAAAACCAGGGATTTAGCTCAGTGGTTCTGCCACCTGCCTTGCAAGTGCAAGGCCCCAAGTTCGATCCCTGGTCCAAAAAACCAAAAAAACTCCCCCAAACAAACAAATATATTGGGTTGGTTCTTGATTTTGATTTAACTCACACAGTTAAAGGTGATAGATTAATAACTACCACAAATTGTCATTTTCTAAGAGGTACTTGATGCTATGGTGCAGCTGATTGTATCACTTGGGCTAAGGTGTTGTGATTGATCTAATCAGTTGTCCTTCCTGGTATAATGAAAATGAGATAGCCTCAGAGCCATTAGAGACTCAAAGCCTAAAGACCACCTATATCTGGAAGACACCTCTGAGAAGCAATCAGTCCATAAGGGTGTTAAATATAAGTAACAAAGATACTTACAATAAGCAACTTTGAAGTATCAACCCAGGAATTAAACCAAGGACAATACCAAAAACAAAAATGAGAAGACATTTAAGCAAGGCATAAACTCAGACTTCCACCCCACAAAAGGCAAATTCTGGGGAAAATGAGATGGAAAAGTCTGATATTCAACCACCTGGACACCCTGAACTGATAGCACAGGAAGTAACAAAACAGATGAATGAGGCTCTAGAAAAATTCAAAGCAGAAATAATTTCCAAGATAACTACAGAGATGATGAGCAGAGTGAAAGACATGATTAGAGGCTCTAGAACAGAAACAGATTTAAAAAAATAGATGAGCTCAGAAACGTGCTGGAAGCCATGAATGCCCAGCATAAGAAAGAAATGGAATCCATGAAACAGATTCAAACAGATATCCAGGAGATTAAAAACTCCATTGAAAGTATGCAGAGCAGATTAAGGGAATGTGAAGATAGAATATCAGATATAGAAGACAGGATTGTGGTTAATGACCATGAAAACAGAGATTTCTTCAAAATTGTAAGGGACCACAGGAAATTAATCCAGCAGCTGCTAGATGATGCAAAGAAGAACAAAACAACATAAGACTGATTGGAGTCCTCAAAAAACCAGGAGAAAGTACAATTGACATAAAGAACTGTTCACAGAAGTAATAGTAGAAAACTTCCCAGACAGAGGGAGAGAATTTGACATACAGATGAGTGAGGCATATAGAACTCCAACTAGCCATGATAAAAAAAATCTACACATAGACATATAATAGTCAAGATCCCAGAAACCCAACAGAAGAACAAAATCCTGGGAGTTGCCTGCCACTGCTGCCACCACCACAGGAGCATGAGCGAGGAAGCCCCAGAGTTGAAACCCACCATCCCATTGGCGATCCTCCCACCCCTCCTTCCACCGGCTGGCTCCCGCCCCTGCCCCCCACAAGTGCCATCGGCTGCCATATGCGCCCGTGACCCCCCCATCCCCAGGTGAGTGGGATGAGTTTGGGAATCAGAGACCCCGAGGCACCCAGCAGGGTCACCATTTGCAGCGGGACATGGCAGAAGCTGGAGGAGGGAATGATATTCAGTGATGTTTTTCTCAGGTGAAAGGAGCAGTAGATGATGATGTAGCAGAAGCAGATATAATTTCTACAGTAGAATTTATTCATTCTGGAGAATTACTAGCAACAGGAGATAAAGGTGGTAGAGTTGTCATCTTTCAACAGAAGCAGGAGGGATCGAACCCAGAACCTTTTGCCTGCCAGGAAAGTGCAGTGCCACTGAGCTAACCCTGGTCCACAAAGAACAAAGTCCAGTCTCATAGCAGAGGAGAATATGTTTATAGCACCTTCCAGAGCCATGAACCAGAATTTGACTACTTGAAAAGTTTAGAAATAGAAGAAAAGATCAACAAAATTAGATGGTTATCCCAGAAAAATGCTGCTCAGTTTTTATTGTCTACCAATGACAAAACAATAAAATTATGGAAAATCAGTGAAAGGGACAGAACACTAGAAGGGTATGACTTGAAAGAAGAAGATGGAAGGTATACAGATTCTACTACAGTTACTACACTAAGAGTGCCAGTCAGTCTTCAGGCCCATGGACCTAATGGTAGAGGCCAGTCCTTGAAGAATATTTGCCAATGCTCATACATACCACATCAACTCCATTTCTATCAATAGTGATTATGAAACTTACTTATCTGCAGATAGTTTATGGATTAATCCTTGGTACCTGGAAATTACAGAGTTTTAATATTGTGGATATCAAACCTGCCAATATGGAAGAGCTCACAGAAGTAATCACAGCTGCAGAATTCCATCCCAACAACTGTAACACATTTGTGTACAGCAGCAGTAAAGGAACCATTCGGCTCTGTGACACGAGGACATCTGCTCTCTGTGATACTCATTCTAAACTCTCTGAAGAACCTGAAGACCCCAGTAACTGGCCTTTTTTTTCTGAAATCATCTCCTCTATTTCTGATGTAAAATTCAGCCATAGTGGTTGCTATATGATGACTAGAGATTATTTGTCAGTCAAAATTTGGGATTTAAATATGGAAAACAGGCCTGTGGAAACATACCAGGTGCATGAATACCTCAGAAGTAAACTTTTCTCACTGTATGAAAATGATTGCATATTTGACAAATTTGAATGTTGTTGGGATGGATCTGACAGTGTCGTCATGACCGGATCTTACAATAATTACTTCAGAATGTTCTACAGGAACACAAAGGGAGGTATAACTCTAGAAGCATCATGAGAAAACAATAAGCCTCGCATGGTTTTGAAGCCACACAAAGTCTGTGCAAGCAGCAAGCGAAAGAAAGATGAAATAAGTGTTGACAGCCTAAATTTCAACAAGAAAATCCTTCATACAGCCTGGCACCCCAAGGAAAACATCATTGCTGTAGCTACTACAAACAATCTGTATACATTTCAAGACAAATTGAATTAGTGTTGGCATTCTTAGCAGAAGAGCCCACTTCCTGCTTAGTTGAGATAGTTGAATGTAGCATTCATAGCTATAAGAGAGAGGTCCATTGAGGCACCCCTTCCAGTGTTTGACAGTGTGCCATTCGACAACACATGTTTATAGCTAAATGGAGAAAGCTCTGTGGTTTCCTCACTATGTTCTCCATGTATGCTAGGCATTTAGGTAAGGGTAGGGCACTTTTAATTTAAATGACTTCTTGTACCATCTTGCCTAATGGACTAGATTGGTTGATTTACTTCACTTTTTATGCCTTCCATTGTGATGATGTCAAACACAGTGAACGCCTTCAGTCATGCTATGGGATTTAATTGTGTATCCTCATTACTGTATCATTTGTGGGGTAGACCCTTTAGCCTTTTTAAAATTAAATACAGCTCATTCTTACTGTGGCTTGTAGCATTCCTCTTCTCTGGTCTCCTGGACTGTCCCCCCTCATCTCTCTTACCCTTGCCCCTTCCACCCAGTCTCAGTGGTGGTATATAATGAAAAACGAACAAAAGCACACAAAATGAATCAGTTTGGGGTCAGTGGTAAAGGGGGTGTATGTTGCAAACAAATGTTTAATAACAGTTGGCTGTAATCCCTCCTTGCCATATCTGGCAATGAAAATAAGGAAAAAGAAAACTACTACTGAATAAAAGTGACAAAGAATGATAAAAAAAAGAAGTCAAATTGTCATTATTTGCAGATGACATGATACTCTATATAGAAGACCCCAAGAACTCCACCAAAAGTCTTCTGGACTTAATAACCGAATTCAGTGGAGTAGCTGGATATGAGGTCAACACCAGAAAATCAATAGCCTTTTGGTACATGAACAACAGACTCACTGAGAGAGGAACCCTAGTAACAATTCCTTTCACAATAGTATTTTTAAAAACGAAATACCGCATGCCCTCCAGCCTCCAGCTTAGCTATGTGCATGGGCAGAGCAGGCGTGGGCTGAGTGTGCCCTGCTCAGCCTGGCTCGCTCAACCCACTTGCTACCAGGAGACAGAACCAGTGAGGACCCCCTGGGTATGCCCACCAGCCTCCAGCTTAGCTGGGAGGGTGCCTGAAACAACAGGCGCCACTCCCCCTCCCCCTGGCCTCTTGGCTGTACAGCTAGTTGGATCCACGCTAGAGAGGCACATGGGGGCATAAAGACCATTGTCATGAGCTGCAGAAGTGAACAACAGAGAGAGGGCCTCTCTCAGGCTCCTTGATGAATATTGAAGCCCACTGGAAAAGTGAAGAGAATCTCTGCAATAAAGGCACCACGCTTGATAAATTGGAGGGATCATCCCTTCTCATCGGAACCTGAACTAACTTCAGGGGAAAGGCAGCTGGAACCTTCAGTAGAACCTGGCAGAGTTCAACACTGCAGGAGGTCAGGGAGCTCAACTTGGGACTTGCAGCCAGAAATCTGCCTGAATCTCATGAGTCTGTGACTGGCTTACTGAGACTCATTGACTTATAACTGCACACTGCTGCCCACATTGTCTACTGTGACAACAGAGACATACACTGAAGGAGGCCCTTCATTTTTATCTTTTATTTGTTGTTTTCAAAATTACCACTATTTTTTGCTCTTATTTTTAAATTTTTTTATTTGCTACTCTTTAAAAATTTTTATTTTACTCCTTTTTCTTTCTTTTCTCTTTTCTTTCTCTCTCTCTGCTTTGCTCCCTTGCTGTCCCACATTGTTCTTCATCTCCCTTTGTGTTCCTGTTCTGTCTCTAATTCATGTTTCTCCCTTATCTTTCTTTTCTTCTCTTTCCTTCTCTCACCTGTGCCTTCTGGACTCACTGATAACCTTCCCCTATCCTACTTACCTATTCCTCCCTCCCTAATGCCTTCCAACTCCCCATCCCAAAGGGTAAAGTTGCTATACTGAAGAATTTATTCACTATAAACATATGTTAGGTTGGTCCTTGATTTTGATTTAATTCACACAGTTAAAGGTGATAGATTAATAACTACCACAAATTGTTATTTTCTAAGAGGTACTTGATGCTATTGTGTTGCTGATTGTATCACTTGGGCTAAGATGTTGTGATTGATCTAATCAATTGTCCTTCCTGGTATAATGAAAATGAGATAGCCTCAGAGCCATTAGAGACTCAAAGCCTAAAGACCACCTATATTTGGAAGACACCTCTGAGAAGCAACCAGTCCATAAGTGTTCTAAATACATCAAGGAAGATATTTAAAATAAACAACTTGAAAGTATCAACCCAGGAACTAAAGCAAGGAGAGTACCAAAAGCAAAAATGAGAAGACATTTAAGTAAGACATAAATTCAGACTTCCACCCCACAAAAGGGAAATTCTGGGGGAAACCAGGTGAAAAAGTCTGATAATCAACCACCTGGACACCCTGAACTGATAGAACAGGAAGTAACAAAACAGATGAATGAGGCTTTAGAAAAATCAAAGCAGAAATAATTTCCAAGATAACTATAGAAATAGTGAGCAGAGTGAAAGACATGATTAGAGGCTCTAGAACAGAAATACATTTAAAAAAAATAGATGAGCTCAGAAACATGCTGGAAGCCATGAATGCCCAGCATAAGAAAGAAATAGAAACCGTGATCGCCCAGCATAAGAAAGAAATGAAATCCATGAAACAGATTCAAACAGATATTCAGGAGATTAAAAGCTCCATTGAAAGCACGCAGAGCAGATTAAGGGAATGTGAAGATAGAATATCAGATATAGAAGACAGGTTACCAGGTAAGGACCATGAAAACAGAGATTTCTTCAAAATAGTAAGGTACCACAGGAAATTAATCCAGCAGCTGCTAGATGATGCAAAGAAGAATAACATAAGACTAATAGGAGTCCTTGAAAAAACAGGAGAAAGTACAATTGACATAAAAAACAGTTCATAGAAGTAATAGTAGAAAACTTCCCAGACAGAGGTGGAGAAATGGACCTACAGATAAGTGAGGCATATAGAAATCTAACTAGCCATGATCAAAAAAAAAAAAATCTAAACACAGACATATAATAGTAAAGATCCTAGAAACTCAACAGAAAAACAAAATCCTACAGACAGTTAGAGAAAAGAAAAAAAATCACCTATAAAGGAAAGCCCATCAGAATTATGGCAGACTTCTCAACACAAACCCTCAAATCAAGGAGAGCCTGGAGTGAAGTATTTCAAGCCATAAAAGAAAATAACTTCAAGGGCCGGGGATTCAGCTCAGTGGTTTTGCCACCTGCTGCACAAGTGCAAGGACATGAGTTCAATCCCTGGTACCAAAAAAAAAAAAAAGAAAAGAAAATAACTTCCAACCTAGACTGTTTTATCCTGCAAAATTATCTTTCAAAATCAATGGGGAAATTAGATATTTCCATGACAAAGAACACCTGAGAAATTTCATGAGCACCAAACCAGCACTCCAAACAATTCTAAGCAATATCCTAGAAAAAGACAATGAAGGTCACAACTCCATGAGGCCCAACATAGGGAAGCTAACAGGCAAGGCAAGAAACTAAAGGGAAAGGGTGGGAAATAAAAAGTAAAAGAGTCAACAACAGTAAAACATCATAACAAGGATGAGTCAATATCTATCAATTATAACTCTCAATGTTAATGGCCTCAATTCACCAATCAAAAGAAATAGAAGGCAGAGTGGATTAAGAAGCAAAATCCAACAATATGCTGTGTACAAGAAACACATGATACTCAAAAAGAAATTAATAGACTGAAAGTAGAAAGATGGAAAACAGTTCTCCATGTGACAGGAACCTGGAAAAAAGCAGGGGTAGCAATCTTATTTGCAGACAAAGTAGATTTCAAACCAAAAGTAATTAAAAGAGACAAAGATGGTCACTACATCCTTGCGAAGGGAAAAATCCAAGAGAAAGAGATGACAATCCTAAATATATTATATATGCACCAAATACGAATGCCCCCAACAATACAAAACAAATATTAATGGACATGAAAAATCAAATAAGCACTAATACAATTCTAGTGGGGGACCTCAATAGTCCACAATCACAAATAGACAGATCATCTAGACAAAAAATTAATGATGAAATTCTAGAACTGAACCAAGCTATGGAAGAAATGGACTTAATAGATGTTTACAGAGTGTTACATCCCAGAAAAAGAGAATACACATTATTTTTGGCTGCACACGGGTCATTCTCCAAAATAGACCACATGCTAGCTCATAGGACCTGTCTAAGTAAATGTAAAAGAATTGAAGTTACCCCCTGTATATTATCAGACCATAGTGAAATAAAATTGGAGGTCAATAACAAAAGAAACTGCAAAACTCCCACAAACACATGGAAGTTAAATAACATCCACCACAATTCCTAGGGCAGAGGAGGTGAGCCAATCCCAGCACCCAGGAGGAGGCTCTGTGCTGCCATTCCACTGCTCCTAGTGAAGAGGAGGTGAGACAATCCCAGCACCCAGGAGGAGGCTCCCCCACCACCATTCCACTGCTCCTAGGGCAGAGGAGGTGAGCCTTGCAGGTGCCAGCAGCACCCCTCCACACCCCGGCACATTGAAATGAGAAGACATGTAAACAAGCCTCAAAAGCAGACTTCGAGATGACGTACATCAGCCCCAAAGGGGAATGAGATGGAACAATCTAACACTCAACCACCTGGACTCCCTGAACTGGCAACAAAAGAGGATCTGGAAAAAATGAAATCAGAAATAATTTCTCAGATAATAGCAAAGATTGTGCCCATAGTGCAAGACATGATTAATAAATCTAGAGCTAACACAGATAAAAAAAAAATAGAGGATCTGAGGAGCATGATGGAATCTCAGCATAGGAAACAAATGGAATCCATAAAACAAATGCAAACAGATTTCCGGGAGATTAAAAACTCCACTGAGGGCCGGGGATTTAGCTCAGTGGTTTCACTGCCTGCTGCACAAGTGCAAGGACCCGAGTTTGATCCCCAGTACCAAAAAAAAAAAAACTCCACTGAAAGTCTATGCAGCAGAATGAACCAATGTGAGGACAGAATTTCAGATATAGAAGATAAGATTGCAATTAGTGACCAGAAAAAGAAAAATTGCTTCAAAATTGTAAGGGTCCATGAGAAATCAATTCAGCAGCTACTAGACAATGCAAAGAAGAATAATGTAAGACTGATTGGAGTCAATGAAGAAAGAGGAGAGAGTGCAGATGACATAAAAAAACTATTCACAGAAGTGATGACCGAAAACTTCCCAAGGAGGGGAAAAAAACTTGACATACAGATAAATGAGGCATATAGGACTCCAACTAGCCTTGATCAAAAGAAATCTACACATAGGCATGTAATAGGATTCTAGAAATCCAACAGAAGAACAAAATTCTACAAGCAGTGAGAGAAAAGAAACAAATCACATACAAAGGAAAGCCCATCAGAATCACAGCAGACTTCTCAGTGCAAACCCTCAAGGCAAGAAGAGCTTGGAGTGATGTATTTCAAGCCCTAAAGGAAAACAGCCTCCAACACAGATTGATGCACGCTGCAAAACTATCTTTCCAAATTGATGGAGAAATAAGAAACTTTCATGATAGAAAGCACCTTAGGAACTTCATGAATACCAAACTGGCACTCCAAAAAATTTTAGACAATATCTTAGGAAAAGACAATGAGGATCACAGCCCCAAGAAGTGCAGCAGAATGAATCTGTTGGGTGTGACAAATTTCACACAAAGGGGGAGAATTCAACAAATACAAAAAGTCATGACAAGGCTTTTAAAACTTTTAACTTCATCTCCCTAATAAGTGTATAATTCAATCTTGTTATTGTACTGATTAGTATTATTCTGATTCTAGAGTTGCACACCTTTTGTTGTGCTGTACTGGCTGTTTATCATCTTCTTGTGTCTACTTTTTAATTGGGTTGTCTATTAATGAGCTGTAAGAGTTCTTTTTATATTCTGGTCATAGGTTATATGCATTGTAAATATGGTCTGTTTAAGGACTACTTTTCATTTTAATGATGTCATTTAAAGTTCTACATTTTGATGGAATCTCATTTATCAATTGCGTTTCTTTTATACGTCATGGTTTTTGTATCCTAGGAAGTTCTTGCCTACCCTAAATTCGTAAACATCTTCCCTTATAATGTTTTCTTAAAGTTTTACAGTTTTAGACTTTCATATTTAGGTTCATAGATCCATTCAAGTTATTTTTAATGTATGGAAATAAAGGGTTGAGGTTAATCTTTTTATATATGGATACCAGGTATTCTAGTGCCACTTGCTGAAAACAGTATTTTTTCCTTGGCTCTTGAACTGAGTTTATATTCTATAAAATGTTAATGTTAAATAATCTTTCAAAACTCAGTGGACCATATATGTGTGGTTCTATTTCTGGATTCTCTGTTTTATTCCAATGATCTATATGTCTTTCCTTACACCAACACTGCCTTGATTACTGTAGCTTTAGAGGAAGTCTTAAAATTAGGTACTAAATGTCTTCCAACACTGTTTTCTTTTTCTTTTTACTTTTCTAGGTCCTTTGTATTCCTACATAACTTTTAAATTTCAATATCCAATTCTTCATTTATAGCAAGTATACATAGACCAGAATTTTTATATATACCTTGTGTTTTCTAATCCTGCTAAATTTAAATACAAGTTCTATGGGCTCCTACAGATTTCTTAATATTTTCTCTGTAGATGATCATTTCATCTACATATAAAGATTTTACTTCTACCTTGCCAATCCTATCCTAATTGTGTCATTTTATTGCCAGACTATTTTGGTTTGGGCCTAGGTTTCAAAGTTTAATGGACAAATGAAAAGTAGGCATATCTGCCCTTGTTCGCCACCTTAAGGAGAAAGCATTGTATCTTCTCCATTCATATAAGGCATTGTCACTGGAAGAATGGAGTACATGTCTTTAATCTGTTCGGAAGGATTTGTTCTACTTCTAGTCTCCTGATAGCTTTTACCATGAACAGCTGTAGAATTTAGTCCAATACTTTTTCTCCAACTAGTGACAGGATCATCCTTTCCTCTGTTAAAATGATGACTTCTGGGGGTGGATCTTCCAATGCTGAACTAACAATGCCATCCCTGTAATAAAACCACTTTCTACATACTGCCAGATCTGACTTCTAATAGTTTGTTTTGTTAAACACATTTCTATCTGTGTTCATACTTTTTCTTTTATTATCTTTATCCAATTTTAGGATTAGCACAATGTTAGTTTTCTAAAATGAGAGAAAAAGTGTTCCTTGTTTTTTTGCTTTAAATATTTGATCTAATTTACCAGTTAAAATGTATACTAGCCTGTTGTTGTCATATAGGTAGGTTTTCAAGCTAGGAATATACTTTCTTTAATAGGTGTTATACAAATTTTATATTTTCTCCAGTGTCAGTTTCATTAATTTATTTTCCAAGGTATTTCTTAGAAGTTGTCAAATTTATGTCAAAACAGAGTTTTGTAATATGCTTTCTATATCCTTTTAAATTCTGTAAAATTTGTGGTAATGTCTCCTAGATCTTGATGTTGTAATTTTAAAAATGTATAATTGATATTGTGCAATAGGAAGTAAAGGTCTAAAGGAACAGAGGAAGTGGGAGGAGTAGGGGAAAGGAAAGAAGGGAAAAGAGAAAATATGAGAAAAGGAAAAAATGGAAACAAAGTCTTTGCAAATAGGGAAGGGTGGAGGGGGTGAAGGGAGGGCAGGGGAAGGGGAAAAAAAATAAGAACCAAGATACTCATGTAATGGTACAAGATCCCAATGATGTATGTAACTGTATTTTATACCTAAAATATACCAATAAACTTAATGAGGGGAAAAAGTAAATAACACCCTCCTGAACAACCAATGGGTCACAGAGGAAATTAGAGAATGAATTAGACAGTTTCTACAAGTAAATGACAATGCCAGTACAACATACAGGAATGCATGTGACACAATGAAAGCAGTTCTACATGGGAAATTCCTAGCAGTGAATGTCCATATTAGGAAAACAGAGGGAACTTAGATAAAAAACCTGATGCAGGACCTCAAGCTCTTAGAAAAAGAAGAGCATAACAAACCTAAATCTCACACAAAAGATGAAATTATAAAGATCAAAGCAGAAATCAATGCAATGGAGACTAAGAGAATGATACAAAAAATGAATGAAAGAGTTGGCTTTTTCAAAAGAATAAATAAAATTGATAAACCTTTAGCCAACCTTATCAAAAAAAGGAAAGAAAAGGCTCAAATCCATGCAATTAAGAGTGAAAAAGGTGAAGTCACAAGAGACCCAGCCAAAATCCAGAGGATCATCAATACCTACTTCGAGAACCTGTACTCTAATAAAATGGAAAACACAGAAGAAATGGACAGATTCTTAGATACATATGAATTGCCAAAGTTAAATGAAGAAGATATAAAAATTCAAAACATCCCAATTAAAGTGAAATTGAAAATGTAATTAAAAAATTTACCAACAAAGAAAAGCCCAGGTCCTGGTGGCTTCACTGCTGAATTCTGCAAGACATTTAGAGAAGAGCTATCACCATTACACTTTAAACTCATCAATGAAATTGAAAAGGAAACAAGACTTTGAATTTTATTCCTGGAAGCAAGTATTACATTGATTCCAAAACCAGGGAAAGACCCAACCAAAAAAGAGAACTACAAGCCAATCTCCCTAATGAACATAGATGCAAAAATCCTCAATAAGATACTGGCAAACAGAATTCAGAGGGTCATCAAGAAGATCATACACTGTGACCCAGTTGGATTTATCCCAGGAATGCAAGGATGGTTCAACATTCATAAATCAATAAATGTAATACACTATATTATCAGAGTCAAGGACAAAAATCATATGATCATCTCAATCAATGGAAAAAAAGCATTCGACAAAATCCAACACCAATTCATCATGAAAACCCTAGAGAAATTTGGAATAGAAGGTTGTAATCTCAACCTGATTAAGGGTATGTATGAAAAACCAACAGTCAATATCATACTAAATAGTCAAAAACTGAAAATTTTCATGTTAAAATCAGGAACAAGACAAGGATGCCCACTATCACCACTCCTGTTCAATATAGTTCTGGAAACATTAGCCACAGCAATTAGAAAAGAGAAAGACACAAAAGCAATGAAGATAGGAAAGGAAGAATTTAAACTGTCATTATTTGTTTATGATATGATACTTTATATAGAAAACCCAAGAAACTTGGCCAAAAGAGTTCTAGACCTAATTGACAAATACAGTAGAGTAGCTGGATATAAGGTCAACACTCAAAAAATAATAGCCTTCTGAGACACAAATAGCAGACTCAGTGAGAGTGAAATTAGGGAAATAATTCCTTTTAAAATAGCATCCAAAAAAAATGAAATATCTAGGAATCAACCTCACAAAGGAAGCAAAAGACATCCACACTGAAAATTACAGCACTCTGAAAAAGGAGATTGAGGAAGATATAAGAAAATGGCAAGATATCCCTTGTTGTTGGGTAGGAAGAACCAACATAGTGAAAATGGCCATACTTCCAAAACTACTGTGTAGATTTAATGCAATGTCATTTGAAATTCCAACAATATACTTCACAGAACTAGAGAAAACAATCCAAAAAATTCATTTGGAACCAGAAGAGGCCTAGAATAGCCAAAGCAATTCTAGGCAACAGAGACATGGCTGGAGGTATCACAATCCCCAACTTGAAACTATACTACAAAGCTATTGTGATAAAAATCTGCATGGTACTGGCAAACAAATAGACCAGAGGACCAGTGGAACAGTTTAGAAGATGCAGAAACAACTCCAGACATGCTCAGTTGCTTCTTCTTTGACAAAGGAGCCAACCACCCTCATTGGAGGAAAGATAACCTATTTAATAAATGGTGCTGGAAAAACTGGATTTCAGCCTGCCAAAGATTAAAACTAAACCCATATCTATCACCATGCACTAAACTAAGATCAAAGTGGATTAAAGATCTAAATATTAAGACAGAAACACTAAATTTGCTGGAAGATAAGTTAGATAGAACTCTTGAAGACTTTGGCATAGGAAAAGACATTATGAACAAAACCACAGTAGCATGGGAACTAGCACAAAGAATCAACAACTGGGATCTCATCTTATTAAAAAGCTTCTGCACTGCAAGAGAAACCACCAACAGAGCTAACAGACAACCTACAATTTGGGAAAAAATTTTAGCAGCTGTACTTCAGACAAAGGACTACTATCTAGAATATATAAAGAACTTAAAAAAATCAGACCCCCCAAATTCAAAGACCCAATTCAGAAATGGGTATCTGAAATGAACAAAGAAATAAAAGCAGTAAATAAACATATGAAAAAATGTTCAGTATCACTGGTCATTTGAGAGACGCAGATGAAAACAAGACTGTGATTCTACCTCACCCCAGAAAGAGGGGCTGCTATCAAGAAATCAACCAATAACAAATGCTGGTGGGGGTGTGGGGAGAAAGGAACCCTTCTCCATTGTTGGTGGGAATGCAGACTGGTGCAACCACTGTGGAAATCAGTGTGGACATACCTCAAAGAACTAGGACTAGAGGTCCCATTTGACCCAGCTATTCCTCTGCTGGGTATCTTCCCCAAAGAATTAAAAGAATCATACCACAGTGATATATGTGCACCCATGTTTATAGCGGCACAGTTTGTAATAGCTAAAGCTTGGAAACAGCCCAAATGCCCATCAACTGGAAACTGGATAAAGGTGTGTTTTTTTCATAAAATGGAGTACTACTCAGCCATAAAGAATGAGAAACTAGAGACATTTATAGCTAAATGGATGCATATTGAGGCCATAATTTTAAGTGAAATAAATAGGATACACATGTGTAAATACTGAATAGTTTCTCTAGGGTGAGAAACTGAAAGTGTAAATAAGGATTAAAATGATTAACACAAATAATTGATAATTTGAAATAGGAAGAAAAGCTCCAAAGGGGTAGCAGAACTGGGAGGGGAATGGGAAAGGAAAGAAGAAAAAGGAAAAATTATGAGAAAAGGGAAAAATGGAAACAAAGTCTTCATAAATAGGAAAGAGTGGGGGGGGGGAGGTGAAGGGAGCACAGAGAATGGGGAGAAAATAAGAACCAAGATACAACATGTACAGGTACAAGCACTCAATAATAAATGTAAATGTATTGTATTCCTAAAATATACCAATAAAAGAATTTAAGAAAAAAAAAAAGATGAGAAGAGCCTGGAATCAAGAGGCAAGCAGCCCAAAACTATGGTAACTTTACTTGCCAAGCCATTTCTAGAAGGGGGACTACCTTATAACTAACTGTTCTACCACTGAGCTATACCTCCAGCCCCTACAATGATCTCTTTACATCTTAATTGACTATGGGCATCATTGCCTTCTCTAAATTTTCTATGAGACACTGTTTTAGATTTTCTCACATCTCCTTGTGATTGGGCTTTTATCTAATCTCCTAAAGGAAATCAAACAAAAAACAAAGCCAGTCTTTACTTATTCCACTAATCCATGGGCCTTTCAACATCATGGGTACTTCCATAGGTCATATGCCAATAATTTCAAACCCTCATGACCCTCTTTCTTACATCCAGGTGCCTATTACTTTTGACAGTGTTCATTGTCTTGGGAGGAACTGATTTCCACGGGTTCTCCTTTGCCCATTATCAGAAGGCTGATTTTGAGGCTGCACTATTCCTGAGACCCTTTGGGTATACCCAGTTCTGACTCATAAAACGCAATGTGGAATTTACAACTCTGATTTCTGCCAGAGGCATAAAATTAGCCACCTAATTCTGTGTTCGATTTTTTTCTCCTAATTACTTCTTTATTAAACAACTCATGTCACAGTAGGAGGGGATGCTGATATTACTGCACCTCAATAGAAAGAAATGCACAGTGAAATGGTGCACTGAGTGTCTTCCCTCTGCTCCTTTACCCTGCACTGTCCCCCAGCCTGTGTCTGTAGGCTGCCTGCCTTGTCAGCTGGTTGGGTGCGGCCAGTGGGAAGGAGAACTGAAGCTGGAATATCTTTCCCTGAGTGGGGTCACTGTGGCTGTCTGGATCCCTATGTGAAGCCACAGCTTCTGTCATATGGCTTTCTCCATGCAGCTCTCTCAGGTTCTTATGATTTTTCTCTATAGCCCTGGGGTGCTCTACCATTCTACTGGTGTGTGTATGTGTGTGTGTGTGTGTGTGTGTGTGTGTCTTCTAGCCCTGCCTCCATCTTTTTTAATTAGCCCCCTTATTAAACCTTCCCAAAGACCTACTTTGCATCAACCATCGTTTCCTGCTTCTTGCACTCTGATGAATATAGATGGGCATTTGTGGGCCTCAAGATTTTCCTTGCAGGCACTGCAGTGAAAATGATTGCCTGCTTAATCAAGTGACATTGTGAAAGATTAAGTCCTACCTGTGCACTGCATTGGCTGGGGCTTCATCACAACTGGCTCTCCCCTCATTTGGAAAGAAAATATTCAAATGAGTGCATCATTGTCATGCAAATGAAATGATGCCTAACTGGTTGCACACTGAGGTTACTCTGGCGATCAGATTGGCCCATAAAAGCTTCTGGAGCCCTCAGTATAACCTGGGCTAGATCCTCAGCACTGAAGAAAAAGAAAGAAAGAAAAAAAGGGAAAAACAACAAAAAAAATGTAACCCTGACAGCGGAGAGGGAAATATGATCATCCTCTCAAGTTTCCTGGAGGAAGCAAGAACATTTCTTTAGAAATCATCCAGATTCTCTTGTTTTTCAAATTGTTTTCTTGAGCCTATTCATCCATGGCGCAGGATGACAGCAGCACTTCCTGGTAGTTATTAGTATGTCTGAAGATAAGATTAAACCATCACAAATCCACCCATTTGGGCAGGGTGCCAATCAAACGGCTTGTTTGCCTTCAAGAAGCAAAGGGAGGCTGTTTGGGAAAGGAAGAACTTAGGCCCAGTGCAGGCTTGGTACCACTCAGGGTCACAAGCCAACCAAGCCTTCTGCCTTTGCCCAAGACCACGGAGGACAAGTCCTAGGGAGAAGAAAAGTTAGAGTTTTGGTTTTGTTTGTTTTGTTGTTGGCCTAGACATCTGGAAACCTGAGCAACTAACTGTTTTGTGTTTGACTTTTGGCAAAAGCTACTTAGTACCTCTATGCTTTTGGGTACCAGACTGCCTGGGTTTCACCTTTGCCCCCACATTGCAGTCTGCCTTTGTGAAGTCTTCTACTGATTTTCTGCATGTTTCCTAATCTGAAAATTGTGCAAATACCAGCACCTTCCCCAGGGAGTTTTTATAAGGATTAGAGGAGTCAATATATTGGGAAATACTAAGTGGTAACTAGCATTGCTAATATCAAGGGGGTGAGGGTGGAAGTGGGAACCCTGCATGTTATTTTTGCCTGGTATTTTTGTTTTTATCCTGGGTTTAAAAACTTGGGAAACCTAGCCTCACACTGCACAGTTACTCTAATTATAGCACAACATGGTGTTCCTGTGGGCCCCACTTAACAACAGCTTTGTTACAGGACAGTT
This sequence comes from Heterocephalus glaber, assembly GCF_053883595.1. NCBI lineage: Eukaryota > Metazoa > Chordata > Mammalia > Rodentia > Bathyergidae > Heterocephalus > Heterocephalus glaber. Next base: position 44,279,759 of record NW_028258325.1, on the reverse strand, counting down.
TTGCAAGACTGAGACTGCACTGCATTGTCTTTCCCCTCGCTATCTGAAATGAACAGTTTGCAATATGTGATAAAAATCGCTTCTCGGCCTTTTGGCTAAGATCAAGTGTAGCAATATGTGATAATACCACTGGCATCTGCCTCTGAACATTTCCACTGACAAGAACCAAAAGACTCCCATGAAGAGAAGACTTTTTTTTCCACCGTTCTGGAGTCTTTCTCAAATAGCTTCTGCTGGGAGATTAATTATAGAAGCCACAGTGTTTCCTGAAAATGGTAAAACATTTTAAAAGAATAAGAAGACACCACTTGATAAATGGCTGGACTCTTTATTGCCTAACAATCCAAAAGAAAAATGCATGTTTGAAACAGAACAGGATATAATGGAAATCTAAGTAGATGGGCTGTAAAATGGATTTTGTTAACTATTTACAGTGGCTATATAAATTGTTTTCATCTGTGCTTGAGAAAGTTCCCTGTCAGAGTGCCTGGGCCTTTCCTGGTGCTTATCTTTTTGATTTCCAGTGGAAAAGTGACTGGCTGTCAATGTGAGTGGCTATCAGCTCAAAGCCCAGATAAGTCTCATCAGGTACTGCTAACCTTGTCCCAGAGCTGGACTGTGTCCTTCTGAGACAGCACCTCCCATGAAAGAAAGGGAAGAACCAAGAAGACAAAAAATGTGCCTCTGCATTCTGGTGATGTCTCATGCCATCATTCCTGGCTGTTTGTCTCTATTGCAACCTCAGAGCCAGAGTTGCCAGCTCAGCAATGAGGAGTCCTTTAAGACAAACCATTCAATGGACTCCATAACTGTCTGATCAACGTATGACTTCTCTTTGTCCCATTTCTGAAAAGCATATTGAAAATCCATTCCCAGGCTGGGGATTTAGCTCAGTGGCATGGTGCCTGCCTTGCAAGCACAAGGTCCTGAGTTTGATCCCTGGTACCAAAAATTAAAAAGTCCATCACAGAGAAAAACATGCCATATATCTGGAAAGAATTTCCATTTACATTTCTTAAAAGTGATTTGCTCTTACTTTAAACATACAGTTAAGCACTGGGAAATGTGGCTCAGTAGTAAAGCACTTGCGTACTCCTGGGTTCAATCCCTAGCATGAGAAAATATATAGAGAGATGATATGGCACAGATCACTTTTGTATTCTTTGTGGGATTCATCCAGTTTGTGACTTACCAAGCCCCTGGGCCTCTCTGCCCTTGCCAACCTTCTGACCCATTCATTGAACATGAGTCATGTTGTAGGGCTAGGGAAGGGTTACCCTATAAGCAGACTGGTTATCAAAAAATAAGGACATCTCCACCCAAATCTTCTTAAAAAAAAGAATGTGAAAATTGATATTTCAAAAGAAGCACTGAATCTGTCATCACAGTGGGGAAAATATCAGAACATTGTTCTGCTTCTTTACAGTTAATTATAGCTTAGTACTGTTTTTATTTTTAATTATATATGAGGATGGCAGCACCATAATCTTCTTAGTGCTTAGCCTCTAAAATCCTAATCCAACCCTGAGATGACTCTGGGCTTAGATGTTCATGAAGGGACCTCAGTTGTGCTGGCCACTGCTGTAGCTGTGAGCCCCACAAGCAGGGACCCTGTTCTTACTGCTTTTCCATTCACAGTAGTCAGCTCACTCCTGAGCAGGGTAGGTATACGACAAAGACCTATATAGTTGTGGTCACTATTGATATTAACAGTTCCCCTGTGTTGCTATTGAGACAGTTCAGTTCAACTTGTGGAGCTAAAGGTTAAAGGCTGCTCACCATGCTATAGCTCTTGCCTTTCCACCAGTAGAGAAGAGAGGGATGGGTTGAAAATAATCAATGCATCCAGTCTGTGCTTGATGCTTTGCAAATGTCAATTCTTCTTTTAGTCCTCTTACCCAACCCTGAAGTCTACAGTGGCTCCATTTTTACATATAAAGAACCTGAAATTTAGAGATTAAAGCAACTTATATTCAACAGTAAGTGAAATCGTGGGACATCAGACCAAGGTCAGTCTGATCCCTGAACTTGTGCTGTTTTCATTACATATGTTGCCAGACCACTTGAAGCTCAATGGATTGATTGCCAGTACCCAAGAACTAAGATGTGCTTGGAAAATAGTTCAATGAGTCATTATCAAGTTATACTTAGCATTAAAAAATTTTAAATTAAAGATCTATAGACAAGACTGGGAATGAGGAAGATGGAATTTCCTGCTAGTGGTAAATCTCCAGGTAATAATTCCTGGGTATGAATAAGCCTTAGAAGACACCTGGCCCTCAGGACCCCAGACTACCCCTTAGCATTTTTGAAAAGAGCTGGATTTGGGGTGGATCCCAGGATGTAGCCAAGGACAGTTAGGTCTTCAATTTTGCCCTACATTTTCTGATCTATGAAGGTAGAGTAGGGGTGAGGAAATACTCTCTGAGGAATAACACAGTGATGTTGGCAAACGAAAGACACAGGAAGGAAAACACTCCTTATCCTTGTTTCTTCTACTTCAAACACTGGTTTGAAAGAGTTTAAAACTACTTTCAGGAAATCCTGGAATTTCTACAATTAATCAAATTGTAGCAACAAGAAGCTGGAGAGAAAACTCTACAAGTCACAGGATAAGAAGGAGGCTGGAAGGGGAAGTTGTCTCACCCTTCTGCTTCTTGGACATCTACATTTTTAGGTGACATGAAGCCAATCAGCTCTTCTTCTCAACAGCTGAAAGCAAAGAAAAGGTATCACGCTACATAAATGAAGAGCTTTCTTTTTATTTTTTATTTTTTCAGTACTGGAAGGGATTGAATCCATGCACTGAGCACAGCCCTACCCCTTAAACATTTTTCTTACTGAATTTTCAGATAAGATCTCTTTAAGTTGCCCAGACTGGGCTTGAACTTGTGATTCTTCCACTTCAGCCTCCCAGAGTTCTGGGATTACAGGTATATGCTACTATGTTGGGTTATGAAGAGTTTTCTTAAGGCAGAGACATGCTATTCCCTGGATTCTTTTGAAATCAGAGTCATAATTACCTGTTGGATTGGTGTGGGGTCAGGCCAAAGTGCAGAGTGGTGGAAAGATAGCTTTTCAAAGTTCTTCCAGGAAGAAATTTTTATAACTGTACAATTCCTTTGGTTAATTCCCCATTCTATCTTATTCTTTTCTAGCCTAGCTTTTCATTGGCTCCTTTTATGATAGAAAAGAGAAAGTTATTCCCCAGTTGCAGAAGGCCAAGCCCAGGTCACATAGAATAATGAAAAGGAAAAGCTCCCAGATCATACAGTTAGACAATGGAAGGAGAAATTCACAGACCTGAGGTCAGGAAACGAAATGGAGAAGTGTGTGTTTCACTGCCTCCATGGCACATGGGAATGTGAAGGCCCAGGAGAGATGGGAATATGGGTTATTACAGATAATACTCCAGTATCTGTTTTACCTGTCTAACTTACTCTTTGTTTTCTCTGATCTATGGATACGAACTGAATTATGAAATAAAACATCAAAGTTAATAGTATAAATTGAGTGTTAGATGTGATAAATCATAAACGGCAGATGGTTTAGGAGTGTGCTGAAAATCAATTGAAGAACTCGGGCATGAAGTAATAATGAATTGTGTCAAATAAGAGACATAGGAAAGAAAGGAGAATGAGATTTGAAAAATAGATAGTCCGTGTGGCAGGGGGCTAATTATCCTGACATCTAATCTTCCAAGAGGCTAACAGTTAGTTCAGCTGTTAAGAGTCATCTAGAAGTGAGCTGCAGAGATATTTTTAAATATGCCATTTTTATAATCCAGTGAACCTGCATCTGATAGTCAACCCCTTAAGGACTAGCTGTTATAGCACACCGTGAAATACTATATTCAGCTCTGTGCTTTAGACATTGGGAGGTTATTAACAATAATAAGCCCCTGATCATCCCAATGAGTTCCTGAGACTTGCTACTACATGTCAAAGGATCATAGCACGTCCAAGTGAATCACCCAGTACTTGATTTTGTGTTGCCATTTTTATCTGACTAGATGCAATGATTTGGGAAAGTGGTCTAGGGAGAAAGGCTGGAGGATATGAAGGAAGAAAAAGAGCAAAACCTAGGTAGGGTTCTAGCTTCAGAGCACTCTATAATTGGTTTTATTATCTTGATTATTTAGGTACATTTATAGAATCGCATTGTTCTGGAAATTTTGCATGAGTTAACTCATCAATCTACACAACAATCCTAAGTTCTCTATTATTAGTCTCATATTACAGATAAGGAAACTGAGGCTCAGAGAGACTAAGTAACTCACCCAAAGTCACACAGGAAGTAAACCAGGGAGGCACAATATGTACCCAGCCTTTCTTCCCTGAAGAGTCCATATTCTTATCCACTTTGTTACCATATGATATCATTGAGCTCATCAGCAATTATCATGTGTAGACAATGAACTAGAAACTCTAGGTACTTCTGGTCACATCTGTGGCTACAGTGTGGACCAAACAGACATGGCTTCTAGCTACATGGGGCTTATAGTCCAGAAGCAAAGAAAACATTAAATAAATAATTTAAAATTTTCAAATAATCTCAAGTGTGCAAAGAGCTCTAAAGATGAAAAGGGCATTAGGTTTTTTCCTCAACAAAATGAGAAAGATAAATTATAGAATCTCCCTTCTGAATGTCATTCTCTTCTTTTTGGGAATTTACAATCTCAAATCAAATGTAATGGGATGAAGTAAATCATCAGACCTACAGAAATTCTGCTCAGGCCATAAAGTTGTGCTGACCTGTGAAAGCCCCATGTTTTCTAATTTCATCAGTCTTCCTTATTTCTTTTAGGCCTGCTTTGAAGCTCTTACTATGATTGTTCTAATCCATAACATTTATGAAGTGCATTAGAGTTGACCAACGTCTTCCCATATGCCACCTTGTCAGTCTTCCCAACAACCTTAAGAAGTGATGCCAGTCCCTTTGTTTTCTAAGTGATAATAATGGTTACTGAGCACCGCTATATGGTAGAGCCCGAAGTACTTCACATACTGTATTGTATTCAATCAATCTTCATAAGGACTCCATGAAGTAAATACCATGGTGATAGAAGTCAAGGAGCAGAGAAGAGGCAGACAAATAGGGATTGTCTGTCCCTTAGCCTAAGCTCAGGGCTTGTGGTAGGAGTCTGACTTCCCAAAGCCATGCAGCTGGTGAAGGGCAATGTTAATACTTGAACTTGAGTCTTTGTTCTTTCTTCTATGACCCAGATGCCTCTACAAGTCTGTGTGTGCTTCTAAGATGAGATTTGGGTGCATAGATTGGTAGAAAGATATTTTGAAAGTGCTTTGTAAATTGAAGAATATGTTCTACTTCCTTTAAAAATGACATGTGACTATTAGCAATTTTTTTGGTGTGAAAACAAAGAAAGTTTGCATTTATAAGGCAGACTTATTAGCAAAAGCATTTCCCATGTATTACTGGAGTTGATCTTGTTGCCTTATTCTGTTTTTGACATATTTATTACTGTGAGAGTAAAAGTCAAGAAATGCAGGAATATGGAAAACAGATATGCCACACTGAACTTCTAATGTAGTCAGCTAAAGGAAACTTGCCTCTGACCAGCACAATCAACAAATGTAGACATTGCCCAAGGAAGCAGGCTAGAAGATCTTGAATGCCTTTACACATTGGATTTTTCTAAAATCTGGTCTTGTTCCTGTAAGGTCTTTATCAATAAATAATTTTTAAGCTGGTACAGTGGTGTACAGTTGTAATCCCAGCTATTCCAGAACCTGAAGCAGAAGGATCCTGTTTGGGCTCAGCCTGGAAAACTTAGCAACTTAGTAAGACCCTGTCTCAAAATTTTTTAAAAAATTAAGAAAGGACTGGGGATGTAGCTCTATGTGAAGACCTTACTTTCACTTTCCAATATTATATACACAGAGAAAGAAAGGAAAAAGAAAGAAAGAAGAAAGAAAGAAAGAAAGAAAGAAAGAAAGAAAGAAAGAAAGAAAGAAGAGACTCGCACGGAAAACACCAAATCAGCCCGTGCCCTGGCAGTAATCCACTGGACCTCCCCCCACTCCTTTGGCCTCTTCTCTGTACAGCCACCTGGTTCCACACTAAAAAGATGCAGAGGACACTGGACCACGAGACCACTGTACTGGAGCTAATCAAGTTCTCAGCATTTAAAGAATTCTTGCCCAGAGGTAGGGGCTTCTGAGCCACAGTCCCACTGCTGCTGGTCCAGAGGAAGGTGCTGCCTGGCCACCATCCCTCCACCACTCCCAGCCCAGAGGAAAGGGCTTTTGGGCTGCCATTCATCCCGCTGCTCCCGGCCCAGAGGTAGGGGCTTCTGAGCCACCATCCCACTCCTCCTGGTCCAGAGGAAGGGGCTTCTGGGACACCATCCCTGCCACTCCTGGCCTCTGGCCCACCTCTCCCAGCTCAGAGGAGGTGAGCTGCATAGATGCCAACAGCATTCCCCCTGCCCCCCCAGTCAAAATGAGAAAACATGTAAATAAGTGTCAAAACCAGACTTCCAGATCACCTACAGCAACCCCAAAGGGAAATGAGATGGAACCCTCTGATACTCAACCACCTGGACCCACTGAACTGGCAACAAAAGGGGATATGGAAAAAATGAAATCAGAAATAATTTCTCAGATAACAGGAGAAACTGTGCTCCTAGTGCAAGACATGATTAATAAATCTAGAGAGGAGCTCAGGAACATGATGGAATCCCAACATAAGAAACAAATGGAATCCATAAAACAGATGCAAATAGATTTCCAGGAGATGAAAAACTCCATTGAAAAGACATAGGAGAATGAGCCAATGTGAGGACTGAGTTTCAGATATAGAAGATAAGATTGCAATTAATGACCAGGAAAAGAAAAATTGTTTCAAATTGTAAGGGAACATGAGAAATCAATCGAACAGCTGCTAGATGATGCAAAGAAGAATAACATAAGACTGATTGGAGTCAATGAAGAAATGAGAGAGTGCAGATGACATAAAAAACTCTTCATAGAAGTAATGGCAGAAAACTTCCCAAGGAGGGGAAAAGAACTTGACATACAGAGAAGTGAGGCATATAGGACTCCAAATAGCCTTGATCAAAAAAAATCTACACATAGGCATATAATGTTAAGATTCCAGAAATTCAACAGAAGAATAAAGTCCTACAAGCAGTCAGAGAAAAGAAATTAATCACATACAAAGGAAAGCCCATCCAAATCACAGCAGACTTCTCAACACAAAACATCAAGGCAAGAAGAGCTTGGAGTGACATATTTCAAGCCCTAAAGGAAAACAGCTTCCAACCCAGATTGATATACCCTGAAAAACTATCTTTCAAAATTGATGGAGAAATAATATATTTTCATGATAAAGAGCACCTTAGGAACTTCCTGAATACAAAACCAGCACTCCAAAAAATTTTAGACAATATCCTAGGAACAGACAATGAACATCACAAGCCCAGGAAGCACAGTATTCAGCATTCATGAGTTCATTTGAACTCGTCAAGCATGTTAAGAAATTACATGTAAAGGGGGAGAACCCAAAAAAGAGAAAAAGTCATGACAATGATAAGTCAATACATTTCATTTATAACCATCAATGTTAATGTTAATAAATAGACTGGCAGAATGGGTCAAGAAGCAAAATCCAACAATATGCTGCATGCAAAAAACACACTTAATTCAAAAGGAAACTCATAGACTGAAAGTTAAAGGGTGGAAAACAATACTCCATGTGACAGTAACCCCCCAACAAGCAGGAGTGGCTATCCTCTTTGCAGATCAAGTAGATTGCAAACCAACACTGATTAAGAGAGATGAAGGACACTACATCCTCGTAAAGGGAAGAATCCAAGAGGAAGAGATTACAACCATAAATATCTATGCACCAAACACTAGTGCACCCAACTATATAAAACAAATACTAATGGACATGAAAAGTCATATATGCACTAATACAATAGTAGTGGGGGACCACAACACCCCACTGTCACAAATAGATGGATCAACTAGACAAAAAATAAGTAATGAAATACTAGAAGTCAACTGAACTTTTGAACAGATGAACTTAACAGATGTTTACAGACTCTTCCACTCCACAAAATCAGAATACACATTCTTCTCAGCTGCACATGAGTCATGCTCCAAAATAGACCACATATTCACACATAAAATATGTTTAAGTGAGTGCAAAGGAATTGAAGTTATCCCCTGTATATTATCAGAACATAGTGCGATGAAATTGGAGATCCATAGCAAAAGAAATGCAAAAAATTTCATAAACACGTGGAAATTGAACAACACACTTCTGAATAACCAATGGGTCACAGAGGAAATTAAAGAAGAAATCAGACAGTTCCTACAATTAAATGACAATGACAATACAACATATTGGAATATTTGGGACACAATGAAAGCAGTCTTACAAGGGAAATTCATAGCAGTGAAAACACATATTAGGAAAACAGAATGAACCCAATTAAACAACCTGATGCTGAACCTCAAGCTTCTAGAAAAAGAAGAGCAGGACAACCCCAAAGCTCATACAAGGGAGGAAATTATAAAGATCAGAGCAGAAATCAACGCAATGGAGACTAAGAGAATGATACAAAAAAATCAATGAAGCCAAGAGTTGGTTCTTCGAAAGAATCAACAAAATTGACAAACCCTTAGACAACCTTATCAGAAAAAGGAAAGAAAAGGCCCAAATCCATGCAATTAGGAATGAAAAGGATGAAATTACAACAGACCCAGCAGAAATCCAGAGGATCATCAATACCTACTTCCAGAACCTATACGCCAATAAGATGGACAACACAGAAAAAATGGACAGATTCCTAGATATATGTGAATTACCAAAGTTGAACAAAGAAGACCTAAAAATTCTGAACAATCCAATATCAACCAATGAAATTGAAAATGTAATTAAAAATTTATCAACTAAGAAAAGCCTGGGCCCTGATGGCTTCACTGCTGAATTCTACAAGACATATAGAGAGGAACTACTGCCACTACTGTTTAAACTCTTCAACGAAATTGAAAGGGAAGCAATACTCCCAAATTCATTCCTGGAAGCAAGCATCACCTTGATCCCCAAAGAAGAGAAAGACCCAACCGAAAAGGAGAACTATAGGCCAATCTCACTAATGAACAGAGATGCAAAAATCTTTAATAAGATACTGGCAAACAGAATGCAGAAGATCATCAAGAAGACCATACACCCTGATCAAGTGGGATTCATCCCAGGGATGCAGGGATGGTTCAACATAAGCAAATCAATCAATGTAATACACTATATCAATAGAACCAAGGACAAAAACTGTATGATTATCTCCATAGATGCAGAAAAAGCATTTGACAAAATCCAACATTCATTTATGATCAAAACCCTACAAAAAATTGGAATAGATGATCTCTACCTCAAACTGATAAAAGCCATCTATGAAAAACCAACAGCCAATATCATACTAAATGGTCAAAAACTGAAATCCTTCACACTCAAATCAGGAACAAGACAAGGATGTCTACTATCACCACTCTTGTTCGATATAGTTCTGGAAACATTAGCCACGGCAATTAGACAAGAGAAAGAAATAAAAGGAATAAAGATAGGAAATGAAGAAGTCAAATTGTCATTATTTGCAGATGACATGATACTCTATACAGAAGACCCCAAGAACTCCACCAAAAGTCTTCTAGACTTAATAACCAAATTCAGTCAAGTAGCTGGTTACAAGGTCAACACACAAAAATCAATAGCTTTCCTCTACATGAATGACACTCACTGAGAGAGCAATTAGGGAAACAATTCCTTTCACAATAGCATCCAAAAAACTAAAATACCTAGGAATCAGCCTAACAAAAGAAATCAAAGACTTCTTCTCTGAAAATTATAGCACTATGAAAAGAGAGATTGAAGATGATATCAGAAAATGGACAGATATTCCTTGCTTCTGGGTAGGAAGAATTAATATAGTGAAAATGGCCATACTCCCAAAACTGCTATATAGATTTAATGCAATTCCAATTGAGATCCCAGCAGCATGTTTCATAGACCTTGAGAAAACAATCCAAAAATTCATTTGGAGCAAAAAGGGACCCAGAATAGCAAAAGCAATTCTAGGTAACAGAGACATGGCAGGGGGTATCACAATCCCCAACCTGCAACTCTACTACAAAGCTACTGTGATAAAAACAGCATGGTACTGGCAAAGAAACAGACCTGAGGACCAGTGGAACAGATTAGAAGATGCAGAAACAACACCAGACACACTCAGCCATCTCATCTTTGATAAAGGAGCCAAACATCCTCACTGGAGGAAAGGTAGCCTCTTCAATAAATGGTGCTGGAAAAATTGGGCTTCAACTTGTCAAAGATTAAAACTAGACCTATATCTCTTGCCATGCACTAAACTAAAATCGAAATGGATTAAAGATCTAAACATTAAAACAGAAACTCTGAACCAGTTGGAACAGAGGTTAGGTAGAAGAACTCTTGAAGACATCGGTGTAGGAAAAGATTTTATGAACAAAACCTCAGTTGCCTGTGAACTAGCACAAACAATCAACAAATGGGATCTCATCTTATTAAAAATCTTCTGCACAGCAAGAGAAAGCACCAGCAGTGTGAAGAGACAACCCACAATGTGGGAAAAAATCTTCACCTGCTTTTCCTCAGACAAAGGTCTACTATCTCGAATCTATGAAGAATTTAAAAGGATCAGACCTCCCAAATTTAAAGATCCAATCCGAAAATGGGCATCTGAAATGAACAGACATTTCTCAGACAAAGAAGTAGAAATAGCAAATAAATACATGAAAAAATGTTCAACATCACTGGTCATTCGAGAGATGCAAATGAAAACAATGCTGAGATTCCACCTCACCCCAGAAAGAAAGGCTACTATCATGCAATCAACCAATACAAATGATGGCAGGGCTGTGGGGAAAGAGGACCCCTGCTCCACTGCTGGTGGGAGTGTAGACTGGTGTAACCACTGTGGAAATCAGTATGGCGATACCTCAAAGAACTAGGACTGGAAGTCCCATTTGACCCTGCTATTCCACTGCTGAGGATCTTCCCCGAAGATTTAAAAGAATCATACCACAGTGATATATGGTTGCCCATGTTCATAGCAGCACAGTTTGTGATAGCTAAAACTTGGAAACAGCCCAAATGCCCATCAACTGGAGACTGGATAAAGAAAATATGGTTTTTTAATAAAATGGAGTACTACTCAGCCATAAAAAATGAGAAATTAGAGACATTTATAGCTAAATGGATTCACATTGAGGCAATACTCTTAAGTGAAATAAATAGAATACACATGTATAAACACCAAATAGTTTCTCTGGTGTGAGAAAATGCAAGTGTAAATAAGGTCTAAAATGTATAATAGGTAATGTGAAATAGGAAGAAAAGAGGCAAAGGGGAAGGAAGTGGGAGGGCTAGGGGAAAGAATAGAAGGGAATGGAATTAATATGAGAAAATTGAAAAATAGGAACAAAATCTTTGCAAATAGGGAGGAATGGAGGGGTTGAAGGGAGGGCTGGGCAAGGGTGAAAAATAAGAACCAAGAGAGACTATGTAAAGGTGCAAATTTCCAATGATGAATGTCATTATATGGTATACCTAAAATGTAACAATGATTAGAATGAATAATTGATAATGCAAAATAGGAAGGAAATATCCAAAGGGGTAGGGGTAGTGGGAGGGGCAGGGGAAAAGAAAGAAGAGAAAGGAAAAATGATGAGAAATGGAAAAAATGGAAATAAAATCTTTGTAAATAGGGAAGGGTAGAGGGCGTGAAGGGAGGGCTTGGAATGGGGAAAAGGTAAGAACCAAGATGCATCATGTAAAGGTACAAGTTCCCAATGAGAAATGTAATTGTGTTGTATACCTAAAATGTACCAATAAAAGAATTTTTTTTAAAAAAAAGAGAAAGAAGAGAGAGGGAGACAGAGAGAGAGAGAGGAACTTCGGAGGCTTTGGCAAAATAAAGCCAATGCATAAATAGATGTTATTTAAATCAAACATAGTTTAATCTACAAGTGTTATGTCATGCTACTTATGAGATATGGCTGTCCACATTTTATTAATTCATTTATATATGTTATTTGGGGTTGCACTCAGGGCTTTCACACTGAATTACATCCAGGCCCTTTCTACTTTTTACTTTGAGATAGGGTCTTACTAAGTCTCTAAATTGCTCCCCTGGCCTCAAGTTTGTGATCCTTCTGCCTCAGCTTCCCAGAGTGCTGAGATTACAGGGGTGTGCCACTACATCTGACCAACTATGCACATTTTAAAATTCAACTATAAATGAGGAAATCTGGCTAATTTTAAGCAATATTTTTTTCATTTTGTTTTTTAAAGTTTAAAATTTAAGTTATCAGAAGGAAATTTGGATGGTATAGAAAGCTACGTTATGAATACAGGTATAGGAAAAAATGGAAATAAACTAGAACCTAGGGCTTTGGGCACAAAAAGACTTTTAAAATTAGATAAAAGATAATGAGGTAATTATAGGCCAGGTTTTTAACCAATAGTTTACCTCCCTGCCACTAGATGGGGCTCACTAGTTGAGGTTATTTCCCTTACAGATTTGCATTTTATGTCAAACAGAAAGAATTCAATCTGGGTCTGGGTTCACTGCTTTAAAAGATAAGTTATTGGAAGGCGTTCAATGGGAATCCTAATAAGATTGACTTTTTTTTTCCTAACCACAATAGTCCTATTGAGCAAAGCTAGCTTTATCCCATTTTAACATGAAATAGGTCACTATTAGAAAAGACAGCTTTATTGTGTTTATATTTGGGATTAACGGATAAAATAAATAGTTCTTTTCTTCCCACAGGGGTTGATGAGCCAGCTTTATTCTAAATGACTGAAGACTTCTGTTCTTTTCAGCAAACACAGTCCTCCAATTAGAAGCTGCAAATAAGATTATCTGCCCTGAATAACTCTGAAAAGGTCCTTTTATAATTAGAAAGTTTGTGTGTGGGAAATGGAAGAGGCATTAAGTGCTCACTGTGGCTTCATTAAGACAGTGACACGAAGAGTTCCCAAATTCTTATCTGAGTGCTGTGAAATGATAAAATAAAAATTATGGAAAATGGATCCATTTCCTCTTTTTTTTCTCTCATGGAAGTCTTCATATTTGAAGACTTTGTAGAAATAAGTCAATGTTGTTTTTTATTTTATTAGACATATTTTGGAAACAGTGTCATCAAATAATGGACAGACAAAATACAAGTGAAAATAATTTATGGTAAAAGACAATGGAACAGTACTGTATAGGGTGTACTGTACGTGTTCACTTGAACACTTTTATGATTGCTGCTCTTTTACTTCTGTGATATAATACTTTGTTAATATTGCTATTGGGTTTAGCTTATGCTAAGTTTCTTGACCTGTGGATACTGTAGTGATTGTCCCCATCCACTCTTTCAGATCAACCAGAGGCTGGTGCGTGAATGGATATTTCCTGGATGACTAAGTCCTCCACTCAACTACCCACACAAGAACACTCAGGACCCAGGCCAGCCCGTGCAGCCTCACAGAATGAAGACACAGCCTAGCAAGGGTGCCTGCAGGGCACAGCTTCCTCCAAGGACTGGGCTGGCAAGAAGATGAGCTAAGAGACTCTGTCTATGAGGGAAACAGAAGTTTCAGACATGGTGGACAGAACTGCATCCAATTTCCAGCTGGACCCTTGCCCAAATGCATTCTGGGTACTTACAATGGGCCAGAAACTGTCCTGGGACTGGGCACATAGAGGAAGACAGGAAAAAGGTCCCTGTTATCACAGACTGACATTCTACCTGCTCCATAAGTATACTTTGCTTTGCCACTTTTTCATCTATAAAATAATGCCTACTTCACAGGCCTAGTAGCTTAGAAATAATATAGCTCGCAGGCCTAGCAAAGTCACTGACACTTAGGAGACAGACATAAATATTTCATGAACAAAGGAATATAGTGTTCCACCAAATCTGAAACTAATTCCTACATATGATTTCCTAAACTTTCAAACTCATTTAACATTAAATTGTAGAAACCATCTCTTGGTATTTTAATATTGCACACACACACACACAAAACTGAGGCGGGTTTTTACTTTGGAATCCTTGATTATCTCAGAGTCAAGGTTTTGTTGAATTTTACTTTTTCTAGTTTAAATTATGAAACAAAATTTTCACTATTAAGAAATAAGTTTTTATAACAATATTGAATAGTCTCTGCCTACTTCATTCCTATCCTACCTAGAAATCCCAACATAGCCCTCTTTCTAGGGGTCACTATGCCAAATCAGCTCTTAATAAATGTAGTTTATTACTGGTCTATTTGACCAAGAAATCTTTCACATCCAGATGGAACCTCTGGTTTTATGTCACAGCAATGTATAATTATGGTTCTTGGTCCTGGCTGCACATTAGGGTGGCCAGGGAGATCCTTATAAATACACCAATGCTTATGATTTCTTGGGTAGCACACCAAAAGCACAGACAATAACAAAAAAAAAAGAAAGAAAAAGAAAAAAAAGACAAGAGGAATTTCCCTCAAACTAAACTTACATGAAACAAACAAGCTTCATGGCGAAGAAAACCTTAGAGTGTGAAGGCCATCTATAGATTGGAAGCAAATGTTTCCAAATCTCACAATAAGGGGTAATATCCAAAATACATAAGGAAGTCATACAATCTAATGGCAATAAAACAGCCAATTAAAAAATAGACAAAGGACCTAAGTACATATTTCTCCAAAGAAGACATACAAGGATGCAACAGGTACATGAAAAGATGTTCAGCATCTCTCATCATGAGGGAATGCAAATCAAAACCACAGTTAGAGATTGCTGACACCTGATAATGACCAGAGGGTAGTCAACGTTAAAACAAAATAGAAAATAGCAAGAACAGAGAGAGTGAGAACAGAGAGAACTGAAGCCCTTGGTGAGAACAGAGGGAACTGAAGCCCTTGCTTCTTGGTGATGGAAAGTAAAAATGGAGTAGCAGCTATGGAAAACAATCTGGGGTTCCTCAAAAAAAGTGAAAAGAAGCCACCATGTGATCCAGCAGTCCTGCTTCTGGGTATTTCTCCCAAAATATTGAAATCAGGATCTTTATCTAAATTCCCATGTTTGTTATTGAATTATTCACACCACTTCAGAGGTAAAAACAACTTAAATGCCCATTAGTGAATGAATGGATAAAGAAAGTATGGTATCAGCTGTTCCTCAGACAAAGGTCTACTATCTAGAATATATAAAGAATTTAAAAAAATCAGACCTAAATTTAAAGACCCAATCCAAAAATGGGCATCTGAAATGAACAGACATTTCTCAAAAATGTAGAAATAACAAATAAATATATGAAAAAATGTTCAACATCACTGGTCATTTGAGAGATGCAAATGAAAACAATGCTGAGATTCCACCTCACCCCAGAAAGAATGGCTGGTATCAAGAAATCAACCAATAACAAATGCTGGCAGGGTTGTGGGGAAAAAGAACACTTCTGCACTCTTGGTGGGAGTGCAGACTGGTGCAACCACTGTGAAAATCAGTATGGAGATACCTCAAAGAACTAGGCTTAGAGGTCCCATTCGACCCAGCTATCTCCCTGCTGGGTATCTTCCCCAAAGAATTAAAAGAATCATACCACAGTGATATATGTGCACCCATGTTCATAGCAGCACAGGTTGTAATACCTAAAACTTGGAAACAGCCCAGTTGCCCATCAACTAGAGACTGGATAAAGAAAATGTGTTTTTTTAATAAAATGAAATACTATCCAGCTATAAAGAATGAGGAACTAGAGACATTTATAGCTAAATGGATGCACATTGAGGCCATACTCTTAAGTGAAATAAATAGGACACATGTGTAAATACCAAATAGTTTCTCTAGTGTGAGAAACGGAAAGTGTAAATAAGGATCAAAATGTAGAATAGGTAATGTGAAATAGGAAGAAAAGTTGCAAAGGGGAAGGAGAAGTGGGAGAGGTAGGGGAAAGGAAAGAAGGGAAAGGAATAAATATGAGAAAAGGAAAAAAATGGAGACAAAGTCTTTGTAAATAGGGAGGGGTGGAGGAGTTGAAGGGAGGGCAGGGGAATAGGGAAAAAAATAAGAACCAAGACATATTATGTAAAGGTACAAATTCCCAATAATGAATGTCAACATATTGTATACCTAAAATGTACCAATAAAATTAATGAATTAAAAAAAATAAAGTGTAGAATATATACACAATGGGGTACTATTCATCCATAAAGAAGGATAAATTTAAGTGACTTGTAAGAAAGATGGGTGGATCTTGAGACTATAATGCTGAGTAAAATAAACCAAGCACAGGAGGTTAAATATCATGTAGTTTCCATAATATTAGAAAAATTATAAGTAATGTAAAGAATGAAAAAAAGAAAGATATTAGGAAACAGCGAGATAGGCTGTGGAGATGGGAAGAGCTGAGGAAGGAGGTAGAGAGGAGGGTAGGAGCGAGAGGAGGAATAAAAGTGATCAAGATTCGATATGTATATGTACCGATTCCCCAAGATAAAGATAATTATTGTGTACCCAAACATATTCCAACAAAAAAGAAAATGTGCTCTATGTACAGAATGGACCATTTTCAGCCTATAGAAAGAATGAAATCCTGACACGTACCACAACACGGATGGACCTAGAGGACATAATGCTATGTAAATTAAGCCAGGCACAGGCCAAATACTGTATAATTCCACATGAGGAAATATGTAAAGTACTCAAACTCACAGAAGCAGAAAACTAAGTGACAGTTATCAGGGAAGGGGGAGAAATGGTGGGTTGCTGTTAAGTGGAGACAGAGTTCCAATCATACAGGATAAAAGAAAGTTCTAGCAAACTACATAACAGACAAGTATAACAGAATGCAAGTGGCTAAACACTGTGCTGTAAACTTGACAATTTAAGAATGTAGATTTCATTACGTGTCTTTTTTTACAATTTTTTAAAACAATGAAAATAGCTAAGGCCTGGCCCCACCCTCTCCAATTAAATTGGACTCTCTGGGGTTGGGCCTGGACATTGCTTGGTTGGTTTTGAACCTGTTTTTCCTATTTCAGCAGTGCATATTAGAGAGCTGTACATCACAGGAAAATTTATATAAAGTACATTATCTTGTTCTTTTTAAAGAAAAATTCCACTCCCCTTCCAAGTATGCTCCCTAATAAATAATACATAATGAAACCTATTTTGATCAATAGCATCATCCTATCTTGTTACCTGACCCAGAAACTTGGGTGTCACCGTGAGTCCCAAACTTACTCCCCTCTTCAGTCCCCAGACATTTTTAACTCTACAGTTTAAAGATCTGTAATTGTGTGTCTCTCAGAACAATCCTTACTCCCTCTCTCCAATATCATGTCTTTAGGATGGGTTTTGGTATTTTCTAACAGTAAAGTTTAATTACATTGCTCTCATCTCTAAAAATAATTTAACCTAGCCTTTCAAATAACATGTAACCCAAAGCCAGTATGCCCCTTTTGCTTGCTCAAGTCACTAAAGTAGAAGAGGAGAGGATCAGATGCAATGAGGTAAGCTTCACATAATCTATTTTATATCCATACAATTAATGTTTCTGAATACTAATCAGATTAGGGCTTAAGTTTTGATTGGGCCTTGCCATCCTAAATGCTGCCACTGATTTGCTTATGGCTACGATGGCTATGCATGTCAGGTCCAACTCTGCAGGTCTGATCCTAGATGGCTGCTGGAGCCTCATTGTCACACCTGAGCAACACTCCATCATTTTCGGCTTTCAGCACTTCCCAAATACTACCTCTGATTGGCCTTTGAGCATTTACACAAGTTGTTCAGACTCTACAACAGCTTCTCCTCTCTTCCCTTCCTCTTCAAACTCTAAGATCGTATTATGTATCAAATGAATTTAGGATTGGGGACAGAGATGATCACAGCAGTAGATGATACAACAAAGATGGCAAGTGGCTCCCCCAGGGCATCTGAGCCCATGCAGCACTTTCAGTTCCAGTGCTTACTTCTTGGAGTCATTCTAGCCAGCTTCATAGAGTTGATAAGGAGCTGTTCATGGCAGGTCACCCAAAAAGGAATGCTTTACTACTGGCACAAAGCCACAAAATTTTAATTGCAGCTTAGAATTACAAATGTGAGTAAGCCAAAGTTTGCAAAATTTGCAAAACTGAGAAATCACTATGAATTTTGTCATGATGCCAGAAATGGTTATGAGTAGGTCCACACAAACGTCACCAGTCCTGTAAATACAGGAAGTCCCTTTTCTTGATCATCCCTAACCACTAAAACCAGAGCCAGTATGATCCTTTTTCCTGCCACCCACCAACATACAAAGGGGAGGGTCAAATGAGAGGAGATGAGCTCAGATGGCAGATTTTATATCACTATATTTAACATTTCTTTCTCATTCCTAATCAAATCGGAGTGTGAGTTTTGAATGGGTCTTGTGCTTCTCAATGTTGCAATTGATTTGTATGACTATTGATTTACTTTTGAAATTATTATCTATTTGACAACCAAGGAAATTATCTTCTTTGGATCTAACCTGCCAGATTTGATTCCCAAGGAATGATGCACATCCATTAGAGGGTCCATATATATTAATGAGCAAGAGGGTGCTGAACTGAACACTCTGTAATTATATCCACAATTGCTTCCACATTTAAAACAAATTCTGATATTATTTGCATGCATCATTGAAAACCAATTATTTATACATGCTGCAATTTTGACTCATAAAACATGAACATTTGTTTTATACTTTTTTGAGGAGGAAAAGATGTGATGAATAGAATATAATAGGTTCTCTGAAATTATCAGTTACCAAAAATATTTCTTTTTAATCCAAGAAGGCCTGTTCAAATAGGAATGTTTGCTTTATTTAGTTTGTTTACTTGCTTGTAGTTATTCTTGTTAAAATTCACAAGTCCAATTATTTGACTGTGACATGAGAATTATGTCCAAATAATTAGAGAAGCATTTGCCCATTGGTAATTAAGTTTCATGTGAAAAGAATTAAAAGATTACATAACACATAATAAATAATGTTACTTTAAGTGAGTAACTGTTCCCTTTATTTTTTGGAAAGGGAATGATATTAACTTTTCCAGCTTGTGTTTTAAATTCATTCTACTAAACTGTGAGTTAGAAGGAAGGGCTATCTTGTAGTAAGTGAACTCCAAGTACATTCTGGACACTGCCAGAGGAACTGAGAACTCAAAGACAAATAAGAAATCCCCCTCCCTCAAGACACATGTTTACTGGGTGTGTTGGCACACACCTGTAATTCCAGTTACTCAAGAGGCTGAGGCAGGAGGATCGTAAATTCAAGATCAGCCTGAGTGAGTTAGAAACAGCCTGTCTCAAAATAAAATATAAAAATGTCTAGTATGTAGTTCAGTGGTAGAATAGTTCTTGCCTAGCATGTGTGAGCCCCTTGATTCAATTCCTAGTACCACCACCAAAAAAAAAGGAAGGATCTTACATTTTAGTTGGCCATGATGTGGAAGTTTAACACATTACCTGTAGGAAGTGATTTGGTGCACACATTCACCATACATCAGCACTGAGGAAAGACAAGGACTCAAGCCTTTCCATAAGGATAGAAAGGGTCACGATATTTCAGAGGCTACAAAAAGGTCTGCAGGCTCCTAAAGTTCTAGAACTTGTGCAGGAAGACTGAATCTACTGGTATGGACACATAGGAGCAGCCAGGTGTGCTCATTTCGCCTGTTGCCCTTCCCGTGTGGGCACAAGCAGCATACAGGGACACAGGGAAGTTCTGAGCACTGTGCAGGAGTCGGGCTAGGCATAGCCTTTGCCTTTTCTAGCTCAGGACTTTAAGCAGCTGGTAGAACCAACTCTTGCCTGACTTTACCCTGTTGCGAAATGGAAGTGACAATTGTCCTCACCCCATACACATGTTAGGAAGATAAAGTGAGTTAATACTTAGGCCAAGGCCTAAAAAGCTTAATAAATGAGAATTACTCTAATGATTTCATTCATTTCTCCATTTGTATCTTTAAAAGTCTGCTCTGAATCCCTCTACTTTAGCTACTTTTAAGATAAACTCTAGATATTTCCAGAGACTGACTTGGCGAGGAGAGGGTGCAAGGATAAAATTGTCCTTGGTATCTGCCATCAGGTTTGAAATTACCTCATTAGTGGCTGTTTTTTTTCTCCTACTGTGGGCTTTGGGGACTTTGAAGAAATCCATCTAAAAATGCAGATTCTCCTGGGAGAGGCCTCTTCCCTTTTCAAGGAGAACAGAGGTGGCAAGTGTGTGGCAGTGTGCTCAGGGGAAGTGGAGCTACGCAGCTGCCTTTGTAAATACTGTATTTGGAAGGGAAAAAAAATCCTGGCCCACTGCCGTCTTTTTCCCCGGTGCCCTGAGAACGGTTGCAGGTCCTTCCCGTAGCTCCATCTGTGAAAGGCAGAGCTGGCAGGAACAATTCTCAATGCACAAGAGCCTGGGAAGCCAGGCTGAGGAGGAGCTCATGGGAGCGGAGAGAAGAGCAGCAAATCCCTCTGTCAACAGGAACTTCAAGGAAACCACTACAGAAGCCTAAGGTCTGTACCAGCCACGAAATATCTTTTTCACTTTTGGATTGCTGAACTGCATAAGATGCAGTGTATAGAAGTGAAAAGCAAACTGTATGGTACTTCCCTTACATTCTTGGTGCCGCAGTCTTGTTGCTGTGGTGGTAAGGTTGCTCTCTGAAAGAGAAGAGCTGACATGGAACAGGTGACGTTCTGTCTGCCTAGGCCAGGTTTGCCCAGTAGAAGTAGACCGGGAGGCACAAATGTGAAGGTGTCATTTTAAATTTTCTAATAACTACACCTAAGAATATAAAAAAGAAAGTAATTAATTTTAATGAGTACCATATTGTAATCCACTGTAGTCAGGATACCATTATTTCACCAGGTATCAATTTTTAAAAATTATTAATAAGATCTTTTACATTCATTTCTTTTCATATTAAGCTTTAGAGATGTATCTCTAAAGTATTTCACACCTACAGCACATCACAATTGGACATGGCCCATTTCAAGTGCTCAGAGCCCTATATGCCTAGAAGCCATCATTTTGGACTGAGCAAGATTTTATCCTTGTTTGAAAAGTCAGATAGAGCAGAAACTTCCAAATTGCCAGATCTTCCTTTTGAGGGAGTAGGGGTAATTTGAAATTCGTCTTCCAAGTTACAAACTTTTCAGTTCCAGGGTGATGAATGTAACCTTTTCTCTCTTCTGACAGCAGAGGCAGCTGTCACTCTGATTTTAAACCCTTGATTCTTAGCCTTACCTACAAAGTATTTTCTTTGGTATTTTAGTATTTAGTATATTTGTATATTTGTACTTTTAGTATTTTGTATTTTAGTATTTTCTTTTTTATTTTCTGGGTATTTTCTTTCCATTTCTAAAACTGTCAATGAGTTCAGTGTTAAGGCTTCTCCAAGCAGCCACAGTTACTGTCATAGTTACTTTGTCATTATTGGGACAAAATACCTGACACCCACAAGTTATAGTAAGAAAGTTTTATTTTAGCTAGCACTTTGTAGAAGTTTCAGTCCATAGCCAGCTGACTCCAAGTCAGGGTGACATGGCAGAGGGACATCACAGAGGAGAAACAGTCCATGGCAGGGTAGGCAGGAAGCAGCAGCCTTCCTTCTTCTTTCCCTTTTTATTTATTCCAGGCTACAAACCTATTGGTTGGTGCCACCCATGCCCAGGTGGGTCTTCCCTTTTCAGTAAATCCATAATTCACACCCAGAGCTATGCTAAACCAATCAGTGGACTAATCCAGTGTCACATCCATGATCCAATCAGTCACTCCCAAAAGCCCAACCTATGAGCCCATGAAGTTTGGGGCAGGGGGACATCTAGATATAAGCTGTAACAGCTACTTTTAAGAATTTTCCGAGGGGCTGGGGAAAGGAGAGAAGGGAATGCAATTAATATGAGAAAAGGAAAAAATGGAAACAAAGTCTTTGTAAATAGGGAGAGGTGGGTTGAAGGGAGGGCAGGGGAATGGGTAAAAAATAAGAACCAAGATAGAGTATGTAAAGGTACAAATTTCAAATGATGAATGTCATTGTATTATATACCTAAAATGTACCAATACAATTATTGTTTAAAAATTAACAATCGAGAGCTGGGAAATCCCAGCTGGAAACAATGCAGCAAATCCAAGACAGAGTGACTTAAACCCTCACTAAGGGACAATGGCAGGGTGTGCCTGACACTCACTCAGCCATCTGTGTCATGGTGTGTAATCCCTCCTCCCTGTCCCCAGGAATCCACTCTCGCTGACAAATAAACCTTCATCACTCTTTTAATCACTGAATACCCTCTTTGAGGCCACCTCCTTGGGACCTTGGCTTTTGAGACAACCCCCAGAGAGGTTTCTCATTCTCCTGGACCTCAGACAATCTCACAAATCTCAGTATGGAAGTCTCTACCTCAAGAAAACCATTTACTAACCCCGACTAGAAGAGTGGCAAAACAGATATGAATTTTTTAGCTCCCAGAGGTTTTCTCTTATTCTCTTCTCACATTTTATGATTACAGTCAACCTGCATGATTGTATGATTAATATATATTTCCCATATCCAGAAAATGGATCTCTTTTGTTCATATTTAATGATGATAATATGGAATGTTAGTCTCTCTCTCCCAACCTAATAAAACTGTTATGGAGATAATGCTACCCTAAACTCAGAAAAACTCAATCTCAAACCTCAACCAAATATTCATTCAACTGTATTCCTTTTCTTTTTTTATTTAAATTTAATCAGCTCTTTGGCCTCTATTTACAACCCTTCCTGAAGGTGTCTCATCCAGTCTGTACTATGTTCCCTTCTCCTCCTCCAGCACCCACACCTTTCACCATGAAAAGCACGCTCCCAGCTCCTCACCTAAAATTTCAGAGGCCACAACATGTTTCCTCTGTCTGTTCTCATGTTCTTGAAGGAAAGAAGCCATACCCTAAAATCCTTACCTTTTATTGTGAATAACCCCTGCAAAATCACATTGTAATGCTTTGGGGGGCAATGTTGGTGAATTAAAAAAGACAGACCATAAAGAAGCTTGATAGCTACAAGTTCACACATTCCATAAGGCAGCCCAAGTTCATTTTCTGCTGTTTCTGGCCTTTACCATGACTTGCTTCAAGATCTTGCCAAATGCATTAAAGATTTAGAATGGTTCACACAGGCTTTCTGTCTTCTAGAAAGTAAACTAAAGGTCCTCCAGGGATGCTCTGGTGGATGAGATACGATTGCAAGAGAGCAGTCCAGCCTGGTGCCAGTGATGAGCTCTTGTTGGAAAGACTTAGAGTAGGAGATGGCTTTGGATAGTTCCCCTGGTTTTGACAAGCATGATGTGTCACTGAGACATTTCTGGGCAGCTTGAGGGGTCTTTAATTGCCTGTAGATCCACATCTGTGCAAGCTAGCACTAGAGAGAATGAAACATCTTGTTTTCCCACCTAGGAAAAGTGCTGGAGGGAACTAAATCCCACAGGAGCTTGGCTTGGTGACCAGAACCTGCTGTTGAGAAGAGCTGAAAGTTCTTCTTTGTGGTCTGCAGAGACTCGAGTGGCCTACACAAGAGTATCAGTGAGATCCAGTCCTTGTAGAGGATTTTCACATGAATCAGCTGGGTAGACAGACTGAGGGTGTGGTAGCCATTGCACAGGTGGTGACACAGAGGCTAAGACCTGCTGAAAGATAGAGTGACAAAGTTGGAACTTGAACACATATTCCTCTACTTCATCCACTATTCAAAATATTTCATCTCATTTTATTTTAAAATTTAAAGCCATAATTTATTATCCCAGAATGACCATTTATGTAAGACCACTTATACAAAGTGCTGTATTTTTATTGCATTTTGCAAGGCACTCGAACATTATTTTAACGTGCTAATAGGGATTAGAAAGTTTGCTGAATGATGTAGTAATCATCCATTTCTTCATAATATGACATTGTTTTTATGAATATAGAAATGATGAGCTAGAATAGAAAATCATATTTATTTGTAACATGATCTTTTATTGACTTGAGACTTTTTCCAGCAAGTTGTCCTAGGAAGTGGGAGCAGGGGAGAAAGAATGTGTACAAAGAAAATATCCTTTTTCATGCAGCAAAAAGGGCAGCTTTAAGAGAAATAACCACACATGCTCATACAAAACACACACACACACACGCACACACACACACACATCCCTTCTTCTTTTCCTCTAGGTCTTAATAAAAACTTAAAACAGCTCTGCAAATAGTAGACTATTCCAGGGGAAAAGCAATGCACAGAGCACTTCCAACCTGATCAATCAAACCCTAGACTGAGAGCACAATTGAGTCATTTTAGTTTTATTACAACAATTCATAAAATTGTGCAGGGGAGGGGATCCATCCATGATCCTACCAGGCCAACATGACTATTTCCACTTTTGCAAATTCTTTCCAGTTTTTCTTTTCTCTCCTCTTTTCTCTCCTCTCCTCTCCTCTCCTCTCCTCTCCTCTCCTCTCCTCTCCCCTCCCCTCCCCTCCCCTCCCCTCCCCTCCCCTCCCCTCCCTCCCCTTCCTTCCTTCCTTCCTTCCTTTCTTTCTTTCTTTCTTTCTTTCTTTTTTTTTGGTATGGGGGATTGAACTCAGGACCTTGTGCTTGCAAGACAGGCTAAGCTAAATCCTCGGCCCTCTTTCTTTTCTTTTCTTTTTGTTTGTTTGTTTGTTTGTTAAGACAGGGTTTTGCTTTGTAGTTCAGGTTGGCCTTGAACTCAGAATGTAACACAGGTTGGCCTCAAACTCATGCTGATCCCCCTGCCTCAGCCTCCCAAGTGCTGAGATTATATTTATTTTCTTTGAATTGTACCAAGTATTTCAGAAGAAGAGAAGTTTAAGTTTTTTTGTTTTTTGTTTTTTGAGAAGTTTAAGTTTAAATACCATCACATTCTTTTTTTCTGTAGTGGTCATATTATAGTTACTTTTGGAGTTATTTCAGAATTTTACCTCCTGGGTAAAAGTTTTGCTTCACAAGTTGTGCTCAAGTTAAAGACAACCTATTAACTGGTCCAACACAGAAGCCAGTGTTTGATCAAAATGCAAATTTGTATGAAAACATATATTTTATATTAATTTCCTTCTTTCAATTTCAAATCATTTTAATACTTAAGACCTATCATTTATTCTAACCAATTGAAATTTATTGTCATTACTTCAGAGCCAAGTGTCATCCAGGTGACATTACTAGATGTACTATGGTATATAATTGACAGATTGTACTATTGGATCATGCTGTCTGGGGTTAAATAAGGCCAGAGTTCAAGGGATTAAATTTCACTAAAGGATTGGTCATTTTAGCAGAGTGACTTAATTGATAGCAACTGATTTGCATAATCACTCAGCCCCTCTCCCACAGTACCATTGAGTGGAGAAGTTGGGGAGTGGCACTGTGTCCCCAGGTAGAAGGTTTCTGAGTTGAATTGAACATTTTCACCTCACAAGTGGACTCTTAAAAAATATTTGTCAATTGGATTTTTTTACCACTTCAAAATATTGCTATTCCTGTGGAGTTTCCCATCAGAGTAACTGTCACAGCGAGGAAGATAGAAGATATTTGAATTTGTCCTTGAAAAGGAAAAAAGGATAACAACTTTACTTTAAAAATACAATTAAAATCCAATTCAGCTCTTGCTGGCAAACTAGATTCTCTGTTATCAACGTGCAGGTCACATCTGGGATTTTCTCTAAAAAATCAAGAGAGAATTACTTCTGAGC
Organism: Heterocephalus glaber; assembly: GCF_053883595.1. Lineage (NCBI taxonomy): Eukaryota > Metazoa > Chordata > Mammalia > Rodentia > Bathyergidae > Heterocephalus > Heterocephalus glaber. The sequence goes on along the minus strand of NW_028258325.1, from coordinate 44,253,972 downwards.
ATAATCCTTCTCAATAAATAGAAAAGGAATCAGATGGAGAATTCATATATTATGAACATGTTTGGAAGGTAGAACAATTTTCCCAACTGAAATCTTTGGAAAGAAGCACTATATGGTTTTAGTTTTCTACCTTCAAAAAGAAAGTAGGAAACTTTTAATGATTTGTGATGGTCTTTGCTTTTCTAAGAAATTGGTTTACATTATCTCTCAGCTGCTCCTTTAATCTTTTATAATTACCTGTGAGGTCTGTCATGTTCCTATTACCTTCCTAAATTTTTGAAATCTTTATTTCATATGTCAGGTTCAAGTTTTCACAGCATTTTTCTCATCAGCCCACGCAGTCATTCATCTACCTACTGATTCAGGTATCATTAACAGCATTTTAAGGGCTACAAGTGTTGGCCAAAGTAAGACACAGGCCCTGGCCTTGAGGAACTTAGAATCGATCATGAAATGAAATGTACATCCTAAGAATGACATATTGCTCGAGAGAAGGATTCTAATGGGACAAGTAATTCATCGTAAATTGAAAGGTACATAATTTTTAAATAAATTTAAAAATGCAATAAGGAAGAAAAAAGAAGTAAGACACAGAAAGTGGAAAAAAAATTGAAAAAAACCCTGACTGATCTGATGAATACATTGTAGCACTATTTCCCACTGTGGGATAGAAATAGAAAATATTAATTATATTGTTAATTAATTAATATGAATGAAATCTTGTTTTTCATTGGCCTGGACCTAAATTAATTCCTCATGTATAGGTTTTTAAGCTATACTGAAGAAAAGTTTCCAAGCTTGAAGAATTTAAGGAAGATATAAAAGATATGGATGGGTGGGATTAATTAAAATTTATTATTCATGATCCATGTGTGAAATATTTCAACTTGGAAATGACTATCTGTGACCACTAAGAGGTGCTCAGTCAAACTTCCACTGCCCATCCTAATGCAAATACTGGTCAGTGGGTGAATGAAAAAATAATAAAAGGGACCTAGGGATGCAACTCAGTGATAGAGCACTTGCCTAACATGAAAAAGGCTATGGTTTCAATCCCAAACCCCAGCACAACAAAAAAGAAAAGAAAAAAAATAATTTTTTGAAAAATCAACTGGTCTGTACTCACCCTGGGACTAACAGAGCTGACACAGGGAAGTCAGACTTACAAAGAAACAGCAAGCAGCTCAGGCCATGGGAGGACCATTGAGAGTTTCTTTGTACTTTCGGAGTTTTCATTGTTTTTAGTGCTTTTTTAAAGAGTGAAAATAGATATTTGGAAGAAATACCTAAGCATTGTAAACAGATCCTTTTTGGTTTCCTGTTGTTAAGCAATGCACGTCAAGATGGCTAGGTAAAGCTGAGGGGTTTCTTGAAATTTCAGACTTTGTTTTTTCCCCTAAATAATTTTTGAAATTGTTTTGTAAAGCAGAGCAGAGGACTTTGACTGCCCTTGAGAATTTTTCTGGGGGTCACTGGAGGCAGTTTTCCTGAACACTTCCATGGAGCTGGAGTCTGACTTGTTTCATCCCAGAGTTCCCTAATTCATCTTTGCCCAAGCTGATCCACGATACCTTTGAAATGGGGTAAGGGTTCTGAGGAGCCAGGGCAGAGTTGGGTGTCCTGTCCCACCCACTTTTAATGCTTTCTCTTTATTCTCTCTTTGCTTTCCTTTTCTATTTCTGTGGATCCTTAAGTACAAAGTACAGCATAAGAGGCCATTGTTTTGGATCAGGCTCCTTCAGTAGGTCCTTCCACCCCAACTCCAACACACCAGGCTAAAAGTCAAAATGGGATTGCTCATGCTCCAGTGCCAAGTCACCAAGCTGAAAATAAGCTGTTCATGTGACCTTCCTAACAATCAAGATTAGAAAGATATCAGCCAAATTTCCCAAATTTGCCAGTTTCAACTGGCCTAATAGAGAAATTCCTTCTGCCTTAATCTTTATACACCAAAAAGATAACCTGAAGTAAACTGATGCTAGCCAACTGGATGTTTTTCTACTCTTCTGTCTGCTTATGCCCACCTTACAAGGAAGGTGACTTTGAAAGGACCAACACACTTTTTGGGTTTTTGTTTGTGCTTTCTTCAAGCCCTTTTCTGTTCATAAACCCAATCTGTTTTGCTCTGCTCATTGGAACACTTACTGTATTTTATGAAATGAAGCATTTCCTGATTCTTGAGTTGAAAATAAAGCCAATTAAGACCTCTAAACAAAATTGTTAGAATGTTGTTCCCTGACAGTATTTAGGTGTAGATATCACTCAGGTGTAAACTATCAGCATTTTAAAAATACATAGAAACATTTGTGTTTTCATAACATGAAACTTCCCGTTTCATCTGGGTTCATGTCAGATTGTATCATTCCACTAACCTGCTATAAAAAGAATAGTAAGGAAATCCAGACAAGAAGACTTTTTCATTATTTGCCCTTTCCTCCCATTTGAAAACTATATACCATGAACATGAAATTCCCATTTTCTAAACCCTATATGACAAATATATAAACACTGCCTGCAAGATGCTTTTCAGTAGTTAGTTGAGATGTGTCTATAAAGGGATTTGTTCCAATGCCCAGTGCTGTTCTCAGATTTAGAGCAGGCAGGAAGGAGGGGAAAGGGAGGAATAAAGAAACTGTTTGCTAGAAAGAGCAGGATTTGTTTATGTGATGTAAATTTATCCCAACTAACAAAGACCAAGGAAAGTAGTGAGATTTGATGGAATAATTGCCTCTGCAAAATGGAGCAGCATTGTATTGCCTCTCTGTCTGCTGTTAACAAGCTAAGCTAATGACAATTACAGTTGAGCAAATGGTAGAGGACAGAGTTTTCATCAGTTAAATGTCTTTGTGCAGCTTTCAATAGACTATAACTGTGTGGTATCTTCTATTCATAAATTCTGAGGCTAAGACTGAGGATAGCATCCCTGGGACCATAATCAGCCTCTCTTCTGTGAAGAGAAGCCTACACAGAGAGCGTCAGCAGGACAGATGAAGAGAATAGTGAATCTGAGTGTGTCCCAAGAGCATAAATGTAGCCACCCAGGGGCTGGAGAGATGAGGCTTAGGAAATCAGCTTGAACACAGTCCCAGCAAAACTAGTAAATGGAGTACCAGTAAATAGAGTATATTGCAAAACTTTGTGACATGCTCTGTATGCACAGGGACAAGGAGGATGGTTTTACAGATATTTCCTTGGGCCCAGCCTCAAGACCTACCTGGTTTCCTTTTTTTAAGGACTCTGTGAAAACAGAGCTTTACTTGTCTTATTCTCCTTACTTTTGGTCTTCATTTTGTTACTTTTCACTGTTAACCATATTCTTAAAACTCTCGTCCAAGTCACTGAAACTCCTTGAGGGACAAGGTTATATCTAATAATAATAATAATAATAATAATAATAACTACTGTTAATTATGAACCATCACTCACATACCTGGAGCCTTGCATAGGCCTTTTAGTTGATCTTTGCAGGTATCTAAAGATACCTCATAGGAATCATCCCCAGGAGAATGCTGCTTAGAGAAGTTAAGAGAATTTATGTATCTGGTGTCACAGAACAGATGTCCCTGACCCTATTAAATCCTAACTATATAAGACTAAAGAAAGCTACCTAAGAGTATCTACCTTGCTATATGATCTTTTTTGGGGAGATTGAACCCAGGCCTTGATACGTGCTAAACAACCACTCTACCACTCAGCTACATCCTCAGCTCTTCTACCATGCTGTAGACACTATGGCAGTTACAAGGGAGGGAACCATGTCACAAAGAATGTGAATTTAATCAGACAAATCCTGATCCTAACACATGAAAGATGCCCCCTAACTGGCACTCCATCAATATCAACATGGTCATGGTCACCACCAATAACATGTCGTCATCATCATCATCATCATCATCATCATTAGTCTAAAGCTTTCTTCCCAGGAATTCCTTATTTCATGATGCTGAGCTTCCTCATCACTGCCAGGGTCTACAGCACAGGGGGTGCTTAAATGTTCCTGACATACTTGTTGATGGATTAACTGATTCCAATTTGTCTTTCCAGATAGAATAATACTGAGAAAAGGACAATCAGTTCTAGAAATTGGGCAACAAGTACTTTGGCTCTAAGGTCCTTTTCTTTAGTTTTATACCCAGCACCAGCATGAGCCTCCAACACAGGGACAGGGGTATCTATCGTGTCCAGCTTCAGGCCCAGGTAACAAAGGCTCCTTAGACAGCTTAACCTGAAGAAATCAGGACAATCTTCAAAAAACAAGAAAGTCCCAAGCAATAGTGTAATCCCTGCTGATGCTTTGTCAGACTGAAAGGAACATTGACCTTGTATAGTTTAATCTTTCGACCTTGTTAACGGAAGACGGAATAAAATTGTGTTTACCTGAATTTTACTACACCAGAGCTAAAGGAAATCAGCTGACATCGGAAGTTAGCAGAAATGTCTTAAAAACTTCATCTTCCGAAGCCAATTGTAACATTGTAACTCAAACGAAAATGAAAAGAAGTGCTTTCAAATGCTGAAAGAGATTTCTATCTTCCCATCATTTTAACAGCAACTGCCATAAAATATGTCCTAAAACAAACATAGAGCACTAAAAATTCCACTGTTTAAACTAAAAGTCAAACATCTGTCTCACTGCCTTCTAGTTTCACCTTGGTTCGTGAGGGTCTGAACTAAAAACCACAGAAATTTGGAGTTTTTCCCTCTTGTATGGATTTTAAAGAATTAGTTCTGAGATTTTTAATCATCCTCTCAAGTTAATCATGGTTCCCCTTCAACCTAAACAGGCATGGAAAAAAGACCATCTATGGAATGGAATCAGCCTCTTAATCCCAAAGCATGTGGGGAGAGAGTGTGGAATAGTGGGGAAAAACAGGACAGACCCGGGTTGGAACCCTGCCTGAGCATCTGACTTTCCAAGTGGTCTTGGCCTTGGTGTGGTACTTAATCTTACTGAGTCTATTTCCTGCATATGAAAAATTATCCCAGCCATACCTGGTCCAAAGGGTTACTGTGAAGATTCAAGAAGATATTTTATTAGTTTTTGCCTGACATTAATAAGGGTATAGGAATGAAAAACATTGTACCATTATCATTTTTAAATGGATGGGGGAAAATTAATGGCAACTATTCATTAACACCCATTATATACATATACCTTCATATATACCTGCATCTAATTCTTCAAATCAGGCTTCAAGAGCAGTATCATGACCCCCATTTCACAGATGAGTCACACAGCTACCATGCAGTGGAGCTGAAGTTCGAATCCTGTTTTATTTCCTCTAAAGCCTGGTACATTGCTTCCTCACACCCAAGAAACAGATTGAACTTGTTGTATAAGTGCTGGCAATTTTCAATATGGAATTTCCTCTTGAAGTAGCTTTCTTTTTTTTTTTTTTTTTTTGCTTGTTAGCCTCTTCAGAGGCAACTTTTACAATATTATTGCAATTGATTATGAGTCCGTAGTACCTCGACATCTCAATAATGACACCCACATTTCTTACACTTGTCTGGGTCATTGTGTACATCTGGTCTTAAGTGTCACAGGACTGTGACATTCTGACACTGGGAAATGATTATCTATCAATTCTAACAACAACAACAAAAGATTCTTAATTCAATACAGTTCTCCCTTGATATGCATAGAGTGTTGGTTATAGAACCTCTCCAAACTCCTACCCAAGGATACCAAAATCCTCTGATTCTCAAGTCCCTTATTTTTATTTTATTTTATTTTATTTTGTACTGGGGATCAAACTCAGGACCTTGCACTTGCCAGCCAGGTGGTGGAACCACTGAGCTAAATCCCCAGCCCTCTCAAGTCCCTAATTAATGGTGCACACATCACTTAGTCTTTATAAATCAAGTCATCTCCTGTGTACAATGAAGGACTTGGGTTTTCTTGGCTTTTTCTAGCTCTATTATAATAATATAAAATGGCATAGTATTTGCAAATAACCTACATGCAACCTCTTTACTTTAAATCAGCTCTAAATTACATATAATATCTAATATAATGTAGATGCTATGTAAATTGTTATATTGTTTAGGGGGAAATGTTAAAAAAAATCTGTACATGTTTCAGCAGATAAATTTGTTTCAAATATTTTTGATCCATGGTTGGTTAAATCCACAGATGTGGAATCCACAGATTTGGAGGGCCAACTGTATTTCCAGGAGTTAATGTTATCCCCTGTGGAGTTGTTATTCCTTTCCAGTCCTCTCCCTCTTGTTGGTTTTGTGTCTGGCATAAGCTCTTGGCATCTGAGTAGCATGAGTGATGGAGAACACACCATAGTTTCCCATTAATCATGCTGCCCAGCCCTACTCCTTTTACTGTACTTTGGGAAGAGCACGGGTAGTTGGTAAAAGACTCACCTGGGACAATTAGCATAAGTTACCCCAACTGCCATCTCCAAGCTCAACATTTGTGAAATTGTCTTGGTATCTCTATAAAGTTAGAATGATAGACAGATCACTTAACATTTATGAGTCAGATTATCTCCTGTATGAAACAAAGGACCTGGATTGTGATGTATTCTTTCCAGCTCTACTATAATTATATTATTCTACATGATCACCCAACTCATTGGTTTTGAAAATAAAAGATAACCTTACAATAGTGAATTATAGCTGTATTTGGGAAATGTTTATACTGATTACTTAAAAATGCCCTATTGATTCTATTAGATTGAATAGATTACAGACACTTACAGTAGGAAGAATCTAACCGTATACAAAAATGTGAATGATACCTACGTGTATCACTCAGTGATTACAAACATTAGTGATAATATAGCATATCACTAAATAGTGAGTTTTCTTATCATTAGTGTTCATTTTATTTCACAAAAATAAATATATAATGTGTAAAGAAATATAACAACTAACATACATAAAAACATCTAAGTACACCAAGAGTGCAAAGGTATTTTTGAAACATTTTTTGTCTATAATTTATATGATCTCAAAGTTAATCACAAATTTTCTTAATAAAAACAAACCTTGTTTTAAATGCATTCAGAAGTGTTTTATTTTTGTAAATAAAACAGATTGTCATAAACTTTTTACTAATCATTTCTCAAGAAAAATCTTATTTAAAACATTCATTAAACTAGATTTGCAGCCCCATTTTGTGAGGCAGGGGATTGAAGTAAGCATGCTTGATCTACTATTTTGATGGAATCCAAAGGATTTTGTTATAAACTGAAGTACTTTGAACCCAAGTGTTTAAGCTTCAAACCAAGCCTGTAGCTCTAGAGGAATTGGAAGTTGAATTTTGATCCAGCTAAACCTAATATTCTTAACTGAAAAAGTAATTATGTTCTTAAATATACATATTAGATCAGATTCTTGGATTTTGGAAAGCATACAAACCCACGCACTCACTATTGAGGATTCTGTTAAACCGACTCATCACTTGTTTTGAGGCATTTTAAAAATGCCATTGTTTCCATCTTCATTTAATAAGTCTTTTTTAATGGAATATCCATCTGTGCCAAATGCAAACCTCTAAACAATTCAAAGTGAAAGCATCAAAAGACATAAACAGCAACCATTCTACAAAGGAATCAGAAAAATTTTTAGATTTAAGATTTAACAAGAAGTTCCATTAGGCTATTGAAATCAAGTCATCAGAGAGTCAAAATATTGAACCTTTCCCCAAGGTCACAGACAAGAATACATCAAACAGTTGCAGCCTAGGTCCTCTGTGATGGCAAGAACTGAGTCATAGCTGTCTGTATCTCTCCAGCTTCCAGGATACTGGCCAGTAGGTAGCAAATCCTCTTATAAATCTGCCTTCATTCAGGGTCACAAGGCTGGCCACTGAAACGTATCTGAGACATACAGACTGGAGGAAGGTATCAGGTCTATCTGATGAAGGCTTGCTGGTGCCAAGAGGTGACTTTCCAGGACTTTGCCCTGTGCCCTGTTCTCTCCCGACTCCACATCATACATCCATATGGACAATGGATATTTTCTTAACCTGTTCACACAGACTAAAACAACAGCCTCCACGTTCCCCCACTTGCACCCTTGCTCCCACTTTGCCATTCCCTATGCCTTTGTTGATGTGAGTGCTCATTCTTAGTTAGGTGCAGGTTTTTGTTAAATAACTGGCAGCCCTAGAAGCTGAATGCCCAACAGCAAAAGGAACTTGCCGTCATCACCAACAGGCCAAACTTGACCAATCAAGAAATCCATAAGCTTCCTGTCACAATGAAAACTTCATCTTTAATGATCAAATGAAAATGCAAATTTAAGGAAAACAAATTGGGTTATTTGGAAGATGGTATGTACTCAGAGGATATTAATGTCATTGTGGTTTCCTGAGGAAAGAGCCTCTATTTTGCTTGCAAGCAAAATGTCAATTCTAATTATTCAAACTGACATCCTACAAGAACTTTTATGAAAATCGAGATAGATCCAAAAGAATGGGCAGGAAGCAGAGCACTCATTTTGGAAGATGGGAGAGGTCAGCAACCTGCGGAAAGTCCTGATAAGGAGATTTCTTGAGTGGCTGAATCCAAGCCTCTTGCAAACAGAATTTGTTGAGTGACCTTGGAACAGGCCTATTTCCTCTGATAGCTTATCATCTACAAATTAATGAAGTAACTCCTTTTTTAAGTGAATATCCCTTTGGTAGTACTTAGTACAAGGTAAAGTATGAAGATGAAAAGTGTTTCTGAGATTAACAAATGATATGAAAACTGGATGCATATTTTATTGTAATGATTATTATGAATGTTATTAATGAGTAAGATCTCCTAGCTGATATATCTGTCATCCATTGGCACAATAATTTTCCATGGCAACCAACTACAAAACTCCATTGCCCATAAAAACAAGCTTTCATTTAATTCATGAGTAGATAGGTTGGGCACCTTGAGCTGGGCCCAGTGGAGCAATTCTGGTCTTCTCTAGGATCATGCACAGTTGAAAGGGATAAGTGTCTGTCACCAGGTCTAGAATAACCTCATTGGGAGACTAGAGTATTTGCTCTCTTCTTTATATGTGATTCTTACCTTCCCACAGACTAACCTGGACTTGTGTTCATGGTAATGACAAGGACAAGAGCAAGCCCAGTTTCACAAGCTCCTTCCAAGACTGCTTGCAGCTTATTTGCTGATGTCACATTGGGCACAGCAAGTCACAGGAGGAGTACAGGGGTAGAATGGGATCATACTGTATGTACATGACATGGCAAAGGAGGTAGATACAAATTGGGGCCAACAGAACTATTAGTGTACCATAGGAGGCATGCTATTTTTGTTTGAGAACATTCATTTCTGTTACTTCATTTTTATAGAATATTTTGATTTTATCAAAACTCTTTTGAGTAGTATTTCTCAAACATTTTTTGGGGGGGTGGTAACCAGAGATCGAACTCTGTACCTTCCGCTTGCAAGGCAGGCAGCAGAACTGCTGAGTTAAATCCCCGGCCTTCTCAAGCATTTTTGATTGCAACTTACAGTAAGAAATATATCAAATGAACCCAGTGTGACTCCTTTCATACCAACATTTCACAAGACATTATTTCCTTTAACTACAAAATTTAATTTTTCAAAATTCTGATTGTCCAGAATTTTTTGTTTGTTTGGTATTTTTGAGGCAGGGTCTCTGTATTCCAGGCTGGCCTTGAACTGACTATGGAGCCCAGGCTGACCTGGAACTTGAAGTGATCCTCCTACTTCAGTCTCCTGAGTACTGGAATGACAGTCATACAGCACCTGGCTGGTTGTCTATAATTAATTTCAGGATTCATTAATGAGTCCAAACAAACAGTTTGAAAAATACTGATTTGTGAGGCTTCAATCTTCCTTCATCCCTTTCTTGTTTTAAGAACTAATCTATAAATATCTAGAAGATCCAAAGAATCCAAGTAGAATGTCCAATATGATAATGTTACAATCCAACTGTAGATAATCCCTAGAACCCAGAAATGTGCTCCTGAGGACTCTGAGATGCATCTTCTGGTTATCCTTGGAACTATGGCAACCTCTGGCATCCTAAAGCTAAGAATTGGTAGAAACAAAGAGAGGAGGGTGTTAATATGCACAGAGACATTTTATTAAGTTCTTTAAATTATCAGTATTTTCACAAGGAAACTGAAGCTTAGAGAAAATAAGTTACTTGAAGTCATGCAACATTTGGTAGAGCAGGGATTTAAAGGTCTCAGGTGCCACATATTCCAATAAACATCTCCATGCTTCATCAGAGAAAAGTGTGAGTCAAAGTATTCACAGTAAATAATTCCCACTAATGTATGACATCAACACACATTTAATAGGGAAGTATTCACCAAGAGTAAGACACTGTGCTTTGTGATATATTGAGAAAGATGTATAAGAGGGTGTCCTATGAAATAAATAGTTTTATTAGAAAATATGTGCATGCAGCAGCTGGGGAAACTCATTTAAGGAGTTGTACCTTTAACTTTATAACCTTGTAAATGGGAGAGAGAGTCCCAGATGGAGATTCAAGTTTATTGTTGCAGCAGATTACGGTTTTTGTTTGTTTTTTCAGAAATAACCACCACTTTGGGACACTCGGTTATGCAAATCCAGGCCAGTTATCACCTCTTATTCCTGGGAAAAAACTCAAATGCAGTGAGGTGAACTGAGCTCAAATATTTAATGTCCTATTTTGTTAGGTAAATTTGAGTAGAAGTTTAAAAGGAAGCTGTATATCTATATTATTTGTTCCTTAGAGAGCAATTATTCTTTTAAATACAGATTTACAGTGTTCTGTGCCTCTTCAATATTATGAGTTTCTTGGGGAAGTTTGTGAGTGTATTTATTGTCTAAGTCATTATCCACAGCACTTCCAAAACAGAAATGGACTCAACTGGGTACAGTCTAAACTGAAATGAAACAATGAAGTCCTACACAGGATGATGAAAACCTCAAAACTATGAAAAAATGCACTAATGTCAGACTAGTGTATTGTGGTGTTTTGGAAGTAGGAATCAACAGGATGGGGACTTATCTCCTCAGACTTTTCTGGAAAAAAAAAAACAAAAACAAAACATTTCTCCTGGCATGTGCCCTGGATGGCAGTCATGCTTGCCAAGGAAAATTGGGACTGGGAAGAAGAGCATGGAATTGCTCTCTCTGGGACTCTTAGCCAGGTCTCCAAAGCCCATCAATGAGCAGACAGTCCTGGATGTTAAAAAAGTAAACTGGCAATTGACACATGGCAGTATGGTGGTAGAGGTCACCCAGATGACGTCCTAAGGCTCGGTCTAACTCTGAGAAATATTTGTAAGCTTATGTCTAAGTTAGAATACTCCCTCTTCTGCCTTTTGTTCTTTACATAATGAAAGGAAAGGACCTATCTGATGTATGGTATGGAGTGAGAAAGAAAAGAACTGTGTCTTTGGCCAAGGCCAAAAATAGTAGTGAAAATGGTAGTTGCCAGCAAAGGACAGCTTCTCCAAGCAGAATGGTAAACTCACCAGGCTCACAGCATTGGAGGTGTAATGGTCAGATGAGGAGACCCAACCAGGTTATGGAGGATCTAAACCTAGGAACCAATCTGGTGTGGTCTGAATATCTGTGGTCCCCCTCCCCAATTTATGTGTGAAATCTAATCCTCAATGTGATGATATTGGGCCATGAGACTTTGGGGGAATTGACTGGATCCTGAGGGTACAACCCTGAAGAATTAGACTAGTGCTCCCTTGAAGAAGGTCCAAAGCTACCTTGCCTCTGCCACCAGGTGAGGGCCCAGTTGGAAGTCACCATCTATGAACCAAAGAGCAGGCTCTCACCAGACCCTAAACTTGCTATTGTTTTGATCTTGGACTTCTCAGGCTCCAGAACTCTGAAAAATAAATTTCTGTTATGTATAAGCTACTCAATTTATGGTATTTTCATAGCCCAGCCCAAATGGGCAAAGAAACACCGGCTAGTCTCCTGTAGAAGAAGCTCTCCAGAATGGCCAGGAAATACTTTGAAGAAGGCTAATTTCTGGTAATGAATCTGAGTGGATATAAGGCAATAATTTGGATTCCTCTTTCTGGGAATATGGCAGTACTGAAGATAGTCAGAATCCAAGTAAAAGACATCTTAAATTGCTGGATGAAATTATTTTATTTTATTTTGGGGGAATGAAATAATTTTAAATGCTCACCTGAGCTGAAGACAGTGAAATAATTTCTCATAGGATAAAAGTAGTAAAATGGCATGAATCCACAGCAACATTATCACAATAAATAATAAAACTCTTGCCTTTGTCAGATTAGGAGGAAAAAGGCTCTTCTGAGAATCACTAATCATAAGGTGACCACATAGGATTGGTATGAAATTTATACTACCTGAGTAGCCTGAAAAACCCAATGTGAGAATTGAATGTAAATGATTATATTATAGGCAGCCAAGTTAGATAGAAAGTAATATGTAGTTAGAGACCAATCGGGCCCTCAAGGAAGTCAGCACAAAAAATAAAGACATCAATATTGTGGTTGGAGGCAAATCTGAAGAGAGCCAGGTCTCAATAGCCAGGTTTGCAAGCTAGAGATAAACAGCAGTTTGAGATTATACTATAATTAGCACCACCTGGTCTAATGGGCCCAAATAGGCATTAAATACATAGGTGGGTGACTAGAACATCTGCATCCATACTCTCCTCCCTTTCCAAGTATGGCTTTGCTTTTTCCATGTACCCTTGCTATGTAACTTGTGACTCATTTACCTACTGGATCAATACTAACTAAGCAACTATACTTGTAATTCTATAGGTTGGTTGTACTTTGACCCACGTTGTACCCATTTTGTGACTTTGATGTATGTTACCCCTGACAAAGAGCCTTGATGGTCACCCACTTGATGGAGACCCAGGAGCTATTCTTTTTCTCCCCCTTCTCCCCTCACCCCTTAAGAAAACTCTCCTAACTTCCACCTTTGGTTTGCAACTTCATTCTTGGATGTTGTAAGACCATGAATTTGGCACATTTGACATCTAATAGGTCAAGAGTTACATGTTTCCTATATCAACTACAAGGTAGAGATGACCCAAGATGCCCGGGAAAAGTATTAATCTCTGGGGAAATTAACCTTCACTCAAATATCAAAGAATTCCTACAGATAAAGTTTTAATGAATATAAATTCCCAATTAAAAATCCACAAACATGAGGAAACTAAGCACCATGAGCAAAAGCGAGCAGAAATAACAAATAACAGACCAGATCCACAGGAGTACATACACTGAAACAACTAGATATAAAGTATAAATTAAGTGTGTTCAGGTGTTCAAATAAATGAAAGGGGTTGTTAAAATTATGACCAAGGAACTATAAGGACATTTTTTTAAAAACTAAGAATATATGATATTAAGGAATTACAGTGAGTTTTTCAGGAGTAAGGAAAAGGTAGTGGCCAGGTGTAGTGGTGCATACCAGTAATCCTAGCACTCAGGAGGCTGAGGCAGGAAGATCATCATGAGTTTGATGCCAGACAAGGCTACATAGTGAGTTCAAGGCCAGCCTGAACCACATAGGAAGACCTTGTACCACCCCCCCCCAAAAAAAGAAGGAAGAAAGTTGTCTGTTTAAAGGGGAATCCTTGTCTATTAGAGATGCATATTGAACTATGACAGATAAATGATATGATACTTAGGACTCACTTCAGCTTTTTTGGGAGTAGGAGAGAAAGTGGATAGAGATACAGAGGAAACAAATTAGTTATGAATCATTCATTGTTGAAGGTAGGTAATGAATATATAGGGGCTTACTAAACTATTCTTTTTACTTCGGTGTTAATAGTCAGGGAAGTATTAAGAAAAGCCAAATAGAACTTACCAAAAAAAATTTAAAGTCTTCTAAGTAAAATCAAAGATTCAGTAGGTATGTAACAGATAAAGTTAATAAGAGTATTAGTGAACTGGAAAGTAGACATGAAGTAATTAGCAAGAATGAAGAATACACACAAAAAAAGAGATGAACTCTCTGAGAGTGCAAGGTAGCTGGAAGGTAGACTCGGAAGACTAAATGTATCTAATAAGAGAACAAGAGGGAAATGATAGATAAAATGGGCAAGAGACAATATTTAAGAGATGTTACCAAGAATTCTCCAGGCTTAATTAAATATGAAGATCTCGTATTCAGAAAAGCAAAGAAGCCAAACTCAAATCTAGATATATCATTGTAAACTGCAGATCATAAAGAAAGAATCTTTTTCCTCTGAGAAAGGATGGGATAGTGGATGTCTCAACAGCAGCACTGAAAATCAGGAGATAGCAGCAAAAATATTTTTAACGTTCTGAGAACAATGACTATCAATATAGAAGTGTATACTAAACAAGAGTCAAAAAAGGAAATGAAAAGTCATTTTCACACAGTCAAAACTAATAAAAGTTTACTACCATAATTACAGGATCTTCTGAGGGAGTATACTTCAGATAATGATCCTAGAAATATTGTCTGACATACAAGAAGGAATGTTGAGCAGAGAAGCCATGTGAATCAATGTAAAGAAACACTAGCTATGTAAAATTAAGACGTTGGAACATTCTTCCAGTTACGTAGAAGTAAATCCCCTGACACTGCATAGAAAACAAGTATAAGCTGGGTGAAGAAGGCAGGTCAGCTAGTGACCTTATGAGAACAACATAATGGTGAATTCTTTCCTTTTGGTTTCCAGTATTCCAAAATGTTTACAGGAGAAACTGGCAATCTGAAGTACCAAAAGGTGCAGACAATAAAAACCGGAAACGTGAAGAGAGAAAAGTAGAAGTTACTCAGCTTGAACAATAAAACAAAAACAGGCTGAGAGGAAAACAAGACAGGAACAGAGCCATAGGCCTGTGAGATTATAGTAAAAGATATAACTTGTGGCACAGAAATCCCAGAAGAGGAGAAAGAGGGTGAGTTTGAAAAGTATTCAAAAAAAATAATGGCTGAAATTTCTTCCAATGTGATTTTTAAAACTCAAAAAACAAACAACCCCCCATAAAACTGCATATTCAATATCCAAATAAGATAAACTGAAAGAAATCACACCAAGATACATCAAAGTCAAAATTATGAAAAGTAAGACAAATAATTCTTAAATTGAGAGAAATGATATTTTACTATAGGGAAAAATAATTTGAATTACAGCAGATTTCTCATTAGAAATATGGAGGCACAGTGGTCCACACGTGTAACACCAGTAATCCCAGCTACTTGGAAAGGTAAGGCAGGAGGATCTCAAGTTTGAGAACAAACTGGGCAACTTGGTGAGACTGTGTCTTAAAAAAATAAAATAAAAAGGGCTGGGGACACACCTCAGTGATACAGCACTTGCCTAGCATGCCAAAGGTCCTGAAAGGAGAGAGAGAGGAAGGAAGGAAGTAAAGAAGGAAGGAAGGAAGGAGGGAGGGAGGGAGGGACAGAGGGAAGGAGGGAGGGAAGGAAGGAAGGAAGGGGAAGGAGAGGAGGAGAAGGAGAAGAAAGAGGAAGGAGGAAGAGGAATAGGAGGAGGAGGAAGAGGAGAGATGGGAGAGGAAGGAGAAATGGGGGACAAAAGGAAAAGGTACAACATCTTTCAAAAGTTGAAAGAACTGTCAATCTTCCACTACCAAATCATGATATTTTCGAATGAAACCAAGAGACTCTGTTACATCAGACCTACTAGAAAATAATTAAAGTCCTTTAAAAAGAAATAACAATTAAAGAATCCTGAAAAATCAGAAAAAGAAGAAAAAACAGTGTAAAATTTTGTGATCACTGCCCAAGAAGTATCAGTAGTTATGCAGAGAAAACTAACATTGGTGGCCTCCATGTAAGGGAATCAAGTAGCTGAGAGAATTTTCAGAGTAATTTTTAAATTTTGAATCATCTTAATGTATTCCCAATTTTAATGTAAGTATAAATTAAGAGTTTAATAATAGTAATAATAATATATAATTTCAGAAATTACATATTAATTGCACAAAATGTACCATTAAAACATTGATCATGAATGCCATTATGTGATGATTAATTTTAGGGGTTAGCTTGATTGATTGAGGGATCTTAATACCTGGTAAAGCATTATTTTGGTGCATGTCTGTGAGGAGTTTTCAAAAGAAATAAGCAATTGTATCAGTGGACCAAGTAAGGAAGATCCATCCTCACACAATGTGGATAAGCACCATGATCCTTTGAGGGTCCAGAGAAAATAAAAGGCAGAGGTAAGGTAAATTTGATCTCTTTTGGAAGGGAGTCTCCCTCCTCCTGCTCCCCTAGGACAGTGTAATCCATGTTATTCAGACTTCAGACTCAAAGACTTGCAGGGCGGCCTCCAGGTCTTGGGCCTTCAAACTTGAACCAAACCATGCTGCCAACCTCAGATGGCATATTGTGGGATTTCTCATCCTCGATAATCACTACATCAATTCCTGTAACAAATCCTCTCTCAACTATCTCTCCACCTAAATCTATGTCCTATTAGTTCTTTTTATCTGGAGAACTCTGTGTCATATACTACATATTAACAAGGGCGAATTTACTTAAAGCATTCTATGGTCTTTCTGCTTTAAAAAAAAAAGAGGTATAAATACTGAATGTTTCAAAATTGTTAAATCAATTAACACAAACTTCAGAATGACATGGTCAAGCCCATAAGTTGCTGCTACAATAGAACACTTGAGAAGGGGTGGTTTACAATTAACTGAAATTAATTTTGGTTCATAGTTCTAAAACCTGGGACACTCAGGATCAAGCACCAACCTCTGGCAAGAGCTGTCCTGCTGCATCATCACATGGGAAAAGGTGCAAAGACAAGAAAGAGGAAGAGCATGCAAGCAAACACAAATTCACTTTTATACAAATCTATTCTCACAATAGCTCACCCACTCTTGCAATAATGACATCAAATCCATTCACATGGGAAAGCTCACATGACTTAATCACCTCTTATTTGACACCATCTCCCAACTCTATTACATTTAGGGTTAAATTTGCAATACATGCTTTTTGAGGGAATACATTCAAACTATAGCAAACCCTAATATAATACAAATAAGATGTGTATTTTCCAACTAATGTAGTGGAAAATTGAATGAAAGACAAAGGGCAATTCAATTAAATTAAAAGAGGACATGAGAGGAAAGAAGAAGAGAGGAAAATCAGATAGCACACAATCAAATGGAGCGATGCATCTAAAAATAAATCATATTAAATATTAGTAAATCAGACTTTCCAGGTAAAGAGCAAAGATTGTCAGATTGAATTTAAAAAGAAATTATACCAAAAAAAAGAAATTATACCTTAAGGTGTCCATAGAGGATGCCTAATATAAGAAAACAGAAATGTTGAAAATATAGATATAAAAAAGTAATCTAGCCAAATACTAATGAAACGAAATTTGGCTTAGTTATATTAATATCACATAAACATAGAACTTAAAGGAAAATTTATTACTGGAAACAAAATAAGTCATTATATAATAATAAACCATAATTTAATGAAGTCCTACATGTACATGAGCCCAATAACACAGCTTCAAAAGTAAAAAAATAATAATAAAACTACCAAAAAAGTAAATCTATATTCATATTGGAAAATTTTTACATATCTCTTTTTTGAATTTAATTTTATTAGTACATTTTAGGTATACCATATAATGACATTCATCATTGGAAATTTGCACCTTTACGTAGTCTCTCTTGGTTCTTATTTTCCCCCTTCCCCTGCCCTCCCTTCCATCCCTCCATTCCTCCCTATTTACAAAGACCTTGTTTCCATTTTTTCATTTTCTCATATTAATTCCATTCCCTTCTTTCCTTTCCCTACCCCTCCCACGTCCCCTTCACCTTTGCCCCTTTTCTTCCTATTTCACATTACCTATTATACCTTTTAGTCCTTATTTACACTTTCAGTTTCTCACACTAGAGAAACTATTCGGTATTTACACATGTGTGTCTTATTTATTTCACTTAAGAGTACCACCTCTGGGCCGGGAATTTAGCTCAGTGGTTCTGCTGCCTACCTTGCAAGTGCAAGGTCCCAAGTTCAATACCGGGTACAAAAAAAAAAATGTATCACCTTAATGTGCATCCACTTAGAAATGAATGTCTCTAATTTCTTATTTTTTATGGCTGAGTAGTACTCCATTTTATTAAAAAAAAAAAAAAGAAAAGAAAAAAAAACGTTCTCTTTATCCAGTCTCCAGTTGATGGGCATCTGGGCTGTTTTCAAGTATTAGCTATTACAAACTGTGCCACTATGAACATGGGTGCACATATATCACTGTGGTATGATACTTTTAATTCTTTGGGGAAGATATCCAGCAGGGGAATAGCTGGGTCAAATGGGACTTCCAGTCTTTGAGGTATCTCCATATTGATTTCCAAAGTGGTTGCACCAGTCTACACTCCCTCCAGCAGTGGAGCAGTGTTCCTCTTTCCCCACAGCCCTGCCAGCATTTGCTATTGGTTGATTTCATGATAGCAGCCATTCTTTCTGGGGTGAGGTGGAATCTCAGCATTGTTTTCATTTGTATCTCTTGAATGACCAGTGATGTTGAACATTTTTTCATGTATTTATTTGCTATTTCTACTTCTTTGTGTGAGAAATGTCTGTTCATTTCAGATGCCCATTTTTGGATTGGTTCCTTAAATTTGAGAGGTCTGATTTTTGTTAAGTTCTTTATAGATTCTAGATGATAAGACCTTTGTCTGAGGAACAGGAAATCAAAATTTTGTTGCACATTGTGGGTTGTCCCTTCACTCTGTTGGTGGTTTCTCTTGCTGTGCAGAAGCATTTTAGTAAAAAGAGATCTCACTCGTTGATTGTTTGCACTAGTTCACGGGCAACTGAGGTTTTGTTCATAAAATCTTTTCCTACACCAAAGTCTTCAAGGGTTCTACCTACCCTCTCTTCCAGGTGATTCAGTGTTTCTATTTTAATATATAGATCCTTAATCCACTTCTATTTTAGTTTAGTGCATGGTGAGAGATATAGGTCTAGTTTTAATCTTTGGCAAGTTGAAACCCAATTTTTCCAGCACCATTTATTAAAGAGGCTATCTTTCCTCCAGTGAGGGTGTTTGGCTCCTTTATTGAAGATGAGATGGCTGAGTGTGTCTGGTGTTGTTTCTGCATCTTCTAATCTGTTCCACTGGTCCTCAGGTCTGTGTCTTTGCCAGTACCATGCTGTTTTTATCACAGTAGGTTTGTAGTATAGTTGCAGGTTGGGGATTGTGATACCCCCTGCCATGTCTCTGTTACCTAGAATTGCTTTTGCTACTCTGGGTCTCTTCTTGTTCCAAATGAATTTCTGGATTGTTTTTTCAAGGTTCGTGAAGTATGCTGCTGGAATTTCAATTGGGATTGCATTGAATCTATATAGCAGTTTTGGAAGTGTGGTCATTTTCACTATGTTGATCCTTCCTATCCAGGAGCAAGGGATGTCTTTCCATTTTCTGATATTATCTTCAACCTCTCTTTTTCAGAGTGCTATAGTTTTCTGAGAAGAAGTCTTTGATTTCTTTTGTTAGGATGATTCCTAGGTATTTCAGTTTTTTGGATGCTATTATGAAAGGAATTGATTGCCTTATTTCTCTCTCAGTGAGTCTGTCATTGGTGTAGAGGAAAGCTATTGACTTTTGTGTGCTGATGCTATATCCAGCTACTTGACTGAATTTGGTTATTAAGTCTAGAAGACTTTTGGTGGAGTTCTTGAGGTCTTCTATAGTGAGTATCACGTCATCTGCAAATAATGACAATTTGAATTCTTCATTTCCTGTCTTTATTCCTTTTATTTCTTTCTCTTGTCTAAATGCCATGGCTAATGTTTCCAAAACTATATTGAGCATGAGTGGTGATAATGGACATCCTTGTCTTGTTCCTGATTTGAGTGTGAAGGATTTCAGTTTTTGACCATTTAGTATGATATTGGCTGTTGGCTTTTCATAGATGGCTCTTATCACATTGAGGTAGAGACCATCTATTCCAAATTTTTGTAGGGTTTTTATCATAAATGTGTGTTGGATTTTGTCAAATGCTTTTTCAACATCTTATGAGATGATCATATAGTTTTTGTCCTTGGCTCTATTGATGCAGTTAGTGTATTACATTTATTTATTTATGTATGTTGAACCATCCTTGCTTCTCCAGAATAAATCCCACTTGATCAGGGTGTATGATCTTCTTTTTTTTTTTTTTTTTTTGGTACCGGGGATCGATCTCGGGATCGATCTCAGGTCCTCAGCTTGCAAAGCAGACACCAGAACAACTGAGCTAAATCCCCACTCCTGATCTTCTTGATGATGTTCTTCATTCCATTTGCCAGTATCTTATTAAGGATTTTTGCATCTATGTTCACTAGTGAGATTGGCCTGTAGTTCTCTTTTTCAGTTGGGCCTTTCTCTGCTTTGGGGATCAAGGTGATGCTTGCTTCCAGGAATGAATTCGGGAGTATTGCTTCCCTTTCAATTTCATTGAACAGTTTAAATAGTAGTGGCAGTAGTTCCTCTCTAAATGTCTTGTAGAATTCAGCAGTGAAGCCATCAGGACCCGGGCTTTTCTTAGTTGGTAAGTTTTTAATTATGTTGTCAATTTAATTGATTGACAATGGGTTGTTTAGAATTTTTAGGTCTTCTTCCTTCAACTTTGGTAATTCATACATGTCTAGGAATCTGTCCATTTCTTCTGTGTTTTCCATCTTATTGGTGTATAGGTTCTCAAAGTAGGTATTGATGATCCTCTGGATTTCTGCTGGGTCAGTTGTAATTTCATGCTTTTCATTCCTAATTGCATGGAGTTGGGCCTTTTTGTTTCTTTTTCTGATAAGTTTGGCTAAGGGTTTGTCAATTTTGTTTATTCTTTCAAATAGCCAACTCTTGGTTTCATTAATTTTTTGTATCATTCTCTTAGTCTCCATTGCATTGATTTCTGCTTTGATCTTTATAACTTCCTCCCTTGTATGGGCCTTGGGTTTGTCCTGCTCTTCTTTTTCTACAAGCTTGAGATTCAGCATCAGGTTGTTTAATTGAGCTCACTCCGTTTTCCTAATATATGTATTCACTGCTCTTAATTTTCCTCGCAGGATTGCTTTCATTGTGTCCCATAGATTCTGATATGCTGTATTGTCATTGTCATTTAATTGAAGGAACTGTCTGATTTCTTCTTTGATTTCTTCTGTGACCCATTAGCTATCCAGAAGTGTCTTGTTCAATTTCCATGTATTTATGAAATTTTTTGTGGTTTCTTTTGCTATTGATTTCCAATTTCATCGCACTATGGTCTGATAATATACAGGGGATAATTTCAATTTCTTTGAACTTACTTAAATATGTTCTATGAATGATTATGCAGTCTATTTTGGGGAACAATCCATGTGCAGCTGAAAAGAATGTGTATTCTGATTTAGTGAGGTGGAACACTCTGTAAACATCTGTTAAGTTCATTTGTTCAAGAGTTTGATTGAGGTCTAGTATTTTGTTGCTTATTTTTTGTCTAGTTGATCTATCTATTTGTGATAGTGGGGGATATTGAGGTCCCCCACTACTATTGTATTAGTGCTTATATGATTTTTTCATGTCCATTAGTGTTTATTTTATATACTTGGGTGCACTAGTGTTTGGTGCATGTATGTTTATGATTGTCTTGTTTTCCTCTTGCATTGTTCCCTTTACAAGGAAGTAGTGTCCTTCTTTGTCTCTCTTAGTCAGTGTTGGTTTGAAATCCACTTGATCTGCAAAGAGGACAGCCACTCCTGCTTTTTTTCAGGTTCCTGTTGAGTGAAGTATTGTTTTCCACCCTTCAACTTTCAGTCTATGAATTTCTTTTTGAATTAAGTGTGTTTCTTGTATGCAGCATATTTTTGGATCTTGCTTCTTGACCCATTCTGCCAATTTGTTTCTTTTGACTGGTGAATTGAGGCCATTAATATTGATGGTTATAACTGATGCTTATTCACATATCATTGTCATGACTTTTTCTTTTTGTTGGATTCTCCCCCTTTGCATTTAATTTCTCATTGTGCCCAATGGATTCATTCTGCTGGGCTTCCTGTGGTTGTGATCCTCATTGTCTTTTCCTAGAATATTGTCTAAAATTTTTTGGAGTGCTGGTTTGGTATTCATGAAGTTCCTATTGTGCTCTTTGTCATGAAAGTATCTTATTTCTCCAACAATTTTGAAAGATAGTTTTGCAGGGTACATCAATCTGGGTTGGAGGCTGTTTTCCTTTAGGGCTTGGAATACATCGCTCCAAGTTCTTATTTCCTTGAGGATTTGCTCATTGAGAAGCCTGCTGTGATTCTGATGGGTTTTCCTTTGTAGGTGATTTGTTTCTTTTTCCTAACTGCTTGTACAGTTTTTTCTTCTGTTGGGTTTCTGGAATCTTAACTATTATATGCCAATGTATAGATTTTTTTTGATCATGGCTAGTTGGAGTCCTACATGCCTCACTTACATGTATGTCAAGTTCTTTTCCCCTTCTTGGGAAGTTTTCTGCCATCACTTCTGTGAACAGTTTTTTTTTTTTTATGTCATCTGCACTCTCTCTTGTTTCTTCATTGACTCTGATCAGTCTTATGTTATTCTTCTTTGCATCATCTAGCAGCTGCTGGATTGATTTCTTGTGTTTCCTTTCTGTTTTAAAGAAATTTTTCTTTTCCTGGTCACTAATTGCAATCTTATCTTCTATGTCTGAAACTCAGTCCTCACATTGGCTCATTTTGCTGTGTAGACTTTCAGTGGAGTTTTTAATCTCCTGGAAATCTGTTTGTATCTGTTTTATGGATTCCATTTATTTCCTGCTTTGGGATTCCATCATGTTCCTCAGCTTCTGTATTTTTTTTTATCTGTGTCCTCTCTAGATTTATTAATCATGTCTTGCACTATGGGCACAATCTCTGCTGTTATCTGAGAAGTTATTTCTGATTTCATTTTTTCCAGATCCTCCCTTGTTGCCAGGTCAGGGAGTTCAGTTGGTTGTGTATCATATTGTTCCATCTTGTTTCCCTTTGGGGTTGCTGTAGGTGATCTGGAAGTCTGGTTTGAGGCTTGCTGACCTGTGTTCTCATTTTGATGAAGTGGAGGGTGCTGCAGGAGCTCATTCGACTCACCTCCTCTGTGCTGGGAGTGGTGCTACAGTGGCCTAGAAACCTCCTACTCTGCACTGGGAGCAACAGTATGCCCTACATATCTGTTTTGACCATAGAGAGATGAAACAGACAAAAAGTTTATAAGGTACATAACAAAATCTGAGTAACATAATTAATAAACATTTTTGTGCATTCAACATTTAAGCTCCCAGGAACCATATACAAAAATTAGCTCCCAAAACAGTACAAAGTAAATCTCAAAAACTAAAAAAAAAATTAGTATGATATAGATCTGTTTTGAACACTAAGTAACTAAATAAGAAATTGATAACAAGATCCCTTTGAAAGTCATAACAAGTCCATTTTTGAGTGGACATTTTAAAACATCCTCCTAAATATATCACAGGTCAAAGAAATTTTTGATTACCTTAAAAGAGAAAAAGGGAGGAAGCTAACTTGCTCTGGGGTGATGATTTTACATATGTAGTCTGCAAAACACTCAAGGAATATATCATTTCAAGGCTACACATGTTATTATAGGGATAGATGATCAACAATTTCCAAACTCCTTGATACAAATACCTGTAGAACATAAAAAAAAGAACAAAAAACTGTAGGCTAATCTCATAAATCTAAATAGAGTACTACCAGACAATTGGCAAACCAAAGCCAGAAATGAAAAAAAAATTATCATAACCAAGTTGAGCTTATTCTTTTAATGCAAATGAATCTTAATACTAGAAAATCCAACAAAGTAATTGACCACATTTACCAATAGGAGGAGAAAATTATAGTAAATATCACAATAGTATAATTATTAGTAATGCTTTTGTAAAATTCATTATCAAATTATGGTTACAAAAAGACAATTTGAGTAAAGTAAGAATAGAAGGAATTCCTTTTTATTCCTTAGAATGAAGAAATTCCTGTCATTCCTTAGGATGATAAAGGGTTTAACATGCATATCAACATACACAGAATTTATAGCAAACACCATATTTAACATCAGAACAGTACAGGCTGGGGATTTAGCTCAGTGATGCCATGTCCACCTTGCAAATGCAAGGTCCTGAGTTTGATCCCTGGTACCAAAAAAAAAAGCATTATCAAAATACTAAAAGCATTCCCTTTAAAGTCTGAAATAAAACAAAAATGTCCAGTAACACTACACCTATTAACATTTTATTAGAAATCATATCCAATGTAATAAAACAAAAACAATATACAAAAGATACATGAAATAGAAAAGAGAATACAAAAGTCATTATTTTTTACTTTGGAAACGAAAAGGATTTACACAATTAAGACAGTTTAGCAATGTGGCTGGATATAAATCAGTATACAAAAGATAACTGCATTTTTATTTACCAGAAAAAATAAAATAACACAATTTTTAATAACTACAGAAATATTGAGTATACATCTCATTAATATATGTTCAAACTTTTATGAGAAAATTATACGAGTTTATTGAAAATAAAGAACAGACAAAAGAAATATATAATCTTCATAGATGACAAAACCTGACATCATAAAATGCCCGTCTTTATTAAGGTACAGATAAATTCATGCTATTCTTGAGCAGCAGGAGGCGAAACCACTGAGCTAAATCCCCAGCCCTGTATTCATGCTATTCTAACTGAAATCTCAATGGAATATTTCAGACAATATTACAAGCTGATTTGAAAACTGTATAGGCTTGCAAATGAGAAAATATATAGCAAAGACTTTCATGAAAACTATCAGTACAAGTCTTTTCTACCAAATTTTTGTGTTTTGGGGGTTTGTGAGTGTGTGCATATGTGTATGTGTATGCTGTATGTGTATGCACAGTACTAGGGATTGGACTCAAGGGCTTTGCACTGAATTATAGCCCTAGATCTTCATTTTTTATTTTGAGACAAGGTCTCATAGGGGTTAAGTTGCCAAGGCTAACCTTGAACTTGCAACGCTCCTGGCTCAGTCTTCCAAAGTGCTGGGATTATAAATGTTCGCTACCATACTCAGCTCCAAGTTTTATTTTAAAGCTTTGGAATTTGATAATGAATCCATAAATAGTGCTTAATCGGAAAAAATGAAATTGGACATTTTTCCTCATTTAACACAAAAGTGGAATCTAGTTGAACCAGGCAAGGGATTTCTTAAACAAGATGCAAAAACCGCAAACTATAAAGAAAAATTATAATAGTTTTGATTAAATTAAAATGAAGATCTTATTTTTTAAGACAATGAAAAAATCTATAATATAAGCTACAAACTGGGATAAAATATTTCCCATGTAAATAATCCATAAAGTATTAATATCCAGAATGTGAACATTTTTAAATTACCTATTAAAGTTTATTAAGAAAGGGTATTTATCTTTTTAAATAGAGGATATTTGGAAACCTCTGTAGAGATTATCTACTAAAAACACCGGGTAGGCAGGCTAAGGACTTGAGGGAGTGGAACTCAGGATTGAGAGCTGAGGGAAGTTTCTCCCTATCAGAACTGTATTTGTTCTATCAGTAGCCCTTTAGAAATAGACCTGATCTAGGTCTCAAGTATATCATTTTTCAGAGGAGAAAATCCTGCTTCTCACAAACTATGTTAAAAGATTTTCTTGAAATAAAGAAATTCCATTCAGACAGCTTTATGACTTCCAGGGCTTGTCTATTTGCTTACTTCCATGTAAATAATTTAGTTAGATGCATAGTTTTACAAACACTAATGTAATTTCCATGCTTCTCCATTGCAGTAAAGACCAAGGATCTTAAAATAACATGACTAAGCTCCAAGCTGAAACTTGAACATGGCAAAAACATGTAAATCCTTGGGCTATATCTGACAGCGAGCTAATTAAACAACTCTGGGTTTTCCTTCACAAGAAAAAATGAGCTCTATCTACCTGCTTCACTCAACAGTAATGGAGGAGGAAAGGGCGATATTGAATTGTGATGAAATATTCTGCTAAACATGATATAGTTCCAGAGGCAATCCTTTTTCTCTTCTTATATAGGGCACTAAGATATTTGAGGTATAGCATTTCAAGTGCACTTTTTACAATCAACTTTTTATTTTAGAACACTGTTAGATTTGCAGAAAAAATAACGAAGACAGCAGAGTTTTCATATACTTTCACACAGTTACCCTTATTATTAGTATCTTACATTAGTGTGACACATTTATTACAATTTAAAAACCAAAACTGATCTATTATTAACTAAAGTCCATACTTTATTTAGGTTTCTTCATTTTTCCTTTAATATCCTTTTTTTTTTTCTTTACAAGGGTTTCATCTAGCATCCCACACTACAATCTCATATTGCCTTTAGTTCATCTTGAGTGTGACAGTTCTCAGATTTTCCTTATTTTTCATATGTTGAAAGTTTTGAAGTTCACTGATTAAATGTATTACAGGTTATCTCTGAATTAGAACCTCTTTAATTTTTTATCACAGTTAAACTGGAGTTGTGTGACTTGTGGAAGATGATCACAGAGGAAAATGTCATTGTCATAAAAACTCATTGTTTTAAAATCCCATTTTTTTCCTTAAGGTGGTTGTGAGTACGTAGGTGTCAATATATACAGACAAACAAATTTCAGAGGAGTAAATAAAATATTATCAGAAGTTATCCCAGTAGAGTGAAATTACTGATTATTTGTACTTTCTACTTTATGTTTATCTTTGTTTTCTTAATGTTCTGCAATAGATATATATGTTTTAAATTTGAAAAACAACATATATTTTTGAGTCTGTCTACACAGGTCTAAAAATTGTGGCTAGCTTCTTCATATGTACAAGGTCTTCTGAGTTTTGGTAAAAACATCTGGAAGTATTTGTAGGTCACCCACATTCAAGGGAAGTGACCCTTCCTGAGCAAAGGATAAAGCTGTTCTTGGTCAATCCCCATACCTGAAAGAAGGGCAGAGGAGGAAGTGTGTGTATATGCGGGGGTATAATCCACAGAGTCATTCTTATTTAAAGATGTAAGGGCAGTAATGTCAACAAACCATGGATCTTTTTTCTCTACCTTTCTTTCTCTCTCTACCTATCTATGCCTCTCTCTCCCTGTTTCTTTCATTCATTCATTGGTTTATTCTCTCAATTAGTATTTTTTGAGTTCACTGAAAATATGTGGAAAGCAAAAGACATCCCTAACCTCAAGGCACTTATTTTCCAGGGAGATAGTGCTATATGGAAGCAAATTCTCTGTTTAATGGTGATAAATGTCACAAAAAATAATGCTACAGAATAAAGAGTGGTAGATCTGGATGGAGAAACAAGAATTTGCTATTGTAGAAGACGGAAAACTTTGCCTCTGTCCTTTGGGGTTGGATAATTGAGTCTGTGAAGTAAATGGTCAGCAGACAAATTTAACCAGAGAAAAGGTATACGAATTTATCAGGTGCATGAGGGCATTAGAGGAAAGAAACTTGAATATCCACACCCTCAGCAGGATCTAAAACTTATATACCTGCTTCATTGGAAAGCGGGGATATAAACAACAGAAGGTAGGTAAATGATTTGAGGGAAAATCAATAGGCTCTCAAAAGAACATATGACAGCCTGACACAGTTAGGTGTGGACCTCCGTCTCTTCTCCTGTGGGATGAATTCTTCCTTGGTTGATGAGATTCCCAAAGAGGGCACTTATGCCAATTGAGTTCCTTCTGGATGATCTTTCTTTAGGCAGGTAAGGGAAATTCAGAGACAGCCTCTCCCTGTATTTGCTGTTCTCAAGTTCCTTCAGGTTGAAGTCCAAAGTGGCATGCTGTAGGGTGGCATTTCCTGAACTCCTTCATTATTTTAGAGAAAGTGGTAAAGGAGGGCCTTTCTGATGACAAGCCACTCGAAGAGGGGTTGGAGCTCTGGGCAGAAGAAATGGCAATAACAAAGGCCCTGAAGTAGAATTTGAGGCCTGAGAGGTATCCTGGGAGGTAGAGGCAGTGCCAGGGTAGGCAACATCTTGCAGACCTACATTTACAAGGGCTTTATTCTGTTAGATAGCAAATCATTTGTGGACTTTTAGATGAACAGTGATAAGACCTGACCTAAGTATTTAAAAACCACTTTGCTTCTCTTCAGAGATTTGATTGAGGCTTGAAAGCTGGGGGTAAATGTAAGCAGAGAAACTTGCTTGGAAATGATTGCACTAGTTGGGACAACAGAGGACAATGAAATGTACCAAGATGTGGCAGAGGTGGAAAGATGTAGTGAATTGTACCAATTGTGGTAGAGGTGGAAAGAGGGAGGTAGTTTTCTACCTGCTTGAAAAAGAGACAGGAGGACATATTAAGTAATTAGACATGAAATGTGACTTTTGGGGATTCACATATGTGCAACTATTATGTACTCAAAAAATAATTGCTTTACCCAAATTTCCAACCTTCAGGTTGTTTAGAATTTGGCAAATTCTCATACATAACCTTTCTCTTGAGGAGATAATGGAAAGGAAGTCTTTTCATTTATTATTCTTGTCAGTTCTCTCCTGTCTCTTCCCAAGGCCATCCATACATATCCTAATATACGTATGTCTTTAAGCATGCTTGTAACTTGCTAAATTGTCAATGTCTATTCCATTTCTAATTTATCAAGAGGTATTGACTTCAGGATCTCATTTTGTTTCCTATTTTTTTACTCCATACTATGTTTTTAGGATCTACTCATCTTGATATGTGTACCTAAGCTAGTCCATCTCTGTTGTTTACTGTGCAGTACTCTACAATATATATAACCCTACTTATGGATACAAATTCTTGCTATTGCAACATCACTTTTAGGAATATCCTTGCACAGACTACAAATGGATCTGTCAGCAGATTCTCCGGGATAAGATGACTGTGGCTTCCTATTCACATTCTTTACTTTTTTGACTGGGAGAGTTGTTTGTATTGTTTGTCATCCATCTGTTAACTTAATCTTTAATTGAAAGAAAATCTTTAACTTCAATGGAGCCAGATTATCTATATAGCCAGATAATCTATATCTTTTTATAATTCTTGAAGTGTACAGAGTTCAGAAAAACCTCAAGAAAGAACTTGGAATCAAGCAGATTTAAAAAAACAGTATGAAACAGTATGTCTAGTACTGGCAGGCTGTACTTCTGTTGAATGGGGTTTACATCAGTGTTGTAAGTTTCATCCAGTTAGGAAGTGATTTCCAGCCCTATTTAGCTTTCTCCCTGTCCATGCTCTTTCTCTTGAAGAGTCCTACAGTCCTCTCCCTTCTTTGAGTAATTGAGAAAATTGCATTTCTCAAACTATAGCCTCCACCCCTTTCTAAATTCCATACTTATATTTTTAACCACCTGGTTTAGGATGCAGTAGAAAGGTGTGAGTTTCATCCACCTGTCATTTCCTCTTCCTTCTTCCGACAGAATAGAATTATAATATAAACACATATCAAATTAATTTCATGACAGTCTTGTTCTTTTACTTTACAAATAGGAAGTGTTTTAAAATTAAAACTAACCTTATTTAAACAAATCCTATGGAGTAAACACTTATTATTCCCATTTTATAGTTGAGAAACCTAAGGCTCAGAGAAATTAAGTGATTCATTCAAGATAATACAGTAAGTGGTGGATTCAGAACATCCCTTTTGTCTGTGGGGAACCTGTCTATATTTTGGGAATGGAGTTCACACCATAACAACCCCACCCCATGGGGTGAGTGGTGATTCAAGCATCCTGGCCCATGATTGGTTCAAGGATAGGCATGTGATTCAAATCTGACCAATCAGAGTCCTTCATGAAGCTTTTCTGTCAAGCCCTGGAGAAATGATCTACTTCTGCTATTGATTCTAAGATGATGTTTTGAGTCTTGGACTGCCAGGGCCTAGTATCTCTTCATATAAAAGAACCTGACAAGATATAAAAATATGGATACCTGATGACATCATTTGAGTCCCTGGATTAAACCACACCAGAAGCCAATTATGAACCTGAATGTTTCAGTTTTGTGAGCTCATGAATTTCTTCTTTTCCTTAACTTGGTTTTAGTTAGGTTTCCTTTCCATGTGTTCAAAAAAGTTCTGACTATTCTTGATAACCTGTAAGTCCTGCTGTTAGATTGCTGCTTGCGAGTGACCATTTAAATGACCTTTCTCTAATGAGGGAAACTCCCACAAGAGACTCCCTCTTTATGAATTCAGCCTCATGAATATGGTATTCAGAATCCAAATTCCTAGCCAACCATGATATAGGCATGTGAGCCATGTTTAACAACCACCCAACTGTCGGTACTGGCCTCAACCTATGCATGCAGCTTCTATCTTTGTTGCTGCAGATGGCATCCAGCGTCCAGCTTCCAGGAATGGCAGAGGTTACAAAGATAAGTTCTTAACTCAGAAGTAACACTGGGCTGGGGCCATAGGAGCTGTGGTAAGGTCAAGTTCCTTTCATTTCCTATTTGGTAGCAGCAACAACTGCAAATGTAGCTACATCACCAGATTACAATCTGCAATACATGAGAGGCATTATTCCATGTCAACATATCTTCTCTCATTCTTTGTCATCATTCTTAGTGTCTAATGACTGCAGGGATCCCCTTGTTTGTATGAACCATAATAAAACAATTTATCATTTTGGACTTTAAAGTTAGCTCCAGTGAGTGTGTGTGTGTGTGTGTGTGTGTGTGTGTGTGTGTGTGTTGTCATATACAGGCATTACATATACAATGTATTTATGTATGTATTATGCTACTATTTATGCAGTGTTATATATTGATTACATTTAATATTGCAATAAGCAGTCTTCTTAGAGAAAGACCCTTGACTTTGTATCTCCACTCACTTGATTGGAACCTTCTCTTACTTTTTATTCTCCCCAGGAAATTCCCCGATTCATACACCATTTCCCTAAATCCCTGGACCAAAGCCAACAAAAGATAAAAGTATGCCAAATTGTCCTTGTGGTCTATTAAGGGTTTGGGAGATTTGTTTGTTTATTTGCATGCTTGTGTGTGTGCATATTTATTTACTTTGCTAGATTTGTGAGAACAAAATTCATTACATTTGCAGCCTGGCTTTCTACATTATGTTTTTAGGGCCAAACAAGAAGTTTTCTCAAGTGAGTTTATAAAAAGCTGCCTTACATTTGCACATGGTGACATATTCCAGGTAATTAAGTATAATGATCCATGCACTATGAGAGAACCCTGAATTGATGAAGAATAAGATCTGGCAAAGAAGAAATCTCTGCAGCTACTGAGAACTGGGTTTGATGAGTAAGCGCTGCAGATTCCCTATTTGGTGGCTAACAGAAAATCCCACTTGGTATTGAAAATTTCCCTCCAGGCTAGGTGAGAAGACACCATTCTCTCAGTGATTAGTAAACATGTGTTTCCAGTTTGGGGTATCTTGTAGTTAATTGTCCCTTTTGTCAAAGGGATAGCTTTTCTAGTCCCTCCCCAGGAATTTATCATCCTCTCAAAGATGCCTCCATATAAATAATAGAATAATTGTAAAAATGAACAAACACACTCCTCTGCATTTGAATGGTTGCCATGGCAACGAGTGAATCACCAGTGCAAATTTCCTATGAGCCAGCCTCTCATCGAAGGACCCAACTCCCTCTCTTAACTCTATCTTGGCAGCTGAGCCTATGAGTTCCTCTCTTCATAGAGTTAGAGGACCCTCAAACCTGTAGGAGAGGAGATGCCCACCTTCTAAATCACAAGTCTCTCAACATCTCTCTCTGTAATCCCACTCCAATTGCACTCTCAATAAGTTTCCTAATGGAGCCAGCAGAGAAGTGACTCATACCAGCCCTAAGTGTTCATTAAAAATATTGATACTAATGAACTAAGATAATTTATTTGAAACATGCATTTAAAAAAGGCTCTTCTTTCTGTTTTTAGTTTGGTGAACTATTTTCCCTTGAAGCAACATAGGAAGCTCTCCAAGGGAGTTGTCATAATGTATTACATATTGGGGGACTGGTTTCATTGTCTAGCTTTATGCTAGTATACATTTCTCATTTTTCTCGTCTTCCTTCTCTATAAGTTGATGACTGTTTGCTTCCATGTGAGCATAAATGGCCAGAAAATAAAAAGAAATCAGGACTATTAGGATTCACAACTGAAATATATCCTAAAATCCAGGGACAGAAAAATCCTTGGCAAAGTCAACAACAAATACAGGAGATTTGGGGGTTCTTCTTTTGGATAACTGCACAAGGGAATCCATGCATATTAGGACCCCAGATTCTCTGATCCAAATTGGACTATGATTCCAGCCAGCTCAGAGTCCTCCTCCTTCCATCCCATTCCCATCCTTAAGGCTTTTAGTGATAAATTGTGTCCATACGTGTAAGACTCTTGCCCGGTTGCAAACAAGTGCTGAATCTGCATCACCTATCTGCCAGCACCAAGGGGAAGGAGGGAGCTCATTCTCTAAGCTTTTGAGAACCTTTGAGGACCTCTTTGAATATGATGAAGGCCAAAGACTGCACACACACACACACACACACACACACACACACACACACACACACGATTACTGGTGAGTTTTGGATCTCCAACTGAAGCTTGGGATAAGAATTGCAGAGCAAAATGTTTTAGTCAAGTTGAAGGGGCATAACTCCAGGTCTGGCATCCAGTTCTTTGTCCTAACATAATTTCACCCCAAGTGCTGATTAAACACTTACTTTATGCCTACGTATTCTATCGTGGGCTAGACACTTTGAAATGGAAAACAAAACAAAGATACAATTCTTGTTCTGGATGATTTTAAAAGTTAATAGGAGGGATGTAGGAAGACACATATATGAACAAGCAAATACTATAGAAGCAATCCAGAAAAGTAAAGGAAAAAAGGTAAATCTCACCCCTACTCACCCACCTACACACCGGGCAGGAAGGGAGACAAAGAGGGAAGGCATTTTCAGACTAAAATTAGTCACAGAAGACTTCAAAGAAGCACTTCTTGCATGAAAATCCAGCTCCTGACCACAATGGGAAGAAAATTGGAAACTTTGAAAGAAGATGGGCTCTCTGAGATTAATAGTGTGATGAGTATACTTGCTGCTTTATTAATGCTGGAGTTAATTTTTCCCACATCTGGAACTGGGAAGGAGAAAGGATCAACAGTTTATAGGAAACAAGGCACTTCTCTCCTTGCCTGAAAGTGGTGTGGTTCTGTGTATTTTCTCAGTTTTTAAAATAGTTGTGGAAAACCAGCAGTGCCAAGAAGCCATTTCCTTGTCCCCCGCACAGGGTGCCTGAAGTCAGAACTGCTCTGTTATGGGAAGAGTTCATGGAAGTGTTTCTTAGGCAGAGAGAAAAAATAACAAAGGGGGCTTTTTCAATTTAAAATATTTATATGAACAGGAATACTGTGCTCCATCAATCAAAAGTTTTGCTAAACTGCAAATCCGGCAACCTTACTTGGGGCTGTGCCTCAGTTGAGCAGCTGAGCTATGGAAGATCAAGTTTACAATAAAAATCCACAACCAGCACTTGATTATCCATATGTATGGGTCCCAAGAACGAGGGTCCTGCATGTGAAATGTGTGCCATTGGCTTTCCAAAACAACAGGAAAGGATGTATATTTTAGATAGCCTGCTCTGGATTCTATCATTTTTTAAAAAAAGATCTTAATACAACTGTCTGAACAGACCCAATGATTTAGACAAATTTAATCAGGGCTGTAAAAAGAAATCATTGCATTTGGTAATTTTACTCTAAGTTTGCATTTCTAAAGTGCAGAAAATGACATTTAATAAACATCAAGTTTTCATGGAAATAGAAGGAAGAATGTACCTAATTATAAGTCCTCTGTGGTGATTACTTGGTTCCAAACTGTGTAGATTACAGTACTCTTAATAGCTACAGAAAGAACCTAAAATATCACATGGTAGCAAAGTGGGAACATGAACAACATTATTAAAGCTTGAATAATTTTATAATAATGGTGATGGGAACATTATTGATTAGTGAGAGCATTATAGATTGGGAAGGAAATTATTCCTTGGTATTGTGTGAATGTGCCTATTTGTTTTGTGTTTGATTTAAAAAGTGTTTGGGATTATCTGCTAATTGTTTGGAAAAGGGAAGTGGGAAACAGCCAGAAGACCATCCTGGGATGAGGCTACAAGCAGATTTCCACCTCTACTGCTCATCAGGCTCACTGTAACACCCAGCTTGTGGATTAAGTACCCCTTCGTGAACTTCTTTCTAGCACAACCCTCTGGAGCAGCTGGCACTACTATTCCATTAAAGTCATTTTTGAAAGTATACAATCCAATTCCCTTGGCTGTCTGCTCCCCTTGGCCCCTGGAATGGGAACAGAACCCAGGACCTCACACATGTGAGGTAAGTGCCCTTGCTATTTTAAACTGGTCTTTACTTTCTATCTCTTGACTTCTTATATCCCTTCCATCCACCTCAAAGACAAGTCATCTGCCCACTGTTCATTCTCATTCTTCTTGATTTATCCTATCTTAGTTTGATCTCAACCATTTCTTACAGGTCAACATTTCCAAAACTCTACCTCTGCCTAGATATTTCCTTTGATTCTAGGTCCAAACTTCTATGCTTCACATGACACATTTCCATGTAAATGACCCCTGGCTACTCCAATTCAGCACAGCTACCATAGAATCATTATCTCCACCCCAAAAATCCATGTTCCCTGTATATTTTCTTCCTTATTAATATCACCATCATCCATTTATTCATCCAACAAATGCTTATTGAGCACTTACTACATGCCAGGCACCCTCCTAGGTGCTTGAGATCCAGCACCATACAAAGCCAAGCTCCTGGCCTCTTGAAGCTCACATTCTAGTGGAGCAATTCAAGTAACACAAGCCAGAAGCCTTGGAGTCCGTCCCCACCTCTCTCCCTCTACCATTAAGGTCTATGGTATTTTTATCTCTATGTTACATCTTACAACAGACCCATAACTGCTTCCTATTTTCTGACTCTTCCCACTGATTCAGCCCATCCTGTACTTTAGGACAAGAGTGAGCTTTTTAAATTGCCAGGTGGCTCAAGCTTCATTGGTTTCTCATTGCCCATGGGACAAGACAAATATGTAGTGCAGCTTGGTGCAGCCTGGAATCCCTCTTCCCACTGCACATGGCCAGGTTGCTCAGCCCACTATGTACTTCTCCCCAGGCACCAAGTCCTTCCCTACTTCTGTGTCTCCTATGGAACAGGGACAGTGCCCCTCACAATCTTCATCTTTGCTAAGAAATAATCACAGTAATAGTTACTGTGTACTAAGTTTATAAACTGCTCATGTATTTACTGGAGACAGTATTAAGCATTTTACATACATTATTTAAACCTCTAAAACAATTCTGGAAGGGAGGTCCTATAATTGGTACCTGAGTTTTACAACAGAAGAAAAAGATACTGAAAGATATGAAATAAGTTGTTACCAGCTAAGGGTTCTTCTAAATTCCTGGCTATCTGCTCAAACCTGAATCCATCCCCACCTCAGTTGCTTGCACATATTGGAATTCACTTAATTTTTGCTTTCTTATATCTGCATCTTTTGTTAGAAGCTGCCAATAAACAGCTTAGGAAGTGGATGAATAAATAAATTACCATGAAAATAATTATAATAAATAGGCATGTCTTGACATACTCTCTTCAGATTTCAGAACTACATTTCTTTTGAGGTTGGTGTAAAATTTCCTTTTCAACCTTTCTTCCCTTATTTTCTTATTTTTGAGCATGACTTGGGAGGTTTCAATGATCAGAACTCATAGAATGGAGATAAAGTCGTACAGGCTATCTTGAAGGGAGAGGAGGAAGATTGTCCCATCTGTCCCCAAGGAGCAAAGGAGCCCTGCAGGCCTCATGGCCCTCACCAATTTTGTCTCCTTGGCTTGGCATCTTTCCTCATTTCAGTTTGTCTGAGTAACCATTACTATGGGCAAAGATGACAAAAAAATATACATATATATATTATATATAATATATATATTATATATATATTGTTCTACAAACCGAAATCTCACTAATAACATTCAGAAAGATGGTCTGGGAAAGTAGTTAGGGTGGGAAAAAAGACTTAACAGCTCCAAGTCATAGATTTCCTGTGATAATCTCAAATATTTTGTCTCATTTCACTCTCCTCAACCCAGTGTCCTATCTAAGCAGGAGGGAGATGCCCCTTTCTAGTGAGCAGGCCAGAGGGCAGGGAGTCTTCCTCCCTTTCCCTTTCAGACAGTGTCTGGCACCCTGATAGATGTGGTGGGGGGATCCAGGCTGATGGTCTGGCTGATGAGGGTCCACACTGCTGGGCCAGGGCATACCTGGGACATAGCACTAGACACTGAAGAGATTGTTGCCCCATGCCAGGGTGAGTTTAATCCTGTAAAGACCAAGGTCTATTCCTCCCTCTTGGACTGAAAAATCATCACAAACTAAGATGGAGCTTGAAAGAGTTGTCTCTGTCCTTGTTCCCTTGACTTAGGGTGTGTGGGGAGGGTCTTGTCCCAGAGAGATCTCCCTATCCTATCTATCTGGGATGGAGATGAATCTTAACAAGTGTGGGAGGACCAAGTTTCAGGGAGTGGCCTTGTCCCTGCCTCTGATCAGGAAGGAGAGGAGGTAGAGTCAATCCTGGCTTGCAAACCAGGGGTCAGAGATCATCCAGGAAGTGTGAGAACATGTGCAAGTTCTGGTCTGTGGCATGCCTAAGCCACCCCAGAAGCTTCATACAGGACCCCAAGTTTATTTAAGTGACCCTTCCAATGTCTCTGAGGCACAGGCCTCCATCTTCTTGAGAATGTCAGCCCACAAAGTGGACGGAGTAAAACACTCAGATTCCCTCAACTCAGAGCCTCATTCTTACCCATGCTAACCCTGCAGCCCCAATTTAAAGAAGAAAGAAGGTGCCTTTTGGTTTTGAAGGTGTGTGAGTAACCAAGGTAGGTAATGAGAAGGGTTTCTGAGGAGGCTTTCCCTTCCATCCCTGTGAGCAAGCCCTGGGGCACCATTGGGCCCCCTGCCTTCCCTCTGGGCCACCTCCTGAGCAGTTGGTCCAGCTTTCAGTGAGGACATACAGACCTCAGGGGGCAAGTGGGTATAGTACAGGCTCGCTTGCCCCAGAGCAATGGGTCTCCACTCAAGCTGCCTCCATAATCATCTTGTCTACCTCAACCTTCATGGAGGGATTCAAGGAGGTACAGGAGAGGCAATGGGTGTGGGCACAGATATGTGCCTTCACTACTGCTGGGAGGGCAGGCAGGTTTGGGCAGTGCTTGGATGTGAAGAGAAGTCCTATTTTCCTCAGGTGCTTTACAGGTTTCCAAGTTGTCTCTTTTCATCCTTATTTTGATACCCCCATTTCATGGATTGGGGAATGAAAGCTTTACACAGTCTAGCTTCCAGTGTTTGACAGACTTCCACAACACTGTAGACCCCATTTCTCCATCTGACACTAAGTGGCTCTTCGACATGGGCTGGCCTCTATCCCATGGGGAATGTTTCAGAGAGTGAGACTCACTCAGACCATGTGGTGTCATTATTTCCATCACAGTTGTTGGCTTAACCTTAGAAATGATATCCTGTGAGTCCATCTTCCTGTGACAGGCAAGCCCTATGCCAGGCTTCCCAGAACTTTTTCTCAAGGAGGGCCTCTTCTGAGGCCAAGCAGGGAATCTTACAAGTCCTTGATGCTCCATGTCAGTTTATCAATTCATAAGAAGTCTCAAGCCAGGGAACAGAGAGGCAAACTCTCTGACTTTCAGGAAAGGGATGAGCAAAGAAAGAAAGAGAAAAAGACCAGTGACTGTGGCAACAAGAAGCATCCACAAAAATTTACGTCAGATTTTGAAAGAACAACTCAAGAATGTGTAGTTAAAATAAACACAAACCTGGTAATATTTTGGTCCTGCAAGACATGTTTGGGGCTACAGAGGTCAGGGAAGAGACTGTTAACATAACTGGGAAATCTTCATCTATGTTTTCTGATCATTTTCTGCCTCAAATGGCGGCTGTGTATACATAAGCAGACGGTTTCAGGGCCTCCTTGGCTTGATTAAATGCCTCGCTGATAGAAACCTTCCATTACCCTCACATTTGTGGAGGCCCTGCCAGGAGTCAGGGTTGCCTTGGGCCCTGGGAGAATGAGACTCGACATTACATTTCTTTCTTTTTTTTTTTTGCTTCAATCTTATATGGATATCATGATGTTGATTTTTAATATAGATCTTTTTATGATGAGTTTGAGGATGGCAGAATAACATTTATGGGGACAAACCTGGTTACTATGTATGTAATTCATTGGCTTTTAAAATGTAAAAATTTGATTATCTGCCTAGTGTGGGGACTTCTTTTTTATTGCACATCCAAGTTTGTTTATGAAATCCTCCAGCATCAGATAATATTGCTGTCTGATAAGAACAGGGAATGTTTATGTGACCTTGTGGTGATGGTGATTGTGGTTTGAGGGTCTCCTCTCTTGAGCTCTGTATGTCTACAAGACATTTAATTACTCTATGTCAAGATAGTGTAATCTGGTTATGTACAGAAAAGGCTTAGCAGCCTCATAAGCACAGTGAACTAAAAAGAAGGGTGCTGGTGTCTCTTTTACGAAACCAAGAAATCCTATGTCACCACACCCCAAAGAAGGCCCTACCCCTCCCTGCACCATATAGGCAGGGTGCCATAGAGCAGGGCATTGTCCAAATGGGCAAACCCGTTTTCTGACAGATTCTCATGGTGGAAGCTGTCAACAGAGTTTCCAAGGCCTACAAGGCAACAGCGCAGGAAGTCCTAGCCAAGAAACAGCTTTGGAGAAGTTTTGTCCTAAGCTTTGACCCCTCTAATAAAATGTCAGGCACTACTAATTGGACACTCTCACTGTTCCTCCAGCCCTGTGTTCAATGCTTTGCCCGCATCACCTTATCTAATCCTCACAGAAACCCTTATGGAAGGGAAACTGAGGTTTGTACAGGTTAAGTAGCTTACTTAAGGTTGTACAGCACCTGTGCTTCTAATTAACTCTTCTCTAACCCAGTCTCATAATGCTGAATAACAACCTGGCTGTGTGCCCTCTTCCAGCCCATGGTGTCCGTTATCAAATTCATTCTTTTCTCTCAATTTGGCAATTTTATATGACTTCTGCATGGTGACAACCATTTCCCCCATCATCACCTGACTTCAAGCCCTTACCAAAATCTGGAATTTTGCAGTTGCCTACTTGTCAATTTCCTCATCACTGGCCACCTTGCCCTAAGCCGGGGTGTGTTTGATCTTCCTAACATGCATAACTATATCCTCTTCCCACCAAACTGTCATCTTACACAGCCAGTAAGTGATAAGACAGACACAGGCTTAACACCAGACAGCCCTGGGTCTGACTTTCGGCCCTGCCTCTCATTTCCAGGATAACTCTCCTCCTCCACTTCCTCATCTATAAATAGGGCTATCCTTCCTCACTTCCAATAGTTGGTACAAAGATAATATACAACAGGCATCTAAGATAGGCCTTGGCCCTTAAATGGTCATTCCTTCATAAAAATATGACTTAGCATCTTTTCCAAGGCCTGCATTGCTCCTTGCAAAAATTCTACACTGAGAGCTACATTTTTCTGCAATATGTTTCCCACCTATCTTTCTAACTAGCATTCAACTATAGCAAGCCCCATTCTTGCTAAATGATACTTGAGCCTTTCATTTTCCTTCCTAAGCACTTTAGTACATGCTATTTCACATACCATCTCTTTTTTCCACCAACCAAAAACCTAGAGTTCACCTCCCCTACTTCCACCCCTGGACTTCTCTGGCCAGGAGAAATTTCTTTTCCCCCCTCAGATGCCATAGGGCACGTCTGAGTCCACCCTTTAGACATTGATCATTGCTTTTTTTTCTGTACTGGAAATTGAACCCAAAGCCACCTATATTTTGAATTTAGTATTTTTTCCTGCATTTCTGTCTAAGCTCTCTAAATATTTTATGAGCACTTTGAGGCATGACCCAGCCCTCCTTCTTTCTCTGTTCCCAGGATCATTCACCCTGTTTTCTTACACTGAATTAGTGTCCAATAAGCACCTGTGGTTGAAAGGCTGACTTTTGCTCAACATGAATCTTATCAAGTGCAAGGATGTATGTCTCGGGTGTCTCTCTCTCCTGTCAGCTGTGTTAATCTGCATGTGTCTCCCTAGTCTCCAAGCGTGCTTTGAGGGCAAGATGATGTCTGCTGCTTGGTTGGTCCATCACACAGACAGATAGATATTTAAATAAATGATGGGTTGATGACGACAGCCTTCACAAGGAATTTAAAAATGATGATCTATTACTTCCCTGGTTCTCATCTCCCAAATAACATGTTTACAATCCCTGCCAGACCACAGGTAATGAATTTCTTCAGTGTCCAAAACCATGTTGTGGGAATTAATCAACTCTGTTCTTCTTCTGGGCTCGATGGAACTCTGTTAGAAGATCAGAAATAATATCTGCTTTCTCTACTGTCTTCTGCTGTCCTTTAGCTCTCCTGCCAGATTGTAAGTAACTTGAGGACCAAGCTCAGAGCTTCTGGATCATCCTGTCTTTCCTGGTGCACAGCTCAGTGCTCTGCGTTTGGTTGGTGTCCTGTGGTTGTCATCTTAGACAAATGTGGTCAGTTCTCTGCCTTCCTGGAACTGCAACGTCAGCTTCCTTGGGCATGGATGTGGCATGTGACAAGTGTGCTCAGCAAGTGGTGGGCAGAGTCACAGGTGCCACCTCCAGAATGAGGCATCTGATTGCTAAATTAAAACAATCCACAGATCTTTTTACCCTCGGACCACGGACAGCATTTCAGAGGATAGCTCTCACATCACTCCTGGATCACCAAGGACTCTTAAGGAGCAGAACCCCCCTTGCCAACCCTTGGTAGGAACATAACATGAACAAGAAATAAAACTTTAATGTCTCAAGCTACTGAGAGTTGGACATCATTTGTAATTTTGGTCTAACCTGACCTACCTCCACTGATCTCCTCCAAAAGGTTTATTAAATGGAGGAAGAGAGACATTTGGGGCATTAACACAGAAGGTTATTTATTTTAAAGTCTTTTATAATATTTTAGGAGACAATATTAAAGAGGATATTTTCTTCAATGCTTGCTTCTTTTCAAAGCTGGTTTTCTTGTTGTTGATGTTGTTTTTCAGTACTGGGGATTGAACCCTGTACTGGCTTTTACACTGAGCTACAAACCCAGACTTTTTGTTTTTTATTTTGAGACAGGGTCTTATTAAATTGACCATACTGGATTCAAACTGGCAATCCTCCTGCCTCTGCCTCCTAGAGTTCTGAGATTACAGGTGTGTGCCACCACACCCATCCAGAGCTGGCACTAAAATACCATACCGACTTCCTACACTGAATGTAATCATTATGTACTGCAAACACGTACTAATAAAAAAGAAAGAAAATAACTATACCACAAAGTCAAGTAGTTAAACAACTAGTCTCTGAGTAATAAACATCAAATAATAATTAAGATTCATTGTTGTTGTTTACTGAGTATTCACTCGATCCCAAGCACTGTACTAGCTGTGTTGTATAGTTACTTTATTTAATTTCTCCCTGACTTAGGTGTGCAGCCAGCTCCTATTCTGCAGATGATGACTCAGAGGGAGAGAAACCTATCACTTGCTCCAGGATGCACAAGATTTCCATTCTTGCTGAAAACATCCACAATGTGTCTCCAGCCGAGAACACGGAGCTGAGCAGTGAGGTTGATGCAAGGTGAAGAACTCTATTGAATAATTTAGCTCTAAATATGGTGTCAATAAATTTATCCCAACAAGCAATCCATAGCAAAGCCCACCTTTGTGTCACTATGACTTCTGTGTCCATGGGCTTCCTGGGCAGAAAGATTCCAAGCTAAGACATTAAGGACCAGCAAATGTTAATCAAGGAAAAGGAGAAGGAGGTGGAGCAGGAGTAGAGTGGAGAGTAGAGTGCCAGGATGGGCACATACACAAGGGCAGAGATGAGGGCACACTGGTATGTACTGCCACTGAGATCTGAGGGCAACATGAGGGAGGCATTAGAACAACAGCCAAATGCA
Source organism: Heterocephalus glaber (assembly GCF_053883595.1). NCBI lineage: Eukaryota > Metazoa > Chordata > Mammalia > Rodentia > Bathyergidae > Heterocephalus > Heterocephalus glaber. The sequence goes on along the minus strand of NW_028258325.1, from coordinate 44,211,954 downwards.
GTCTGTACTTCAGTGGTAATGAACTATTAGATCATAGTATAAAAAGTTTGTTGAATTATATTATGTACCTCATACGCGTTAATTTATTCATCTCTACAACAGCACTTCGTAAAATAAGTACTATCATTTATATCTATTTTGAAGGTGTATAACTAAGGCACAGGAAGATTAAGTTATTTTCCCAAGGTCACACGGTTTTGTAAATGATGAAAGTAGGAGCTGAACTCAGAGCCCATACGGCCATATGCTCTGAGTTCTAAAATAAGATGAAAATTCTGGGGGTTTTTGTTGTTTTGTTTTGCTGCTGGTGAATCCCCAATGTTTAAAACTATCCTTAGCTCATAAGCAGTTGTTCAATGAATTAATTAAACGATGTTCAATTAGAATATTGTAGGTTTGCTCCCTTAAAATTTTCAGTTTTGCCTGGCATGGTGGCTCATGCCTGTAATTCCAGCACTCAGGAAGCTGAGGCATGAGTTCGAGATCAGCCTGGATTGCATAGTGAGACCCTGTCTCAAAAAGCAAAAAAAATCAAAAAAGCTTTCACAGTTTCTTGAGCTAGTGATATAGCTCAGTGGTAGAGCAATTGCCTAGCATTCAGGAAGCTTTAATTCCTAGCACAGAAGAAAAAAAATCTACAATGTTATCTTTAGAGTTTCTTATAACTGTAAATCTGCCCAAAAGCACCACTTGTTCTTGTCAATCACTGGTGGATTTCATATTACATCTCGTCTCTAAAATGTAATTCCAAGCAGGGCATGGTGCCACACACCTGTGATTCCAGAACCCTCAGAGGTTAAGTAAGCCAAGAGAGTTTCAAGTTTGAGCCCCAGCTGGGTAATTTAGCTACTTAGTGAGATTCTGTCACAAAAATAAATAATAAATTGAAAAAGAACTGGGAATGCACCTCAGTGTGAAGGCCCTGAGAGCCATTGCCAATACTGCAAAAAAAAGTAATCCCATTCCATTCAATCCAGCAAAGATTCACTGAGCCCCTAGTATGTGCCAGGGTTTCAAAGGCTATGCTCAGATATCAAGACTGGTGTTCAGAGTCCACCAACAGAGCACATGTGTGAGCAAACACACTCACAGGCATTTACAAAAATCTCGGGGCCACAGATGAGCGTGCATTAATTCCCTCAAAGTGGCTTGTCCTGGAGGGAGGACAAATTGGAGGAGGCCAGGCCCAGAACACACAGAATGGCATTCCAGTGGAGGAACAGCATTGGCAAAGATATGTGCTATGAAATGCACGAGTTTCAAGGAGTCAAGCACAACACGAGGACAAGTGAGCAGCCAACAGGAGATAGGGAAAGCATGAGAGATGGCTCTGTGAGGGGCTTGAGTGCTGTGACCTTTGTGCTTTCCCTGTGAGTGCTGGGAGCCATCAGAAGTTTTTAAGCAGTGAGATGACACGATGAGATCTGACTTCTTCAGAGGAGCTATATTTGGAAATAAAGGTTTTTGAAATGACTATTTCTATTCAACTACCCTTTTTTTAATCTCCTTAGGAGACCGGAAGGGACTGACAGGCACTGTCAGCAGATCTGAATGAGGCAGCACCTATGGCCGATTATAGGACTTCTGGCCATTTCTGGTAGTTTCTTAATCTTGTGGGGAAGCTGAACAGCCTGTGTCTTTTGTCATTCACCCTGTTTTCTAATCCCCACTTTGGTGTCTGCTTCTGCACCTCCCTTTAATCTTGTGAAAGATTTATGGCCCCAGCACTTCTGCATGTGATGAGCTCATCTGATGTCAGTTACCATAGATCGGGCTGGCAGAGATAGTTAGTTAGTTGGAGGTGTGTGACACGTCTGATGGAAATGTACTATGCGAGGGTAACATTTCTCTGGGGAAGTAACTTGGCATTTCAGCTCCATATGAGGGTCCATTGGGGAGAAGAGGAAAAGGTGCCAATTTGCTAATGGGAACCTACAACCTTGTGTTCCCCCTCCTTGCAGAGAGCTCGAATGAGCATTGGCAGGGACTGTTTGCATTTACTTACATCTCAGAGGCATTGGTGGAAATGCAGTCTCTAAATTTTGAAGACAGAAGTGGAGTCATAAAAATCACTTTGTTTTTATTTGTCCCAGACCACATACACTCAGATGAAATATGTATGAAGGGAGAACCATCTGTGGCGCACAGTGAGTCCCACAGCAGCCTCACCCTAAGGGTCAGGTACCTGAGTGGCTCATGATAGAGATGGAGAGAGTGGCAGCTTTGATTTGGGATCTTTCTGTTTCACACACAATTTCTCCCTGTGCCATCTCAAACATGTGCCTCCCTGCATTGTACTCTTGGATCTTTCTGTCCCTAGCATCGTCCTCAGAGAGTTTCTTTGGAGTTTTTTTCCCCTGTCAAAAAAACAAGGCTGACACAGACAGGAAGTCCTGGAGCCAGGCAGGCCAGTGGGGTGAGACAAGTTACTTCCAGTAGGTGACTTCAGTGTCTCCAAGAAGGGGTGTGTTTCTGTGACTTACATGAATCCCTGTATGGCCTAGCAATGGGCCTGGGTCATTTCATGCTCCACGGAGTGCTTATGTCAGGATGCCCCCATTTCCACGTCTGCTAGTCTGGGACCAGAAGATGAAGGCAGAAGCTGGCAAAGGGATGATGGCTCATATGCATCAGGGGAGGGGATTAGGTGTGGGTGACACAGAGCCAGGCAGTGAAAACCACACATCCACTGTGCTTCATGAGTCTAAGCACAGTATCCCCGTCTTTAGAGTACCCTGGCCCACCCCAGTTCCCAGCATCCAGTATGCAACTGCCCATCTTTGTGCTGCTCTTCTCCAAAGCATGGAGCTCACAAACCTCTCATGGTCCCCCCATGTCCTCAGCCAGGCTACAGATTCTCTGCAGCTGCTCCACTGGCTCCATGGAGGTGAACATTCCAGCTCCTCCAGGATGCATTCCACACCACCTCCCCATAGACAGGAGGAGGTGAGTCTCTCTCAGGGCTTCTCCATCCTCCTACCTGTCAAACCCAGCCTGCATGGGCCTCTCAGAGAGCAGATGCACTCTAGTTTCAGGAGCAGTGGGCAGTGGGGAATTTGTGGGCCATGGAGAACAGCAAAGGAAAAAGAAAGAAAGAGAAGACAGCTCATCCACTTTGCAGCCTGGGCACTGGAAAACTTACCCCGATAGATCTCCATGCCTGACCCTGTCCCAGGCCTTCAAGGCCTGGCACCTCTCTGTCATGTCACAGGCAAAGATGGACACAGGAAAAGGTGTGGGGTGAAGATTAAGGAAACCACCTAAGACCTGGAGATCTGGGTGACCCTCTGATTCTGCCACCAAATCTGTGATCGCATTGCCACAGAACTAAGCCCAGACTTCCAAGGGCAGCATGCAAGGCCTTGCATGAGTCAGCTCCTGTTTACCTCTCAGCCTCATCTCTGCTCTGCTCCACTCTCCTCTATTCCTGCCAGCCTCTGACAACTCTCCACTAACCTATCCCTTGCCCACACTGCACACATACACTCCCGGCTCTGACAATATCAACAACTTGGAATTTTCCAAACATCTCATGCTGCTGCTAGCTCCTTTGCACATACTGTTCCCTCTGTCCTCTGTGCCCTCCAGCCATCCTTTCCATGAACTGTTTTTGAGCAGCAGTGAGGTTCCAGGCACAGAGAAAAAGATGACACGTGACATAGTTTCTGCTCTTAGCAATGATCAGTACTTTCTCTCTCTTTCTGTCTCTGTCTGTTTCTCTCTCTATTGCTCTGTCTGTCTCTCTCTTCCTCTTGCTCTCTCTCTCTCCCTGATGAGACATTCTCTGCTTCTGCCTGGGCAAGAGCTCCTCTCCTATCTTTGCTCTACCCTCAGCCAGGGTTTAGAGGAGCATAGGTAGATGTTCATATTGAAAGGCGTGGACCCCAGAGTAATGGTATTGGGACTTGCTATGGACTTTTATTAGGGATCTAGTGCTAGGTCCTTAGGTCACTGGGTCTGTGCCCTCAAAAGGCTTCCTGGCTTGTGACATGTATATTCAAGCTGTTGCCCACTCCCACAATGATGTGCCACCCTCTCCAAAGGCTCTCTAGATCAGTGAGGCCACTTGATCTTGAGCCTCCAGAACTATTAGCCAAAATAAAAAGTCTTGAGTTTTCGACCTGGATGCTGGCCACTTGTGCTTCCAGATGGTCTCAAATACAGATTTAACCCTTAAAGAGTCCTATAACCTCCTTTCCTTGTGGAATTAATTAAGAAATCCTGAGCCAATGTCGCTCTAAGGACACTGAAGAAAGTCCTGGAAGAAAGTGTGGCCTAAAACTGTATAGGAGAGAGACTTTGAAGGCTGTGTAGAGCAGCCTTCAATTGACCAACTTTAGTTACAACTAATCCTCGGGAACAAATTGAATTTGTAATCAAGGGTCCACTGTACTTTGTTGTAGTAATGCAATGCTGACTAATACACCCTTGCAATGTTGCTTTCTTCATTGCAACAAGGAAGTTCTTTGGATTCCTGAAGTCTGCGTGCTGTCCTTACTCACAGGGCACAGTGAAAATTTCCTACTTTCATCTCAGTGGATCCATCCTGGCTCGAATCTTACTTAGGCCACTGTTTTCATCCCTGCAGGCATTACATGCACATAGATGTACATTTGGACATGCTCATATGCTTTAAATATTTCTTAGGGTATCTATTGATTTTTTTGGTAGAAGAAAGATGGTAATATAATTTTCTTTCATAAAGGGGACATGAGTAACTTGAAATGTAAGGAAATCAAACAAGGTGCAATTTAAATTTCTTTCTCTGTGTTTCCCCAGTGAGACTGCCACCATGAAATGTAATCATCTCTCTTAGACAACGTGGGCTTCTACAACAAAAAAACATAGGCTGTGGAACTGGAATAATAGATATTGATTTCTCATGGTTCTGGAGTCTGGGAAGTCCAGGTTTGAGCGCTGCTGGCCATCGGTTTTGGGGTGTCGGGGGGGAGTCCTTCCTTTGGTTTGCAGATGACTACCTTCTTGCTATATCCACACACACCAGAGAAGGAGAGCTCTCTGATGCCTCTTTGTTGTCTGAACTCTGATCCTAACAGATCAGGTCTCTACCCTTAGGATTTCATTTCCTTACTGCTTTACTCCAAATATAATCATACTACGGTTAATTAACCTTAGCCATAATTACTTCTGTCCAAATATAACCACACTGAGGGCGAGGGCTTCAACACAGGAATTTGGGGGAGAAACCACTCAGTCAATAGCCCCCTTTTTGTATTCCCTGAAGCTCCAGGTCTCACATTTACCTGGTCCCACACTACTCATTTCCCAAGCACAAAGGGCATGCATACTTGGTGGCTTGAATATGACTCTGCCACTCCTCTACTCTCAGTTGCATTTTTAGGAAATTCTTAAAAAATAACTCCCAGAAATCATGAGTAATTATAAAACATAGCAAAAGAAGAAAATAAAAAGTCAACAACAAATCCTATAACCCCCAAAATAATATTTTGATGTATATGCTTCCAGCTAATCTATGTAACTACGTACTTATCTATCTATATTTTTAATAAAAACTATATCTTCCTGTAGAGACAATCTTGCAGATGACTCATATGCTGATTACAATTCAGCTTCATTTCTGTGCAAATTGATGCCATCAACCAAATGATACACCTGAGGATCTCATAACCCCAAAACTGTCTTTAACACTAGACTGTCAAAGGATTTTAGACACACTTTTTTTTTTTTGGTACTGGGGATTGAACTCATGACTTCGCACTTGCAAGGCAGGTGAGGTGCCACTGAGCTAAATTCCCAGCCTTTAGGCACACTTTTTATCAGGACTCCTGTCACCAGGGGGTTCAACTGGATGGATGATCTCATATGGGTATGTACACACACATACACACACACACACACAAACACAAACACACACGGAACATGGTTTCCCGATCATTGCTCTGATATAAGGCAGCAATCTACCAACCAGAAAGTGGGCCCTCACCAGGTATTTATCATGATCTGCACGGCTTGGCATGTGCCCACCATGGGCAAGACCTCCTTCCACCTCATCACATATCACATATCACTCTGTACAGTGGTTAGACTTTATAATGACAACATGAAGGGTGCTTACTCAGGGAATCTACTTCCTGGAATCCCTGGCTAGCTTACATTTTCCTTTTATGCATTCACATAACACCCTTTACCAGGCATTTACCTAGGTTGCTATTTAGTGGGTATGTCTATATTTCTAGATGAGCCACAATATAAATTCTATGCTCTACACTATATCCCCAGCATCTAACCCTATGGCTTCACATAGTAGGCACTTGGTGTTTCATATAGGACAAAGCAAAGAATGAACACCTGGCTTTTTAAAAAATGTTTTCCGATGAGATGGCAAAGCTGAGGGCGTAAGTGTACTTAGGTCACACAGCCATTTGGAATGAAGGGACTGAGACCAGGGCCTGGGCTCCTCTTCCTCTACCTGGTGATTTGCCCCATGGTGAGGCTTCTTCCCACAAACTGGTGACAGGGGACAAGCTGGGTGGCTGATTTCCCAAATTGAACTTTTTAAGCAAAGTCAGGAAATTGGGTCTTATTTTCATGGGGAAATGTGAAAACAGCAGAATTGTGAACAGGATTAAAAGTTATGATTTACGTTAAAAGGAAATTGCTTTTCACTAGAGAAAATTACTGTGCGTTCTCTATCTCCAAACACAATTCCTTCTATGATTATGAAATCATATTCTTTTCTATATGCTGTTTTTTCCATTTGTTTTTGCGTGTGGTATATATAGAATGAAAAATATTTTTTAAAAAAACGAGAAAGAAGGTGAAGAATACAAAGAAGGAGATAAAGTGACCAGGTGAGTTATTTACAAGAGTTCACCATCTGTATCTTTCAAAAATGCAATCAGCTTCTTTAATATAACATTTATCAATATTGATACTGGTTGTATTGAGCAAAAAGAACTGCAAGGAAGAAAAAAATCAGGAGCTGGTGATAAATATGTCCTGGAAGCATCAGCACTGGGCTTGTTCAGAGCCTGGCAAAAGGAAAGTGTAGGAGCTAATGGCAGCTCCAACTGAGGATGTCAGAGAGAGACACAGTCATGCCAGCGCAGGCTGACCAACTCAAGTGTACCTTTGTGCCTCGATATCCTCAGGGGCTTGGGTCCAGGACCCACTAATGATACCAAATTTGGCAGATGCTTCAATTAAGAACCAAAGTGGATAGCAGATATTGGGAGGTAGGAAGAAAATGTTCCAATGGGAAGGAGAACAAGGGAGAGGGGAAGGGGAAAAAAAGAATTAAGATGTGTTTTGTACATGTACCAACTCCCTATGATGAATGTAATCATTATGTACTGCATACATGTGCTAATAAAAACACTAAGAAAAGAAAAAGAATCTGCAGATCAACTCCCTTATATAAAATGGTACAGTATTTGCATATAATCTGTATACATACATTCACGTATACAGATTATATACATGTATACAGATACATGAATCTGTGCTTTAAATGATCTCTAGATTACTCATGAAGATGTGATAAAAAGCACAGTGAATGTTTAAATTTAAGTTATTACTGTAAATGACCCATTGCTATGAATCCCCCTCCTCATTCAAACACAGTTATCCTACTGTTCTTGCCACTTTCTGAAGCAGTACTTTATGGTTTTTCATGAGTGTCTCTAGTTATGCTGTCATGGCTGCCTCAATGTCTTGAATCAATTCAAACCACTTACCTTTCATGGTCATTTTGACTTTAGGAGAAGCCAGAAGTCACATGGTGCCAGATCTGGTGAGTAAAGTGGATGAGGACCTACCATGTTTTTATTTAACAGAAATTGCCATAAATGTTTTGAATCAATTCAGGATATGGAGGCCGCCACAAAAAGACATTTGTAGTTGCTAAGCTGTATTGTTTAAGAAATAAGGACAAGAAGAAAAATTCTGTATGGGTTCAGTACAGATGCAATTTATTTTTTGAATATTTTTTATCCATGTTTGGTTGAATCCCTGGGGACATAAAGGGCCAATTGTACAAGAGACATCTCTTTCGTATTGTCTCTCATAACTTTTATCAGTGAACCTCACTTCTTTGTGAGGTAAGCCCCCTCTGTTTCCCATGATTGTGCCACTGTCTCAAATCTCCAGGGTGTCAGGGCATCTGGGTGAGGTGTGTGGAGAGGACATCTCATGAGGTCCATGCACATTAGCCCTAAGGTGGTCCTGGTGACAAAGCCACTCAGGTCCTGTGGTCTCTCAAATTGGGTGCCTCACTGTCAAAGACTTCCTTTACTTCTTATCTGCAATGCCAGGAAGCCAGGTAGCACAGAGAAGAAGAGAAGTCCAGTATTATGGATTGAAATGTGACCCCCAAAAGAGGTATCTAGAAGTTTTAACCCCTAGTACTGCAGACTATAAAGGCCCCTGGGAGAAACTAGTCCTGATGACACCTTGATGCTGGAGTTCAACCTCTAGAGTTGGGAGAAAACAACTCTTTGTTGTTTAAGCCACCAGCCTGTGGCAGCCCCAGGAAACTAATAACCCTGACCCAAGCACTTTTAAAGCCCAGGCACATTCCTTGGGGTTCATGAAAGACAGCCCACCATCCTGATAGTAAATTCTGGATTTATCCAGAGCCACTTTGACTTGTTTTTATCATTTACAACCACAAAAGTCCTGATTAATATAGCACTGACAAAGAAGTAGGATGAGCCAGTAAAGGAAGGAGAGAAAGTTAAACTCATTCCTAAAATACAAAGGCACAGATCCCAAGAACATCTGGAGAGGCTGAGGAGCTACAGGAGAGGTCACATCAGGCCTTGCATTCCCTAGATGGGAGCACTGGCTGTCTTCCAGAGACATAAGAGTGAGTGTCTTTCATATGTAAATGGATGATTGGTGGGTGGTGGTCCCTAGATAATCTCAGGATAAGGGTTACTTGCCAAAAAGAAGGCATGATTAGAGGAGAAGACTCCTGAGGAGAAGAGACTCCTGAGGAGCAGAGAGGAGTTGAAGGGTTGAGTTGGTCGCCAATGGCCAGTGATGTAATTAATCATGTCTGTATAATGAAGCCTCTGTGAAAACTTATAAGGATGATCTCTGGAAGCCTCTGGATTGCTGAACATATGAGGGTTCCCAGAAGGTGGTGCTTCAGAGACAGAATGGCAGCTCTGACCTCTGTCCCACACTTCATTCTGTGTATTTCAGTTCATTTTCCGTTGCTCAGAACACCTGAGACCGGCTAATTTACAAAGAAAAGAGATTTAATTTGGCTCACAGTTCTAGAAGCTGAGAAGTCTAAAACTGAGGATCTCATGCTGCTCCTTAGGTTGGTGTAAACATGGAAGGGCAAGCAAAGCATGAGGAAGACAGATGACAGGCCCAACTCTGGTGCCAGCCATCGGAGTCCTTTGAGAAAAGCATTGCTCCACTCATGTGTGCTCTGTCTCCACGACGGTAACACCTCCCCTGTACCCCACCTTCCAATACAGCCACACTGAGGAATTAAGTTTCGACACATCATGCTTATGGGACACACTGAAACCATAGCAACATCTTTCCCATCTGGCTGTTCATCTGTATTCTTTGTAATATTCTTTATAATAAACTGGTAAATGTGTTTCCCTGAGTTCTGTGAGATGCTCTAGCAAAGTAATCAAAGCCAAGGTATGAGTCACGGGAACTGTGACCATGATTCTTCAGAATTACAGGTGACAACCTACTTCTTTCACCTGACATCTGAAACCGGGGGCAGTCTTGGGGGCTGAACCCCCAAATTGTGCATCTGATCGGACACTAGCTCCAGGCAGATGGTGTCAGAATTGGATAAAATCAGAGGACACCCAACTGGTGTCTGCTGGAGAACTGCTTGGTGTGTGAGAAAGTACCCTCCCACACCTGATGTCAGAAACGTTCTGGCTTGTGGTAAGTGTGTGAGAGTAGGAAAAACTCTTGAGAATTTCCTTCTATCTCAGTAGAATACTGTGTAAGATTCTCCACCATAACTGGTAAGGTGTGAACTGAGCCTGGCCATGAGGAGACACCCAGATTCAGGGGCACATTTTAGAAACTGGAGTTTACAGATCTTCATGACCGATTGGTGAGAGGGAAGAATGAATGGAAGGTGACTCCCAGGTGCCTTGTTCAATTGGCTGGATGAATAGGGCCACTTGTTGTAGGACAATTGGTGCAGACACAGCACATGGTGGATAGGAAGAGGTGGATAAGAAGGGTTTAATTCTGTGCATGCTAGGGGAAAGGATAGAAGGGAGTGGGATTAATATGAGAAAATGGAAAAATAGGAACAAAATCTTTGTAAATAGGGAGGGATGGAGGGGTTGAAGGGAAGGCAGGGGAATGGGGAAAAAATAAGAACCAAGAGAGATTATGTAAAGGTGCAAATTTCCAATGATGAATGTCATTATATTGTATACCTAAAATGTACCAATGAGTAGAATGATTAATCGATAATGTAAAATAGGAAGAAAAGGTCCAAAGGGATAGACGTAGTGGGAGGGGCAAGGGAAAGGAAAAATGCTGAGAAATGGAAAAAATGGAAATAAAGTCTTTGTAAATAGGGAAGGGTGGAGGGGGTGAAGGGAGGGCTAGAAATGGGGAAAAAATAAGAACCAAGATGCATTATGTAAAGGTACAATTCCCAATGAGAAATGTAATTGTGTTGCATGCCTACAATGTACCAATAAAGGAATTTAATAAAAATAAAATAAAATAAAATAAGCAGAGGCACCTACTGGGAGTTGTGGCACATGCCTGTAATCCCAGCACTCAGGATGCTGAGGCAGGATTGCTGCAAGCTCAAGGCCATCCTGGGCTACATACTCAGTTCAAGCCCAGGCTAAACTATACAGTGAGACAAGCAGAAGGAGAAGGAGGAGAAGAAAAGAAGAGGAAGAGGAAGAAGAAGATGAGGAGGAGGAGGGGAAGGGGAAGAGGAAAAGGAAGAAGAAGAGGGGGAAGAGGAAGAAGAGGAGGGGGAAGGTAGGGGTTGGGAGGAGAAGGCCGAGGAGGAGGGAACACCAAGAAGCGTATTCTGTCTCTCCACTATATGAAGACATAAGCTAGAAAACTGCTGTCTACAAGCCAGACAGTGAGACCTCACCAGAAAGGCAAATTTCTGAAAAATCTCATGGAAACTTTCCATGCAGGAACCTGAGTATGGACTTCGAGCCCCCATAAACACAAGAACGTAAATTTCTGTTGTTGAGTCACTCTGGTGATTTGTTACGGCAGTTGGATACACTATTACATTTGTTTGCCCCCTCCTCCCTCTTTTTCTACTTTGAAGGATTAGAGGATTATTTAGGGAATGAGAAAAAAATAAATGCAACATGGACTTCAAATTTGGCTGTGATCATTTTTGTTTTAACTGGTTTAAATATAGATTTTTTTTTTAAAGGAGAAAGAAAGAAGAGCTCAGGTCTCAGAGGGAAGGCATAACTCTTCCCATGGGGCTCAATAGGATTTTTTTTTCTTTAAAACAAAGGTCATCCATGAGTGAGTCATTGTGGTCAGAGTATTATAGACAGAGTTTCTATTTTTTAATATTTAGGTCTTTAATCCATTTTGATTTTAGTTTAATGCATGGTGAGAGATACAGGTCTAGTTTTAATCTTTGGCAAGTTGAAGCCCAATTTTTCCAGCACCATTTATTAAAGAGGCTATCTTTCCTCCAGTGAGGGTGTTTGGCTCCTTTATCGAAGATGAGATGGCTGAGTGTGTCTGGTGTTGTTTCTCCATCTTCTAATCTGTTCCACTGGTCCTCAGGTCTGTTTCTTTTCCAGTACCATGCTGTTTTATCACAGTAGCCTTGTAGTAGAGTTGCAGGTTGGGGATTGTGATACCCCCTGCCATGTCTCTGTTACCTAGAATTGCTTTTGCTATTCTGGGTCTCTTCTTGTTCCAAATGAATTTTTGGATTGTTTTCTCAAGGTCCATGAAGTATGCTGCTGGGATCTCAATTGGAATTGCATTAAATCTATGTAGCAGTTTTGGATGTATGGCCATTTTCACTCTATTAATCCTTCCCACCCAGGAGCAGGGGATGTCTGTCCATTTTCTGATATCATCTTCAATCTCTCTTTTCAGAGTGCCATAGTTTTCAGAGAAGAGGTCTTTGATTTCTTTCATTAGGTTGATTCCTAGGTATTTCAGTTTTTTGGATGCTATTGTAAAAGGAATTATTTGCCCTATTTCTCTCTCAGTGAGTCTGTCATTCCTGTAGAGGAAAGCTATTGATTTTTGTGTGTTGACCTTGTAACCAGCTACTTGACTGAATTTGGTTATTAAGTCTAGAAGACTTTTGGTGGAGTTCTTGGGGTCTTCTATATAGAGTATCATGTCATCTGCAAATAATGACAATTTGACTTCTTCATTTCCTGTCTTTATTCCTTTTATTTCTTTGTCTTGTCTAATTGCTATGGCTAATGTTTACAAAACTGTATTGTGCAGGAGTGGTGATAGTGGACATCCTTGTCTTGTTCCTGATTTTAGTGTGAAGGATTTCAGTTTTTGACCATTTAGTATGATATTGGCTGTTGGTTTTTCATAGATGGCTTTTATCAGATTGAGGTAGAGACTGTCTATTCCAATTTTTTGTAGAGTTTTTATCATAAATCCATGTTGGATTTTGTCAGCTGCTTTTTCTGCAGCTATTGAGATAATCATACGGTTTTTGTCCTTGGCTCTATCAATATAGTGTATTACATTTATTGATCTGAGTATGTTGAACCATCCCTGCATCCCTGGGATGAATCCCACTTGATCAGGGTGTATGATCTTCTTGATGATCTTCTGCATTGTATTTGCCAGTATCTTATTAAGGATTTTTGCATCTATGTTTGTTAGTGAGATTGGCCTATAGTTCTCCTTTTCGGTTGGGTCTTTCTCTGCTTTGGAGATCAAGGTGATGCTTGCTTCCAGGAATGAATTTGGGAGTATTGCTTCCCTTTCAATTTCATTGAAGAGTTTAAACAGTAGTGGCAGCAGTTCCTCTCTAAATGTCTTGTAGAATTCAGCAGTGAAGCCATCAGGGCCTGGGCTTTTCTTAATTGTTAAGTTTTTAATTACATTTTCAATTTCATTGGTTGATATTGGGTTGTTTAGAGTTTTTAGGTCTTCTTCGCTCAACTTTGGTAATTCGTACATATCTAGGAAACTGTCCATTTCTTCTGTGTTGTCCATCTTATTCGTGTATAGATTCTGGAAGTAGGTATTGATGATCCTCTGGATTTCTGCTGGGTCTGTTGTAATTTCACCCTTTTCATTTCTAATTGCATGGATTTGGGCCTTTTCTTTCCTTTTCCTGATAAGGTTGGCTAAAGGTTTGTCAATTTTGTTGATTCTTTCAAAGAACCAACTCTTGGCTTCATTGATTTTTTGTATTGTTCTCTTAGTCTCCATTGCATTGATTTCTCCTCTGATCTTTATAATTTCCTCCCTTGTATAAGCTTTGGGTATGTCCTGCTCTAAGAAAATGATTTTCTAAAGCAAATTATGTCTCCCTTGTGAGTCCAAACTCCAATATTCTGAAGCTGATTTCGGGTTATTTCCCATTCAAAAAAAAGAGAGGAAGTGTGACTCAGGTTCTTTTTGCAGCTGTCCTTTGTCCTTCCTCTCAGTGGAATAGATAGATCTTCTTCCGGCTTCAAAATCTCTTGTGAAACTCATCTTTTTGGAAAATTCAAAGATTCAGTGTGACACATTTAATTATTATAGCACTAGTTTCACAGGCACAAAATTCAGGAAATGAAAGCCCTCTCAGCTCTCCAGGACAAATTTGATTCCTAGAGTTACTGGGCTCTGTTACCAAAAAACCCTCACACAGAGTGAGGCTATCTGAGGAGGGAAATAGAAAACATAGATCTGTGCAAAATGTCCTCATTGTAATTTAAGTTCAGTTGGGAGACTTTCTTTGCACGGTTAATTATAGCACAATTTATATACTGCCTGGTTAAAAATGGGTGGCAGTAGTTGTTGCAAGTACTAAGTCCTTTTGTTTGTTTGATTGATTGATTTGGACAGTCTTTTTTTATTGACAAAAAATGTATATACTTATCATGTACAATATGTCATTTTAAAATACATATTCATTACAGAATGGTGCAATAAATCTGATTCATATAGTCATTAGCTCACATATTTTTGTGGTGAAAACATCAAATCTACTGTTATCAATTTTCAAGAATGTAATGATATATTCTTATTAACTACAGAGATCATGTTGCACAACAGATCTCTTACTTACTGAGTACACCTTTTATGAGGGATTTCTTTTTCCTTTGAGCTTCCATTTCCATTCAAGTGATGTTTTCAACTTCCTTGGCCAGAATGGAAGGCAGGCTCCTAGGCACATTGGCCCCACATTCTCCTGGACCTGAGAGTAGGCAGTTAGTGCAGGGCCAAGATGGTGCTTCATGGTCTCTCATTGCAGAATCACTGAGATAAGAAAGCCCAGTCCTGCAAACCCTTCCTTGTCACATTTACTTCCAGCAAGAACCACTCTTGGCAGAGGGCTGAACTCACCACACTGCTGCTGTGTCTCATCTAGCATCGTGGGAGACTGAGCCAGCCCAGCTCCTGCCACATGCTCCTCAGATGCCATCTTCCTTGAGACTTTGGATCCAGGCTTCAAGGTTCATTGCTGCTGCTGTCTTTAGCTGCTGCAGAGAGACATGTGCTGGCCTTCCTCATCCTTCTGCTATGGTCCTGCTGCTCCCAGCTGAGTTTTGAACAGTTTAACCCATTTCCAGAGCTGTTCCTTTCCTCTCCCCCATGAAGAGCTAGCACATTTACAGTATATTCAAGAGTCATTTTCCTTACATTCTCTTTTGTTTGACCCCTACTGATATCTTCTAACTAATTCTCATGTTTGGCCTTCCATAGTGAGAGGTGTAGTCAAGGAATGACAAAGACAGTCATTGTTCAAATCTTGTCCCTGTGTAGGATAAGCCCAACTGGGAGATATTCTCCCATCAAACTAATACCCACCACAATCTGCTCAGCTCTCTTTGGTAGGTCATGTCTTCCCTTGATGGAATTGTCTTAATTTCTTGGTCATGGATTCACAGAAAGTAGGCAAAGCCTGTGTGCTCCCATAACTCAACCATGGACACACCTCCAGTGATAATAAAGTGTGTCATGTTCATCCTTCCAGTGGGCCTTTCTCAAATATACTCCCATATCATGTAGCTATGCTAGATGGTCATTTCAGGCTGCAAAGGTGGTCCTCTAATTGCTATTACTGTGGTCTCTATCAACAGTTCTAAGAATCTGCTTCTCTGTTTTTCTGGATTTTGACTCCTGGGGAAGCCATTCTGGTCACTCCTGTTTTCTTCATCTGTTAGGTAATTAATCCTCCATCCGTGTTTTCATTTTTCAGATCTTGTAACAACCCAAATGTTTTACCCTTTCCCAATACTTTCCTTAAGAACCCTCAGACCTGGATACACATCTATTTCCTGTTTTTTAACCCTGGCTCCTAGATTACCTTCTTTTCTGTATCTGAAGGATATCAGCTTTTCGCCTAAGGGAAACTTTCTCTTCTTCCAGCTTTCTGAATCTTCTCTCCTATATTTCCCTTTCATTTTTCCTGTAGTCTTAGGCTGGTGATGAGAATGAAGCATAGTGTACAAGTCCCTTGAATTCTTGGGTTTCCAGAACAATCTGACTTCTAGAGATACAAAGTTCCAGGAAATTGTCCTTGTGGACTGCAAATGTGCAGTGATGTTATCTTATTGTTTCTCTGCTTCATCTCAAGATGGCACATTCTTTTTATCACAAAGAATCTTATATTTTTGTTGTCTGTCAACAAAGCTCACCACCCTTGAGTAAACCAGCTTGGGCAGAACATATGTAATCAATAATCCAAAGTCAATATGGAATCATGCATCAAAAGCCAGTGGACAAGCCAGGCAATTATGAATAACATCTCTAGTTTCCTGCTGTGGTCTGATTTGGGATGTCTTATGTCACAGGGCCTCTTAGGTTTGACATAAACTATTTGAAGCTGTAACCTCACACAGTGTTATGTATCGTGTGAGAAACTTAGCTCTTTCCTTTCTTTTTTTTTTTTTTTTTTCAGTTTGAAGCTTTTGCCTGCAGACACAGGTGAGAAGCATAACAAAGACAATAAATATTGTTCTGCTTGCTCATGCCTAAAATGACCTCGTCTCTGACTCAGCCATACCTGCAAACCAGTGCCTATGTTGAGGGGTACCTGAAGTTTAAAGTCAAGCGGTAGCATGCTGTACTTTGAAGAAATACTTGTTTACTAAGAGCCAGCCACTCTGTATAGTTACCACCGGCAGCAGATGCCCCACATGCCCCACTCATCAGCCCAAAGGCCTGAGGCTGCCCAAGCACAAGAGAGCTCCAGAGGCCACACATTCCACCTGTTGCTTTCTCTCTAAATGCTCATCCTTGCCAATATCCCATGGCTTGGGATCCATGCAACAGTTATTGGGGTTTAGAGGAAGCTCAGGAATTAATTACTTCAGTTGAGCAGAAGGAGGTCAGAATACCATGCTTGTCACCAGTAAAGTCATTTGAGAATGTGGCCTAGAGTCTATAATCATCTGGGCTTGCGTGGGTGACTCAGTTCCAGTCGTTTACCCAGCCGACATGAGTGGAAGTGAACAATTGCAGCCTCACTCTCTCCCAGGAGAGATAGCAAAAGAGTAAGGCCCTGAACCTAGGATTTCTGTCACTAATATCTGGGACACATCACTTCTGTGTCGGTTTTAACTAGATGATCTCTGAACCCATGTCTCTGGCTGCAATAGGTCCCTTCTGCTTTGTCCTCTGGGCCCAAACTATTTTCCAATCTTAGCTGTCCCCAGCCCATCAAAAGCTCAGAAGGACCCCATCCCTCCAGCTTACATTCAGGAAGCTGCATATCTTCCACTTTACCTCCTACTTCTGGCCCTTCCATCCCAAATTAAGCCCCCTCATCTCTGCTAATACTTGCCTGCCTTTCTTCTCCTTCTACAGTTATCAGAACCTTTGGACCTGGTGTTCCCTTAAATTGCGGTCCCAGAAATCTCACTATTGCTACTGTTCCCTCCCTGCCTTGCTCAGATCACATAAACATCACAGAGCCTCCCCAGGCCTCAGGACAAAAAGGGATTAAGCAAAATGCACATATCACATCTGCCACTCATAGAAAGACATTTTAATCCAGACGCCTGCCTGCAACTGGCTTTGTCCCTTCTCTGATTGTTAGCCTTGGGGATGAAACTGCCTATCTCCTCCAGCAGGGGCACTTAAACTTTAAAGGCCCTCTCATCTGCTGTGGCACTGGGACCTGAGGGGAAGCTATGATTATTCAGCACGTATCAGCGGCCTTCGACTCCCTTCTGCTTCCCACTGATCTCCTCCCACTAGTTACATGCTTTGCACATCTCCTGCTGCCACTTCTGTGTGGCATTGCCACTATATGGATGTTGATTAATGCTATATAAAAGACTATTAAATTAATTGAATAGCTGCCATGCTGGTCCCCTAATGACATGGTGGATAAGAGGGTCTTTAAAGTTGAAGTGCTTCCAGGAAAGCTCAGAATAGTTTACCTCACTGGGCTTTGGTTTAAAGAGCCGAGCTGTAGCCATTAAGGGGATTTCCTCACCACACCAAACTTCTGTACCCAAATTAGAGGCTTGGTATAGGAAGCCACTTCACCAGGGTCCTAGAGACAAGCTTGCAAAGCATTCAGACTTAGTACTTAGATTTTCTCTTCTACGCTTTCCCATTCCATATGCTGCACCCTTCTCACTTGTTGCCATTTTCTCCTTTTCTGACATCACTAATCTACTTTCTGTAGGTTTGCCTACTCTGGATATTTCATATAAATGGAATGAAACAATACATGGTATTTTGTGTCTGACTTCATTCATCTGGCATATTTTGAAAGTTAGTCAATATTGTAGCGTGTATCAGTTCCTCATTTCTTTTTATTGCTCATACAGGTATACACTGGAATCCACTTACTCATAGGGGATACATTCCAGGACCCCCCCACAATGGACATCTGAAATTGCAGATAATCCTGAATCCTTCATATAGTATATTGCTTTCCTATAAATACATATCTATGGTAAAGGTACAGTAAGAGATTATAATAACTAATAATGACATAAGTCAGTTATAACAATATACTGTAATAAAATTGCCAGAATCACTACTCTTATAGTTTGAAGCTATTAAGTAAAATAAGTTACTTGAACACAAGTGCTGTGATTCTGCAATTGTTGATCTAACAATTGAGATGGCTATGAAGAGACTAATGGGTGGGTAGTGCATACATCATGGAAACACTGGACTCATGTCCTGGATGGGATAGAGTGTGAGATTTCTTGAGATTTCGTCATGTGACTCGGGATGACAACTGAAAACTAACGAATTGTTTATTTCTGGAATTTCCCATTTGACATTTTCAGACCTCAGATGATCACATGTAACTGGAACCTGGGAAAGTGAAAACACAAGTAAGGGGAGACTCTTGTACCACCTTTTATTTTTCTGTTCATTTGTTGATGGGCATTTGAGTTGTCACCATTTTTTTTACTATTATGAATAATGTAGCTATGAGCCTTTATGTATAACTTTTCCTGTGGACATGTTTTCATTTCTCATGGACATAACCTATGAGTGGAATTGATGGGTCAGGAGTTAACACTACGTGTAACATTTTGAGGAACATCCAGGCTGCTTTCCAAAGTTTCTGCACCATTTTACATTCTTGCCAACAGAAATGAGTGTCCTAGTATTTCCACACAATTACCAACAGTTGTTATTATTTATCCTTTTGATTCCATTTATACTAGTGGCTATGAGGTGGTATCCCAGTATGGTTTTGATTTGCATTTCCCTGATAGTTAATGGCATCTTTGTGCTTACTGGCCACATATTTCCTTTGAAAAATGTCTATTCAACATCTGCGCTCTCATGTTCATTAAAGCACTATTCATGGTTGCTGAGAAATGGAAACAACCTGAGTATTCATCAACTGCTAAATGGATAAATACAATGTGATACATACACACAATGGAATACCATGCAGCCATTTAAAAGAATGAAATCCTGTCACTTGCAACTAGGTGGACGGGATCAGATTGTTACGTTCAGTGAATTAAATAAACCAAGCACAGAAAGGCAAGTACTACCTGATCCCATTCATCTAAAAAAGTTGATCTCAGAAGGTGACAAGGAAGAAGGGTTACCAGATACCAGGAAGAGTGGGGAGGGGGAGAGGAAAACATTGACCAGTGGTACTGAGCTGCAGTTGGATAGAACAAAAAGTTCAGGTATGCTATTGCATAGTATGGTGACTACAAATAACAGCAATGTTCTGTACATTTTAAAAAGCTAGAAGAAAGCATTTTAAAAGTTTCCAACATAAAAAAATCATAAATGTTTGGGTAGATGTGTTTAACTTGATTTAAACGTTACACAATGCATACATGTATTGAGACAGTATGGTATCCCGTTAATATGTACAATGCTTATGTTTTTATGTATCAGTTTAAATTTTTTAATTAAAAATTAAAAAGAAATGCCTTGCAGATACTTTGGCCATTTTCAATTGGGTATGTTGTCTTTTCATTGACTTCTTGAATCCATCCATCTTTCTCCATCTCCCTAATGCAAGATACCATCATCTTTCCTCTGAACCACTAAAAAGGCATTCTAACCATTCTTTCTGTGTCCACTTTTGCTTCCTTCCAAGCTGCACTTCATGTAGCAACTGAAATAATAGTTTTAAACTGAAAATCTTATTTCATCACTTCTTCATTAACACCTCCAGTAGTTTGCCACTGTTCATAGGACAGAGCCCCAAATCCTTCATGTGGCTCACAGGACCCAGGATGATGTCTCCATCCCATTTTCAAGCTCTCATCCACTTTCTCCATGCACCCCAACATCAGCCTCCCTTCTGAGCTCCAACCAGTGTTCATGCAATAGATTCTCACCAAGCACCTCATATCTGCCAGGCACTGGGCTACCACTGAAATTACTGCAACAATGACCAAGATGAATCTACACCCTGATTTCTTGTGGTACAGTGTCTGGATGAGGAGACATAAGGTCAACAAGTAATTAAATAAATGGCTATATAATGCCAGTTGCAAAAAGTACTAGGAAGGAAGCACTGCTATGGAAGTATAGTTTGTTTTTCTCCCTCTGCTTAAAGCTCTTCCCCAGCCTGGCTGGAACAATTATTCAGCTAACATGTCTCCTCATAGAATCCTTCCAAGAGTCCCTCATCGTCAAATTCCTCTGTAACACCCTATAATCTGCTTCAGTTTATATCAGAAATTTCAATCAATTGTTTCACATCTTTACGGTTATCTGTTAAACATTCATTTACCTCACTGGACCCTAGGTCCTCTCCCCTCCTGTGTCCACAGTACCTAGCACAGTCAGGCACATTATAGGTCTACAAAGATATTGACTGGACAAATAAATGTAAATGAGACTAGAACTTTGGGTACCCATCAGCCCTCCAATAGGACATCTGTTGTCTCAGACCCCACTGCGACCTTTTCACCATGCTGCGCAAGGACTAAACAGTGTGATCTATAACAGTCACGGAAATCTAAATTATTTCTTTTCACTCCCTATTTCCATAAATATGTTCCCAAGGCAGAACAGTTCACAAGCCCTCTGAAGAAATGACTCATTAGTAACATCACACTCACACAGCCACGGGAGCACAAGGAACAAGGACAGCTCTGAAAGTAATGAACTGGGAATTATAGATGTAGCCAATCACCGTGGAGCCGTTGGTGTGTTCCAGCAAGTCACCACCATGACTCAGGCCTCCTTCTGCCTAGATAGCTAAGGTGTCCCTAGTCCCTTTCTCTTCTATTTCCTGCCCATTCTGGGTCCAACCAGAGCCCTCACCTCCCTGACTAACCCCCCAATTCTTCTTGTTTCCATGTGGCTTTTCTCACTGCACAATCATGGGATCCCCAAATCACGCATCTTTCATTAAACTCCCTGATAAACCTCACAGAGCTACTTCAGACAAATATTTTGTTGGATAGTCAACTTAAAATAATAATTATTTAGTTAAAATGGATACCTGCCACATGGATGTATTTGAGGCAGAGAAGCATACCTTTGTGCTCATGAGCCCCGACCACATAGCTTCTCACTGTCATTTCAACCTCAGCTGAATCCTGCAAGGACAGAGACCGTATGGAGTCTCCACTGCCTGGTCCTGAGAGCACAGAGCCTACAGCATCAGGTACTCAGTGCACACTTCCAGAAGGGACAGAGTGATGGGAGAGATGGAAAGAAGAGGAGGGAGGAAAGGGGCAATCTCAGGTTTACACAGATTCTGTATAGGAGCTGAGCTGTTCAGTATGGTAACTATTAGCCAGAATGCTATTAAAGTTAAAATTAATTAAAATAAAAATGCAATGTATCAGCACCAAGTGCTCAGTAGCATAAGAGGCCAGTGTCTGCCATATTACACGAGGTGGAGAAAGTGCAAAAAGTGATATTGGTGCAGAACGCGCTATTAGACAGACCCTGGAAAGTCCAAGTACCCATAAATGTTTTCTACTGGTGAAAGAAGAGGGCATTTGACAGGGGTTTTGCTAAAGTTGCAGTGGGAAAATGAAGACCTCAGATATTAGAGCCAAATATAATGTGGGCAGTTCTACTTGTATTTCTCTGAGATCATGTGAGCATGTGAATAACCAAGAAGTATCTAAATTTGTTTTTTGTTGTTGCTGCTGCTATTATTTTGGAGGTTTTGTTTTGTGGTGCTGGGGAATCAGTTCCAAGGCTTTGTACATGCTAGGCTGGTGTTCTACCACTGAGCTATGCCCCAGCTCATCTTTGAAAAGATCAGATATAAAAACAGACAAGCCAGTCATGAATGCCCATGACTGTAATCTCAGCACTCAGTAGGCTGAGGCAGGAGGATTTCTGTATGTTCAAGACCAGCCTGAGTTCAGGGACAACCTGAGCAACATAGTAAGACCCTATCTTGAAAAACAAAACAAAACAAACAAAAACCAAGCAGAGAGATACTTGGATTTATGATCTCAAATGTCACCCTAAACTCTTATGTGTTCAGAAATGGGGCTTTCAGAAGGTGATTGGGGGTTGTGTACTCATTAGTGGATTAACCCATGATGAGTTTATAGCTGAATGGGGTGGGACCTTATTGGAAGAGATGGATCTCTGGGGGTTGGACCTGGAAGGGTGTGTTCTTGTCTCTGGCTCCTCCCTTCTCTCCACTTCCTGGCTGCCATGGGTTGAGCAGCTTTCTTCTCTTGTGCTCTTCCATCATACCAGTTCTGCTTTGGAGCCAGCAAACCATGGACTGAACCCTCTGAAACTATGAGCCAAATAAGCCTCTCCTCCTTTAAGTTGTGAGTATCAGGCATTTTTGTTCCAGTTAAGGGAAAGTGACTAATATAGTTGGCTTATCTGAATTTAAGAAGGTAAAATAATCTTACAACTTCACAGACCTACAGCACAAACCTTAAAAAAGGCAACCAAAAAAAAGAGAAAGAAAAAGAAAAGAAACCTTATGATTAATTACTTCTATTACTCTTAACCCTAACCTGTGTTTGAAACACCATCACCTGCCACAGGAATCACATCCGTTAGGCAAATTAGCAAGCCCTGTAATAGCAGGGGAGCATCAGGCATAAAACCTCATTGATTTTAATCCATTAACACAGACTGTGAAATTGTGGCATTTTTTAAATGTACTCATTTAGTTAATAATGTAGAGATTCTAAAGGAAATTCTCTTTTCAGGCAATTTTTGAAAAGCATATCAGCTATAATTTGCACACATTATATTTTCACACTTACTAAAGTATATTCCAGAAGGACCTGTGCTTAAAGAGTTTTTATGAGTCTAATTCTTCTTGTTGTATTTACCTAAAAGAAGTAAAGTAAAAACTATTCTTTAGCTTAGAAGTTTCATTAATTTAGTCAGGATGTCTCCTCCCACCACTTCGATCACTAGACTCATCCTACATTATGGCAACCTTCATTCTGACAAAATGAAAGTGAGATTTTACTGTGTTCCCAGTCACTGAAAGTTCAGCTCAATTAGAAAGCAGGGCACCATTTTGGTTTTACCAGCATGACTGTAATCCCAGGACTCTGGGAGGTAGAGGTAGGAGGATTGCAAGTGCAAGCCCAGCCTGGGAAACTTAGTAATGTAGTGAGACCCTGTTTCAAAATTTTAAAAAAATTAAGGGGCCAGAGAAAGAAAGAAAAACACAGTAAGGTTACAAGAGCTTCTGCTGGAAGTTTAAAGAAAGAAGAGCAGCAGAAGCCGCACACCAAACAGAAACCGGCACATCCTCTGAGGATGGCAAGCAAATCTGTGAGAAGGAACCAAGAGAACAGTTTAACAACAGATTCCAAACTTCCTGCGGTTGTTTACATCTCTAGGCAGAAGAGGAGTTTCTATCTATAGCTGCTCTTCAGCACAATACTTCTCAGCTCAGGCTACATCCAAAGAACTGTAGCTAAAGCACAATGGATATTTTTGCAAAGAGGGAGAATGTTTCTTTTAGTTTGATAAATCAGAAAGGCAAGTCATCCAAGGACCAGGCTCTTCTCCAAATCGTGCCTTCCTCTCTGTGGGGTGAAACCAAACACTGACTAATTAAAGCACATGTGCAATTGTAAATAATGCAATGTAGATTCAAGGCTGTGGGATCAGAGGCTTGGCTCCGGTCCGTTGCTTTGGTTCTAAGGCCCAGAGACATCCTGGTGTCTTCTCCTAATAGAAAGAACCCAATGTGCAAGGTAACCACTGACCCTCATCAAAATAAGATATGCTTTACCCGAAATCTCAGGCCTGAAAACATTTGACCTCCTACAGTATATGTGTGGCCCAAGATTGTCAGAACCGTTGGCAATGCCTTCTTCCCCTCTGGCCATTGGAACGACATTTACCCTCCCATGATTTTAGCCACTATCTCCTTTCTCTCTGTTCTAACATTGTATAAGTAATTCCACAGACGTATATTTCAGTCCAGGCCAGACCTCTCACTTTGACTCCAAACTGTCCTGCCCTCATACTTGTCCACCCAGTGGTCCTCCTCATCTTCATCAATGGCAGCTCCTTCCCTCCAGTCCCTCACACCAAAACCTCACCATCATCCTTGACCCCTACCTCACTCCCCACATGTAAACTCAACAAATCCTGGATTGGATCACTTTTTAAAGCTTCACGACTGGTTTATTTTTTCTTTCTTTCTTTTTTTTTAGTGATGCTCAACCCTATTTGCCAATTTTGCCTCCCAGTGGACACGTGGCAACCATTGGAGACACTCTGGGTTGTCACATGGAGAAGGTGCTGCTGGCGTGTAGTGGGTAGAAGCCAGCTGTGCTGCTAAATACCCTGCACTGCACAGGACAGTCCCCCACCACAGGGCATTATTCATCCCACAGTGTTGGCAGTGGCCAGTTGAGAAGCTCTGTCCTGATCCAAGCCACCACCTCCCTCACCTGGATCATCTTCGTAGCTTTCAAATTGCTCTCCCTGTTTCACTTCTTGCCTCCTCCACCATAGTATTCCCCATATAGCAGCCAGAGTTATCCTGTTAAAATAAGTCAGATCATATCACTTTTCTGCCGAAAACATCCACATTACTTTCCATCTTGTTCAGAAAGATCCAAGTTTTTCCAATGGCCTACAAGTGACCCTGCATCACTTCCCTGATCTTATCTCCTCTCATTTGACCCAGCCAAGGGCCTGGCCTCTGTGCTAATCCTTGAACCCTACATTCTTGTCTCAAGGCTTCTGCTCTTTTTCCCCTATTGGAACATGGTCCCCCTTCCCTCAGCATAGTCTTCTACACTTCACCTGAATTTTTTCTTACAGTGAGGTGACGCTGGCTCACCTATTTGTCTCTGCAGGCACATTCTCCCTGCGCTGGCACTCTAGGTCTTTCTTCCAGTTTTATTTCCCATTGCACTTTTCACATTCAAATTTACTATGTACACCCAAGTTCAATCCCCGATACCAAAAAAAAAAATTTTACTATGTACATTATTGTATTTGGTGTATCATCTGTCTCATATCTATAGAATGTAAGCCCCATAAGAGCAAAGATTCTTGTGTACTTTGTACTTCTCTGTATCCTGGAGTAAAACAGTTGTTTAATAAATTAATGAAGGAAAGATGAAGAGGGAGGCACAGAGAGAGAGAGAGAGAGCGGGGAGGGGGGAGAGAATTGATCTTTGCAGGTAAATTGCAAATAGGAGATATATATGTCTATATCTATATAGGTGTAGATATAGATATAGATTTCCCATTACTAGAGCTAATGTCTCTAAACACATTACTACATATCTTTCCAGACATTCTTCTGTCTCAGTATATGACTGTTTTAAGTCAGAAAGCAGACTATGGGAATCAGAACTTGAACCCCAGCTTGAATCCTATCTGTATGGGACCTTGGGCAAGTAATTTAATATTCGCAAGCCCCAGTTTTCTCATTTCAAAAATGAGAAGTAAAAAGGCAGGCATGGTAGTGCACACCTATAATCCCAGCACTGAGGCAAACAAAGATCTTGGGTTCAATTTCCAATCCTGAAGGAGGGAGAGGGAGAAATACAGCTCCTGCCTCATTGGGATATTGCAAGGATCATTTAGGAAAGCACATAGCCCAATGTCAGGTGCACAATAAGCCCCTGATAAAAATACTTTCTATTATTATCACTCAGCATGTGTTGTTTTACATCTTACCCTTCTCACTTAGTATTTCTGAATATATTCATATTGCATAAATATAAGTTTATGGCATTTTAATAGCACCACACAATATTCCATTTTAAAGATGCATCGTATCTTATTTAACCAGTCCCCTATGGGTGGAGAACTAGGTTGGTCCTGATTTTTTTTCTATCACTGTTGAAATAATCTAGAGATAATCTTTTCCCACATCATTATTTATGTCCTTAAAGTAGAAATACTTAAATAGTTCAATACTTAACATAGAAATAAAGTAGAAAAAAGTTTAGGGCTTTTGTTATTCACCTCTGGTGCAAAGAGGCTTCAGTGTGAAGGGATAATATGAGTTTTAAGGTGTGGCATTGGTACTAAAGAAAGTGAACTCCCAGTGTGATCAAGCCAGAGAGGCCAATGGTGGCAGGGCCTGGGGGCTCACCCTAGTAAAAGAGGCTACTTTGAGGGGTGTCAGGGCCTTTATGAATGAGAGAGCTTGGGTGCTCAGTGTTACCTGCTATCAGGCTCATCAGAGTGTCTCTCGTGCAAGCCTACCTCACCCTGTCCCTAGGGTCCAACCTCAGTCTGAGACTCAGAAGCCTGGCTATTGGAGCCAACAATGCACCCTCACCCCAGTCACCTGCTGAGGGAAAGAGAAGGATCAGATGCTTAGAATAGCTAAGAAGAATGAAGGAGGCTCTCCTTTAGGGTGCTACTTCCAGGATCACTGGGGACCCGGGGTAAGGCTGAAATGCCCTGGGAATAAGCAACTAGAAAGGCTAGCAGCAGGCCCAATCCGCCATCTCACTCAGTGCTCTGGGCACACACAGACCAAGGGTACTCTGAAAGATGTGCTTGCTGCCAGCAGTGCTCTTTAGCTGTCTTTATTAATCATGGAAAAGGGAACATTACGTTTCCATACTACCCATCTCTCCACAGTACACACTTCCTCTTAGAATTATTACATTTCTCTGAATTCCTTCAAAATGAAAGTAAAAACTATAGTGTGCAGCTGGGGAGCCATCAGAAGATTAGGAATATCACCATAAATGTTGCCATCCTCAGGCAAGTCAGGAGAGACACACAATCATAACTTCGAAATGCTTGGTAAATCTCCAAACCTTTGCATTTTAAAATAACCTGGAAGAAAAAAAGGAGACTTTTACAGTTGCCAATGAGTTATTGGCATCTTTCTTAGAAATATTCCCTGAGAAAGTTAATACCCAGATTAAACAAAGTGAGATGAAGTAGGTACATGGTAGTCAATACTGCAGTTATAAATAATGACAAGACTCTCCTCCCCGTCAACTGAGCTGTGAGTGATACATGAAGGAAACTCCAAGCTCCTTCCCCTACCTCAGGCAACCCTGGACTTAGGGCTCAAGGTCTGTGGCCCACATTTCCTCTCCATTTTCCATTCCAAGCAAGAAGTGGGGAGAGACCATGAACCTGCCTTGATCCCCATTGCTAGCCAGTCAGGTGGTAGTAGGAGTGGCCCTCCTGCCACAGCAATGACAGGGTGGCCCTTGTCAGGACTCTCAGCTGGAAGAAGCAGGCCTGCTGCCCCAGGTCCCCCATACTCCAACAGAGGCCCCTTTCAGAGGCAGTCTGTGCCTCTCCTTACAATGTAGGGTGACTGATCCACTGGGATCTCTCAATTTCCACTTTACTCTCTGCAATTCCACCCATTTCTCCTCTTCTTATCCAACACATTATTACAGTGCTTGAAATACATGCTCAATAGTGCTCTTTCTCCTCAAAATCTAGGTGTATTGAAGAACTGGGTTACTATTATTATAGTTGTTATTATTATTATTATTATTGGGCTATGTAGTTCAGGCTGGCCTTAACTCTCTGTGTAGCCCAGGCTGGCCTCAAACTTTCAGCAATCCTCCTGCCTCAGCCTCCCAAGTGCTGGGATATGTGCCATCATGTCTGGCTACTATTATTATTATTACTACTAAAAATAACAATATATAACATTTCTGCACTCCCAGTAAGTATAGGGTCTTATTTGAAACATCCTTTTACTCCTCACGCCAACTCTATAAAACTGGAACTATGTGCCAGGGATTCAGCTAAGTGGTTCCGGTGCTTGCCTCAAAAGCACAAAGTCCTGAGTTCGATCCCCGGAACCAAAAACACAAAAAACTGGAACTATATGGTGAGTTTTGAGGAGGTCCAATAACCAATATCCCTGTTTTCCACTGGAGCTAAGAACTCACTGATACATACATGTGGGTATCTGCCAAACAGAGATCAAAATATCCTTTAGTATAACAGAACCAGTAAAGGAAAGCATAGCTTAGCTTTAGCCTTAGCCTTCCTAATGCTTCAGCTCAGAATTAAACTCCCCAGCCAGGCCCACAAAACCCTGGGTTACCAAGGAATCCTAAACCTATGACTCTTAGAGTTGAGCTGAATATGTCCTTCCTGGCATATAAGGAGCAGGTTGGGCAGGGGCAGGGGGTGGCCAAGGGACAGAAAAGAGGCCAGGCCTACCCACTTCATGGACTCTCCAGGCCAAAGCAAGAGATGTCCTCAACCCATAACTAGCCCCAGGGTCCTTTAGCTGATACATTAAATGTGATGAGTTTTCCCTGCCTGACTCCATCCTTCTGAGCCACAAGGGGCTGATATAGCTCCATTCTCGGTCCCCTGGGTGTCACCCCCTCCCTGACATTCTTCTGTGCCTGTTTTTCTATGTGTGAAATTCCACATAGACAAAATACCTACTGTGATTCTGGAATGGTGTTGCTAGATATTTCAGTAGTATTGTCAGGAAAGCGCATCATACGGATCTCATTACTATCCCTTCAGTTTTTCTCTTTATTTCAGCACACTGTATGCTAGATCTTGTTATAATCCAGACTATACTTTGGTTGCATAGTACACGGGGAATTCTATGACATGTTCAATTCAGAAATGAGAGAAAAGCAACTGAGACAGTTGAGGACAAACCTGACGGAGGAGGGTCTGGCAGCTCAGCTCTAAAGACAAAGGCATGGTGAACTCAGATGCCATGCTGGAACGGAGGGTCTGAGCCACTGGTGTGGCTTGGAGTGGGCTTCTTAGCAAACTTTGAGCACTTCTTATCTGCCTCAATCCATTTCTGTGGCCATAACTGAATAATAGAATGAGTAATTTAAAAGAATGAAGGTTTATCTGGCTCCTAGCTCTGAAGACTGGGAGGTTCAAGGTTGAGAGACTGCAACTGTATGTCCTTTCCTGCTGGTGCAGACTCTGCAGAGACCCCAGGTGGCACAGACCATCACATGACAAGACACAACAATCCAGCTCAGGTCTCTCCTTCCTTTCTTATATAGCCAAAGTCCCTTGTGACCTCATTTTCCTTTAATCACCTCCCCAACTCCCCCATACCGTAGTCAGATTAATTTTTCACCCTCTTAAAACCCACAATGGAGGTTAGATTTCAACATGAGTTGAAGGACACTGAAACTGCACCAATATTGAAGATGAATCAGGAAACTGGGCCCAGCCATGGAGAAAGGGACTGGAAGAAGGTAAGGTTAAGATCTCAGTTACAAGCCAAATGCTATTTGAGGGTGAGGGTGGAGGTAGCCACCACATGTTGGGTGGGAAGACAATGTCTCCTTCCACTCCTGGGTGTCCAGCTCTTCTGCCAAACAGGAACAGAGCAAGCTCCTGACGCAAAAGCCCAGCTCACAGGGCTCAGCCTGGAGGTGCACATAGAACCCAGGCGCAGCAAGTTCTTCGCAGTGGGAGTGGGTGTGTGCGTGGTCACAGTTGTCATCCGGGGCTATTATGATCCATTCATTCATTGCCTGGAGCATGCAGGTGTCATTAATAATGACTAGAACTGATGACTAAAGACATTGATCCTCCTTGTATCCTCCTAAAACATTTGCTGAGCCTGCCTCAGAGAAACAGAGCCACCCTGCCCTGCCCCACAAGAATGGGAATTTTCAAGTGAAAAGGAGGGATCTCCTGCTTCAGTCCTCTCCCAACCCCAGAGGTTGGAGATAGTGGACACATTGCTGCACCTCCCCCATCACACCTCAGGCCACCTCTGTCCACCCACGTCTCTCTGGTACTCTGGTGCCCCTTCCACCCTTGACAGCTTCCCACCTCCCATTCGCCACTCTGTTATCCACTGAGGGCTTCTCACACCACTGAACGCATTCTGATGCCAAGGATTAAGTCCTCCCAGGGCAGTCTGTAGCCAGGAGGACTGAGATTAGGTGGCAGATTCACCCCCGCCTCGCTGGGTGCCAGAAGGGGACACTGAAGGCTCTGTGCCTCTTCCAGGAGCTTCCAGAGGGACTGAGCCCACCAGCCCAGCAGTAACATACCCATCAACACACCCCTCAGTGACCTTCCTCTCTTCCTGCTCCAACTTTCTCTATTCCCTCGCATCTGCTTCCAGGGATCCTCCCAAACTGCCTACACTCTAGACTTGTCCTGGGCCTGCTGTGAGGCGATCCAAGCTCAGACACTGAAGAGCAAAGGAAACTCCTTTCAACTTACACTGAGATTCTATTTGCACTAAATTCTGGGGATATAGAAGTAAATAAGCCAAAATCCCCAGAATCAAGACAAGAAAGTGGTGGCTGAAACAAGCATAGTGCTAGGAAAAAGTCCCCAGGGCAAGGTCCCCCAAGTCAGCCTGCAGGTGGCCCTCCTTTCATTGTCTTAACAAAGTGCAGTGAAGGTTAAAGAGCACACCACTGCTGCTGAGATCCAGCCCAGTGCTCTGCATCCTTCAGTTTACTTCTCGGAGGGTTGACAGACAGACCCTTCACCCAACACATGTTTATTGCATACCACACACAAAACTCTCTTCCTGGCACACAGAGGCAGCCAGAGCTCCATCAGAAGACACATGAAGGAGAGTGAAGGCAGGCCTCAGACATGCTTGATGGCTTGGTGACCCCAGGGACTTGAAGGCATCTATATTCATGAAGCAGATGGCATGGAGGAAGGAGTCTTCTTGGTGTAGACGAGGGAATGGAGAAGACAGCAATGTGTTATGTCCCAGTCCAGCCCCAGAAGCTCCTATCTGAGCCTTAGGGACTGTAGGCAAAGTAAAAAGATCAGTTTCCAATTGGATGTCTGGAAGATACGTGTAATCAGGTGACATCGTGCAGTGCAGAGGACAGGAAGGGACATTGTCCAAGTGCTACAGATTCAGACCAAGCAAGACTGAAGGGGGAAGCACCACTCTGGCACCATAGGGCATGCAGCTTTGGAAGGACACCAAAAAAAGACACAGCAGGGTGACATCAGAGTGGTCACAGTGGGCACCACGAGCATATGCAGAGGTGAAGAGGCAGGCAAACAGTTGATACCATCGAGGGACACAAGGTGTGAGAACTAAGCAGCCACTGCCTACCTCCTGCTTCATCTCTGGATCACTCAAGAAGCAGCAAGACTAAAGGTGGGACCTCGAGGTCCTGTACCAGGTAAATGAAGGTGAAATTTTAAAAAAATTTTATTTGATTGGTACATTTTAGGTACACAATATAATGACATTTATCATTGGAAATTTGCACCTTTACATATTCTCTCTTGGTTCTTATTTTTCACCCTTGCCCAGCCCTCCCTTCAACCCCTCCATTCCTCCCCATTTATAAAGATTTTGTTCCTATTTTTCCATTTTCTCATATTAAGCCCATTCCCTTCTATCCTTTCCCCTAGCTCTCCCACTTCCTTCCCCTTTGCCCCTTTTCTTCCTATTTCACAATACCTATTATACATTTAGTCCTTATTTACACTTTCAGTTTATCACACCAGAGAAACTATTCGGTATTCACACATGTGTGTCCTATTTATTTCACTTAAGAGTATTGCCTCAATGTGCATCCACTTAGCTATAAATCTGTCTAATTTCTCATTTTTTGTGGCTGAGTAGTACTCCATTTTATTAAAAAACCACATTTTCTTTATCCAGTCTCCAGTTGATGGGCATTTGGGCTGTTTCCAAGTTTTAGCTATTACAAACTGTGCTGCTATGAACATGGGTGCACATATATCACTGTGGTATGATTCTTTTAATTCCTTGGGGAAGATCCCCAGCAGTGGAATATTGGGGTCAAATGGGACTTCCAGTCCTAGTTCTTTGAGGTATCTTCATACTGATTTCCACAGTGCTTGCACCAGTCTACACTCCCACCAGCAGTGGAGCAGGGTTCCTCTTTCCCCAGAGCCCCACCAGCATTTGCTATTGGTTGATTTCATGATAGCAGCCATTCTTTCTGGAGTGAAGTGGAATCTCAGCATTGTTTTCATTTGCATCTCTTGAATGAGCAGTGATGTTGAACATTTTTTCATGTATTTATTTGCTATTTCTACTTCTTTGTCTGAGAAATGTCTGTTCATTTCAGATGCCCATTTTTCAATTGGGTCTTTAAATTTGGGAGGTCTGATCTTTTTAAGTTCTTTATAGATTCGAGATAGGAGACCTTTGTCTGAGGAAGAGCAGGTGAAGATTTTTTCCCACATTGTGGGTTGTCTCTTCACACTGCTGGTGGTTTTTCTTGCTGTGCAGAAGCCTTTTAAGAAGAAGAGATCCCATTTGTTGATTGTTTGTGCTAGTTCACAGGCAACTGAGGTTTTGTTCATAAAATCTTTTCCTACACCGATGTCTTCAAGGGTTCTACCTAATCTCTGTTCCAACTGGTTCAGAGTTTCTATTTTAATATTTAGATCTTTAATCCATTTTGATTTTAGTTTAGTGCATGGTGAGAGATATAGGTCTAGTTTTAATCTTTGGCAAGTTGAAGCCCAATTTTTCCAGCACCATTTATTAAAGAGGCTATCTTTCCTCCAGTGAAGGTGTTTGGCTCCTTTACCAAAGATGAGCTTGCTGAGTGTGTCTGGCATTGTTTCTGTATCTTCTAATCTGTTCCACTGGTCTTCAGGTCTGTTTCTTTGCCAGTACCATGCTGTTTTATCACAGTAACTTCATAGTATAGTTGCAGGTTGGGGATTGTGATATCCCCTGCCATGTCTCTGTTACCTAGAATTGCTTTTACTCTTCTAGGTCTCTTCTTGCTCCAAATGAATGTTTGGATTGTTTTCTCAAGGTCCGTGAAGTATGCTGCTGGGATTTCAATTGGGATTGCATTGAATCTATATAGCTGTCTTGGAAGTGTGGCCATTTTCACTCTGTTGATTCTTCCTACCCAGGAACAAGGGATGTCTTTCCATTTTCTGATATCCTCTTCAATCTCTCTTTTCAGAGTGCTATACTTTTCAGAGAAGAGGTCTTTGATTTCTTTCGTTAGGATGATTCCTAGGTATTTCAGTTTTTTGGATGCTATTGTGAAAGGAATTCATTGCCCTATTTCTCAGTGAGTCTGTTGTTCATGTAGAGAAAAGTTATTGATTTTTGTGTGTTGACCTTGTATCCAGCTACTTGACTGAATTTGGTTATTAAGTCTAGAAGACTTTGGTGGAGTTCTTGGGGTCTTCTATATTGAGTATCATGTCATTTGCAAATAATGTCAATTTGACTTCTTCATTTCCTACCTTTATTTTTTTATTTCTTTCTCTTGTCTCATTGCTGTGGCTAATGTTTACAAAACTGTATTGTGCAGGAGTGGTGATAGTGGACATCCTTGTCTTGTTCCTGATTTTAGTGTGAAGGATTTTTTGACCATTTAGTATATTTATTGGCTGTTGGTTTTTCATAGATGGCTTTTATCAGATTGAGGTAGAGACTGTCTATTCCAATTTTTTGTAGAGTTTTTATCATAAATCCATGTTGGATTTTGTCAGCTGCTTTTTCTGCAGCTATTGAGATAATCATATGGTTTTTGTCCTTGGCTCTATCAATATAGTGTATTACATTTATTGATCTGAGTATGTTGAACCATCCCTGAATCCCTGGGATGAATCCCACTTGGTCAGGGTTGATGATCTTCTGCATTCTATTTGCCAGTATCTTATTAAGGATTTTTGCATCTATATTCATTAGTGAGATTGGCCTATAGTTCTCTTTTTCAGTTGGGTCTTTCTCTGCTTTGGGGATCAAGGAGATGCTTTTTTCCAGTAATGAGTTCGGAAGTATTGCTTCCCTTTCAATTTCATTGAAGAGTTTAAACAGTAGTGGCAGTAGTTCCTCTCTAAATGTCTTGTAGGATTCAGCGGCGAAGACATCAGAACCTGGGCTTTTCTTAGTTGGCAAGTTTTTAATTACGTTGTCAATTTCATTGATTTATATTGAGTTGTTTAGAATTTTTAGGTCTTCTTGTTCAACTTTGGTAATTCGTATGTATCAAGGAATCTGAACATTTCTTCTGTGTTTTCCACCTTATTGGCCTATAGGTTCTCAAACTAGGTATGGATGATCCTCTGCATTTCTGCTGGGTCTATTTTAATTTCGTCCTTTTTATTCCTAATTGCATGGATTTGGGCTTTTTCTTTCCTTTTCCTGATAAGGTTGGCTAAGGCTTTTTCAATTTTGTTTATTTCTTTGAAGAACCAACTTTTGGCTTCATTGATTTTTTGTGTTGTTCTCTTAGTCTCCATTGCATTGATTTCTGCTCTGATCTTATAATTTCCTCACTTGTATGAGGCTTGGGTTTGTCCTGCTCTTCTTTTTCTAGAAGCTTAAGGTTCAGCATCAGGTTGTTTAATTGAGCTCATTCTGTTTTCCTAAATGTGAGTATTCACTACTATGAATTTCCCTCGTAAGACTGCTTTCATTGTGTCCCATAGATTCCGATATGTTGTATTGCCATTGTCATTTAATTGAAGGAACTGTCTGGTTTCTTCTTTAATTTCCTCTGTGACACATAGGTTTATTCAGAAGTTTGTTGTTCAATTTCCATGCATTTATGAAATTCTTGCAGTTTCTTTTGCTATTGATCTCTAGTTTAATCACACTATGGTCTGATAATATACAGGGGATAACTTCAATTCCTTTGCACTTACTTAAACATGTTCTATGAGTGGGTATGTGATCTATTTTGGAGAATGACCCATCTGCAGATGGAAAGAATGCATACTCTGATTTTGTGGGGTGGAATACTCTGTAAATATCTGTTAAGTTCATTTGTTCAAGAGTTTGACTGAATTCTAGTATTTTGTTGCTTAGTTTTTGTGTAGTTGATCAATCTATTTGTAACAGTGGGGAGTTCCCCCACTACTATTGTATTAGTGCTCATTTGTTTTTTCATGCCTTTTAGTATTTGTTTTATACAGTTCGGTGCACTAGTGTTCGGTGCATATATGTTTATGATTGTCATGTTTTCCCCTTGGATTGTTCCCTTTTCAAGGAAGTGGTACCCTTCTTTGTCTCTCTTAATCAGTGTTGGTTTGAAATCTACTTGATCTGCCAAGAGGATAGCCACTCCTGCTTTTTGGGGGGGTTCCTGTCACATGGAGTATTGTTTTCCACAATTTAACTTTCAGCCTATGAATTTCTTTTTGAATTAAGTATGTTTCTTGTATGCAGCATACTGTTGGAACTTGCTTCTTGACCCATTCTGCCAGTCTGTTTCTTTTGACTGGTGAATTGAGACCATTAACATTGATGATTATGACTGGTACTTATTCACTTATCATTGTCATGGCTTTTTCTTTTTGTTGGATTCTCTCCCTTTGTGTTTAATTTCTTTTTGTGCCCAATGGATTCATTCTGCTGCATTTCTTGGGTTGTGATCCTCATTATCTTTTCCTAGGGTATTGTCTAAAATTTTTTAGAGTGTTGGTTTGGTATTCATGAAGTTCCTAAGGTGCTCTTTGTCATGAAAGTGTCTTATTTCTCCATCAATTTTGAAAGATAGTTTTGTGGGGTACATCAGTCTGGGTTGGAAGCTGTTTTCCTTTAAGGCTTGAAATACATCACTCCAAGCTCTTCTTGCCTTGAGGGTTTGCATTGAGAAGTCTGCTGTGATTCTGATGGGCTTTCCTTTGTATGGGATTTGTTTCTTTTCTCACACTGTAGAATTTTATTCTTCTGTTGGATTTCTGGAATCCTAACTATTACATGCCTATGTATAGATTTTTTTTTGATCAAGGCTAGCTGGAGTCCTATATGCCTCACTTATCTGTATGTCAAGTTCTTCTTCCCTGCTTGGGAAATTTTCTGCCATCACTTCTGTGAACAGTTTTTTTATGTCATTTGCATTCTCTCCTCTTTCTTCATTGACTCCAATCAGTCTTATATTATTCTTCTTTGGATCATCTAACAGCTGCTGGATTGATTTCTTGTGGTTCCTTACTATTTTAAAGAAATTTTTCTTTTCCTGGTCACTAATTGCAATCTTACTGTCTATATCTGAAATTCTGTCCTCACATTGGCTCATTCTGCTGCATAAACTTTCAATGGAGTATTTAATCTCCTGGAAAGCTGGGTGTTTTATGGATTCCATTGGTTTCCTATGTTGTGATTTCATCATGTTTCTCAGCTCCCTTATTTTTTTATCTGTGTCCTCTCTAGATTTATCAGTTATGTCTTGCACTATGAGTACAATCTCTCCTGTTTTGTGAGAAATTCTTTCTGATTTTATTTTTCCAGATCCTCTTTTATTGCCAGTTGAGGGAGTCCAGGTGGTTATCAGATTGTTCCACTTTGTTTCCCTTTGGGGTTGCTTTAGGTGACCTTGGAGTGTGTTTTGAGACTCTTTTATGTGTCTTCTCATTTCAACTGGGGAGGGTGTGGGGTGTACTTCTGGTGCCCAGGAGGCTCATTCCTCAGCACTGGGCGGGGCTCTCGTGATTTCTTATTAATATGCTCTGATGAAGAGGTTTTTGAAGTTATTCCAAGAAGGAGAATTTTTTTTTTGTACCAGGGATTGAACTTGGGTCCTTGTGCTTGCAAGCCTGGCAGCAGAGCCACTGAGCTAAATCCCCAGCCCCAAGAAGGAGAATGGACGACATTCATTCTCTGATTTTAAAACATCCATTTTGTACATTCCACTGGAAATAAACACACATGTGCACAATTAGTTTTATAATTTGTAAGACAAAGCAAAAATAGAAGAGATGCACA
The DNA here is from genome assembly GCF_053883595.1 of Heterocephalus glaber. Lineage (NCBI taxonomy): Eukaryota > Metazoa > Chordata > Mammalia > Rodentia > Bathyergidae > Heterocephalus > Heterocephalus glaber. The sequence goes on along the minus strand of NW_028258325.1, from coordinate 44,175,260 downwards.
GGTCCTCTTTGTCTCTTACTATGTGATCAAATAATTTACATAGCCTCGGGACTGTTCACAGGAAGGTGGTCACCAGATATTGTCTCCAGGCCTGCACTTCCAGAACCACTGCAAAGCAGCTCTTTTCTGGGCTCCTATGATGAAGCGGGGGTTGCCATGTGCAAGTCTGGATGGTGTGGCCAGACCTGCAGGGAAACACAGTACAGCTCGATCCACTGTTTTGATGACTATGGGGTTTATTTGGTCACTGTTCTCACTTGTAATTATTCTAAAAAATTGCAACCGGAGAGAAGCTGAGCCAGTCCCAGCACCTGGAAGGAAGCTCCCCCACCACCATCCCAAGCTCCTAGCACGGGCACCAGAAGCACTCCCTCCTCCCCATGGAAATGTGAAGACACATAAACAAGTCTCAAAAACAGACTTCCAGATCACTTACAGCAACCCCAAGGGGAAACGAGATGCAACAATCTGATATTCAAACAACCACCTGGATTCTCTGAACTGGCAACAAAAGAAGATCTGGGAAAAATGAAATCAGAAATAATTACTCAGATGACAGCAAAGATTTTGCCCATGGTGCAAGACATGATTAATAAATCTAGAGAGGACACAGATTAAAAAAAATAGAGGATCTGAGGAAGATGATGGAATCCCAACATAGAAAACAAATGGAATCCATAAAACAGATATAAAAAGATTTCCAGGAGATTAAAAACTCCACTGAAAGTCTACTCAGCACAATGAACCAATGTGAGGATAGAATTTCAGATATAGAAGAAAAGATTGCAATTAGTGACCAGGAAAAGAAAAATTGCTTTAAAATTGTAAAGGAACATGAGAAATCAATCCAGCAGCTGCTAGACGATGCAAAGAAGAATGACATAAGACTGATTGGAGTCAATGAAGAAAGAGGAGAGAGTGTAGATGACATAAAAAAACTGATCACAGAAGTGATGGCAGAAAACTTCCCAAGGAGGGGAAAAGAACTTGACATACAGATAAGTGAGGCATATAGGACTCCAAATAGCCTTGATCAAAAAAAATCTACACATAGGCATATAATAGTTAGGATTCCAAAAATCCAACAGAAGAACAAAATTCTACAAGCAGTGAGAGAAAAGAAACAAATCATATACAAAGGAAAGCCCATCAGAATCACAGCAGACTTCTCAATGCAAACCCTCAAGGCAAGAAGAGCTTGGAGTGATGTATTTCAAGCCTTAAAGGAAAACAGCTTCCAACCCAGATTGATGTACCCTGCAAAACTATCTTTCAAAATTGATGGAGAAATAAGATAGTTTCATGACAAAGAGCACCTCAGGAACTTCATGAATATCAAACCAGCCCTCCAAAAAATTTTAGACAATACCCTAAGAAAAGACAGTGAGGATCACAATCCCAGGAAACCCAGCAGAATGAATCCACTGAGCATGACAAATTAAATGCAAAGGAGGAGAATCCAACAAAAAGAAAAAGTCATGACAAGGCTTTTAAAACTTTTAATTTCATCTCCCTAAAGAGTGCATAATTCAATCTTGTTATTGTACTGATTAGTATTTTTCTGATTCTAGAGTTGCACACCATTCCTTGTGCTGTACTGGCTATTTATCATCTTCTTATGTCTACTTTTTAATTGGGTTGTCTATTAATGAGTTCTAAGAATTCTTTATATATTCTGGTCATAGGTTATATGCACTGTGAATATGGTCTGTCTAAGGACTACTTTTCATTTTAATGATGTCATTTAAAGTTCTAAATTTTGATGGAATTGCATTTATCAATTTTTTTCTTTTATACATCATGTCTTTTGTATCCTAGGTAGTTCTTGCCTACCCTGAATTCATAAACATTTTCCCTTATAATTTCTTCTTAAAGTTTTATACTTTTAAGCTTTCATATTTAGGTTCATAGAACCCTTCAAGTTATTTTCATGTATGGAAATACAGGGTTGAGGTTAATTTTTTATATATGGATACCAGGTGTTCTAGTGCCGTTTACTGAAAACACTATATCTTCCTTGGCTCTTGAATTGAGTTTATATTCTATAAAGTGCTAATGTTAATAATCTTTCAAAACTCAGCAGACCATACATGTGTGGTTCTATTTCTAGATTCTCTGTTTTATTCCAATGATCTATATGTCTTTCCTTATACCAACACTGCCTTGATTACTGTAGCTTTAGAAGAAGTCTTAAAATCAGGTACTAAACGTCTTCCAACACTGTCTTTGTTTTTCGGTTTTTTTTAACTTTTCTAGGTCCTTTGTACTACTACATAACTTTTAAATTTCAATATCCAATTATTCATTTATAGCAAGTATACACAGACCTGAAGTTTTATATATACCTTGTGTTTTCTAATCCTGCTAAATTTAAATACAAGTTCTAGGGGCTCCTAGAGATTTCTTAGTATTTTCTCTGTAGATGATCATTTCATCTACATATAAAGATTTTTCTTCTACCTTGCCAATCCTATCCTAAATGTGTCATTTTATTGCCAGACTATTTTGGTTGGGCCTAGGTTTCAAAGTTTAATGGAGAGATAAAGAGTAAGCATATCTGCCCTTGTTCCCTACCTTAGGGAGAAAGCATTGTATCTTCTCCACTCATATAAGGCGTCCTCACTGGAAGTATGGAGTACATGTCTTTAATCTGTTGAGAAAGTTCTGTTCTACTTCTAGTCTCCTCATAGCTTTTACCATGAACAGCTGTGGAATTTAGTCCAATACTCTTTCTCCAACTAGTGACAGGATCAAATGGCTTTTTCCTTTCCTCTTTTAAAATGATGACTTTTGTTGGTGGATCTTCCAATGCTGAACCAACACTGCCATCCCCATAACAAAACCACTTTCTACATCCTGCCAGATCTGACTTCTAATAGTTTGTTTTGTTAAACAAATTTCTATCTATGTTCATACTTTTTTCTTCTATTATCTTTATCCACTTTTAGGATTAGCACAATGTTGAGTTCCTAAAATGAGGAGAGAAGTGTTCCTTCTTTTTTCTGCTTTAATTGTTTGATATAATTTATCAGTTAAAATGTATATGAGCCTGCTGTTGTCATATAGGTAGGTTTTCAAGCTAGGAATATACTTTCTTTAATAGGCGCTATTCAAATTTTATATTTCCTCCAGAGTTAGCTTCACTAATTTGTCTTCTAGGGTACTTCTTAGAAGTTGTTAAATTTATGTCAAAACAGATTCTTGAAGTATTTTCTATATCTTTTTTAATTCTATAAAATCTGTGGCAATGTCTCCTAGATCTTGATATTATCATTTAAAAAATGTATAATTGATATTGTGTAACAGGAAGAAAAGGTCTAAAGGTGCAGGGGAAGTGTGAGGGGCAGGGGAAAGGAGAAAAGGGAAAAGAAAAAATATGAGAAGAGGAAAAAAATGGAAACAAGGTCTTTGAAAATAGGGAAGGTTGGAGGGAGTGAAGGGAGGACAAGAGAAGGGGAAAAAAATAAGAACCAAGATACTTATGTAATGGTACAAGATCCCAATGATGAATGTAATTGTATTTTATACCTAAAATGTACCAATAAACTTAATGGGAAAAAAATTGCAACCGGTTTGCTGTTAATTTCTTTGTGGGGGGAGCAGGAGCCTCTCAGATCTTTCATATCTGGAGAACCAAAAACTGAAAGCTGAAGCAAACAAATGAAGAGTTCCTGATCACTTGAATAATCAAAGTGAGGACATAATCACTGAGACCTAGCTTATTGTTTATGACTGATAAGATGATACCAACCATGCTAAATTTGGAAAGCGCGCACGCACACACACACACAAATCTTGCTGTAATTGGTACCTAGTACTTGAGTCAACCAAAATATAAAGGAAACTTTTACAGGAAGGAAAAAAAAACCCAAAATGGAAGAAAACCAGTCCTTCATAGTCCTGTTACTCTGGACAACCACCACGAACAGTTTGGAAGATCAATTTCCAGTGCTTAATTTCTTTCTTTTGCCTACTTACAAATGCAAATAAGTAAACAAGCAGACAGCACCCATATAAACCTAAATTAGGCAAAGAGCAAAGTCAGAAAATCAGGTGGACTTAAAAGACAAGTACATAACCATGCACTCATCCTCCTAACAGGCCTGCAAAGGCCTTTCTAGTATTTCCATTTGACACTTGTGGAAATGAGGTGCAGAGCCATTAATTAACTTGCACAAGCATAAAGCCTGGATTCAAATTTGTGCAGTGTGTTTCTGGTGTTCTTACTCTTATACAACATGACTTACTTTATTTTCTCTCTTGGGATTATTAATCCGGACTCCCCAGGGAACTCCAATCACCCACCTTAAGCCCTGTAGAGGTGCCCATTTTGAAGAATTGTGGAGCTTTCATGTCACCACTGCAATCATTTACTGCCTTAAAATCACAGTCCTTTGAAACTGCAATTCAAGTGCCATCCATCACAATTCATTTGTGTTATCACCCCTCAATACCTTTCGTCTTTCCACTTTTCTTTCTGAACACAATAAATTATATCCAAATGGCAATCATGGAGGAAACATCCCCTCCTTCCTCATCAACAGAGCTGCTGGCTGGTGCAGAAGCCCCGGGGAAGCAGCGTCTGCTAGCACTCACGGATCCCCACCCGCTCGAGCTGAAGATGGAATTAACAGGCACACAGTAGTTTGCAGCTCAACATTTGTTCAAGTCTGGCACATGCACACATCATTAGCAACTGTATTTGAGAGGAAAGATCAAGGAGGTGAGGAGGAGAGTGGATCTGATTAAAGGAATATTCAAGAGAGGAAATTCAGAGCATTTAGGTAAAAGCTTCAGAGCTGAAATGAATGAACTGGAGAGCAGAGCAAAGGGCCAGGTACATGTGGGAAGGGTCAGCAGACAATTTGGATAATTTGCCTCTGCAACTTTCAAAGCAAAGTCATTTCATGTCGTCAGCTCCCCAGAATAGGGACTCCGTGTGCTGTGCTGCCTCCAGGAATGTGAAGTCTCAACGAGGGCATAGACTTTGCTGTGGTCTTGGCTCTAAGTGGTTAGAATTAAATATTCTGGATAAATTATTGTATATTTGCTCAAAGCTTGCATTGACCTGAGCTAGGCAGATAAAGTCTCAGCTGTTCAACAGAAATCACAAGCAACATGGCATGCATTGGCCAACTAAAACTGATTAGTACATTGTACAGAATCAGTGGTATTAGTAGAAAACTTCTTATGTACCCACTGTTAAACTAAGTGATTGAGAAAGTGCAATAGAAACAGGATCACAGGGAGCAGTGAACTTGGTGAAGCCTTGGTACTGGCCAGAAACAGGTTCTAAGCTCAGTACTCACATTAATGTATCCAATTCTCCCATCACCACCTACAGAATGAGAGGTATAAGTGTGATCACCCACATTTGCCATACAAGGCAACTGGTGCCAGGTCAACTGATAATTTTCCCCGTGTTCTATGCCAGCAAATGGTGGAGTTGGGACTCAGTAATCTACTGTGATCTTTAGTGATATTCTCTGCCATTCTGGACCTCCAGGAATTTTCTTGAATTTAAGGACATGAAAAGGGACACATATGAAGCAGAGAACAATTATTGGGCTCTGTGTCCCTGAGAACAAAAAAGAGAGGAGGTGACAACTGACTGTCATTTTGAGAGACCTTCTGGAAGGAAGAAGTGCTTGAGCTGTTCTGAATTTCATCACTAGTTTGCATGTACATCTCTCCATCCTCCCACCCACTCATCCTCTCATGCTCCTGTATACTTGCCTCAAGAACACTTAATAAGCTCCGAATATTAGAAAACCCCTGAGAGCTGAGGTGGTGGATTTTGTGCTGAAATAGTTGTATTTCAGTAGTTTTCACTTCTCTGCCCAGGAGGGCAAACATTAATCCATGCACATATTCACTCAGGGTCTTCCTTAGGAAGACTAGTTTGCCACTATCTATCAAAACTGAGAATGCTTGTACCTCTGATACAGCAATCCCACAGGATTTTACCCACTGCAAAATGACTTGGTACAAGATTATTTCCTGCAAGCACTGTTTTTAACAGCAAAGTATTAGAAATGCCCCACATGTTCATCAAAAGGGAGCTGCTTAAATAAAACATGATAGCACACCCAAAGAGGTACTAACTATGCTGCTGTCAAAACAAGGAACGAAACTGAGAGAGGATATCTTTAAGACATTTAAAGAAAAAAAGCAAAGAGCAGTGGATATAGTATGCAACCATTTGAGTAAAGGCAAGTAAATATAAAAGTCTTTGACACTTATAAAGTGTCTCTGGAAGGATGTGGTGATACTGACAAACTTTATGGCTTTCAGTGGAGGGAGTAGGCTGTTGAATGTGAGGAAGACTGGAGGGATAGTTTTTTTTTTTTGAATACTGTTTTGTATATTTAGGATTTTAAATTTTTTGAATGTATTATCTATAGTCCTTTCAAAAAATTAAAAACAAAACAAATTCACAGTGCAGATCCAAGCATTAGGGGTGTATCTGTGAATGCTGGTGTTTTATTTTGGTCTCTAAATTCCAGGACAATCACAGGCAATGCTGGTTGACAATTTGGAAGCCACAGCTGCCTGGCTCACTCTTGAAATTCTGTGACATTTGGTTTCTGTCATTGGCTGAATCAAGTGTCCTCCCAGGGGTCCTAGGCCTAAGCTAGTAATCCCATCCCTCCACCTTGTGTTTGCCATTTGAAAGGAGGTGGCAAGATGAGCTTCACTGAGAGGATGATGATTGTGCAAAGCCTCAGGTAGGCCAGGGCAGGAGCCCTCAGAGCACCTGAGGGCACACGAGAGCTTTTCCTCAAGGGTTTTCCTGATAGTTCTCGTGGCCCACCTCTGCCTATGATGGTTTGTTCTTGCTGATTCCTGATCCTCTCCCACCATGCACAACTCGCTCTTCCTCTGTTCACTCAGATGAATCATCTGCCTGCTGTGTCGTTCCCAGAGAGACCTTCTCTGACCTCTGATATAGAATAGCCACCTCCCATCCCATCCTCTGTACCCACGTCCAGTTAACTTCTTCACTGCATTTGTCATTTTGTGTAGTGTCTGTCTCTTCCTGTGTAAGTACAGCTTGGGGAGACAATGGCTTGATCTGGAATCCTATCTCTGCTGACAGCTGGTCTGATTCCTGGCTCAGTGAGTGTCTCACTCCATATTTTAGTCCCTTGAAGTCAAATCTGTCCCCCTGGAGTACCATCAAGACCATAGTGGGAATGAGAGTCCTAGGAACCAGACTGAGATGTGCCGTTGTGTAGAATGGCATTGTGTCTCAGGGACTCTAGGAACATCAGGCCCCAAACCTGGGTCTTCACCCTGAAGCAGAGGTAAGCAGAGACAAGAAAGGTAGCATTCATCAAGATTTTACAAGAAAAATACAGTGTCCCTTTACCTGCTCAAAACTGTATTTCTTTGGAGACATTATAGTTTTATAATAAATGTAAAGTGCCCACAATTCTAAGGGTCACAATTGTGTAAGGCTGCCATTTACTTTTACTCCTTTTTATTTTTCATTTTTGAGAAGGAAATTTGACAACAGCTAACTGGGGTTCAAATTCTGACTCATACATCCTGGCTTTGGGTAAATCAACCTTTCTGAGCCCACTTTTTCATCTGAGATGGATGGGGTAGTGGAACTAGGAGGTAATATCTACCTCCCAACATTGGCAGGATGGGAAGTGAGAGGCAAAGTCAGCAATATTCAACCTTTTCCCTTTCCTCAGCCCTCCTCCCTGTCTCCCACCATGAAAGGTCTTTCCGTGCACTCAGTGGTCCATGAGATTAACACCTGCCTGTGAATGGTGAAGACTATGAAAATGAAGCACATGACCTTTGAGTTCATTCATGATTTATTATATCTTTGGTGTTCAGTGTCCTGGTCACAGATCTAATATTTTTAAGAGCTGTTCAATTAAACTTTTCTGGTGTCAGAGCCATACTGTATTTTAAACAGCATTTTTGGAAATGCACTGATGTGTCCATCATAACATAGGCTCAACTGCTATAACAAAAAAAACACCCTGAATGTGATAGCATAGATCTGATAGGCACTTATGCCTTCTTACATCATAATACGGACATAGTTGAGAATTCTAGGTCTGTAGCGGTTACCTAGAAGGGCACCCAGAGGCCCAGAGACCCAGGTCCCTTCAGTCTTCTTATTCTGTTGTCCCCTTAGGTAGTACTTTTGTCAACCTGATCAAATCTAGAGCAATAGCCCTGCACTGGCATTCTGACCTCAGTGAAGGAGGAGAAAGAGGAGTTCAAAGCTGGTGATTTCCTTTCAGGGAAGTAACATATGTGGCTTCAACTCCTATTCCTTTGGCACAAACTTAGTCTTGTGACCATGCCAGGTGCTTGTGAAATTTTATTTCTGTAGGTGAACTTAGGCTCTCAAATTTGGTTACTGGAAATCTATCACTAGGAGAAAGAAGAGGAGAGTAGATTCAAGGAGAAAATGGTCTTTCTTTTAGAATTCTTGATCTGAAGGGCACCAGATGACTGCCTAGCTTGCTCTAGGCAAGTCCATGGCCACCATAAAAATGCAGGTACCAGAGCCTCTTTTTAACCTACTATATTAATCAACTTTCCCTTTTCTGAACAAAATATTTGATGCCCAAAATTTAAAGAAGGATGCCAGGGATTTAGCTCAGTGGTTTCAGTGCCTGCCTCGTAATCACAAGGACCTGAGTTCAATCCCCAGTACAAAAAAAATAAAATAAAATTTAAAGAAGGAGAGGTTCATTTGGCTCATAGTTTCAGGGGATTCAGTCCATGGTCAGTTGGCTCCTAGACAGAAACATCATGGTGGAGCAAAACTCTTTAGTTCGTGGCAGCTGGGAAGCAGATCAAGGGAACATTGCCAGAGAAGAAGGGTTTAGGGACCAGGTCACACCTCCATGACTTACCCAGACATACCCAGAAATGTGCTTTACTAATCACTTCAGTGACTCCCAAGCCAATCAAGCTGAGAATCCAGTTTAATTTCAGGTAGAGAGTTTTAAGAAAATAGTGACAACACTATTTTTGTCCTTTCATTTAACAAGAATGAATATCATCCAATAAAATCAAAGATGAACAATTTCAAACCTGTATTATATATTGCATTGTTTCACCACATTACAATCCATCCAGGTTGCTTTAGAACTCAACTGAAGTTCATTTGAAAATCGGAGTCAAATTTTTACTTCACCTCATGAAACTCTGTGACCCTCGACCATCTTTAGGGTCACTACAGAAACTGAAAGTCAAGTGCCTCATGCATTCCTATGGCAGTGGGTGTGGTCCATCAGAAAGTCTTAATTTTCTCATTGCTGAGACAAAACACCTAATGCCCAAAGTTAAAGGAGGAAAGATTTGTTTGGCTCACAGTTTGTAGAGGTTTCGGTCCATAATTGCCTGGCTCCAAGGCAGGGTGGCATGGTAGAGGGTCCTTGCAGAGGGGAAACAGTTCATGCCAGGCAGAAAGCAACAAGTTATAGGCAACAAGTGTTGAGCAACTACACTAGCCCTCTTTTTGTCCCTTATATTTTATTCAGGCTACCTGCCCTCATTCACACTCAGGGAAGGGCACCCTTAGTCCTACCCAGAACTATGCCAAACCAATGAGTGGTCAAATTAAGTAAACATACAACCTTGATCCCAGCATCACACACTCCAGATCCAGCCACCTCTGAAAATCTGCACCTATAATTTCACGAGGCTTTGAGGGGACATCTAGACATAAGCCATAACAGTTTCCTTGCTATAGTTCTTCCACTGGTGAATTCTGTAACCTCAGCCACCTTAGTATTCATGCCTCAGTCTCCATTTCCATGAGCAGGTGGCAGACAAAGCAGAATGCCCCTGACCTGTGGGGAAAGAGTCACTCTTCACATGTGTTAGGCTCTCTGAAAAAGTCAGCTGCAGAGCACTAGGTTTTTCCACTGGAGCCTCAGACTAAGCTGAGACGCCACTCAGAGTAAAGTCAGCTCACAGTTGTACTATCAGTTTTGTTTAAGGGACAGTTTTATAGCCATTCTCTCTGTGAGCCTGTCTTTTGAGGTGGGTTGTTATTGTGTTACTGTTACTATTTTCATTTTACACATTTACACATTTTACACAAACTGAGAAAGAAAGGGATCATGGGTGTCAGTCAAGGACACAGAAATGGTTTGTGGTTGTTTTTGCTACATGTCACAGTGCTGAAATTGATTTTGAAAATCATATCAGGATGTGTTTATTAAATGAATGGGCAAGTCCTAGTGAAAATGTGATTGTGTATGAAAGCTCTGTGCTCTGTTATAGTCATGAGAACTCTCCTGGGCTCTTCAGTTCCCTTCTACCTGTTCCTGCTTCATGCATCAGGTAGGGGAAGGCACTGGGAATACAGCAGGTATCCTTTGTGTAAATTCAAATATTTGCTGGCCATGTTCTGCTTCATAAAGTAGGCTGAAACTCATCAATAGGCGTGCATGCTACCGCGGATGAGGCTTGTGTTTTCTTTCTCTTTGCAGTCACTGCAGTACCTTCCCATAGTAGATGTTTTCTTTGCTTCTGTGGAATGAATGCTCTTGGAGTCCCTGGGATGGCCCAGGCAGGTGATATTCCCGTGGAAGAAGACTGGAGAAAGCCTGGAGAGGCTGAGTCACAGGGAGCCACAGGGCTAAGAAGCAGCACAGCAGGCCAAAGAAAACCATTTCTAGTTTCCTGCCCTGAAGTTTCTCCCACTATCCCACACCCTGCTCAGCCTGTTAGCCACCTTATTTTTGAGTCCAGTGCACTCCTTGAGTGCCCTCTGAAGCCCTGTAAATGCCCTTTCTTCTGAGAAGAAGCTACAGCATTTTCTCCAGTGAATAAATTTGGGACTTGAAACCATTGGCTTGTTCCTGCTCCCTTCTAGTAAGCATAGAGATGTATCCATGAAAACATGCAGTTCCTGCTCTTGAAAATACAAGTAAGTCCTCCTTCCCTGCATCTTTCCTAAAGAGATTTGATCACTGGTCTGTGTTATCATTTGATTTTTCTAACAAATGAACAGGACCAGAAAAACCTCAGAGTTCCCAGGGCCTGTGCTTATCCTTTGTCCTGAAACCTAAGTCTCTCCACAGTTAGACTGAGGTCAATTGTGAACTTGTCTGGGGACAACCTCTTGCTCTGATCTCTGCTGACTAAGATGTATCACTCCCCTCTTGGCCTCCAAAACCCAATCTTCTTGCTCTTTAATTCATATTTGGATAAAAATCAAGACTAGAAGTCAAGAATCCATGGAGTCTTCACATTCTTACCAATCCCCTACCTGGAATGTGTGCAGGATCTGTGATTTGCTTCTGACCCGTAGAATATAGCAAAGATGATGGATGTCACTGCTGTATTTACAACCCATAAGATTGTACCTTTCATCTTGACAGAACTTCTCTTTCACTGACTTTGATAAAGCAACCTCTGACCAACAGCCAGCAAGGAATTGAGGACCTCAGCCCAACTGAATTCAGACAAAAATCTTGTGAGCTTGGAAGTGGGTCTGCCCCCATCAAGACTTAAATGGCACCGCAGCCCAGGTGACAATCTGACTGCAGCCTCATGGGAGATCCTGAAGCTCAGGGCCCTGCTAAGCTATGCCTGAGTTCCTCCCCCACAGAGAACATGAGGTAATGAGGATGTGTTATTTTAAAGCCACTATGCCTGTTGTGATTTGTTACACAGCAATAGATAACAAATGCACTCCATCACAGATAATAAGTCATCAAGTTCTGTGGCTCCTCATTTGTTGGAGAGCTCTTGAATATCTGTATTTGTCTCTGCACCTTCTTTTACTCTATGTCAGTCCTCAGCAGTCCTCATCTGGACAAAGTGATTGCTTCCACAGCTAGCCAGGGCCCCAGCAGGAGTGAGAACTCCCACTCATAAGTTTCACTGGAGGATATGGGCAGGGTTAAGGGCACCTACATGGTTTGAAGTATTGAAAAATAACCATGACATCTCCTAACCATGGCACTTCCTTTACCTTGCCCAATTCCACTCTGCACAGGCATCAGTCCAGAGCTACAGCAACAATCTAGTTTTAAAGATATTAGGTATTGCTTCTAGAATAAGGTATAAGACCCTCGGTGTAATATTCAAAATCCTCATCTTTGTAGCTTTCTCTGGAGACATCTTTTCCATGCCATGAGGGTGCTCAAGCAGCCCTATGCAAAGTCCCATATGGTGAGAAATGGCCATAGTTTCATTTCCTACCAATCTTCAGCTTGCTCTTGGGTTCTGGTCATACTAAACCTCCTGGTGCAATTCCTGCCCTTTCTGACTGCTCTGCATTTCATATTTCAGAATTCCCACTCATCCTTTCTCCTACATAAAAATGGCCCTTTAGGTCTAGCGCCTCCACAGGGAGTTCTCTGCTGTCAGCTAGGCTAAGGCATTTCTTTCAAGCTGTGTTCCCCTTGCTCGTGAGAATGATCCTTTCTATAAGTGAAGCCCCAGTGCATCCTAACTAATTACATTCAGTGTTTCTAAGCCTTGGGTAAAAACAGGACCATATTTACAGGAATAACTCAAATTTCAACTTCAATGACCTTCCAGTCCACTGTACCACTGCCTCCAGTGCTGAGGACAGAGTTGCCCCCAGTGCAGAGGAAGTGAACCTTCTGAGCCCCAGTACCACTGCCCCCAGTGCCATGGAACAGAGCCCTGCTTAGCGTGGAGGAGGTGAGCCTCCCAGGCGCCAGCAGTACACATCCCCCCCCCCATTGAAATGAGAAGACAGGTAAACAAGTCTCAAAACCAGACTTCCAGATCAACTAAAGGAATTCCAAAGGGAAATGAGATGGAACAATCTGATCAATATTCAACAACCTGGACTCCCTGAACTGGCAACAAAAGAGGATCTGGAAAAAATGAAATCAGAAATAATTTCTCAGATAACAGCAGAGATTGTGCCCATAGTGCAAGACATGATTAATAAATCTAGAGAGGACACAGATTTAAAAAAATACAGGAGCTGAGTAACATGATGGGATCCCAACACAGGAAACAAATGGAATCCATAAAACAGATACAAACAGATTACCAGAAGATTAAAAACTCCATTGAAATTTTAGGCAGCAGAGTGAGCCAATGTGAAGACAGAATTTCAGATATAAAAGATAAGATTGTAATTAGTGATGAGGAAAAGAAAAATTTCTTAAAAATAGTGAGGGACCATGAGAAATCAATCCAGCAACTTCTAGATGATTCAAAGAAGAATAACATAAGACTGATTGGAGTCAATGAAGAAACAGGAAAGAGTACATAAAAAAACTGTTGACAAAAGTGATGGCAGGAAACTTTCCAAGCAGGGGAGAAGAACTTGACATACAGATAAGTGAGGCATATAGGACTCCAAATAAGCTTGATCAAAAAAAAAATCTACATTTAAGCAGATAATAGTTACAATTCAAGAAACTCACCAGGAGAAAAAAATTCTACAAGCAGTTAGAGAAAAGAAACAAATCACATACAAAGGAAAGCCCATCAGAATCATAGCAGAATTCGCAATGCAAACCCTCAAGGCAAGAAGAGCTTGGAGTGCCATATTTCAAGCCCTAAAGGAAAACAGCTTCAACCCAGATTGATGTACCCTGCAAAACTATCTTTCAAAATTGATGGAGAAATAAGATACTTTCATGACAAAGAGCACATTAGGAACTTCATGAATACCAAACCAGCACTCCAAAAAATTTTAGACAATATCCTAGGAAAAGACAATGAGGATAACAACCACAGGAAGCCCAGCAGAATGAATCCATTGGGCACAATGAGAAATTAAATGCAAAGGGGGAGAATCCAACAAAAAGAAAAAGTCATGACAATGATGTGTGAATAAGCATCAGTTATAACCATCAATATTAATGGCCTCAATTCACCAGTCGAAAGAAACAAATTGGCAGAATGGGTCAAGAAACAAGATCCAAAAATATGCTGCATACAAGAAACACACTTCATTCAAAAAGAAATTCATAGACTGAAAGTTGAAGGGTGGAAAGCAATACTCCACTCAATAGGAACCTGAAAAAAAGCAGGAGTGGCTGTCCTCTTTGCAGATCAAGTGGATTTCAAACCAACACTGATTAAGAAAGACAAAGAAGGACACTACCTCCTTGTAAAGGGAACAATGCAAGAGGAAAACATGACAATCATAAACATATATGCACCAAACACTAGTGTGCCCAACTATATAAAACAAATACTAATAGACATGAAAAATCAAATGAGCACTAATACAATAGTAGTGGAGGACCTCAATATCCCACTGTCACAAATAGAAAGATCAACTACACAAAAAATAAGCAACAAAATACTAGAACTCAATCGAAATCTTGAACAAATGAACTTAACAGATGTTTACAGAGTATTCCGCCCCACAAAATCAGAATATGCATTCTTTTCAGCTGCACATGGGTCATCCACAAAAATAGACCATATACCCTCTCATAGAACATGTTTAAGTGCAAAGGAATTGAAGTTATCCCCTGTATATCAGATCATAGTGCGATGAAACTGGAGATCAATAGCAAAAGAAACTGCAAGAATTTCATAAACACATGGAAATTGAACAACACATTTCTGAATAGCCAATGGGTCACAGAGGAAATTAAAGAAGAAATCAGACAGTTCCTTCAATTAAATGACAATGACAATATAACATATAGGAATCTATGGGACACAATGAAAGCAGTCTTACGAGGGAAAGTCATAGCACTGAATATGCATATTAGGAAAAGAGAAGGAGCCCAATTAAGCAACCTGATGCTGAACCTCAAGCTTCCAGAAAAAGAAGAGCAAGACAAACTCAAAGCTCATACAATGGAGGAAATTATAGAGATCAGAGCAGAAATCAATGCAATGGAGGCTAAGAGAACAATACAAAAAAATCAATGAAGCCAAGAGTTCATTCTTCAAAAGAATAAACAAAATTGACAAATCCTTGGAAAAACTTATCAGGAAAAGGAAAGAAAAGGCCCAAATCCATGCAATTAGGAATGAAAAGGATGAAATTACAACACACCCAGTAGAAATCCAGAGGATCATCAATATCTCCTTCAAGAACCTATACACCAATAAGGTGGAAAACACAGAAGAAATGGACAGATTCTTAGATAAGTATAAATAACCAAAGTTGAACGAAGAAGACCTAAACATTCTAAACAACCCAATATCAACCAACAAAATTGAAAATGTAATTAAAAACTTAATTAGAAAAGCCCAGGTTCTGATGGCTTCACTGCTGAATTCTACAAGACATTTAGAGAGGAACTACTGCCACTACTGTTTAAACTCTTCAATGAAATTGAAAGGGAAGCAATACTTCCGAACTCATTCCTGGAAAAAAGCATCACCTTGATCCCCAAAGCAGAGAAAGACCCAACTGAAAAAGAGAACTATAGGCTAATCTCACTAATGAATATAGATGCAAAAATCCTTAATAAGATACTGGCAAATAGAATGTAGAAGATCATCCACCCTGACCAAGTGAGATTCATCCCAGAGATGCAGGGATGGTTCAACATACCCAAATCAATAAATGTAATACAGTATATCAATAGAGCCAAGGACAAAAAACATGATCATTTCAATAGCTGCAGAAAAAGCATTTGACAAAATCCAACATGGATTTATGATAAAAACTCTACAAAAAATTGGAATAGACGGTCTCTGCCTCAATCTGATAAAAGCCATCTATGAAAAACCAACAGCCAATATCATACTAAATGGTCAAAAACTGAAATCCTTCACACTAAAATCAGGAACAAGACAAGGATGTCCACTATCACCACTCCTGCACAATACAGTTTTGTAAACATTAGCCACAGCAATGAGACAAGAGAAAGAAATAAAAGGAATAAAGATAGGTAATGAAGAAGTCAAATTGTCATTATTTGCAGATGACATGATACTCTATATAGAAGACCCCAAGAACTCCACCAAAGTCTTCTAGACTTAATAACCAAATTCAGTCAAGTAGCTGGATACAAGGTCAACACACAAAAATCAATAGCTTTCCTCTACATGAACAACAGACTCACTGAGAAATAGGGCAATGAATTCCTTTCACAATAGCATCCAAAAAATTGAAATACCTAGGAATCAACCTAACAAAAGAAATCAAAGACCTCTTCTCTGAAAAGTACAGCACTCTGCAAAGAGAGATTGAAGACAATTTCAGAAAATGGAAAGACGTCCCTTGCTCCTGAGTAGGAAGAATGAACAGAGTGAAAATGGCCATACTTCCAAAACAGCTATATAGATTCCATGTAATCCCAAATGAAATCCCAGCAGCATACTTCATGGACCTGAGAAAACAATCCAAACATTCATTTAGAGCAAGAAGAGACCTAGAAGAGCAAAAGCAATTCTAGCCAACAGAGACATGGCAAGGGGTATCACAATCCCCAACTTGAAACTAAACTACAAAGCTACTGTGATAAAAACAGCCTGGTACTGGCAAAGAAATAGATCAGAGGACCAGTGGAACAGATTAGAAGATGCAGAAACAACTCCAGAAGTGCTCAGCCACCTCATCTTCAACAGAGGAACCAAACACCTTCACTGGAGGAAAGATAGTCTCTTTAATAAATAGTGCTGGAGAAACTGAGTTCCAACTTGCCAAAAATTAAAACTAGACCTATATCTCTCAATATGCACTAAACTAAAATTGAAATGGAGTAAAGATTCAAATATTAAAACAGAAATGCTGAACCAGCTCTAACAGAGGTTAGGTAGAAGTCTTGAAGACACTGGTATAGGAAAAGGTTTTATGAACAAAACCTCAGTTGCCCATGAACTAGCACAAACAATCAACAAGTGGGATCTCTTCTGCACAGCAAGAGAAACCACCCACAAAGTGAAGAGACAACCCACAATGTGGGGAAAAAATTTTCACCTGCTGTTCCTCAGGCAAAGGTCTATTATGTCGAATCTATAAAGAACTTAAAAAAATCAGACCTCCCAAATTTAAAGACCCAATCCAAAAATGGGCAGCTGAAATGAACAGACATTTCTCAGACAAAGAAGTAAAAGCAGCAAATAAACATAGGAAAAAATGTTCGACATCCCTGGTCATTTGAGAGATGCAGATAAAAACAACAGAGATTCCAACTCACCCCAAAAAAGAATGGCTGCTATCATGAAATCAACTGATAACAAATGGTGGTGGGGATGTGGGGAAAGAGGAACCCTGCTCCACTGCTGGTGGGAGTGTAGACTGGTGCAACCACTGTGGAAATCAATACAGAGATACCTCAAAGAACTAGGACTGGACGTCCCATTCAACCCAGCTATTCTCCTGCTGGGTATCTTCCCCAAAGAATTAAAAGAATCATACCACAGTGATATATGTGTACCCATGTTCATAGCAGCACAATTTGTAATAGCCAAAACTTGGAAGCAGCCCAAATGCCCATCAACTGGAGACTGGATAAAGAAAATGTGGGTTTTTTTTTTTATAAAATGGAGTACTATTCAGCCATAAAAAATGAGAAATTAGAGACATTTTTAGTTAAATGGATGCACATTGAGGTGATACTCTTAAGTGAAATAAATAGGAAATACATGTGTAAATACCAAACAGTTTCTCTAGTGTGAGAAACTAAAAGTGTAAATAAGGACTAAAAGGTATAATAAATAATGTGAAATAGGAAGAAAAGGGACAAAGGGGAAGGGGAAGTGGGAGGGGTAGGGGAAAGGAAAGAAAGGAATGGAATCAATATGAGAAAATGTAAAACTGGAGACAAAGTCTTTGTAAATAGAGAGAGATTGAGCGGTTGAAAGGGAGGGCAGGGGAATGGGGAAAAAATAAGAACCAAGAAAGATTACAAAAGGGTGCAAATTTCCAATAAAAAATTTTTAAAAAAGAAATCAGAAAGTCAGTGCTACACACCAGACCAAGACTGGCTGGTATTATACCTGCTGCTTATTTGAGAGTCTATACTGAACTGAGGCATTTGCTTGACCTATGAAACATCTACACCCATGCAGCAACAGAATTTCACAGGAGCAGTTTGTTATACACGTATTGTAGCACTTATGAGATAAAAGTGGATATATTTCATAAACCATTTAAAAGTAGAGTCAAAATAAATAGCAACAAAAGCTACAGCATTTCGCCTATGTAAGGATGAGTTGCTTGTATTTCAGGTGACTTTGTGAGTTCCCGATGAATCAGGCACTTCTATTATCAGGGTTGTGACCTGAATCTAAGGCTAATTCTGTGTTACCTTGCAGCTATAGAAATCATTTCTTCTGCAACAACACTACTCAAATTTTCATTTATCTTGCCCAGTTTTCTGCTCACCTGAAATCCATTGAGAAGAGATTACAGGCTTGATAGAGTGGATTAAAAAGGGAAAGAATGAAAGCAGGCCTACACCCTGGTAACCTGGTTGAAGAAGGCAGAATTTTCTTTTCCTAAGGTGGTTGTTTGAACTCAAGAATTCACTGAAGATTAGGAGTCCTTGTTAATCAATCTATAGTCTACAAATCCTAGGCCTTTCATCGAAGACAAGGAATGGCAATGGTGAAGGCAAATGTCCTCTCTCTGCACTGTCTCCCAATTTTGCAACTTATATAAACTTGAGGAGGAAAAATTAGAATTGTCCAAAATGTGACAGAACCTCTTATTAGTTGTGTATTATCAAAATAATCCTGTGTGGAAAAAAAAATGGAAACGAAGTCTATGTAAATAGAGAAGGGTGGAGGGGGTGAAGGGCGCACAGGTAACGGGGAAAAAATAAGAACCAAGATACATCATGTACAGGTACAAGCACCCAATGATAAATGCAAACATATTGTATACCTAAAATGTACCAAGAAAAGAATTTAAGATTTAAAAAAAAATAATAATCCTGTGTGATACCTCACAACTTGGTGACTTAAGAAAGCAACAATGTATAATTTCTCTGCTTAACTGTGGGGCTCAGCTGACCTCGACTGGGCTTGCCCCTAAATCCATGATTAGCTGGTGGATGGCTGCAGGCTGAATATCAGCTGGGCTGACCTGGCCATAATCCACATGCTCTCTTCTCCTCCAACAGGCTACCCCAGCCTGGTTCACATGGTGGCCGGACAGTGTTCCATGAGTGAGAATTGCTGTGCACGTGGTCTCCAGAGTTCTCAGAACTGATGCTCTGTCATTTCCATGGGATTCCATTGGCCAAAGCATAACACTGTCCAGCCTAGATTTCATGGGTAGGGAAGAGCTACAAAGTCAAGTGGCAAAGGGTATGCTTACAAGCAGGGTTGAAAAATTGGGCACATGTTTGCAATCAACCTAGCATAAACTTGAGACATAGGGGTATGTGAAATGAGCGATACTAATCATAAAATACATTTCATGGATGTTATTGTTCTGACAGTATAAATCATAGGATTCTTGTCAAGAAAAAAACCTCCAATTTTTAATTACGGACAGTCTGAGAAGACATCAGCTAGTACCACTTCAGGTCTTGTTTCTGATCCGTCCCTCACCCCAAAAAGCTTTTTCCTTCTGGAAGAAAATTCCCTTGATTCCTAATAACTCTGTGGAAGATTATTCTGTGTCTGGAGCTCCCTCAGAATGAAATTCTGCAGCCCCGTGAGGGGCTTGGAAGGTACCAAGGTCATCAATTATTTCTCCAAGGAACATAGAGCAGGGAAAACATTGCAGTTGCTTAGATGTTTTAACACGGTCTCCTGATCTCCAGCTTTTTCTGACATAATCAAGTTTTGACTTAAAGACATAAACATAACTTGGGTCATTATTGTATAGCTTGAAAAACACCTTTTAAATGCAACTTTTAAAATAATCCACATTCAAGATGGTATGCACACTGTAATTGTACCCTTGTAAAAGCAAGTACAGGAAAGCACAAAGATGAGCCAGAAGTACACAAAAGAGAACACAATTACATTCAGATGATGAGACGGTTGTGTTTTTCTCATTTTTCAAAATGTTCTTTGATGCTGGGATTGTACTATCTTACAATAAGCAGGGGGAGAATGTAAATAAGTTGAAAGCAAAGATTAATGAGCATTTATCTTCCATAGTGTACACATGGTACAACAGCAAAAGCTCAGCATTGTCTTTTCATTTTATACTCCTCGGGGCTGACAATGAAATATTCAAATTCCAGGAAACACAAAAGCAGCTCAGAATTATACTTGAGGAAGAGTTATGTGACTCCACTATCATTACTTAATTCATACAAAGTGCCTTAAATAAGTGGTTTTATCTTCATCTTGTGATTTTTTTATTTAGTAGATTTCTATAAATGTGTCTAATGATGACAAGCCAGCAGGGCCCATGTGCTGAAGCGTATCTAACAATGCAATCATGGTAATTTGAAAAAATAACAAAAGGATAATCATGGCTATATATTCTTTGGGTGGTTTTGAATACAGATGCAAAAATTTTGGTAAATATTCACAATTAATGTTTCTGAAGCCAAAAAAGAAAAACCTGGCTCAGTAGGAAACATTTTAACTTGGGAAATCAAATAATGAAGTTAACTTAATGTAAGAGCACAGGAAACATGTTTCATATTTTGTTTTCTAGCACTGAGCACAAAGCTTTTAATCTTAATCAGAGGCTTGATAAAAGATGCAGCATGATCTGAATCAGAGAAATAACTTTTGCTTTTCAAACTAGTGGGTAGGTTTTAAGAGGTGAATCAATGATTCCATCATATTCTTAAATCCTGCCCCTGCCTCATACTTTCCCTACCCAGACCAGAAATAACTACAATAAGAACATTTTAGATCCATGCCATGCTGATTCTTTTCAAATTATTTTGCATGCATTTTCTCATTTAAGATTCTTCTAACCCACTGAATTGAATAACAAAGACATTATCAACTTCATTTTACAAATTAAAAAATGAAGACACAAAGAGATGCAAGTAACCAGTTCAAGGACATAGAACTGCTAAGAGGCAGGACAACAGAAAAGCAGGGCACTTGCAGATGCTGCCTATTAGCTAAGAAAAAATCTACAAGATGACACACTTGTTAGAGAAAAATAAAAAACACCAAAGCAGCAAAAAAACTATTTAAAGTGCCCCTGAGTCCATGTATCAGTGACCTTGGAGTTGCTCTTTCTGGCTATAAGAATCTTGCTTTGTATTTCACTGAGCATATGGAAAGAGTAAGAAGAGAATGTCCACGTTCTTTCCCCAGCCAAATCCACTGACCACACACCTGTACCTGTGTATTCTGCTTTCCCTTTCATTACAAGAGATAAACTGACTGTATTCCTATTATTCTGTGCTTCATCCCTTTTGCAACAGGAAGACTCAGTCTGCAATTAGCTCCTTATCATGGTTGCCCCATGCCAGGTCATTTCCTTCAGGAAGCAAATGCATTACTGTTCAACTTCCCAGTATACAGAAACAAATAATGCACCTTTATTTGAAATTTTGTGCTTATTACATTCTTCTCCCACTTCAGCCCCATTTCTCTGCTCCCCTTTAAAGCACACTGTCTTCATAGAGTTACTGAAACTCCCATGCTCCTGTTGTGCCTTGCACACACTCCAAGCAGGCCTGCATCCCTACTCCTCCCCTATAACTGCCCTTGCCAGGCTGATGATTTCCACATTTCTAAATCCACTGATCAGTCCTTGGTCACTTTTAGTCCTGCCACAGCATTTGATGCCATTGGTCTCAGGCTCCTGGAAACACATTCTTCCCTTGGCTTCCAGGACACCACTCACCTTTGCAGTTTCTTTGATATGGTTTCAATGTCCCCCAAAGACTCGTGTGTTGAGGGCTTGTTCCACCACCTGGTGATGGTGGGACCTTTAGAAGGCAGGGCCTTGTAGAAGGAAGTTAGGTCACTGGGGGCATGTACTTGAAGGAGATATAAGCACTCTGACCATTTCTCTTTCCCTCCTGGCCACCATGAGGTGAGCAGCTTTGCTCCACCACATAGTCCCCACCATGAAGTCTCACCTCACCATGATGGCCTGAAAACAATGGAGCCAAGTGACTATGGACTGAAACCTCTGAAACCATAAACCAAAATCTCATTTCTCCTTTTCAGCTGACTTCTCATGTATTTTGTCACACCAACTGGAAGCTGAGTAACGTAGTCTTCCTCTCTCCACCCCTAATGCTGCCTGTCTGCTAGACTAGCTCTACATCTACTCACCTGGTGATCTCAGTAGTCCCACAGACCTAAATTACATCTGTACAGCCAGAATTGCCACATTCCATCTCCAGCCCTGACCTCTCTCCTGAACTCCCAAATTGCATGTCTCCATAGGCAGAACTGAGACTCATGAGTACACTCCTAAGTGGCCTACCTTTTGTTTACAAGTCATAGCAGTTCAGATTAATTGAGAATTCTTTCTCATGGACCAATGTCTGTTAGACACAAGTTGATAATTTTTAATGCCATCCCTACCCTATCAGCATCTCAGCCTAGAAACAGCCACACTGAACTCTTGATTCCATCCTCCAATCCTTGGTCCTCTTGGTCTTCTCCATGTCATTATATGTTCTTGTGCTCGCTGTTTCATTGGCCTGGACTTCTCTCCCCCTTGACACCCACCTGCCTGGGTCCTCCATGCCAAGCGAATTTTTTTTAGACTTCAGCAGCAGCAGCATCTCTTGACACCCTACTTACCAAGGGAGATCCCACCTTACCCCTATTGCTGTATCTTTTGCCCCTTCTGTCTTGCTGCATTGCTTTTCACATTAAATGATAGATGGATGATAAAACAAGGAAGGAGGTGATACATGATATGGCAGATTTGCTCACCTATTTGTTTATTTTCAATTTTCTCCCACTAAAAATTAAGTCTCAGGCAAACAAGGACATACTTTAAATTTTGTTTCAGTGCTTTATACTCAGGAGCTAGAATAATGTTTTACACACAATCAAAATTTTTGTCTTCTGAAAGTAGACAGAAATTATACAAATAAATAGCCAAAGTTATTGTGTCATATTTCATCCAATTGATTGATCTAAGCTATGAAAGAAAACAAAGCAGGTAAAGGGGTAGAGAATGAGGGAAAGTAGGGTCTACCAAATATATACATACATACATGATTTGGAAAGATAGTGCCAAGACTACTGTCAGATGCCCTGGTTTTTTCACCAATATACATGTAGCTTCAATATTATTTTATATCAATTAATACTCCTTAACAATATTTTAACGACTATGTAAGATTTCACTGTATAGATGGAATATTTTGTCTGTTTAACCAATCCAATGTTGTCAAATATTTAGATGACTTCCTGTTTTTTACCCTTATAAATACTAGTTACATTTATTTTAGCTTCTGGACCTGTAATCATAATATGTACCTACAATTACATGGGGTATTGAGCACTTGAAATGTACTATTTGTGATATGTAGTTATATCAGATTCATACCAAATCTCCAAAACTTGATACAAAACAGCAATATAAAATGTCTCAGCAATAATTTACTACACCTATTATATGTTTAAACGACAATATTTTGAAGTCTAAAAGAAGATGTGTTAGTATAGTTCATTTCATGTGTTTCTTTTTGTTTAGTGTGGCTACTGAAATGTAACATTACACATGTACCTCACTTCTGTGGCTGTCACTGCAGTTCTATTGGAGAATGCTGGTCTAGACTCTTGAAAGAGGAAGCTGAAATTCTAGTAATTATTCGTGACTGAGCTAACAAGCCATTCTCTTAGAAGTCAGCACAACCCAAGGCTCCTAGCCTTTCGGATTATAATCTTAATTTGATTGCTTTAGTGCTTCTTTCCAGTTACCTTAGGGGAATAAGAATTTTTATGTTGTTGTATATACAAAATAACCATTGTATTTCATGTACCTATTCTGATACCCTTTGTCCTGTTGGCAGCTCCAACCTACAGTTCCGTGGTCTCCTCTGAAATGGGTGGGTGTTCCCCAACCCTTAAGTGAGAAGCAGGTGGGCAGCCAGGAGAGAAGACTTGTGGCCTGAGGCAGGCAGATGAGGATACTCATAGTTCTCATTGCTGGATGTGGCCTCCTGTCTGAGGCTTAGACATGACCCCTGTCCATGACCAAGATTAGAAAAAGAAGCATCTATTCATGGAGTCACAACTGAATACAACTAACTGCAAGTCATAGGCTGGCCCACCTAGTTCATATGACTATCTTCCTTTCTTTTTTCTTGAAGCTGTAATAAGCCTTGGTCAAATATTCCTATATTAGCAGTACTTTGGGGCTGCAAGGGATAATATATCCAAGCTTAAATAAGAACATAAGCTTTTTTACTTTATAAATATATCTTGAGTGCTTTCCTGTCATTCTATAAGTTTTCAAAGAGCAATTTGTAATGGCCATATAATATTCCATTATAAAAAAATGCCATGATTTTATAAATCTTCAACAGATTTTCTTTCTCTCTTCTCCTTCCCTACTTCCTTCTTTTTTCTTTTCTTTTTTGCTTCCTTCCTTCCTTCTTGCTTGCTTTCTTTCCCTTTTTTCTTTCTTGTAGGTAATGCCAAAATGTCTATCCTCCTGCATAATTCTGATCATCTCAGTTTTCCTTGGAGGACTGTAGAGTCATTGGATAAGATTTTTGAGGTTACTGGCACATTTTGGAAAATTGACATGCAGAGATGTCATATCAATTCATTCTGCCACTGTCATCCCTAGTTTCTTGTAATTTTAAGATTTGGAAAAATTGGGCCCATATCTGCTGCCGTATCGACAAGTAGGGAAAGTCTGCAGGGTCCCCATGGGCCACCATTTGCTCAAAGCTTAGAGTACCTGAGAGCTCACAGTAACAGCTCACTCACACCACTGGGCTGGACCCTTCATGTTTGGCACAGGTTTGGGGACCACTGAGAGCTTGTGAAGGAATCCTAACCCTTCTATGTCATCCAGGGCAAGGCATTTAACCACTTGACCTTTGATCTTCTCATCTTCCATGTGGGGATGGCACTACCTCACACACAGGACTGTGGTGAGGTTCAGATAAAATAATATAAGTAAAGCACCTGGCAAAAAACTGTTTTTAAGCAGTATTATTCTGCATCTCAATGAATTATCAATACTTCTTTGATTTGATTTCATGTCCAAAGTCTGATTGGAGGTGTATGCTAAGGCTTGAATGTGTTATGCTAAAACTCGAAACACAAATTTCATGTGTTGGAAACATAATCCCCCACATCATATGTAAATGGTGTTTGGGGGGAAGATCTTGGGAACTGAGCAGGTCATGAATGCATTCATGAATGGGTTCATTCTTCCACAGATTAATGGACTGTGGGCTGTTGAGGAAGTGGCTTTATTGGAAAGGCCAGTTCTCTCTGCATGCTTGCTGTGTCTTACTGTTTAATACCTCATGTGTCTCGAGATGCTGTACAGTCCCCATCAACAAAAAGACAACAAACAGATGGTGTCCCCTGAACTTGGACTTCACAGCCTCCAGAAGGTAAGAAATAAATATCTTCTCTTATAAGGTACACAGTCTGTGGTGATCGGTAATAGCAATGGAAAATGGACTAAAACCTCGGAATATTTAGAAGTCAGAGAGAATTCTCCTTTCTGTGATATTGCCAGACTCCCTTGGACCAGAGGTGACTATTTTAGTTCTCTGTGTGACAACCAGGCTGCCTAGGCCAACAGCCTCTCAATTGAAGAGCCTCTTTTGGAGAAATCCCCACATGATTCTGTGGTTTCCTGTGTTGCATTTCTACCAGCAACAGTAGAATCAAAGCCAGGAAGTTTTTAACCACTTACAGTGTCATAACTAAAGTTTGTATTACCATTCCTTTACATTTGTAGTCATTTCATTTGTGAGTTCAAAACAAATTCAAAATACTACTTGAATTCACATGAAGGGATGCTTGATTCAACATTCACTAGATTATTCATTTAGTGAGTTTATTTAGTAACTGCTATGTACCAGGTACTGAGACAGACACTGCAGATCAGTGTGAATGGGAAAGACAATCCTGTACTCAAGACACTTTCAGTCTAAGACAGAGACAGACAAGAAACAATAGATGGTAAGACAAAAAATGACACAGAAATTACTGTATAATGTAAAATTATGATGGAAGCACAAAGGAGGAAGGGGCTGACAGCTTCTCGGGAAGTAAGTGAAATGTAAACCTAAGGAATGACTAGTAAAAAGAATAGCCCAACAAATTGTGGTAGACTGTACTTTCCAAAACTGACCACAAGCTATACATCTGCTCTGCATGCACCTCTAGATCCCACCATCCCCTCCTTTGCCTCTGGACAGGTTTTTGTGATGCCTTAACCAAGAGGGGACATTGGAAAAGATATGGGACTTCTCAGGTGGATCATAAAAGACTAGACAGCTTCTCATTAGCCTCTGTTCAGAGCTCACTCTTGGAACCCAGCCACATGCCGAGGCCTCTGGAGAAGAACTGAGGGCCCAGCCCTCAGCCCTGGCAGAGTTAGTGGTGCAGATTGCCAGCCACAGAAGGGAAGTGTCTGAGAGGGGTGCTCTAGCCCTGCATTGAACCATGCCAGGTGACGCCACATAGAGCAACAGCAAGCTTCCCCAGGTCCCTGAAAACTTCAGTATGTGAACAAAATAAATGATTACAGCTGTTTTGCACCACTGAAGTTTGGGCCGCTCAGTTACACAGCAATACGCCAGGGATTTAGCTCAAGGGTGCCGCTGCCTGCCTCGCAAGTGCAGGGTCCAGAGTTCAATCCCTGGCACCAAAAAAAAAAAAAGAGTAGGAATTTACACGCAATAGATAATCAAAAGACAACTTTTCAATGAGAGTGGTGTAGTGGAAGCAGGAAGGGCATTGCCTAGCCAAAGGCGTGAAAATAAGCCACTGTGACTATGAGACAGTGGACGGGGGGCTATGGTGAATGAGGACAGGACAGGTGGGGACGGGGGCCAGGAGGGCCTTGGAGGCAGGGCTACCAAATAGCTGGTCTGTGCTTGTCTGTCTGTATAGATTGCAAAACTACCAACTCCTGTGCCTTCTGCTGCAGTGGGAGACTCCAGCTCCAGCTCCAGTCTTGGGCTTCTTTTGTCATGCTCATCATCAGCACTACTCTTTTATTCCCCCAAGCCTAGGCATGGTAGCTACTTCCTGAACTTGCTCATTGGCATCTAGGTAGGAAACTTTCTGCATTAAATCCTCTATGAAATACCTAAAGTGGCTTCTGTTTTCTTGACTGAATCTTGACAACAGATTAAAAAAATCCCCCTTCACCTGCCGCCATGGCTCTGGACCTTCTCTCAGAAGCCCCCAGGACTCTGCATCACTTAAAAGGTAACACCTGACTCCACTAGGGCCACCTGGACCTCACTCCAGCACTGAGGCCAACATCTGCTCTATCTGGTTGGTGCTTCTACTGTATGGGTGGGTAACTATTTTGAACATCATCCCTCTCTTTATAGAACACTGAGATAATTTTAGACCTGATTCTAAATTCGTTTGTGAAATCACTAGAAGATTGTGACCTGACATGATCAAAGCCACCTTAAATGATTGTTGCTCTGTGCTGCATACTATGGAAGGTGAGCAAGAGTGAATACTGCAAGATAGGAGGTTATTATACCTGATCACGTGAGAAATAGATATGGCTTAGACAAGGCTGGAGATATGGAGATGAGAATACAGATTCCAGATAGATTTACAAAGGAAAATAGACAGTGAACGTGGGGATGAAAAAGAGGCAGCAAGAACTCCTAAGTTTCTGGTGTGAGAAACTTGCAGCCTGGGGTCCATTTTCTGATGAGAAATTCAAAAGAGCAGGTTGAGAGGATGAATGGTAAATTCCATTTCAGTCATATTTAGGTTAATGACTATGAGCTGTGCAAGGGCAAACATTGAATAGAGGCATTGATATATAAGTCTGAAGCTTGGAAGACAGAGATCTTTATAAGAAACAAAAAATTTCCAAGTTAATCCACTATATGAATGGTGTGTAGAGCTTGAGCATGGGTAAAATAATCTAAGAAGGGATTTTAGAAAAAGAGAAGTGTCCAGGGTTGTGTCAAAGAAGGAAAGAACGGAAGGGAAGGAGGGGAAGAAGGGAAAAAAATTAAAAACAAAGAAAAGACTAAGAAAGAGCAACCAGAAAGGAAGAAGAAAGATTACAAGAGTATTTCAAGGAGGGGGTTGGGTTAAAAAAAAAAACAGTTCTGAATCAAATAAAATGAAGCTTGAAAAATATTCCCTGGATAACTTGCAATATGCAAGGCCTTAGTGCCTTTTCAAAGCTGTGATGACTGGTCAGTTTTGTTGGACTGAGGGATGCCTAGAAGTCTAGTTTAACATTATTTCTGGGTGTTTCTGTGTCACATTTCCAGAAGATATTAGCATTTGAATCCAGTTACTTGAGTTAATATTACTTAATCAATGTAAGTGGGCAGCATCCAAATCACTGAGGGGCTGAACACGATCAAAATATGCTCTTGGCTTGAGCTGGGACATCCATCATCTCCTACCTTCAGATTTTGCCTCTCTTCATTCTCAGACTTTTAGCCTTGAATTAGGACTTAAGCCTGATCAGCCCCTGATTTTCAGGCTTTCTGGTTTGGATTGGAAATATATCACTGCTTTCCTGAATCTTGCAAACCTTGCAGACAGCAGATCATGGGACATCTCAGCCCCTCAGCCTCTATAATTGTGTCTCTGGGAAATCTCCCTCTCCCTCTCCCTGTTCTGTGAGGATTTAAATACCTAGATCCCAAAGAATTAAGAGTAGAAAAAACTGAGAAGCTTGTTAGTGACCAAAAGTAGACAGAAAGGGCACTAGCAACAAGATAGAAATGTAGGAACTCACAGAGTTTTTTTTGTTAAATTGTGGAAAAATGAGACATATATTAGTGCAGAAAAACTAGACTGGTAGAAAGGAACAGGCAATGGTTCATGAGGCACAATCTCTGCGAGGACGTGACAGAGTAGATTCAAAGCAGAGCAAGGGATGCGTCATGTGTGAAAGGACAGCCACTCTGTGTGTTGCAACAAGAGGAGGGAGAGCAGTGGTCGATCCCAGGTGCAAGAAGGTGTGTAGGTTGGCGGGTGGGAAGTGAATGTGCTCCTCCTGGAGGGCATCTGTTTTCTCATAAACTCTAAAGCACAGCTATGAGCCTAGTATGAGATGGAGTAGGAGGATGGGGGTCAGAGGTTCATAGATCTAGGGAGCCTAAACTGATTAGAAAGATACCATATGTTTAATGGGCAGCATTGAGATTATTTGCCATTATTGCAGTGAACATATTTGAAATGATACCAACCCATGAGATTTTTCTCCTGAATCTCAACAACTGGGGAGAAGGTAGAATTATGGACAGGAAAGACAGAGCAAGGATAGAAGGAGGGAGGTGTATTTGTAAGAGAAGGACTGTAAGATGGAGATCTAAGCTCAGCTGGAGAGTGAGGGAAGACAAGGAGAGAAATCTGATAGGAATGGAGAGGGCCCAGTGGAGGAGGGGGCAGCAGGCTCAAGGATCAGCTGTAATGCATGAGGCCTGAATGGGTGCACACAAGGACGAAAGGCTGCAGCAGAAAAGCAGGTTCTAGACTGGGAATTTCAAGTGGGGATTAGATTCTCCACCCTATCTGTTGACCTGTGCTCACAGCCTCATTCCTACCTAGTCCATTATATTCTAGTGATTCTAAATGTTGATGTGTTGATGTGCATGATAGAGAAAAAAACACATTGAAGTCAGACAGACCTGAGTTAGGGCAAGGCCCCATGCTCACCCTCTTCATGACCCAGGTATGCCTTATTTACCCACTTTCAGCCAGTATTGCCTTTTCTCCTTAGTACTACAGTATTGTAAAACAGAATAAAGTGACATGTGTAGATACAGTTACACTAATATATATTCACGTCTATCTCTGAAATAGATGTCTATCTGATATGCCTAAAACTGGTGTACAGTCTTCAACTTATGATAGTTCAACTTAGATTTTTTGAGGTAATTGTGCCAAAGCATACCCATAGAAACACTCCATGTTCAGTATGGGATTCAATAAATTACAGGAGGTCTTCAACCCTTTATTGTAAAATACGCTTTGTGTTAGGCTAACATAAGTGTTCTAGACACGTTTATTGAAGGTTGGGCTAAGCTGTGATGTTCAGAAGGTTAGGAGTATTAAATGTATTTTTAATTTAATTTTTCAGCTTCTGATGGGTTTACTGGGACGTAACCCCATTGTAAGTAGAGGAGTATCTGTGTAGAAATTGCTGTCTATAACTGGATAGATACTAGTATTAACTTGCTGTAAATAAATAGCAATTTATATCTGGAGATATATACGAAGTTCTCAGCACATAGCAGATATTCCACAAATGTTAGCCCTCGAACACTTCTAATTGCCCTCCTTTCTCCACACTTAAGAAAATAAGAACCAGCTGATTTAAATGATAATCTTCCCCCAGCACTCAGGCCTTAAGAATCTGCACTCTCAGGCCCTGGGAAGCCTCCTCAGCCAGTGAGGAGACAGAACCTACAGTGTGTGCACCCTGGCTGCCCCGTTGGCATCATGCAGCTGCTCACAGACCTTTCATTCAGACAGTGCCTGAGCCTGGCTGGCCAGCAGAGCAGACTGCAAATAGCCAGCTCTTTCATGCAATCAAACACTGAACAGAATGGTTGTGTGTTTTCCCTCTATGGGAAGTCTGCTCTTGACTTTATGACAATAAATAGATTTTTTTTAAATGTGAATATCCATTTAGAAAATATATAGGTTCCCAGGTCTCACCAGTGGATATCCAGATTGGCCTTCCTCTCTGTAATTTAGAAATGATACTATTAATGAGGCATCAGGGCACTGCTACTAGGAGGCCACATGCTCTCCGATGGGCACTTCCATTTCAAATCCTGTTTTTCCATCCCCGCTATTTCTACAGTGCTATCCTGTCAGGCTACATAGCAGGCCCTGTCCCCGCCTTTGGGGCTCTGTATCTATGGTCACCATTTAGAGACAGTGCTGAAAGTAGTTATTTTTCTCTTCTGCAACTTAAAAATTATTTAGTGCAAAAACAACATCATCACAAGCAACATGACCAGACAGTTTACTGAAAGAAAAATTGACCCCTGAACCAAACATAGCAAAACTTCAAAATATTTTCTTTTTTTGATGTGCCCTTTTACCACTCCTAATTTGTGAAATACATGTGAATGTAGCATTGTTTAAAAAAAGACACTGCCAAAGCCGTGTGAGCTCCTAGACCTGCATTCTCCCACCCTCTTGCCTGATTCCTCCACCCAGATATATAGAAACGAGCCATGGGAGGCCTCCTCCTCCTACCCACCCCACCTGCTGATGGCCCAAATGAAGCCCCCAAACTCTCAATCAATCAGTGTTTCCTAACATTGCCTACTGGGTGTTCAACTCTCTTCTAGACACAAAAGTAGTGGGGAGGAGGGATATAGGAAAGAAAGAGAAGGCCTGGGCCTTCCTCTCCAGGGCACTGTCATGGCAACGGTAAGGGGTCTGCAGAGGGGGTGGGAAAAGGGCACCATTGCAGTGAGAGGCCAGGGCCCCACTCGGGCTCTTGCCCCATTTCATGTGTTCAGGGTGCAGCTGCCTTTTTGTCATTTGTGAATGAAGCCACTGATTGTGGTTTCTGGGGCAATTTCCCAAAAGTGTGTCATGAGAAAGAGGCAAGATGTTAATGTGCTAGACAGAAAAAATAATTCCATGCCCAGATGAGTTGGGGACATGAGGGTTAAAGAAAAACAAACAGGCTTTTTTGCCTTCCAATCTCAAAGCATTTACTCCACCACTAGGCAGTGTGAGTCTTGGTGAAGGCGCTGAAGTTGGCTGCATTCACCAGGCTTGCCTGGGTGCAGAGAAGGATGCCTTGAGAAGCCAGGGTCTGGGGATGCCCTTTGGAAAATGTGGGTCCAAAAGACTCTCACTTGTGTCTACACAGGAGCCAAATAATGGGTTCTCCCAGCTATTTCTAGGTCAAAGGAAAACATTCTCTCTGCCTTCCTTCTAAGCCTGGAAAATGGTTGAGTTGAAGGGAAATAAGAGCTTGGGCCAGAAGTCACCCTGGGCAGAGAACCCAGAGGAGAGGAAGAAGAAAAAGGTCCAAAAAGAGGCACCATTGAGGGAGCCCCCTTCTCTGCTTCCAGCATAGTGTTTGCAAGGAGTCACTGAGCAATGGCTGCTGTTGTGACCAAAAGCAAAGGCAGCCCCTCACAGAAGACTCTAAGTTTGTTTACTATGTCCAGTTTCACCATATTGGTACCCCATGTTCCTGGTAGGAATGATACCCTCCCCACAGGCATTTGTCTCCTATCATGTCTCTTCCCTGAGAAGCTGGGGTTCAGAACATTAACTCTCCTGAAACACATCAGCCAGTGCTTAGAAAGCTGCAGTGGGCTACTCCCTGGAATCTTAAGGAACAAACCAAAATAAAACACCAGATGATTAAAATGTGACTATAAAAGATAGATGGCATGGCACACCATTTTAAGGAGCCAAGACCTAGTTGTCTGTCTCTGTACAGGCTCCAAGACAAGTCATGGGAAACCTCATGAACCATGCTCCACAGATTCCACTGACTTTGCCACTAGCCCATACCCTATATCAGTGGGCAAGGTTTGACCCTAACAATTTGAAAAAAGAACAGTTTTTCTACTATTGAAATACAGTATGGGTTCAATATGAACTAGGAAATGGTGAGAGGTTGGTACAAGATGGCAATTTAAATTTTAATACTTTTTTTCAGTTAAATTGTTTCTACTAAAAACATAGAAAGTATAATGAAATCTCCTATGTTCAGGCTTTTGTGGTCCATTATTTCAGGCAAAGCCCAGAAACTATGGTATTCAGACTGGCTTTCAAGGAAGAAAAGGATATATTTGATGATCCCATCCTCAGATCCCCACCTGTCTCTCAGGAGAATTTGGTTCTCTCCCATCTTTTTAATGAAGACAACCATTCTGACAGGTCTCCTTGACCTTCTTATAACCCTCAGGTCAATAAATCAGTCCTGAGAGAAGCTGAGCCGGTCCCAGTACCCAGAAGGAAGCTCCCCCACTGCCATTCCATGTTCCTAGGGCAGAGAAGGTAAGCTGCGTGGGTGCCAGAAGCACACCCCACCCCCACTCCGGAAATGAGAAGACATGTAAAACAAGCCTCAAAAACATACTTCCAGATCACCTAAAGCAACTGCAAAGGGAAACAAGATGGAACAATCTGATACCCAAACAACCACCTGGACTCTCTGAACTGGCAACAAAAGAAGATCCGGGAAAAATGAAATCAGAAATAATTACTCAGATAACAGCAAAGATTGTGCTCATGGTACAAGACATGATTAATAAATCTAGAGAGGACACAGATGAAAAAATAGAGGATCTGAGGAACATGATGGAATCCCAACATAGGAAACAAGTGTAATCCATAAAACAGATGCAAACAGATTTCCAGGAGATTAAAAACTCCACTGAAAGTCTGCACAGCAGAATGAACCAATGTGAGGATAGAATTTCAGATATAGAAGAAAAGATTGCAATTACTGACCAAGAAAAGAAAAATTGCTTCAAAATTATAAGGGAACATGAGAAATCAATCCAGCAGCTGCTAGACGATGCAAAGAAGAATAACATAAGATTAATCAGAGTCAATGAAAAAAGAGGAGAGAATGCAGATGACATAAAAAACTGTTCACAGAAGTGATGGCAGAAAACTTCCCAAGCAAGGGAAAAGAACTTGACATACAGATAAGTGAGGCATATAGGACTCCAAATAGCCTTGATAAAAAAAAATCTACACATAGGCATACAATAGTTAGGATTCCAGAAATCCAACAGAAGAACAAAATTCTACAAGCAGTGAGAGAAAAGAAACAAATCACATACAAAGGAAAGCCCATCAGAATCACAGCAGACTTTTCAATGCAAACCCTCAAGGCAAGAAGAGCTTGGAGTAATGTATTTCAAGCCCTAAAGGAAAACAGCCTCCAACCCAGATTGATGAACCTTGCAAAACTATCTTTCAAAATTGATAAAGAAATAAGATATTTTCATGATAAAGAGCACCTCAGGAACTTCATGAATACCAAACCGGCACTCCAAAACATTTTAGACAATACCCTAGGAAAAGACAATGAGGATCACAACTCCAGGAAGCCCAGCAGAACAAATCCATTGGGCATGACAAATTAAACACAAATGGGGAGAATCCAACAAAAAGAAAAAGTCATGACAAGGCTTTTAAAACTTTTAACTTCATCTCCCTAATGAGTGTATAATTCAATCCTGTTATTGTACCTATTACTATTTTTCTGATTCTAGAGTTGCACACCTTTCCTTGTGCTGTACTGGCTATTTATCATCTTCTTGGGTCTACTTTTTAATTGGGTTGTCTATTAATGAGCTGTAAGAGTTCTTTATATATTCTGGTCATAGGTTATAAGCATTGGAAATATGGTCTGTTTAAGGACTACTTTTCATTTTAACAATGTCATTTAAAGTTCTAAATTTTGATGGAATCTCATTTATCAATTTTTTTCTTTTATACATCATGTTTTTTGTATCCTAGGAAGTTCTTGCCTACCCTAAATTCATAAATATTTTCCCTTATAATTTCTTCTTAAAGTTTTATAGTTTTAGTCTTTCATATTTAGGTTCATAGGGCCTTTCAAGTTATTTTTATGTATGGAAGTAAAGGGTTGAGGTTAATTTTTTATATATGGATACCAGGTGTTCTAGTACTGTTTGCTGAAAACACTATCTTTTCCTCGGCTCTTGAATTGAGTTTATATTCTATAAAATGCTAATGTTAAATAACCTTTCAAAACTCAGTGGACCATACATGTGTGGTTCTATTTCTAGATTCTCTGTTTGATTCAAATGATCTATATGTCTTTCCTTACACCAACACTGCCTTGATTACTGTAGCTTTAGAAGAGGTCTTAAAATTAGGTACTAAACGTCTTCCAACACTGTTTTTTTTTTTTTGTTTTTGTTTCTTAACTTTTCTAGGTCCTTTGTACTACTACATAACTTTTAAATTTCAATATCCAATTCTTCATTTATAGCAATTATACATAGACCTGAATTTTTATATATACCTTGTGTTTTCTAATCCTGCTAAATTCAAATACAAGTTCTAGGGGCTCCTAGAGATTTCTTAGTATTTTCTCTGTAGATGATCATTTCATCTACATATAAAGATTTTTCTTCTACCTTGCCAATCCTATCCTAATTGTGTCATTTTATTGCCAGACTATTTTGGTTGGGCCTAGGTTTCAAAGTTTAGTGGACAGATAAAGAGTAAGCATGTCTGTCCTTGTTCGCCACCTTAAGGAGAAAGCATTGTATCTTCTCCATTCATATAAGGCATTGTCACTGGAAGAATGGAGTACATGTCTTTAATCTGTTGGGAAGGATTTGTTCTACTTCTAGTCTCCTGATAGCTTTTACCATGAACAGCTGTAGAATTTAGTCCAATACTTTTTCTCCAACTAGTGACAGGATCATATGGCTTTTTCCTTTCCTCTGTTAAATTGATGACTTTTGGGGGTGGATCTTCCAATGCTGAACCAACACTACCATCCCTATAATAAAACCACTTTCTACATACTGCCAGATCTGACTTCTAATAGTTTGTTTTGTTAAACAAATTTCTATCTATGTTCATACTTTTTTTCTTCTATTGTCTTTATCCAGTTTTAAGATTAGCACAATGTTGATTTCCTAAAATGAGGGGAGAAGTGTTCCTTTTTTTTCTGTTTTAAATGTTTGATATAATTTATCAGTTAAAATGTATATGAGCCTGTTGTTGTCATATAGGTAGGTTTTCAAGCTAGGAATATACTTTCTTTAATAGGTGCTATTCAAATTTTATATTTCCTCCAGAGTTAGTTTCATTAATTCATCTTCCAAGGTACTTCTTAGAAGTTGTCAAATTTATTTCAAAACAGATTTTTGAAATATGCTTTCTATATCCTTTTAAATTCTGTAAAATCTATGGTAATGTCTCCTAGATCTTGATATTTTAACTTCAAAAATGTATAATTGATATTGTGTGATAGGAAGTAAAGGTCTAAAGGAGCAGGGGAAGTGGGAGATGTAGGGGAAAGGAAAGAAGGGAAAAAAATATGAGAAAAGGAAAAAAATGGAAACAAAATCTTTGCAAATAGGAAAGGGTGAAGGGGGTGAAGGGAGGGCAGGGGAAGGGGGGAAAAAAATAAGAGCCAAGGAGGTCCTGAGTCAAGCAGAAGACGCCGAATCACCTCACTACAGACAGGCAGGCCTGCCCACACCCTACGGAGGTCCCCAGTCGCGCGGAACACGCGCCAAATCAGCCCGCTGCAGACAGGCAGGTCTGCCCATGCCCTACCGAGGTCCTGAGTCTCACAGAACACGCGAATCACCCCGCGGCAGACAGGCAGCCACCAGATTCCACACTACAAAGACGCAGAGGACACGAGACCACCAGACCAAGGTATGGAGTCCCACTGTTCCTGGCCCAGAGGTAGGGGCTTCTGAGCCATCGTCCCACTGCTCCTGGTCCAGAGGAAGGGGCTTCCCGGTCACCATCCCTCTCGCTGCTCCCAGCCCAAAGGAAAGGGCTTTTGAGCCCCCTTCTGTCCTGCTGCTCCTGGCCCAGAGGAAGGGGCTTCCAGGCCACCATCCCTCCCACCACTCCCGGCCCAGAGGGAGGGCCTTCTGAGCCACCATCCCACTGCTTCTGGTCCAGAGGAAGGGGTTTCCCGGCCACCATCCCTCCCACTGCTCCCAGCCCAGAGGAAAGGGCTTTTGGGTCACCATCCCTACCGCTGCTCGAGGCCCCTGTCCCACCTCACCCAGCTCAGAGGAAGTAATCCATGCAGGTGCTAACAGCCCCCCCGTCCCAGTCAAAATGAGAAAACACCTAAATAAGTCTCAAAACCAGACTTCCAGATCACCTACAGCAACCCCAAAGGGAAATGAGATGGAACACTCTGATACTCAACCACCTGGACCCACTGAACTGGCAACAAAAGGGGATCTGGAAAAAATGAAATCAGAAATAATTTCTCAGATAACAGGAGAAATTGTGCCCTTAGTGCAAGACATGATTAATAGATCTAGAGAGGAGCTGAGGAACATGATGGAATCCCAACATAAGAAACAAATGGAATCCATAAAACAGATGCAAATAGATTTCCAGGAGATGAAAAACTCCATTGAAAGTCTACCCAGCACAATGAGCCAATGTGAGGACAGAATTTCAGATATAGAAGATAAGATTGCAATTAGTGACCAGGAAAAGAAAAATTGCTTCAAAGTTATAAGGAAACATGAGAAATCAATCCAGCAGCTGCTAGATGATGCAAAAAAGAATAACATAAGACTGATTGGGCTCAATGAAGAAACAGGAGAGAGTACAGATGACATTAAAAATCTCTTCACAGAAATAATGGCAGAAAACTCCCCAAGCAGAGGAAAAGAGCTTGACATACAGATAAGTGAGGCATATAGGACTCCAAATAGCCTTGATCAAAAAAAACCTACACATAGGCATATAATTGTTAAGATTCCAGAAACACAACAGAAGAACAAAGTTCTCCAAGAAGTCAGAGAAAAGAAACAAATCACATACAAAGGAAAGCCCATCAGAATCACAGCAGACTTCTCAACAAAAACCAGCAAGGCAAGAAGATCTTGGAGTGACATATTCCAAGCCCTAAAAGAAAACAGTCTCCAACCCAGATTGATGTACCCTGCAAAACTATCTTTCAAAATGGATGGAGAAATAAGATACTTTCATGACAAAGAGCACCTTAGGAACTTCATGAATACCAAACCAGCACTCCAAAGAATTTTACACAATATCCTAGGAACAGACAATGAGGATCACAACCCCAGGAAGCAAAGCAGAATGAACCCATCTGGTATGACAAGAAATTAAATGTAAACGGGGAGAACCCAACAAAAAGAAAAAGTCATGGCAATGACAAGTCAATACGTTTCAGTTATAACCATCAACATTAATGGTCTCAATTCACCAATCAAAAGAAATTGACTGGCAGAATGGGTCAAGAAGCAAAATCCAACAATATGTTGCATACAAGAAACACACTTCATTCAAAAGGAAACTCATAGACTGAAAGTTAAAGGGTGGAAAACAATACTCCATGTGACAGGAACTCGAAAGAAAGCAGGAGTAGCTATCCTCTTGGCAGATCAAGTAGATTTCAAACCAACACTGATTAAGAGAGATGAAGAAGGACACTACATCCTTGTAAAGGGAAGAATCCAAGAGGAAGAGATGACAATCATAAATATCTATGCACCAAACACTAGTGCACCCAACTATATAAAATACTAACAGACAAGAAAAGTCATATATGCACTAATACAATTGTAGTGGGGGACCTCAACACCCCACTATCACAAATAGATAGATCAACTAGACTAAAAGTAAGTAATGAAATACTAGAACTCAATCGAACTCTTGAACAAATGAACTTAACAGATGTTTACAGAGTCTTCCACCCCACAAAATCAGAATACACATTCTTCTCAGCTGCACATGGGTCATTCTCCAAAATAGACCACATACTCACACAGAACATGTTGAAGTAAGTGCAAAGGAATTGAAGTTATCCCCTGTATATTATCAGACCACAGTGCAATGAAATTGGAGATCCATAGCAAAAGAAACTCAAAAAATTTCATAAACACGTGGAAATTGAACAACACACTTCTGAATAACCAATGGGTCACAGAGGAAATTACTGAAGAAATCAGACAGTTCCTTCAATTCAATGACAATGACAATACAACATATCGGAATCTATGGGACACAATGAAAGCAGTCTTACCAGGGAAATTCATAGCAGTGAATATGCATATTAGGAAAACAGAATGAGCCCAATTAAACAACCTGATGCTGAAGCTCAAGCTTCTAGAAAAAGAAGACCAGGACAACCCCAAAGCTCATACAAGGGAGGAAATTATAAAGATCAGAGCAGAAATCAATGCAATGGAGACTGAGAGAATGATACAAAAAAATCAATGAAGCCAAGAGTTGGTTCTTCAAAAGAATCAACAAAATTGACAAACCTTTAGCCAACCTTGTCAGAAAACGGAAAGAAAAGGCCCAAATCCATGCAATTAGGAATGAAAAGGGTGAAATGACAACAGAACCAGCAGAAATCCAGATGATCATCAATACCTACTTCCAGAACCTATATGCCAATAAGATGGACAACACAGAAGAAATGGACACATTCCTAGATACATATGAATTACCAAAGTTGAACGAAGAAGACCTAAAAATTCTGAACAACCCAATATCAACCAATGAAATGGAAAATGTAGTTAAAAACTTATCAACTAAGAAAAGCCCAGGCCCTGATGGCTTCACTGCTGAATTCTGCAAGACATTTAGAGAGGAACTACTGCCACTACTGTTTAAACTCTTCAACGAAATTGAAAGGGAAGCAATACTCCCAAATTCATTCCTGGAAGCAAGCATCACCTTGATCTCCAAAGAAGAGAAAGACCCAACCAAAAAGGAGAACTATAGGCCAATCTCACTAATGAACATAGATGCAAAAATCCTTAATAAGATACTGGCAAATAGAATGCAGAAGATCATCAAGAAGATCATACACCCTGATCAAGTGAGATTCATCCCAGGGATGCAGGGATGGTTCAACATAAGCAAATCAATCAATGTAATACACTATATCAATAGAACCAAGGACAAAAAACATGATTATCTCCATAGATGCAGAAAAAGCATTTGACAAAATCCAACATTCATTTATGATAAAAACCCTACAAAAAATTGGAATAGATGGTCTCTACCTCAAACTGATAGAAGCCATCTATGAAAAACCAACAGCCAATATCATACTAAATGGTCAAAAACTGAAATCCTTCACACTCAAAGCAGGAACAAGACAAGGATGTCCACTATCACCACTCTTGTTCAATATAGTTCTGGAAACATTAGCCATGGCAATTAGACAAGAGAAAGAAATAAAAGGAATAAAGATAGGTAATGAAGAAGTCAAGTTGTCATTATTTGCAGATGACATGATACTCTATATAGAAGACCCCAAGAACTCCACCAAAAGTCTTCTAGACTTAATAACCAAATTCAGTCAAGTAGCTGGTTACAAGGTCAACACACAAAAATCAATAGCTTTCCTCTACATGAATGACTGACTCACTGAGAGAGAAATAGGCCAAAAAATTCCTTTCACAATAGCATCCAAAAAACTGAAATATCTAGGAACCATCCTAATGAAAGAAATCAAAGACCTCTTCTCTGAAAACTATGGCACTCTGAAAAGAGAGATTGAAGATGATATCAGAAAATGGACAGACATCCCCTGCTCCTGGGTAGGAAGGATTAATAGAGTGAAAATGGCCATACTTCCAAAACTGCTATATAGATTTAATGCAATTCCAATTGTGATCCCAGCAGCATACTTCATAGACCTTGAGAAAACAATCCAAAAATTCATTTGGAGCAAGAAGAGACCCAGAATAGCAAAAGCAATTCTAGGTAACAGAGACATGGCAGGGGGTATCACAATCCCCAACCTGCAACTATACTACGAAGTTTCTGTGATAAAAACACCATGGTACTGGCAAAGAAACAGATCTGAGGACCAGTGGAACAGATTAGAAGATGCAGAAACAACGCCAGACACACTCAGCCATCTCATCTTTGACAAAGGAGCCAAACACCCTCACTGGAGGAAAGATAACCTCTTTAATAAATGATGCTGGAAAAATTGGGCTTCAACTGGCCAAAGATTAAAACTAGACCTATATCTCTCACCATGCACTAAACTAAAATCAAAATGGATTAAAGATCTAAATATTAAAATAGAAACTCTGAACCAGTTGGAACAGAGGTTAGGTAGAACCCTTGAAGACATCGGTGTAGGAAAACATTTTATGAACAAAACCTCAGTTGCCCGTGACCTAGCTCAAACAATCAACAAGTGGGATCTCTTCTTATTAAAAAGCTTCTGCACAGCAAGAGAAACCACCAGCAATGTGAAGGACAACCCACAATGTGGGAAAACATCTTCACCTGCTCTTCCTCAGACAAAGATAGATTCCTATCTCGAATCTACAAAGAACTTAAAAAGATCAGACCTCCCAAATTTAAAGACCCAATCCAAAAATGGGCAGTTGAAATGAACAGACATTTCTCAGACAAAGAAGTAGAAATAGCAAATAAATACATGAAAAAATGTTCAACATCACTGGTCATTCGAGAGATGCAAATGAAAACAATGCTGAGATTCCACTTCACTCCAGAAAGAATGGCTGCTATCATGAAATCAACCAATAACAAATGCTCACGGGGCTGTGGGGAAAGAGGAATACTGCTCCACTGCTGGTGGGAGTGTAGACTGGTGCAACCACTGTGGAAATCAGTATGAAGATACCTCAAAGAACTAGGACTGGAAGTCCCATTTGACCCCACTATTCCACTGCTGGGGATCTTCCTCAAAGAATTAAAAGAATCATACCACAGTGATATATGTGCACCCATGTTCATAGCAGCACAGTTTGTAATAGCTAAAACTTGGAAACAGCCCAAATGCCCATCAACTGGAGACTGGATAAAGAAAATGTGGTTTTTTAATAAAATGGAGTACTACTCAGCCACGAAAAATGAGAAATTAGACACATTTATAGCTAAGTGGATGCACATTGAGGCAATACTCTTAAGTGAAATAAATAGGACACACATGTGTGAATACCGAATAGTTTCTCTGGTGTGAGAAACTGAAAGTGTAAATAAGGACTAAATGTATAATAGGTATTGTGAAATAGGAAGAAAAGGGACAAAGGGGAAGGAAGTGGGAGGGCTAGGGGAAAGGATAGAAGGGAATGGGCTTAATATGAGAAAATGGAAAAATAGGAACAAAATCTTTGTAAATAGGGAGGACGGGAGGGGTTGAAGGGAGGGCTGGGCAAGGGTGAAAAATAAGAACCAAAAGAGACTATGTAAAGGTGCAAATTTCCAATGATGGATGTCATTATATTGTATACATAAAATGTACCAATGATTAGAATGAATAATCGATAATGTCAAATAGGAAGAAAAGGTCCAAAGGGGTAGGGGTAGTGGGAGGGGCAGGGGAAAGGAAAGAAGGGAAAGGAAAAATGATGAGAAATGGAAAAAATGGAAATAAAGTCTTTGTAAATAGGGAAAGGTGGAGGGCGTGAAGGGAGGGCTAGGAATAGGGAAAAAATAAGAACCAAGATGCATTATATAAAGGTCCAATTCCCAATGAGAAATGTAATTGTGTTGTATACCTACAATGTACCAATAAAAGAATTTAATACAAAAAAAAAAAATAAGAGCCAAGATACTCATGTAATGGTACAAGATCCCAATGATGTATGTAAATGTATTTTATACCTAAAGTGTACCAATAAACTTAATGGGGAAAAAAATAAAAAATAAATAAATAAATCCCATCCTCTCCAAGTGACTCAAGAACTCCAACAGAGCCTAGTGCCCCAGAGCAAGACAACTTTCCTCAGCCCCCTCATCATGCTCCTCAGACAGCCTTAAGTTTCACTGGGTGCATGTAGACTGTTTTAATCCCCCCACAGGATGTAGTCAGAATGGTGCTTCTTACTTCTATAACTCACAGCTTATCCTGCCCCTGAGAGACGTCCCAAGAGCAGAGGGTTCTACTCGAGTTCAAGCCCGCTTTTCAGTTGCAATGCAAAGAATGGCTATGCTCACTTCCAGAAGATCCTAGTAAGTTTGCAGATGAGTTTCCAATTTTGACCCTTGTTCTTGACTTGTGATGGCAAGATGTCCAGTTCATCTCCGCTACTTGCTATATTCCAGTTGAAAGATAAAGAATTCTACAAGAGGCTGAGAACTATGCAAATGAGCAAGGGAAGGAAACCACCCTGGAGAGCCTCTCTCCCCTCAACAGAAACCAAACTGGGCCTATACTACTGATATGATATGATGGCTGCTCTTACCATGGGGATGAAAAGGTGTATTAAGAAATCTGATAATTATGATAAGGCAATCAGGGTCATACAGAGCAAAGAAGAAAGTCCAAGTATCTTCAATAGCTGATTAGTAGAAAGCTTTTGTAAATATACAAACAAAGATCGATCTTCTAGGGAGGGAGAGGCAGTGATGGGACATCATTTCATTTGTCAATTAGCCCCAGATATTTAGCATAAATTACAAAAACTTCAGCTGGGTCCCTAGACACATGACCCAAATGCTGGACATGGTCTTTTTTGTGCTCAACATTTGGGATCCAGAGGAGAGTCAAAAGAGAAAGGCTAGAATTATAACTGTTGCAATTGGCACTGCTTTAAACTCAAAAACATCTAGGGGAAAATCCAAAGATAACCTTGGAAAGAGTTCCTGGCAAGAAGTGTGGACACTGGGCATACAACTGCACCAAACTACCACCTGGGCCCTGCTCTGAGTGTCAGGCTGCCAAAGTGGCTAACTCATGGCCCTGGAAAGTTGACTGTCCCCACTTGCAAAGAGAGACTAAGCCAACTAAAACCCTTATCTCCCATTATAATGAAGATTGAGGGATCCGGGGGAACTTAAGAGTACCCCTGTGCACAGCTATTACCATCTCCTATGAGGAACTTAGGTAACACTAGACATTATGGGTGAGCCATTAAGCCTCCTCTAGATCTATAGCCATAATTGGGGTTAAGGGGACCCCTGTTTATAGATTCCTTACTCCTGCTCTGAGGTATCACTTTGAAGACCAAATATTTAACCTTGAGTTTCTATTGTCTTTCTAAGAAAAGATTTACTAGCAAAATTGGGCTAATTCTCAAAATCCAGCAAAGGCCAGAATGGACTTTATCTGTTGCACCTACACCAGGTCTCCCTGACCTGATTAGCCAACAAGTGGGTCCTGTTACATGGTTTAAGGGAATATCTGGTAAAGCAAAGTACATCTATGGCAATAGTTATAAAACTAAAAGACCCCAGCTGATTTTGTAACCAAAAGGTCATAGACAGTTTTCTTAAATATGGCCTTCTGTAGCCAGTGCCCTTGCAATACTCTTTCCTGAACAGGTAGTGACAAAAGTGACTGACACTGCTGTTAGAGAAATAAACCATGCCCTTACTCAGGCTCCAGCACTGGAGATAACTGACTTAGAAAAAAAAAAACCACCTCTTTTTCCTCTACAAATCAGAAAAGAGAGGAATTTGGGTGTCATGACCCAAAGGCTAGGACAAGAACTCCATCCAGTGGCATACTTTTCAAAAAAGTTTGATGGGGTGGCTCCTGGATGACCACCCTGCCTGACAGCACAGCAGCCACAGCTGTGCTAACAGAGGAAGCTGCAAAATTAACTTTAGCACAGAAACTAAAAGTCCTGACTCCTCATCAGGTCAAGGCTATTCTAGAGACAAAAGGTTACTTGGGGTTAACAAAAGAACTGCTTACCAAGTATCAGGCCATGCTCTTAGACAACCCTGAGGTTATTATAAAATCTTACACTATTCTTACCTCTGCCTCTTTGATGCCTATAGACCCAGAAGTTCGCCATTCTTAGAAACAAATGATCTCCCAGACCTATGCAACCAGGCAGGACATTAGTGATCTCATCCTCAAAGATTCTGAGGAGGTGTGGTTCACTGATGGAAGTAGC
The DNA here is from genome assembly GCF_053883595.1 of Heterocephalus glaber. Lineage (NCBI taxonomy): Eukaryota > Metazoa > Chordata > Mammalia > Rodentia > Bathyergidae > Heterocephalus > Heterocephalus glaber. Next base: position 44,130,711 of record NW_028258325.1, on the reverse strand, counting down.
TTTGTCCAAGAAGGACATCAAAAGTCAGGTTACACACTTGTCTGTTCACAATAAGTCATGGAAGCCAAACCTCTTTCCCTAGGGACTCAAAAGGCTGAGCCAATAACTCTTACTCAGGCATTGATAGTAGGAAAAGGCAAAAAGTTAAATAGCTATATAGTCTCCAAACGTGCCTAACTAGTGCTACATTTCCATGCAGTAATCTAAAAAGAAGAAGCTTGTTGACTAAGGAGCAATTATCTATAAAACACAAGCAGGAAATTCTTCAACTCTGAGAGGTAGTCTGTCTTCCTAAGCAGGTTGTGTTCATTCATTGCAAGGAATCCCAAAGAGATATGTCTAAAATCTCCTTGGGAAATCAAAAGGGTAATAGGGAGGCAAGAAGGGCAGCTCTACAGCCTCTCAATATCCTAACCTTTTTTTCAGTCTGTAAGGAACCATTCTGGTCCTTCCTCAAGGGACACAGTGGCAAGCTATAAAAATCCTACATGTGAAATCATCTCTAGAATTTTCATAGAACCAAGAAGAAAGCTATTCCTGAGAACCTCTGGAAGATCTAAGGCTCCTCTTCAGAAAGCAAGAGTCCAGTATTGCTCCAGGTACAGATAAGTAGAGTCTCTAATGACCCTAATTCATTACACCTTACATGGGCATCTGTATTGAGGCTTCTGTTTTTAATTAGATCCCTAATGTTAGTAACCTTGCTAAAGCTATGGCTTTCAGGCTCTTGATAATTTATCTAATCTCTCTCTTTGCCATACTTTGTCCTCCACAAGAAACATGGAAATCTGATCAGCTCCTCATATTTGGGCTCTACATCCCCAACCTAAAGTAACTTTCTTTCTCTTATTGAACAGACAGCTCAACAGTCACTATATCTTATCTCATTGTCTTCTGACAGGTTTTTTTCTTCACCCAGGTCAGTGAGCAATAACACCCCAAGGTAATTGGAAAGCACATAATCTCCAGGAAATAGGGCCTATAGTCTCTTTTAGCAGAAAGAAGCTATACAAAGATAGACAACTTTGCTCCCTCAGCACCCCATAACAATTATGGGGATATGTGTCTCTCTCAGGGAAAAATGAGTCAGGAGATTAGGGTGCAGCAAGCCTGGCTGAGGAAGTAGATGTGATCTGTTTAATTCCAAAATTTTCCACAGAACAGTTCCCAAAGCCCTGCATGTGGACTTCTTGTGAGAATTTGATCAAGTTTTTGATAGGATGGCCTAGACCTGACATCAGCCTGAAGAGTGAGTGATACAAAAAGGACAGTCCACTGTGCTCTTTCTTGCATGGTGGCCCACCCTTAGGCTGTAGGGTGTACTTCTTTTCCTACTTTCACTTGAACCAAACTTGCTCTGCAGAGCCTCTTTTCCTACCTTTAATAAAACTTTACTACCATTAAAAAATCAAGACTTCATTTCAAAAACAATCAAAAGTAAAACAAAAACAAAATACCTTCAGTGTATTAAAAAAGACAAATGCCTTCCAGGCACGGTGGTGCAGAGCTGTAATCCCAGCACTCAGGAAGCTGAGGTAGGAGGAGTGTCTCAAGTCTGAGGCCAGCCTGGGCTACATAGTGAGTTCAAGGTCAGTCTGAACTGCATGATAAAACCATGTTTAAAAAAAAACAAAAATAAATACAGACTAGTACCCAACTTGGAAGGAGAAGAAGGAGATGCTAAAAATAGCAAGAGTAGGTTAGTGTTTATCTAGTACTATTGATAAGCAAGGTGTCTTAAACAGAGAACTCTTATTAAGCACACATAGAATTAAGCACACAGAGAACACTTATTAAGCACATCAGTGGACCCTTGATTTATGAACTCAATTCATTCAAGAGGGCTGGTTGTAACTCAAGCAAGTCAATTGAAGGTTCAGGCTCAGAAAGAAAGAGTATGGTTGCTCTTCAAAATTCTGGTGTTGAATATTTAAAGAAAAACTTTGGGAATTTGAAAAAATATGTTATTGTTCTCTCAAGTTCCTAGTGTTTGCAATTTAATGAGTATGAGTGGCTTTCCCAAAATGACTGCTGAAATGGGTATTAAGAGTTTAGGGCCAAGGAAAGAAGGGAATGGAATTAATATGAGAAAATGAAAAAATGGAAACAAAGTATTTGTAAATAGGGAGGGATGGAGGGGTTGAAGGGAGGGCAGGGGAAGGGGGAAAAATAAAATCCAAGAGATTATGTAAAGGTGCAAATTTCCAATGATGAATGTCATTATATTGTATACCTAAAATGTACCAATAAAATGAAATTAAAAAAAAAGAGTTTAAGGCCATTAAAATCTCAGCTTTGACTCCTTATTTCTCTTGGCATCTCAACAATAAAAATCCTGATCCTCCTTGAGGGAATGTGCCTCTGGTTAAATGTTTGAAAATAATATCCAAAAAAAGCATAGTGCCACTTACGTATCTAAAAATTGGCTAACTAAAACATTTTAGTTCAAGACTTCTATGAATCCACTACACCTATGCCTTCAGTGCTCCTCCCATGAGAGTAGACCCCATTGCTGCCAAATTTTCATTTGCTCACCCTCCTCAGTGCCATCTCCTTTTCGCTTCTTCCTTCCTCCTCTTTTTATTTTCTCCATATGGTTGGGTGATAGTCTGCTAAAACTACCTTCCAATGAGTTGCCAGTGGTAAAAGAATGGTCACATGGCCCCTAATTTCTGTGGCACAACCTAAAACAGCCCTGTAGATTTTTTGAAATACACTTGTTTTTGTGTTGAAATTTCATTAATAGGTTGCATCTCCTCCAAAACTGAACACCGTTTCTTTCAAATATTACAAATAAGTTTTAGATTACAAATGAAAACTAGCTTGTTCTCCCAGCCTTCAAATAAAATTAATCCACCAAGATAGAACAGTACTTTGATTTTGTGGCATCTAATAGGCCATAATACATCACAGCATATACCCTTATAAGGGGCGCAAATTTCACAAATGTAGGCAGATAATACGGTAATACTAAATCTGTGTTACCCGTAAGTATTTCAAGCCACAATAGCACATATAATATCAGGGATTTGAGACAATACTTGTGAAAGAAATTTATTTAGAAGAGAGAAAAAAGAACCAGTCACTTTGAGCAGGATTGAAGACCTATTTAGAAAATGGTAGAGAGAAAAAACTGTTTTTCTTCTTGTTCAGATCACTAGTTTCTTGGCATTTGCTGTAATCACATATAATGTGTATCTTTATAGCACGTGATAGGTAACATTTGGGCACTTGTAATCTACCATATAAATCATTGGCTTTTTTCATTTCTATTTCATTCCTGGACATCCAGAACAGGAGTCACTTTATGCCTGCAAGTTTCATATCATAGATTTCTTTGGAATTATGGAGAAAACTTCTCTTCCCACATAGCAGGAAAGTTAGAAGTCTGATTGTGGAAGGGAAGGAAGAACCTGCCTTTTCAACTAGAAGGATTATGAGAAAAAGGGAGATGGGAGTTGAGGAGCAGAGACGTAAGAGTGCTTGCTCTTCCCATCTTTGCACCATCACCCAAAGGAAGGGCAGTAAATTTTTTCTCTATATCATATAACAAATTATCACAGACTTAGTGGCTTCATGCAACATAAGTTTATTAGCTCCCAATTTCCATGGGTTTGGAGTCCAGCATGTTTAGCTGAATACTCAGCCCAGGATTGCAGGTAGATCAAGATGGTGGTTGTCTATATTTCTGCCTGGAGGATCAACCCAGGAAAGGTTCACTTTCAAACTCATTTCAATTGTTAGCAAAAGTCCTTTCCTTGTGGTTGTATGTCCCCATAGCTCACTGGTTATCGCTCAGGGATTGCCCTTGATTCCTATAGCACCCTCAGCAGCCTGGCTCACACTTCAATCTCTCTGACTTCTTTGACCTTAACCTTCAGACATGGATTAAGAGGGTTCATGTTACTAGGTCTCGGCCACCCAGATAATTTCCCTCTCTTAAGGTCAACCGATTTGAAACTTTGATTACACCTGCAAAATCCCTTCACAACATCATCCAGTGTTTGTTTGGATATTGGGAGATAGTGTGAGTCCACCAGGACTAGAAATCCAAGAGGTCATCTTGGAGTTCTGCAGAGGCTTCCTAGGGAAAGCAGCTGACTCAGCAGTGCCCAGGACTCAGAAATATCCTGCACAGCATGCAATCTGCTCACCTAACCTGAGGGCCTATCCAAGGGGGTAGAATAGCCAGAGACTGAGATCAAAGGCCCCAAACTGAAGTCACAGGCTCTACTAGTGAGCCCTAGAGTGGGAGTCCTGGCTGCCAGCAAAGCTAACCAATCCTGCCACTATCAGGAGAGGCAGGAAGTATTCTACCAGGATCCAAAGACCTGGCTCCCCTTCACTTCTGAGAGAAATGAACCACACCTTTCCTAATCACACCAGAGCCTTCAGAGAAGTAATGGGGAGGTGGGTGTCAGAAAGCCCAGCCAATAGTCCTGAAGAGACCCAAGCTGAGCCTGAGTCTTAGGAGTCTTAGTTTTTCAGGGACTAGGGAAAATTCCTGGATCCACTACTCCAAATTTTTAAAGTGGGAAAGTCTTGGTACACCAGGACAGTTGGCATCCTAGCCTGAAGAGGCTGCTTAAATTATTGAATTGAACAAAGTTAGCTTTTCTGTTTAATTTATTGATTTATTTTGAGATGGGGGTCTCACTAAGTTGCTCAAGCTGGCCACAAACTTGAAATTCTCCTACCTCAGCCTCGTGAATAGCTGGGTTTCCAGGCATGCACCAGTGTGCCTGGCTCTAAATTGAGCTAAGGTTTAAATTATGCCAAGTTGAATCACACACACACACATACACACACACAGACACACACACACACACACACACGCCCACTACCCAGCTTAGGAAGATATCAGCACAGAGTGTACTTTTCCTGCTAGCCTGAGTTGCAGCACTAGTACATTTGCCATCTTGTGTCATCTTTTTCTGAGGACTTTGGCCCATATTCTCTGGCCTTGTCTTCAAAACAGCATTATGATAGACAGAAGAGGAATGCACAGTGTATGAAAGATGAAGTTAAAGGACTCACCTAAAAGCACGCATTTAGTGGACGTGTTGGGCCAGCATTGGAATTGGTATTATCTGATTCCAAGTTTTCAACTTATGACTGCTCAGAATTGAAGAATTTGCCACCAAGACTTGTCCTTGTCAGTGCTTCACTTAATTTCATTATAAAAATTAAATCCTGAATATTCATCGTTGGTGATGACCACTCATCAAATGTCCATTTACTTCTTAGCCATGTTCAAGACCCCCCAGTGGGCACAGTCACAGCTACTGGGTGAATAAGAGCCCCCTGCAGTGACCCCTCACCTGCTTACCACTTGGATGACAATAGAGAAGACAGAACAAAGAACAGGTCCACAAGCACTATCTCGGTGTGATGCTTCCCCCTTGTGGCCAATGTGCCACTTTGGACAGGAAGTGAAGAATTCTCCCAAGGTTTTCCTGCCTGAGGATCACTCACCCACACAGGTCAGCACCTGCAGCTGGGTCCGAGCGGCTCCTCCAGGCCCCAAGCTCCCAGACGTCAGGTGAAAAATTGGCTTCTCTGTTCCTCTTCCACTCCTGCGCAGTAAGGCAGGTGGAGAGCCGGTCTGCCTGTGACAAATCTGGTGTCCAAGGATTAGGGCCCACATAAAGGAGGCCCTGCCCACCAGCTTCCATCTGGGAATCTGTCACTGTTCCTGGGTGATGTCACATGCGGCCAAGCTGTCAGCAAGGGCTCAACGCATTTGAAGGGTATCAACTAACGTGGATGACATGAGTCAAAGGATGACGGGGAGGAAGGAACACCCGTGATATTCATCAGAAGTGCCCTCAGGCCCTCCTTGGCATTCTTATTCTTTCTGTGTATGTGAGTTGCATGTGTACAAAATAAAATGGTTTTTTGAACCTTCTATTTTTATTTCTCTTGGCCAACAAAGAAAGATTTAAGACTGGGCTCCTGGTGGGTGAGGATACAGTTCAGTGGTACACTTGGTATGCATGAGGCCCTGAGTTCAAGTCCCAGCACCAAAAGAAAAAAAACAGAGATGTGTCTCCTCAGGCCCTCTTCTAGTTCCCTTGCCATCTCTAAGTCCCTCTTGTCCAATTTCCTGGGGCCATGACCAGCTGCAAGACCATGACCTCACTCATCCCTGTTGGCCCAAGTCAGGAGCCCAGCGGAGGATGAGCAGGCCACACCTGGCTTAACCTGGCACACAGTCCCCCACTCTGCAGAGGTTCCAGCAAGAGCAGAGCCAGTTGAAGACAGTGAGAGAGTCTGAGGGCAGAAAGGTGGTGCAGAGCAAGAGAACTAGCGACAGACTAATTTCGGGATTATCTTTCTGAAATCAGAAGCTTCAAGAAGGTAGCAATAATGGTAACTAGTTAGTTTAAAAATATTGCAACTGAACTTGTCTCACACTGGGATTATATAAATTGTTGGTCCAGAATAAGGCCTTGGGTGAGAATGGCAATAAGGATTGCAGTTGAGTTTGTTTTTTTTTTAATTCTAGTTGCTTCCTTAGTGGAAAACTTACCTTTTATTTCTCTCTTCTTCCCTCCTTCTTCTTGTCTCTTGTACATGCTATTTACACCATATATAATGTTCTACATTTCTGCTTGCAGTCCTGATTATAACTCTAAAGAAGTAACTATTTTATGACGACTTTGTCAACCATTGAACCATAAATGAGTACAGGGACATCAACAAATGTGTCTGAGTTAATGAGCAAATGTATAAGGAGTTAAGTCACTGAATGAACAGGTGCCAGTGTTGTGCCAGGCACCTGGGGTACAGAGGAACAAGACAAAAAGGGCCTGGCTTCAAGGAACCTATCATCAAGCAGGTAATCAGAGGACTATATGTATGAAGCATGGTGAAGAGCTGGGTGTGGTGATACGCCCTTGTAATTGCAATACTCAGGAGGGTGAAGCAAGAAGATTGTGAGTTTGAGACCAGTGTGGGCTACATAGCAAGTTCTAGGCCAGCCTGAACTACATAGCAAGATCCTATCTCAAAACAAACAAAATCCATGGTGATTCACCGAACAAAGAGACAGGAATTAGAGAAAAGAGCATTCCAGGAAGAGGGAACTGTATGTGTCAAAGCCTGAGACAGGAAAGAGCTTAGCACATTAGCAAGAAGGAAAGAAAATTAAATGATTTCTCTGGATGCTTTGTGGAGAATGGATCAGAAGGAGCAGAGCATGAAGGAGCTTAGACCATGTGAGAGGATGAGACAACTGTCCAGGTAACAGGCAAAGTGGGCTTCATCTTGGAGGCAGTTGTGCAGATATAGGGGAGGGGAGGGTCCAGGAGTGACATAGGAAGCAGAACCAGGAAGGTGTAAGGAGCCAAGAGAAGGCATCAGGGCTGACCCCCAGGCCTGGGACTGGAGCAGCTGGTGATGCACATGAGAGAGGCAGGTCTCTGGGGTCACAGGAATTTACTGAGCTTGAAGGTTTCACAAGGAACCCAGTGATCAGTAATTGGCTATGTGAGCCTGAAGCCCATGAGACAGGCACAGTTAGAAATGAAAAAAACAGGTAAATGGTAAGAGAGGCCTGAAGGATTCCACCTAACAACACAGTGAATAGACAGGCATTCCGTACCTGAATGAAGGCAACTCTCCTGCATTTTGTCTTCTATCTCTGTATTCTTATAAACATTAGAGAACTGAATTCTTGTATGTGGTGGAGGCTACTAGTTGCTTACATGTTTCCTTAATAACAGACTCCTATATTGTCAAGGGTCTCCATGTGTCAGGCTAGAAAACTATACTTCCCAGCATCCTTTACAAATATGAGTGGCTATTGGGATACAAATGGAGAAACCACTGAGCTAAATCCCCAGGCTGGGATACAAATGGAAGTTGTTGAATGAGACTTCTAAAAAAGACCTCCTCAGGGAGCAAGGGGGTCATATATGCTTGTGCTCTTCTTCCTACATGTCATTGCTGGAAATTGAGCCTAATGATTGGGACTTGGTGGCCATCTTTGACCATCAAATAATCTTGAGGACAGAAGCTACACACAAAGGGTTAGGGAAAGAACCAAGAGTTTCTGTCTCTGATATCTGTTAAACTACCATACCATGAAGAGTGAATTCCAGGATTCTTTGATGTGAAATAAAAAATAAGCCTCTATATTGTATAAGGTACTGATATTTGGATTTTGTGATTTAAACAATCAAACCTAACCTAACAAATCATTCATATGATTCTCAGATTAAAGCTAGTTTGAGAAAGAGACCATATAGGGATGCACAGGAAAGAATAAAGCAGCTTAGGTTGGTACGCAAAGGACAAAAGGTGTCTCTTACATCTTCAAGGAACATCTTCACATTTCTTTCATTGTCTTGAAATAGCAGTGCAGCAACCAAAATAGTTTGTCCAAATGCTTCCTCCCATGAGTCTTATTAGCAATTGAGCATCTTCTAATCACAAGGGAATGTTAATTTCATGTGCTGAAAAGAAATATGAAAATAGTACTCATTGTGATCAAGACCAAACAACTATAATTGAATAATCACAAAGTTTAGAATATTTTAGATAATTTAGAAAGTACAGGTCTCTTAGCTACATGGGGTACATACTCCATTCAGTACAAAGTCCTTTCACAAAATTTCAGAAAAATAATTTATATTTATATAAAAGACTTTATATATAATATATGACGTTATTCTTAGTTCTTCTATATACACATGTATGTATGTATATACATATGTAAAACGTTATTTTTAATTTCCTTTATTTGGCTGGTTCTTCTAGAATTCTGACTCCAGGTTCTCTGACCACGGGAGTAAGTGAAGGCTAAAATGTAGCCTGAGGTCTTCTCCCAAAGCTGCCCGGAGGTGGGGCCAGCTCAGCTTGGAACCAGCAGCACTTTTTGCAACAACATGCTCCCCCATAAGAGCATCCTTTGGCAAGGGCTTGACACAAAGATGCCTGATGTGTTACCTGGATCGATGATAGAAGAGCCCACCTTATGCTTTTCCTCTGAATACCACATTGATTTAAATGGCATTCAAGGAGCTGAGGAATAGGAAAGCATATTGAGTCCCTCCAGGCAGCAGAGAAGACTTTGAGAGATTGGTGTAGTAACATACGGCCAAGCTGTATCCACTAAGTAAATATCACCAAGAAAGGAGGAAAACATCTACTTCCTATCAAGACTCAAGAGGAGCCAAAAGAGAAAACTGTAAAATTTCTTAGGTCTTCTCCTGCTCTCCAGCAACCCCTTGTGGTACTTGAAACAATCTGCAGTCCAATGCCTCAAAGTTCAGCTGCAAGAGGTTTTGAATCTAAAAAATCTAATACTAGGAACAAGAATCTTTTTTGAAAATTAATTTTATTGGTACATATTAGGTATACAATATAATGACATTCATCATTGGAAATTTACACCTTTACATAATCTCTCTTGGTTCTTATTTTTCCCCCTTCCCCTGTCCTCTCTTCAACCCCTCCATCCCCCTCCATACCGTTTAGTCCTTATTTACACTTTCAGTTTCTCACACTAGAGAAGCTATTCCATATTTACACATGTGTGTCCTATTTATTTCACTTAAGAGGATCGCCTCCATGTGCATCCATTTAGCTATAAATGTCTCTAATTTCTCATTTTTTATGGCTGAGTAGTACTCCATTTTATAAAAAGAACCCAGTCTGCAGTTGATGGGCAATTGGGCTGCTTCCAAGTTTTAGCTATTACAAATTGTGCTGCTGTGAACATGGGTGCACATATATCACTGTGGTATGATTCTTTTAATTCTTTGGGGAAGATACCCAGCAGGGGAATAGCTGGGTCAAATGGGACATCCAGTCCTAGTTCTTTGAGGTATCTCCATACTGATTTCCACAGTGGTTGGGCCAGTCTACACTCCCACCAGCAGTGGAGCAGTTAGGAACAAGAATCTTACAGATCTTGCAAAAATATTCACAGTGTCCAAACTAAATTATCAATGAGTCCATTCCTGCACACCAACAAAACTTAAATATTTAGAATCATTTGGGTAAAAAATTTTCTATCTACCTACCTAACCATGACTATCTTTCCTTATTCTATCTCTCTCCTCATTCTTTAAACATGCAGTAAGATCCTATTATGTGTCAGCCCTGTGATTGTGGCCCAGGTTAAGTACATGGGCACAGTATCTATTTTTGTTGAATGCCCAGCTAGGAGATAAGGAAGAGACAGATAATGAAGGACCTTCGTGTTATGCTGAATAATTTTTTTTTTGGTACAGGAGATTGAACTCAGAAACTTGTGCTTGCCAGGCAGGCACCTGAGCCACATCCCTGGACCTTATGCTAAATAATTTGAAGGACTTGGAAGGCATGTAGGATATAAGCAAGGAATTGATATAATCAGATATATCATGTATGAAATATCATTCTAGGAACAGGATGAGACTTGGTTGGGTATGGAGCAGAATGATGGACTAGGAGATAGAATTCAAGACTGTGTGACCCAAAGCAATGGTATCAGGCACAGAGAAGGAAGAGGACAACTGAAAGAGAAATGGGAGTGGAAATGACAGGTCTCACCAGTAGGTCAGACTTCTAACAGAAGTGGCTGAGTGACTGATAATGTCAATAACTAATGCTGTGAATTCACTTACAAAGTTTGAAGCAGAATCAATACTGGGAGATTGTAGCTGCATGCACATTTGTAATCACATCTTCTTGGAGACTGAAGCAGTAAGAGGATCCCAATTTCAAGCTCAGCCTGGGAAAGTTAAAAATTTAGCAAGACCTTGTCAGAATTAAAAATAAAAGTTGGCTGGAGATGTGGCTTAGTGGAAAATCCCTGGGTTCAATCCCCCTTGCAAGAGAGAGAGAGAGAGAGAGAGAGAGAGAGAGAGAGAGAGAGAGAGAGAAGAATGAAGAAGAAAGACTGAAAGAGAAAGACCTGATGAGTTTAGATGGTTTCATAGAAAAAGCTTGGTATCTGGGGTCAAGATGCTGCCCTGACGCCACCTTGCTTCAACTTTCTTTCCTTAGATTCTGTTCTTGTTTATCTGGCATCTGCCAACCATGGGCCAAACCAATGACCAAAGTTGTTTGCATCTCCCCTGAAACCTAGCTGTCACAGGTGCATGAAATCACATTATAGCCCTAAAGATTGTGATCTGCTACTGCCCTTTCCCAGCAAAATCAGTTTCTTGGGATAAAATATAGTCAGTGAACCCATTTCATGAAGCATTAGCCCATCCAGATGCCTTATTATAGCTCAAGTGATCTGACCAAAGCAACAGATTCAGAGCTACCAGGAGCTGGATTGGTTGGTCTCACCTAATGCAGTCTCTACAAAATTCTGCATTTAAAAAACAAAAATCAGTAAAAACGACTTTCCTGATTTTAAAAAAATGGTTGGATTTATTATCAGTCTAGTTAAAACTTTTCAAGAGTCAACTAACCAGGCTTGCTTCTAGTAGTTAAGATTAAAAGTTTCACTATTAACCCTTTGTTAAGCCCATAAAAACTTTTCATCAGAATCTTATTATTGTTGTTAACATAAAAATTTGGGAATAAAAATGGGATAAATGATGTTTAGGAAAGGAAGCCAATCCATGAAGGAAAAAGAGAAACAGAAGGAAAACTGATATTATTCAAAAAATACTGAGATTTCCACAAAGAGCTAATTTCAAGATGCTAACAGAAAAGAGTTGTCAGTCAAATAGAACTAAGATGTGACTATTGAAAGGAGCTCGCAGGAAGAAAATCTAGATTCCTGAGTTCTTAACACTGACTCCACTTGTCTCAGAATAAGAACAGATTATAGCAGGACCACAAAGTGATGAGGTGAAATGTCTGGGGTACAAAATGTGAGGACCACTCAGACTCCCACTCGGACAGTACCTCCTGTTCCCTGTCTTCAGCCCAGCAACAAGGATAAAGAACTTTCCATTCTGAAGTCATTAACATAGAGCAGCTCTATGAGTGGCTCATCCTCAGCTGTAGCACAATCTAAATACAGACTATTGTGGCTGTACTCCACGCTGAAGTATGCCTCTATGAATGGACTGGGTCCTTTGCCAAGAAGCTCCCATCAACGCCTAACCAGAGTCCTGAATTTGAAGAGGAGCTCAAGCAAAACAATGTTTGCTTATTCAGACCAGAAGTGGAGCAAATTCTCCATCTCAGTGGGGGAAAAGTCAATGTTTCTGAAGAATTCACCCCAAGTTCTACAAATATGCATGCCTTATGAAAACAGCCACCACCCAAGACCACCCGCATACTCAATTCCAGTACTGCTGGGGATCAGAAATTCCACTGCCTCTAGCTCTTCTTCCCTCTCCTCTTCCACTCCAGGCTTGGACAAGTTGCCAATAAAACTCCGAGACTTTGTTGTCAATTATAAAGTCTGATCAGTGGGTACAGAGGTCAGTTCTCTGTATGTTTTTAAAACTTTTGTATATATTTGAAATTTTTCAGGTTAAAATATTGAGAAAAAACATTCATATTAAATGTGCTCTTAGAGAACTAGCAAATGGAGAAACACTAAAAATGTGTTTTAAAGTATTTTTTATACCTCTGGATTTTGTTTAAAGCAAGAAATATAATTTTTCTCATAACTGATGGCAAATGAATGTATTCCATAGAATGTCTGATTTCTCTGGATTCGGAAGCTCAATCTAACATGAAAAGCAATTTTCAGATGTGTTTCTGCTTAAAAAATTTTCATGCATTCACTAATGTGATTGTCATCCTTTTGTTCACTCAATCGGAAATACCTACAGCCATTTTGCAATAGGTATTTAGGATAGCTGGGCAGGAGTGTGAGGCTCAACACTGAACTTGCTTTAGGACTCACCAGAGACTTGAGTGTTGTTTTCTCAGATAGTCTGAGGCCCCACAGTTCACCCTGTTACCTCTCCCTCTATGGATGGGTGATTCATTCAACCCTGCAACAAACATTTACTGAGCACTTACTCTGGACCAGGTGTGGTACTAGACACCAAGGATATATCAGGGACCAAAGCATATGCCAATTCTGCCATTATGTACCTTACAGTCTACCAAAGGAGACTGAAGAGAACAGTGAACAAATTGACAAACTATACAACACATTACAAAGTTTTAAGTGGAGAAAAGAAAGAGTCAGGGTGAGTCAGGAAATACTTGGGGCAGGGGCATTGTGAGGTGAATGGTGGTTGTTGCTGGTGGCAGTCTTAAATAGGGGAACCATGGTCCTGGAAAAGATGAAATAATGCAAACACATGAAAGAAATGAAGAAATCAGCCAGACACAACTACAGAAAGAGCATTCCATGCAAAGGAAACAGCCAGTTCAAAGGCCAAAATGTGGGCACATTCTTGTGTCCTAGAAACAGCAATGAGGCCAGGGAGGCTGGAAGAAAGTGAACAAAGAAGAGAAGAGCAGAGGACACTGGGTGACAGAGGATGGATCGTGAAGGGGCTTGAAAGCTAATTTCAAGATTGTGTTCACTCTGAGCAGAATGGAGAGCCATTGCAGAGTGCTGAGCAGGGTAAATGGGACATGAAGAACCTTTGTGGTAAACGGATCACTCCGGCTGTGTATGGAGACCTGTGTGCTGTGGGATGAGAAATAATAAGTTGAGTGGAGCTTTTAGGAGGCTGTGGCAGTACAGCAGATAGGAGGTGATGGTGGCTCAGCCTAGGTGGTAGCAATGGAGACAGTGAGAAGTGGTAAGTTCTGAATACCTGTCAGATACTGTATGCTTTTTAGGTAGAAACAAAATTTCAACAGAGTAGATGGAGAATGTAAGAAAGAGAATTGAGAAGGATGACACCAATTTGTGTCTTAGCAATGGAAAGATGAGAGTTGTCATCTACTGACATGACAGAGGCTGAGGGTGGATCAAACTTGAAAGAAGGAAGAGTTAAGTTTTGAAATTAAGCTAATTATGTGACACCCAAAGGAAGATGCTGAGCAGGCAGCTGGACGTATGAGTCAGGAGAGCCTTGGGGTGGGAATACACACTTAGGAGTTGCCAGGTGGTATCTGAAACATTATGTTAGATGAAAGAAAAAAAAAAGAAAATACAAAGACTGAGCCCCAGGTCTCTCTGACATGAATAGAAGCCAGAAAGAAAAGGACCAGCAAAAAGGCTGAGAAAAAGTAACCAATAATGCAAGAGGAGAACTAAAAGAGGAAGATATGTTGGAAGCCAAGTTAAGAAAACATATTAAAAGGCTGGGGACGTGGTTCACTGGTAGAGCATTTGCCTAACATGCCAAAGCCCTCTGTTCCATCCCAAGCACTGAGAAAAGAATTGGAATGTGTTATTATTTGGACCTAAACTGTCCCCCAAGGGCTGTGTTGTAAAGTCTTGGCTGCCAACTGATGTGCTTTTGGGAAGTGATTGTATCATGAGGACTCTAACCTCATCAGTGGATTAATCCATTGGTGAACTCATAGCTCAATGGCTTATTAGGAAGTAGGGCCTAAAAGGATACAGCAGGTTAGTGGGTACTTAGGGGTATGGCTTTGAAGGACATATTTTTTTTTTGTCTCTGGCCCCTTCCTGTCTCTCTCTCTCTCTCTCTCTCTCTCTCTCTCCCCACCCCCTCATGTGCTATCAGAAGAGGAGCTTCTTCTGCCACACATTCCCACCACCATGATGCTCTGTTTTGCCACAGGCCCACAGCAATGGAGCCAGTTGACCATGGACTGAAAGCTCTGAAACTGAGCCAAAATAAATCTTTCCCCCTTTAAGTTGTTTTCTCAGGTATTTTGTCACAGTTACAGAAAACTGATTAACTGCATGACAGACATCTCCATCCAAATTTTTAATTTGTTGCAAAAGGTTGTATCACTTATGAATGTTGCAAGTGATTGAAAACATGAACAGAATCATTTAAATGCATATTTTTCTTACACACAAAAAAAGAATCTGGAGGTAATAGTTCACGGTTAGTGCACTTGTACAAGGATCTTATCAAATGGCCTGTCTTCTGTCTCCTGGATTACCATCTTCAGAATGTGGCTTTTAGCTTCTTGGTGAAAAGATGGTTGCTACAACTGAGTCTGAGTTGCAGGCAGGGAGAACGGGGAAGGACAAAGTAAGAAAAACAAAATCTTTTGCTTAAGAGCTTGCCTTTTTAATGCACTGGGGAAATCCTCCTCATAAATTATATCTACCTCTTATTGGCCAGAATCAAATTCTAGCTGTAAGTGTTTGTAAGTCGGAGTGTTTGCTTTGCAACATTTGTGTTGGAAAAATAAAAATAAAAATGATATTGAGAGAGGGTGAGTGAGCCAATCTGTTCACACATGTATATACTACCTGCTGCAGACTAAGAAATTGTACACCAATAAGGATCTCCTGGTGGTAGAATAGAAAGCTGGAGAATCCAAGGTAATCTCTCTCTGATAAATGAAGGTTTCCAGTGATTTTGTACCCATATCAAAGAGTCACTGTCCTGTTGCCTCCATTTGAACCCCATTTTACCTTTTTTCTGATCAATATCTCTGATCAATATCCAAGAATTTTACATAACAGTCTTTCTTTTGCTCTATATTGGACCAATACCATTGGCATTGGAAATGGGATCAGTTAATAGGATGACTTTAAAAGTCAAACAACTCCTCAGCCTATAATCACTTTTGCCTTACAGGGATGACAGTTCTAACTCTGGATCATAATTATTAAATATTCATGAACACACTTTATAATAGGAAGGTCAGTTAATCAATCCAGCCTTATTGTTGTTTTAGCTTAGAATACTCTCACCTTCTCCAATAAGAATCTGTGTATTCTTCTCTACCAGGTGAGTGGGAAGGGGTATCCTTCAAAGCCCAACTCAAATGCTTCTCTTCAGTTTCCCCTAGCTGAATAAAAGGCTCTTTTATCTGTACCCTGACAGTGCTTTGAATTACTTAATTTGATTAGTTACCATTTAAGTTAAATTTAAAGGGGAATTTATAGTATTAATTCCTTGTATTAGAAAAAAATGGTCGCAGATAAATTATCTAGGTTTCTATCTTAAAAACTAGAAAAGAACAAATTAGATCTAAAGTAAGTAGAAGTAAAGGAGTAATAAAGATAGAAATCAATGAAATAGAAATGGAACAAATAATAGGGAATAGACAAAAAATGAGCTAAAAGCTGATTCCTTGAAACTAGCAGTAAGACTGATAAGATTCTAGTCAAAATCATAGAAAAAGAGATAGCACACAAATGATCAATATCATGAATGAATGGGGTGAGGCAATGTTAATTGTAATTGCTTTACAGTATTAAAGAATTTAAAGAATAATAAAAAATGTTATAAGTAACTTCCTGCTAGTAAATTCAATAACTTGTATGACATGGAAAAATTCCTTGAAAAACACAAACTGCCAAATCTTGCTCAAGAATGAATAAATATTCTGAATAGCTCTATACCTATTAAGAAAATTGAATAGAAATTTATAATCCTCCAACAAAGAAACTTCCAAGCCTAAGTAAATTAAATGGTTAGTTATAACAAACATTTAAGGAAAAATACAATGCCAATTCTACACAAACTTGTCCATAAAAACAGAAGAGGAGGAAATACATCTAACTCATTCTGTGCCATTATTACCCTGGTACCAAATGAAGGCAAAGACATGACAAGAATGGAAAACTATAAGTTATTATCAACCACAAATATGGATTTTAAACTCTTAACCACACGTTAGTAAATTGAATCCAGTACTATATAAAAAGGATAATAAATCATAATTTAAGAGGATTTTAAGCCAAGAATGCGATATTGCTTTAGCATTTGGAAATCAGTCAGTATAATTCATCAATGGGGAATAAATAAGAACCAAGAGAGATTATGTAAAGGTGCAAATTTCCAATGATGAATGTCATTATATTGTATACCTAAAATGTACCAATAAAATTCATTTAAAAAAATATATAATTCATCATATTAACAAATAATTTTTTAAAAAACCATATGATGTCAATAATACACACACACAAGGTTTTCACAGAACTCAACATCTATTGTAGATTTTAAAAAATAAATCCCACCAAACTTTCTTAACCTGATGAAGGATATTTATTTTAGTCAGTTTTCCATGCCTGACCCCTGCAACTTAAAAAAGAAACATTTATTTTAGCTCACAGTTTCAAGTTTTACTCTATGGTCAGCTGTCTCCGAAGCAAGATTAGTCCACTGATAAGTTTATAGTTAAATGTGGTTTGAGAGTTAAAGCCTGGTTGGAGGAGGTGGGTCACTGGGGGAGTGGCCTAGAAGGGCATTTCCCCTCCCTTCTCCCTTAATTCCCCTCTCTCTGCTTCCTGCTGCTGTCCCATGAGCTGCTTCTCCTCTGTCTTGCCCCTCTACCTCTGCCTTGGAGCCAGTCAACTCTGGCCTGAAACCTCTACAAACTGTGAGCTAGTTTGTAGAGATTTGTGGTTGTTGGGTATTTGAAGGACCCAAGTTAGCAAGACAGACTCCCTATTGCTGCTGACCCACCTGCCTGCCCTTTAGATGAACTCAGAAGGAGGAAGCTTAAAAACCTCTTCCCCTTAGAAAGTCTCTTCAGAAATAACAATTAATCAACTATTGTTTTACAAATGTTCTAACAGCAGGATGTTCTCCTTCTGTACCTTTTGCTTGCTTTACTAGTTCTATCCCATGGCGGGCCTAGAAACTGTTGGCCTCAAAGGTGTATAAAACATGTTTGTCTCCCCCGCGTCGGGGCTCAAGTCCGATGCTCGGCTCGGATCCCAGCCGGTAATAAACTCGTGTGTGGATTTAATATCGGTCTCTGGTTGGTTCTCTCTCACTGGGTACAACAGTATTGTGTTCCAGCCATGAAGAAAAACCCAACCAGAAAGGGTGAGGAATCATATACTATATACTCCCCAAGGTCATGCCCCTACCCATTTTCTCCGCCTAGGCCCTGCCTCCTAATAGCTTATTCAGCTAGGAACTCATCAGTGCATCAACCAGTTCATGAGTTGGTGCCTTCACAATCCATTCACCTATTTAGTAGTCTCTTTACCGAATCAAGGTGACGATCAAGATTAACCAGCACGATATCCATGAAAAAACCTAAAGCTAACATCATATTTAATGGCAAGAAACTGAATACTTTTCCTCTAGTATCAGGAACCAAGCAAGAAAGTGACTTTCATTCATTTCCATTCAGCTTTGTACTGGAGTTCCCAGCCAGTGCAATTAAGTAGAAGAAATAAAGGGCATCCACATTGGGGAGGAAGAAGTAAAACTGTCTTTACTTACAGATAATGTTAAAGTCTACATAAAAAAATCCTAAGGAACATATAGGTAAACTATGAGGCCAATTATATTCTTAAAGTAGCCACAAATAAAATAGAAATTAAAAAAATACCATTTGTAATAGCATCAAAACATGAACTATTTATTTTTCTCAATTTTTTTATTAGTGCATGCTTGCAGTACATAATGTTCACATTACTTGTGGGGAGTTGGTACATGTACATAGCACATCTTTTTTTTTTTTTTTGGTACTGGGGATTGAACTCAGGTCCTTGCGCTTGCACAGCAGGTGGCGAAACCACTGAGCTAAATCCCAGGCCCCAGCACATCTTAATTCTTTTTTCATCCCCTTCTTCTCCCTCTCCTTCTCCTCCTTCCATCTCTTGGCCCCTTTCCCATTTGCAAAAGACTTATCTCCCCACTTCCTATTATTTGTCTTTTATTTTGCTCTTTACTTATATTTTGGGTATCTCATGTAAGAAAAACCATGTGATATTTAAGCTTCTGTGTCTGACTTATTTCACTTAACATTATAGTCTCAAGGTAGATCCATTTTCCTACAAATGACTCAGGTTTATCCCTCTTTATGGTAGAATAGTACTCCATGGTGTATAAATACTTCATTTTCTTGATCCATCCCTCTGTTGATGGACATACAATCATCTTCCAAAATTTAGCTATTATGAATTGTGTTGCTGTAAACATCGGTATGCATGTATCATTGTAATATGAAGTCTTTAATTTTCGGGAAGATACTTAGAAGAGTACTAGTTGGGTCATAGGGAATTTCTAGTTTTAGTTTTTGAGGAATCTCCATACTGATTTCTCCATACTGATCATGGTTGCACCAGATTACACTCCGATCAACAATGAAGAAGCATTCTTTATTTCCCACATCCCCATCAAAATTTGTTATTATTTGATTTCTTGATGATAGCCATTCTTTTTGGCATAAGATGGAATCTTGGTGTTGTTTTAATTTGCATTTCTCTAATAACTAGCAATGTTGAACATTTTTAATGTATTTATTTGCCATTAAAAAATGAACTATTTGTAAATTATATATAGTGTATATATGTTATATATACAGTGTATGTAAGTGCACTAACAAACTACAAAATACAGTCAGTCCTCTCTATCACTGAGTTCTGCATCCACAGATTCAACCAACTACAGATGAAAAATATTTGACAAAAATTTTCAAGAAGTTCCAGAAAGCAAAATTTGAAGTTGTCACAAGCTGAGTACTACAATGAATTCACTAAAATGCAGTGATGTGCAGGCGTGTCCTGCAGCCACCTCCCACCCTCTCAAGACCCTCAGGGTCTTTCTGCACTCTCTTAGCCTTTGTTTCCTCCCATCTTGTTTGTGTACTCTCTGTTATAGAAGCCTACAGCAACTGCATTTGTGCTGAACATATACAGACTTTTCTCTTGTCATTATTTCTTAATTAATACAGTATAATCAGCCTGTGTAGAATTTCCATTGTAGTAGGTATTTTAAGTAATCTAGAGATGACTTAGAGTATACAGAAGGATGTTCATAAGTGCAAATACCATGCCATCTTACATAAGGGAAATTGTAAGTGGTATTTTTCCAATTTCTATTTGTTGCTATGGATTTTGGAATCTGCCGGGGCATCTGGAACTGATTCTCCGTGCATAGTGAGAGACTACTGTACTAAAAAACTCCAATCTTCTCTAATGGGCCACAAGGAAATCAGGCCAAGCTTTGTCCCTGAGGGGCACATGGTCTTTATTATACTGTACCTCAAACAGATCAACCCTCTGCTCTGAAGAGGCACTATTTCCACGATGTAGGAGGCTTTTCTGTTCTAACTTCCTGTATCTGAGGGCCTAACAGTGCCTTGCTCAATAAAGATGAAGGATGGAGGGCCAGGGATTTAGCTCAGTGGTTTCGAAAAAAAAAAAAAGATGAAAGATGGAGGAATAAAAATTTGGAAGGGCAATATGAAGGTAGCCATGGAAGTGTCTGGAATCCCAGCAAGGACAGGGACTGAAGGCACAGGCTGCCCTAGCCCTTGTTCCCTGCTCTCAAATGCACTGGCCACATTTTTCATCCTTGGGTAGCAGAAAAGCTCCATTTTTATCAGAAGCCTTCAAGAAGCTGCACTCTGTAACCTGCTGCTCTCATGGAAGGACAGAAGGAAGGAAGGACGGTGGCCTTCACCTTCCACAATTTTCTGCTCTGCCCTGCTGTTTTCTGTGATTTAATGGTCCCTTCAGGGAATTAGCTGGCTGGACTGAACTCTGCCAGCTACCTCATTAATGTTGAAGCATTTTACAAATCATCTCAACAAATAGGAACCTGTTCTATAATAAATATTTGTGGAAGTAATTAATTTAAAAGTGAATTTCTTCAGCCAGATCTTTGCATCTGTTCTCATCCATTTTCTTCATTTAGGAAGCCAAACCCCAGCCTTTCCAGAAAGAAAGAAAAGGCATCTAATCAACCCAGGCTAATGAAAGATGCATCCACCCTGGAAATGTCTTTGTATACACCTGATCCTACACATACCCCTGTGGGACAGTGAGCTGAACAAAATGAGAAATATGACAGAAGACTCAGGATAGAGAAGAAAAACGTTTCCTTTATTTCAAAGAGTTACTTAGTTCCCAATCAAAACTTTGACCAACAAATGATCTGCAGCTCAAGCATCACACAGAAAATACTGGATCTTATTCTGTTTGGAGCAGTCAGCATGAAATGTAATGAAATTCAAAATAGGATACACATGCTCCAGAGGGAAGTCATTAATACCCATGAATAATGATAAAGCAAAATACCATCTGCCAGGATAATGTGGCAAGTCTTTTTAAAATTCCAATTAGCCTATAAACCAGAAACAGGGAGCAAATATGTTCCCCCTGCCATGTGAGACTATGTGTCTTTGATGTCTCCATCGCTATATATGTAAACTAAGAGGTGGGTGATAGAAACAGTACCCATGTATGAACACATTTTGGAGATTACATTCATTATTCTTTAGGACATAGGTGCTATTCCCACAACCAGGTGGAGCAGAATGTTATTACTGCTAATGTAGGCCACATATGTATTTTCACATATTTTCTAATTATAGGGGTGAAATAACTATAAATACAGTATATCAATCCAGCTGTAACAATGTCATTGGATTTAATCCTTACGTGTATTTGGAGTCAGATATAATGAAGCATCATTACTGTTATCTTAGGGAAAAATGCCTGCTTTAGGATGGATTCAGATATTCTAGGCCATTTTCCTGAGCTGTGTTTCATGAAGCACATCACTATTCAAATGACAATACCCATTATTAGAGCTGTTGTGTTACAGCCTGAAAAGAAATTGTTCTGATTACAAATGTGTAGAATAGTTCTACAGCCTGATGAGTCAATCACTTGTATTTGGAAATATCAAAGAAGTATAGTGAACTACTGAACACTGGCATTTCCCAGTCTTTCTTGCTTTTCTTATGGTTTGTTATAGTATAAATGACAGTAGGATTAGTATATTTGGAATTTCTAATCCTATTCTATCATTACTTGGCTATAAGATTTTTAGAAATCATTTGTCTTGTGGATCCTGGGTTTCCTTGGCTATACTCTTTGCCATTACAAGAAATAATAACAACAACTAAAGCCTGTTTTAAGAATCAAAAAAACTGTGAGATCTTTCAAAAGTTTAAAAACTCTCCAATAATGAGTCAACTTTTATTTTATCATGACTAAACAAAGTTGGCAGAGTTATCTGTACTATATTAGGAAGTAGAATTACAGACTTTTAAAAAGAGGACAAAATTATCTCCCCAGACAACCCCAGAGCCCCATGTTGATGCTACAGTAGGCAGCTATTGTTTTCCAGCAGGTTTATTGCTCCTAGTCACCTGTCTTCTTCCCATGGAGCCAATACTCACCCTGCAGCTGAGTTCCTAGGAGATATGCTTTGATCTGCAGGCTTTTGGGTTCTGGGAATAAGGAGTTATATTGGAATAGGGTGATATCTTCCAATTAACAACATAATTTCTATTGTCTATGAAATGAAAATAAGGTGAGTTGCATCATTTTTTTAAAATATCCTAATCATTGGCTCCAACTGCTTCAGAACACAAAGCCCATATACTCCCATACTTAAGTCAACACATCTCTTCCAATCCTGTTTTGAAGATTATGATTCCTGAGCAACACAGGGTACAGGAGAGCAGGAAACTGCAGACAATCTGCAAAGCCAGTGATTCCCGAGCAGACAGGAATTTACTGTGCAGTTGTACATGAAGACTTGTGCTCGACACTAATTTATTTCTGGACACCTTTGGGCCTAGCAACTTTATTTGTGGGAATCTATTGAAACAAAATACTATGTGTGCACAAGGATGTATTGCAAAGATTACATGGGGTCTTTTTTGGGGGGGGTACTGGGGATCGAACTCAGGTCCTTGAGCTTTTGAGGCAGGCGGTGGAACCACTGAGCTAAATTCCTGGCCTACTGGGGTCATTTTTATAGCAAAGATTTAGAAGCTATGAATCTATTTTACAGGAATGTGATAACACAAGTTATGGTATATTTATATCATGAGATATCATAAAGCTGATTTTTTTTTAAATGTAGATCTACTTTTATATACTTCTCACAGAGATCTCTAAACTGTAGCAGTAAAAGGAAAAAGCCATTTGGAGTGTGGGTGATGTATCAGTACAGGCTCAGGGAACGTTGAGAACAGAGGAGGCTAGGCAGGTGTCATGGCAGGGGCATACAGGAAATTTCCACCTTCTACTCTACAAAGGGTAATTGAAAGACATAGTGAATGTTTAAATTTTTAAAGAACTGGGCTGGGGATTTAGCTCAGTGGTTCTGCTGCCTGCCTCACAAGCGACCCGAGTTCGATCCCCAGTACCAAAAAAAACCCCCCAAAAAATGTATAAATTTTTAAAGAACTTATTACAGTAAGACACATTGCAAAAAATCCATTGGATAAGTGTATATGGGAATATTTTGAGTATTCTTAGGGGGCCTAATGGCAGTGTATCTTGTAGTTTAATAAATTTTTAAATTTTACACATTCACTGCATTTTATGACTGCCCTTCAAGTAAACATTTATGGCAATTTCTAACAAATAAAAACATTATAGCTCATCTTCATCTACCTTATTCATCAGATCTAGCATTGCACAACTTCTGGTTCTTCCTCAAAATCGAAATGATTATGAAAGGTAAACATTTTGAATCATTTCAGGATATCAAGCCAGTCATTACAATGCAAAGACACTCATGAAAGAGGACTTCCAGAACTGCTTCAGAAAGTAGCAGGAGCCATGGGATAAGTGTGTTCAAGCAAAGGGGAATACTTGGACGGAGATTAATGGCAATGTGGCTTTAGCTGTAATAGATTTTTTTAAAATTTTAAATATTTACTGTATTTTTAAAAATCACATCTCATGTTTTGTTGTGAACCTAAAACTGTTTTAATTAATAGTCTATTTTTCAAAATACACATTACAAAACATTTCATAGAGTGCAATCCTGTTTAGGCAAAATACGAAACAAAAATACACAGATATACACAGATGCATAGAAAAGGGACTAAAGGAATAAAAAAATTCATACCAAATCATGTAGTTTTGTCTCTATGAAACAAGACAAGGACAGGGACGAAGATACATTTGAAAAAAAGGCTTCACCATTGTACTTTATGCATTCTTACACTGTTCAAATGTTGTACAGAGTAAATGTAGGCTTGTGTTCCTTATGCAGGAGAGGGAAACACCAAAAAATAAGAACAAACAAAAAGACAGAATCAAAGATGAGCCAAGTGCCAATCGTGTTTACATCAAATGCTGTGTCTGAAAACTAACTAGTTCAAATAGCATCTTGAAACCTAAATTTTTCACTAGTTCATCCAAAGTATAATATAGAAGCCAACTGAAATGTCGCTAAGAAAGCAAGTTGAACAGGATTGCTTTAATTTTTATGATCAAACTAAAAAACAAAAATATTGCTGGAACCTCAGCATAATATATATATATATATATCATTTATTGAAATATAAAAGATCTTCATTTACACGTTTTAAAATAAAAACATGAACGGGGCATTTGTAATACATTTCATATGGGTAGACCCCCCCCCCACATCAAGTTAGTTCCTCTCATACATGCACCACACCACCGTTTTGGGAACATGTAAGTATTTTTCTCTTTATTATTTTAAAATATAAATTTTGGACATTCAAAAGTGCAACAGTTAATGTGCCTGTAGGGAATATCACAGTTAAAAAAAATATAAAAAAAGGCAGTGATACAGCTTGTCATAAAGGTTTTGGCAGTATTCTCCAAGTCTATATAGAAATATATATATATACATATTGATGTATAACATCATTTTATCTTATGTCCTTCTTTACAAAAATAGGACCATTTTGTACAGATTGGCAGACAACATTTTAAGAATATCATTGATCATTTAAAAAACCACAAATTGTGTTTCTCAGGCCAGCTTTGATTGTCATCATAAAAATAGAAAGTGGGAAGGATTAGCAAATTTTCTTCTGGGGACTTTTCAGGAGGCCAAAAAGGAAACAAATCTGGAAAACATTGAAAACACCATTTTAAAAATGCAATCCCTCATCATTTCAGGCAGGAGCACTCGTACAGACTGGAAATCACCAGGCTGAGAATCTTCATCCAGCCTCATAATGCCATGCAAGACTCAAAGTAGCATCAGAAGGCAAAGCACCAACAAAATAAGGCTGTACAGGGAAAGTGAGTGATAAACAGAATGCTTGAGCTATGATTCTAGAAACACAAATGTATTTCAAGTCTAATTAGCTCTATGGAACCAAGTCTGGTTTTCATTTTTAATTGGCCAATCTGGCTCAGTCTTCACACATACTGTGGAAAAGGAGGACAAGAAAGTTGGGGCTTGCATTGAGATTCCACCAGTAGGTAGTCAAGTACCTTGTTATTGCTTCTACATCTTCCAAAGCATCACCTGCCAGAAGCACATCAGTGATTGCTGTAATCACAGCCCATGTTTCATTCATAATGGTGTCAGCAATTAAGCATACTGCAAAGAATTCCAATGAACCCATACTAACTAGTTTGACAGTTTGGATGGATGTGACAATTCATCCTCCCACTTACACCCAAAATCCCAGGAAAACTTTTCAATCTTTTTCACCAAAATATTAACCTGGCTATTCAGAGACTTGGCATGTGGAATTTGGTAATTTTTACACATGTTTTTCCTTGGAGGAGAACAGGTTCAAGTCTTCCATGCGATGGGAAGCAGCACCTTTACTTTGTCTTAAATTTTGGAAGATGTGCCAAAAACCAAAAATTTAGCTTTCTCAGCCTCGGCTAAGACTGGAAAGTTAAACTAAGGGTAGCAATTGACATATATATACATATATACGTACATATATATACACATATATACATACATATATATACATATATACGTATATACATATATATATATGTGTATATATATATATATGTCACTGACCTGAAGCCAAGTACTTTAATAGTTGGCTTCCTGCATGGTTGACTTCTAGATCAGATCCAAATTTCAAATTGTTTTTTTCCCCCATGGCAACCTCCTGTGATCTAAGTCAGTGTTTCTGAAAGTTGGCTGATCAGAATAGCCAAGGTGTTTATAAAAACGTAGTTTCCTGCTTCCATCAGACTTAATAATGCATAATTTCTGGGTTCTGCAGAATCTAGTGGTTCCCATTGCCAGTTCCACCTGAGAACTGAAGAGCCAGGCTGATGCACACAAGGTTTCATGAAAAACACCTCTATGATCTCAGGTTTGCAAGCTCCTTCTCTTTAGGGTATGAGATGAAAGAAAGGAGCTGAAGTTATGGCATCCTTCTGACTCTCAAGGTTCATAGATTCACCAAAGTTAGCATTAGTCGCGAAAGACACCTCAGTGAATCCAGTCTTTTTTCTGATTATCATGATTTCTACTGGGTCACAGCAGAAGTCATGTTGGGCACAGGATTTTGCCTTTCTATTGAGAAGATTTAGAATGTGGGGGTTTTGTTTGTTTCTAATCCCATTACTTCAGAGGTTATTAGCTGTTTTTAGTAGAATGGATTAGGGGACCTATTCAGTACATAATTAAAAACTTTGACTTCTTGGACAACACTACTTATACTTTGCTCTCTATGTTTACTAAATTTAATACACTAAAGCTATTATCATGTTTTATAAAGAAACATATGTTATTTAATGTAAATGTCAAATACTGTCAGACTTGTCACCTACTTAGTAAAGGGGTTTTTTTCTTTAAATTGTGCTTTCTCTGTAGGGAAATCACATTACATATTACTTATTTAGCATTACTGATAACAGTAGTATTATTATAAACATAGGCTACAATATTAAAATGACCCAAAAGGACCCAAATCTATTAAACAAAGTTGGTTGTTATCTTTTATCTCTTTAACACTAAGAAAAAAGTAAAATGTGATAGTACCAATACCTTTTAAGGTTCAAAAGTGGTTTTGCATGCACTTCATAAGAAAATTCAACAGCAGCTGATACCAGGTTCCAAGAGAGAAGTACATGGATGGACTGAGTGGTCTCTTCAGAAGTCCAGAGAAGACGGTTAATACAAATCTAAACACATCCTGGGTTAGAATTATTTACATAATTACAATGCTGGGGTTTTGTTGCAGTACAAATTGTGTGTGTGGAAATCTCACCAATGCCCTTGAAACACAAAGTTCATTTTCTGTGGCCTGCTATTCCCTGTCCATATATTTCCAAACTTCACAGGCCACTGAGATGCTACTGAAGTATTGCAAGAGGCAATACCAAAAAAGTTTATTTCAAAAATCCCATTCATTCAGATTCAGAAGGCTCCCCAGCTCCCTTCAGGAAGTCCTCTTCACCCATTATCCAAGTCCTCTTCTAGACCTTTGCATTGCAATAAAGTGGTTTTCCTAAAGGGTCCCACAGGTGGCTCCAGGAGTGGAAGTTGCCTACTGGATCTGCCAGTTACAGGAAGCTGTCCTCCACCAGGTCTGAGGAGTCTATGCCAATGTCATCCATCATGTCGATGTCCTCAATGGTCTCGTCCTCTCTCTTGATGAAGGTGGAACTGCTGGAACCTGTCTCAATGGCACTTTCTTCAGAGGTCTGTGAGCTGTCCAAGGAAGAGAAAAGGAAAGTTAAGAACTATGTACAAGTCAGCTATGCTGTGGTGCATTTCCAGGTGGCAACCTAAGGCAGGTAAACTTTTCCGGCCAGATCGTTTGCCAATCAGCCTTGGGCTGTCCAGGGTGGCAGGTCTGTCACTGAGACCGACAGCTGCTCATCAGCCTCATTGCACAGGCTGTCTGGACAACCCAGGTACACACGCCTCAGCTTTCCTGCCTTTCTGCCACGTTTTTCATCCATATTGCTAGCAAGCTGTAACAACTGCTACTTTTCCTACTCATGGAAGAGAAAATCAGCAATGCCTGATCAAAAGGCACAGAGAAGGAAATGCAAAAAAATTAAATCAACTGCACACTGCAGCCCCACCAGCCGCTCGTTCTCCCAAGAATCTCCAGAACAGCCAGACTGTGTTCTCAGAGCCTGGAAGGCCCAGGTGAAGACTCTTTCTTCTTTTTTTTTCAGTAAGTTTATTGGTACATGTTAGGTATACAATATAATGACATTCATCATTGGAAATCTGCACATTTACATAATCTATCCTGGTTCTTATTTTTTCCCCATTCCCCTGACCTCCCTTCAACCCCTCCATCCCTCCCTATTTACAAAGACTTTGTTTCCATTTTTTCACTTTCTCATATTAATTCCATTCCCTTCTTTCCTATCCCCTACCCCTCCCACTTCCCCTACCCCTTTAGACCTTTACTTCCTATTTCACATTATCTATTATACATTTTGATCCTTATTTACATTTTTAGTTTCTCACACGAGAGAAACTATTCAGTATTTACTCATGTGTGTGCTATTTATTTCACTTAAGAGTATGGCCTCAATGTGCATCCACTTAGCTATAAATGTCTCTAGTTTCTTTTCTTTATGGCTGAGTAGTACTCCATTTTATTAAAAAAAAAGAAAAAAAAAGCACATCTTCTTTATCCAGTCTCCAGTTGATGGGCAATTGGGCTGTTTCCAAACTTTAGCTATTACAAACTGTGCTGCTATAAACATGCGTGTGCATATATCGCTGTGGTATGAAGGCTCTTTATTCTTCATTGAGGGTTAGGGGGAGTTCT
This sequence comes from Heterocephalus glaber, assembly GCF_053883595.1. Classification (NCBI taxonomy): domain Eukaryota; kingdom Metazoa; phylum Chordata; class Mammalia; order Rodentia; family Bathyergidae; genus Heterocephalus; species Heterocephalus glaber. The sequence goes on along the minus strand of NW_028258325.1, from coordinate 44,102,271 downwards.
CGGGTAAGACAGACTTAGGTCTAGAATGGACTTCACGCATTTTATTTAACTCCCTTGACTTTAATTTACTTCCTTCCCTATGAAATAGCATGATGATAATGCTTAACAATATACCTGTTGGGATGATTAAATAAGGTAACACTACAAAGCACATAATAAATGCTCCATAACACATAGTAAGTGCTCAATAAATCTTCCAACTATTATTCAAACCCAACTAAATTTGAATAAAGCCTAAACATTAGATGATATCAGAGAATAGAGGGGAAGGTTGTTATTGTTGCTTTGGGTTCTTTTGAAACAAAGTCTTACTGTGTAGTCCAGGTTGACCTTGAACTCATTATATACCTCAGGTTGGCCCTGAACTCACAAATCTTCCTGCTTCAGCCTCCTGAGTGCTGGGATTACAGGCATGTGCCATCATGCCCAGCTAGTTGTTAATTTTCTTATGCATGATCATGATATTGTGGTCATACAGGAGAGAATTGTTATTTTTAGGGGATACTAGGGGTAAAGTACCTTAGTGTTTCCTACCTACTTTCAAATGACAGCAAGAAACAAACTATGAGTTTGGTGTGATATATGTAACACCTATTATATGTATATATATATATATAGAGAGAGAGAGAGAGAGAGAGAGAGCGCCAGATAAAGCAAACATGGCAAAACTTTAGCAACTACCACTCTAAGTGGTAGGTGTATTCTCATAATATTCCTGTACATTTAACATTTTTCATAAGTTTTGGGGAAAATAATCTTCCCTAAAATCCAGCCTGTCACAATTCCCCATCTGTGAACTCTTGCTGTCTTCTCCTTATCCTGCCTTGTATTGCTCTCTATGCCTTTACGTATTTCTTTTTGCTCCACACTGATTATTATCTGCTGTTGGGTGGGACCATGGTGTATTCTCAGCATGAGACTGCTACACCATGCTGTTCACATAGTCAGAGGTGGGCCATCCAGAGGAAGGAGAGAGAGAGAGGGAGAAAGAGAGATGGAGACAGAGACAGAGAGACTGAGAGACAGGCAAGGCTCTCAGCCTCCAGCTGCTTCTTGCCTGCCTGTCGGGCCTACTGTGCCTCCTTGGCCACTGACCCTTTCTCTTTGTATCCACCCTCGAGCCGGGAACAGAGCCTGGCCAATTGGGAGCCTGCAGGAAACAGTCTTCTTCCACTCACCCCCAGACTCCTGCACCCTGAAGGGCTCCTGGAACCTATGGAGTTCCTGAGCTGTGGTGTACCCTGGTAATCCTATGGCTGGGACCATCCCTACACCTAAGACTTCACTTCAGCTCCTAGTTTGTGCTCTCCCCCACCTGTACCCTGGCACCTCATTTAGAACCCCAGTCCACTGGGCTGGTCTTGACTACCTGGCCCTGATGCCCTTCTCTCTAGGAGCTGGACACTGTTAATGGCTCCTGAGTCAACCCTTGCGTACCGATCCCGAGTCAATCCTTGGGTACTATATCTATTGTCCTACCACAGTATCTGTGGTAAGGATTGTTGGCTCCCTCCTTGGGGACAGTTGTTAGGTAGGTCAGGCCTCCTGGCTCTGGCCCTCTTGGCCTGGCATACTCATCTCTCTGCTGGTCTGTCTCACAGGCAATAGGCAGGAATGTCGGGACAGAGGAAACTAACTCCCACTGAGACAATGCCAGATCACCTTTCTGCTTGTCAATGTCATAGTGTCTCCCAAAGCTGACAACCTGGCTTGCAACTGGTTCCCAAGCCACAGTGCCCATCTGCCAGCCCAGAACCTGGCTCTCCAGGGGCTCAGACCAGGAACTGCCAATCCCATTACAACAAGACCCTTTCTCATCCCTCTACCACCCACCAAAGCCAACAGTTGAGCCCTAGGAGAGGGCCAGTGACTTCCTAGATGACAATTGCCTGCATAAGCCCAAGGCCTCCGGCTCTGGGTCCACACTTACACACACACACACACACACACACACACACACAGGCCAGCCCTCCTCACCACAGGCCACAGTCTCACTGACCTGATGAAGTCATTTGGGACATATCATGCCCTGAACAAAGACAGGAAAAAGGAGACACACACACACAACAGGGACCTTGAGCAAGCCCCCCACCTTTCTCTCAACTTCGTCCTTAGCCAAAGGACTATTCCAGATGACTCCAGTCAAAGGTTCTCTACCAGGGAAACACAATTCCTCCCCCCCTCGCCCACCACAGCCCCAGGAGTCAGGGGCATAGTCGACTCATCTAGGAGGTGCTTTCACAGCTGCAGAGGCTCCCAGAGTACAGTTCACCACCCAGGAGAGCCTTCTTCTGGTAGCCAGAATGGGGCCTCCCTTTCAGACTGCTGAGGCGGGGGAAGGTGGACAGCTGAGGTGGCTGCCATGTCTACCTACCTGTGCCTGTTCCTCTTGCCCAGGTCTTCCTCCTCAGGCACAGGATCGATGTCGGGCAGCGGGATGATATAGCCACTGTCAGCGCTCAGTCTCTGCTCATCCAGGCCACCCTCCCAGTCTTTCAGCTTGTCTTCCTCATTTTTGTAGATGACACCAATATATGTGTTGTCTGAGTCCACGCGCATGCGGGCCACAGCAGGATGGTCACTCTTCAGGAAGTCCAAGTGGATTTTCTCATAACTCTGTAAGCATTCATGTAACATATTTAATCAAATGTTATTGACTGGGCTATAAAAATAAACACAGACAGGGGCCGAGGATTTAGCTCGGTGGTGCTGCCGCCTGCCTCGAAAGTGCAAGGTCCCGAGTTCAATCCCTGGTACCAAAAATAAATAAATACATAAACAAGCACAGACATTCAGAAATCACGAGGAAGCCGTGCATGGTGGTGCCAGCCTATAAACCCAGCACTCAGGAAGCTGAGGCAGGAGGATCACTGCAAGTTCAAGGCAGTCTGGGCTACATAGTGAGTTCAAGACCAGTCTGAATTACATAGGGAGATCCTGTCTCAAAAAGTCAAACAAAAAAACTTCAAAACAGAAATCACAATGACATAACTGTGTTTCCAAAGGACCTCATAGACAGGTAGGGTTTAGACAACTGAAAGAGTCCTGTGTCAACCTTGCCTAGAGGTGGGGATGAAAGAAGGAGATCTGCCAGTAGGTCTTCAGATACCAAGAGGCCCTTTTCCAAGTCAGTAGTTTTAACCATGTGCCTGCCCTCCCCACTAGCATTGAGCCTTCTGGCCCCATCATATGGAGTCTTCCGGGCTCTCACAGGTCCCCATAGGAGGGGGTGAAGACTTCAGTGAGAACATAATTCCCAACCTGTTTCTGATCCCTAAATGTCAGGAAAGTCCAATCTTCGATACAAAAACTCTATATTCAACAACAGTTTCAATCTCTGCCCACCAACACATCTCCACCAATCAGAGCACTACAGACCAACCTAAGGTTAATTTCTTTCTGCTCCTCCCTGCTGCACTTAGGAGAGTCACAGGGGTCACTAAGATCATCAACAAAGGACAAACTATAGTATTTAACTTTTAGCTCAACTTCCACGAGGTTCCAGTGCAACCTCCTGATGCTGCTGCTGCTCCTCTCTTCCTGGAGAAGAGGAGAAGTAGGATGAAAAGCCCACACAGTGGCTAATCTGAGTCTAAGAGACAGGATTTATTATACAAGTTCTCCTCAGTTTCCTTCCTAAGGCTTCGGCAGAAAGTTATTTTGTTCATTTCCATCTCCTGCCTGGCTCCATGAAATTATATTTGTTCCTTTGAACAATGTTTCCTATGCCACAGAAAACCAGCTGGAGGCACAGATAACAGCTGAGGCTGTCCCTTCTGGACAGCAGGTAAAACCCAATTTCACATGGCTTTAAATGAATTCAAATTAGCGATGTAATCATTGTGGATATCCTATGACTTCTAAATGCACAACAGATACTCACACATCTGAAGGATAAAGTGTTTACAGGTGTCACACACCTAAGATGAAAGCAGAGCCCCTCAGGAAGGAGAGGGTTTTCATTCATCGTTGTTACCAGGAACCCATGGAGCATACCGTGAGCCCCAGCCGCAGGATCACACAATCTGTATCCTGCTTTGAAATGCTCCTTTCAAATATGTTGAATAACACTGCTCCTTGGCATAACTACCAGCTCTCTTCCCTTTGCCCACTGCTGTAAGAAGCCCAGACAAACCTTTTTGTATTGTCCTGGCAGCAGGCTCTCCACAATCTCACTCAGGTGGTAAAAGGAGGGTCTCTTCTCTGGCTCGCTGTTCCAGCACTGCATCATGATGTCATAGCTAGAAAGGCACAGAGCTCAGAGTGGGCACAAGGAGATCCGAAGGCGTCCCACCCCACAGACCCACAGGGCAGGGACATGGGCCCATGGGAGGGTAGGAAGCTCACACTTCACTGGTGGCATGGTCAGGCTTGGCCATCCGGTACCCACTCTTGATCTTGTTGTAGAAAGTAGAATCCACCATCATGCCAGGGTAGGGTGTGCCACCTAAGAGCAAAGAAGAGTCATGATAAAGGCACCACACACTGTTGAGACACTCAGGGTGCCAGAGCATGTTAGGGAATGTCTGCAATCTGGAAGTCCTGATGTCTTGGTTCTTTCAGGGAAATTGTTATCCTTTCTTTGACCTCAAAGACCTGGTCAAGTCTAAATATCTGATGTAAAAATTTTGCATCTTTAGAAAAAAGCACTAAAATGTTTTTCAGTGTTTCTGACTATTGGATTTACATAGATATACAAGCAAGCTAGAAAAGCAAGGAGGAATTTTGAATTGAGGGTAGGAAAGTCATTCTCCCCAGTAATGTTCAAGTGATTACACCAAAAGTCAAAGTTGGGGCTTGAATTGTCTAGAAATTCTGTTTTGCAGGAGTATGAGACCTGATAAGCCTTAGACTAGGATGATGCATGGTGATCCTCCAGGGAGAGAGAAGTAGGAGAGACAGAGGGGACTAGGGAAAGTACACATACTTTACTTTCATATCAAGATAACAGATGCATTTACAAAATGGTTCACATTTTTATACCCAAAGGCAGGTCATGTTGAATTTCCTCTCTGACAACTTCCAAAGCTCATCAGGTCTCCTTTCTCCTGCCTCTGGACTTGAACTGCAATTTTAAGTCAGCACTACATGGTTTACTTCTAAGAGTGCAAATCTTCTCTCCCTACTGGAACCATAAAGGTCAGGGTCCTGCCTCACCCTTCTCAGGAAAGGTTTCTCTCCTCCAAAATGATGACCAGAAAGGGGAGTCACAGTCCTTTCCCTCACCATGCTGCTATCATCCATCCTCACGAGGTGGGGAACCATTTAACCCAAAGGCCAAAATGAAATGGCAGCCAGGTGATTCCTTGGGGAATCATTCAGGGATGGCCCAGAGGAGACATGCAGAGGCCTGGTATGGGGATGCAGCCTCCAACACCCCCTCTCAGTCTGCATGGGCCTGCAGCAGATACGGCAAAGGCCAACGGATGGGGTAAAGTGGCTGCAGCTTGCCTGATCACACAGCACACAGCTCAACAGAGCTCACATCCTGAGCTGGATAAATACATCCCTTCCAGTCTGTTCCAGGACTGCCCAAAGAAGCAGAGAGGCCAGGCCCATACCAAGAGAAAAGATCTCCCAGAGCAGAATGCCGTAAGACCAGACGTCACTTAGGGTGGTGTAGAGGTTGTCGAAGATGCTCTCAGGAGCCATCCACTTCACGGGCAAGAAGGTCTGCAGGGAAGGAGGAAGGAAATTAGCTTCCAGCCATACAAGGATGACCTGCAGCAGTGGAAATGGGAAGAGTCTGCCCTCAGCTAAGAATAACTTGCACTAATGATCTTGTTCCATAGAATGTATTTTGTATGCATTTTGTTCACCGCTATACTTTGAGCTCCTAGTTGTTCTTTTTTTTTTTTTTCCAGTGCTGAGATTGAACTCGGGCCCTTGGCAATGAGCTACATGTCCACTCCCTATTTTATTTTTTATTTTTAGACAGGGTCTCGCTAAGTTGCTAAATTGTACAGGCTGGGCTCAAACTTGTGAACCTCCTGCCTCAGCCTCCCAGAGTCCTGGGATTACAGGCATAGGTACTCAGTAGATTCTTAATATTTATAAATGATGAATAGTTAAGGCTGTTTCTTAGCTCTTCCGAAGGAATAATAGCTCAAACCACTTAATACTTAATTGTTACCTGTGAAGTATAACTAAGCCCTAAACAAATCTGTCCCCTCTTTTCAGATATTCCAATAATAAAATTAAGAATAGATCCGTGACCTGTGAGGCAATTATAGCTTCTGGACTTTAAGAAATAAGTAGCAATTTCCTACCACTAGAACCTCTTTTGTGAAGCTGGTCTAAACTTTGGTGAAAATACTAAAGTGAAGCAGATACATTAAGTAGTCTCCTTAGCATCCTTCCCCACTCCAAGATTGCTGGAGAGAGTCACAGCTTTCTACAAACAGGTGAGAAATCAGCTCCATCCAAAAAATTCAGTGATTTGTTGAAGGTGCCTGGGAAGCAGCATGGCTCAGACCATGGCCACGCAGAGCATGGACACAGGCCCATGCCCTTCACTGGGTGGATGCAGGAACCCCCAAGAGCCATCTCACAACCCCTGCATAGAGTGCTTTGGACTTATACTTTCAGGTTGCAGATGCATCCTAACCTACTTCATCTGCTTACAAGGCAGGAATGGAGAGGATAGGTCTGATAAACAGTACAAAGGCTGTCTTTAAGGAAACTGGACCTCTGAGATGCATTAATGCAAGTGTCCTTAACATTCTACTGGTCATATTTACCCTACAAAAATATGATAAAACCTTAAAAACTAGTCACACCCCTTGGAGATGCACGCTTGTACATGCATACCCACAACTCACCTATTAATAGCTAACAATTACTGAGTGCTGCTATTTTCCAGGCACTGTTCTAAGCACTCTACATGAATTCCCTTATTTAATCCCCCACAGCAGCTCAGGAGATAGGCACTGCTACTCCTCCCTGCTATAGACCAGGACACTAAGGAATGACATGGACCAGGAATTGGCCCCAAACCCAACCCTAGTATGGGGTGAAGTGGCTATGTATGCTCCAGCCATCTGTGCAGAGCCTAAGCTTTTCCTACTGACCCCCATGAAGCCCACTCAGAAATCTTGTGGGCTCCATGTTAAAAAGATGGGCAGCGAATGCCAAGAAGCAACACAACTTGAAAAGTTAAAGGGAGGGAGGGTGAGCGAACCAGATGAGGAGAAAGGTACATACACTGCCTTTTGACACATAGTTCGAATCATGCATGATGTCTCGAGCCAAGCCAAAGTCACAGATCTTCACGATTTTCCCTTGCGCCAGGAGGACATTGCGAGCAGCCAGGTCGCGGTGGACACACTACATGAAAAAGCAAGAAAACAACTTCAAAGTCAATCTACCTGTGACTAGAAAGCAGCAAGCCTGCAAGATTGGCTGCTCCCTGGTGGCACCTGGAGCTGCCCAGCCTGCACCTCAGGAAGGGCTCAAGAGCTCACCCCACCTCACACCCCAACACACAGAAAGATCTGGAGCAATGCAGACACCTGATGATGCTGGGCTCCCATCCCTACTCAGGGAAAAGGCAGGAAGGTCGGTGAAGGAGAAGCTGTCACTGCTCCAAGATCTCCCTCCTAGTGTCTCCTCCTGGCTCAGAAATCTGTGGCCCTGTCCAAAGAGGTCTCTGTTCCTTGAACTTACGTTTTTTGATGCCAAAAATTCCATTCCTCGGGCAACTTGATAGGTAAAGCTCAACAAATCCAACAAAGTAAGGCCTTCAGAGTTATCATCCGAGAGGAGGTTTTTGACTTCTGAATCTGCAGAAGAGGAATGAAATGTGTTGGGCTGGTGGACAGTATGACAGTTCATCTGCCCCAAGACCCCAGCTTGCTGAGGACAGGCCAAAGAACACAGCCAGAGGCGCTTCTTACAGTTTCTGGACCTCCCTGGTAGACAGCTGAACTATGCCAGGGGGGCTGAGAGTGGAGCTCAGGGAGCAGCATTTGCCTAGCATGCTTGAGGCCCATGGTTCAATCCCAGCACTGCAAATAAATAAATCCTGAGATCTTTTCTTTAAAAAGTAATATATAAACCAGGCTTAGTAGTGTATGCCTGTAATCCCAGCATTTGGGGGGCTGAGGCAGGAGGACTGCTGAGAGTTTGAGGCCAGTCTGGACTACATAATGAATTCAAGCCCATGGGGAGATCCTGCCTCTAAAAACAAAAAAAAAGCAATGTATACAAATTGAGAATTCCTAACCAAACCAAAAAATCCAAAACCTAAAATCCTCCAAAATCCAAAGCTCAGTATGTACTGACACGACACCACAAGTGGAAAATTCCACACCTGACCTCATGTCAGTCAATATACAGTGGTGCTTCAGGTCAAGAGCACATGTTTGCAAACAGTTTGATTCACAAACAGAAATATTTGGCAAAATTTTTGTTTTTCTTTAGAAATTCTGCATTGGTGACAAACCCGACCGTGGTGAGCTTTCCCATACAAACACAAACATGGCCATCTTTTCCAAAATTGTAGAACAAATTAAGTTTGTGAACTGAGGTACCATCATATAGGTGCACTAAAAATATTGTATAAACTACCGACAGGCTGTATGTATGAAGTTCACATGCAGTATCAGTGAATTTTGTTTTTAGACTTGGAGCCTATCCCCAAGACAGTTCATTATCTACTCGTGAATACTCCAGAATCTGAAAAAATCCAGAACATTTCGGGTCTCAAACATTTTAGATGAGGAATATTTACCCTGCATGTGGCAACACACTGGTTTATATGTGTGTGTGATTGTGTGTCTGTGTGTACACATACACAATCTAATGTGATCTCTCTAATGGATTCTCACATATATTTTTTTGTTTGTATATTTGTCTCCCAGATTTCTTTTTTCAACTTTAATTAGCAATCACCATAGCCATCTTTAAAATTCACATACAGGGCCAGGGATTTAGCTCAGTGGTGCTGCCACCTGCCTAACAAGTGCAAGGTCCCGAGTTCAATCCCTGGTACCAAAAATAAATAATAAATAAATAAATAAATAAATAAAATTCACATACACATACACACTAAAATCTTCCATAACAAATACACATGAGAACTCTGAAAAAGTAGTTTCTGGGTGGGTGAGTTTATTTGTTTGGTTGTTTGTTTATTTATTTATTCATTCATTTGAGACAGAGGCTTGCTACGTAGTTCAGGTTGGCCTTGAACCCACTATGTAACCCAGGCTGGCCTCAAATTAATGGAAATCTTCCTGCTTCAGCTTTCCAAGTGCTGGGATTATAGCTGTGCACCGTCTTGCCCACCTTTATTTTCTTTTTAGAGCTACCTTCATAGTACCTGATTTATAATTTGTCAGTTGAGTCAACTACCCCTCAGACAAGGAAGCAATCTTAAAGATCAGGGCCACTGACTTCCCTTTGTTTGTAATTTGTCCACTTTCCCCAGTTCATCCCATCTGGAAGGGTCTCAGAGTTTTCGAGGAAGAAGGCAATCTAGGCCAGCAGTTCCCAGTCCTTTTTGAGAATGTTCAGGCCCATGAAGAGAGGTTCCAGCCATTCATATTTTTCAGTCAGCTACAGGCAGGCCAGAAAACCATGGTCTACCTGCCAACAGGGCCTGGGCCTAAGCATGACTCAGGTCCCCCGATACCTGGTGCCAAGTTCACCAGCTCAGCCTGGGAAGCAACATACACTATTTTTAACAATGTGGGAGGGAAGAGGAAGCACTGGTTCCGATAACTGACTGGCTCATCTTTAAAAAGCGCTTGGAAGTTCACCCATTTGGCAGTGAGAAATGAATGGAACTTAAAAGTGAAGAAAATGGAAAATATTATTGTGTACTGAGCTTTACCAAACAAGCACATTCTTTTTTTTTTTTTTAATGGATTGTACCTTTCACTTAAGAACCCTGCAAATATTCAGAGTGCATCAGTGATTCTCAAAACAATTCCCACGGCAACTCAACACTTTTGCATCAAACAACAGGAGGGCTCAGGACCCAAAAGATAAGATCACAAGAAAAACTGAGGCAGACCCATCCAGCCGCCACCCTACTCCAAGTCTGTGGTTAGCCCAGGGCCAGGGGCCACCCTGGAGCAGATGGGAGGTGCCCCATGTGGTGTGACATCAGCCAGGCACCCTGGAATTTATAAATCACGTCAACCTACCACATACACTTCTGTTTTGAAAACAGATGGGTCTGCCTTCTAACAACAGTCAACAGAAACACCTGAAAGAAAATATAACCTCCAGTTGTCTACTCTTCAGCTTCTACCACAAATTAGATGTTAGAAACTAAAACCAAGGGTTAATGAACTCATAGATATCAAAATCTTACAACGTAAGAAAAAAAAACACATTATGAGGAAACAAAGTAAGATTTTCAACTTTTAATTTTTTTTCCAAGTAAAGGCATTAAAAATAATTGTCACCATGCTTTCATTTAAAGGAAGAGAGAGTGGAACTCTGGAGGCAATTTAATGGCGTTTAATAGAGCATTAGCCGATCACATGCAAAGACCTGGGTTTGATCCCAACATAGAAAAAGAAATAAATGTTAAAATATTGTTTTAAAAACATGTTAACAAAAAAGGAAGCCCACTGTATCAAAGAATAAATTATTCCTTGAAGTGATTATATTTAAAGTTTGAGAAATTCACTACATTAAGTCTGTCTTTATTTTTTTTTAATTCACAGGGCACAAACTTATAACAACGTGTCACAGACCAGGGTGAGTAGCCCTGCATTTAGAGACCATGTGGCCTGGCAGGTCTACTTATCATCCCTGTTCACCTTCCTCAGAGTGTTTTCAGTATCATATTAAACCACTGGAAGATCACAATGCCCAGAGTGAGTACAGACACTTTTACCTAGCATAGATTTCTTCTTATATGAGACAGGACGATCATAGAGCGATCTCTGGATATCCGAATATTTAGAAACCTCCTTCCTTTCTAGCATGGGGACGTACTGTGTGGCATCAGCTTGCTTCATGTCCATATAGTCACCATTGTTTTCAAAAGATAAAATCACATAGCTGTAAAAACAGACAAGGAAATTTTACCCAGGTTGCACCTCTGGAGTGGTCACTGAGTAGGTGACTCAGCAGGTGATCGTATGGGTACCCACAGTGTACCAGGTACTGAGGCAGGCACAGGGGCTAAAGGATGAGCAAAAGCAAAACCACTGTGCACCCCTCACATGGGGAGGCTGAGGCAGGGAGCATTAATCACACAACCACACAAATCACCGGTCTTCTCAAACTCGATCCTAGGAAGATGTAGCATGAACCCCATCTACAAAGATGGGAAATGCTATGAGAATATTTGGGCTCCACAAATGTCAGCTCCTATGATTCTTCTTACATATTTTTTCTTATCTGTGCTCAATCCCATTCCTCTACACACCTTTATCAAGGACACAGATATCCTGAAGAGCCACATGTAAGGCAGGGGAATATGTTCCCAACAACTTAGAAAATGTTATGTCTATTACATTTAAAATTTGAAAAATTCTTGACATTGTCATTATTCTTCTTCTGTTTCTCAGTTCATAAGCCATGAACCTAAACCACTGTGGTCAGGTGGCCAGGCACCCAATTCCTTCTACTCAATAAATTTAGCACCCATTTAATGTCCATTAAGTAATTTATACCAATTCATTGTACTTTCTCCCCCCACCCCAGTACCAAAGATCGAACTCAGGACCTTGTCCTTGTGAGGCAGGCGTGGAGCCACTGAGTTAAATCCCCAGCCCTTCATTGTACTTTCTGACCTTCCAGAACTTCACATCCACAAAGATCTCTATAGATAGCCTTCTGTGGGTGGACTACTAACACTGGCTTGATTTACTAACACCGTCTTGATTTACTAACACCGTCTTGATTTACTAGCCCATGTTCAGCAAGGACAAGTAGCCCTAGCTTAGAGATCCTCAGACAATCTCTTACAAGGTGGACCTACATCTTACTTACACTTCCTAAGTATGTTATACAGGATGACTGAACCTAACAGCAAGGCCACATGATGTCCTGGTTCCCAACCACCTGCAGCATCGGCACTGCCATGAAGACCCAGCAGGCTAGCTGGACTCTGTCTGCTACCTAAAGTACTGAATCTGCAGACGTGGAATCTATCAGGACATGGATCCTCTCTATTTGTGAGGCTCATAAAATAACATATTCTTCACACTCACCTCCTTGTGCTTTCATCTGCAGGGTTCAATCCAAAGATGTCCAATTCTTTCTTAGGCTTCTCCGGGTGCTGACTCAGGAAGCTATCCCTATTCTTATGCAAATAGTTGACCAAATCTCCATAGAAGCAGTATTCAGTGATGATGTAAATGGGGCCTGTGAGAACCAAAATCAGTTAGAAGATGGGTATGAAAATGAAGAACACAAAGTCATGAATTTTTTTTAACTAGATTTTTGAGACAAGATCTCACTAAGTTGCCCAGGCTTGGGTGAAATTTGTGATCCTCCAGCCTCAGCCTCCCAGAGTGCTGGGGTTACAGGCATGTGCCACCTATGCCCAGCTCTACAAATTGTTACATTTGGACTTGCAAGCGATGTTGCTCAAAAACAATAATCTTCCATCAGTTCAGTTGGGCCAGTGGACTCTGCTGGAGATTTATATTTCTTGGTGTGTCTGGGCATGAAGAGGGCAGATCTGAGCCTGGTTCAACAGTTTTCACAGCCAAAGTGTTCAGTTCAAAGCCTCCCTCCCAGGTCAGGGAGCCTACCTGACTTGGTGCAGGCTCCCAGCAAGTTCACAATGTTTAAATGTGGTCCCAGGTGAGTCATTATCTTCAGTTCAGACATGAGAGCTTGTTTTTCACTGGATCTGGCTGTGGCTGTTGAAGAAATAAATCATGTATCAGTGCAACTGAGCTGTCTACTTCTTGTTCCCCACAAAAGCTGGCACTGTGGCTAATCCTGTGATTTGATATCATTTTATTTACCACGAGTCTAAAAGAGGAGCAGATGGTCCATTCAGTCTACATAGACTCTAATGAGTAGTTCCTACTCTTCAGGGTAAAAAGAGGTCAGTCATTAGAGATAACTCCTGATTTTCCAATGTATGAATGAGTGACAAGAGGAATCAAAATACACCTAACTGACAAAAAGGTCTAAACGTACATAAGACCTAGAGTCAAAAGAGTCAGGATCTCATCTTAAATTTGCTGTTTAAAAGCTTTGCATTTCATGATTCTGACCAGTTCACTTAGTGTCTCCCCATTCAAAGCACCCTCCACAGACAGAGCTTACGTTTGAGCATCTTCACAGCCACCTTCATAACAGGCTGGGAGCGGCTTAGCCCGTATGCTGTTCCCTCCACCACTTTCCCAAAGGCACCAGATCCCAGGATGCGACCTGTGGGCAAACAGAGCCATCAACACATGCCAGCTCCCAGCTCCAACGTCAGTGCAGCTTTCAGACTAGCACGCCCGGTGTACAGCTGGGTGGGTGTTTTTCCTGTATGGAGTAGGCCTAATTATTCATCCCAGCCATCATGTCAGAAAAAGAATTGATCCCACAGGGAAGGAAATTAGTGTAATTGCTTTTGTCAAATAACATTGGTGACAGAAAGGAAAACACAGCAGGAGAGAAGAGAGTGCAGGCCTGCTATGAACACTCTGGTTACCAGCTCAGTGCTACCCAGGCCCCAGAATCCTCTCCACTTGTACCCATGGCTCCCACCCAAGCCCCCTGGTTCTTTACCCTTCTGTTTGCCACAAGCAAACAGAGGGATCCTCTGCATCAATAAATCTTTAACCACTGGAAATACTTCAGCATTCCAAATTTCATTGATCCCAAGGAGCACTCAAGAAAAACCCTGGGGCTGAGCTCATTGCTGGCTAAAAAAAAAAGTGCTCTAGCTGGGTCTGTCTCTATCTACAAGATTGTCTTCTTTACAGAATTGCACATGGTGTCTCACTCCAAGGGTACTTTTGTCAAAATGAAGGAGGTTAGGGGCAGAATGTTAGAGGAAGTAAACTATTGGTCTTGCAGATCTTTTTAAGGCCAGAGACTCTCTTCCCTCTCTCATCCTAACCACTGAGCGACATCTCCAACCCTTTTTATTTTGAGATAGAGTCTCACTAAATTGCCTAGGCTGGCCTTGAACTTGCAAATCTCTTGCCTCATCCTCCCAAATAGCTGAGATTATAGGCCTGTGCCCCTCTGCACCTGGCTTGTAACAGGATTTTGAAGGCAGGTCTGCAAAGCCCATAGTCAACTTCCTGGGAGACAAAGTTACTATGTGGGACAAAGATGCAAACTGCTTTACAGGTTATTTTTATGACATGGATCATATAAACCAAAGAAGTTGTAACAGTGAGACAGAACAAGGAATGACAGAGAAGTAGAGAATGAAGACCTTGATTCAGATGAGAAAGAAAACAATAATGTAAATAAACATTTGATTAGTCCAAATGCTACAAAATGGTCATGTTAGAAGTAGGCAGGAAAATGTTATTAGGTTCTTTCCAGGGGTGAAACCTATTAGACAGAATGCAAACACTGAAATTCAATGTTGGAAATTGTTTGTAAATGGATGAATTGGGACTGGAATTGATAAAAGATCAATTACAACAGAGAGAACAATATGTATCTGCCCAAAGAACTCCACAAAAGAATTCTACAGCAGACCAGTGAACAGACAGGTAAAACATCTCAAGAACCTCCTAACACAATAGCAAGACCAGCGAGATGTTAAGTATGTCCTATAAAAAAAAGGCAGGAAAACAAAACACCTGTGCTATGACTGTAAGTGACACTTGCATATGGAACATGCTACTTTTACAGTGTGAAGACTGCCTTAGGTCTCATAATTGAAGTAAGACTATTTTGGTTGTAGAGTTTTATTTTTATTTTCATTGAAGTTATATAGGAATTTATTTAGTTATTTTTTAGATTTTGTAAAAAATGTTTATTAAAAAAATAAATAAATATTTTAATTTAATACTTTATTTTATTGATATTTTATTTTCCTGGTAGTTAAGAATGGTTAGAAGGTTCTTTTTTCTTTCTTTTTTTTTCAGACAAGGTCTCACCATGTAGGTCAGGCTGGCCTTGAACTCACTATGTACCCCAGGCTGGCCTCAAACTCAAGGTGATACTCCTGCCTCAGCCTCTCGAGTGCTGGGATTACAGGTGTGCACCACCACGTCTGGCTAGAATGTTTTTCACTTTTGGTAGCCTGAGATATCATGTAAGAAATCTAGAGGAGGCCATGTAGAGAAGTCATAGGAAAGCCAAGAAGAAAGGTCAATCATAGAGGAGGTGGCCCTGAGACAGAGAGGTGGGGGATGGGGGGATATTTGGTCATTTCAGCACCTCAACTAGGTCTAGCTTCCCAGTGAGACCCGTGGGGGATCAGACATGTGAGTGGTCATTTTGAAATTTCCAACTCACTTGAACCCTCAGATAATCCCTGGCCAACAGCCTATGGTGTGGAAGAATTATTTGGCTAGGTGCAGTCACTTATAGAATTATAAGCAATAAATTCCTCAATGTCTTAAGTCATTAAATTTGGGGGCAACTGTTATGTAGCAATAAATAACAAAACAGTGGGGGGGGGGGATCTTGGGCTGCATCACATCATGTAAATTGCAATTTCACTCGATGCCCTGATTTTGAAATGATCTGTGTGTGTGTGTGTGTGTGTGTGTGTGTGTGTGTGTGTGTGTGTGTTAGGGACCAAACCCAGGGCCTTGTACATGCTAGATAAGTGCTCTGCCTTTGAGCTACCCTCCTACCCCATTGCTGCTCTTTCTGTGCTTAGATTCAGGAAGCCCCTGTAGTTTAGGAATTTAGTAGCTCAAATTTACTAACTATCATTGACCTTAACATTCCAGTTGTAACATTCAAGATCTCTACCTTGATATAGTTCAATTGGTCCAATATCTGACTCCAGCTAAAAAGATTTTCCATCAACTCTTTTCCTTATCTAGGAAATTTTCTTTCTTATTTTTTTCTGTAGTCTGTTTGCAGTTTTGGGGAAGTAAAATTACAATTCCTTCTGCACAATTCCTCCAGTAGATATAACATGGACCACTATTGAAGTCATGCTTGTCTGCTAATAATTTTAACAAGATTTTAATGTTCCCAGCCTTAATTATAACTGATTAAATAATACATCAAAAGAAATACATTTGGACTTTTAATTGGCAGTCTCTATAACATTCTTTCTAAAAGCTCATTACAATTTACACATGAAAATGTGTAATATCTTTGAAAACCAACACTGATGAACATGTTGTCACATTGTAAAAGTTTACTAAACACAATAAAATTCATAAAATTAAAATAAATAATAGAAATACTCCTAAAAATAAACATTGGTGTTAAAGACACCCACCTTGTGCTCCTTTTCAAAAAATTAAACCTTACTCATGAAAGGCTACATCCTGTAGCTTTGTGTCCAGCACCCAGGGCAAGATATAAGCTCCTAACTGCTTGGACAGCCTTGGCATTGCCCTCATAGTAGCCCTCATGGCTTCTCTTCTGGGTAGGCTTTGCTTCCTCCTTGTGACTTTCCTCAGATGTTCCATGTTTCTGGCTTCTCCAACTTCATGAAGTTTCCACTGCACTTTCAGTTCCACTCTCACTGCTTCATACACTGTCCTGTCACAAATTCAATGCCTGGCCTCCCAGACCTTCTGAAATCTGGGTGGAAGCCTCTGTGACTCCACAGTTCTTGCATTCTCTGCATACTCATAAAACCAGCACCAGGTGGAAAATGCCAAGGTCTGCCATCAGCTTGAGCAGTAGCCAGATCCTTTTGCATCTGCAGGTGGCAACAGAGTCCTCAGTGCCTGGATGGTTGAGCATGGTGAACTGAATCCAGGGGAATCAATTCCCTAAATTGCCTTCTCCTTTTTTTAGCTCAGTGCTCTAGGGCTCTCTTCTTAAAACGAAGTCATTCATTTTGGCAACTTTGAGCCTTTGAAGAGGAAGGTCCTGTTGGTCCCTGTGATGTCATCAAGCCGTCTTTTCTATGGTCCCATTGTAAAATACTTGGCTTCTTTTTAATGTTTTCACCAACCAAGCTCTCCTCTACTCCATCTTTCCAGATTCCAACTTTACTGGCCCTTCCTTTCTGGCCAAATTCAAAACTTTGTAACATATTCAGCTGGGCCATTTGCTCTTGGTTTACAATGTAGAGCTAGCTAAATGCTCCCAATAGTACCCAAGCCACAGCCTGAATGTTGGGCTGCCATGAAATTTCCTCTGCCAGGTTAATTAGTCTGCTGCTCTTAATCTCAGTCTCCTGCAAAATCTCTGGACATGAGCAAAATGTAGATAAAGTTTCTGCTAGAGCATAACATACATTCCCTGGAGTTCAACTGCCATGGAGTCCTTCTTGCCAACTGAAACCTCTTGAGCCTGGTCTTTACCAGCTGTATTACTGTCAATGTTCTGGTCTTCTGAGCTTGACTATAGTCTCCCAACAAGGATTGCTCACAGCATTCTACAATTGCTTCTCCAGCCTATGTTCCCAAACCTTTCCAAACTCCTCCTGAGAACCAGTTCCAAAGGCTTCTGAACCACATGGTCAGGTAATCACAGCAATGACCCCACTTCTCTGGTACCAAAATCTGACTTAGATACTTTCCTCATCACTGGGACACAATACCTGATACCCACAACCAAACGGAGAAGTTTATTTTGGGTTACAGTTTGTACAAGTTTTACTACATAGCTGGCTCCAAGGCAGGGAGGCATGGCAGAGGGGCATGGCACAGAGCCATGGCATAGGAGAATTGCTCATTGCATGGCGGGCATGAAGCAGAGAGCAATCAAGGGAGGAGAAAGGGAGATAGGCCCTTTAGGGCACACCCCCCAGTGACCCACCTCCTCTGACCAGGCTTCACATCCCAAATCACATTTAGCTATAAACTCATCGGTAGATTAGTCCACCGAAGTGTAACATGTCCCCATGATCCAATCACCTCTCAGAAGCCCCACCTATAATCACATGAAACTTTGAGGGGACATCTAAATATAAACCATAATAGGGCTTTTGCTCTTCCTCTCTCCCTCATATTTTATTACTTTTTAACTTCCTTAAGCTCCTCATCTCTTTTTTGGAAAACAGTGGTGAAAATATAATAAGGTAAACTTATGTATAAGCATTTGAAATTGGGAGCAGTGAAGGGTACCTTGTTTGATTTTCATGTAAGTAGCTCTCTAAAACCCAAACTGCCGTATTTTGAAATGAGACCAATGGGATAATTAAAATTTGGCTGGATTATTCATTATGACACAATCTCTAGCTCTAATTTTCATTTACCTTTGTCTTGTTTTTATTCATTCAGAATGTGATTAAAAACAAACAAAAACCACCAGAATTCCTTTGGATTTCATATATTTAGTCTCACCCTAGAATTGAGACCTATTTTTTTTTGGTACCAGGGATTGAACTCAGGACTTCTCGCTTGTGAGGCAGGCACTGGAACCACTGAACTAAATCCCCAGCCCTCACCCTAGAATTGAAACATTTGAAATCTGTGACAAGTTGCCTTTTACTGTACCTACAGTTTTACAACCTTTTTATATCTTATGTATGGGGAGGTATTTTAGGCACCCACAGAATGAACTGGATCAAAGTACGCTTTGTAATTTTCCTCATTCACTTCTCATCTATCTCTTTTGAGTCAAAGAAATTCATTTCATTTCTAGTTTATGCCATTTCCAAAGCAAAATCATTTTGGTGAGTATCTCTGCCAAGCCTCTACCTGAGATTTTAAAAACCAGTGCAGTGATAAAATTGACTCTTGTTTGTTTTTTCAATGCCAGGAATCAAACTCAGGGCCTTATATATGTGGGGCAAGCACTCTACCACTGAGGTACGCCCTCAAGCCCAGCTAACAATTTTCAAGATGAAAGTACATGTCTACAAGCAAATTTTTATTGTTTGGTTCTTACTAGGCAAAGCTCAGAACCCTGACTTCATCCAAGGCCTATAAACAGCAAGGGGTGAGAACAGAGTCTGGCACGATCATCCCCACAGGAGCTTACCAAGCACTAGTCCATCTCTTGGAAATTCCCATCTGGAGTCATAAGGCAGTTGCATTGGGTCCACATAAATATATTCATGTCCATCAGGGCTGATTGATTCAATGACCCTCCAGCGAATTTCATACCTCGGTTTCTATAAATGAGCAGGACAGGTAACTTGTGAGTTGTCTAAAAGCACCACAGCTTCACTGCAGAAACAAAGTGACTGCACACAGGGGGGTCCAACACCATTCACCCCATCTGTCATTACTGAGACCCTTCTCTATGCTCAGCAGTGTTCTAAGCTGCTGTTCTTATTCTTACTGGGTTCAAATATTTCAGTGCTTTGAGAAAATACCTACCTGTTTCCAAATGACAACCAGGACAATCAGTGAGATGATCACAATCACCAACAGCACCAGGACTGCAGCTGCCACCGTGAGTTCAGAATGCAGGGCTAGAGGACAAAGAGAGGGACACAGTGGAGAATTTCTTTCAGGTATTCAGGGAGACAGGAAGTTGGTGGTTGTGCCTGGTCGGAATCTCTCACTGCCTGTCTGTCTCATTTTAGGGGTGAAGAATGCTATCTCCCAAATATCTACACCCGTGAAACTACATCAACTCTTCCTTTGAAAGAGCAATGGGCAAAATTCAATGAGGGAGGATGGGGTGGGGGATTTAGCTCAGTGGTGCCAGTGCCTGCCTCAAAAGCACAAGGTCCTGAGTTCGATCCCTGGTACCAAAAAAAAAAACTCAACAGGGGATCTCTACCCTTTGTCTAAAGATGCTTCAAGAATAACCTTTAGATGGAATCTGAATATGGATAACATTGCTAAATGAGATTGAGAACTGCTATATGTGTAGAAATCTCTACTTTCTAAGTTTTATTATAAATGTAGGTTGAAAAGTTGCATTCTGCTTCTACTGCTTTTGCCTTCATTTATCCTTTTTTTTTTTTTTTAAGAATTCAACCTGTCTGCACTGTTGCAAAGAGCAGCGAGATAGGAGACACCCCACACACAGATGCTAAGATTAAAGAGATGAAGCAGCTATGCTGGTAGATAAGCAAAGGGCTCATCTACTTATCTGTTTGTCAGGAACCTCTGCAAGATGCCACTTTGGAATCTAAAACAAGGCCCTGATACCCAAGGAAGGCCTTTTAGTGCTTTTATATCTGAATTTTTGCCTTCATTCCTACACCACCTGATCTGGGCTCCACCCTCCACCTGAGTGAGGAAGTCAGGGCTCAGCCGATGACCTGCTGCCATCCTGACTATTGAGCTACTTACTGGGAACCACCAGCTTCAGCTCTCGGTTCCCAGACCCAAGGAGATTCTTGGCCACACATCGAACTGCAATGGTCTCCTCCACTTTGGCGAATGTCACTCGGCCCTCCACAATACTCCTGCCCTGGGGATGTATCTCCATGATGATATTTGAGACATTGTTGGCCAAAACTGTCCAAGACGTTTCATTATTACATCTAGAGAGAAAAGAAACACAAAAGTGGAACCAATTATTAGGAGTCATGGTGTGAGTAGGACAGTGATCTTGTCTGCACTTCTGATCTTGAATATACCTGGGGGTGCTATAAGCTGGGTATTAACATTAAAACACACACTCCAGAGGAAATAACCTTCCCACAGACAACTGAAAGTTAACTGTCTGGGAAGGAGCCAGGTGTAAACATGTTCAATAAAACATTTCTACTGATCCCTAATCTTGAATCCATGAAATTGAGCAATTTAACCTGAAGCACATTTAATAATTCCAATTTCCCACCCTTTCCAAAAGGCCTGGCTTTCCCTTCTCACCACACACACACTGGTAGAGCCCTAAGATGCCACTAAGCTTGGGTAATCCTCAGAACTGAGTTCCAAGACCTAGATTTGCACTCCAGCCAGCATCCAAGTCACCCCTTATCCCTCACAAGAGTGGGACTAGGAGTCTCAGCGTTGGGGGAAAAGCAATTAAGGTGTCTGAACACGGTCAGTGGCCATGGGTAAAAGGGTGAGCTCATAGTTCATATGCCTACTTAAGATGGAGGAGGGCCAGGCACCATGGCACATCCCAAGTTCAAGCCCAGCCTGAGCAACTTAGCAAGACCCCATCTTAAAATAAAAAAGGGCTGAGGACGTAACCCAGTGCAAAGGGGCTGGTTTCAATCTGCAGTACTCCCCCCTAAAAAGGTCCAGGGAGTGGGGGGAGGAAGGGAGGAGTGGTAGTTAATTCTGTCAAACAGTAAGTAGGGGCGTGAAGGTGAAAGGAGTCACATGAGTGCTATTTATGTTCACATACCAGTCTAGCCAGGAAAGTTCACCAAAGAAGAAATGTGAGGTAAAACTATGGGGCAGGGTAGTACAAATCCTGATTGGACCATAGTTCTTAAGATGCATCTTTTTTTTGTATTAGAGACCCTTTGAGGATCTGATGACAGCCTTCTCCTCAGAGCCTTAGAACAAAGAATCACAAATACAAAACAGAGCCAGCCAAAGCAATAAAATGCATTTGCAGTACTTCCTGTTGAGTCAGAGACATTCTGAGCACAAAGCAATGGGGAATATCCTATATCCATACCTCTTAATGTCCCTGCAGATCATCCACTCAATGTCAGGAAGAGGAACGCCTTCAGCCATGCACCTCACAGTCTGTCCCCCTGCAGAGCCATGGTGGTCATCAACCAGGTCCAAGATGGATGAGGGAACTGCAAGAGGTGGAAGAAGTTAGCACTGAGAAGTTCATGTCCCAGAACTGTTGGGGCTTCAAAATGACCTGTGAGCTCAGAAACTGTTCACATGGCATTGGAACCACACTAGAAGGGGCTGAGCCCAGCTGTCTGAGTCACGCTGTACCCTCCACCTTAGACATAGACACTGCTTAAGAGCATGTGCACAGTTTCAGTGTTTGGGGCCTTGGGCCTGTGATGTTCTAAAACTGGAATGAGGACTATAAAGTGTCTGTGGTCATTTGGCTTGCTTGAAAGGGAAAGAGGCTCTTCAAATTATCTTAGAGCTTAAAATTCCACTAATGAATTTAGCAGGAGTGTAACTTAAAGCAGCATTTACCCAAGTGCATATGTGAGATTTTACTAAGTTTTAAGGATTTTTAAAAATCTGTGGTCAGTATGGCTAATGCCTATATCACAAATCTTATGAGGATCCAAACAGCCCACCTAAGATGTACTCCACACACAGAGGAGCTTGATGGACATGGGCTGAACCTAGATATCAGTCGACTCTGACAGGGACCACTGTGTAGAGCCTACCAGGGGAGCTCCTCAGAAAAACTGAAGATGATCTGAACTAAAAAATACTACACTGAGAAGCAGGTGCTAAGAGAGCAGTCAGCACCTACAAATTCCCAGTCAGAGTGTTTCAGAGTAAGCCAGAACCACCCAGACTTACAAGCTGAGTCTCCCTTGTCCAGAATGTTTGTACCAGAAGTGCTTTGGATTCAGATTCTTTCCCGACTTGGGAATATTTGCATCTAGACAATGAAGTACCCTAGGGATGGGACCCAAGTCTAAACATGAAATTAATTATGTCTCAGATACCTTATACACGTAACTAGAAGGTGAGTTTCTACATTTTTGTACACTTGGAATTTTGGCTCACATAAGCAGTCAGGTGCGACAGGCATTGTGGTTTGTGTCATCATGTCGGCATTCAGAAAGTTTCATATTTTGGAGCACTTTCGATTTTTGAGTTAGAGTTAGAGATGCTCAACCTGTACCTGAACTCCTAAGTGCAACAAAGCTACCCCTACCTGTGACATCTTGGTCCCCACTTCCTCTCTAAAGTGTTCTTTCCCCACCCTAACCTCAGAGAGAAGTACCAAGCTCTTTGGGGGACAGTCATTCCTTGAGCTGGCCCTGCCTTTGCATACCTTGAGTTAACAGTTCAAAAGTGTAGCTCTTCACGTCGTCTTCATTTTGAACCACAATAGTATAATAGCCACTGTCTTCTTCCTTGGCACGGATCAGCTTCAGTTTGCTTCGATACCTTGAAAGAAACAGGCTTGGTTTCAACCAGCAGTAGCTTGCTTAAATTCCAGTTATTTAAGCAACTACTGTCTTCAGCTGAAATTTCATTTTTGTAATTTCTTGTCTGTATCATCTCTTTTCTGGAATTCTCAAGATTCCGCATGCTAAATGTCTGAATCGGAGATGTGATTCTCAAAGCCAGGTGTGGTGGTGCACACCTGTAATCCCAGCATTCAGGAGGCTGAGGAAGGAAGATCGCTCCAAGTTCAGGGCCAGCCCAGACTACATAGTGGGTTCAAGGTCGGCCTGGACTAGTTAGTGAAGCCCTGTCTCAAAAACACAAAATGAAAAACAAAATCTTGATTTTTACCCTCTAAAAATTGTGGCCCCTCAAATATGGGGTGACTTGGTGATTTGGATGACTCAGCCAAACAGTGGAACACTTTGAGAACAGAATGAAGATGCTGTCCCTGATGGTGGGGAGGGCAGACCAGGATATAGCATTAGTGCTCATCTACATTTGCTTAAAGAAACTCTGGAAGGTTTCATAAAAACCTAATGAAACTAACATGTGCAGTGGAGGGGTAACTGGACAGATTGGAAGAGTAGGCAAATGTGGCTTCATACAACACCACCTCTTCGTGTTTGTTTTTGAAGCACGGGATTCTATCAACTCAGAAAGAACAAATAACTTCTTCATACTTTCATAAAAGAAAGTTTCCCCCAAAGATATTGGCATTGTATGTATACATAATATTTTCTCACTAGACTGTCTTTCATAAAACATCACAATTACCAGGCATAGCAGTATATGCCTGTAATCCCAGCACTCAGGAGGCTGAAGCAGGAGGATTGCTAGCTCAAGTTCAGCCCAGGCTACACAGCAAATTCAAGGCTGGCCTGGTCTATCTAGCCACCACCAAAATCACAATATGCAAAGGCAACTAGAATGGTTAAAGAAAAGCACTGGTCATAAAATATGAAGAACTTGGAGATTATTGAAATTCTCCATGCCTTGGTTTCCTTCTGTATTGAAAGGTGTAAGTGTGCACATAGCAGTCATTCTGGGAATCTGTTAAATGAGATTACATGTAGGAAAGCACTGCTTAGGGCCAAAAGCACTTGGCAAATGCTGCAGCGCCTGGGCCTACCGAAGAGTAGGCTGGACAGGGTTTTCCTGTTACACCTATGGATGTGCTTCAGCACTGGATTCCTTAGAGCGCCTCGGACACAGCTGACTGCCAATGCCCAAATGAGCCTCTGCCACTCACTGTCTGTACTTGATCGCCCAAGAAAGGAGTGGGTCCCCTGGTTTCAAGCTCCATGAAATTGGTAACCCATTCACCACGCTCATCCTTGTGTTTCCTGGCCCACAATTATTAAGAGCTAAAGGAAAAATTACATGTGCTGAAGGATTCTTGAGTCACTGTAACAGGCAACCTTCCAGAACCACCCGATGGCAAGCTTGATTCGTCACTGCTATGGATTATAGCCTGAAGATCATGCTCAGTCTCATCTGGAGTGTTAGCTGAGCCAGGATCACCCTGTTCCACTTCGGCTTCACAGCTTCAGCAAAGTTCTTGGTTTGCCAGCTGCCCTCCTGTGTGGCCCTTCCTGTGGGCTCTGCCTTCCACATTGGGAGCCCACTCCCAATGGGAGTCCCATAACCACTCTGTGGGGGTCTTAAAATCCCATGTTCTGTGCTGGGGGTGTAGCTCAGTGATACAGCGCACACTCAGCATGCACCACAAAGTCCTGGGATCAATCCCCAGCACCACACAAAAAAAATTTTTGTTTAATTCATTTTCTCAGATGCTGTTTCTCAATTGCAGCATGGAATGTAGTTCAGAAATAAGCATTCAAAGCGTGGAGTTCAGTGAAATGATGACAAAGGTTCTGTTCTTCTCTTGACTGCAGCTTAAAATACAGGACTGAGCTGTGTTTTCCTAGAGTGATTTCTGACGAGGGCATTTGGCTGAATTAGCTGGGCCTTTCAAAATGCACCTTCTGACTCCTGAATCCTAATCACAGCTTGAAACTTCGAGAGGGGCTGGCACTGGGCCTCAGTGCAAGAGGCCCTGGGTTTGATCCTTAGCAACACACACACAAATACACACACACACACACACACACAACTGCAACAGACCTCAAGATATCATCTCACCCAATTCCTTGCCTTGAAAACATGAGGTAATATAAATCCTATACTACAGGTGAGAAACGCAAGGCTGGGCAGTGCCTTACCAAAAACACCACAACTAGTTAAGACATAAGAGCGTAGAATCTACCACTCTCTGGAAAGAGCAGGGGTCCAGGTGTGGTAGTGCATGCTTATAATCCCAGCACTCTGGGATACCGAGGCAGGATGACTGCAAGTTCGAGCCTAACCTGAGCAATTTAGGGACTTATAGAGACCCTTTTTCAAAATTTAAGAAAGAAAAGGACAAGGATCCAAATGACTCACCATAAACCTCCTTCCTGACCAAATACAGCCAAGGTCTACCCTTTTTTCCTGTAGAATCATTGACTGGGACAAATGTGTTGCAAAGTTAACCAATGATGTTTTGATTCATGTGAGTCAATGTGATAATTGTCTCACCAGTGGAATCACCAGAAATGTCTACTTTCAAATATTCAATCCAAGCGGGTTCAATTTCAACATCTTTCCTCCACCCCCAGCTGGATCCAGAAACCTGTCTTTCACTGGGGGACAGGGATATTTATTTCTTCTTACCTTACCATTAAATATTTACCAGCATCCCATCATCACACTGTAATGTTACAGTTAGAGGTACTTGATTTTCAAGCATGTCTCAACTCAGATTACTACATTTTCTAGGTGGACTTTTGGTTTGGCTTGTAAGATAGGCACTAAGCTCCATCTTTCTAGGGACACACGTGTTAAGAAGACATACTTGGACCAGGCATGATGACATACACTTGTAATCCCAGTACTTCAGAGGCTAAGGCAGAAGGATTGTTAGTTCAAGGCCAGCTTGGGCTATGTAGCAAGCTCAAGACTGGCCTGGACTACATAGTGAGACCCTGTCTCAAAAAAAAAAAAAAAAAAAAAAAGAGGAGGTAAGGAGGGAGAGGAGGAGGAAGAAGCAAAAGACATACTTGGGAAGCACATTCTCTACCTTATTTCCCGAATCTTTTCCACATCAGTGGTGATCTCAGTGAGGTTTTCAATCAGTGTCAGGTTGTCCTTCAGCCAGGCTATCCGGGGAGGTGGGTAGGCCTGTATGTCCACCACAAAATGTCTGACTTCATGCAGGTTGACAGCTTCCTTGTGGCCAAAAGTAGGCCTGATCTCAACAAACCCTTTCTCTGCACAGGGAAGAGGCACATTACACAGCAATCACCACCTCCAGACGCCAAGCAGGGCAGAAGACTGATACTCAAGAAAGCAGAACGTACCATGTACGGAAATGGTGACTTTCTTCATTTCTTTGACATCCTCGGTGGCATGACGAGCGATACATTCATAGTCGCCGCTATCTTTCACTGTGGCGTCAGGGACCGTCAGAGTGTACACTAACTTGATGGTCGGAAATCTGATTTCCTGCAGCTTCAGGATGCCTTTGCCTTTCTACAGCACAGGGGAAGAAAATTGGCTTTTAAATAGCTGGCACCTCAGAGCAAGCCCTCCTGGGGCCTCTGGACACTTGGCTGACCAGGAGGTGCCCAGTAGGTGTCAGCGAGGTGTGGGACAGGTGGGGATGGGGGTGTGGGGAGGCTGCAGGGAAATCTCTGCACCTCTCGGTTTTGTGGTGAACCTGAATCTGCTCTAAAACGTAAAGTTTAAAACTCAAAAACAAAAAGCTAGTTCCTTAGAAAAATCACATTTCAGGGCCGGGGATTTAGCTCAGTGGTTTCGCTGCCTGTTGCGCAAGTGCAAGGACCTGAGTTCGATTCCCGATACCAAAAAAAAAAGAAAATCACATTTTAAGAGGCTAATGCACTGAGGATGTGGCTTAGTGGTAGAGGGTTTGCCTACTGTACCCAAGGCCCTGAGTTCAATCCCCGCTATTGATAAGAAATTGTTTAAAATTAAAAAATAAGGACTGGGGATTTAGCTCAGTGGCACCGTGCCTGCCTTGCAAGTGCAAGGTCTTGAGTTCGATCTCCAGTACCACAAAAAAATTAAAAATAAATAAATAAATAGACATTTGATGACCTGACATATGTAATACACTGCTGAAGGGAAAAGGGTACGGCGAAGTACTGTTTAAAGAATAATATCTATGAATTATTAAACATTTATGTATAAAACTTTTTAAAGGATTTATCTTCCTAAAATCTGAACAGTGTGATGCTCTGGGCAGTTGCTTTTCCTCTGTTTCTCTGTATTTTACAAAATTTCCATGATAAACCTACATTGCTTGTATGATCAGGAAAAAATGTGCTGTATAAAACAGTACTTTGGCTGGGCACGGTAGCACATGCCTGTAATCCCAGCACTTCTGAGGCTGAGGCAGGAAGATCTCTGTGCGTTCAAGATCAGCCTGGACTACATGGTGAGACCTTGTCTCAAAAACATAAATATAAATAAACAAATAAATAAATAAAGCAAGCAAGCAGCATTTTGATTATATTTTTCTGGCCCAAATGGCATGTGTTTTGGTTTGGGATAAAAACTTCCTACCTACTACAAATGAGAAATGATAGAGGGCTGGGGATTTGGCTCAGTGGTTCCACCGCCTGCCTCGCAAGCAGAAGGTCCTGAGTTCCATACCTGGTATCAAAAAAAAAAAAAAAGCAAGAAAAATGGTAGAGATGGGAGGTTGAGGTCTGGAGAATCTCAGGGATGTGCTGTCACTGATCAGAACTCCAACACATGTGTTGCAGGCACACACCACCCATGTCTTGAGGGTACCTACCACTACTCCAGGGTAACTCCATTGAAGGTCAACCACTTCATTGTTAAAGACAGCGCAGGTGACCTCGATAGTTTCCCCGGACTTATACACAGTTTTCAGAGCTTCCATTTCAAGATCCAGCTGTGGTGCAGCTATTTTAAAAAATAAAAGGACTTAAATATCCATAGTACAGCCAGGATCTCATAATATTTGGGTTTAAGAAAACCCTGAGATAAGGCCAGCCCAAACTACATAGGTAGTCCCTGCCTCAAAAATAACCAATAAAGAAAACAAAACACCCCGAGGCCCAGGTGTGGTGCATACTCCTATAGTCCCAGCATCATCTGCATAAATAAGCATAATGTGAGACAGGAGCTCCCCAAATTCAAACCAGCTCAGGCTACACAGCAAGACCTTGTCTCAAAAAACAATCAAACAACTCTGAGAAGTACTGCAAACCAGATTGATCGAGACAAAATTTGGAAAATCAGAGAGGCCTTGATCTCGAGTTGTTATGCATAATTTGGCCTGTAGTTGTAGTACAGAAATACAAATAACAATAATAAAAACAAATTTCAGTCCAACAGAACACCATGTTCCTAAGCACGGGGTCAGGGAGTGCTGCACTCTTTCACTCGCAGGCACCTTCACTTATGTTTTATTCACGTAGTCACCTCCAGTCCCTTCAGTTCTCTTCGCCACCCCTCTGTTACTCAGTCAGTCCCAGCACCTTCTGAACCCAGCACAGTGCTTGGTACAGAATGAGCCCTCACAGAAAGTCAAAGGGCAACCTTTGCTGCTGCCACCCGTTCACAAAGTGCTCCCTAAAGCTCTGCCCATCCAGACCCACAACATGTCCTACTTCCCCATCCATGCTAACCATTATGTCAAAGGGTTGGGATCAACAGTCCACAACTACAGCTCAAAACTGAAATCACCTAATTCTTAAGGTACCAAAATTAATCTAGGCATCCAGCTCCCTGGGGTGTGTGTTTGCCGTTAGGGTCTCTGTAATCAAGAGTGTGAATCAAATAGTAAGAGGCTTATGTAAGAAAAAATTCCTTACAGTATTTTGAAGTCAACTGATGAAACATGAAACTTACATGTTTAAGCAAGCTTTAGCCTTTAGTGAGTCTCGGCTTTGTATTATTATAGCCACAGGAGTTAGCTGCATTGCATGGAAAAGGTGGGGTCCTCAACCCCCAAACCAGAATTCCAACTTCTATGACCAGTGACTAGGATTAAATTAAAAACCCTGCCTGCATCCGATGAGTTTGCTATTTTTATTTAAAGAAGGAGAGAGAGGGTACAAGTACCTTTCAAAGTAACAATATTAAACAGCATTGTCTGGAACGTCTTCCCTCGGACAATGGCCTCGCAGAAGTAGGGCCCCATGTCGAAGGTCCCATTAAAACCCTGTTTGCTGTTGTAGGAGGCTGGCACCAGCCCCTGGCTGTTGTGTAAGGTTACGGGAGTCTTGGGATCTGTTGTGCGACAGGGTATGATGGCAGAGTCATCGGTGTCTGCGAGGACTATGTAATCTGTCATTTCTAGAGGCAAAAAGGCCACATCTGGGTCTGTGGTTTAAATAAGAAAGAAGAATCTATTAGGCATTAATTTCATTTTTATACACGTATGCAGAAAAGTTATCCCATTGGCATTATTCTTTTTCTTTTTTATTTATTTGTGTGTGTGTGTTTGCATGTGTGTGCGCACACACACACTACAGATGGAACTCAGAGCCTTGCACAAACTAGACAAGCTCTCTGTCACTAGGCTACACTCACACCCAGGGTCCAGCGTTATTCTCATTAGCTATGAATTTTATGTGAAGGTAACTTTAAACGCTGAATCATACCTAACTGCCTGTCCCTATTAAGAAATGCTGGTGATAAATGCTAGCCAGGAATCTAAATCCAAAATTAAACAACAAAGAACAAAAATGGAAAATAATAGTCATAATTTTGATATCACAAAATGTTGTCGGAAACTCCTAATGCTTATAGGCAGTATTATTGAAAATTAGCACAGAAATTTTAAAAATAGTATCTCAGATGGCTCAAAGAAACATTAGTGTGAGTTTCCCCCTACATTTTGATTAAAAAGATGAAAAGAAATCCCTTGCAATTCATCAAGAGTAAGTGCACATGGGGCCAGGGATTTAGCTCAGTGATTTTGGCTCCGGCCTCACAAGCGCAAGGTCCCAGGTTCAATCCCTGGTACCAAAAAAACAAAAAAAGAAAGTGCACATTTGTGTTGAATCTGAAAGCTCAGTGCTACTTGAAAGCTGTTGTAATGAACTATAAGTAATGCCAAGCCACCTCTACACTCTGCCTCTACACTCTACACCCGACACCTCTACACTCTTCTGCCTCCAGCAATGGTCACAGTAAATATCTGTTGAACACACTGTAAATATTTACTCAGCTTGACTGAAATGAATAGAAATGAGTAGAGTCCAGATATTTTGCAGCACACAAAGGACATGCCATAACAAAGATGACTTTAAAAACTTAATGCAGCTTTGAAATATTAACAATGAATTTCTTAATAATGACTGACAAACTTTATTTAATTTCACATGTTCTGCCCAGGACAGTGGCACATGCCTATAGTCCCAGCTACCTGGGAGGCTGAGGCAGGAGGATCCCTTGAGCCTGGGAGTTTGAGACCAGCCTAAGAAACATAGCAAGACCCTGTCTCAGAAACAGCAGCAAGCCAGGTGTGATGCTCCACATGTCTAAACCCAGAACGAGGTGGGCCAAGGCAGGAAGACCACCTTGAGTTCAAGGCCAGCCTAAACTACATAGTGAGACCCTGTCTTTAAAAAAACAAAAAATTGTGTGTTCTCCACTCTTCAGTTTTATCCAATAAATATTGAATTTTACATTTAAAAAAATATCTTAAGACATTAGCAGGAGAAACAGGATGAGAAGCAGCGTGGTCCAGGGCACCCATCTGACTCACCCGGCACATAGACGTAAAGGTGCCTGCCCTGGACCTCGCCCTCCTCCGTCTGCGTGTGGTTGTAGTAGCAAGTGTACCAGCCGGTGTGGGCCGCCAAGGCATTGGCCACTTCCAGCACCGCCACAAAAAGGCCGCTGTTGTTTTCCTCATTTCTGATCTCCACGTCGGGGACGTCTCCTGGAGTCATGGGGTACTTCCAGCTCACTTCACTCTCCCCGAAGCACCGCAGAGAAAAGGATGAATTCAGCTGCACGACCTTTTCATCTTCATTTGGAAGGATGGAGGGCAGTGGAAGCTGGCAGAGGATTAGGCTCAGCTCTGTCAAAGGAAACATGCTCTGAATAGGACGAAGCCAGAGAGGACATCTCCCCCAGAGAACTGAGAGAAGCCACAGTGGCGGCTTTCGTGAACAATGACCGTTTCTACCCCAAATCCGTTGGTCTGGATGCCCATGAAAAGGCCTCCATTATAGCAGCGGCTGCATCTGCTAAGAGCAGCAAGTGTTCCAAAGGGCTCGATAGCCCCACTGAGCCGGCTCCACTTGCCCCTCCGGCCACTCAGATGGACAGAGGACGTCTGATCCAATTCCATATTTCAGACTCTTATGTGTAACCATAAAATACCCTAAGATGTCCTGGGCAGGAGCACACGTGGGCTCTTCATCGCACACGTTCCCTGCAGAAGTTCCCCTTTCCTAAAGACAGGCACAAGGATGCGGGCAGGAGGTGGACTCAGCAAAGCACAGAGCAGGTCTATCTGTGCTCAGGCTCAGCACCTCCCTTTCCCCCTGCCCTCTGGGAAGCTGTGTCTCTAATGACTTCCAGAACCCAGGCAGGATGATGTGGACTTTAATCCTCGAATAATAAAGCCCAAGATCTAAAAACCTTTAAGTTCATCAATTTCAGTGTAGCATCCCTTGGCCATAAGACAGACAGGAGTGATGTTATGACTTAATTATTAATTAGTTGTCTTAGATCTCCCTTGCCTAACATGGGAATCCCACACAACTTCAATATGTGACCACCTGCTCCTACAGGTTGTTAGAACAGTGGCTATCTGCATCTAGGCTATCTGTCACCCTGTAGGTGGGGGGCACTCAGTGGAGGTATTTTTATTTTATTTTATTTTATTTTATTTTATTTTATTTTTTGAGACAAGGTCTTGCTATGTAGTTGAGATTAGCCTTGAACTCACTATGTAGCCCAGGCTAGCCTTGGACTCACAGCAATCCTCCTGCCTCAGCCTCCTAAGTGCTGGGATTGCAGGTGTGAGCCACCATCCTGGCTCTACTCAGTGGACTTTAGAACTTCAATACTAAGTATCTGGTCTTGCTTAATTCTACCAAACCCATAAGGATGAGACCGAAACAGAGTTAACTCCTCAGACAAGAGAAGCACTGGTTTCAGTACCTAAATATCTGGATGATATCTACAAAAGTCTGATAAACAAGTGGCCCCCACAGCATCCTCCGGGTGAGGAGGAAATAGTGTCCCCCAAGCGAGAAACACTCCTCTACCGATTCCATTCCTAGGGAAGAATTAAAAAATGGGATTTTCAAGCAAAGTAAGCCTCTTTCATTAAGCCAGGCATGATTTGGCTACTGAGCGCTCCTGGGCAAGTTTTCCACTCTTTGTTTCCTTTGAACATATGTGAATTTATCTGGTCCATGTCTCTTGGCGGCCCACGTCCAGTGTAGGTGAGTGGGTAGGTCGAGTTACTCTAACTAACATGCTAAGGCCGGGATAGTATATGTCCTCAACCCGTCACTGGAGAGGACAGGTAATGCACCCACAGAGCATGGGGTCCCCAAGACGACGAGCCCAGAGACCAGGAACACCTACCTGTGAGGAGACAGCCAAGGACCAAGAAGGCCGGGCAGGATGTCCCCATAGCTCTGGAGAACTGCGAAAGTCAAAGGACAGAAACAATGTTAGCCAACAGAAAACAACCCTTGAGCCTAATTTTCTTCATGCTTGTACAACAGAAAATGTCAGTGACATCATTTAAAAAAAAAAAAAAAGTGCCAATTTTTCATTCACAGTTAATACGATGAGACATCTAAGAAGAAAGAATCAGCTGGCCTGACGGGGCCACAGGGTCAGAACAGGTCTGAGGCTGAGACACTGTTGGAAGGCCTGCAGCTTTCAGATTCTGGACAGTCTCAGTTTCCGGTCTTGGAATCCAGGAGAATGGTTCCTTTAGACCATTTAAATCAAGAAGACAAAAAACAAAGAAATAAACATTGTGTATTTTCAAAACTTCTAAACCAGTGTTTATTACTCTATGTGGAGTATCACAGACATCATGTTTCAATTCACCCAGATGTCACTTCCTCTGTAACTTTTGGAAAAGTTATTTGATCGGAACAAGTATTTTAAAGTGTCATTCTGATCTGGAGGTTCTGAAACTCCCACTAACAGTGGTGCCCAGAGGTGACCACTGTGACCCGGGGGACACACAGGTCCCGGCGTGGGTCTCTAAGACCTTTGGGATGCACAGCTGGGCCACAGGCCCAAGGCACAGGCAGGAGTGGAGAAGCAAGAAAGCAGAGAGACGCAGTACAGCAGAGTGCCTTGGCCAGGAGGCACCTGGCCTCTGCACCCCAGTCCCACGAGGGAGCAGCCAGTGGGACTGGGCTGGCCCAGGGCAGACCTGGAAACCCAGATATGAGGGCCGGTCCTGAGTAAACTGTCTTTAAATCAATCTATGCCTTGTTTAGCCCTAGCTGCTCTTTATCTGTTTACTAGCTTTGGTAGGGAGGAGATCCAGTAGCTAAGAACCTAAGTGTAGGTTTTGGTGATGCCTAATCAAGTATTTTTGTTTCCTAGTTGCAGAGATGAGATTTCTATTTCTTTGAATTCTATCAAGAAAATGGAGGAGAAAGGCAAGTACTGCCTGCCTCGTAAGCACAAGGTCCTGAGTTCGATCCCTGGTACCAATAAAAAAAAAAAGAAAGGCAAGTGACAGATGGAATGAGGGGGGGGATAGAAAAAAATAATAAAATGTCTTAAGTCAAAGTTTTATGTGTATGCCATGTTTTTTAAAGAATAATCCTGTGACAGAGGCCTGGGATTTAGCTCAGTGGTTCCGCCACCTGCCTCACAAGCACAAGGACCCAATACCAAAAAAAAAAAAAGAAAAAAGAATAATCCTGTGACCTAGTTGTTTTTAAGAAGTAGCAGTTGAGGCCCAGAGAGGCATAGCAAATAACCCAAAGACACACAGCTAGTGGCAGAGCCAGGAGTCTAACACAAAGTCTGAGATGCAAAAGCTATACTCCCTCCACTCTGCCACACCGTCTCTCAAAGGGAAGATCAGTGTTTCAGCCCTGTCCCATCTCGCTGCACCCCTAATGCAAACTGGAGTCTCCTCCTCCTCCTCCTCCTATTCTACTCCCTACAGTGGGAGAAACATAATTACGGGGCTGTGAACCCAAATGAAATTCAGTGACGGCTGGCTGATGGCTTCCAAGGGTCTTGGCAGATGCCCGGACTCAGAGTGGCAGGCACAGGGGGCCCCAGAGCTCAGCTGACTGCCTGACTTACCACAATTAGCAGTAACAGCCCATGTGTTTGTACATACAAACATCAGCCTCCCACTGATAATCCACTCAGCAGACTTCAAAGCGGTTTCCAGGGCCAGCTGGCTGTCTTGAATTTTATCACATTTATATCCTGTCTTTCTTTAGCGGGGCCTCCCCATGATATATCTCCCAGTTCCCTGTGCTCACAGGGCACGCAGGCTCTGAGCAGCGCTCTGCCCTGGCTGGGCCCCACCAGTTTCCTTCTGTGCATCCAGACCCATGGACCCGCCACCAGGGAAGATCATTTACTGACATACAAAGTAGGCAAGGAAGACGGGGAACCCTGAGCAAGCCACGATGATGCAAATTCCGAGCATCAACATGTGTTTGCTGAAGATTTCAAACTCCTGTTTCTGATAAGAGAGCTTCCCTGGCTTGAAATCCGGGCATATTTGTGAAACTTCACATCCTTACTCATCTGCAAGCCAGACAACTTACTGGTGAACAATTGCAGAGTGTCTGCCCCACGGGGAGGTAACAGGGAGCATGGACAGAGGTGCGGTTGCCCTTACCAATAGCCAAGTGGAACTCTGGGAAAGCCTTGCTATTCCTGGCACTTCTCCATCCTGGGAGCAGGGGGCAAATGCTCATCCTGAATGAGCTACACCTGTCTGGAGCTCATCCCAAAGTCAGAACGTAAGTCACTGAGGTTACAAATGCTGAAGCAAAGACAAATCACTTTGTAGGAAGAATGAGTTTCATCCAGATCTTTGGTTTCCCAAACCCCATCCTCTTGTGCTCACTCCTTCTCTCTGAGATACCAAATCACACTGGACTCCCTGCTGGCTCTCGTCTGACACTTTGTCTCTCTGAACCTTAGGATCTTCTGTAAATTGAGACCGAATACCTGACCTGCTTGCTTGCTCTGCTGCATTATGCAAGAACTGATTTTTTTATTTATTTTATTTTTTTTTGGTAATGGGGATTGAACTCAGGTCCTTGTGCTTTCGAGGCAGGCGCCAGAACCACTGAGCTGAATCCCCAGCCCTCCAAGAACTGATTTATACACCTTAACTGAATGTGCTTTGCTTTTCATATTGACCTTTTCCCCAGACTCCTAAGAGGCACTGGAGGACAGCCACTTGAGGCTACTTCCACTTCTTGTTACTAAGATAACGAAGCTGGAAGGCCCAAGGCCTTGGGGACTCAGGCTGTGTCTCCTGCCTCCAGGCAGGTAGATAAGAACTCACCTAGGGAAGGCCAGGAGTTCACTGCCCCGCCCTTGCTACCTCCAGCCCAGTGATCCTGTGAAGACTGCTAAGGTGGCCTGATAGACAGCCCCACAGACAGAAACAAACCTGACTGCTGTGACTGCCTTTTTCTTAAGTGTGCCATCTTGTCCCTGCACACAGAAGTGACTCCATTAGCAGAGACAACATGCTAAGCCAGAGAGCAAAGGGAAGGCATGCACTCCAGCAGCCCCACTTTTAGAAGAGCTGCCATTCTCACAAAGCCAGATGACAGCTTCCCACCCCCAGCAGCACAATTCATCCAGCTGTAGGACCACTGAATATTGAATGTCACCCCACCCTGGCATGATTAAAGACCACAGGAGACTCTCTCACAGCCCCAAAGCCACTGATGACCTCAAGGTTCAGATTTCTGAGGTTCGGTTAATTTCAGCTCTCCTAAGTTAATTCTAACTGTGAAAATTACACATCTTGTTTCTACTCTGCAACAGTCAACTCGATCTCATAACAAATGCAGGTCCCTTTCAGTGGCCACTTCTATTTTCTAGGCCAGTGTGCTTCCCAGGAGCTTTACCCCGCAGCCTGGCTTGTTTTGGTCTCCTGAGGTCCAGCAGACATTCCAGGGAGGGTTGGGGGCTGGAGTGTTTTTACACAGGAGCGTTTTATGGGACGATCCAAGCTTAGAACCCTTTCTGCTCACTCTGCACTAGATATTTCTCCATGGGAGAATATAACGACCCCCTTTTTTTTATTGTCACTAACCTGATACGGTTCCTAACGGGGAAGCCTGAGTAGCATCTTGTAGTACAATTGAGCACTGGATTGAGGTCATCAAGCCACAGATACCAGGTCTCCCCACTTATAAACAGCAACATAAGTACTCAACCACCTTCCTCACAGGTCCACTCTGCAAACACTTTGTTCATTATCTAAACGTAAAAGACTAACAAGTGGCAGGACTGGGGTGCAGCTCAGTGGTAGGGCACTTGCCTAGCATGCTCCTGGTCCTGGGTTCAATTCCCAAAACAAAAATATATAGGGCAGGAAACTACACAAATGTGTACAAAATAAATGTCTTCCGTGTAACGAGTCTTGTAGCACAGGAAAGCAAAACAAGCCATTGCCTCAGTAAATACTTGCTTGGAATCTCCGCGAAACCGAGGGTCATGGCAATTCTTCAAATTTGCCAGTAGGTGGCAGTGTTAGTCCAGGGACTGCGTCCTGGGGTTCACCCAGATGCAGACGCCACCGCAACGAATTCTGAGCTAAAATGTCCCAACTCTGACAACTTCTTCTTTTCCTAAATTGTACTGGTAGGTTTTTTGTTGACCTCAGTCAAAAGTCGAGGAGTGAAGGAGAAAGAGCAAAACTGATGTCGAAAATGCCTGAATTGAATCCCCCCGGGGCCCCAGGAGTGAAGGGCACGGTCACCACCGTCGCCATCGCTAAGGGCCGACCCGCGGGGCAGAGGGGCCTCGGGAGCCAGGAAGGCGACGCTGCCCCGCCAGGCCACAGAGGCTCGGCAGGACTCGCCGCTCGGGTCTTGTGCAGCCCACGCTCTCGCTCCTCGGCTTGTCCATCTGTCCGCATGCCCTTGTCACCCCTCATAAACCCGGCCGGCGGGGGCCGCGCAGCCGGGCAAATTGGAAACTACTGTTCCCGCTGCACAATAACTACGGGTCGTAAAACAAACACATCAGCAATAGGCCGCCCGGCGCGGCGGGGGCGCGCGTGCGAGCCTGGAGATCAGCAGGGGGCGATTGTCCCCAAGAGTGAGCGGGACCGAGCCCTCCGCGGTCTCCCGCTCCCCCCACAGTGAGTGATAATGACACCCCAATTCTCTAGCCCAAACCTGGGACCTCATCCCCTGTCGCCCACCCACACTGAGTCCACACACCGCCATCGTGGCGTCCACTTCAGCCTCCCGGGAGGGGGGGTGGGGGGTGGGTGCAGCGGCGAGGCAGCTGAGCCTCAGCTCCGGGATCCCTTGGCTCCCAGCGCCCGGGGCCCGCGGAGGCGGGAGCCCACTAGAGGGCGCGGCAGCTCCACAGATCTTACCCGGCCGGCTTGCTCCGCTGCGCGCAGCTCTGGCTCGGAGTCCTAGACCGCGCAGTGGGGACCGCGGCTCGAAAACCTCCTCCGGGAGGTTCTGCGCCGGCACCTCCGGATCTCTACCCAGCCACACAAACACTGCGTGGGCCGTTCTCCCTCCAGCCTCCTCCACGCCCTCCGCCAAGAGATTGGAGGGTCCCACGGTCGTGCGCTCCTCAGAGCTAGAGAAGCCGCCGCGCCCCAGGCACGACGCTCGGCGTTTGCATTGTTTTCCACGGAGACCTGAGAGGGGCCGGGCGGGGTGGAGGGAGAGGAGCCGGGGGTTTAGGGTTACAGTCGCGCACCAGCGCCTCCTATGGGCGAGAGAGCCGCGCGGCCCAGGCACTGGCTAACCGGGAAGGCCTGGGCGAGCCGAGCTTGTGCCTCCTTAGCTTTCAAGAATGTTGCCGCCTTCGGTGCCCACCTTCCCGACGCTTGCCTCGGCTGCCCCCGCGCAACCCGCGTCCGCCCGCACCTCTCCATCCCCTTCCAAGGGAAACAGGATGGGAGAATGCAGAAGATAGAGAAAGAGGCGCCCAAATCCCAGGCTCCCTTTTGTCCCCTCCTTACCATCCACTTTCCCAACCCATCCCTAGTTCACCGTTCGGTTTAAAACAAAAGGAAATGTCGCTGGGATTCCAGTGCGACTGGGAAGAACAGTTTGTCCCCAACCCTGAATCCCCAGCTGGGCGCGGTCCCACAAGATCCCCGCGCCCCTCAGCTCCGAGGCTGATGGTGGGGACGGACGCCCCGGGATGCAAGGGACGTTCAGAGCCGCACCTTTCAGTCACCGTTCCAGCTCTTAGCTCTTTCCCCAGAATCACCACTTTTGTATCAGCAACAAGTAACTTGGTCGCAGCCCCCAGGAGGCCAGAAGGAGCCCCACCCACCGGGGTCTGCAGGAAGGCGCTGCCACCACGTCCCCTAGAGGCGCGCCGCCCACGGCCCGTCCCCGGGAGGCACAAAACGGGCCCGCCTCGGCGCCAGACGCGTTTGCAGCTGGAAAGCCCAGCCCTCAGCCCCTCCCCTGCGTCCCTCCCCGCCCGCGCCCCTGGCTGAAAGCAGCTCTGGGGTGCAGAGCTGCGAGCCCGGGCTCTGCGTCCAGTCCCAATCTCAGGACGGAGGCAAGAAACGGGCACCGGGGACCAGCGAACTAACTGCTCACTCCTGGCGCCTCCTCCCCTCCCGTCCCTCCTCGCTCTCGTGAACAAGGTCCAGCTGCACTTGGGTCAATCCAAAAGCAGGACTGTGCCAGAACTCCAAAGCAGGACTGTCCAGAGCTTCACAGCAGGGCTGGACAGGCCTCTCATCAAGAGTATGATGGCAAAGAGGCTGAGAAGGGGGAAGAATTGCAACGCAAGGGTCCGGGAGGTCAAGATGGAGAGAGGGGTTATGTAAAATCCAGAGCCAGCAAGGCCTGGTCGCCCTTTCTTCCCCTCCTGCGGCCCAGGAGGCTCACAGGGATTTGGGGTATTCGTCCCGAGAGATGTGCTACTCGGCACTGTGGTGTCCCATTTGCCCCCTTATTCCAAAAAGCTTCCTAGTTGTGACCGGGAGCCACCGAGGCAAAGCGAGTCGGTTCAAAACATTGAGCAATTCGGCCACGGAGCCAAAAAGCCATTTCCCACATCGCCCAGCCCAGGGCTTTTCCAGGCAGCTCGGCCTGGCGCTCGGCTGCCCAGACGTGATAGGGCCATGCACGTTCCCTCCCTGGCCTAGGTTTTCCTCCCTTCCTCGGAGATGGACCGGGTGGAAGTTCTCCCGGGCACTTTCCGCACATCCCGAGGTCTTAGCGGGGCCGGGAGGGCCTATGGCGAGATGGGCGCTCAGGCTACAGGAGAGATGGACAGCAGACAGACAGTTCAGCAATTCCTGTCTGGCCAAGGCCCAACGCTGGGCAGCTAAGGCACACCTGGGCGGGAGGCCCTGGCTCCTCCCGCAGCATACTCGGGTCGGGCCACACACACTCCTTTGCCCTGAGAGCTGGTCAAAACCCTTTCCAAACAGAACCGCCGGGCCCAGTTGTTTCAAAGCCCACTGGACGCCGGGAGGAGTTAATCTCTCGCAAAAAGCCCGATTCCACGGGGACAGACGGTGTCGGAAGGAGGGGTACGCTTAGAAGGCGTCGAAGTGGCCAGGGAGGACAGCGGGTAGAAAGCAGTAGAGAAAGGGGGCGACCAGGGAGGCTGAGGCAGCGTGGGGTGAGCGCAGGCTGCCAGGTGCCGCGCACCCCACTGCGGACCGGAGAAAGGAGGGAGAGAGGGTGCAGGGCTCCTCCAGTCCCCCGACGAGCGGTGAGGGCCACTGCCCCTCACCTTTCTGTCTCACCTGCAGTCACCTCCGTCAGTTCCGAGGAGTCCCTAACTTCCTCACAGGGGGTCAGCCCCTCTCCGGAGACCTTGCCTCTTAGCCGCTAGTCGCCACAGCACAGCCTCCTCGGTTCGCCTCCTGGAGGAGGAG
Organism: Heterocephalus glaber; assembly: GCF_053883595.1. Lineage (NCBI taxonomy): Eukaryota > Metazoa > Chordata > Mammalia > Rodentia > Bathyergidae > Heterocephalus > Heterocephalus glaber. Next base: position 44,062,152 of record NW_028258325.1, on the reverse strand, counting down.
GCGAGATGAGAGGGCTGGGGGTGGGGACCACCGGGCACAGTTCAGGCCCCTTGGAGTGCAGCTCGAAATTCCTCAAATCCCAGTTGCTGGAATGCGAAGCCAGGACGACTTCGTCACTTGGGGCCAAATGTGTTTGTCGTTACTCCAGACCACTAGCCCGCTCCGCCGCCGCCGCCCCCCCGGGATGGGCGCGCAATCCGAGCGCCTCGCGGGGCCAGCGCCCGCTGCTGTTCCTCGCAACTCACTGACCCTACAAACGGCTCCGGAGCTCCCCAAAGCCTCCCCCACGCCTGCGCTCAGCCGCGGGTCCCGCAGCCGCCACCGCGGTGCCGCCTCTGGCCCTGTCTCGCACCGGGCGCAGCGCCGTCCAGTAATTACGAGCGCTTGGCTGGCGCCATGTGCACACGGCCGGCCCCCGAGCTCGGGTCGGCCCCAGCCCAGCCCTTCACACCTCCCCCGCCCCGAAACCTTGCTAGCGCCCCACTCAGCGTCCTTCTCGGCCCACCTTTCCAGGTCCCCCAGCCGCGCCCCACACCGCCGGCTGCTGCGCTATCCCGCCAAACCGCCGGCGAGGAATGAAAATACTCATTAAAAACCTGTCGCCTTCCAGGACCCGCTGCCAAAAACAGGGCCAACACCTCTGCCTCCACCCGCGTCGTTACTTGGTATTCGTCCCAGTATCCACGAATACCACCTCATCCCCAAAAGAAACCTCAAAAATGTAAGCCTAAACAATTTCTTTGGGAGGCCGTAAGATTGTTAGAAAAACACTACTTTTAAAAATAGTTTTGGAAAAAAATTTTTTTTTAAATTCTCAGACTTCTAACGCTATGGTTATCTCCCCACACAGAGGCACCCCTGTGCAGTTATTCCGAGTAAATTACTCTCCGGACACACAACTGGAATTCAACTCCATATTGTTTTTTCTTCTCATCTCCCAGTTTGAAGTTACTTCGTTTTTTTCTAACACCGGGTTCTGATCAGGGATTTCCGTAGAAACAAAAATTATTTCCCCTCTCCCTTACCTACTCCTCCTATGTCAGTCCTCAAGGAAAATCCTATACATGGAGTAAAACGTACATCCAAGGCCTCCAGTCCCCTCCTGCAGTCCCCTCCTGTTTCTCTCCCTCTAGCTCCAACTGTAATGGGCTCAAAAACCGCGTTTTGTAATTGATTCAATGTTATAGTCCATCCTTCTAAAACTAATCATTTGCTCTAAGTAAATAGCTGTCAGGAAATGAAGCCCCCCCTCCCTTGACCTCTTCAAAATAAAAGTTTCCCTCGAATTCCCGGCTGTCTAAATCTCCTAGTCTCCAGATTGCGCCTTAGCTTTTCGCTCTTACGCAATCGGGGGTCCAGTCCCAACCCCCAGACTTCGACAACAACTCGGGGGCGGGGAGAAGCAGACCAGATGGGGTGGGGGTGATTGAAGGGGGAGGTGTTGATGCTCTGCCGGGAAAAAGGTTTGGTGAAACTACAAACAGCCCATCATTTCCAGAATGAGTTTGCCTCTCAGTTTGGAGGATTTTTTCCTATGCTGCTGTAGTTTTGTATTTTCTGTGTAAAGAAGAAAAGGGACACGTAGCATTGCAGTGGGAATATAAATCTGGAATCGAAAAATGTCCTTTCTGTAGAAACCTGGACCAACTAGAAATAGGGGCCTGAGGAGAGATCTCCGAGCGGTTGCGTGGCTTTGAACTAGGGGTCTTTTAGGGAAAGTGCGGTGCAGACGCTAATCCTTTAATGGGATTAGGCAAACTGTTGAGTCCAACATGAGGGTGACAGATTTTTGAAAGACTAGATTGAGTCCGGGATAGGGCGCAATAAGCGAGGGTCTTCGTAGGTGGGGAATGGTGGGGCAGAACGACCTTTACTCCCTAGGAGCGCCTTTGTTTTCGGGGTTATCTGGGAGAAGTTGCCCTAGCTTCTATCTCGCACAACAAAAACCCGGGCTTGGACATTTGGAGAATTGTCTACAAGTCCGCAGCTCCGCGTCTTGGGGAGGGTGCATTTTGACCCCGAGTCGCCCCCCACACCCCACACCCCACCTCATTGGTCAGACTGCCTGAACCGAGTTGAACCCCAAACTCGGAGCCCCAGACGCGAAGCCAGCGTTGGGACTGACCGATTCCTCTCGCCAGAGACAGGGGGCGCTAACGCTCCAGGAACGAGCCCCGAGCGCAGCGGGGCGTCCCAGGGAGGACGGGGGAGGGGAACGCGCTCGCTCTCCGCGCTCTAATTTTGAATTTTCTTGTTGCAGGTAGTTGGGGGTGGCGTTCTTTATTCTCCTCCCCCACCCCTCTCCCACATACACCCTTACTCAAATGGCTAGGGTGTCTCGGTTGAGACTGGCACGTCGAAAGCCATCACCTTCTGGCTCACCAGGAGCGCGGACGTAGGGCTGCGGACAGGGGAGGGTCACAGAGAAGCACTCGAGAGGGCGCGGTGCTGAGCCTAACGGGAGCTGGATCGCAGGGTGCGGGCTCGGCGAAAGCGCGCCTAGGGCTGGGCTGGGGGCTCGTCTCCCAGGCCTTGTGCGCGCCGCCTCCTCGGCTCGGGTGACAGCACCGCGCGCTATTACTTCCACATGTGCCTGCAGGAAATCGCTGGAGGCCAATCTATGAACAGCCCCTTGTTCGGAATGCGAACAGGATACCGTAATGTTTGTAGATAATGAACGGGGACTAACGACACCCCTCCGCCCCAGGCTGCGGAATAAAAGAGAAAAGAGGGTACTCGCTTTCGTGCTGTTATGAAAGATAACCTGAGTCTGGAACTTTATACCAGGTACCCAAAAGGGTACGAGGTGAGGCAGAGAGGACAGCCTGCCTTGCGGCGGCGAGTGCCAGCGGGATCACACCGCCGGGGTCCCTCACAAGCAGGGTCCCACCGATCCCCGGACACAAACGGTAACCTCACGGATCCTTTCAGAGCCCTTTAAAGGGGCCCGAAACACTGGCCAGGAGGGGGTGTCTTCGGGCAGTGACTCTCGGGAGTTTAAATCGGGGGTGGGGGTGGAGGGATGGAAGAGCCCGGCGCGTCCAGTTGTCCTTCTGGTAGTAATTACCTGGTTAATTTGAATGATGCCTTTGTTATGATCATTAACAAACATTTGCTAAAGGTTTCCATGTGTGACATTCTCCAAGGTTTAAAGGCCCGAGGAGCTGACTCCGGGGACAGTGCCCCGTGGGGGGTGGCGCAGGGGAGCAAATGGCTGGCGGAAGATTTCACCGCGCCTGGACAGAGCGAAGATGAAGAGAGATCGACATCTGCCTCCCTCGACAAAGCAAAATAAACCCAGTGGTCAGGAGCAGCCTAGAGGCAGGAGGCCTTCCGGGGGGAGGTGGCCGGTTTCTCGAACCTCGTTCTTCCCTGGCAGCCCCCGCCCCTCCCAGTGGTCAGAAGTGGGTTTGAATCCAGTTTTCCTCCCTCCCCGGTCCAGGGGTCGGGTCTGCGCCTTCGGTCCGCCCGGACGTCATGGGGAGGTGGGGCTGGCGAGCTGCGCTCCCCCTGTTGTTTAAGATCCTTCCAGATCGCTCCCCCGACGCCCGGGGTCCTGGGTGGTCCCAGAGCCGAAGCAGGAAGAGGCGCTGCCTGGCCTAGGCGGGCTGCGGGGTGCGTGGTCCCCTTCCTGGGCTTCGCCTGGGACAGCGTGCGGGGACCGAGTAACCCTGGGCCTTGGGCAAAGGTCCCAGTCCGCACCCGCACTGTGATTGTCAACTTTGGATCTTTTTACCCCCTCATGAGTAACGAGAGAGAGTTTTCTCTCCAAACCGAGAGTCCAGGCAGCTGCGACCGAGGGGACGAGGCCCAACTCTGCAGCTTGAGCGGGGCTGGGACTTTGGGGATAAACGTGGGGAGCGCGCGGTTCTGGACTTGGCCTTGCGCCTCTAGGCCTGCAGGCGACAAGAAATTGAGTGCGAAGGTAAAAAGAGGTACAGTGGCTGAAGCTAACCTTCAAAAGGAGGGTCCTGTAAACTTTACAACCAGCAGTCACTAAAACAAGACCAAATTCTCGCCCTGCCCGGGTCCGCTCCCTCGCTCACTCTTGTGACGACAGCTGGCCGCGCTACACCTCGCCTTCCGAGGGCATCTCCCGCAGCGCTGGCTTTTTGCCTTCTGCTCTGCTCCCCCAGCTGCACCCCCCTATGCTGCTTTCCTCGGAGAATTCAGAAGGTCCCTTTGCTTAAGACTTAAGGGTTTAATCAAAGCCGTTAGTTGTGAAAATCACGTTTAAACAAACTTGCGAATTTCTTTTCAAATGAAGTTGCTAGGCTGGGCGAGGCTGGGGGAGTTTCTGACTTCTCCAGTTGGAAATGAAGAGCCCTTTGGTCGTTAGCAAAAGAAGACGGCGCTGCTCCCCCCCCACCACCGCCCCCACCCCTACCCCTCTAAATCTGAGTCTGAAAGAGCTGGCTTCCCCCGGCCGCCAAGGGACCTCTGGGGGAAGCTCGGCGGAGGCGCGCGGGCGTGGCGAGCAGAGGTGGGGTCACCGCGGGCCAGGAGGACCCCGCCCTGGCCTCGTCCGCCCCTGCGCAGGGTCGCAAGCTACTCCAGGGAGTCTCCGAAGGAGGAGGAGGAAGCCTTAGCCAGAAGGGTTCCAAGAGCCAGCGGAACTTGGGGTGGCAGTCACCCGCTCTCCAGGACTCTTGCCCACAGCTCTTCCAGGCTGCTAGCTGGACCCAAAGGTGCAGCGCCTCTCTGGGGTTCCCTGGGCGCTCTTCCCAGCAGCCCCTGGAGGTGCGGAACGGCGGCACCCTCGCCAGGGCCCCTAACTCACAGCCCTTTCGAGGCTCTAACTGAGCACCAGAGCTTTTGGAGCGGTCCCGCCCAGCAGAAAGGGGACCCTGCACTCCCGGAGCCTGGGACAGACGTGGCAGGACAGGGTTCCCTGGCGCTAGCTTTTTGCTATCCTTTTCTTGGAGAGAGCTGGACTTCCTTCATTTAGAGCTGTCCTCGGCCTCCTACTTCCCTCTCCTCTCCTTAGGGCTTAGGTTTTAGTTACTTTTAATTTGAAGACCCGTGTGCGGGGGGGGGGGGGGGTTGGGAGGTCTGCTCTTTATTAGGGACCTCAGCCATCCAGCCTTCCAACTTGCAGCTGCGGCCTGGGAGGGGCCGGAGGCCGGCTCTGCTTAGGCCAGTCCGACTGAAGAAAGGCCTTGTCCTCCACCGGTCCCAGGAGGACAGCAGAGCCCTGCGGATTGTTTTCTTTTCAAGCCTTCAGCAGAAATATTGTGAAGTGGAAAACCAAGGGAAGCTGGGCTCTTTGCTGCTCATCCATTAAATGGAGACAATCATGCACAATCCACTGGGTTGTCTCAGATTAAATAATCTCCCAAACAAATTATGTGGTTTATATTCAAAAGTTGGTGCTGTCATTCAGTGCAGTAGGTACTTACTGAGTCCAAGATGTCCAAGGTTCTGTGCCAAGGACCAAGCTTTCCTAAGTTGCAACCTAGTACTTAGGTAAGAAAGGCTGGAGGTAAAGAGTGGTATCAGAGCTTAGAAAGGAGCTGAACCCAGTTGGGATTTGGAGAGGGCTCTTAGAGGAAAGATCCTTGCTAGGAACCACATGTGCATGGGCTTGGAGGTGACAGAGAATATGAGGGGAGCAGAAGTAAAAGAGTTTGGAATGGTTGTAAAGTCCAGATGGGGAGAAGGAAGGAGGCCAGGTGGTGGAGGTCTTTTAGGCCATGCTGACAGTCTGCTTGAAGGCTGTGGAAAAGTCAGGACTTCAGGGAGGTGCAGGACAGAGGCAGAGTTCCATTTTCAGATAGATCAGGCTGATGATCCCAGGAGGGAGGGAAGCTATTGCTGCATCTACCTGAGGAAGTTCCCCAGGCTGCTGGGTGGTGGCCAGAGGGGCCTGGGGAAAGTGAAAAGTAATCACAGTAAGCACTGAGGATGAAAGTGAGCTGTAAAAGGGAGTAGGACCCTTGGTGGAAGCTATAGCTGGTGCCTTTACTTAGTTGGGGGACAACCAAGAACAGATATGGAAAGGGAAGTGATGAGGCCACTTTTAAACATGATACATTTGAATAAACTCAAGAGAAAGATTAAAATTAGAAAAAAAAATCCAGGACAGAATTTTGGGTAACTCCAGCATTTTCCGGTAGGCAGAGCAGATACTGAGAAAGAATGGCCAGGAGCCCTTTATCTGCTGAATACTCAGCTGCCCTCTCTGAATCCAAACAATGGGGTTATTTGAATGTAAAGAGCAGTCCCCACTTATCATCTAAATTCAACACGATAAATGTAGCCACACTTATCCGGCGGGCTTTTGTTATGATTTGGTTTTGGTTTTGTGGTACTAGGGATTTAACCCAGAGCCTTCACATGAGCTACAACTCCGGCCCTTTTTATTTTTTATTTTTTTAATTTTGAGACAGTCTCACTAAATTGTCCATGCTGAGCTTGCATATGCAATCTTCCTGCCTCAGCTACCCTGCCTGCTGAGATTACAGGCTTGTACTACAATGCCTAGTTTATCTGGTGATTTTTCGTATTTATAAATTATGAAAATTCTACAAAACCATGAAAGATTTTGAAAGGCTATTATATAACTGGCAAAACTAGGTTATCTTTCCCCTTATTCAGATCCACATTTTGATTTCAGATTACCCAAACACTCAAAGCAGGGTTACTACCCCACACTGTGAGGTGTGGTAAACCATCCCATAATTCAGCCAATTTGCACAGGGCCTTGGCAAAGAAATGCAGCTCCACAGGGCCAAGAGGAGGTGGTCCCTGTGTGCTCAGGAATTGGATGGGAGAACTCTGGTTTCCCTCTGCTCCCTGCACGAATGTGGCTCTGCATGTGTATTGGCCATCTAAGTGCTAACTCTGTCTTCCACCCAGCTGCCTCTGATCTTCAATCAAATATATTTTTTTCTCCTGACAGCCCTAAGATAAGCTCTTCTCTTTGGCCTCTCTCCTCAGCACTTATCCCATCTGGATTGGAGGAACTGACAAGTGTTTATTCAGAATGTCCTGGGGGGAAGGGGTCCACGCTAGAACTGTGCTAGACTCTGGAATGCCGCAGGGACAAACAAACAACTACTATAAGAGGCATAGCTTCTGGTGGGAGACACAAACAGAAAACAAACCAGGCATGACCAGTCACTCAGTGCTCTAGGCCACCATGGGAAGCCCAAGCTTGTCTGGTACCTTCAGAAAAATGTTCCCTGAGGAGGTGGTGCTTAAAGCTGTGTGAGATTCTGTAGAAAGAAGCTACATCCGAAAGGCATAGGTCACATAAGAAGTATATGTTCGCGACAGTTCAGACACAGGGAAGCAGTCTGTGTCTGCAAGGGACAGTTTTTAGAGTTGCAATGCTAAAATGAAGCACATGATTAAACAAACTCAACCAAGGAACTGTCTGTGTTCAAGGGAGATAATTAGTTTCCCTAGGATTGGCTATCGTGAAATCAGAAAGTAACTGAGAAACTCCATACTGGTGACATCCCAGATGTCTGATGCCTTTCTATAATCCTGGGGGCAGAGTTATCTTGGGGAGATAAGAAGACTTCATGAGTGACTCATACAGGACCATGAGCTAATGTTTCACAAGCTGACAATGACAGAGCAACTGCTTTGAGTAAGGTATATTTTCAGTTATCCACTAGGTGCCTATTAGGGATTGCTGTACAAAATAAGATACCAGTGGCCCTTGTCTTCACTGCTCAGTAGGTGTCTAAAGGTCAATGTCTTTCCCTGCAAGTCTTGCACCTTCTGTTCAATTCTAGCTCTGCAAGGCTATAATTTCATACCACTAGAGGGCACAAGAGGCCAGCTCAGAATAGAAATCCACTAGGCCAGCTCACGATTGGGGCCTGAAATCAAGCCAAGGGTCCCCAAGTGTTCTGGAGAGAAGTAAGCCAGGCCTCTCTCACCCATAAGCCTCCGAGGCATCTCTAGAAAATTGGTTCCGCCACAGTCTACCCCTCCACAAGCCTGAGGCCCCACTTGAGGGAGCTACCGTGTTTGGAGTCAGGGCACTATGGTTTGTGGGTAGGTGCTGGGGGAGGGGATTCCATCCCTTCTGTCTGTCCAGCGCTGTGCTAGTTACGGGCATAACTGCAACTTTAAAAGGTACAAATGCAGAACTGTGACAGTGCAGAACCAGGGAGCTTTACTCAACCTGAGAGGCTGGGAAACTCTGCCTGGGGCAACCTGTGAACCAGGGACCCATTCCTGGGAAAAAGGTGGGAGAAGGGAAAGGGAGGCTGCTACTCTGTGCCTGGGACTGGCAGCCCTGCTCCCAAGTGCACTTCCAGCAGACTTGAAATCCAACAAGCCCCAGGGATTTCAGAGATAACTAAGGACCTGAACTTCATGCAGTTCAACACAGAATATCCCCAGTTGGGTCTTGCAATGTAAATATGCTTCAACTGCTGGAATTCTCAAACATTAAAACAAAAGTCTCAGCTGCTGGCAAGGAATGCATAGTACTACTATTTTGTCAAATTGTCCCAAATCATGAAACTAAAAGATTTGACTTTCAGAACCAGGCATGGTGGTGCAGGCCTGTAATCCTAGCACTCAAGAGGCTGATTTAGAAGATGAAAGGTTGAGGGAACTTTTGGAAGTTCTTCCACAGAAATAGCATTCCAAATTCCGGAGAAAATATAGGAGAGTGTTTTGTTTTTTTGGACTGTACTAGAGATTGAACCCAGGGCCTTTGCACTGAGCTACATCCCCAGCCATATATACATATATACATATATATATATATTTTTTTTAATTTTGACAATATATGTGTGTGTGTATATATATACATATATATATATACATATATATATATACATATGTGTATATATATATATATATATATTTTTTTTTTTTTTGGATACAGGGTCTCACTAAGTCACTAAATTGCCCTGTCTGGGCTTGAACTTGTGATCCTTCTGCCTGGGATTACAGGCTTCTTCTACCATGCCAGGCTGGAAAATAGTTCTTATCAAATACTTTTCCCCCAGTACTTCAGAGGCTAGAGTATGAAGATCTCAAGTTTTAGGCCAGTTTGGCCTGCATACCATGTCCCAGGCCAGCCTGGACTACAGAATGAGACCATGTCTAAAAAAAAAAAAGAAGAAGAAGAAAAAGAAGAAGGAGAAGGAGAAGAAGGAGGAGGAGTGGGAGGAGGAGGAGGAGGAGGAGGAGGAGAAAAAGGCAACCCTGACATAAACCCAACAATATTATTGAGTGAGCTCCATAACGTTCACTTGGAAACTGCCTTACTTTTCTTGTCACTGAGACACAATACCTGACACACCCACAACTTAAAGGAAGAAAGGTTTATTTTGGCTCACAGTTGGTAGAAGTTTCGGTCTATAGCAGGGCCATGTTGGAGGAGAAACAGCTCCTGGCATGATAACAGGAAGAAGAAAAAGATCAAGGGAGGAGGAGGGTCATAAACCCTTGCAGGCCACACCCCCAGTGACCTACCTCCTCCATGCAGGTTTCACCTCCCAAATGACATTTAGCTACAAATACCTCACCCCCGTAATCCAATCACCTGCCAAAAGCCCCACTTATTAGCCTATGAGGCTTTGGGGGGATAGCTAGATATAAACCAAAACAAGAGCATAAAGGTCAACTGAACTATTGATTTGTCCAACTGAAAGATTTGTAGATTCCTATCTTTGTGGTTGAGTCATGTTACTACAGGCACCTGACAGACACATAAATACTAAAGAATGTTGAAATCAGGTATCTTGGGGCAGGTCTGTAATCCCAGCACTCTGGGAGGCTGAGTCAGGAGGATTGCAATTTGAACCCAGCCTGAGCAATCTGGAGACTTAGAGAGGAACTGTCTCAAAATAAAAAAATAATGGGGGAGGAGGGGTGGCTATGGGGACGCAGCCAGTGTAAAGACCCTGGATTCAATCCCTAGCACCATGTGCGTGTGCAAACACACACACACACACACGTTGATAATTAAGATTTTATGCCTTTTTTTAGAGGGGAGAAGGAGTTGAGACAGGGTTTTGCTATGTAGCTCAGGCTGGCCTTGAACTCACTGCGTAGCCCAGGCTAGCCCCAAACTCATGGGAATCATTCTGCATCAGCCTTCCAAGTGCTGGGATTACAGATGTGTAGCACCATTCTTATTTTTATTCTGGTCAAATTCAGCCATGACTATGCTTTGCATTTTATTCCCTAACACCTATCTTCAATGACATGAATGCACAATAGCATATTTTCATTTGCAAAAATCCATGAGGGTAAATTTGATTTCAAATATACTTCAGTGCTCCTCAACATCAAGACATACCAGATTATTAAACGCACAAAAAGTAAGGAATGACTAAAATAAACCTGTCAGATTCCTGTAGATCACTTGAATTTTCCAATGACAGAATCTGAATTAGATTTCACAATTCTGTCACATATAACTGCCATTTTTCTAGGTTTAAAAAGCTGTTGAATATTAAATTAACAATTTACATGGTTTAACCTAACAGTAGCATACTAAACTGATCTATTGCTACTAGAACTGTGTACATACTTTCTTTCTGAACATTGGAAAAATGGTCTAGCTACATGCTTAAATCCTACCCTCTGGCACTCGAATGAGATTGAATATACTTCCAAAGAAAAGGCGATTTAAAACTGCAGGCTCACACTGCAAGACAGTAGTTATCTTATCTGCCTGAGTGCTGTTTGCTTTCCCCAAAACGAGCAATAAAACAAGAGAAAGTGGAATTGGAGACTCAAATTGCCTGTCCACCCCCCTGGAGGACAGAGGGAGTTTGTCAGATGGATACTTATGGTTACTAAGCACTAAGTGACTCCAAGGAGATTGGTTAAATGTGTGGGGCTGGAGAGGGCTCAGCAGCAGAACTAGCATGCTGGAGGCCCAAGTTCAATCCCCAGCACTCGAGAGCTAAAGTCAAAGAAGGTGCACAGCCTTCTCCCTGACCATTACAAGAGAATAAGACTCAGCCACCTCCACACATTACCCAAAGGTTGAATAAAACAAATACTTCAATTATTGTGATGCTCTTAAAACCTAGACAGACCAACAGAAGCACAGAGTCACTTCCTTTAGTTCAGTTCTTCTATACCACTTTACATGGCCTCCATTTCCCAAAGGCATTCTACTCCTCCCAATGCATTTCCTAACGAGCTGGCTGAGCTGATGCTCCCCACAGCCGTGGACAGAAAGGGCAGCCTTTCATCACCAATGACAACACAAAACCTGACTCAGCAGAGCCGCTGTCCATCCTCACTCAGCAGTGACCTCCCCGGGGAGAGACATGAAGATGCTTTTGGCTGTTAGAAATCACTGGTGTGGACAAACTGAGGCCAGAGTTGCTAATCAGAGAATGCAGATGTGAATATTCTTGCCTCCTCTGGGCTGAGCAAGGGTAAGGTTTCATGTTCCTGTGCTTTCTTTCCAGGATTATGGTTTACACTGTATGAGTGCCATTAACTTCAGAAGGTTGTATTGAAGACTGAGGATGTAGCTCAGTGGTAGAGCTCTTGCCTAACCAGTGGGAGGCCCTGGGTCCAATGCCTAGCACCACAAAAAGTTAAGACGACAAAACTTTTAGAAGGTATATTGAAGCTGGGCATGAGGAACTCTGAGAGGCTGAGGTAGGAGGATCAAAATTTCCAGACCAGCCTAGGCAACTTAGCAACTTGGTGAGACCCTGTCTCAAAATAAAACATAAAGGTCAGTGGTTGGGGGTATAGTTCAGTGTGATATTATTGTAGATAGATAAGTTAATTAGATATCTTGCCTGCAGTTAGACAGGGCCAGCCCACAAGGAGCCAACATGGAGGGCAACCAAGACAAGATGCATTCACTGAAGGCCAGAATTGTAAAAAGAGAGAAACTGCTATATCCATGTGCTTCCCCTAAGGATGAATAGCACTGATTGATATTCTAAATAGGTATCAATCACCTGGGTGGGGGACCAAGGTCTTAGCCCACCCTTTCCAGGAAAGATCTCTGACCCACCCTTACTGAAAATCCTTGTATGGTTGCTACTTGACTTGCTTCCCCATTGGATCCCCATTTAATCAATATTACCTAAAACACTGTACTTATAATCTCAGTAGTTGACTATAGTTTTGTCCCACCTTGAACTCACCTCACCTCATGGCTTTGTCCCATAAAACACCTTTAAGAAGTTGGGTGGGCGGGCAATCCACTTTCTGGTCCCCCTTCTCTCTCTCTTAGACAGAAGCTATCTTTCTCTCAATAAATTTTTCCCATTCTTAACCTCCATTGTTCCTAGAATTCATTCTTCGATTTTAGAGAACATAAACTCTCATTTCAGATATCTAGTAGGTTTGGGAGTTACATCTATTCCCCCATATCAATACCACTGGGTTCCATCCCAAGTACTGAAAAAAAAATTTGAATACCTCCTGTGTCAAGGTTGGGTGCTAGGTGACTAGTAAGACATTAAGGAGATAATTCGAAACAGAAAGCTATTTCCCAGAAGTGTAACATCTAGTCTAAGAAACAAACCACTAGCATATGGACAAATGGGGGCAGTTGGTGACTCAGGGACTGGATGGCTCACATTGGCCTGATGATAAAGTTTGGTTGGTGTGGGATTTATACCTCACCAGGTCAGCACAGTCACTGATCCTAGTCAAATTCATCCTGTCAGCCTGCTTCTTGTATTCCCATCAATCATCAATCACACGAGTCAGAGGGCGCCTCAGGCCCATCTCTCTCCCCACCAAAATCTGCTCCCCAACTGACCTTGACACCAGGTTCTCTTCATTTCCTTTCATCTTGCTTCCAGGGCCCTAGTTCAAGTCCTCTTCATACCTTGTGCAGGCTACAGTCAGAGTCTGCTAACTGTTCAACTCTATTCCCCACTCTGTCCCTCTCCGCAGTACTGCCATAGGGTCCAGTGCATGCAGCTGTGTTGCTCAAATTGTTCAGTGCTCCCCCTTACAATCCTAAGCTCAAGTCAGTGCTGGAACACACCCCCCCACCCCCCCCCACCCCCGCACAGGCTACACTGCCACCCTATGGGTCCCTCCAGCCTCTCAAAGACACCTCTGCCTGCAAAGCTGTATTATTCAGATCAGAACAATTAGAGCAATTTAACAAACTCAATCAGCTTTGTTTTCAATTGTAGAAGTAGGAACACATTCAGTGCATAAAGTAAACTAAGTATTACAATGGTCCAGACAAAAGAAGTTGCTTTTATAGACAGCAAAGAGCCTGAAGAGAGCAGAAACCAAAACAAAAAGCAGATTGGTCACTGCAAGTAAGGTGGGGAACTGGAGAGAGGACAATAAGAAAATAATGGGTTCATTAACATTGGGCTATTTCAGGGTACTTCTTTTGTGTGAAGATCAAAGCAGAGATGCTAATTGGAACTGTCCTGTTTGGGAAATACGCTTGCTTTCAGCTGTGTGACTTAAGACGTTAAAGTCAATGGCTCCGTTTTGATTTCTATCCTGGTCTCTGCTAGAGCTCATCCAAAACAATGGCCTCCTGTAACTTGTATTTAACACTTTTACTCTCCTGTACTCTGTGTTTTCTGGTTGGCATCTTTTATCTCTTTCCTTGCTTTTCTGGAAAAAAAAATTTTGTTCCATTGTAACCCTTTATGACCTAAGAAAAAGAGATGGGAATTCTCTATCTTTTGGCAAAGAGAGAGGAATCCAAGGACATCTTTGCTGCCTTTTTTTTTTTTTTTTTGTATTGGGGATTGAACACAGAACCTTTATTATATATTTTGAGACAGGAGCTTGCTGAGTTGCCCAGATGGGACTTGATCTTGCGTTCTTCCTGGGCCCCTTCCCTCAGTGCTGGGATTATGGGTGGCCTATTTGCTTGGTTTTTGAGACAGGGTCTCACTGTGTAGTCCTGGCTGTCCTTGAACTCACTGTGTAGCCTGGCTTTCTTGCTGCCAACGTGGTGGTGGGAATCAGATCCAGAGCTAACAAGGGAAGGGCAGAGGTGGCAGGGAAGATTGAATCAAAAGAAGAAAACATCTTACCTGAATGTTAGTTTAGCTCTGCTTTGTCCAGGGCATTCATTTGGGCACAGGCACAGCTATAGCTATGCATAGTAGTTCGGACTCTCCCTGTTTCCCTTGAAATCATTCTTTCACCAAGAGATGGGGTGGAAAGTGCTGGGTCACAAGCTATGCATTTCATCCAAACCAGAGGACAACACAGTCCACTCAGTCGCTGGAGCCCCCAGTCTAGAAGTTTACTTCAATCTTCCTTCTCCTTCCAGGCCATGAGCAAGTATTACTGATTCCACACTAAATGTGTCCCAAGCCTGCCCTCTCCTCTCCAGATCCACAGCATCCACCTAGTTCCAAGAGATTCCTGCCAGCAAGAGGCGTCCACGGTTTTCCCACATCTACCTGTCTCCTGCCCATCCATTGTCCATACACAGGATGCACTTTAAGACATAAACTGAGCCAGGAGTGGTACTTCACACCTGTAATTCCAGCACCTGTGAGTTTGAGGCCAGCCTAAGCGATATACAGAGACCTTGTCTCAACAAACACACACACACACACACACACACTCCAGGCTTGCCTTAAACTCGCTGTGTAGCCTGTATATGTATACATATTTCTCAGCTACACAAGAGGCTAAACCAGGAAGTTTGCAAATTCCAGGGAAGCCTGGGTAACTTAGTGAAATCCTGCCTCAAAAAAAATTTTTTTTCAGTACTGGGGATTGACCATAGGTCCCTTGTCCTGAGGTACATTCCCAGCCCTTTAAAAATGTATCTTTTATTTTGAGACAGGGTCTCGCTAAGTCACTAAGTTGCCCAAGCTGGGCTCAAACTTGTGACCCTCCTGCCTCAGCCTCTTGAGTGCTGGTATTACAGGTGTGCACCACCACACTTGGCTTAATATCACTTCTGGAGAGTTTGACACCCACTAAAGAAAGGAGTGTGCCTGGATGTGTGGAAACAATGTGTCTAGGAATGAGCATGAAAAGTCCCTGAGGGATGAACCAAGCCACACACAGAAAGACCCTACCTTGTCTGTGAGTGAGAAGTCTTCAGGAAAAACAAACAAACAAACAAAACACACAGTCAAGGTTAGGGAGAATATGATTTAGTTCCTGGAGGAAGGCTTGGAAGGTGCAGTAAATAAATTCGTTTTAAAAATCAGATAAGTTTGCAGAGCGCTCAGGAGGCTGAGGCAAGAGAATTACTATGAGTTCGAGGCCAGCCTTATGTAATTACATAGTGAGGGCTTGTGTAAGAAACAAAACAAAACAAAACTCAAATAGCCTTCTAAGTCCCAGGGAGCACCTTAATGCCCTCCAGGAAGAATGCTCTTTTCTTAAATTGGTCTCTGGGGCTTAAACTATTTCTCAGGAGCTGTTTAGGTCTTAGGGAACTTCTGCCTTCTATCCTAAAGTCAGTAACTGGTGCAAGAAAGAATTGGCCTTGAAGAATTCACTAACATTTCAATAACAATGGGGATAGAATTTGATAACGTGAAAAATAATGCTCCCAGAAGATTTTTGAGAACTCATTAATCATCATAAATTAGTAATTTAATTTTGTACATTTTTAAAGTACATTCGACCTCTCTCGGGTCAACTTGATTTCCCACTATTGTCTACTCTGTCAGATGGCACCGCCTGACACGCACTGCTAGGTGTCCCCTCCTAGACTAGAGGATACATGAAAAAGCACAGAGTGTACAAATGGCAACAAGAACAAGATTCATTGTCATTTTTATTTAAAATGCCAAATTAACTTTCCAAATAATTGGAAAGCATTCATCCTCCGTGGTGTGTGTGTTTAAAAGTTTACTTTGGCTCCAATCGTCCTACTTGATTTAGCCACAAAATTATGTTTCAAATCATGGGCTGCATGTTCAGCATATCTTAGCACTTTATAAATGTGCTTTCCTACAGGGCATCTGGTCTTTTAAATTACAGATTTTTCTTTTTTCATTGCTAAGGATGGAACCCAGGGCCTTGTGCATGCTAGGTAAGTGGTCTATCACCGAGCTATAGGCCCAGCCCTAATAGTGTACACCATATCAGATTTCAGAGAAAAGGCCATGGCAGCTATTGCAGTAAACTTAAGGGGTGGCTGGATGCTTAGCATATGAAAATGTCTGAGCAGGTCTCTCTCCTCCGAGAACTTATATTTAACAGGACAGAGACTGAAGGGCAGGCAATTAGGTAAAATGTGCTAAGGGCTGCAACTGAGGTTAACTGTAGTTAATGTGGGGGCCCCAGGAGAAGTTTACCCCAGATGTGGTGGCAAACCATATAGGAAGCTGTTCTTCCGGACTTGCCATTATTTTTCCGGTCTCACAATTCAGCTCCAGGCTGTTCCTTTGACAGGACCCAGCCTCTGGGCTGGAAAGCACTCATGGTGGTTTTCTTACCCCTCGCTGTGGGTTATGTTTATATTGCTGCATTTGCACACCTTTAAGAGCTGATGGATGTAGCATTCAGGTGTTGCAACAACCTTACTTATCTTCCTTACCCCTGTTTCCTCCTCAGTGAGGGTTAAATGAGTTAGGGTGAGTTGAACACTTAGACCGTGTTTGGCATGCAACAAGTACTCACTGAAAGTTTTTACTACTCCTCCATGATTTTCTTCACTTTGTTAAATATAAATTACAGGAGGCCATTGTTTTAGACTAGGCTTCTGCACTAGACCCCAAAAGACAAGGCTAACAGTCAAAATGCAATCATCCCTGCTAAAGTTCTAAGTCAGCAAAATGAAATGAAGTTTTTGATCTGACTGTCTGAGAAATGAGGACTGTAGAGATAAGAATCAAACTTCCCCAACCTGCCAGGTGAATCAGCATGATAATGAATAAAGTTCCCCTTCTACTTAACCCTTAGACAAAAATAGCTAACCTGAAGTTACCTAAAATTAGCAAATCAGTTCTTTGATTTTTTTTCTATTGCCTGGTCTTGTTTCCTAAAAGTAGCTTTTTAACTTTTTTTTCTTTTTTTTCTAGGCAGGGTCTTGCTATGTAGTTCAGCCAGGCCTTGAACTCTAGCAATCTCCTGCCTCAGCCTTCCAAGTGCTGAGGTTACAGGCAGGCACCACCACACTCTGCTAAGAAAAGTAATTTTTTGTTCTTTCTTCTTTTTAGCCCATCTCTGTCTATAAACTCAAATTCTGGCTCAACTCTGGAACATTTATTCTATTTTATGGAATAGTTTTGTCTAATTGTAGAACTGAAAATGAAGCCAGTTAAAATCTATAAACTAAATTATAATTTTGAACTCTGATAACTTACTTCAAGATCCATGGGAAACTGGGCATGTTAGAAGGCTGAGGCAGGAAAATTGTCAGAGGTTTGAGGCCACCCTAGGCTACATAGTGAGTTCAAGTCCAGCCTGAACTACATAGCAAGACCCTGTCTCAAAAAACCAAAAAAAAAAAAAAAAAAAAAAAAAAAAATCCATGGGAGCAGGTGCTATCATGTTCATCTTTGTATTCCATCCATGGACCCCAACCATCCCCTTCCCCTTCCAGGGTCTAACATGGTCCTTTGTGAAGTCAAGTGCAAAACACGTTTGCTGAGTTGAAAGGGGTCTACAAAGTGCCATGGTCCAGATTTAAATTTCTCACAGAGATCATCTAAAAACTTCATAGACTGGGGCATGGTGGCACACACCTGTAATCTCAGCACTCAGGAGACAGAAGTGTCAAGAGCTATGCTATATAATTTTGGGGGGAAAATCATTTCACAATTAAATTATGGTTAGAGCTGTCAGAGGCCCAATATCTCTTTGCCCATGAGCCAGCTATAGCATGTGGAAACATAACTCCATGTGCATCTGGTCATAGCTGAGGCCTCAATTGTCCTATGATGCTGTGATCCTCTAGGGCAAGATTATATCAACTGAAGACATCCTGGTTCCTTGACAACCAAATAGTAATAAAGAAAGAGAGAAGTTTCACCTGGGGGAAGGACAAATTCCTTATTAGCCTACTATCTCATCCCACCTAGTATTATAAGAATGCTTTGTTCATCTCATTGTCCTCATCAACATAAAATCCTCATCAAGCTAAGATCCTCATTAATATAGTATTATTGCCACCCTCTGAGTCACCCAATACTCCCTCTGATTATTATTATTATTATTATTTTTTGGTATCGGGGATCAAACTCGGGACCTTGCGCTTGGGAAGGCAGGCACCAGAACCACTGAGCTAAATCCCCAGCCCCTCCCTCTGATTATTGTGTACACCCAATAAATACTGGCTAGCTTGGAGTGGCTTTGTCTTTGCCCACTCTGGCACTTACCTCCCAGCCCACTATGTATTTTGAAACTGTGTCTTTTTGTCTTTCTTTCTTTAGCCCTCACCACACCTCTTTCTAGGCAGATCAGAGAACGGATTGCCCTCTGATAACTGATGCCCAACGTGAGGCTCAAAGGTCTAAGAAGGAAGATTCCACTCAAGTGGACAAGAGGACACATGGTCTATGAGGCAGCAAGAGGACTCTGTGGGACAAATTCATAAGGTGTACAAAGAAAAAGTGAAAAGTAAAGCATTTGGTGGCTTGGAAAGTTTCTGTAGCTGGGAAAATGAGGAAGAATCAATCTATAGAGCAGCAAAATTACATCCAACTCTTGTGTAAGCTGCTTTAACAAGCCAGAGTTCAGGCCGGGGATCTAGCTCAGTGGTGGTGCTGCCTGCCTCAAAAGCGCAAGGTCCCGAGTTTGATTCCCGGTACACACACACACAAAAAAAAAACAAGTCAGAGCTCAAGTTAGTACTGGCACCTTAACTAAAATGGCACAGGAGATTGTTAAATTCAATCCTTGGTTTCTGAAGGCAGAAACTTTATTTTTTATTTTTATTTTTATTTTTTTAAATTAAATTCTTTTATTGGTACATTGTAGGTATACAACACAATTACATTTTTCATTGGAAATTGTGCCTTTACATAGTGCATCTTGGTTCTTCTTTTTTCCCCATTCCTAGCCCTCCCTTCACGCCCTCCACCCTTCCCTATTTACAAAGACTTTATTTCCATTTTTTCCATTTCTCAGCATTTTTCCTTTCCCTTCTTTCCTTTCCCCTGCCCCTCCCACTACCTCTACCCCTTTGGACCTTTTCTTCCTATTTTGCATTATCAATTATTCATTCTAATCATTGATACATTTTAGGTATACAATATAATGACATTCATCATTGGAAATTTGCACCTTTACATAGTCTCTCTTGGTTCTTATTTTTCACCCTTGCCCAGCCCTCCGTTCAACCCCTCCATTCCTCCCTATTTACAAAGATTTTGTTCCTATTTTTCCATTTTCTCATATTAATTCCATTCCCTTCTATCTGAAGGCAGAAACTTTAGATTTAGAAGATTGGGGTAGGATTTGTGACAATTTAAAAAGAGCTCCTGGCAAGGGTGAAACAGTATCACCAGAAATGTTCTCCTCTTGGGGATTAGTGAGATCTATTTGAAGATCCTTAAACATTGCACCATCTAGAGCACTATTGCTAGAGCAAATTGGGGAGGAGGATGATAGAGAAGAAAAAATCAGATGGAAAAGGGACCAAAAAATTACAACACAAAGAAGGATCGATACATGAGAAGGTTAAATCTCTAGGCACTCCCCCTATAATCAGGGAAGAACTAATAATAGATACAGCTGATGGGGAAATTCCAGGGCCAGTGCCTTCAAGTCATATAGGTCAGAGACTTCCTGTGCCTTGCATGTCTCATTATCAGGCAGCAGTTTGAGAAGCAGCC
This sequence comes from Heterocephalus glaber, assembly GCF_053883595.1. Taxonomy (NCBI): domain Eukaryota; kingdom Metazoa; phylum Chordata; class Mammalia; order Rodentia; family Bathyergidae; genus Heterocephalus; species Heterocephalus glaber. The sequence continues at coordinate 44,042,452 of NW_028258325.1, read as the reverse complement.
AGGCAGGGAGAAATTCTTAGACCTTGCTGCTTTCCAGTGGTCTATAGACCTGACCCAGGTGGTCAAAATCAGCTGATAGCAGAACATCAAGCTTTTGACTTTAAGTGCTTAAAAGAATTAATACAGAGAGTAATGAATAATAGAGCCCAAAGGCCATTTACTTTGGGGATCTTAGATTCTACTGTGAAGACTCATCAATTAATGCCTAATGATGTCAGGCATCTTACCCACTTCTATCAATACTTACCTTTTAATGTACAATTACAAGATCAAGCTATAGATCAGGCTGACAGAAACAGATGGGTGATAGGGCTATTGTAACTGCAGAAATGTTGGGAACGGGACAGTTTACAGATAGAGACCAACAGTTACAGTACAATCCTGAAGCTTTTGAACAAATAGGTCATGTATTGAAAAGAGCTTGGCTCACTGTGCCTGAGTATGGGGCTCCTATCCAGTCTTTTCTTGATATCTTACAAGGGCTGAGAGAACCTTACACTCAGTTTGTGGCCTGACTGCAAGAAGCTGTCCACAGACAAATAACTCACGCTCAAGCAGCCAACATACTTGTTCTCTAACTTGCTTATTGCAATGCTAACCAAGACCATAAACAGGCTCTGTCTACAGTGCAAGCCTCTAAAGATTTAAACAGTGACATTAAAGCTTGTCAGGATATCAGTTTGGAAACTCATAGGGGGTCTCTCTTAGCTCAAGCTATGCTGACTCTTACAAAACAAGGTAAAAATAATAATGCTAAAGATTTTAAATGTTTTAATTGTGGTAAAATGGGACATCTTTGCCCACATGTAACTCTGCAAGATAAGGTAATAATTCTAACATCTAACTAAGGTAAGGAAATAATTTTAATATCTGAATAACTGATTCTAAACCAGGAAATAATTAGGCTGAAAGGGCCCTTGCCCACAACGTGAAAAGGGTAATAATTGGGCTAGACATTATTGGTTTAACTATCACAGAGATAGAACTCTCCTGATGGGAAACTAGAAGGGGGCTCAACCCTGGGCCCCCCAAATACTAGGGGTGACCCCAATGAGGAATCTGGTTTTCAATCAGACTTCCAGTCAAAATCTGTCAGACTTATCCACTCCAGACTCTCGCCAACAGCCTTGAATTCCTGGAGGAACATCGCCTCCCTCTTGAGGAACTTCAGAGAGCACAGGATTAGATCTACCAGCTGCTCAGAAGGTAAATTTCATTGAGGGCAACAAGCCAGTTGCTGTTCCCACTGGGATTTGGGGACCTCCACCTAAAAATACTACTGGACTAATTATGGGAAAAAGCTCTTTATATTAAAAGGCCTTATTGTTATACCCAACATTATTGATAGAGATTACGTGAACGAGATTCAGGTCTTTGTATAGACAATGGATATTTGGGTGATTGAGCCTGGAGAATATATTGCTCAACTGATACTATGACCAGTTCCTCCATCCAGTGACACCAATTTTAGACAGGGGCCTCAGGATGAAAAATTAGAGAAACTTCAAAAAGAAAAATTTATTTTACACAAGAGCTGGCAGAGGAGTGACCCATGTGCTCCATTAAAATCAATGAAAAACAAATAAATGTAAAAAACTTTCAAGGCCTGTTAGATACAGGCACTGATGTTTTGGTAATCTCAGTCAGCCAGCGGCCCACCCCCTGGCCTACTAAGCCAGCTTCTGTGTCATTGGTGGGACTCAGGTCACCCCCAACAAGTCTTAAAAAGCGAGTCTCCCTTAACATATCATGAGCCTGAAGGTCAGACTGGTTTGCGGAGGGAGGCACTTGCGGCAGTCTTTCTGCCTCGGCCTCCTAAGTACTGGGATTGCAGGTATGTGTCACCATGCCCAGCTGCATAGAGAGATTTTATTTATTCTTTGCGGTACTGGGGGACTGAACCCAGGGCTTTTACACTGAGCTACAACTCCAGCCCTTTTTTTTATTTTGAGACAGAGTCTCACCAAGTTGCTAAATTATCCAGGCTGGGCTAGAATTTACAATCTTCCTGCCTCAGCCTCCCAGAGTGCTGGGATTATAGGTATGCACCACCAAACCTGGCTATAGAGAGTATTATGTACACCAAATGCTTATTTGGATCTGTGCTATTGTCAAATGATGCACCTAACATTTATCTAGGACCTACTGAATGTCAGGAGCTTAGCTAAGTAAGTATGTTACACAAATTATGTTGTTTAAATCTACAAATCATTTTCAGACTCTTACAGGAAGCCTGTAAAATTGCCATATACCCATTTTCTTTTCTTTTTACTTTTTATTTGTTTTTGAGACAGGATCTTGCAATGTAGTTCAAGCTGGCCTTGAGCTCACTATTAGCCTAGGCTGGCCTTAAATTTGCAGCAATCCTCCTGCCTCAGCTTTCCAAGTACTGGCAACATATACCCATTTTTCTTGGCACTAGAAATAAGACATGCTCAATAAAATTAAATTTTACATCATCTAAATAGAACACACTTGAATTACAAACTATTTCAAAGCCATCTCTTTCTGCAAACTTGCCAGAATTACTGAGGTATTGTACTTCTTCATTTTAGAATTCTAAAATTATCATGTGCGTGGAGGGCAGATTCCTTTGTACCTTCACAATTGGAAATTTCCCCACCACTCTCAAGAGCATACATACACAAACGCAGAGTCAGCTATGTTGTTAGAATATACTGTAGTGCTGGTCAAAACCATAATTAAAATAATTATTATTTATATAGCACCCTAGATGTATCCACTACTTGAGTCATAATCATAGTAGTTAGAGACAGAAACAGCAATTAAAGAATCCAGCCTAGCCCAGCAAATGCACGTCAGCCAAGATTCCAGAAGATCTGAGAGTGAATTTCAAGCAAAAATAGCTCTCAGGTTCCCATTCTCTTCATTTCCATGCAGTTTTCATCTAAGCATTGGCTCAGGCATTCATTCACTTATTATAGTTTCTATGTTGTTTACCAGGTGCCTGCCCTTTGCAGGAGGGAAGAGCTGAAAGGAAAATCAGTCTCAGGCCGGGGATTTAGCTCAGTGGTCTGAATGCCTGCTTTGCAAGCGCAAGGTCCCAAGTTTGATCCCCGGTACCAAAAAAAGAAAAGAGCCCCTGCCTTCAAGGAGGCTCTCAGTCCTTAGAGGACCCAGGCATGGTGGTTGTTATCTCAGCACTAGCAGGCTGAGGCAGGAGGACTGCAAGTTCAAGCTCTGTGTGGTTGGGTAACTTAGTGACTTAGTGAGATCTGACTCAAAATACAAAACAAAAAAGCATGAGAATATAGTTCAGTACAAAGGCCCTGGGTTTAATTCTCAGGTCTACAGCAACAGCAACAACAACAACAAAAAAAAAAAAAAAAAAAAAAGGAAAAAGGAAAAAAAAGGAGAGAGAGAAGGAGAAAGACAGGAAAACAGAGCCTTCCTACAAAGGGATTTATCAAATAGGAATGACCTGCATGTATACAAATGACTCTAATGTCAGTATCATGTGGAACAATAATAACCAGCATTCGTGGACCTCTTACTACACAGAAGACACAGGGATAGGGGCTGTATACATGTTTTGTTACTGTCATTGTTGTTGTTTGTCCTTTTTATTATTGTTGTTATTTGAGATAGGGTCTTGCTCTATAGCCCAGGCTGGCCTTGAGTTCTTGGTGACCCTCCTGTCTCATCCTCCTGAGTCCTGAGCTTACAAGTGTGGGCCACCATTGCCAGTTTATACATGTTGTTTGATGGCCACCCTGTCCTTCCCTCAGGTCATTAGGTGGAAATTATTATTGCTGCTTTCTACAGATAATGAAATGATGCAACCTCCCCTACCTGAGCCTCTGCCCCTGCCCACCTGTCTCCTCAGCTATCAGTGTCCAGGCTGTATCCACACTGCCTGGAGGAACTGATCGAAGATGAGTGGGGCCCCAGAGGCTGGCTGGGTGGGAGCCCCGTCCAGCCTCAGCCCAGGCTTTGCCCCCACTGAGGAGCTTTCTTCTACAGAAGTGGCACTGGGCTGGGCTCCATGTGGACTGAGTCCCCCACCCCAAATGGCTCAGGAGCCCAGCAGTCAGACAGTGACCACCCTGACACAGCTGCACACACACAGCAGGTTTTTCACCCCTTTCCCTAGGAGAGGATACCTGTCACACATCAAAGGGGAATCTGCTCCCCTCCCCAGGCCTCCACAGTGGCTCTCTGGAGTCTCTTTGCTGTGGTTTGAGTATGATTTTCCCAGTCAAAACTCAAGTCAAAATTTACTTTCCAGGGCAATGGTACTGCGAAGTGGGCCATTAGGAGGTGTTGGGCACTTAGGATTCTGCCCTTGTGATGGAATTAATGTAGCTCCTGCAAGGATGGGTTGGTTATCTGGGGTGGGTGTCCTAAAGCATCCACACCCCATTCTCTCCTCCTCCCTTCCACATATACTTGTTTGCCCTTCTTCCACAAGGTCTTGCTGGGTAGTTCAGACTGGCCTTGAGCTTATTGTGCAGCCCAAGCTGGCCTCAAACTTGTGGTTATCCTCCTGCCTCAGCCTCCCGAGTGCTGGGATCACAGGTGTGGACCATCACAAGCAGCCATTCTGCTTTCTTGCCATGATTTAAAGCAGGACATAGCCCTCACCAGTTACTGCTTCCCAGTTTTGGACTTTCTAGCCTCTAAAAGCCAAATTAAACCTCTTTTCCTTGTAAACCACCCAGTGTCAGGCATTCTGTTACAGCAACAGAAAATTAACTAAGGTGAAATGGGATGCATACACATTGTGGGTACTCATGTGTGTGTGAGTGCTCATTCTGCCCCTGGGCATCTGCTCTGAAGGATTTCATGACAGTGATAGTATTTACACATTAGAACAGTTCTGTGTGTGTGTGTGTGTGTGTATGTGTGTGTGTGTGTGTATTGGGGTTGGAACCTAGGACCTTGTGCATACTAGGCAAACACTGTACCACTGAGCTACATACTCAGCCCCACAACGGTTCTGAATTATGAGTCTTCATTCTTGGGTGAACTTTAGTGCCACCCAGCATTTCTGAAGAGACATCAAAGACAGTGAGTGGTCAAGATCCCTGTGAGCCCCACAGTTCCAGATAGTCAGCTTGCTGGAGGATCTTGCACATGGCATTGCTTCAGTCCTGCCAGTAGTATCCAGTGGTGTCATGACCTGGGAGGTAGTGGAGGAGGAGTCCGCTACGTGGTAGTGGATTCTTCTAATACATCCTTGATTTGATCACACTTGTACACTGTCAAAGTCTAGGCAGATGCATTAGTCAGCTATCTTGACTCTGAGACACAATACCCAGCACTTACAATCTTTTTTTTTTTCATTAATTTTATTGGTACATTTTAGGTATACAATATACTGATATTCATTGTTGGGAATTTGTACCTTTACATAATGTATTTTGCTTCTTATTTTTTTCCCTATTGCCCTGCACTCCATTCAACCCCTCTACCCCTCACTGTTTACAAAGACTTTGTCTCCATTTTTTCCTTTTTTCTTATTTATCCCTTTCCCTTCGTTCATTTCCCCTACCCCCCCACACACACACTTCCTCTTCCCTTTTGGACCATTTCTTCCTATTTCACATTATCAATTATACATTTTGATCCTTATTTACACTTTCAGTTTCTCACACTAGAGAAACTATTTGGTATTTACACATGTGAGTCCTATTTATTTCACTTAAGAGTATGGCCTCAATGTGCATCCACTTAGCTATAAATGTCTCTAGTTTCTCATTCTTTATGGCTGAATAGTACTCCATTTTATAAAAAAACCCTACATCTTCTTTATCCAGTCTCCAGTTTATGGGCAACTGGGCTGTTTCCAAATTTTAGCTATTACAAACTGTGCCACTATAAACATAGGTGAGCATATATCACTGTGGTATGATTCTTTTTAATTCTTTTGGGAAGATTCCCAGCAGAAGAATACCTGGGTCAAATGGGACTTCTAATCCTAGTTCTTTGAGGTATCTCCATACTCACTTCCACAGTGGTTGCACCAGTTTGCACTCCCACCAACAATGAAAAAGGGTTCCTTTCTCCCCACAACCCCATCAACATTGGTTATTGTTTGATTTCTTGATAGCAGCCATTAGTTCTGGGTGAGGTGGAATCTCAGCATTGTTTTCATCTGCATCTCTCAAATGACCAGTGATGTTGAACATTTTTTCATATATTTATTTGCTGCTTTTACTTCTTTGTCTGAGATGTGACTGTTCATTTCAGATGCCCATTTTTGAATTGGGTCTTTATATTTGGGGGGTCTGATTTTTTTAAGTTCTTTATGTATCCTAGATAGTAGACCCTTGTCTGAGGAACAGCTGATAAAATTATTTTCCACATTGTAGGTTGTCTCTCACCTTTGTTGGAGGCTTCTGTGGCAGTGCAGAAGCTTTTTAATAAGATGAGATCCCAATTGTTGATTCTTTGCCCTAGTTCCTGTGCTACTGAGGATTTGTTCATAAAGTTTTTTCCTACATCAAAGTCTTCAAGAGTTCTACCTCACTTATCTTCCAGCAAGTTTAGTGTTTCTATGTTAATATTTAGATTTCTAATCCACTTTGATTTTAGTTTAGTGCATGGTGAAAGATAGTTGTCTAGTTTTAATCTTTGGCAGATTGAAATCCAGTTTTTCCAACACCATTTATTAAATAGGCTATCTTTCCTCCAATGAGAATGGTTGGCTCCTTTGTCAAAGATGAAGTAGCTGAGTATGTCTGGAGTTGTTTCTGCATCTTCTAATCTATTCCAGTGATCCTTGGATCTGTTTCTTTGCCAATACCATGCTGTTTTTATCACAGTAGCTTTGTAGTATAGTTTCAAGTTGGTGATTGTGATACCCCCTGCCATGTCTCTGTTGCCCAGAATTGCTTTTGCTATTCTAGGTCTTTTCTGGTTCCAAATGAATTTTTGGATTGTTTTCTGAAGATCTGTGAAATATACTGTTGGGATTTCAATTGGGATTGCATTGAATCTGTATAGCAGTTTTAGAAGTGTGGCCATTTTTACTATATTGCTTCTTCCTACCCAGGAGCAAGAGATGTCTTTCCATTTTCTTATATCCTCTTTGATCTCTTTTTGCAGAGTGTTGTAGTTCTCAATGTAGAGGTCTTTTGTTTCCTTCATTAGATTGATTCCTACATATTTTGTGTTTTTGGATGCTATTGTGAAAGGGATTATTTCGCTAATTTCTCTCTCAGTGAGTCTGTTATTTATGTACAAGAAGGCTATTGATTTTTGAGTTTTTTGGGCCTTGTATCCAGCTACTCTACTGTATCTTTCAATTAAGTCTAGAAGTCTTTTGGTGGACTTTTTTGGGTCTTCAACGTAGAGTATCATATTGTCAGCAAATAATGGCACTTTAACTTCTTCCTTTCCTATCTTTATTCCTTTTATTTCTTTCTCTTGTCTAATTGTTGTGGCTAATGTTACCAAAACTATATTGAACAGGAGTGATGATAGTGGACATCCTTTTCTTGTTCCTGATTTCAGCATGAAGGTTTTAAGTTTTTGACCATTTAGTATGATATTGCTGTTGGTTTTTCATAGCCTTTATCAAGTTGAGATAAAGACCTTCTATTCCAATTTTCTGTAGGGTTTTTATCATGAATGGGTGTTGAATTTTATCAAATGCCTTTTCTGCATCTATTGAGATGATCATATGGTTTTTGTCCTTGACTCTGTTAATATAGTGTATTACAGTTATTGATTTATCTATGTTGAACTTTCCTTTCATCCCTGTAATAAATCCGACTTGGTCAGGGTGAATGATCTGCTTGATGATCACCTGTATACTATTTGCCAGTATCTTATTGAGGATTTTTGCATCTATGTTTATTAGGGAGATTGGCCTGTAGTTCTCTTTCTTTGGTTGGGTCTTTCCCTGGTTTTGGAATCAAAGTAACACTTGCTTCAAGGAATGAATTTGGAAGCATTGCTTCCCTCTCAATTTCACTGAAAAGTTTAAAGAGCAGTGGCAGTAGTTCTTCTCTAAATGTCTTGTAGAATTCAGCAGTGAAGCTATCAGGACCTGGGCTTTTCTTTGCTGGTAAATTTTTAATTATGTTTTCGATTTCACTGATTATAATTGGGATGTTTAGAGTTTTTATATCTTCTTCATTGAACTTGTAATTCATATGTATCTAGAAATCTGTCCATTTGTTCTGTGTTTTCCATTTTATTAGAATACAGGTTCTCAAAATAGGTATTGATGATCCTCTGGATTTCTGCTGGGTCTGTCATGATGTCACCTTTTCCATTCTTAATTGCATGGATTTGAGCCTTTTCTTTCCTTTTTTTGATAAGGTTGGCTAAGGGTTTATCAATTTTATTTATTCTTTCAAAAAACCAATTTTTTGATTTGTTGATTTTTCTGTGTCATTGTCTTAGTCTCCATTGCATTGATATTTGCTCTGATCTTTATAATTTCCTCCCTTGAACAAGCTTTGGGTTGGTCGTGCTCCTCTTTTTCTAGGAGCTTAAGATTCACCATTAGGTTGTTTATTTGAGCTCACTCTGTTTTCCTAATGTAGGCATTCACTGCTATGAATTTCCCTTGTAGAACTGCTTTCATTGTGTCCCTAGATTCCTGTATGTTGTACTGGCATTATCATTTAATTGCAAAAACTGTCTAATTTCTTCTTTAATTTCCTCTGTGACCCATTGGTTGTTCAGGAAAGTGTTATTCAATTTCCATGTGTTTGTGAAGTTCTTGCAGTTTCTTATGCTATTGATCTCCAGTTTAATTGCACTACGATCTGATACTGTACAAGTGATAACTTCAATTCCTTTGCATTTACTTAAACATGTACTATGAACTAGTAAGTGGTCTATTTTAGAGAACGACCTGTGTGCTGCTGAAAAGAATGTATATTCTGATTGTGTGGGGTGGAACACTTTGTAGATGTCTATTAAGTACATTTGTTCAAAAGCTTGGTTCAGTTCTAGTATTTTGTTGTTGATTTTTTGTCTAGATAATCTGTCTATTTGTGATAGTGGGGTTTTGAGGTCCCTCACTACAATTGTATTAGTGCTTATTTGGTTTTTCATGTCCATTAATATTTGTTTTCTATAGTTGAGGGCATTTGTATTTGGTGTATATATATTTATGATTGTCATCCCTTCCTCTTGGATTGTTCCCTTTACAAGGATGTAGTGACCATCTTTGTCCTTCTTAAGTAGTTTTGGTTTGAAATTTACTTTGTCTGTAAATAAGATAGCTACCCCTGCTTTAATCCAGGTTCCTGTCACATGGAAAGCTGTTTTCCATCCTTTTACATTCAGTCTTTGAGTTTCTTTTTGAACTAGGTGTGTTTCCTATATACAGCATATTTTTGGATTTTACTTCTTAACCCATTCTGCCAGTCTGTTTCTTTTGATTGGTGACTTGAGGCCATCAATATTAATGCTTATAACTGATAAGTATTGACTTATCATTGTCATGTTATTTTCCTGTTTTTGGCTCTTTTTTATTTTTTCCCTCTCTCCATTTAATTTCTGGCCTTGCCTGATGGATTTGCTCTGTTGGACCTCATGGAGTTGTGACCTTCATTGTCTTTTTCTAGGATATTTTTTAGAATTGTTTGGAGTGCTGGTTTGGTATTCATGAAGTTTCTCAGGTGTTCTTTGTTATGGAAGTATCTTATTTCTCCCATCAATTATGAAAGATAGTTTTGCAGGATACAACAGTCTAGGTTGGCAGTTGTTTTCTTTTAGGGCTTAAAATACCTCACCCCAGGCTATCCTTGATTTGAGAGTTTATGTTGAAAAGCCTGCTGTGATTCTGATGGGCTTTCCATTGCATATGATTTGTTTCTTTTCTCTAACTGCTTGTAGTATTTTGTTCTTCTGTTGGGTTTCTGGGATCTTGATTATTATATGTCTAGGTTTAGTTTTTTTTTAATCATGGCTAGTTTGAGTTCTATATGCCTCAACTTATCTGTATATCCAATTCTGTTGCTCTGTTTGGGAAGTTTTCTTTCATTAATTCTGTGAACAATTTTTTATGTCATTTGTATTTTCTCCTGCTTTTTGTGGACTCCTATCAGTCTTATATTATTCTTCATTGCATTATCTAGGGGCTGTTGGATTGATTTCCCATGGTCCCTTTCTCATTGTAAGAGCACTCTTTTCATGGTCACTAACCGCCATCCTGTCTTCTATATCTGATATTCTGTATTCAGAATGGCTCAGTCTGCTGTGTATACTTTCAATAGAGTTTTTAATCTCCTGGATATCTGTTTGAATCTGTTTCATGGATTTCATTTCTTTCTTATGTTGGGTGTTCATATTTTCCATTTCTTTCCTATGCTGGGCATTCTTGGCTTCCATCTTGGTCCTGAACTCATCTATTTTTAAAATCTGTTTCTGATCTAAAGTCTCTAATCATGTCTTTCATTCTGCTCACCATCTCTGTAGTTATCTTGGAAATTATTTCTGTTTTGAATTTTTCTAGAGCCTCAATCATCTGTTTTGTTACTTCCTGTGCTATCAGTTCAGGGTGTCCAGGTGGTTGATTATCAGACTTTTCCACCTTGTTTCTCCCAGAGACTTCCTTTGCTGAGCTGGAAGTCTGGGATTGTGCCTTGCTTAAATGTCTTCTCATTTCTGTTTTTGTTGTTGGTACTGTCCTTAGTTTAGTTCCTGGGTTGATACTTCAATATTGCTTATTGTAGGTATCTTTGCTGCTTGTATGTAGAACTCCTATGGAATGATTGCTTCTCAGAGATGTCTTCCAGATATGGCTGGTCTTGAGGTTTTGAGTCTCTAATGACTGGGGCAATCTCATTTTCATTATAGCAGAAGGATAACTGATTAGGTCAATCACAACACCTTATCCCAAGTGATACAATCAGAAATAACAATAGTATAAAGTACAGGTTGGAAAATGACAATTTGTGGTAGTTTTTAATCCATCACCTTTAACTGTGTAAATTAAATCAAAATCAAGGACCAGCCAAAAATATGTTTATAGTGAACATACTCTTTGATATAGCAACTTTACCCTTTGGGATCGGGACTTAGAAGAAGTTGGGGAGGGAGGGGTAGATAGGTAGAAAAATAGGGAAAGGTTAGAAGTTAGGCTAGAGGACACAGGAAGATCACACAAACTCGAGGGAATTGTTGAAGACAAGAGGAAAAGACAGAACGAAAGAACAAAGAGAAAAACAGAACAACCTATCAGCAATAGGGAAGCTATAAATTGCATTCACTTTCCTTTGAAACTAATGGCAATCAAGAGAAGGAAAAACAGAGAAGAAAAGAAAAAGAAAGCAGAGATCCAAATTAGGGCAGGAACAGGAACAAAAAGTGAAATGAAGTATAATGTGGGAGAGCAAGAGAGTAACAGAGTTAGGAAAAAGAGAAAGAAAAGAAAAAAGAAAAAGAAGAAAGAAAATAAGTAAAAATTAAAAATAAGAGAAAAAAATAATTTTGAAAATAAAAACTAAAAACAAAGGGCCTCCTTTAGGGTATGTCTCTGCTGTCACAATAGACAATGTGGGCTGCAGTGTGCAGGAAAAATATAACAAAGCAAATTTGCTTAGTTCACGGTGGCTAGGAAGCACAGCACGGGGAGAGTGCCAGAGTCAAATGGGCAAGGGGTCATATATAGTACCCACAGTCCATGCCTCCTGTCTTGAAATTTCCCAGACACACCTGGAGGATGCTTTAATAATCTGCTAGGCATTTCATTTTTTTCTCCCCCCCGCATTAACTTTATTGGTACATTTTAGGTATAAAATACAGTTACATTCATCATTGGGATCTTGTGCCATTACATGAGTCTCTTGGTTCTTATTTTTTTTCCCTTTCCCTTGCCCTCCCTTCACCCCCTCCACCCTTCCCTATTTGCAAAGACCTTGTTTCCATTTTTTTCCTCTTCTCATATTTTTTCCTTTCCCTTTTTTCCCTTCCCCTACCCCTCCCAATTCCCCTGCTGTTTTAGACCTTTTCTTCCTGTTACACAATATCAGTTATACATTTTTTAAATTACAACATTAAGATCTAGGAGACATTACCACAGATTTTACAGAATTTAAAAGGATACAGAAAACATATTACAAAAATCTTTTTTGAAATAAATTTGACAACTTCTATGAAGTAACTTAGAAGACAAATTAATGAAACTAACTCTGGAGGAAATATCAAATTTGAATAGCACCTATTAAAGAAAGTATATCCCTAGCTTGAAAACCTACCTATATGACAACAGCAGGCTCATAAACATTTTAACTGATAAATTATATCAAACATTTAAAGCAGAAAAAAGAAGGGACACCTCTCCCCTCATTCTAGGAACTCAACATTGTGCTAATCCTAAAACTGGATAAAGATAATAGAAGAAAAAGGTATGAACATAGATAGAAATTTGTTTAACAAAACAAACTCTTAGAAGTCAGATCTGGCAGTATGGAGAAAGTGGTTTGATTATAGGGATGGCAGTGTTGGTTCAGCATTGGAAGATCCACCCCCAAAAGTCATCGTTTTAATAGAGGAAAGGAGAAAGCCATATGATCCTGTCACTAGTTGGAGAAAGAGTATTGGACTAAATTCTACAGCTGTTCATGGTAAAAGCTGTCAGAAGACTAGAAGTAGAACAGAACCTTCTCAACAGATCAAAGACATGTACTCCATACTTCCAACAAAAACTCCTTCTATGAATGGAGAGGATACAATGCTTTCTCCCTAAAGTGGGAAACAAGGGCATATATGCCTACTCTTCATCTGTCCATTAGACTTTGAAACATAGGTCTAAACCAAAATAGTCTGGCAATAAAATGACATAACTAGGATAGGATTGGCATGGCAGAAGCAAAATCTTTATATGTAGATGAAATGATCATCTACAGAGAAAATACTAAGAAATCTCTAGGAGCCCCTGGAACTTGTACTTGAATTTAGCAGGATTAGAAAACACAAGGTATATATAAAAATTCAGGTCTGTGTATACTTGCTATAAATGAAGAACTGGATATTGAAATTTAAAAGTTATGTAGGAGTGCAAAGGACCCAGAAAAGCCAAAAACAAAAACAAAAACAGTGTTGGAAGATGTTTAGTACCTAATTTTAAGACCTCTTCTAAAGCTTCAGTAATCAAGGCAGTGTTGGTGTAAGGAAAGACATATAGATCATTGGAATAAAACAGAGAATCTAGAAATAGAACCACACATATATGGTCCACTGAGTTTTGAAAGATTATTTAACATTAGTATTTTATAGAATATAAACTCAATTCAAGAGCCGAGGAAGAGATAGAGTCTTCAGCAAACGGCAGTAGAACACCTGGTATCCGTATATAAAAAATTAATCTCAACCCTTTTTTTTCATAAATGAAAATAACTTGAAGGGATCTATGAACCTAAATAAGAAAGCCTAAAAGTATAAAACTTTAAGAAGAAATTATAAGGGAAAATATTTATGAATTCAGGGTAGGCAAGAACTACCTAGGATACAAAAAACATGATGTATAAAAGAAAAAAAAATTGATAAATGAGATTCCATCAAAATATAGAAATTTAAATGACATCATTAAAATGAAAAGTAGTCCTTAAACAAACCATATTTACAATGCATATAATCTATGAGTAGAATATACAAAGAATTCTTAGAGCTCATTAATAGACAACCCAATTAAAATGTAGACATAAGAAGATGATAAATAGCCAGTATAGCACAAGGAATGGTGTGCAACTCTAGAATCAGAAAAATACTAATCAGTACAATAACAAGATTGAATTATACACTCATTAGGGAGATGAAGTCAAAAGTTTTAAAAGCCTTATCATGACTTCCTTTTTGTTGGAGTCTCCCACTTTGCATTTAATTTGTCACACCCAATGGATTCATTCTGCTGGGTTTCCTGGGGTTGTGATCCTAATTGTCTTTTCCTAGGGTATTGTCTAAAATTTTTTGGAGTGCCGGTTTGGTATTCATGAAGTTCCTGAGGTGCTCTTTATCATGAAAGTATGTTATTTCTCCATCAATTTTGAAAGATAGTTTTGCAGGGTACATTAATCTGGGTTGGAAGCTGTTTTCCTTTAGGGCTTGAAATACATCACTCCAAGCTCTTCTTGCCTTGAAGGTTTGCACTGAGAAGTCTGCTGTGATTCTGATGGGCTTTCCTTTGTATGTGATTTGTTTCTTTTCTCTCACTGCTTGTAGAATTTTGTTCTTCTGTTAGATTTCTGGAATCCTAACTATTATATGCCTATGTGTAGATTTTTTTTGATTAAGGCTAGTTGGAGTCCTAAATGCCTCACTTATCTGTATGTCAAGTGCTTTTCCCCTCCTTGGGAAGTTTTCTGCCATCACCTCTGTGAAGAGTTTTTTTATGTCATATGCACTCTCTCCTCTTTCCTCACTGACTCCAATCAGTCTTATGTTATTCTTCTTTGCATTGTCTAGCAGCCGCTGGATTGATTTCTCATGTTCCCTCACAATTTTAAAGCAATTTTTCTTTTCCTGGTCACTAATTGCAATCTTATCCTCTATATGTGAAATTCTATCCTCACATTGGTTCATTCTGCTGTGCAGACTTTCAATGGAGTTTTTAATCTCTTGGAAATCTGTTTGTATCTGTTTTATGGATTCCATTTGTTTCCTATGTTGGGATTCCATCATGTTCCTCAGATCCTCTATTTTTTTGTCTGTGTCCTCTCTAGATTTATTAATCATGTCTTGCACCATGAGCAAAATCTTTGCTGTTATCTGAGTAATTATTTCTGATTTTATTTTTTCCAGATCCTCTTTTGTTGCCAGTTCAGAGAGTCCAGGTGGTTGAGTATCAGAGTGTTCCATCTGGTTTCCCTTTGGGGTTGCTGTAGGTGATCTGGAAGTCTGTTTTTGAGGCTTGTTTATGTGTCTTCTCATTTCCACGGTGGGGAGGGTGCTTCTGGCACCTATGCAGCTCACTTTCTCTGCCCTAGGAGCTTGGGATGGCAGCGGGGGAGCTTCCTTCCGGGTGCTGGGACCGGCTGAGCTTCACTGCCATAGGAACCTGGGATGGAGGCGGGGAGCTTCCTTCCGGGTGCTGGGTGCTAGGCATTTCTTAGTGCAATGAAGTTGACATATCAGGATAACAATCACAATCCACCCCTTGTCAACTTCACACCCAAGCACATCTCCTTAAATTATACTTAAACTCCAAATAAAGATAATAACAAGCTTATAATTCCACCTAACATAATACAACTATCCCACACACAACCAGAAACACAGTAATTCTTTCCCCAAATTCTCAACAGTTCCAGATTTTTCAAAAGTTCAAGTTTTTTTTCTGAGACTCAAGGCAAACTCTTAACTATGAACTTCTGTAAAAATAAAAAATAAACTACATAATTCTAAGGTACAATGGTAAACATTCCCATTTCAAAATGGAGAAATGGGAGGATAGAAAACAATCAGACCAAAACAAAGCAAGGTGAATACTAAATCCTGTAGCTCCATGTATGGATACCTCTAAACCATAATAGTCAGTCAGATAAAATTATTTTCATATAATGGATGAGAAGCCTGAAGTTCAGAGAAATTAAATGATCTTCCCCAATTCACATAACCAATGTCAATAGCAGACTAAAATGTAGATCTCCAATTCTCCAAAGATTAACCCATAAATCAAGTCTGATATTCTTGACCCTGGAGCTCAGGGCCCAATGGTGACCATTTCATTAACTGCATTTTATTTATTTTGGTACAAGTGTTTGAATCTAGTTCCTTGTGCATGCTCAACATGTGTTCTACCGTGAAATTACATCCCCAGCCCTGCTCTGTGTTTTAATGGGTTACTCAAGAACTTTGCACTCCAATGTGGAATCAAAAAAGATATGGCTATTGTCAAACTCCTACAGTTAGTCAAACATAGATAAAGTGGTAATTTGCTGCCAAAATTGCTACAAAACAAATACACACCTGATAACTTTTGAGGGGTTTTTTCCCCCCTTAGTACTGGGAGTTGAACCTAGGGCTTTTGCACTGAACTATATCTTCAAACCTTTCCTTTTCTTGTTTTGAGACAGCATCTCACTAAGTCACTACGTTGCCCAAGCTGAGCTAGAATTTGTGGTCCTCTTGCCCTATCCTCCCAGAGTTCTGGGATTACAAGTATGCACCACCACACCCAGCATTGAAGTGTACTTTTATTGAAACATGGACTTGAGTTTGTTCTTTCACTAAGCATTCTTCTATCAGTGAATCATTCCAAAACTATTTGTGAACCACTAGTATGGTCTTTATGTGCTCCCAAAATTCATATGTTGAAAATTAATCACCAATGTGATAGTATTAAGAAATGGAGGCCTTGAAGAGATGATTAGGTCATGAGGGTGGAGCCCAAATGAGTGAGATCAGTAAACTCATTAAAAAGGCACCAGGAAAGAGCTGCAAAATAGCAGAGTGGTGAGTGATAACAACTGAGTTTCATCCAGACACCGGAAAATAACAACTTAGGAAATGAAAAAAGAGAGGAGTAAATGCCAGGAATGAGGAGAGATCTGACAGAAAAAACTAAAAGCTACAGAGAAAATGGAGAGACAGAACACAACATGGAGAAGGGAAGTGACAGTATGCAATTTCTCCCCAACTCCTGGCTCCTAACACACAGGAAAGAGTGACAGAACCTATAGAGACAAAATAAATGCTAAGGACTCCTGCAGTACTCAGGAAGAAATATAGCAGCAGCAGAACAGACCAGCTTTTACTGCGATCTGCTGGGACAGTGTAGGATTCTCCTCATACAGGAGTATTTCAACAGGCAACAGCTGGTGAATGACTTCAGTCCAAGTGCTCACCATGTCTCTGAAGAAAGTGCTTAGTCAGATGCCATTCCAGGGAAAAATTGATTGTTTGAACCCGGGACTCAGAGTAGCCACACAGTTTCACTTCAGGGCTCCCAGAATTACATTCCCACAGTGATTGGGTAAGAGACAGTCATGGGAGACAGCCATGGTCAGGGACTGGGCTGGAAAGAGACTATCTGAGGGGTATGAGCTATGGGGCACAGACTCCACTCCCACAGCAAGAGGCTAGGCCCAGCCTGAATTGCTTTGGATTTGAAAACTGTAACATTGGCGTCCTCACCTTACTCCTCCTGCCAGCTGGTGCCTGTATCCAGCATGGATCTGGAATCTGACTGCATACTTTATCTAACAGCGTGAATGAGAACATGTTTTGACTTGGACACTATCCCCAATTTTAGATCCTGGAAGAAAACCACAAAATCAAAATCACCAAAAAAAATTTTTTTTCTTTCTTTTTTAAAAAATTTCTTTTATTGGTACACTTTAAGTATACAATACGTTTACATTTATCATTGGGAGCTTGTACCTGTACATGATGTATCTTAGTTCTTATTTTTTTCCCCATTACCTGTGCATTCTTCACCCCCTCCACCCTGCCCTATTTACATAGATTTCGTTTCCATTTTTTTTTCTTTTCTCATAATTTTTCCTTTTCCTTCTTCCCTTTCCCCTTCCCTTCCCACCATCCATAGACCTTTGGACCTTTACCTATTTCAAATTATCAATTATTCATTTTAATCATTTTAATCCTTATTTACACTTTCATTTTCTCACACTAGAGAAACTATATGGTATTTACACATGTGTGTCCTATTTATTTCACTTCAGAGTATGACCTCAATATGCATCCATTTAGCTATAAATGTCTCTATTTTCTCATTCTTTATGGCTGAGTAGTACTCTATTTCATATAAAAAAAAAAACCCTATCTTCTTTATCCAGTTTCCAGTTGATGGGCACTTGGGCTGTTTCCAAGCTTTAGCTATTACGAACTGTGCCGCTATAAACATGGATGCACATATATCACTGTGCTATGATTCTTTTAATTCTTTGGGGAAGATACCCATCAGGGGAATAGTTGGGTCAAGTGGGACCTCTAGCCCTAGTTCTTTGAGGTATCTCCATACTGATTTCCACAGTGGTTGCACCAGTCTGCACTCCTACCAACAATGGAGAAGTGTTCCTTTTTTCCCATACCCGCCAGCATTTGTTATTGGTTGATTTCTTGATAGCAGCCATTCTTTGTGGGGTGAGGTGGAATCTCAGTGTTGTTTTCATCTGCATCTCTTGAATGACCAGTGATGTTGAACATTTTTTCATATATTTATTTGCTGCTTTTACTTTTTTGTCTGAGAAATACGTTTATTTCAGATGCTCATTTTTGACTTGGGTCTTTGAATTTGGGGGATCTGATTTTTTTCTTTCTTTTAAAAAAATTTTAATGAGTGTGTGTTTTTTTCTTTCTTCTCTTTTTTCTTCACTAGTTTATTGAGGCTTGAGGAATTTTGCTTTGTCTTTTTTCCTGTATCTTTTTCTTATCCCTTTTTCTTTATGTTTTTTCTCTTCTCCCTTCTAATTCTTCTCCTTTTCCCCTTATTTTTATTGTCCATATAATTTTTTTTCTCCCTTTTTTCTTTTATCTTCTATCAGAGAATGATCAATCCTTTGAATGCCTAGAAAGGTGGATGGCAAGGGCTAAAGAAAAAAAGACAATAGAGACTTGTGTAATTTCAAAGTCTATGGGGGACTGGAAGGTCAGTGGCTCAGAGCAGGCAAAGACAAAGGCACTCTGAGCTTACTGGTATTTATTGGAGTCATAAGGAATATCAGATGACTCAGAGGGCAGTGATAATCCTAAATTGACAAGGATCTTATAATCAGAGGAAGTATCAAATGATTTGGAGGGTTCCAGTAATCCTATGATGATGAGGATCTTGTGCTGATGAGGATCTTAGGTCAATGAGGAGTTTAAATTGATTAGGATGGTGAGATGAGCAAAATGTTATTACAACAGTAGGTGGGATGATTTAAACTGATAAGGAATTTGCCCCTATCCATGTGAAACCTTTCTCTTTTTGTACTACTACTAGGTTCTTAAAGAACCAGTATGTCTTCAGCTGATGTAATTATGCCCTTGAGCATTACAGCATCACGAGACCATTGAGCCCTCAGCTGTGGTCAGAGGCAAAATGGAGTTATATTTCCCCATGCCATAACTGGCCCGAAGGCAGGAAGACTAGGCCTCAGACAGCCCTAACCATAATTTAATTGTGAAATTATTTCCCCCCAAAATATGTAGAATAGCTCCTGATAATCTTCTATTTCTTGTCAGTTTTGATTCTATAAACAGCCTTCTACTTCCTAGTAGGGTCTTTGGTCCTACTTCTCTTTCCTCTTTCACATACCAAGTTTAGGATTTCAAAGTTTTCTTCTTGCATTCCCACTTTCCCAACTGCCTATATATTTAATAATATAACCATAAAGCTTTATTGGTCTTTTTGAAGGTTGAATCTATAAAATTATTCTTTAATTCTTTTCTACCACTCACAGAGATATAGCTGTGACTTTTAGTACATATTACCCCTGGGCAAATACCTGGGTTGTCTTGATGTTTATCTTATAATTGTGGATTTCTTCTCTAGGGTTAATGGTGGTACATAATTGGTTCTTATGGTATGTTAATATCCAGTTTGTCTTGGTTGATACTACTGTAGCTGATTTGCTTGATATTACCAGGGTCACATAATTGTTGCTATTAATGAGTTTTCTCTATAAGCCAACACCCAGACTACCTTTGTGACATTGACAGCACTAGGGTACATCCTTGCAGAATCCAGTACTGGGCCAATTACACAGCATCCTACACTCCTAAATCAACCAAGGTGGTCAGGTCTTGGAGCAGAGGAACAGGAAGATAGCCATGCCCAAATTACATTACTGAAGAACAACTAAAGTGATCTCTGTACTAGCAACAAAGTCTTTATGCTGTAAGTGTACACAGACCTCAGCATGAAACAAAACAGACAAATAAACAAAAACGATAGAAAGATAAGACAGAGAAACAAAATGCCCGCCAAACTCCCAACTCCTCCAAAGTTACTCCAGGGGGAATAAATGGGGAGAACAGCATAAGCACACATCCAAATTACATGAAAGAATAACAGAGAAGGTTAGAAAACAACCTAAGAGGTACTGAGTGGGATCAAAGAAGACGAAACTAAACAGATAATGGGAGTAATAACCAAAATGAGACAGGAGCTTTTAGAAGACACTAATAAAAGATCAGCTGATACAAATAAGCCATCAGACACTAATAAAAAGCCAAATGATACAAAACATGAATGACCATGTTAGCAAAGAATTAGAGTCCATGAAAAGGTTTCAAACAGAAATCCAGGAGATTAAAAATTATATTAAAAGTACAGACAACAGAAGCAACCAACGTGAGGACAGAATATCAAAATTAGAACATAATTTGGTTTCAAAGACTAACTACTTAAACACACTTTAAAAGCAAGAAGAGAACATGAAAAATAGACCAAATAGCTGCTACTTGATGCAAAGAAGACTAATCAAAGAGTATTTTGAATAAGTGAAAAAATCAGAAGACAGCACAAATGGCATTTTAAAAATCTGTTCACAAAATAATGGTAGAAAATTTCCCGAATTAAAGAAAGAAAGAAAGAAAGAGAGAAGCGAGGCACACAGAACCCCAAATAACCATGAACAAATGAGAAACTATCCACTCCAAGTTATACTCAAAGTACCAGAAGTCCATCACAGGAACAAAACTTAAAAGCTCTTAGAGAAAAGGAACAAATCACATATAAAGGTAACCCCATTAGAATTATAGCAGACTTCTCAACACAAACCTTAAATACCAGGAGCGCTTGGAGTGAAATGTTTCAAGCTCTAAAAATTAACAATTTCCAACCCTGACTAATATGTCCTGCAAAATTTTCCTTCAAAATTGAGGGGGAAATAAGCTATTTTCATGACAAAGAGCACCTCAAGAAATTCATGACCACCAAACCAACACTACAAAAATTAGCAAGGATGTCCTAGAAGGAGACATAACGCCAATAATGCCAATAAATAAAAAAGAATTAATACACCTGGCAGGATAAGCAGTGAGGCAAAAGGAAAAAAAATGAGGAAATCAGTAATAAGAAAATAATGCAATGACAGGCCTAATACCTTTCAGTAATAACTCAATGTGAATAGTCTCAATTTCCCAGTCAAAAGACATAGATTGGCAGAATGGATCAAGAAACAAAACCCAATAATATGCAGTATACAAAAAATACATTTAATTAAAAAAATTCACAGATTAAAAATCAAAGGATGGAAAACAATATTCCACACAACAGGAACCCAGAAAAAAGAGGAGTAGCTATTTTAACTTCAAACAAAGTGAATTTCAAGCTAAAACTCATCAGAAGAAACAAAAAAGGTCACTACATATTGGTTAAGGGAACAATTCAACAGGAAGAAATAATAATTATAAATATATACACACCAAATCCTGGTGTGCCCAACTTCATAAAACAAACACTATTAAACATGAAAAATCAGATAAACACCAATAAAATTGTAAAGGGGGACCTCAATACAGCATTGCTACAAACAGACAGATCAACTAGACAAAAAAAATCAACAAAGAAATATCAGAGTTTACTCAAACCTTTGAACAAATGGACTGACTAGATATGTACAGAGTATTTCACCCAACAACCACAGAACACACATTCTTCTTAGCAGCAGATGGGACTTTCTCCAAAACAGATCACATACTAGCCCATAAAGCATGCTTAGGTAAACGCAAGAGTATCAGAATTATCCGATGCATATTATCAGGTCATAGTGCAATGAAACTAGAAATCAATGGAAAAAGAATCCACAGAAACTATGCAGGCACATGGAAAGTAAACAACACCCTCTTGAATAATCAATGGGTCTCAGAAGAAATTAGATAGTTCATACAATCAAATGATAATGTCAGTGCAACATACTCAAACCTATGGGACACAATGAAAGCAGTCCTAAAAGGGAAGTTTATAGCTGTGAATTTCCACATCAGAAAAACAGAGGCAGCCCAAATAAATAACCTTATGATGTACTTCAAGGTGCTAGAAAAACAGTAACAATCCAAATTTAAAGCTTGCATGAGGAAAGAAGGTCAGAGAAGAAATTAAAGAAACTGAGACATAAAAAATAGAGTCAATGAATTGAAGAGCTGGTACTTTGAAAGAATAAACAAAACAGACAATCTCTTAGCCAAAATAAGTGAAGAAAAACTCAAATTCATGTATTTAGAAATTTTAAAAAGCAAAATCACAACAGATTCTGCTGAAACCCAGATCACTGGTAATTACTCTATCAATGGAAAATTCAGGAGAAATGGCTAGATTTCTAGATACCAAGAAACTACCAAAGCTGAGCCAAGAAGATATAAAACTCCTGAATATCTGGGTGAGGTGGCATACGCCTGTAATGCCAGCACTTTGGAGGCTGAGGCTGGAGGGTTGCCATGAGTTCAAGGCTAGCCTGGACTACACAGTGAGACCCTGTCTCAAAAAAAAAAAAACCCAAAAAATCATAGAAATATTTTAAAAATAAAACTCCAATAGACCAAAATCAGTCAGTGAAATTAAAGAACTTTTTAAAACCTACCAACTAAGAAAATCTCAGGTCCCAACTGATTCACTGCCAAACTCTGCAAGAACTTTAGAGTAGCTCTAATGCCAATACTTCTTAAACTCTTTCATGAAATCAAAAGGAAAGAGTACTCTGAAAGTCATTCCTGGAAACAAGCATTACCCTGACTACAAAACCAGAGAAAGACTCAAATTAAAAAGTGAACTAGGGCTGGGGATTTAGCTCAGTGGTTTCGCCACCTGCTGCGCAAGCGCAAGGACTAGAGTTCGATCCCTGGTACCAAAAAAAAAAAAAAAAGTAAACTATAGGCCAATCTCTCTAATGAACATGGACACAAAAATCCTCAATAAAATACTGGCCAACAGAATCCAAAAATATTGGAAAGATATGCAATATGACCAAGTAGGCTTCACTCCAGGGATGCAGGGATGGTTCCACATATGCAAATCAACAATAATACACCGCATAAACAAAAGCAAGGGAAAAAATCACATAATAATCTCAATAGACACAGAAAAATATTTGACAAGATCCAGCACCCATCCTTGATAAAAACCCTGAAGAAAATAGGGATAAAAGTTCTTTAACTCAATGTAATAAAACCATCTCTTGCAAAGATTAATAAAGCTTTATAGTTATACTATTAAATACAGAAGATTGCAAATGAGGAAATGCAAGAAGAAAAATTTGAAATCTTAAATCACATGATATGAGGAGAGAAAAGTAGGACAAAAGATCCTATTGGGGAGCAGAAGGCTGTTTATAGAATTAGATAATGGTAACAGAAAAAAAGCTGATGAGAAATACAAGACAAAAGAAAATATGGAGAACAAATAAATTATATGAGGGTAAAAATAAGAGAAAAATAAAATGAGAAGAATGAAAAGGGAAAAAAGGAAGACCATAAAGAAAAAAAGAAGTAAAAAAAAGATACAAGAAAAAAAAGGAAAAGGACAAAGGAAAATTTGCCAAACCCCAATATGTTTCTTTCTTTTTTTTTTTTTCTTTTCTGGTACTGGTGATCAAACTCAGGACCTTGTGCTCAAACGGCAGGCACGGTGCCACTGAGCTAAATCCCCAGCCACCACACCCCAATAAACTGATGAAGAAGAAAGAAAAAGAAAAACACACACAATAAAAATAAAGAAAAAATAAATTTCTCTGTGATTTTGAATATGTGGTTTTCTTCCAGATCTGCAATTTTCGGGCAGTGTTCAAGTCAAGACATGTCCCTGCTCAGGCTAGTAGATAACGAAGACAGGTTGACCTGAGATCCATACTAGGTGCAGGGACCAGTGGGCAACAGGATTTAGGTGAGGGCTCCAATGCTAGGACTTTCAAATCTAGAGCAACTCAGGCTGGGCCCAGCTTTTCTGTCCAAAGAGTTGGGGCCTGTGTC
Organism: Heterocephalus glaber; assembly: GCF_053883595.1. NCBI lineage: Eukaryota > Metazoa > Chordata > Mammalia > Rodentia > Bathyergidae > Heterocephalus > Heterocephalus glaber. The sequence continues at coordinate 44,018,614 of NW_028258325.1, read as the reverse complement.
CTTCAGTTCAGACTGCTCTGGGGGTTTCTTTCCAGCCTGTGCCCTAACCAAAGCTGTCTCCCATAATTGTCTCTCACCCAGTCACTGTGGAAGGGTAACACTGTGAACCCTGGAGTGATGCTGTCCTGTGGCTGCTCTGTTTTGGGTTCAAACAATCAGCCCTTCCCTAGAATGGCATCCAATCAAGCACTCTCTCCGAGATATGATGGGAGCTTGGACTGGAGTCACTCTAGCTACTCCCTTTTGAAGAATTCCTCTGGTAGCAGAATGCCATGCTACCCCAGCAGATGACAGCAGCTGCCTTTGTGTTCTGCTGCCACATTTTTTCCCTGAGTCCCCCTAAGTTTCCTAGTATTCCCTGATCTCTGTAGGTACAGTCTCCCTTACCCACAATCTGGGAGCAGGAGCCAAAGAGGAAATGCAGGCTTTCTCTTCCTTTCTCCACATTGCGTTCTGTCTCTTCAGTTTCTCTGTAGTTTATAATTTTCCTGCCAGATCCCTACTGGTTTCTGGGATCTACTTCTCTCTTCTTTTCTTGCCAATGTTATTACTTTCTCTTTTTTTTTTGGTACCGGGGATCGAACTGGGGTCCTTCCACTTGCAAGGCAGGCGGTGAAACCACTGAGCTAGATCCCCGGCCCTCTTGCCAATGTTATTATTTTCCAGGGTCTGGATTCTGAATCTCAAAGAGACTGAGTTATTGTCACTCACCAGTCTGCCATTCCTCCCCACCCCTGGTCTTTTGCCTACTTTTTAAAATGGAGTTTTGGGGTTTTATTAATTGCTAAGTTTTAAGAGTTCTTTGTATATTTTGAAAACAAAGTCTTTTTGAAATAAATGTTTTTTGAATCATTGTTACCATGGTTCATGCCTGCAATCCCAGCATTTAAGAAGCTGAGACAGGAGGATTACAAGACGAAGACTACTAGCCTGGACCACTTAGTGACACCCTGTCTCCAAAAAGCAAGCCAGGGATGAGGGGACATTCCTGTAATCCCAGAATCTGGGAGGCTGAGACAAGATGACTGTGGGTTCAAGGCCAGCCTGGACTACATAGTAAGACTCTTTCTCAAAAAGTAGATGATAGATAGATGATAGGTAGATAGACAGACAGACAGATAGATAGAATTACTTTCAGTCTTTTTATTCTCTTAAGAGTCACTGTATTAACATTCCATCACTGTGGCAAAATACAATCAATTTAAAAAGAGAAAAGGTTTATTTTGTCTCAGTTTCAAGGGTTTCAGTCCATGGTTGCTGGGTCCCATTGCCTGTGGCAAGGCAAAACATCATGGTAGGAGCACATAACAGAGGAAGCTGCTCACCTAATGGTGATTGGGAGGACTAGAAAGAGAGGAAGCAGTTGGGGTCCCAGTATCCTACTTGGGCCTCCCTCTGGTGACCTTCCTGCCCTTCTCTCCACCTCCTAAAGGGTCCACCATTTCCTAGGAGGGGCGTAAGATGACAACCAAGCTCTTAACATCACTCACCTGAATCCCAGCAGTTGGATTCTTTTGGATGCCGGCTAACATTAGATGTGGCGGCTTACATTAGATGTGGTGATACACATCTGTAATCCCGATGCTCAGAAACTGAGGCAAGAGAATCTTGAGTTTGAGGCTAGCCTGTGTAAACAGGGAATTCAAGGTCAGCCCGGATGACATAGTAAGGCATTGTCTCAAAAAAAAATTAAAAATAAATGAATCTAGCATTGCTTGACTCCATGGGATTGGCATTGCATTCTGTGATAGCTTCATTTATTTATTTTAATATTTATTTATTTATTCATTCATTCATTTATTTAGGTTTTTTGAGATAGGGTCACCCTAGTAGTTCAGGTTTTGAACTCACTATGTAGCCCTCGTTGTCTTTGAACTCATGGAGATCCTCCTGCCTCAGGCTCCTGAGTGCTGTGATTATAGGTGTGTGCCACTACACCCAATTTATGCCATAATTTTAGTACTAGTACTAGCTTCTTTCACAAAATAAATGTAGAAGAAAGAGGAGAAAACAGAGAAAAATATCCTGAGGACATTAGAACAGTATACAAGTACTCACTTATGGATGTTCTTAGCTGTGCTGAGAACATGTAGAAGAATCTCAACAAAAACTAGGGTAGAAATTAGAATAAATAATATGAGATAATGCATATGTTAATTAGCTTGACTTAATCATTCTATTTTTTTTTTTTTTTTTTGAGGCAGGATCTTACTATGTAGTTCAGGCTGGCCTTGAACTCACTGTGTAGCCCAGGGTGGCCTTGAACACATGGCAATCCTCCTGCCTCAGCCTTCTGAGTGCTGAGAGTACAGGCACATACCACCATTTCTGGCTAACCATTTCAAAATTTTTTTACCCATTGTAATTTTTAAAACATCATGTTGTACACCAAAAATATAAGCAATTTTTGTCAATTAAAATGAGAGAGAAAGAGAGAGAGCACTCACTAGGCATGGTGATCCATGCCTGTGACCCCAGCACTCAGGAAGCTGAGGCAAGAAGATTGCTAGCCTATGATGGAAGCCAGTCTGGGCTACATGGTGAGCTGAAGGCCAGCCTGCACTGCATAGAAATCTGTCCCCCCCCTTAAAAAAAAAAAGGTAAAAAATAATAATTTTTTAAAAAGTGTATTAGAATGAGGTTTCATTCGGAAAAATCCCATTCTAAATAAATTTTTGGAAATAAGTCTTGGCTTTTTTTCTCTCTGCTGTTAAATCCATTGGGTTTCTTTGCTTAAGAATAGCTTATGTGCTTAACAAGATCCTCTGGGAGCCTGTCTGCAAATGAGTACTACATTTTTGAAGGTTCTTATAAATCTTATTTCTTGGCCACGCTAACATACATGCAGGCTTAGAACCCCACGCCCGACCCCTAAAGAACTTTATAGTGTCAGTTACTCACCCTGCCAATGATGTCACTCTTCCTCATTCACAGCCTCTCTGCCCTCATCTTGGGAGGGGAGGAGCAGGCACTGCAGCAAGGACCTGGGCATGGAGGTGAACTAGCTGAAAGCTTTCCAGGAATGTTTGAAATGCTCTCTCTGCATTTGTGACAAGTGACATGGGTTTTTTTAAAGAGCACAGGAAGCCAGAATCGCTGTTCATACATTGTAAGGAAAACAGTCCAGCAGCACTGCCCAGGAGGAGGTGGAGAAAGGCTGGCAGACCTGGAGTGTGCAGAGCAGCTCAGGAACACCCTGCACTCAGATACTCCTCGAGAGGGGTCCAGGCCTCATCCTGGCCTCTAGAGAATTCTCGGGGCCACTTGTCCAAGTGACTTGTCAGTCACAGCTTAAACACCATTAGGATGAAGGAGAATGCATTCTAAAGCCTTCTCCTGGAAGAAATAGGAAGAATAATATTTTCCACATGGCTGCATTAAAGAGTTCATTTGAAAAAAAAAAAAAAAACCCTTGTGACTATTATGGAAAATTCCAAGTTAATATTACTTTTTTAAAAAATCTAGTAAATATTTTGTTGGGAAAATCACACTTAAAGACATGGTTTTCCAGCTGGCATAGTGGTGCAGCCTGTAACCCCAGCACTCAGGAAGATGGAATCAGAAGGATCTCAAGTTTGAGCCAGCCTGGCAATTTAGCAACTTAAAAAGACTCTGTGTTTTAACAAAGGGGGAGGGAGGCCAGGGATGTAGCTCAGTGCAAAGGCCCTGGCTTCAATCCCCAGTACAGAGAAAAAGGAAGAAGGAAGGATGGCGGGGTGGGGATCTCCAGGTGGAGAGGGCATTAATCTGACAAGCTGCCTGCAAATCAGAATAGCTGTAGAAACACATTTTCAAGATGAAAGCAAAGAGCAGCCCCTTACTTCCCTTCGTGGTCCCCCATGCCAAGAAGAAGTCAAACTCAGCAGGAACCCGCCATGATCCCTATGGACAGACCGGGGGAGAAAACTGCAACACCCTTGTTTGTTTGTTTGTTTGTTTGTTTCCCATTTTGCCTTTCACCTTGTGGCCAACACATCTGTTCCTTATCTCTCCTTGTTCACAGTGATTTTGTTTACAGGGGCCCAGAAGAACAGGGACTGCAGAGTCTCCACACAGATGACAGAAGGCAAACCTTGCTGGATAGAGTCTCTGTGTCTGCAAAACAGGGTGCCAAAGGCCTGGTTCTCAGAGAGCCTACTGCTGCTCATCCAAGAGACTCAGGCTCCAGGGCTGGAAAGAGACCTGGGAAAGACACAGTCCTGACTGGGGGCTGTGTAGGACCACAGTGGAGTGCGAAGGCAGTGTTTGCCAACAGAACCCTTTCCAAGTGCCTGCCACTTCCCCCCTGGCCTGCAGCTTCATGCTTTGGGAGACCCTCTGTCTGCCTGGGATTCTGACCCTTTCATTCCCCTCATCTGCATTCTCCTTCCCTCCTTTCATCCTTACAATTCTAGCAGCCAGGTTCAGAGCAGCCTGCCAGGGACCCAAACACCATTATTTTGGCAAGATGTTTTGGCAGTCTACTGGATGCCTGCAGAAGGCAATCTGGAGGTAACACCTAGGCACCTACAAACTCAAGAGTGCAGTCATGACTTCTCAATATAAAAGTGGAGTTCTTGGGCTTTTATTTACTTATTTATTTTTAAAGGCACTAGGGATTGAACCCAACTCCTTGCTAGGCAAATACTCTACCACTAAGATACATTTCCAGCCGTTTTTATATTTTTATTTTAAGCAAAGATTTCCCAGGCTAGTCTTGAACTTATTTTTTTTTTTTTATGTCTTGAACTTTTGACCCTCATGTCACAGACTTTGAGTAGCTGGGATTACAGGTGAGCACCATTATTGTATGTGTATACATATATATATATAAAATCTATATATATACATATATATATAATCTAATTATATATATACATACATATATATATATATGTGTATATATATAGTCTAACTATATAGTCCTAGCCAGCCTTGAACTCTGTAGCCCAGGCTGGCTTTGAGCTTACCATCCTCCCACTTCAGCCTCACGAGTGCTAGGATTACAAGTATATGCCATTATCCTCAGCTAAATTTATGTATGTATGTATGTATTTATTTATTTATGGTGGTACTGGGGATTGAACCCAAGCCCTTGATACTAAGCTATATCATCAGCACTTTTTATTTCAAGACAGGGTTGAGCTAAATTGCACAGGTCAGACTTGGACTTGTAATCCTCCTGTGTTAGCCTCCCAGAGTGCTGGGACTATAGGCATGCACCACCATGCCCAGCTAAATCTAATATTTAGTTGTCATAAGCCAAGCATGAAAAGTCTGCTACTCAAACTGTGAGTCATGAACAGCTGCTGATCCTCACAGCTGTTATCACTGGCTAATAGTGAGATGAGTGTAGACATGGAGAGAATAGAGACAGACACTATCACAGCAATTTCACCCATTTGTGGGCCCATTATCAAGAGGTGAGCATAAGTGCTTGACTGCTTCCCAGTGTAAAGCCAACAGGAGCCTGATGAAGTGTCATTGTGTACAGGCAGGAAAAGAGTGAGATTCATCTGTTGCTGTAGCGCTTCAGACTCCAGCCAGTACTGGTGCCTTGACATGGATGGGAGGGGATGGCAAGAAGATGGAGACAAGAGAAAAGTAGAAAGCACAGAATCTGACACATATGTACTTAATAACTGTCTCAGTTATTACTTCCTGAATCTTTGCTGAAGCTGCATTTGGTCTTTAGAAAAATGATCCCATACTTGGAGAGTCTGTCTAGTTCATTTTCCCCAGGGAAGATCCCCGCTGGGTTCTTACTGTCAGATAGTATCTGCCTTCCACAATAGCCTACCTGGGACGTGGGTAGGCCTTATTTGAATCAGTAGAATCTCAATTACTTGAAACCAAGTATTAAGAAATCATATTGATATTACTGGCCACTGTCCAGACATGTAAAGAGTTTTCTCATTTTCTAGAAGAAAGGAAGGTTTTGTTGGTGGCTAAAACTCTATCTTTGGAAGGAAAAATATTTCCTCTGAGAAATTAGAAAAATTAAATATAGTATCAAATTAAGTTCTCATTATTATGAATTAGAAATTGGTATTGTTATTATTTCCACACTTTATTATGATAGAAACATTCAAATTCATAATCTTATGAATGATCATACATTATTGTGGATAAATCTACCAACTTGGAAGTCAGAAAGTCTGGCTTGTAATTCTATGTCTCCTTAGCTTTGTGATGGTAGGCAAGATGCCTCACCTCTCTGAGCCTCAATTACCTCCATTGTATAATAGGACTAGAGAATAACAGTTCCTCTGACATGGGGGCTTGAGAGGATAAAAGAAAACAGCATGTGTAGGACAACTAACAGTGCTATGAGCAGTATCAATTATTATCAAGAACACAAAATATCTGAATTATGGCCTTAAATGGAGTCATATGTGCTAATTTTTCAAAACCTAATTGTCTGTATTTGACACTATGCTTTTATGGTTTTAGATCTGGAATGTTCCCCAAAAGTATCAGGTGTTCAGAGGTGGGGCTTTTGGAGGGTGGTGCTCAATGGGGTCGCTGTTTATCAGTGGGGCCTGGTTGGAGGTGGTGCCTGACTTGAGAAGCCGTGCTCTTGTCCCTGGATGCTCCCTCTTCTCTCTTTCTCCCCACCCACCCCCACTCTCCTTCCTAGCTGACATGGATTAGGCAGTTTTTCTTCACCCAGGCCCTTTCACAGTGCTATGCACTGAATACCCCTAAACTGTAAGCCAAATTAAACTTTTTCTCCTTTAAGTTTCAACTTGAGGGTATTTTGTCCCAGGGATGGGAAGGTGACTCAGATATAGTCTAACTCTTGGATAACCAACATGGGGAATAACTATTTACAGAGTGTCTTAGTTACTTTTCTCATTGCTGAGACAAAATACCCAACACTCAAATTTAAAGGAGGAAATGTTTATTTACTTACAGTTCATAGAGGTTTCGATCCATAGCAGAGGGCCACCACAGAGGAGAAACAGTTCATTGTAGGCAGAAGACAGTAAAAGCAAGCAAAGAGGCAGGACAAGCCTCTTGCTGTCCCTTATGTTGTATCCAGGGTACTGGGATTAGGGTGGTGCCAAACCAATCAGTGGGCTGATTCAGTAATCACCCACCCTTAATCCTAGCACCCTTCATCCTAGCATTGCACCAAGAATCAATCACACACTCTAGATCTAGTTACCTCTGAAAACACCCCACCTATGATGGCATAGCCTTTAGGGGGACATCTAGACACAGGCTATAACATTCTTCCCCTGGCTTCCCCAAAGACTCATGTACATCTCTTTATGCAAAATGCATTTAGTCCATCTCCAAGAGTTGCCAAATCCTAACAGTTTTAGCATTGCTGAAAAGTTCAAGTTCAAAGTCTCTGAGATTTAAGGCAAACTATTAGCTGTGACTCCCTATTAGAGGGTAATCAATCCTCCAATCTGGCCGGAAAGAGGGAGGTGAGGTCTAAAGAAAGAAAGACAATAGAGACATTCATAATTTCATAATACATGGGGGGCTGGGAGGTCAGTGCCTCAGACTGGACAAAGGCACCCAATAATAGTGCCTATTTATTGGGTGCACACAATAATCAGAGGGAGCATCAGGTGACTCAGAGGGCATGGTGGTAATCTTATGTTGAGGATCTTAGGTCAATGGGGATCTTAGTTTGATGAGGTTCTTATGTTGATGAGGATGGTAAGATGAGCAAAAGATTCTTAGAATAGTAGGTGGGATGAAATAATAGACTAATAAGAAATCTGTTCTTCCCCAGTTGAAACCTTTTTCTCTTTTTTTTATTACTACTCAGTTCTCAAAGAACCAAGATGTCTTCAGCTGATGTACTCTTGCCCTTGAGTGTTTCAGTATCATGGGAGCATTGAGGCCTCAACTTTTGACTGGAGACAAAATGGAGTTATGTTACCATGGGCCATAGCTGGCTCGAGGGCAAGATGACTAGGCCTTAGATAGCCCTAATGATAATTTAATTATGAAATGAATTTTTTCCCAAAAAATCGTATGGAATGGCTCTTGACAACCCCTGTATAAATGAAAAGAAAGTTAAACACTTCCAACATTCAATGGCACAAGATAGACATTCTCATTCCAAAAAGTACAAAGAAGGGGATAGAAAAGAATGAGGACAAGGCCAGTACAAAATCCAGCAGGGCAAACACTAAGTCCTGTAGTTCATGTCCAGCATCCCCAGAAATATGTGGCAAATTGTGAACTCCAAAGGACTTGGGTAGCTCCACCCCATGGCACTTCCAGTGGTTGTAGTTCCCATGGCTTCTCCCTTGGGCCAGCTCTGCTCCCTCTTTGCAGTTTTCCTCAAACAATCCACATTCCTGGCTTCTCCAAACTTCTAGGGTCTCCACTACACCTTCAGCTTCACACTTACAGCTTCACACACTGCCCTCTCAGGGGCACACTTCATGACCTCCCAGGACTTCTTCTAAAATTTGAGTGGAAGCCTTCCTGACCCCACAACTCTTGCATTCTTCATGCACCTAAAACCAGCAATACATGGATGATGCCAGGGTCTGCTGCCAGCTGGAGCAGTAGTGAGACTTTCTCCTCTCTTGGCTGCAGAGGTTGAATACCTAAGAACCAAATCACAGGAACAATTTCCCTAGGCCACCACCATTCTGGAACATGCTGCCCTGGGGCTCTCTTCTCAAAGCAAAACCTTTCACTTTTGCAATTTTGAGGCCACAAGGGGTGGAGTCCTGTTTGTTCTTGTGATGTCCTCAGGCCATCTTTTCCATTGTCCTATTCCTTCTCAGCAATCAAGAGCTACTCTGCTCTATGTTTGCAGCCCACAGCTTTACTGGTGCTTTCTTTCTAGCTACTCAAAACATTTTAAATCATTCTTCTGGGCTCTCTGTTCTCAGTTCTCAACATAGATCTAAAAGCCTCCAACAGTAGCCATGCCACTGCCTCAACATTAGACTGTCTTGAAATTTCTTCTGCAAGATTAGTTCACCACCATTAATCTCAGTCTAAGGCAAAGTCTCTGGACATTAACAAAATGCAAAGAAATTTTCTGCCAAGCCATAACACACATTGTTTGGAGTCCAACAGCCAATGCAGTTCTTCAGTCCAGCAAAAATCTCCTGAGCCTGGTCTTTAATGGGACCATTTCTAACAACATTCTGGTTTTCTGAGCTCTGATCTGAACCTCCCATCAAATAGAATTTAAGGTGTTACAGCTCTACTTTCTTAAGTGGCATCTCTGAACTTTTCCAAACTCTTCCCACAAACCAGTTCCAAAGACTCCTAAACCACATAGTCAGGTATAGTCACAGCAATGACCCCACTTCTCTATACCAAATTCCATCTTAGTTACTTTTGTCATTGCTGAGACAAAATACCTGACACCCAAAATTAAAGGGGGAAAGGTTTACTGTTCTTTTTTTTTCCCCAGTACTGAGGATCGAACTCAGAACCTTGCACTTGCAAGGCAGGCACGACACCACTGAGTTAAATCCCCAGTCTGGGGAAAAGATTTATTTAGCTCACAATTTGTAGATGTTTCAGTCCATAATCGGCTGGCTCCAAGGCAGGGTGATATGGCAGACAGGCATTGCAGAGGAGAAACAGTTCATGGCAGGCAGAAGGTAGCAAAGCAAGCAAGAGACCTTAACAGCTTTTTTTTCTGCTCCTTTTATATCTTATCTAGGCTACTGGGATTTGGGTGGTGCCAAACTCATCAGTGGACTGATTTATTTAGTAATCACCCATTCTTAATCCTAGCACTGGACCATGAATCAGTCACACACTGTAGATCTAGCCACTTTTGAAAAAGCCGAACCTATGACTGCATGAGCCCTTAGGGTGACAGCTAGATACAAGCCATAACAAAGTAAATGCAAAAAAAAAAAATCAATTTGAGTTCTAGCCCTCCCAAATTTCTCTATTACAACAGCTCTTATTTATTTATTTATTATTTGTTTGTTTTTCAGACAGGGTCTCACTATGTAATTTAGTCTGGTCTTGAACTCACTATGTAGCCCAGGCTGGCCTCAAACTTGAGGAGATTATCCCAAGTGCTGGGATTACAGATATGTGCCACCAAGTCCAGCTAGCACAGTTTAAAACTGTTGTTTTGGGGGCTGGGGATTTAGCAAACACAAGGTCCTGAGTTCGATCCCTGATACCAAACAAACAAACAACTATTGTTTTTTAGACAATATTCTGCGGCTAAAAAGAGTTAATAAAGATTTCCAAGAATCTTCATTTACCACCTGAGTAAAGCTTAGTGCTAGAAGGTCCTGACTCATTTACCCTGACACAAAAGATGAACTAACAATCAGCCCACATTTTCTTTTGATAAATGGCATAAATTTTATTTTTGAGTGCATTAAACTAAAATTTAGACTACATTTAAAAGGATCTTATCAAAAGAAACCACATATAATGAAAATTAATTCAACATTTATAATTCGAATTTGAAATTTGTAACATTATAGTTAACAACTGCCTCTCTGTTTATATCACCTTCCTAACTCTTGTCTGCAATTCCCTCCTCTGTAACAAACAGGCACAAAAATAGAAGCATGTCTGGTAGGTTTCAGAGTTTTGACTTCTTTGCTTTCCCAAATCTACTGCCCTGTAAGAGACTTATTTAAATAATGGGTTTTAAATATTCTTTTCAAAAGGGAATCCATGTACACTTCTTTATTTTACAATCTAGGAATATATTTTAAGAAATTTATTTCATAGAAAACACCTTTTAAAATTTATTTCTAATTCTTCATCTTTATATAAACATACACTTTTAGAAAGAAAGGCTGGGGACACAGCTCGGTGAAAGAACACTTACCTAATGAGTGCTGAGGCCCTGAGTTCATTATCTAGCACCACACACACACACACACACGCACACACACATGCACACACAAATTGGAGCCAGGCATGCATGGTGGCACACGCCTGCAATCCCTGCACTTGGGAGGCTGAGGCAGGAAGGTGGAAAGTTCAAAGGCAGCCTAGGCTACATGGTGAGTCAAGACCAGACTGGATTATGTCATGAGAACTTGTCTCAAAAAAAAAGGAAAGGAAACCCAAAAAACATTATTTTTAAAGAGAAACTTAGGTTTATGTTTATTTTCAGTTACGTACTCCCAAAAAGAGGCCTTCTGGGCTTCATAATTTTTCTCCCTAGTATTTTTTAAAAGGGAAAGCAAAGTTTAGGTCAAAGTTACAACATCCTCACCCTCATGGAGCTGAAGGTCTAGCAGTGTAGACAGACACTGGACAAGTTATCATAGCAGTTCTGTAGTAAGCATTAGAAAGTTGCAGTGTGCTCAGCTGGGGGAGGTTTGCTGAAATCTGGGAATGTCTGGGAAGACAACTGGAGCCGGGGACCTCGGACCTGGGAAGCAGAAAAGGAATGAGAATATCTCTGGTACTGAAATAGCCTCAGAGCATCCCAAGAGCAAAGAAAGGCCCAATGTGGCAGGTAACAAAGTCCCCAAAGGAGGCTGGTGAAGTCAGCAGGGGCTGGCACAGCCAGGGCTCCAGGGCCATGGAAAGTTCTGGACCTGATTATAACAGAATCCAGATTTCACTGAGAATGCAGGATGCTGGAGATCAGTGTGGCCAGATTTTGTGGAGATGGTCCCCAGCCCAGCATCCCCAACCAGCACCCCCAATTTCAACATACAGTTTGCCTTTTCTTTGGTAGTACTGGGAATCAAAACCAGGGCCTCCACACTGACTGAGCTACAACCTCAGTCTTTTTAATTAACTGATTTTGTGACAAGGTCTCACTAAGTTGCCCAGGTGAGACTCAAACTTTTGATCTTTCTGCCTCCTTTGCTTGGTGCTAGGATTAAAGGTGCATATCATCATGCCCAAATTGACTAATGATTTTTTTACTTTACAGTGGTACAAAAGTGAAACACATTAAGTACAGAACATATTTCCCATTTTTTTAAAAAAAAATTTTATTTTAGAAGTTCTCATTATATAGCCCAGGCTGGGCTCCAACTCACAATCTTCCTGGCTCAGTCTCCTGAGTGCTGGAATTACAGGCATGGACACCACACTTGGCTACATATTTTGAATGTTTAACTTTTCCTGGGCTAGCGATATGCATAGGATTCTCTGTGGAGGTTGGGACAGTGAGCTGCAGCTCCAGTCAGCCACATGATAATGAAGAGAAGCAACAGCTACCTCTACAGTGTACAGTGCTGCTGAGCTATGGTGTTCAGTTTAGGTGTATTAAATGCATTGTTTTCATTGTAATTTTGAGACAGGGTCTCACTGCGTAGTTCAGGCTGGTCTTGAACTCACTATGTAATCCAGGTTGACCTTGAACTCAAGCACACTTCTGTCTCAGCCTCCAGAGAGCTTGGATTACAGTTGTGTGCCACCACTCTTGGTTTAAATGCATTTTTTTACTTACAATACCATATTTTCATCTGGCCATGGGTTTATCCTAGCAGCACTGTAGGTTGAAGAGCATCTCTACTTTTAAAAGATAATGCTCAGGTAGAGAGAGGAAAGAAAGAAGGCCAGAGTGGGAGCTAGAACATCAGTTAGGAGACTACTGACTAGTCCAGGAGTACATTATTTTATCTTATACTACAGGATAGAAGCAGTGAGGGAGCAGAGAAGCAACAAAGTCGAGAAATATTGAACAGATAGAAGTTGCAGGATTTGGTGTTTGATTAAACTTGAAGGACTAGGAAAGTGGATGAGCTGAGTAGAACAACCGAATTTCTGGCTTGAGCACCTGGGTAGGTGTTGAGAGTCATTCTACATAAATTTTTGGAAAATCATTTCTTAATTAAAGTGTGACCATAGCTATGTAAGGCCCAGTGTCACCTTACTCGTAAGCCAGATATGGCATGTAGAAACATAACTCCATTTTGCCTCCTGCCACAAGTTGAGACCTCAATGGTCTTGTGATATTGTGATGCTCAAGGGAAAGAATACATCAGCTGAAGACATCCTGGTTCTTCTAGAACCCAGTAGTAATAAAAAAAAAGAGAGAAAGTTTTCACCTGGGGGAAGGACAAATTCCTTATTAGCCTGCTATCTCATCCCACCTACTATTGTAAGAATGCTTTGTCTGTCTCACGGTCCTTATTAACATAAGATTACCACTGCCCTCTAAGTTACTCAATACTCCCTCCAATTATTGTGTGCACCCAATAAATAGTGACTAGCTTGAAGTGTCCTTGTTTTTGCCCATTCTCAGACACTGACCTCCCAGCCCCCCTTGTATTATGAAATTATGCAAGTCTCTATTGTCTTTCATTCTTTAGCCCTTGCCATCCCCCTTTCTAGGCAGATTGGAGGATTGATCACCCTCTGATAGATAGGTGCACCTCCTGCCTAGCATGTGCAAATCCCTGGGTTTGAACCCCAGTACTGGTGGAAAAGTCAGTGTCTGAAGCACCTGGATGGATGGTTCTACCTATGATGACATAGGGAACCATGGAGGAGGGGCCTACTCAAGGCTAAGTGTGAGGTGAAGACATCCAGCACATCAGCAGGGGCTCAGGCTGAAATCTGCAAGAGTCTTGGAAGCTGAGATTTAGGAGTCATTGGTATTTACAGGGAATATGTTAGTGTAGGGGCACCAAAGAAGAGAGCACCAAAGGAAATTTTAAATCATAGGAGTAGATGAGATTCCCAGCAGATGTGTGTGAACCCAGAAGAATAGCCCTAGATCACCAGCCTGAAATATTCCAACATTTAACACAAACTCGAGATATTCCAACTTTTAGTGGTTGGGTAGAAGAGAAGATGCAGTGTCCTATCATATATACCAGTGAAGAGGATCTCTTATGGGAGAGAAATCAACAATGTCAAATACTTCCAAGCTGTCAAATAGTGAATGGTGCATGCCTGTAATCCCAGCTACTCGGAACAATGAGGTACAAGGTGGCAAGTTCAAGCCCATCCTGGACAACTTGGCAAGACCCATTCTCAAAATAAAATAAAAAGTGATGGGGCAGTAGCTCAGTGTGAAGAAAAGAACTCAGTTTTACTTAATAACAGTGATTAGTACGGTATTGGGGCACCTGTCTGTAATTCTAGCACTTGGGAGGCCGAGGCAAGAGGATCACTGCTAGTTTGAGGCCAGCCTGGGCAACATAGTGAGTCCTTGTCTCAAAAAAGAAAACAAAAAACAGGAATTTGTTAATCACCTCAGTGAAAATTCCAAAGGCAATGTTAACTTTCAGCAAGGCTATATCCAGCAGCTCGGTGTTTCCAGTGATCTTTTCCTCCCCATCTGCTATAACTCTCTTTTCTGCTGCCTATGGTCTGGCTCTACTCTTAGGCTCTATTTTGGGGCCCTCTGGTAACTTCTGATATCCCCTTCTAGAAAAGTGATTCCCATAATTCCCGATTGTATAGCATGTAGGGAAATAGCCATGCTTCTCCATAACAGATGCCCCCTCCCAAAATCTGTATGTATTTTTTTGCTCTGACTGTGTTGTGTATCTCCCCAGCACCAACCCAAGGAGCCACAGTATGGAAGCCAAGCAGAGTCCACTCCTGTGGTCTGCAGGAAGCTTATTCCCACCAAAGTCACACGCCCAGGAGTAAAGAAAAACATTTTTGGAATAAGAATGAGGGAAAAGTGGAAGATAATGTCAAGGAAGTACTGTAACCCATAAACGATCACCACAAATATGAACATAAACCATCATGGCTTTACATTTTGAAATTCAGCTTCAGTAGCTATCTAACAGAGTTAATATAACCCAATTAATTCAGTTGCAGTAACACTAATTAGGACTAATTTTGGTAAAATAGATAAAACATCAATTTTACTATTTGAACTATTTTAAATGTATAGCTTAGGGCCAGGGATTTAGCTCAGTGGTTCTGGTCCCTGCCTGGCAAGCGCAAGGTCCCAAGTTCAATCCCCAGTACCAAAAAAACAAAAAACAAAAAACAACCAATTAAATGTATAGCTCAGTGATGTCAAGTACATTCACGTGGCTGTGAGGCTGTCACCAACATCCATCTTCAGAATGTTTTCATCACCCCAAGCAGCAGCTTGGTATCCATTAGATCATGCCTAACATCTCCCTCCTCCCAGGCCCCA
Source organism: Heterocephalus glaber (assembly GCF_053883595.1). NCBI lineage: Eukaryota > Metazoa > Chordata > Mammalia > Rodentia > Bathyergidae > Heterocephalus > Heterocephalus glaber. The sequence continues at coordinate 44,003,583 of NW_028258325.1, read as the reverse complement.
GCAACCACCAATCTACTTTCTACATACCTCTTTTTGTATGTTTGTTTGCTTCACATCTGTTTTTATTAGTATATATTGGTCTTAACTCAGTGTTTTTCTGATTTCATTTATTTGTACCCTCCAATTTGCATATGATGATCTACCTGTGAATCCCAGCCTCTTCCCTCTTGAACTCCATCTCTGCAACTATGTCTACCTTCCAAGAGTTCAAGAACAGCAGCCAGAGTCCCCCAAATCCTTTAGCAACATGCATCACCACCTGTCAGTCACAAGTCATGGAGAAACCAAAGACCTTCTGCCATAAGCAAAAGGCTAAGGACCTGCGATGCAAGCAGCTCTGCTCGTCTTGCCTGGCTTCCTCATAACTGGGGTGCTGGCTGCCTGTAGGCTGCTCTCAGATACCTTCCCAGGGCTAACAATACTCTTCTCCATGTGTCCTCTTATCCTCCAGCCAGCTGTCCCAGGCTTATTACACAGCAGTGGGAAGGATGCACACAAGACAATGGATGTGTGTAAAGTCTCTTTAAGATCTAAATTTGTGCACACCTGTAATCCCAGAACTCAGGAAGCCTGAGGCAGGAGAATCCCAAATTTGAGCCCAGCCCAAGCAACTTAGCAACTTGGTGAGACCCTATCTCTCAAAATAAAAAATAAAAAAGGATTTGGGAGTGTAGCTCATTGCAAAGGCCCTGGGTTCAACCCCCAGTACCATACACACACACACACACACACACACACACACACACACCTCTAGATTTAGAGCCAGGGGTGGTGGTGTACAACTGTAATCCCAGCATTCAGGAGGATCTTGAGTTCCAGGCCAGTCTGGACTACATAGTAAGACCTTATCTCAGAAAAAAAAGAGAGAAAGAGAGAGATAGAAAAAGAAAAAGAAGGTCTAGGTTTGAGCCCTGGGGGCTTGCTTAGCAGATGTGAATCCCTGGATTCAGTGAGCACTTCAGTCGGAGAGGAAGGGAGACACCTACATTTGGAACTAGCTCATTGCCTCTTCTTGAACTCAACAGTTCAGGCTATTCTCCCATCTTAGCTTCCTGAGTAGCTGGGACTATGGTCATGTGCCGCCATGCCCAGCCCTTCTGCATTCTATGGACCAAAACAAGTCACAAGTTCAGCCCAGACACAAACATCAGGGAAAATGACCCCAGCTCTTAATGTAAGGTGCTACTATGCCATCTTGCAAAGGACATGAACAGGTGGAGGTCATTAACTGGAATCACAAATTCAATTCATCTTCCAAGGATAGAAGAACTATAGCGATTCGTTTACTTTGTGGGTTATCTAAAGTGTGGCTGGATAACAGTGGCAGTGGCAGTGTCCATTCTGGTTTCATGCATGTTTTTAAAAATGTAGAACATACATCCACTTTGAAGAATTTTGTCTTTAAAAAATTATGAGAAAGGAAGAAAATCTGAAATCAGACTAAGCCTTTTAGAAACACTTTTCTAAACGATCTACATTCTTATCAATATTTTTCTAAACAGTTTGGCAAATTGAATATTACATTTTTATGAAAACTGCCATACTTGTTTATAATTTCGTACAAAGATTATGTCTTTTTAAAGAAAGGAACAGGTGCATGCTTACCTTCTTCTCATTGTAAATGGTTCCAGATGGTAACTATTCATTTCAGAAGCTTCTTAAGAAACATCTGTTCACAATATTTATATTTGACTTTATTATATTTTCCAAAAATTGCATTTTAAATACAGTTTCCTTTAAATTTAAAAAACATTCATTTTTCCTATTCATAAGCAAAGTCTTCCTGTTAGTTTTGTCCGTCTGTGCAAAGCTCTACATTATTATATTACAAACAAAGCTAGATTTAAATTGTAACTTTATGAAAGAAAAGGGGAGAAGAATAATACATCCAGTCTTTTTTATACACTACTCTAATATTGTCAATGCACTAATTAATTATTTCTTGTCTAAAAGAATCCAATTGGTTTTGGTTTTCTTTTTCAATTGCTATACATGTGAGTTTTGCAACTTATTTCAAATATTCTCAGGGAAGAAAAAAACCAGGTTGTGCTGGGATATTGATAGTGAAGCTGATCATTTCTCTACTTGTGTGAAGTGCTTTTATGACAAAATGCATTCTTCCAAAACAAAGTACATAATGATTATAAATACAGCAAAATTGCACACTATGAAAAGCCAAAATGTGATGAGAGATGAAAAAAGAAATTCTTTTCAACATTTAAACAATAATCTACTAAAATACTGTGTACACATTATAAGAAGAAGCTTTCCTAAGAATTTAGAAGAATTCCAACTTGTAATGTGAAGACTTCCAGAGAAGTGGACAGCAGACTTGGTGCTTGGTCCTGTTCACCCTTAGAATAAGACAGTCCTGAGTTTGTCCAGTATCAGTTTAATCCTGGCTGATCTCATGCTTCCCTCTTTCTGCCTAGTCACCCTTACTGCTCTGAATGAAGTGATTCATGTTGCAGAATAATGGAAATATTGGTTACTGTAGCCTGGCCAGCATCCATGCCCTCTTCTTAGGGTAATAGTGTCCCTTCTCTCTCTTGGGACACACTACCACCTCCACCTCTCAGTTCTTGCACCTAAGGTGAGTGAGTTCACCGCATCTCAGTCTTTGTGTGACCTTTCACAAGACCTGGTCAATCAGAGTGTTCCTTCCTCCACTGAGGGACTGGACCCACCAACCACACCCACCAAACCAATCCTACAGCTTTTGCTGAAGCAACCAAAAGATGAGTACTCTCTGCTGCAGGCTGCAAGCTGTGAAGGGAAAGCTGGTTGTTTTACTGACCTTCGTCTTTCCAACAAGGCTAGCCAGAGAGCAGCATCACACTGGGGAACAGCTAGTCAAGGGGTGGGCCTAGCTCGCTCAGTGATATTCCGAGTCCTACAATCCACTCATGTCTCAACTGCTCAGTGTTAACAGCCAAGGAATTTCCCATTTTGCCAGGATTTTTCTGGCCTTTACAACTAAAGGCTCCAAATGAAGGGAAGGAAAGGAGAGGATAAGCTGTCTACCCCAAAGAGAAAGAACATATTTCTCTATGCCCATCCAAATCTCACTAGGTTGGGAATAGTGCCTTGAACCTCACTATATCCCCCAGACAGTGCACACATTTTCCCCCCAGAAATTGGATACACATATATTGATATAATTTAACAGCAACACAAGCAAAAGGCAGCCAGCCACAATCAGCGAGGTACAGAGTAACAGCACAGATACTTTGTTAATGCGGGCAAAGCACAAGGGGGGGGAAGAGCAGGACATGGGGTCTCCTGAAGTTCCTGGCCCCTCTCAAGGAAAAGGCTTCCTTCATTGAGCAGGAAGGGCACTATCTTATGACCAGGCTGGGTAACTGCTTCTTTCTTGTGAGGAAACATAAGAAACTTCTAGAACAAAGGGATGATTGGATAGCCTACCACAATCACAAAGGGGAAAGCCATGTGTATGAAATGTGGCTTCGTATTTCCTCTTGTCAGATGGCTTTTGTGAACCTGTTGTAAAGAAAAAAAATAAAAAGGAAATAAAAAGAACCATGGTTTTAAATATTACAACTGAAATAAAGCCTTATGATTATTTTGCTTATCTCTCTCTTCCCTGCCCTTCCTCCTTTCCTTCCTTCTTCCTTCCTTCTTTCCTGAGAAGTGGAGCTCTCTGTATTGCAGACCCCCAGTCTATCTTACCTGGAATGACTAGACTATCACAACTGTGGAGAGACTGTAGAATGAGAGCCAATGTTATCTAGGGCTATCAAGATAGCCCTTTTAATAGACATTTACTATCAACCTCTGCATCTGAACTACTATTCTCATGACTTCAAGATAAAACTCTTGGTTGGGCATGGTGCTGTGTGCCTGTAATTCCAGCACTTGGGAGGCTGAGGCTGGAAGATCACCATAGGCAAGCCTGAGCTATATAGTGAGTTCAAGGCCAGCCTAGAACATAGTGAGACTCTGCCTCAAAAAAAACCCCCAAAAAACTGTATTATTATTGGAGGGCATTACTAAACTTGATACACCTTAGGGCAGGTATGGTGGTACACATCTGTGATGCCAGTGAATTTGGGAGATTGAGACAGGAAGATCACAAGTTAGAGCCCAACCTGGGCAACTTACTGTGAACTTGTCTCAAAATAAAATAAAACAATAAGGACTGGGATGCAGTTCAGTTGTAAAGCATCCCTGGGTTCAATTTCCAGTACACCACCACCAACACCAACAAAAACCTAACATCTGTGAACCACATAGAGACTTTCCCTGCTTTGCTATAGCCCACTTCTCCAATACCTCCAGCAATACATTTGATAAACATAGTGACTCATGACTTCCTTTTTCCTGTGACTATAAAAACTCATTAACGACGCCCTACTGAGGCCCTGAGTCTCACAGAACACGCCCAATCAGCCTGCTGCAGACAGTCAGGTCTGTGCACGCCCTACCGAGGTCCTGAGTCCCGAGGAAGACTCCAAATCAACCCGCTGCAGACAAGCAGGTCTGCCCACGCCCTACTGAGGTCCTGAGTCCCACAGAACACGCTGAATTAGCCCGTTGCAGACAGGCAGGTCTATGCACGCGCTACCAAGGTCCTGAGTCCTGCGGAAGACACTGAATCACCCCGCTGCAGACAGGCAGCCACCTGGTTCCACACTACAAAGACACAGAGGACATCGGACCACCAGACCAAGGCACTGAGTCCCGCTGCTCCCGGCCCAGAGGTAGGGGCTTCTGAGCCATCGTCCCACTGCTCCTGGTCCAGAGGAGGGGGCTTCCCAGTCACCATCCCTCCCACTGCTTCTAGCCCAGAGGAAAGGGCTTTTGGGCCACCTTCTGTCCCGCCCCTCCTGGCCCAGAGGAAGGGGCTTCCAGGCCACCATCCATCCCACCACTCCTGGCCCAGAGGAAGGGGCTTCTGAGCCACCATCCCACTGCTCCTGGTCCAGAGGAAGGGGCTTCCTGGCCACCATCCCTCCCACTGCTCCCAGCCCAGAGGAAAGGGCTTTTGGGTCACCATCCCTACTGCTGCTCCCGGGCCCTGTCCCACCTCTCCCAGCTCAGAAGAGGTAATCCGTGCAGGTGCTAACAGCCCCCCACCCCAGTCAAAATGAAAAAACACATAAATAAGCCTCAAAACCAGACTTCCAGATCACCTACAGCAACCCCAAAGGGAAATGAGATGGAACACTCTGATACTCAACCACCTGGACCCACTGAACTGGCAACAAAAGGGGATCTGGAAAAAAGGAAATCAGAAATCATTTCTCAGATAACAGGAGAAATTGTGCCCCTAGTGCAAGACATGATTAATAAATCTAGAGAGGAGCTGAGGAACATGATGGAATCCCAACATAAGAAACAAATGAAATCCATAAAACAGATGCAAATAGATTTCCAGGAGATGAAAAACTCCATTGAAAGTCTACCCAGCAGAATGAGCCAATGTGAGGATAGAATTTCAGATATAGAAGATAAGATTGCAATTAGTGACCAGGAAAAGAAAAATTGCTTCAAAATTATGAGGGAACATGAGAAATCAATCCAGCAGCTGCTAGATGATCCAAAGAAGAATAACATAAGACTGATTGGGCTCAATGAAGAAACAGGAGAGAGTACAGATGACATAAAAAAATCTCTTCACAGAAATAATGGCAGAAAACTTCCCAAGCAGGGGAAAAGAGCTTGACATACAGATAAGTGAGGCATATAGGACTCCAAATAGCCTTGATCAAAAAAATCTACACATAGGCATATAATTGTTAAGATTCCAGAAACACAACAGAAGAACAAAGTTCTCCAAGCAGTCAGAGAAAAGAAACAAATCACATACAAAGGAAAGCCCATCAGAATCACAGCAGACTTCTCAACACAAACCATCAAAGCAAGAAGAGCTTGGAGTGATATATTCCAAGCCCTAAAAGGAAACAGCCTCCAACCCAGATTGATGTACCCTGCAAAACTATCTTTCAAAATGGATGGAGAAATAAGATACTTTCATGACAAAGAGCACCTTAGGAACTTCGTGAATACCAAACCAGCACTCCAAAGAATTTTACCCAATAGCCTAGGAACAGACATTGAGGATCACAACCCCAGGAAGCAAAGCAGAATGAACCCATCTGGCATGACAAGAAATTAAATGTAAAGGGGGAGATCCCAACAAAAAGAAAAAGTCATGGCAATGACAAGTCAATATGTTTCAGTTATAACCATCAATGTTAATGGTCTCAATTCACCAATCAAAAGAAATAGACTGACAGAATGGGTCAAGAAGCAAAATCCACCAATATGCTGCATACAAGAAACACAGTTAATTCAAAAGGAAGCTCATAGACTGAAAGTTAAAGGGTGGAAAACAATACTCCATGTGACAGGAACCCAAAAAAAAGCAGGAGTAGCTATCCTCTTGGCAGATCAAGTAGATTTCAAACCAACACTGATTAAGAGAGACAAAGAAGGACACTACATCCTTGTAGAGGGAAGAATCCAAGAGGAAGAGATGACAATGATAAATACCTATGCACCAAACACTAGTGCAACCAACTATATAAAACAAATACTGACGGACATGAAAAGTCACATATGCACTAATACAATTGTAGTGGGGGACCTCAACACCCCACTGTCACAAATAGATAGATGAATTAGACTAAAAATAAGTAATGAAATACAAGAACTCAATTGAACTCTTGAACAAATGAACTTAACAGATGTTTACAGACTCTTCCACCCCACAAAATCAGAATACACATTCTTCTCAGCTGCACATGGGTCATTCTCAAAAATAGATCACATACTCACACATAGAACATGTTGAAGTAAGTGCAAAGGAACTGAAGTTATCCCCTGTATATTATCAGACCATAGTATGATGAAATTGGAGATCCATAGCAAAAGAAATCCAAAGAATTTCATAAACACATGGAAATTGAACAACACACTTCTGAATAACCAATGGGTCACAGAGGAAATTAAAGAAGAAATCAGACAGTTCCTTCAATTCAATGACAATGACAATACAACATATCAGAATCTATGGGACACAATGAAAGCAGTCTTATGAGGCAAATTCATAGCAGTGAATACGCATATTAGGAAAACAGAATGAGCCCAATTAAACAACCTGATGCTGAACCTCAAGCTTCTAGAAAAAGTAGAGCAGGACAACCCCAAAGCTCATACAAGGGAGGAAATTATAAAGATCAGAGGAGAAATCAATGCAATGGAGACTAAGAGAACAATACAAAAAATCAACGAAGCCAAGAGTTGGTTCTTCGAAAGAATCAACAAAATTGACAAACCTTTAGCCAACCTTGTCAGAAAAAGGAAAGAAAAGGCCCAAATCCATGCAATTAGGAATGAAAAGGGTGGAAATGACAACAGACCCAGCAGAAATCCAGAGGCTCATCAATACCTACTTCCAGAACCTATACGCCAATAAGATGGACAACACAGAAGAAATGGACAGATTCCCAGATACATATGAATTACCAAAGTTGAATGAAGAAGACCTAAAAATTCTGAACAACCCAATATCAACCAATGAAATGGAAAATGTAATTAAAAACTTATCAACTAATAAAAGCCCGGGCCCTGATGGCTTCACTGCTGAATTCAACAAGACATTTAGAGAGGAACTGCTGCCATTACTGTTTAAACTCTTCAATGAAATTGAAAGGGAAGCAATACTCCCAAATTCATTCCTGGAAGCAAGCATCACCTTGATCCCCAAAGCATAGAAAGACCCAACTGAAAAAGAGAACTATAGGCCAATCTCACTAATGAACATAGATGCAAAAATCCTTAATAAGATACTGGCAAACAGAATGCAGAAGATCATCAAGAAGATCATACACCCTGATCAAGTGGGATTCATCCCAGGGATGCAGGGATGGTTCAATATATGAAAATCAATCAATGTAATACACTATATCAATAGAGCCAAGGACAAAAACCATATGATTATCTCCATAGACACAGAAAAAGCATTGGACAAAATCCAACATGCATTTATGAGAAAAACCCTCCAAAAAGTTGGAATAGATGGTCTCTACTTCAAACTGATAGAAACCATCTATGAAAAACCAACAGCCAATATCATACTAAATGGTCAAAAACTGAAATCCTTCACACTTAAATCAGGAACAAGACAAGGATGTCCACTATCACCACTCTTGTTCAATATAGTTCTGGAAACATTACCCATGGCAATTAGACAAGAGAAAGAAATAAAAGGAATAAAGATAGGTAATGAAGAAGTCAAATTGTCATTATTTGCAGATGACATGATACTCTATATAGAAGACCCCAAGAACTCCACCAAAAGTCTTCTAGACTTAATAACCAAATTCAGTCAAGTAGCTGGTTACAAGGTTAACATACAAAAATCAATAGCTTTCCTGTACACGAATGACAGACTCACTGAGAGAGAAATAGGGCAAATAATTCCTTTCACAATAGCATCCAAAAAACTGAAATACCTAGGAATCATCCTAACAAAAGAAATCAAAGACCTCTTCTCTGAAAACTATGGCACTCTGAAAAGAGAGATTGAAGGTGGTATCAGAAAATGGACAGACATCCCCTGCTCCTGGGTAGGAAGGATTAATACAGTGAAAATGGCCATACTTCCAAAACTGCTATATAGATTCAGTGGAATCCCAATTGAAATCCCAGCAGCATACTTCATAGACCTCGAGAAAACAATCCAAAAATTCATTTGGAACAAGAAGAGACCCAGAATAGCAAAAGCAATTCTAAGTAACAGAGACATGGCAGGGGTATCACAATCCCCAACCTGCAACTATACTACTAAGCTACTGTGATAAAAACAGCATGGTACTGGCAAAGAAACAGACTTGAGGACCAGTGGAACAGATTAGAAGATGCAGAAACAACGCCAGACACACTCAGTCATCTCATCTTCGATAAAGGAGCCAAACACCCTCACTGGAGGAAAGATAGCCTCTTTAATAAATGGTGCTGGAAAAATTGGGCTTCAACTTGCCAAAGATTAAAACTAGATCTATATCTCTCACCATGCACTAAACTAAAATCAAAATGGATTAAAGATCTAAATATTAAAATAGAAACTCTGAACCAGTTGGAACAGAGGTTAGGTAGAACCCTTGAAGACATTGGTGTAGGAAAAGATTTTATGAACAAAACCTCAGTTGCTCGTGAACTAGCACAAATAATCAATAAATGGGATCTCTTCTTATTAAAAGGCTTCTGCACAGCAAGAGAAACCACCAGCAGTGTGAACAGACACCCCACAATGTGGGAAAATATCTTCACCTGCTCTTCCTCAGACAAAGGTCTACTATCTCAAATCTATAAAGAACTTCAAAAGATCAGACCTCCCAAATTTAAAGACCCAATCCAAAAATGAGCATCTGAAATGAACAGACATTTCACAGACAAAGAAGTAGAAATAGCAAATAAATACATGAAAAAATGTTCAACATCACTGGTCATTTGAGAGATGCAAATGAAAACAAGGCTGAGATTCCACTTCACTCCAGAAAGAATGGCTGCTATCATGAAATCAACCAATAACAAATGCTGGTGGGGCTGTGGGGAAAGAGGAACCCTGCTCCACTGCTGGTGAGAGTGTAGACTGGTGCAAGCACTGTGGAAATCAGTATGGAGATACCTCAAAAAACTAGGACTGGAAGTCCCATTTGACCCCGCTATTCCACTGCTGGGGATCTTCCCCAAAGAATTAAAAGAATCCTACCACAGTGATATATGTGTGCCCATGTTCATAGCAGCATAGTTTGTAATAGCTAAAACTTAGAAACTGCCCAAATGCCCATCAACTGGAGACTGGATCAAGAAAATGTGGTTTTTTAATAAAATGGAGTACTACTCAGCCATAAACAATGAGAAATTAGAGACATTTATAGTTAAGTGGATGCACATTGAGGCAATACTCTTAAGTGAAATAAATAGGATACACATGAATAAATTCTGAATAGTTTCTCTGGTGTGAGAAACTGAAAGTGTAAATAAGGACTAAATGTATAATAGGTAATGTGAAATAGGAAGAAAAGGGGCAAAGGGAAAGGAAGTGGGAGGGCTAGGGGAAAGGATAGAAGGGAATGGGATTAATATGAGAAAATGGAAAAATAGGAACAAAATCTTTGTAAATAGGGAGGACTGGAGGGGTTGAAGGGAGGGCTGGGCAAGGGTGAAAAATAAGAACCAAAAGAGACTATGTAAATGTGCAAATTTCCAATGATGAATGTCATTATATTGTATACCTAAAATGTCCCAATGATTAGAATGAATAATCGAAAATGTAAAATAGGAAGAAAAGGTCCAGAGGGGTAGGTGTAGTGGGAGGGGCAGGGGAAAGGAAAGAAGGGAAAGGAAAAATGCTGAGAAATGGAAAAAATGGAAATAAAGTCTTTGTAAATAGGGAAGGGTGGAGGGGGTGAAGGGAGCTCTAGGAATGGGGAAAAAATAAGAACCAAGATGCATTATGTAAAGGTCCAATTCCCAATGAGAAATGTACTTATGTTGTATACCTACAATGTACCAATAAAAGAATTTAATTAAAAAAAAAAAACCCTTATTAACCTCTTTTACAGTGGGGCACTCAGGATAATTTAAATCCATGTTCCCAGGCTACCCATGCTCAGAATAAACATTTTCTTATTTCCTTTAGGGGAGAGTTCTTCATTCACATCAATTTATGACATTTTCTTCCTTCTTTCCTTCCTCTCTACCTCATTTCTTCTTTCTTGGTTGTTGAGAAGCTAAGGCTAGAGGAGAGATAGGGTCCCAAAAGACAGGCTGCCAAGTAGCTGGTAGGGCCAGCCAGCCTGGTTACATGGCTGGTATGTGACTTTCTCCATGATACCAGAAAAGCTGCTAAATGTGTGAACCACTCTGTTGGTTTATATTGTTACCAAATTTTGGGATGCTGGAGTCTCCTCCTAGGAGTGGTTTTGAGGATCATTCTGTCCTGAACAAAGAACTGGTCAAAGGAAGCACAAATGGTAGCAAGGTTTTACATTTATTAAAGGTAGGAAGAGAACATGCTCTGCAGAGCATGTTTGGGTGAAGAAGTAGGAAAAAAGCTACACTCTCCAGCATGAGCATGGGCTACTGTGAGAGCACACAGTAACCAGAAGCTCCATGGGGACTTGTTTTTACTTTTGTTTTTTGTATCACCTCTCCCCAGGCTGACATCAGGTCTTGGATGTCCTGTGAAAATCTGCTCAAGTTCTGGTGAGAAGCCATCATGCAGGGCTTTGGGAATGTTCTACACGTGTGTCCTGGGATTTTGTAATTAACAAGTCATGCCTACTTCCCAAGCTAACTCTGTTGCATCCTAGTCTCCTGCCTAATTTCACTCTGAGAGACATATATCCCCATAATTCTTTACGGGGTGCTGAGGGAGGGGAGGTCCCTGTGTTTGTATAGTTACTTCCTGGTGGGGGCTGTAGGTCCTACCTTCTGGGGATTATGTGCTCTCCAAATACCTTGGGATGTTGTGGCTCACTAGCTGAGTTGAAGAAAACCTGTCAGAAGACAATGAAGAGAGTGTTAGTGTTTATAAAAGCTGCCTGTTCCATGTGAGAAAGCTTGGTGATTTTGTCAGGAGAGTAACTTTACTATTAGGTTGGGGATCTACAGCCTAAATATGAGAAGGAGAAGGCCAGATTTCCACACTTCCTGTGAAGGAGAAAATATGGTAAAGGGGAATGTTAAATAAACTATTGCGACCCTGAAAGCCATAGCCTTAGCAAGATTACCCACATTATTGATCTAATTAAAAACAGGAGCCTCACTACAGGATGCCCGTTTAAACTGTGGTGAATTAGGGTCATTAGTGAACCTACTTATCTGCACCTGGAGCAGAACTGAAGTCTTGCTTTTGAAAAGAAACCTCAGGTCTTCCAGAGGTTCACAGGAGTAGCTTTCTTCCTAGTCCTGTGAAAATTCAAGTGACTATTTCCCATGTAGGATTTGTATAGGTTTCTACTGCATTCCTTGAGGAAGGACCAGAATGGTTCCTCTGGAAATGGGAATAAGGCTAGAATCTTGAAGGGCTGTAAGGCTGCCTTTCTTGCCTCTCTATCAGCATTTTGATTTCCCAAAGAGATTTTAGACATGTCTCTTTAGACAAATCTCCCAAAGAGATTTTAGAATGTTGTTCATGTAATGAACAACAGTGACCTCCTTGGGAAGATAGACCACTTGCAAGAGTTGTAGAATTTCCTGCTTGTGTTTTAGAGATGTTTGTTCATTAGTCAGCAAGCTCCTTTCTTTCCAGACTGCTGCATGGGCATGTAGCACCAGAAAGGAATATTTTGAGTCTGTATATCTCAGAGGCTGATCAATCCTCTGATCTGCCTATAAAGGCAGGCAGAGAGGACTAAATGAACAAAGACAATAGAGACATAATTTCAAAGTACATGGAGGGGTCTGGGAGGTCTGTGCCTCAGAGTGGGAAAAGACAAAAGACACTCTGAGCTAGCCATTATTTACTGGGTACACACAATAATTGGAAGGAGTATTGGGTGACTCATAGGGTGGTGGTAATCTTATGTTGATGAGTATCTTAGGCTGATGAGGATCTTAAGCTGATGAAGATCTTATTTTGATGAGGGTCTTAGGTTGATGAGGTCAGTGAGAAGGGCAAAGCATTCTTACAACAGCAGGTGGGACAAGATAGCTGGCTAATAAGGAATTTGTCCTTCCCCCAGGTGAAATCTTTCTCCTTTTATTTTTTTATTACTACTCAGTTCTTAAAGAATCAGGATGTCTTCAGCTGATGTAATCTTGTCCTTGAGTGTCACAGCATCATGGGACCAGTGAAACCTCAGCTTGTGACCAGCGGTACACAAAATTATGTTTCTGCACACCATAGCCACCTCAAGGGCAAGGTAACATTGGGCCTTAGACAGTTCTAATCATAATTTAATTATGAAATGATTTTCCTCAAAATTATGTAGAATGGCTCTCAACATGGATAGATATTTAGCTTTTTGCCTTTTCCCAATTCAGTGCTGAAGTAAGAGCTATGAGCTCTGCTCTTTGAGCAGAGGTCCTTGGGAGAAGGGGTTTTGGCCTCAATGACCTGTTGTGAACTTACAACTGCATAACCTGATTTTCAGTACCCTTCTTGGACAAAGCCACTTCCATCAGTGAACCACATGTCCTCAGTATATTGGAAGGGTAAATCAGTGATGTTCCGCCTGCTTGCATAAGTCTGGAAAATCATCTATTCATAAGAGTGGAATGCAAGTCTTTATGGTATTCTCTGGGGTGTCTAGAAGAATGGCATGGATAGTCTCAAGTAAACTCTGCTTTGGCCTTTGCTAGAATTGGACGATTGTCTCCAATTTTGCTAGTAAATCTCTTCCTAGCAAGGAAGTAGGGCACTGTGGGACAATTAAAAACTCATGGTTGAATGTTTGACCTTCAAATTGACATGTCAAGGCAGGAGTAAAGAAGCTCTGACTAGGTCTCTCCTTGACCCCAATTATGGCTATAGATCTAGAGGAGGGTTTTCCTGAAAGAGAAGCTAAAACAGAAGCCAAAAGATTTGAAATTGCTTACCCATGAATCCAAGATCATCCAGGGTTTCTCTCAGGAGACAAAGATGTCCATAAACAGGGCCATTGCAAGTTGACCTGGGCCTCTTCAATCCTCTTTATTAGAGATACTTATCCCCATAGAGATAAATGTTGCCAGAATTTTGGCCTAGACCCTCTCTGGGGGTCAACCCAGTCAACCCTCCAGTGCCACAAGTCAGGCACATCAGCCTCCTGACACATGTAGCAGAGCCCAGGCAGTGGCTTGGTATAGTTGTGCCCAGTATCATTTTTTGGTAGTCCTTGATTGATCCTGGGTTTTCTCTTGGATGAGTTGGGTGTGCTTGAAAAATTGCCAATTGCAGCAGCCATAATTTTGGCCTGTCTTTTTTCTCAGCCCTTCTCCTTTTATCCTCATCTAGATCCTGCTTTCTGAACACAGGAAAGGATGTGTTTAGCAATTGGGTCATAGGGTCCTGAAGGCCCATCTGCAAACCTGCCTGGGTCTTTTATAAATAATCAGTCTCTCTGGAGCACTAACCTCTGGTTGAAACAGGTGGGAGAGACCTAAATCCCCCTCCGAGACATGTAGGTGTCTGAGAATGGTATCAAAAATACCACTTTTTCCCTTTGATGCTCTCTTTAAGTACTGTGGTTCTTTGGCCTTTACAGAGATAAAGAGCCATGGAAGCCTAAACACAAGGGATTTCATACCACTTTCCTTGCCCTTTGCAAAAAGATCTAACTGAAGAATTTAGGCTGCCATTCTGTACTCATCTCTTGCCATTCCCTAGTTACTGGACCCAAATAGTATTGCAATAGTAAAGACTATGGTGGAGCCATAAAGACTATGGTGGAGCCCCCAGGGCACCAACTAGCTACCAGCATGGGGTTTATGGAGAGAGAATATTGGAGTCCTTCAGAAGGCATCCTACACAGAAGGATGCAAACCTGTTGAGTCCCCAGAGCATCCTCCATGAGACTTGATTGAACTACCAGATGTCTTTGGTGAAGCAAGTGGCATCAGTGCCTTCTCATTTGTTTATTTACTTTTTTCCCCCTTGGAACTCTCCATACCTTGTGGCCCACTATGGCTCCTTCAGGGTCAAATTGTTATACAGCCTAGTGGCGAGGTCACTGGGATCTGCAGTGTTGGCCCACAAATTTCTTAGAGGGAAGGGTGGTGCCTATCCACCACCCTAGGCTCCTTTAAAAATTCCAGTAAAATCAGGTTGGAGCTCCCCACCAGGGACCCCCTTAGTCACTTGAGAAACAATACACTCTTAAGAGACCAGGGTGGAGCCACATGAGAAACAGTGACTATTTTTTTTTTTTTGGTCCTGGGGATCAAACTCGAACTCAGGACCTTGTGCTTGTGAGGCAGGTGGGGGAACCACTGAGCTAAATTCCCTGCCTGAGAAACAGTAACTCTTACACTTACCTTGATATTAGAAACCTTGGTAGGTTAGTGGAATCTAAACAAGGATGGCTCTACTTTTGCATACTCACAGCCACTTGAGTTGAGGTTTTACTGGCTGTTCTTTTGTTCTGCTCAGGCCTTTGGGCATGTCTCTAAATTGCCTAAATTTCTGCTAGAAGAAACAACCAAGGACTCTAACCCAATTTAAAAGAGAAAAAGGGAGGAGGCCCATATATTCCCTAAAACTAGAGACTTAGCTCCTGTCTACAAGGGTAAGATTTCTTGGTGACTATTAGGCCAATTTTAAAAAGAAAATGGCAAGCAAACATGGCGGAACCACAAGACTAACTCATGTGACCAACTGAAATGCCCAATAAACATGGCCAAATCTATGTGGCCAACCCACAGGATGAACCAAAAGGGCTGCCAGTCATGCTACAAAGCTGGACTGAGATAAAACAAGGCCTTGAGAAAGCAACTCACTGATGAGTTGCTTTCTCAGAGATAAAAGACCAGATAAGACTTGCAAAACGGGTAAACTGGGGTTGGTGGCTATTCAAGCAGGAGACAGAGTCACCAATAGCTATTTTTCCCAAAAGAGTAAAATCACACACATGGATCTGTTCTGTGCCTGGGTTAATAACAGGTTCTCTGCCTACTTTTTATGGTAATAAGTGACCAATAATGGGAAAGAGAAGAAAGAAAAGGGGAGATGAATTCGAGGCAGACCTATAGGCCTCTTACCAGCTGGGAAAAACACAGAGGCCATGTGCTCCCCTCCCCATCTCACATGGTGGGGCACACTAGGAAGCTTTTTCCAGCACCTTAATAAAGCTTCCTGAGTTCTCCAGTTTCCATTAGTTTTTAGCACCTTCTAGCTTCTTTCCTTTCCTGATAAGCAAAAAGGATTTGGACCCTTCAAAAGATGTAGGCCTGTCCTGTCAGAGAAGGGATGAGAAGGGGACTGGAGCTTTCCTAGGAAAGGGAAAGAGAAAGAAAAATGTCTTCTTGGTCATAGATTTTAGAGAGAAACAAAAAAATGTGCCCAAAAGAGCTTACCTGCTTCTGGCTGGCTATGCCAAATATGTTACTAGGTTTGGGGGCACTGGAGTCTCCTCCTAGGGGTGGTTTCTAGGATCTTTCTGTCCTGAACAAAGAACTGGACAAGGCATGCACAAACAGTAGCGAGGTGTTATGTTCATTAAGGGTAGGAAAGGAAACATCCTCTACAGAGCATGTTTTGGTCAAGAAAAAGTAGGAAAAAAGGCACACTCTCCAGCATGAGCATGGGCTACTGTGAGAACACACAGTAACCGAGAGCTCAGTGGAGACTGTCCTTTTTATATCACCTGCTCTTCAGGCTGGCAGCAGGTCTAGGCTGTCCTATCAAAAACACATTTGAGTTTTCATGAGAAATCCAAATGCAGGGCTTTGAGAACTGGGATGTGTCCTGGGATTTTGTAATTAATAGGTCATGCCTACTTCCCCAGCCAGCTTTGCCTGCTTTAGTCTCCTGCCTCAATACCCTAGGGCTATAAGAGAGCAGGAAATAAATTGGGCGTGGTGTGTACACTCATAATTCCAACATTCAAGGAGGCTGAGGCAGAAGAAACACAACTTGGGCCAAACCTAGGCATTTTAGCAATTTAGTGAAAGCTTGTCTCAAAAAATTTTTAAAAAGGAGTGAAGGCCTAGGTTTTAATCCCCAATACCACAAAAGGGAGAGGAGGAGGAGAAAGAGAAAAGGGAAAGAAAGAAGTAAAGAATAGTCCATCATTATATGAGTGTTAAAAGATTAACACATTTTCAACATATGACCTTTCCTTTTATACCTCAGGGCTGGTGATTCCCAGAGGGAAACCTGGGCTTCCTTGGAGTTCTCCATAGACTGTTGGCACATTTGGCGTCTTAGCATTCATCCCTTTTCTTTTGAAATGGAAAGTCTCTTAGCTGAGGCCTGTGCTTCCCTCCCTGCCTAGGAGGCCTGGGATGAGCTGGGCTCAAGGGCCCAGAAGAACCACTGTCCACAGCACTAAATGTGACAGACTGCATGTGTCTGTGGGAACACAGGGCTGCCTGTATGAGCTGGTAATGGAAGGCTCAGAGGATAAGCATGTCAGGAATTGAGAATATTTATTATGAGAAAGAGTCTTACTTTAAAGAGGTCTATGCTAATGAGTTATTACCATGTCCATCTCATGATAAGCTTAATCATCATCAGAAGCTTAGCCAAATTCAAAGGGAAAAATATTTCACAGGCATTTCCAAAGGGAAGTGTATTTATCAACTCTTAAGAGATTTGGACATTTGAAAAATATTATCCACTGTCTTTTCTTCAGGTCAAAGTTTACTTCTCTTCCTCTTCTGATTATGCTTTTTACTGTTATTGTGTTTGAAAGTACTATACCTACATTCACCTCATGACTCCATCTGCTTAAGCATATATATATCAGAGTTTGCCAAAAAAATGTATACACACTTCAGGAAAAGAAAAACTTGTATAAATATTTTAATACATGCCAGACATTGACTCCTGGTAAATTGACTGCTTTGTCCACATGCACATTAGGATTTTCATGATGTCTCCAGGACCAAACAGACACACAAATACTACATTAATTAAGAAAGGAGAAATACCTTTTATCAGATAAATAAATTCGAGGAGATAAGAAAGAAGAGGGCTCATGTGGTGGTTCACACCTGCAATCCCAGCACTTTGGAGGATAAGGAAGATCACTGCAAGTTCAAGGCCAGCCTGAGCTACACAGTGTCAAAAAACAGAGGGGGTGGAGAGGAGGAGGATGAGAAGAAGAGGAGAAGGATGAGGACAAAGATGAGGAGGAGGACTTGGGAGGCTGAGGCAGGAGGATTGCTGTGACTTTGAGGCCAGCCTGGGATACATAGTGAGTTCAAGGGACAGCCTGAACTGCATAGTGAAACCTTGTCTCAAAAAAATATAAAAAGAAAAAACAAGAGGAGGAGGAAGAAGAGAAACGAGATAATGGAAAAGGGAGAACAGCAATGTGAAAGAGCAGGAAGGATAAATAGAAGAAGCATCTTAATGTCCTCCACTCATCCAATGAAGACATTTTAAGCGCCTTCTAGGTGCCTGCACTGATCAGACCCTGGGGGGTGGCGAGGTGCAGTCAATTTTGGACCCCACCCTTGCAGAACTTATGGGTAGAGAGGAAGACAGACTTGGATCCATAAGCAAGTGCAAAGGACACTTACTCAGTACCTGGAGGGTCCATCGGACCCTATGGGGAAAGGCACAGAGGCCCACATAGGAGCTGCCACAGCCCCAGCTTCCAAGGTGCAAGGGAGGCTGCACTCAGAACTGCCTGATCAGACGCACCCAGTGGCAGTGTCCAAGCACTTGATGATTCAGCTCCCAGGCCTTTGTTCAGAAATGGCCAGTCTGAGATTTCCAACCTGGGGGGATCCAATGAGGACAAGACTCAACAGGCAGGTAGCAGGCCAGGCCATCTGGAACAGCTTCCCAGGACTCAGCCCCTGCTCTGTAGGGCACAACCCCAGCCCTCTGCTGCAGGACAGGCAAGAGGAAAACCAGATGGCAGGAGCCAGGGTTTATAGCAGGTTTCAGGGAGGGACCAGAGGTAGAGGACAAACTGTGGGCACTGGGACAGGGGAATACAGGATCATCCCACTCTGCAGGCTGGGGTTGGGTCCAAGTGTCCACAAAAGTAATTCCAAAGCTGAAGAAAATGACATTTTAATCAATGAAATCAAAATTAATGAATGATTAATTATAAGCCTACATTGTATTGTCACTATTATTTAGTATTCACAGTTCACCACAATGAAAAATAAGTTGTAGATTAAATTTTATCATTTGTCAAATTTTCCTTTTTTTTTTTTTAGATAAGTTCTTGTTATGCAAATCGGGCTCTCCTCAAATTTATGATCCTCCAGCTTCAGCTACCCATGTATGCTGGGATTACTGGTATGCACCATCATGCCTGGCTCCCACTTAGAAGATTTTCCTAACAAGCATGATGATTATTGGAAACTCATAGCCTATTATAGTTTTAGGGTAAGATTCTGAGATACATATTTTCAAGGGCAAAATTAGAGCAATTCCATTTTTCCAATAAGTTAAGTGTATTTTATGCTTCAAATGGCATATGAACCCTAATCTGACTGGGAGCCAGGCTGCTCAGATCAAAACTCTTTCTCATTCTAGGAGTGTGACCTAGGACAAGACATCTGTCAGTGGGATAGTAGTTCCCACCCTAGAAATCTCTGAGAATAAACACCAAGTGCCTGATGACTAAGTATGTTGAATGCAAACCTGGAAGAAAAATTAACCAATGTGAGTTAGAGCTTCCCAAAGTGAATTAAGCCTAAGGAAACCTTCACTGACTTTGTTCTTATGGAAGTTTAGGTGGTTGGGATGGAAAAGAAACTAACTGGCTGTCTGGATCCCTGAACTCTCTGGCTTCCAATGCCCACCTGTGACCAGCTTAGCCACAGGGGCTGAGAGGTCCCTGGCCATCTGGGTACTTGCAACCCCCACCCACCCCTGCCTCCCCCTCTGGTCTCCTGGCTGTGCCACTACCTAGTTTGACACTACAGAGACACAGGGGTCATAAAAGCCATTGTCCTGAGCTGCAGAAGTGAACAACAGAGAGAGGGCCTCTCTCAGGCTCCTTGATGAAAACTGAAGCCCACTAGAAAAGTGAAGAGAATCTCTGCAATAAAGGCACATCAGACCACCGTACTTGGTAAGTTGGAGGGATCATCACCTCCCTTTGGAACCTGGACTATCTTCAGGGGAAGGGCAGCTGGGACCTGCAGTAGAACCTTGCAGAGTTCAACCCTGCAGGAGGACAGGGAGCTCAACTTGGGACTTGCAGCCAGAAATCTGCCTGAATCTCATGGGTCTCTGACTGGCTTCCTGAGACTCATTGACTTATATCTGCACACTACTGCCCACATTGTCTATAGTGACAGCAGAGACATACCCTGAAGGAGGTGCTTAATTTCTATTTTTTTGTTATTTTCAAAATTATTATTTTTTCTCTTAATTTTAATTTTTTTCTTTTTCTACTCTTTTCAATTTTTATTTTTCATTTTTTTCTTTTTTTCCCTCTCTCTGTCACATTCACTCCCTTGCTGTCCCACATTGTTCTTCATTTCCCTTTTTGTTCCTGTTCTGGCCCTAATTCATATTTCTTCTTTATTTTTCTTTTCTTCTCTTTTTTCCTTCTTTCACCTGTATCATCTGGCCTCACTGCTAAACTTCCCCTATCCTTCTACCTACGTACCCCTCCCTCCACAACTCCTTCTAACTCCTCATCCTGAAGGGTAAAGTTGCTGTATTAAAGAGTTTATTCACTATAAACATAAGTTGAAAGCTGGGGATTTAGCTCAGTGGTTCCATTGCCTGCCTTGCAAGTGCAAGGCCCCGCATTTGATCCCTGGTACAAAAAACAAACAAACAAACAAACAAAAAACATATGTTGGGTTGGTCCTTGATTTTGATTTAATTCACACAGTTAAAGGTGATACATTAATAACTACCACAAATTGTCATTTTCTAAGATGTACTTGATGCTATGGTGTTGCTGATTGTGTCACTTGGGCTATGGTGTTGTGATTGATCTAATCAGTTGTCCTTCCTGGTATAATGAAAATGAGATAGCCTCAGAGCCATTAGAGACTCAAAACCTAAAGACCAGCTATATCTAGAAGACACCTCTGAGAAGCAATCAGTCCATAAGGGTTCTAAATACAAGGAACAAAGATACTTACAAAAAGCAACAATGAAGTATAAACTCAGGAATTAAATTAAGGACAATACCAAAAACAAAAATGAGAAGACATTTAAGCAAGGCACAAATTCAGACTTCCACCCCACAAAAGGCAAATTCTGGGGAAAACAGATGGAAAAGTCTGATAATCAACCACCTGGACACCCTGAACTGATAGCACAGAAAGTAACAAAACAGATGAATGAGGCTCTAGAAAAATTCAAAGCAGAAATAATCTCCCAGATAACTACAGAGATGGTGTGCAGAGTGAAAGACATGATTAGAGGCTCTAGAACAGAAATAGATTTAAAAAAAAAATAGATAAGCCCAGAACCATGCTGGAAGCCATGCTAAGAAAGAAATGGAAACCATGATAGCCCAACATAAGAAAGAAATGGAATCCATGAAACAGATTCAAACAGACATCCAGGAGATTAAAAACTCCATTGAAAGTATGCACAGCAGATTAAGGGAATGTGAAGATAGAATATCAGACACAGAAGACAGAATTGTGGTTAATGACAATGAAAACAGATTTCTTAAAAATAGTAAGGGACCATGAGAAATCAATCCAGCAGCTACTAGATGATGTAAAGAAGAATAACATAAGACTAATAAGAGTCCACAAAAAACAGGAGAAAGTACAACTGACATTAAAAAAACTGTTCACAGAAGTAATAGTAGAAAACTTCCCAGACAGAGGTAGACAATTGGACATACAGATAAGTGAAGCATATAGAACTCCAACTAGCCATGATCAAAAAAAAATCTACACATAGACATATAATAGTCAGGATCCCAGAAACCAAACAGAAGAACAAAGTCCTACAAGCAGTTAGAGAAAAGAAACAAATCACCTACAAAGGAAAGCCCATCAGAAACACAGCAGACTTCTCAACACAAACCCTCGAGTCAAGGAGACCTAGAAGAAAGTATTTCAAGCTCTAAAAGAAAATAACTTCCAAACTAGACTGTTGTATCCTGCAAAATTATCTTTCAAAATCGATGGGGAAATTAGACACTTCCATGAGAAACAACACCTGAGAAATTTCATGAACACCAAACCAGCACTCGAAACAATTCTAAACAATATCCTAGAAAAAGACAAGGAAGGTCACAACTCCATGAAGCCCAACAGAGGGAAGCCACCAGTCAAGTAAGAAACTAAAGGGAAAGGGGGGAAAATACGAAATAAAAGAGCCAACAACAGG
This sequence comes from Heterocephalus glaber, assembly GCF_053883595.1. Classification (NCBI taxonomy): domain Eukaryota; kingdom Metazoa; phylum Chordata; class Mammalia; order Rodentia; family Bathyergidae; genus Heterocephalus; species Heterocephalus glaber. The sequence goes on along the minus strand of NW_028258325.1, from coordinate 43,981,628 downwards.
AAAACATCATGGCAAGGATGAGTCAGTATCTATCAATTATAACCATCAATGTGAAGGGCCTCAATTCACCAATCCAAAGAAATAGACTGGCAGAATGGATTAAGAAGCAAAATCCAACTATAGGCTATATACAAGAAACACACCTAATTCAAAAAGACATTTATAGACTGAAAGTAAAAGGATGGAAAACAGTTCTCCATGCGATAGGAACCCAGAAAAAAAGCAGGGGTAAATCTTATTTAAAATCTTATTTGCACACAAAGTAGATTTCAAACCAAGACTACTTAAGAGAGACAAAGATGGTCACTACATCCTTGTGAAGGGAAAAATCCAAGAGGAAGAGATGAGAATCATAAATATATATACACCAAATACAAATGCCCCAACTATACAAAACAAATATTAATGGATATGAAAAATCAAATAAGCACTAATACAATTGTAGTGGAGGACCTCAACATCCCTCTATCACAAATAGATCATCTAGACAAAAAAATTAACAATGGAATTCTAGAATTGAACCAATCTATTGAACAAATGGACTTAATAGATGTTTACAGAGCGTTCCACCCCACAAAATCAGAATACACATTCTTTTTGGCTGGGCACGGGTCATTCTCCAAAATAGACCACATGCTAACTCATAGGACATGTCTAAGTAAATGTAAAACAATTGCAGTTGCCCCGTGTATATTATCAGATCATAGTGCAATAAAATTGGAGATCAATAACATAAGAAACCATAAAACCCCCACAAACACATGGAAATTGAATAACACCCTCCTGAACAACCAATGGGTCACAGAGGAAATTAAAGAAGAAATTAGACTGTTTCTACAAGTAAATGATAATGCCACTACAACATACAGGATTCTATGGGACACAATGAAAGCAGTTCTACATGGGAAATTGATAGCAATGAATGCCCATATTAGGAAAACAGAACTCAAAAAAGTAACCTAATGCATAACCTCAAGCTCCTAGGGAAAGAAGAGCATAACAAATCCAAAGTTCATATAAGAGGAGAAATTATAAAGATCCGAGCAGAAATCAATGCAAAGGAGACTAAGAGAATAATACAAAAAATTAATGAATCAAAGAGTTGATTTTTCTAAAGAATAAATAAAATCAATAAACCTTTAGCCAACCTTCTCAAAAAAAGGAAAGAAAAGACTCAAATCCATGCAAATTAAGAACAAAAACAGTGAAGTCACAACAGACCCAGCACAAATCCAGAGGATCATCAATACCTACTTTGAGAACCTGTACTCTAATAAAATGGAAAACACAGAAGAAATGGACAGATTCCTAGATACATATGAATAGCCAAAGTCAAATGAAGAAGATTTAGAAATTCTAAACACCCCAATTACAATGAGTGAAATTGAAAATGTAATAAAAATTTTACCAACAGAGAAAAGCCAAGGTCCTGATGGCTTCACTGCTGAATTCTACAAGACATTTAAAGAACTATAGCCATTACTCTTTAAACTCATCAAGGAAATTGAAAGGGAAGCAATACTTCCAAATTCATTCCTGGAAGCAAGTGTTACTTTGATTCCAAAACCAGGGAAAGACACAACCAAAAAAGAGAACTATAGGCAAATCTCCCTAATAAACATAGATGCAAAAATCCTCAACAAGATACTGGCAAACAAAATACAAAGGGGTCATCAAGAAGATCATATACCCTGACCAAGTCAGATTTATCCCAGGGATGAAAGGATGATTCAACTTACCTAAATCAATAAGTGTAATACACTATATTAACAGAGCCAAGGACAAAAACCATACGATCATCTCAATAGACACAGAAAAAGCATTCAACAAAATCCAACACCATTCATGATAAAAACCCTACAGAAAATTGGAATAGAAGGTCTTTATCTCAACATGATTAAGGCTATCTATGAAAAACCAACAGCAACATCATACTAAATGGTAAAACCTGAAAACTTTCATGCTAAAATCAGGAACAAGACAAGGATGCCCACTATAACTATAATGTTTCCATAGTTCTGGAAACATTAGCCACAGCAATTAGAAAAGAGAAAGAGGGGCCAGGGATTTAGCTCAGTGGTTTTGCCACCTGCTGAGCAAGCTCAAGGACACAAGTTGGATCCCTGGTACAAAAAAAAAGAAAAGAGAAAGAAATAAAAGGAATAAGGATAGGAAAGGAAGAAGTTAAACTGTCATTATTTGCTGATGATATGATACATAGAAGAACCAAAAAACTCCACCAGAAGACTTCTAGACTTAATGACAGATTCAATAGAGTAGCTGGATACAATGTCAACACTCAAAAAACAATAGACTTATTTTACACAAATAACAAACTCACTGAGAGAGAAATTAGGGAAACAATTCCTTTTACAATAGCATCCAAAAAAATGAAATATCTAGGAATCAATCTAACAAAGGAAGCAAAAGACCTCTACACTGAAAACTACAGCACTCTGAAAAAAAGAGATCGAAGAGGATATAAGAAAATGGAAAGGCATCCCTTGCTCCTGGGTAGGAAGAATCAATATAGTGAAAATGGCCATACTTCCAAAACTACTATATAGAGTTAATGCAATGCCGATTGAAATTTCAACAATATACTTCACAGAACTAGAGAAAACAATACAAAAACTCATTTGGAACCAGAAGAGACCTAGAATAGCAAAAGCAATTCTAGGCAACAGAGACATGGCAGGGGGTATCACAATCCCCAACTTGGAACTATACTATGAAGCTACTGTGATAAAAACAGCATTGTACTGAGAAATAAACAGACCTGAGGATCACTGGAATAGATTAGAAGATGCAGAAACAACTCCAGACATACTCAGCCACCTCATCTTTGATAAAGGAGCCATTCACCCTCATTGGAGGAAAGATAGCCTCTTTAATAAATGGTGTTGGAAAAACTGGATTTCAACCTGCCAAAGATTAAAACTAGACCCATATCTATCACCATGCACTGAACTAAGATCAAAGTGGATTAAAGATTTAAATATTAAAACAGAAACACTAAACTTGCTGGAAGATAAGTTAGGTAGAACTCTTGAAGACTGTCATAAGAAAGGACTTTTTGAACAAAACCTCAGTAGCACGGGAAGTAGCACAAAGAATCAACAACTGGGATCTCAACTTATTAAAAAGCTTTGGCACTGCAAGAGAAACAACCAACAGAGCTAAGAGACAGCCTACGATCTGGGAAAAAAATTTTGGCAGCAGTTTCTCAGACAAAGGACTACTATCTAGAATACATAAAGAACTGAAAAAAAATCAGACCCCCCAAATTCAAAGACCCAATTCAAAAATGGGCATCTGAAATGAACAGATATTTCTCAGACAAAGAAGTAAAAGCAGCAAATAAACATATGAAAAAATGTTCAACATCACTGGTCATTCAAGAGATGCAGATGAAAATAACACTGAGATCCTACCTCATCCCAGAAAGAATGGCTGCTATCAAGAAATCCACCAATAACAAATGCTGGCGGGTGTGTGGGGAGAAAGGAACCCTTCTCCATTGTTGGTGGGAGTGCAGACTGGTGCAACCACTGTGGAAATCACTATGGAGATACCTCAAAGAACTAGGACTAGAGGTCCCATTTGACCTAGCTATTCCCCTGCCAGCTATCTTCCTGAAAGAATTAAAAGAATCATACCACAGAGATATATGTGCACCTATGTTTATAGTGGCACAGTTCATAATAGCTAAAGCTTGGAAACAGCCCAAGTGCCCATCAACTCGAAACTGGATAAAGAAGATGTGGGATTTTTTTATAAAATGGAGTACTACTCAGCCATAAAGAATGAGAAACTAGAGACATTCATAGCTAAATGGATGCACATTGAGGTGATACTCTCAAGTGAAATAAATAGGACACACATGTGTAAATACTGAAAGGTTTCTCTAGTGTGAAAAACTGAAAGTGTAAATAAGGATTAAAATGATTAAAATGAATATTTGATAATTTGAAATAGGAAGAAAAGGTCCAAAGAGGTAGAGGAAGTGGGTGGGGAAGGGGAAAGGAAAGAAGGGAAAGGAAAAACTATGAGAAAAGAAAAAAATGGAAACAAAATCTTTGTAAATAGGGCAAGGTGGAGGGGGTGAAGGGCACACAGGGAATGGGGAAAAAATAAGAACCAAGATACAGCATGCACAGGTACAAGCACCCAATGATAAATGTAAATGTACTGTATACCTAAAATGTACCAATAAAAGAATATAAGCAACAAAATAAAAGAAACTAACCGGATAATAACCCGAGTCACTAAATTTTTCTGGAGTCCTTCAAGAAACTAAGCCCTTCCAGGTCACATGGCTTCAAAGCCATCCTTTTAAAACTCATTCTGGTTGGAAGTCACATTGTCTCTAAAATATAGGTCAGACCATTGTAGGCTGATGAATTTCTACAACATTTAGGGAAAAAATTCAAATTATAGCACATGGCATATGGGGCTGCCAATGAAAGGCTGCAAACTGGTGACTCCCAAGTCATAATGAGCTCATAGTTGGGCTTAATTTGCTCTGTTATTTTGTTTCTAAGTCTTTTCACGAATCCAGGCATGGTGGCACATGCCTGTGATCCTAGCTACTCAGGAGTCTGAGGCAGGAGAATGACAAGTTCAAGGTCAACCTGGCATTTGAGAGCTTGTCTCAAAATGAAATACATTTTAAAAGGGCTAAAAATGTAGCTCAGCATTAGCTGACTTCAATATCCAGTATCTCAAAAGTTAAAAAAAAAACTTTAAAAACTAAGACCAAAATATGAGCCAGGTATGGTGGTGCACACCTGTAATCCTAGCACTTGTGTGGCTGAGGCAAGAAGGTCATGATTTCAAGGCCAGCTTGAGCTATATAACAGCATAGTGATTTCAAGGGCTTACAAAAACCCAAAACAAATAAACAAAATTAAATCCAATTAAGACAAAAATTTTAAAGTTGGTAATTGCATGTGTAAATCTGGGTATATGGCCAGTAATCCCAGCACTCAGGAGGCTGAGGCAAAAGGATCACCATGAGTTCAAAGTCAGCCTGGGTTACATAGAGAGTTCAAGGCCAGCCTGACCTGCATTGAGAGACCCTCTCTCAAAACAAAACAGAAAACCTGGGTTTCTGGCCTCTATTGAAATCCTGTGAGGTAGATATAACCACCATTTTATAGATAGAGAAACTGAGACATGGAGCTTGCAACTTACATGAGATCACAGTGTTAGTGAGAGGTGGAATTGGAACTTGAGCCCAGGCAATTTGGTTGCTGGGTCTGAAGTCTTAACCCCCACCCCCTACTGCCCCTGCTTTGTTTTAAAACAATGTATTTTTATTAGTCCATGTTTGCAGTACACAATGATTATATTCATATCAGGGAGTTGGGAGACATACATGACACATCTCAATTCTTTTTACTACCCTTTCCCATCCCTCTGTCTTCCTTCCAGCTCTCGGTCCCCTTCCCATTTGTAAAAACTCTGTTTCCTGTTTCCTATTATCTTTTATTTTGTTCTTTAAATTATTTATACTTTGGGTATCTCATATAAGAGAAACCATGCCATATTGAAGCATGCATATTTGAGTTATTTCACTTAACATCATGGTTTCAAGGTACACCCATTTTCCCCCAGATGACCGAGCATCCAGCACGACACTGCCTCATTGGATAGATCTGTGCCCTCCATCCGCCCTTCTGTCTGGGCTCGACCCTGGCTCCCCCCTCCCTGTTCCCCCTTCCAGGATGCTCTCTCTCTGCTGTAAGGGTGCCCAGCGCCTTCCCAGGCTTCCACTGACTTAAATGCCATCCCCTTAGAAAGCCCTTCTCTGAACAAACCCGGAGCGCTCCGTTTTTCTCCAACTTTGGCATCTGTGCTTCTTCATAGAACTTATCATAGTTTCTAATTCACCCTGTTTGTGACGTTTTGTTTTTCCCCCTTCTAGATTATTTGTGTGATCTACCTTGAGCCCCCAGGAGGCAATAGACTTTCAATAAGGGATTGCTGAATGAACGAGGAATGAACAGCCTCACCTTTAACTGGACTCCCAGGTGAGAAATGCCGCAAGTGCAACACTAGGAGCAGGCAGGGTGTCCAGTAGGGGCAGATTGCCTTTTCTTTTCTTTTTTTTTTTTTTTTTTTGTAGTTCTAGGAATTAAACCCAGGGCCTCATATATGCTAGGCAAGTGTTCTATGACTGAGCTACATCCCTAACCTTTTTTTTTTTCCTTTTTATTGTTAAGACAAGGACTCCATAAATTGCATAGGTTGGGGTCGAACTTGTGATCCTCCTGCCCCAGCCTCCCAGAGGGCTGAGATTACAGTTATGTACCACTACGTCCAGCCTCTGGGAGAAAATTTTCAAACCCAATTTTTCCCCCTTTTCTAATTAGTTGAACTCTAGGCAAAGATCCTCTGAGCAGGGAAGGATTCTGCTTCCACTGCATCCTGCAGGCTTGTGGGCGTGAACCTCACAAGAAGGGAACTGAAGCAAAGAGGTCTTTCTGTCAGCTTCCCACCCTGGGACAGCTGGGATGTACATGTGCCCCCAACACCCATGTGCTGGAACCTAACACCCAAGGGATAGTATTAAAGGTGGGCCTGTTGGATAGTGCCATGTGTGGGATCAGTTGGGGTTGGTTTGTTTGTTTGTTTGTTTGTTTTGAGACAGTCTTTCGGTGTGACCCAAGCTGGCCTTGAATTTTCAATCCTCCTGCCTCAGTCTTCTGAGTGCTGGAATTGCAGGTCTGTACCACTTCACCCAATGGGATTATATTCTCATAAAAGAGGCAGAAGGCACCCTTTGCACCTCATCTCTTCTGTCCTATAAGGACACAGCTTTCACGCTGTGGGGTGCAATAACAGGGCACCATCTTGGAAGCAGAGCCACTGAATCTTCCAGTACTTGATATTGGACTTGCCAGACCCCGAACTATGAGAAATACATTTCCATTATTTATAGAGTTGCTCCTCTGTGTTGTAAGAGCAGGGACACCTTAAGACACACCCCCACCAAAACGACACCATCTTTTCACACCATCCCTTCACCCAGCACAGGCACTTGACTGCCACCACAGTGTCACCCTGCAAAGCTCCCTGCTCCCTCAATCCACCAGGCTTCCAGGATGCGGACAATGTATCCTGACCTTTCCAGCCTCCTGGAACACAGTCGCCAAGATAGGGTGCTATATGTACCCACTGTAAATCTGAATTGTGAGAAGCATCAATCTAATTTGTCTAGAGTCCAACTGTTTTTCCTAACAACTAGTAGTTTAAAGACTTATACAATTGGGTAGTAGAGTAAAATGCATGGAAAAAAACCCAACCTAGTGGCTTCTCTGGGGAGACAGAAAAATCAATTGTGAAAGTCATGAATTATTGCCTACAAAGAACCTCAGTGAGCTCCAGAGAGCCATGAGCCCCTGGGGAAATGTGATGATGTGTACATCCTTTTCAGTTCACCTGGGAAAAGCTAACCATTCTTTTCCATTCATCTTCTAAGACCATTATCATACTGATTGGTAATAATTTGCTTTTATGCCTGCATTCCCACCAAAATGTATGGTGGTGCATGCCTATAATCCCAGCATTCTGGGAGGCTGAGGCAGGAGGATCACAAGTTTGAGCCCAGCCTGGGCAATTTAGTGACTTTATGTGATCCTGACTCAAAGAATAAAAATGTCTGGGGATGTAGCTCAGTGTGAAGGCACTAGGTTCAATCCTCAGTACTGCACCAAAAGAAAAAGAAATAAATCATTGATCCCATGAAAGAGGTAAGAGCCCCAAGGAAGAGAGGGAGAGCAAGAAAACACAGAATCTTGGGGCTACCTACATTTAGGAGCAGGAGAAAGAAAAGGAGATTAGTCACACTTTCTTAGCCTATTTGTGTTGTTATAACACAATACCTGGGGCTGGGAACTTTGTAAAGTAAAGAGGTTGACTCAGCTCACAACCCACTCTCAGGGAATCAGGCCAGCCTAAGAGATCAGCACCTGTGCCCTGAGAAAAAGCCTTAATCCCCCCTAATGATCCCGACAGCTCTCAATGCCTCCACTGGGGGCCACACTTGCAGCACAGGAACTTTCAGGGACAAACAGTCCGAACCTCCCAAGATTTCACATCCCCCCACTCAAACTTCTAGCCTAGGGCAGGAAAAACCTGAGTCCTGTTGCTTATTCCTGATGTGTGCAGGAAGGCACTGAAATGTCAAATTGCTGAGGAATAGAAGAGAATTTTTTTTTGGTACCAGGGATCAAACTCGGGTCCTTGCGCTTGCTCAGCAGGCGGCAAAACCACTGAGCTAAATCCCAGGCCCATAGAAGAGAATTTTAAAGAACTTTCCAAGTTGTTATAGTAGCAGCTCTATGAATATGTTTTGAACAAATAACAGTAGCTGCTTGACAAGAAATGAGTTTTTAATGGTCATTGGCTTCCATCCAGTTCTCTTCCAAGGCTTTGAAAAAGAAATAAATGCATTGTGGACTATATTCACTTTGGTCAGCTTCAGAATTGTGCTTCTATGTCTGTAGAGGATGAAGGGAGGAGTACATGGAAGGATGTAAAGAGGGATATAAGACAAGGAAAGATCTTTAGACTTAAATTATAAAATATGGCTCCCAGTATCCTTATAGTGTTTATTCAGGTACACTGGAGAAGGAGGACTAGTAAGATGGTCTAATTCCATTATTAGGAAGAAATATAGATTGCCTTTTCTTTGTGTTTTCTGTTCTCAGAATACCTGTAAAAATAGAAATTTATTTCTTACAGTTTGGAAGGCTGGGAAGGCCGTGGGTATGATGCCAGCATTGGTGAGGGGCTTCTTCAGAGTTTATAAACTCAGGTCCCTCTTCCCCTCCCTGTGCCCCACACCTCCTCCTCCTTCTCCACTTCCTCCCCCTCCTCCTCCTGACCCTTCTTCTTGTTTTTGTTTTTTTTTTGGTACCGGGGATCCAACTCGGGACCTTTCGCTTGTGAGGCAGGCACCAGAACAACTGAGCTAAATCCCCAGCCCCCTTCTTGTTTCTGCACCGAGGATTACGAGGATTGGACCCAGGGAGCCCTGAGCCATATCACCAGCCCTTCTCATTTTTTTGTTTGGAAACAGGGTCTGGTTAAGTTGCCCAGGCTGGCATGGAACTTGTGATCTTCCTGTGTCAGCCTTTCCAGTAGCTTGGATTACAAGCATGTGCCACCATGCCCACCTTCTCTCTCCCCTTTTTTTTTTTTGTACCAGGGATTGAACTTGGGACCTTGCGCTTTCGAGGCAGGTGCCGGAACCACTAAGCTAAATCCCTGGCCTGTCTCTCTCTTTCTCTCTTCTTATAACTGATTCCATGGTGAGGCCTCACCCTCCTAACCTCACTTAACACTAACTACTTCCCAAAAGCCACAACTCCAAATGTCTCCGGCACAGGAGTTTGGAAATTATGTGTCCACCATATGAACTTTTGGGGGACACGTTCACACCACAGTATTCTTTCTCTGTCCTGCTAACCAACAGGCAGCTGGAACAAATACATAGCAAGTATGCCTTTGATATGAAGAAAAGAGTCTATTTACAATGCAAGTGTTCATACTCACCACTGTGTTCTGGGGCAGATCTCACTGAGCAAAAGGCTAGGGTGGCATGTGTCATGGAGACTGTTGTCACCCTTCACACTGCCTCACTTAGTGTGATGCCAGCCTCTCTCCAGCCCTGGGAAGACAGATGGATTCATCAACCACTGAGTGATCAGTGATGGCCAAAGCCTACACTTAAGTCTGGAAGGTGGATCTTCCACTCCAACATGTGGCTATTGCAAACTCCCCAGGCCAGGAAGAGCAGGTTCCCCAAAGGAAAAGCTAGGTGCTGTCAGGACACACCTGCACACAGGGTGAAAAGACAATCCCACATTTCCATTGACAATCTACTTGCCTGTGTCAGTGGCAAGTATATTTGTCTTAGTTACTTTCTTGCTGTTGACACACAATAGCCAACACTCATAACTGTAAGGAGCAGAGGTTTAATTTGCCTCACAGTTTGTAGAGGTTTCAGTCTATAACAGGCTGGCTCCAAGACAGGGCAGCATGGCAGAGGAGCATGGCAGAGAATTGCTCATGGCATGGTGACAGAAAGCAGAGATGGAGGGAGGAGGGAGGGAGATCCTTGCAGGCCACGCCCCCAATGATCACCTCCTCCCTCCAGGCTTCATCTCCCAATATCACATTATAAACTCATCAGTGGACTAATCCATGAATGAGTATCATCTCCGTGATCCCATCACCTCCCCAGAGTCCCACCTAGAAGTGCATGAGGCTTTGGGGGACATCTAGGTATAAATCATAACAATATGAGTCAGGATCTTCTAGAGAAACAGAACCAATAGGATGGGGGAGAGTGAGAGAGAGACATTATTCATGATAAGGACTTTCTGGGACAGCCCATGGTATAATGCCAGTCTGAGTCCAAGTCCAAGGGCAAGAAAACCAAGGTCCCAGAGGACTTAGGCAGAGAGCAGAAATTCTTTCTTACTCAGCCTTTTACTCTACTCTGGCCTTCGACAGACTAGATGAGGCCCACCTGCATTAAAGAGAGTAAGTAATATGCTTTACTACATCTACCAAGTCTAATGTTAGTGTCACCCAGAAACATCCTCAAAGTCACACCCAGAATACTGTGTGACCAAATATCTGGGCCCCCTCACGGCCCTGTCAGTGTCACATAGAATTTATCATCCCAGTCAGGAAACATGCTCACAGATTTAATGTTCAAAGGTTTAACATCAAGAGCCTGGCATGATGGGCCCTGTCTATAATCTCAGCACTGAAGAGGCTAAAGCAGGAGGATTGAGAGTTCCAGGCCCATCTGCGCTGCACAGGGAGTACCAGGCCAGCCTTGACTACAGAGTGAGGCCCCGTCTCAAGAAACACAACAAAAAAGATTTAATGTCAAGCTCTAAAAGTAAAATTATTTACATGGTGGACCTCCCCCTGTTCAACTCTGGCTCCCTTTGCCGCCTGGTGCTTAAATCTCACTCTGGCTGCCCTTTGTTTAAGGACCATTCCTCACTGTCCTCTGCTCTGGAACTTTGCAAGTACTGATCTCCTGCCCCTACCCTCACTACCTCACCCCTGCCCAACCTTCAAATCTTGTTTTGAAAGGGACCTCCTCAAGGAGACTCAGCCTTGATCCACTCTTTCCTCATCTTGGCAGAGAACCCTTCCTCACCTCTTCTAGATGCCAGTGGTCACCAGCAGTGCCTGTCAGTTCATCAGCTTACAGTCAGGAACTGTGCTCAACAGCATTTTTCTAAGTTATGGTCCCATGTTTATTTGGCTGAGTCAGGGCTGTGTTGGGAGTGCCACCTTCATTTGCTTTCCAAGGTGTAGTTACTGATGTTGAAAGGAGCCAGGTCAAGGGAGAATCAATTCTTTTTCTGGGCACCAGCACATAAACAAAACCAGGGAGTGAAAGTTGGAGTGGGAGTGCACACAAGGAGGCTGGACAGTTTTTTCTCTACACAGCTAGGCTGGTCCTGGAGATCCTCCACAGGTTCCCACTGTGCTCAGTACTGAACTCCTTGCAGTGGCTCCCAGGCCCTACACAGCATGGCTATCACTGCCTGGTCCTGCTCTGGTCTCACCTGCACAGCTCTGCCCAGCACTGTCTCTGCTGTAGCCACCTTGACCCCTATGCTGCACTCCAAACACTCCCAGCATGCTCCTGCCACAGGGCCTTTGCACTGCTCTTCTCCTTCCCTGGAATCCTTTTTTCTTAGCTGTATCCTCACAGAGATCCCACACTTCCTTCAGTCACTCTCAGATGGCAACTTTTTAGTGAGAGATTCCTTGACCACCTTATTTAAGCCTAACTTACTTTGCAGGACTCCTCATTCCATCTCTTTCTCTTCTTTTCTTTTCTTTTTTTTTTTTTTTTTGCAACAGAGTCTCCCTATGTAGTTCAGGCTGGTCTCAAACTCATGCCAAACCTCCTGCCTCAGCCTCCCAAGTGCTGGGATTACATATGTGCACCACCATGCCCAGCCCCTGCTATGTTTCTGATCTCATCCATCATGTTGTATTTATCTTGTGTCTTGTTTATCTCCATCTGATAAAATTAAGCTCCACAGGGTAAGGATTTTTGTCTGTTTCTGCTGTGTTCCTAGAGACTAAAGTAGGCACTAAAGTGGCACTTACTGAGCCCTCAGCAAATACTTGTTGAATGCAAATGGACAGAGCAAGTAATACCACAAAGACAAGGTAAGACCAGGAAGCCAGGAATGAATTCCAAATTGGGAAAACACAGGTGCTAAAGGTAGACAAGGAAGGGAGTGGGAACCAGAATGATCTAAAATAAAGTACAAAAAGACAAGACCCAGCCAACCTGTGATAAAGCCATAAAGCACTGCTGTTTGGAAATCAATTACAAGAGTTTATTGGATCTGTTCGAGGGCTGGACTCAATCAGCAGCCTTCTGAATGCCAAGCTGGAGGAAGGGAGCCTGGCTGAAGCTGCAGAACAAAGCCCCAAGCCAAGAGCTGAAATGCAAACCAAGAAAACAGCAAGAATGCAGAAGTTCAGGGCCAGGAGTGTAGCTCAGTGCTAGATCACTTGCCTAGCTTGGGCAGAGCCCGGGATCAACTTCCCACACTACACGAGAGAGGGAGCAGGAGATAGAAGCCTAGAATGATGACTTGAGAAATGAGGAGTTGGAATGGAGTGAGCAGAAATGGAGAGGTGTACAAGCACGGGATGGTTGGGGTTGAATAATGCCAATGAGCATATTATTTACTCAATTTATTTCTTTTCTTTTTTTCTGTTTTGCAGTACTAAGGATTGAACCTCAAGCTCTGTACATGCTAGACAAGCACTCTACCACTGAACTGCATCCTCAACTGTTTTTATTTTGAGATGGGCCCTTGCTAAGTTGCCCAGGCTGGCCTTGAACTTGCAATCCTCTTGCCTTAGCCTCCTGAGTAGCTGGAGGTGCAGCTTATACCACCATGCCTGACTTACCCAAATCTTAAATGTTGGTATTCTCCAGTTATTCACCCCCCAAGCCCTCTTCCCTTTTCATTCCAGTGTCCCAGGTGGGTCCTGAGGACTTTCTATATTTTGATGGCTCAAATCTCAATGTACAGGCTAACTGCCATCTTCTGACCAGACTCCAGCTTCTGACCTATTTTGAACCACAATCATCTCAAATTCACTACGTCCCAAAGCAATGTGCTCACCTTTCCTCAGCTAAGCAATCTCTTCTCCAACCTTGGCCATTCACTTTCCAAATCCAATGGGCCAGAAATAAGGCATTGGTAGCACTAGATCATCTCCCTGTGAAGCAGGGATCAGGTGTTCTGGGAGGGGGTGGCTTCTTACACTGGTCTGCTCAGGCTGCCTTAACAAGATAACATAGGCTGGGTGATTTACACAACAGAAATATATTTTCTCACAGCTTTCAGGCTGGCAAGTCCAGTGTCAAGATGCCAGCCCATTCAGTTAAGCTACAGGCTCTTGTCCTGGCCTGCAGATGACCACATTCTCACTGTGCTCTCCCATGGAGGAAGGAGAAGGTTTGAGATCTCTCTCTTCCTCTTTCTATAAAGCCACTGTCCTATTGGATTTGGGTCCCTTATGACCACATATAATGTGTGTGTGTGCTGCTGAAAATCAAACACAGGGCCTTGCACATGGTAAGTCTGTGCTGTGCCCCTGAGCTACACCCCAGCCCTACTCACTTAATCTTAATTACCTCCTAAAGACTCTATTTCCAGATAGTCACATTGGGCTTAGGATGAAAACATGAATTTGGAAGTGGGGGACACAATTCAGTCCATAATACCCTTCAATGGACTAATCACTGTGCATGATGGTTCAAGCAAATTATGCAATTTTGTCATGATTCCATCCTTACAGGTTTCAAATATATTACATCTTACATAGGAGAAACCCGGGGTAGGAATCTGAATAACTTTGGGATTGAGTGGGTGCCCTTTTCAGACCATCATGCTATCCACAGCCCTAGGGAAACATTCATATAACATAAAATTAACACCTTAATATGAACATTTCTACCAGACATACTGGTGTACATGTGTAATTTCAGCTACTTGGAAGGCTAGCCTGGGCAATTTAGGGAGATCTTGTCTTAAAATAAAAAATAAAAAGGAGTGAAGATGTAACTCTGTAGTATAGTGTCCCTGGCTACCATCCCCAGTACAGCAAAAAGGAAGGAGAAAGGGGGGAGGGGAGGAGGAAGAGGAAGATGATTCATGGCATGTGTTACACTTACAATGCTATGCAAACACCACTTCTATATAGCTCCAAAAATTCACCCACTGCTGGGTGTGGTGGAACTCACTTATAATCCCAGCACTCAGGAGGCTGAGGCAGTAGGATAACCATGAGTTTGGGGCCAGGCTGGATCTAGATATAGATTGGCTTTTTGAGACAGAATTCTGCTATGTAGTTCAGTCTGGCTTTGAACTCATTATGATCAAATACAGATTGAGATAGGTAGATTGATAGAGAAGATATAGATCTGATATGAATAGATACAGATATCGATGATATAGAGATAGATGGATATAGATATTGATATAGATATCATCCAGTAAGCAGTTTCTCCCCATTCCACCTCCTTCAGCCCCTGGCCACAATCGTGACTTTGAAGTCAGCTTTTCTCCTACTGAAATCCCTTCCTACCTTTTTGCTAGGTCAAAAACACAGATCTGACAAAGTACTGACATCTTTGACATGAAGAGGCAGGACTGGTGTGAGGACAACAGCTGGAGGTGCCTACCTAGGTCAGAAGGGGAGGCATAGTGAGATGAGAGCCAGATTTCCTGCTTGGTTCTAGGTCATGTACCTCACTGGGGCTGGGTCCTGTCCACTTGTGCTATCAACTGTTTTGTCAAGTCTTTGAAGATGAGACTAGGACAAGGGAAAAAAATTTAAAACCCTCAAGCTTTGTTTTGTGATTGCAGTTGATTTATCTCTTAGGGGGTTGCAATGGAGGCATGGAAGTCTATAAAGGGGAAGGGAGAGAAGCTGTAGACGGCAAGAGCAGGGTTGCCACTGGAGACTGGAAGTGTGAAAGTGTTGTTTGAGGTGGCTTGGAGAGCACTGGAGCCTGTGGTTGGTTTGAAAGCAGCTCCCAGTGAGACCCGGCTACAGACCCCAGGGAGAGCAACTGGCACTGAAACCTTGGGAATCACAGGGAGTAGCGCACAGGTAACACAGTGGTTACCATGGGGCCACAAGAGCCACGTATCTGAGCCACCTGTCTGACAGACAGGACCAGTCTAAGCTGCAGAGTTCTACAGTGAAGCTCAAGGGCTCCAACCAAATACCCACTTCCCCATGTGCTGGACAGGAGACAGATCAAGCTCATCCTGGAGGTTAGCCATCCCTATCCATAGGAGACATGCCCCACACTATAACTGAAGTTGACTCACTGCTTTGGCCAGTGAAGACTAAGGATCAAAGCTAATTTGATTAGAACATAGAGCCAAGCTAACAACTCATACACCAAATATTCTAGAGCAATTCATACCCACCCAACTGCATCAGGGGGAAACCTGTCCCTGGTACATCTGGGAGCATAAATAGAGGAAAGAAGAAGCATTCCAAACAGCAAAATTTTAATTATATAAAGAGAATATTATATATTTTGTTTAATGAAGCCTCATCCACAGAGATGATTATGCTATAATAATCAAACACAAATCTGTCAATTAACACAATGAAACCACTCAAATCTTGCAAAATCTTTGCTTCACTCTTTATCATGCCAAACAGTACAACTCAAATTAAATCTTCATGTGTTTAATAAAACCTCCACTATTTTTCAAGTTTCCTTTTTTAAGGATGATGTTTTAGCCAAAGAAATGTTTTTTGATCTTGTATTCATAAATAGTTTGATACCAGCAACCAATTGTTTATATTGAAAATAGGTGGCAAGCTGAAAATTTGTGACAGCTTAATTGCTGCTTGACAGCAATAAAGGCAAGCCAACAGGCTATCTTGCCAAATCCGTAAGACAGACTCACTTATGTTGTATGAGCTGCTGTAGTAATCATAAAAAACAAATCAGCAATGAGAATAATTCATAAAAAGAGAATAGACCATTGCAAGAACCTGTCTTTGGATCATCAGAAGTGACTAAAATATTTTAGTATGGTCTTTTTTTAGTTCCTCTTTTTGCTTCTCTATGAAATATTGACAAGTCTTCCCAACTAGGAGAAATCAAAACCTATTAAACTCAATATGTCTCAGTTGATTGAATAAAAAGAGGCAGAGAGAATCTTTACTATGAGAAGGGAGAAACAATGGGAAGTCTGGGAATTGGATTTCTAAATATCAATCTTAATTTGATTGAATAATAGAAAGTATATAAACAACAGAGAGGATGAAAATTGATATTCCAAGCATCAATCTGCTTTCCTGAGCAATTGTTTCACTAGGCAGGAGCAACCCACTCCTCTGTAGTGGCCATGATCTTCTGCAACTTCTCAAGTATGTCCAGATCTGCCATTCAAGCATCTTGCATTATAAACCTGCCTCAAGAACAAATTTTTGTCTTTGTGGCCCTCCTGTTTCATTTCCATTTCCTTCAAGGCTTTCCCCAACATAGGCATGTTGACCTTGTCTTAGAACTAAATAGGAGAGCAGCCACCTACCTCTCTTCTGGTTTTGAGTGGCTTCTATATGCACAGAGAGACTAGCCTTGGACATTTGAAGATATACAGCCTATATATTCTCCATATACTTGAAATCACCTCTAGATTCCTTATAATGGCTAGCACAATAAAAATGCTTTGTAAATAGTTGTTCTACTGCATTGCTTAGGGATTAATGTAAGAAAAAAATCTGTACATCTTCAGTACTGCTATGATTTTTCCCTTAATAATTTATATCTGCAGTTGGTTGTTCTGCAAATGTGGAACACTTGAACAGGGAGGGAGGACAGTATAACCTTCTGGATCTAGCAGAAATAACTTCCAGGAGGTGACTGTGGGTAAGATCTAAAGGATGTATATTCAGGAATCCACTGATGGCTTGTGGTGCCTGAGTTCTATGCTAGTCTTTTAAAAAACATTGTCTACTATTTGTAAGTGATAATAAACTGAGAATGTACTAGCTATAATCTTATAATATATTAGTGAGATTTAATAGCAAAAACTGATTTTTTTTCTATTTCTTTAAAAAAAAATTTGGTCTGGAGATTGAACAAAGGGCCTTGATACTAAGCTACATCCCCAACCCTCTTCATTTTTTGTTTTGAGGTAAGGTCTCACTATGTCACTAAGTTGGCCAGGCTGAGCTTGAAATTGCAGTACTCCTGCCTCAGTCTCCTAAAGTGCTGGGATTACAGGAATGTGCCCTATGCTTTCTTTCATAGCTGACTTTAAGATGAGAGAGAGAGAGAGAGAGAGAGAGAGAGAGAGAGAGAGAACTGAGAAGGCAGAGTGGGGATCAGCATCAAAATTTAGCCTCTCCAAGATTTGGAATCCAGACACTATAAACATAAAGAGGAAAACATAAAGAGAAGTAGACTGCTGAGAAAGAACTGACAAGAAAGTTAAAAACTATAGAGAAGCTTGAAAAATGGACCAAAATGCAGAGAAGGAAATGAAACAGTCTGGACTCTCCCTGGCTCCCAGCTGGTGGCTTGTGGAGGTGGGGAGTGCCTAGCTCTTCAGGAGCAAGGTGATCTGCAGGCACAGCATGGGGTTTTACTCCAAGGGGACTCTCTCCACACAGTAGGCAACAGCAGGATCCAAGCGCAGGCACCCATCATAATGCTGGAGAGTGCTTGGCTGGGTTCCATTCTGGGAAGGGAGTAAATATTTGAATCTTGGACTCAAAACCACCAAGGGACAACTTCACTTCAGGATTCCTAGTGTTATCCTCCCACAGTGACTGGGTGAGAGTCAGGCATGGAAGATAGATGCAAACAGGGAGAGGGCTGGAAATAGATACTGTAAAGGGCTTGACCTTGGGCCCAGAAGGACATGGGTTCTGTCCTTGAAGTAGGAGTCCAGTCCCAGTTGAAGTTGCACTGGGTCTGAAAGTGCCTGCATTGAGTACATGAGCCCTCACCTTACTACCTGCATCCAGCACAGATATGAAGCCTGATTGCATTCTTATCTACCTGTGCAATCAGGCTGACATCTTGGTCTGCACATTGCCTGGGGGAAACAGAGAGGCCTCTGGAATAGGAGGAGCCTGGCAAACCCACAGTACACAAGACTAGGCAGAGAAAATTATTAATTGCTGGGCTCCAAGTCTGAAGATCCAGGAAGAAAACTACTCATTCAAAAATACAGAGAATTTTTTTTCTTCTGTTTCTGGTCTCTTTTTTATTTTATTTTATTTTTCCTTTCTTCTATCTTTCTCACTATTGGGGTCTGGGGAATTTTCCTTGTCCCCTTTTCAGACTTTATTCTTTTTTTACTTCTTTTTTCATGTTAATTTTTTCTTATACTTATTCTCCACATTGTTTCTTCATTTTTACCTCTTTCCTCCTTTTTTCTTTTATTTCTCTTTTTCTGTTACCTTCATCTAGTTCTGCAAATATCTTTCTGCTCTGTAATAATATCTTTTATCTCAATTCTGTCTCCTCCTTCTCATCTACTATTGTCTAATTTTTCAAAAATTTCCTCTTGCATTTTCCTGTCCCTATATCATTAATAATATAATCATTAAGCTTTCTTAATCTTTAGGTAGTTAACTCTATGTTATTACTATTGATTCCTTCCTATCCGTGGAGGGATAGTTATTGCATTTAGTATGAATTTGCTAAATATCAATATCTGGGTTGTCATAGTGTGTCTACTATAATTGTGAACTTCTTTTCTATGATTAAGTGTGGCACATTATTGGTTCTTATGGTATGTCAACATCCAATTTGTCTTGGATATTATTACTGTAGCTGATTTGCCTGATATGGCCAGGGTCCCATAATTGTTACCATTAATGGGTTTTCTTGGGATGCTAATACCCAGATTACCTTTGTGACATTACCAATACTGTGGTCCATTCCCAGACAGCTGGGTGTTGGGTCAATTACACTGCACTCTCTCCTCCAAAATTAACAGAAGTGGTTGGATCTTGAGACAGAAACAGAGTACTATAGTTAGCCAAGATCAAAATGCATCAATGAAAAGCAGACTAACTAAAGAGATCTTCAAACTAGTGACAAAGTTTTTCTACTACAAGTGCCTGCAAACCTAAGCACAAAATTAAATAAACCAAGAACAACAGAAACGTTAGAAGAGAAGGCAAGAGAATGCATCCCAAAAATTCCTAGCTCCCCCAAAGCCAATCCTAGGGGCATCAAGGGGGACAACAGCAAAAGCCACACACCCAAATTATTTGAAAAGATAACAGAGGAGGTTAAAAACAGATCAATGAGGTGCTCAACAGGATCACAGAAGATATAACTAAACTGATAATGAAAGTATCAAACAAAATTATCAGGGAGCTTACAAAAGACACTAATAAATGCTATCTAAGCTAAACAAAATGATACAAAGCACAAATGACCAGTTTAGCAAAGAACTAGAAACTATGAAAAAAGATAAATCCAGGAGATTAAAAATTATATTGAGAGTATGGGCAGCAAAAGTTGTGGGGGACTGCCTCATGGATTATGCCCAAAGCTGGCTGTAAACAGTATAGGCTATAGAGTTAACCCCACAATTTGGCTTTTTTTGAGAAGCAAGTCTGGCCAAAGTCTATATGCCATGGTCAGAGTGACTCTTACCCAAATTCTGTTCTGAGTTAAAACTTTCTTTATTAAAAAGACAAAGTTAATTATTAACCACAACATATATTTTGTCTGTTTTGTTCTAATTTCTACAGTGCTTTGTCTCTTCCTTTACAAGCCTTGCCTGCATCAGCAACATGTCCATAGGAACTTCTTATAGTCCCTCCATGTAGGCGCTTTACCTCAATCTAACTATATCACCAATAAGTATCAATAGCTCAGGGTGTTCAGGGCCTTTGCTTGTTCAGCCTTGCTTACACAAGCATTGGTCATCTTGGCTCACCATCTCTATCTCTTTAACTCTGTCTCTAAGTCTTTCTTCTCAGCATCATAGCACTAAGCAGGAAATCAGAACCCCCTCCAGGGGGTCTGATAAAAAGTAACCAATATGAGGACAGAATATGAGAATTAGAAAATAGGTACCAATTATTCAGAGAAGCCTTAAAAACAATGAAAGAACATGAGAAATGGATACAACAGTGGCTAAATGATGTAAAGAAGACTAACCTAAGGTGAACTGGAATAAGGGAAAAATTGTAAGACAGCATTAAAAACTTGTTTACAGAAATAATAGCAGGAAACTTTCCAAATATAGGGAAAAAATTGAACATAAACATAAATGAAGCATATAAAACCTCAAACAGCCACAATAAAAAAGAACCTCTTCATGCCACACTGTAGTCATAACAGCAGGAGTCCAACACAGGAATGGAATCTTAAAAGCTGTTAGACAAAAACAACAAATCTCCATAAAGGCAAACCCAGCAGAACAAGAGCAGAACTTTTCAACCCAAAGCTTAAAATCCAGGAGAGTTTCAATCCCTGGTACAAAAAAAAAAAAAAAAAAAGATTAACAGGGCCGTGGATTTAGCTCAGTGGTTCTGGTGCCTGCCTCACAAGCACAAGGTCCCCAGTACCAAAAAAACAAACAGCAGAAAAAACCAAAAATCCAGGAGAGTTTGGAGTAAAGTGTTTCAAGCCTTAAAAGATAATGATTTCCACCATAGACTTACACATTGCGCAAAACATCCCTTGAAAATTGTCAGAAAGAATGTAAACATCAGACAAGGTAAGCAGTTAAGCAGAAAAGAGAAAAAAAGAACTCAGCAATAGAAAAATAAAACAATGATGGGGATAAGTCAATACCTTTCAGTAATAACTCCCAATGTGAATGATCTCAATTCCTCAATCAAAGGACACAGACTGGCAGAATGGATCAAGGGGGAAAAAACCCCAACAATATGCAATATACAAGAAATACATTTAATTCAAAAAGAAATTCACAGATTAAAAATCAAAGAATAGAAAACAATATTTTATGCAATGGGAACCCAGGATAAAACAAGAATGGCTATCTAATTTCAGATAAAGTGGATGTGAAAAAAAACTCATCAGAAGAGGCAAAGAATGTCAGTACATATTGGGTAAGGTAACAATTCAACAGGAAGAATAACAGTTATAAACACCAAATATGCACCAAACACAGCCAAGCCCAACTTTGTAAAACACTGCTGGACATAAAAAATCAGGTAAACACTAACACAATTATAATGGGGGACCTCAATACTCCACTATTATAAACAGAAAAACTAGACAAAAAATTAATAAACAAATATTGAATTTGAATCAAATCTTTGAACAAATAGACTTGATAGATATCTACAGAATATTCCTTTCGACAACCACAAAGTATACATTCTTCTCAGCAGCACATGCGACTTTCTCCAAAATAGACCACATACTAGCCCATAAAGAATGCTTATGTCAAAAAAAAAAGAATGCTTATGTAAATGCAAAACGATTGAAATTATAATATGCATATCATCAGATAATAGTACAATGAAACTAGAAATCAATGGCAAAGAAACCACAGAAATTATACAAATGCATGGAAACTAAACAATACTCTCTTAAATAATCAGTGGATCACAGAATAAATTAGACAGTTCACAGAATCAAATGATACCAGTACAGCACACCAAAACCTGTGGAAAACTATGAAAGCAGTCATAAGTGAAAAGTTGATACCTGTGACTGCCCACATCAGAAAAACAGAGCAGGTCCAATTAAGTAACCTAATGATGCACCTCAATTACAGAAAAACAAGAGCAATCCAAACCCAGACCCAGTATAAGAAAGGAAATGGTAAAGATCAGAGCAGAAATTAATGAAATTGAGCCTAAAAAAAAAAATCAATGAAGAGCTGGTTCTTTGAAGGAGTAAGTAAAATAAACAAACCCCTAACGAATCTTACCCCCCAAAAAGGAAAGAAAAGACTCAAGTAAATGCAATTAGAAATGAAAAAGTTAAAAACATAACAGACTGCAGAAATCCAGAAGATCATTAGCAATTACTTCAGAAACTGTACTCTAATAATAATGGAAAACTCGAAGAAATGTATAGATTCCTTGACACATATAAACTAACAAAGATTAACAAAAAAGATATTTAAAATCATGATAATCCAATATTAGGCAATGAACCTGAAGAAGCAATAGAAAAACCTGCCAACTAAAAAAGCCTAGGTCCCAATGGATTCACTGCCATATTCTACAAGAACTTTAGAGAAGATCTACCACCAATATCCCTCACATTCTTTAATGAAATTGAATGAGAAGGAGTACTCCCAAAGTTATTCCTATAGGCAAGCATTGCCCTGATTCAAAAGCCAGAAAAGAACTAGATATGGTGGTACACACCTCTAATCCCAGCACTTGGGAGGGTGAGGCCAGAGGATCACCAGAAGTTCAAGATCAGCCTGGGCTATATTGTGAGAGCCTGTCTCAAAAAAAAAAAAAAGCAAAACAAAAAAAATCAGGAAAAGATCCAACCAAAAAAGAGCCTGGAAGGCCAATCTCTTTAATGAATATAGATGCAAAAATCCTCAACAACATACTGGAAAAAAGAATTCAACAAATCATCAAAAAAAATAATATATCATGACCAAGTAGGATTCATTGCAGGGATCCAGGGATGGTTCAACATACATAAATCAATTAGTATAATACACCACATAAACAGAACCAAGGACAAAAACCACATGATCATCTCAATTGACATAGAAAAAGCCTATGACAAAATCAACATCTATTCATGAAAAAAAAAAACCCAAAGAAAATAGGTATAGAAGGACCTTATCTCAATCTGATAAAATCCATATATGACAAACCAAGGGCCAACATCATATTGGATGAAGAGAAGTTGAAAACTTTTTTTCTAAGTAGAGAGTAGGTCAGGGATGTCCACTATCACCACTTTTGCTCAATATAGTTCTTGAAACATCAACCAGAGCAATCAGACATGAGAAAGAAATAAAAAGGATATGTATAGGAAAGGAAGAAGTCAAATTACCATCATTTGCAGACTAAAAGACTCCTAGAATTAATAACCAAATTCAGTAGCATAACAAGATAGAAAATCAACAAACAAAATTAATAGTATTCCTATACATCAATAATAAATTCCCCAAGAAATTACAGAAACAATACCTTTAATAATAGCATCCAGAAAAATTAAATATCTAGGAATTAACATAACCAAGTAAGTAAAAGAACTCTACACTGAAAACCACAGTACTCTTACAAAGGAGATCAAAGAGGACACCAGAAAATGGAAACTTATTCCTTGTTCCTGGATAAACAGAACCAATAGAGTCAAAATAGCCATCATTCCAAAACTGATATGCATAATTAATGCAATCCTAATTAAAATACCAACAGAATTTTTTACAGACCCAGAGAAAACAATACTAAAATTCATGTGGAACCAAAAGAGACCTAGAATAACAAAAGCAATCTTTGACAATAAGAGAAAAGCAGGAGGCAACAATCCAGGACTTCAAGTTATACCACAAAGCTACAGTAATAAAAATAGCATGGTACTGGCATGAAGAAAAAGAAGAAGAACAGGAAGAAGAAGGAGAAGGAGAAGGAGAAGAAAATACACATGTGAATCAATGGAACAGAATAGAGGATGCAAAAGCAATTCCATGAACATTCAGCTACCTGACCTTTGAAAAGGGGCAAGTGGAGAAAATAAGCCTCTTTAGCAAATGGTGCTCCTATTTCTGGGAAGATAGCACAGTGGTAAACAGCAGCAAATCAGCCTCTCCAAGATTTGGAATCCAACATTGGAATATAATGCTTTGGGGAAGAAAAGAAAAAGGGAGGTGGCTCTCTGGGACCCAGAAAGTATCTGAAGGGAGAATTGGAGCCCTCAGAGAAAGTGAAGAGACAGACCTCAGTGAAGAAAAAGGAGATGGCAAATTGCACTTTCTCCTTGACTCCCAGTTTGAGGTGTGAGAAAGGAGGCTCAAATCTACAGAGACACAGTGAAGGTGGGTGACTCCAAAGGCCTCCACAGTGAGTGACTCCAGAGGCCTCCTCAGAGAAACCAGTGGGACAGAGTAGTAGATGCTGTGAATTACAACAGCTGGTGAGTAACTCCAGTCCAAGCATCATCTGGAGAGAGTGTTTGACCAGATTCCATTTTAAGGAGAGCCCACTGAACCCAGGAGCTGGAGAACCATGGGCTGACTTCTTCTAAGGGCTCCCAGTGACTGGGTGAGGCACAGCTGCAGGAGACATCCAAGGTCAGGGAGCTGAGATCTGGCCAGGAAAAGACACCCAGAGTGTTATGGGCTGACCAACTCAGGGCCCAACCTCACAAGCAGAAGCCAGGATCAGCCTGGACTTCTGTGGAGTTGAAAGCATCAGAAGAGGCACCCTGCCCTATTCTTACTGTAGGCTGGGTAGAATCATGAAGCATGGATCTGGGCTCTGCTGCCTCCTCTGTCTACCAGTGACAATAGAGACATGCACTGAGTTGGACACTACCACAAAACTATAAACTCCAGAAAATAACTATGGCTTGAAATCACAGAGAAATTTTTTCTCTCTCTTTACTTTTTTTTTCTTTTTTCTTGATTGTTTATTTTTGTCTTTTCATGAGTGTGAAAATCATTTTTAGGGGATTTTTTTTGTTTTGCTTTGTTCTTAGCTTTGTTTTTTCTTTCTTTCCCTTTTATCTTCTTCACCAGTTTCTCAAAGCTTTGGTAATCTTCCTTTGTCTTTCAGCGTTGCTTCTAATCTCTCTCTTGACTTTTTTTCCTCTTATCCCTTTTAAATATTCTCCCCTCAGGGTAAAATCTCACTATTGATGGGATATTTACTGTATATAATTTTCCAATTTATTTTAGATTTTGTTGTATAACTATAAATTATATAGCTATGGTTAAAGGTGATTAAGTTAGCAGTTACCATAGTTTGTCATTTTCTAGACTGTGCTTGATACTATTGTTATTACTGATTGTACTACACTAGCCAAGGTAACATAGTTGTTCCTTCCTTATATGCCAATGCCACTTATTCTTTCTCATATGCCAATACCAAGATTGTCTGGGTATAAGCAGTAGAATTAACCAATGAGAGGTTTGCAGTTAGCAATCATCAAAAGAAAGACTTCTTAAAAATAGCAAAAGACCACAAAAATCCATCTAACATGTGCTATATGATGCAAAGAATAACATAAGATTGATCAGAATCAATGAAAATGGTACAAGGATATAAAACACCTGTTCACAGAAGTAATGGCAGAAAACTTCAGAAGCATGGAAAAAAATTGACATACAGATAAGTGAGGCATATAGAACTCCAATTATCCATGATCAGAAAAAATAACTACACCAAGGCATAATAGTCAAGATTCCAGAAACTTAACACAAGAACAGAATATTAAAAGCTCTTAGAAAAAAGAAACAAGTCATCTATAAAGGAAAACCCAAAAGAACCACAGCTTACTTCTCAATTCAAACCCTTAAATGAGAGCTTAGAGTGAAGTATTTCAAGTCCTAAAAGAAAACAACTTCCAACCCAGATTGATGTACCCCACAAAATTGATAGAGAAATAACATACTTTTATGATAAGGAACACCTGGAGAAATTCATCACCACCAAACCAGCACTCCAAACAGTTCTGCAGGATATTCCAGAAAAAGATAACAGAGACAACAATTTCATGAATCCAAATAGAATGAATCCATTAGGCAAGGTAAACAATTAAAGAGGGGAAAGAAAGGAAATCAATAATGGAAAGGAATAACTGATAGATCAAAATATATCAGTTATAACTATCAATGTAAATGTTCTCAATTCTCCAATCAAAAGAAACATTGGCAGAATGGGGCAAAAAACAAGATTCAACAATATGCTGCATAGAAGAAGCACATTTAACTCAAAAAGAAATGCATAGACTGAAAGTCAAAGAAAGGAAAACAATACTTCATGCAACAAGAATGAAGGAAAAACATGGATAGCTATTCTATTTGCAGACAAAGTGTATTTCAAGCCAATACTGATTTGAAGAGACAAAGGTCACTACATACCTCTTAAGGGAACAACTCAAGAGAAAGAGAACAATCATAAACATTTATGCACAAAATCCAGTGCACCTAGCTATATAGAACAAGTATTAATGGACATGAAAAATCAGATAAGCACTAATGCAATTGTAACGGGGGACCTCAATACCCCACTGTCACAAATAGATCAACTGGACCAAAAAAGAAAAAAAATCAACAAAGAAATATCAGAGCTGACCTAAACCTCTGAACAAGTGGACTTTATAGATATCTACAGAGTGTTCCACCCCACAACAGTAGAATTCATGTTCTTCTCAGCTGCACATGGGGCTTTCTCCAAAATAAACCACAGACTATTTCACAGAACATGCTTAAGTAAATGCAAAGGAATTGAAATTATCCCATGCATATTATCAGATCATAGTGAAATGAAATTGGAAATCAATGGCAAAATAAACCACAAAAACTGAATAAACACATGGAAATTAAATAACACCCTCTTGAACAACCAATGGGTAGATGAAATTAAAGAAGAAATTAGACAATTTCTAAAATTAAGTAATAATGCCAATACAACATACCAGAACATATGGAATGCAATGAAAGCAGTCCTATGAGGGAAATTTATAGCAGTGAATTCCCACACCAGAAAAAGTGCAAGCTCAAGTAAATAACTTAATGTTATTTAGGTTCTAGAAAAAGAAGAGTAAGTTAGACCCAAAGCACATAGAGGGGAGGAAATTATAGAGATCAGAGCAATTAATGCAATTGAGAGTAAGAAAACAATACAAAGAATCAATGAATCAAATAACTGGTTCTTTGAAAGATTAATTAAAATAGACAAACTCTTAGAGAACCTTATATTTAAAAAAAGGAAAACAAAGACTCAAATCCATGCAATTAGGAATGAAAAGTCTGAAATCACAATAGATCCTTCAGAAATGCAGATCATCAAAACCTACCTTGAGAACCTGTACTCTAATAAAATAAGATAGAAAACACAGAGTAAATGGACAGATTCCTTGATACATATGAATTATCAAAGCTGAATCAAGAAGATATAAAAAGCCTAAATAGCCCAATATTGGTCAATGAAATTGAAGAAGTAATTTAAAAACTACCAACAAAGAAAAGCCCAGGTCCTGATGGATTCAGTGCTGAATTCTACAAGAAATTTAGAAATTTAGAAAAGATTTAAATTTAAAAGAAATTTAGAGAAGATCTAATGCCACTACTCCTCAAATTCTTTAATGAAATTGAAAGGGAAGCAATACTCCCAAAGTCATTCCTGGAACCAAGTATTACCCTGATACTAAAACCAGAGAAGGATCCAACCAAAAAAGAGAACTAGAGACCAATCTCTTTAATGAACATAGATGAAAAAATCCTCAAAAAGATAAAACAACATGGCAAAGTAGGATTTATCCCATGGATGCAGGGATGGCTCAACATACACAAATCAATAAATGTAATACACCACATTAATAGAACCAAAGATAAAAATCACAAGATCATCTCAATAGATGCAGAAAAAGCATTTGACAAAGTCTAACACCAATTCATGATATAAAAAAAACCTACAGAAAGTTGGAATAGATGGTCTTTATTTCAATCTGATAAAAACCATCTAAGACAAACCAACATCCAACATCATACTAAATCACCAAAAACTGAAAGTTTTCTAAAATTAGGAACAAGACACAGATGCCCACTATCACCACTCCTACCAATATATTTCTGGAAACATTAACCAGAGCAATTAGACAAGAGAAAGAAATAAAAGGAATAAGGATAGGAAAGGAAGAAGTTAAATTGTCATTATTTGCTGATGATATGATACTCTACATAGAAAATTCCAAAATACTCCTAGATTTAATACCCAAATTCAGTAGTGCAGCAGGATACAAAGTTAACACTCAAAAATCAAGTGTTCCTGTACACAAATAACAAAGTCACCGAGAGAGAAATTAGGCAAACAACACCTTTCACAATAGCTTCAAGAAAAATGAAATACTTAGGAATCAATTTAATGAGGGTAGTAAAAGATCTCTACTTAGTGGGGAACCTCAACACCCCACTTTCACAAATAGATCAACTAGAAAAAAGTCAACAAAGAAATATCACAGTTGAACCATACCTTCAAACAAGTGGATTTAACCAATACCTATAGCATGTTCAGCCCAAAAACAGAACACACATTCTTCTCAGGAGCATACAGAACTTTTCAAAAATAAACCACATATTAGGCCATAAAACTTGCTTAAATAAAAAAAATCAAAACAATCCTATGCATATTGTCAGATCATGGTACAATGAAACTAGAAATCAATGGCAAGAAAAATCACAGAAATCATTTAAACACATGGAGATTGTTACAATTGTAGCTAGATGTCCTCCAAAGCCTCACGGAGGCATGGGTGGGGAGTTTCAAAGGTGGTTGTATTAGGGTATGTGAATGTGAATTAAGGGTGTGATATTGAGATTAAAGATGTGGATAATGGAAACTCCACCATGAGTGGGGTGGCAGCAGTCAATAATAAGTCCAGATTTCAAATATATTATAAAGCTACAGTGATTAAAACAGCATGGCACTAGAACAAAAACAGACATTTGGATCAATGAAATGGAATAGAGGATGTAGAAACAACCCGAGCACATTCAGGCATCTGATTTTTGACAAAGAAAAAACAGCCACTTAAACAAATGGTGCTGAAAAAACTGATTATCCTCCTGCAACAGATTGAATCTGGACCCATATCTCTCATCATGTACTAAAATAAAATTCAAATGGATCAAAGACCTAGATATTAAAACAGAAATACTTAATCTGTTGGAAGATAAAATAAGTAAAACTATTGAAGACATGAGTGTAGGAAAAGCTTTCTGAAAAGAACCTCTATTGAATACAAATAATATGAAGACTCAACAATGGGATCATATCAAATTTAAAAGCTTTGGCACAGCAAAGGAAACAACCAACAGAGTGAAGAGACAACCTACATTTTTGCCAGCTTCTGCTTAGAGGGCTAATATCTAGAATGTGCTTCTTCCTTGGGAAAATGCCAAATGGTAGATGACACCAGGGCAGGAAGGCCCAGGGACACAGGGATGGGTGGCCAGAAGCCTCTGTGACTTTGGCAGTGGCCTTCAGAGCTTCAGGCCAAGGCACAGCTGAGGCCCAGGCCAAGGCCATAGCATTCATGGTGGCAAGGCTGGGACAGGAGTGGACCTCTGTCACTAGTCCAGGTAGGCATGAGTCAAGGACATGAAGAACGAGTCCCTGGAGGAGATTTATCTCTCTCCTGCCTGTAAAGGAGTTTCCTGAACATATCTCTCAAGATGAAGTTCTGGAGCCAGGGATTTAGCTCAGTGGAACCACACCTGCCTCTAAGCACAAGGTCCTGAGTTCGGTCCCAAGTACCAAAAAAAAAAAAAAAAAAAAAGATGAAGTTCTGAAGGTTATGCCAGAAAGAAGCAGACTCCTGCTGGCGAGTAAACCAGGTTCAAGACATTTGTCACCACTGGGGACTACAATGGTCATAGTGATCAAGGTGTAAAGTCCTCCAAGGACGTAGTCACTGCTATCCAAGGGCCATCGTCCTGGTCAACTCTCCATTGTTCCTGTGCAGAGAGGCTACTGGGAAACAAAATCTGTAAGCCCCACACTGTCCCTTGAAAGGTGGCAGGCCCTTGGGCTCGGTGCTAGTGCACCTCATCCCTGTCCCCAGAGGCACTAGCACCATCTTAGCCCCTGTGCCCAAGAGCTGCACTGATGACTGTTTCACCTCTGCCCAGGGCTGCATTGCTACTCTGGGGAACTTCACCAAGGGCACTTTTGATGCCATCTCCAAGACCTGACCCTGACCTCTGGAAAAGACCATGTCCACTAAGTCTCCCTAACAGTAATTCACTGACCATCTTGAAAAACTCATATCAGAGTCCCCATTCAGAGGACTCAGGCTCCAGAAGTAGCTACAACATAGAGGTTTTATACAAGAAAAATAAAATTAATGAAACCTTAAAAAATAAAAAAGAAGCATCTTATTATAGTGAAACATGCATACCCATGTTTATAGCAACATGACTCATAATAGCTAAAACTTGAAAACAGCCCATATGTCCATCAACAGATGAGTGGATAAAGAACGTGTGGTATTTACACACAGTGAAGCACTACTCTGCCATAAAGAAGGGTAAATCTGAGTTACTTGTAGGAAAATGCGTGGACCTTGTCACCATAATGCTTAGCGAAATATTGAATGATTTTCTTTTTTGGGGGGGTTACCAGGGATCGAAATCAGGACCTTGCGCTTGTGAGGCAGGCGGCAGAATCACTGAGCTAAATCCCTGGCCCTTGAATGTTTTTCTTGTATGAGAAACACGAAGTACACATAATTTAAAGAGCAAAACAAAGAGATAGATTTTTTGCAAATAGGAAAGGGCTCTAAAGATGAAGGGGAGGAAAAGAGGAAGTAAAAAAGATTAAGATGTGATGTGTACATGAATTATGTATCACAGACATATAGTAATAAGAAAGTACCTTTCTCAGTTAGATTTTCTGGATAGTTTATCAAAATATCTGCATACCTTCACATTTCTTTCCTTACTTAGCTCTCAACCTTCTTATTTAATTCTCAGCTATTAGTTATCCCATTTTACAGATAAAAACAATGGAAATTAGACAGGTTGAGTAAATTGCCCAAAATCGGCCCTATCACGGCTGGTCAGAGCCAGGCCAGCACTGTGCTGGGATCTGGGGGCTTGGAAAGTAATGATGAGGATTGAAACCAGGGCCTCCGGCTCTTCCACTCAGCCACATCCCCAGTCCTTGAGCTAGTGACTATTTGCAGAGTGTGTATAGGGCTCAGGGAGCTAACAAGAACTTTGATGCACCCGGGGGATTAGTAAACTCTAGAAGGCATTTTCACTGTTGTGCCTGAAGGTGTAGGAGGAGCCTAAATTAAAGGTAGACGAGGCTCCGGAGAGGAAAGAGATTTGTCGGAAGAAGAGCAGCTGGCAAAACAGGGACAAGACAGCCTTCCTGATCGCTTCAGGGTGTTAGGTTAGTTGCAGTGCCACTTACTCGCCAAACCCAGGTGTAAACCAGAGGCAAAGACCCGCAGATGGTGCGGGTTATACAGGAAAGAGTACCACCCGAGAGGGCCTGTCGGAGGGCACCTAGCAGTGCGGGGGGCGGGGGGGCTGTCGATCGAGAGGGGCAGACGGACAAGGACCAGCCTAGTACGTTAAGGGTCTTTTTTTTTTTTTGGTACTGGGGATCGAACTCGGGACCTTGCGCTTGCAAGGCAAGCGCCAGAACCACTGAACTAAATCCCCGGCCCAAGGGTCTTTATTTTAGAATTAAAATTTTTAAAAAAGACTCCCTAGGATTGTAAAAATGAATTAGGAAGTGAAACTCAAATAGGAAGTGGAGGAAACGCGAAGAAAATTGGAGCAGTACGCAAAGACCGGTCTGCACTTCCCACACCGTAGGGCCAGCCCGTGCTCTCCGTCACGCCCCACCGGCCCTGCCTGCCCTGGCGCCCGGAGTGGGCGCCTCCTTTCTGCGCGGGCGGTCAAGGGCAGCCGCCGGGTCTCGGCCCAGCTCTCCGAGGGCTGACCCCGCCCCGGCCGGGCGCTGGTGCTCGCGGGTCTGCAGGCCCCTGCTCGTCCCGTCGCTTGGGAGTTGCCGTCGCTATTTAGAACGCTTGGCTGCCAGAAAACAGGGATTTCCACGTGGGCAGAGCGGCGAGGTTCAGGTGGCAAGGATCCAAGGCGGAGCCTTCTTCCCCTCTGGGTCCACCCACCGCCTTCCCCACCCCCGACCCAGAAAAGGACACGCACACAAAAAACTTTTGCCACACTATTAATATATTCGCGTTTCCTCCCACTTTCCCAATGGGCTACCAGCTGCAGAACTCTTGAATGGAAAGCTTAATTGTGCTTTGTCATGCAGAGTACCTCGATTTTCTATAGAAGGTTACAAAGGGCCATTTGAAGTGTTTCTTTCTCGCCTAATAGTGAAGCATTTGCATAAGGCACCTCTGCGCCTGCCAGACCCAGGTATCTGCGCGGAAGCTCCGGGGGCCCGGGAACAAAATTCGTGCTGTGGCCACAGGGCGCCCTGCCCCGCCTGCATCCGCACTGGGACTTTTCTGTCCGTTCCCGAGGTCAAGGCCAGCCCGGGCAGCTGATTCGGAGGACGCGATGCCTCCGGCCTACAGGGCGCCATACTCGGCCGCTCGGCTGACCTCGCGGCGGACCGGGGCTGTCCAGGCCGGCCAGCGGCCTGTTCCAGGCCTGGCCTTCTGAGCCCAAGTCCGGACTCAGGGTGCTTACCCACGTGGGACCCTGGCTCACGTGCGTCCCACTCAGGGCCCAAGTAAAGTCTGAAGGACCTGGGAGCTGCTGACGACTTGGGTTTACCACGCTGTGCGTTTCTCCTGCTTGATTGGCAAGGCTGCCTCCAGAATATCTTTTCTTGTAGCTTGTTTTGACAGTTCAAATCCAGGTCTATGTGACATATAAAGCTAATAAAATTCTAATTTCATTGTTAATCTTATTTCATTGCAGTATAGGTTTTTACCCTCACACCTGCATGGCAGGGTGTAATTCCATTAATAAAAAAAAATCAACATATTCATTGCATGTCTTTTCCCTGATGATATATTGTGAGCAGTGTGAGTTGAAAAAGAGCCATTTATTCCCACCGTGAATGAGCCTGCATGGGGCGGGAGCTTCACCTGCCCCTTAGTCAATTAGGAATGTATCGAAAAGTCTAGCAGAAAACGAGTTAAATTAACCGTTCGCTAATTTCCTTGTGTCCCTCCTACATAATCCCCCCTTTTCAACTTGCCCCAGAAATTACCACATGTTGCAAGGTTCAAATAGTGCCTAATGAAACAGTGTCTAAACGCTTCTCCCTCCAGCGCCACGGCTGGGAGTCCTTTCGCTAAGCCTTCAAACGCTGCAAGGTCTCTGGTTCCTGTATCCCCCCCCCAAAAAAAAGAAAGAAGGAAAGTAAATTTCTTTGACGGGCACTCAACATCTAAGCTGTCAAAAACTCTGGGTCCAAAGGGGGAAAGACCTGGCTACCCACCCACTCGCAGCCACCAACCATGGTGTGTGCTTTGGGGATGTCTGGACCTCCAGGTAGCTGCTGCTTTAGTGTCCTCCCTGCCTCCCGAAGAGAGCTAGGTCCTCTGGTTAGGAGACTTGACCCAAGGCCAGAGTAGATTGGGTGGGGGAGAGCCGTGTAGACAACAAAGGGAGAGGAGGGAGGGATGGGGCGGGGCGCAGAACTGAGATGGAGGCAGAGAAGCAAGCCCAGAGAAACCACAAGGAGAGCAGATGTACAAACAGAGTAACAGGAAGGAGAGATAAACAAGAAACACATCATGTAAGTCTCAATTTCTCCCAAGTCAAAAATCATGTGTCTGGCTTAAGCAACTCATCAGCCCTCAGCCCTTGAGAGGGCGTTTGGAAGCCTGGGGATGTAAGACCCTAATAATTAATCGTGGTCATTAATTAATTAAGAAGGAAAAGGGGGAGGTGGCTTGCTGCTGCTTGACCCCAAACAATTTAAATTAGGCTTTGTGAAGGTGGTCCCCCTAAAGCAAACCCTCCCCCTCCTTCCTATTCTTCTTCTTTCAAACTCTCAAAAATTTCCATTATAATCCGAAGCCGTCTGGGGCAGCCAACTAACACGGGCGAGCTCTTCCCAGCAAACTGAGGCCAGGCTGGCTAGGGCTCCAGACCCGGCAGCCGCCCACGAGCACCGAGTTCTTTCTCACTGCTGCAACTCCCACCTGCCTTTTTTGCTCTTGCACCTGCTGTGGGTTGTTTCTCCTTGAACTTCAGAAATCAAGCACTGTAGTTGCTTAAGAATTAGTCTCGCAACAGTGCTCACAGGCTAAGTACTGCTTCCTTTCCGTCCTTCTCTTCTCTTCTCTCCCTCCCACTCTCCCTCCCCCCTCTCTTTCTATGCCCTCTCTCCCCTTCCTTTTTCCTTCCTCTTACTAGAGAGTTGAGTCCCCTATTTGAAACGGTGCAGCTAATACAAAGTCATCAAAGCACTATGGTTCTTGTCTTAAAGTGACAGCCCGCTTTATGGGGCTGTTTTAAATACTCCCCCTGCTTTTCAATGTCTCTCTATCCATCTTTGTCTGCTCTTCAGAAAAGGGGACAATATAAAGCCCAGCCTGGCGAGCTCTCCACGCTCAGGCCTGGGCAGTGCCAACCTCCGCCTTTAAGCAGATTGAAATTGTCACTGTTTCATTAATCTGAAACTAGTTACTTTCCTAAGCACACACCACACACTTCCGATCTGCTGGGATTCACTCACAGGAGTCCCCGAGGCCTTCCTAGGTTTGGGATTTGGAAAGCTCAACAAAGGTACTACAGGGCTCAGCTGGAAGAAAGGCAATACCCAATGGAGAAGGGCAGCCACTGACACCAGTATACTAAGGGAGCACGAAGCCCTGTTTTCAGAGACAATGGAATGCCCAGAATTTTGGAGGATGCACTTGAGCTTCCAGAGTCTGGCTGCAGGGACAGATAAGGGTATCTGTTTTCATGTGGAGGACCATTGAGGACTGTAAGGTCTCATGGGTTGGGATTTTCTTTCCTCAAACAGAAGAAACTTGAATGCAGATTTCTTTGGAAGCTGGACTGTTGTTTTCTAGTCTGAGCTCTGATGTTCCTAAGAGATCAAAGTTTCTGTTCTTCTTTGGCCCTGTTACCAGCTCCAAGTGCCAAGGGCTTTGGAGGTAGGGACTTTGGGGGGCACACACTGCCTCTTTTCTTCATACCTCCACCACTAACAAAAGACAATTCAAAAGATGCCTCTACTTTTTATATTTCCAGCTGTCTTAGAATAGCACATTTTTTGGATTCCATTCCATCTAATTTAGGGAAGAGCAGTGGGCATTTTTTTTTAAAGAGAAGCTTAATTTTCAGTAATGTGAGCCTAAAGATTTATAAAATAGATTTATATTAAATTATGTTAATAGAAGCCTAGTAAATGTACCAATTAATTGCATGGAAAAATGTTCCCTTTTAAAAGGTCTGTCACCTTAACAGGTACATTCAAAGATTCTGGGTGAATAATGAAGATAGAACAATTGCTTTGATGCACCAGCTGCATTCATCGTCTAGGACAGCTTTGGCTGTGTTTGGAGAAGGTGGGAGGAGCTCCTTTTCTGGGAGTGATTGCTCCTTTAAACCCAATTTCTTCTAGCAAATAGTTTCCATTGGAAGTGTTGCCCTCTCCTCTCTGTCCTAGGCTAAGCCTGGGCTCCTGCCCCAGAGCTCTCACCCCCTCCCAGGATGCTCACCTGGTTTCTCCTTGTCCTGGCTACAAAGAGCCTTCCCACACACCTCAAAGAGCACTCTCAAGGAGTGCCACAAAAGGTGAGTGAAACCTGCAAGAAAGCTAAAAGTAGGAAGCAAAGTGAAAAAAAAAAAAAAGAAAACCTAATGAAAATTACTCTTTCCACCTACATGACCAACACCAATTTCTTTGTTCTCTCTCTCCTCTCCATCCACCAAAATCATACACACACACACTCACACACATGCATGATGCACATATACACTATTCATACCTACACACATAGTCCCTGTTGTCCCCTTGGTCATTTTTAATACAACAACCACCTTCCTAGCATTGTTTGACCACAGTCAGAGTGGCCCAAATAAACTACACAATCTTGATCAGATATAATTAGACAGAAACGTCCTGGATTAAGGATGAGGGGAGGAAAGAAGATGCCAGGAATTGAGAACTTCATGTCCCCAAGTTTGTGCTTCTCCTAAAACCATGAGCTATCTGGGGAGGGGGTGAGCTATGATGACCACTGAACCCAGTTCAGAATAAGAACCCCAGAGAGGAAAGATCTATGAGGTATCCATCACCTGGGCTCACTGACACCCCGAAAACAGGCTACTGGGCTCCTTCTGCCTTTGCCATCATTTACAATTAAGAAGCCTTGCCTGAGGCCAAGGTGCCTTGGACTTGAGCACGTGTTGGTCACTGAGTGGGAGGGTGGAGGGGAAAGGTTTCCACTCCTCTCTGCTCTGAACGTCTGGGCTGGGCCAGGGCCCAGAGGTGAGAGGTGTTGCTTTCAGCCTTTTACCCCACCCCCAGCTCTTTCCCTGTTTAAAGCTGTCATGTGACTCATTCTCAGATGGGGTCTTAGCCATACTAATGGTTCCTGTTGCTCACCCCTTTTCTCTTGGTGGAATAAGTTCCTGGGTTCTAATTTTCATTTTTGATCTTTTTCTCTCTTTTTGATCTTTCGCTCTCTTTTGATCTTTTTCTCTTTAGGTCTCTAAAAGGTCATGTATTGGGTGAAAAGTGCTCTGTTTCTATTTTGCAAGTGGGACCTATGAAAGCTAGAACCCAGGGCTTTCCGGGTAGCCATGGTGGTGGCCCTATGTATCTGAAACCTTCCTCTCTAATAGATTTAGGGAAAGATAACACTTGGAGTGTTTACCTATGGATTACTTAGCAGATTATTTGTGTTTCTGAGTTTGTGTGTCTGTTGACTTAACCATTCTTAAACTAATGTGAGAAACTACAACAGGCCTTCAAAATCAAATTCTGGATTTCTGATTTTCTTTTAGGGAGAAGTTGGGAAAGATGTAAAATCTATCTTAATAGAGTAAGAAAATGTGCTGCACTCCAAAAGTGACAAAAAGGCCACCCTAGGAGAAGGGGAATCTCCCTGGGAACCTTGGAGAACCTTTCTTTATTTAGAGAACATCCCAGTCATGGAGATAGAAATCTTTGCTAGAATCATTTAGCCTCTCCCCCAAAGAACTATACTGTTTATTGTCCCTTGGGGACCAGACGACGTCAGCAGCCTAGGAGGGCTGGTGCACACATCTCTTTGCCAGGTGGCAGAGCAAGGCGCTCAGAACAGCACCCAGCAAGACAAATGCATGGCTCCACGGTCTGGGCTCAAGGCCTAGGTGCAGACCAGTCGTGAACTTGAGAAGGGCCAGACAGAGTGTGTGTGGGGTGCCGGGGGGGGGGGGGGGGGAGCTGGTGGCTGTGCAAGGGAAGGGGGCAGAGGGATCTCCCCACAGTCCCAATAGAGCTTTGCCTTGGGCTGGAGCTCAGAGAGCGGCAGCGGGGGCTCTTTGTCCTTCTTGAGTTTTCCTGCGAAGGAATTATTCTCTTTAAGTGCCTGTTCGTTGCTCCTGCAAATTCCCTTCCTCCCACCTCTGTTTTTACCCTTAGAGAGGCCTGTTTCTTGGGAAGAAGGGAGACGAGACCTTTAGCAAAGACTGCGCACCTGTGCCTTCTCTTCTTCGCAGCAAACTGCATGAGGGGTCCCGGGCTCCGTGTGTGGACAGATCTAGAGGTGAAAGCTTCCCCAGGCCCCTGCAGGAGGGAGCTGGGAACCTGGGGCCGCTGCACTGGACAAGCCTAGCTTACTATCCAAAGTGTGGGTAGCCCTGGGTTTAGCAGGACTCCACACAGTTCTCCTCACTCCTGCAGTCCAGGCTGGTGTTCTACTGAGAGTTTGGAAACCTGGGGGGGGGGGGGGAGAAAGAAATGGAAAAGCTCCTTTCTCTTCCTTCCTAAAGTTTCTGGTTTTAGAAGCCCAGGGACTCTGGTGAAATTTCAGTTAAGACCTAAAGTAAATCAAACCAAAAGAATTGTTGTGAACAGTACCATGGCTTGAACCTAATTGGGTGGCTTCTTTATAGGAAGTAATCAGAAATCACACCCATGAGTGTTAGTGGGACTCAGATCTCCTAGTTTCCTCCTTTGTCACTTCCCTTAGACACAGGTGACGGGGGAGGCTGCTAGAAGAGGAGCTGAGTGCTCCTCCAGCCCTGGGAAGGGAGGACCTGAGGGGGCAACAAACAAACCCCAAGAGTTCAGTGGCATCTCTGTGCTGTTTTGGAAATGTGAAATTGTAAATCTTAAGACAGAATACTTTCTTGTCTTTCAGTTTTGAGGGGAAACCAGGAACATTAAGCTTTTTAGTTACCTGTGGCACCATCTGTAAGTTTCTGCTTGTTTGCTTCCAACTTGTTTGATGGATTGTTGCTATGCCAAAACCTATTGCAACTATGCAAATTCCTCCTGTTAGGCATTGGCACTAACAGAAATGAGAAAGAAGAAAATAAATACTAGGTGAGGGATTTTTCACCTTCACTTGCTAAAGAGAAGGTTTGCCTGTCATCATTGTTAATGTGGTTCTAAATGAGTGATTTGTTCTGTCCACGGTGAGGCAGTCACTTGTTTTGAGTGTTGGGGGTGATTAGGAGAGGGCATCAGGACTGAAAGTGTTTCCTTAGCACAAGCTTCTATCACACAGAAAATCTATAAAGCCACAAATTCCCTCAGCCAAGAACCACCCACATCCCCAAGTTGCAGTTAATACTTTCCTCTAAGGCCTCAGGTATTTTTCTCCGTCAATGTCTTTCTCCAGGTGTGAGAGAAGGGAAAACATGGTGAGAACAAACACCACAATTTAAAATCCTGATTTTTGTTTTATTTATTTAAATAAATATAAATATAAATTTTATATAAAACTATTCACATACAAAGGGACTTCCAGTGACTTGGATTTAAAATTCTCCCCAGGCAAATTTTCAGAAAGCAAGACCTACAGGGTTTAATTTTCTAAATTGTTTGCAAATTCAGTGATTTCACTTCAAAATAACAACAAAAATGAAGAAACCCCATGCTGTCATCAAGTTCTGAAAGACAGGGGTGGAAAAATAACATGCGCTTTCAAAAACCCCATACAGTGTTAAACTTAAAACAACCCTGTTTTTCCTGTTATATAAGACTGAGTTGGATTCTAGATTATTTACATTTTTAAAAAACGATCTATAACTCCAAATGGAGCTCCAAATAAACAAGGTCAAGAAGGAGACCTGAAGGGTTAGGCCCAGCTCTGAATTCCCCAGGACGCCAGGTTCCTTCCGAAGGTGCGACGAAGGTGCCGGGGTGGGGAGGGGGCCTGGCAGAGCAGGTGGTTTGAGCGGCGGAGCCCTCATAAGGGGGAAATCTCCTTGTCCTCGTTAGCGGATGCTGGCGACAAGGAGTCCTCATCCTCTGAGCGCGCGTAGTGCGCTTGGCTCCCGACGCACTTGCAGCCCGTGTGACTGTTCCTCTGTGTGCCCTTCCCCTCTTTTTTGTGCTTCACCCGGCGGTTCTGAAACCAGATTTTCACCTGCTTTTCCGACAGGTTCAGGTAGGTAGCGATTTCGATTCTCCGGAGGCGAGACAGATACATGTTGGAAGAGAACTCCCGCTCCAGCTCCAGGAGCTGTGTGCTGGTGAACGCTGTTCTCATTCTCTTGCCGTTGGGCACCTGGCTGGTGTCGGAACCTCCTGCGGACCGGCCAAGAGAGAGCAGAGAGGTCAGGCGGGCTAGGGACTCCCACCCCACTACCATTCCCCGCGAAGGACAAAACTCCAGGACCCAGCCCGACCGAATACCAGTGTCCATCCTCGCGCTTTCCCATCTCAAGGCAAGTCGTTGCTCACCCAGGAGGGAAAGATACGCCCAAAGCAAGTTCCGCCCTTTGATTCGCAGGACGCGAAGTTAGAGCCTTGAAGGGGGACTATGAGCTTGCCCTCGTCTCATTGGCTCCCTCGAACCTAACCTCAAGCGTGCAGCCTCAGCCAAAAGCACTAGAACGCTTTAGCCAGCCAGCCTAGACGCAGGATGTCACACTTAAGTTCAAACACACGCACCCCAAACCTGAGGCAGCTAACCTAAGTTTACTCCGCAGTCCCGTTCGCAGACCGCAAGTCCCGTATAGAGCGCGGTAGACCCAGAGCGAATGCATCAGGCTGCGTGGACAGGTTGGCGAGCTACCTTCCACCTTCGTGGAACTTCCAGGGGAGGATTCCACAGCGACACTAAAAGGCCCTCCTCCCTCCCACCCGTCCCCACCCCTCCTCCGGGCTCCCACTTCCTCCACTGAGGGAGGAAAGTTTGCTCCTAAGTGCGCGAAAGTCGAAGCGCCCAGGTGCCCGAGACCCCACCCTACCCATGGTGAGGCAGTGGAATCTCCGCGGATCCGCCACGTTGTAGGTGGTGGCAGCGCAAACAGGTGCGTGGTGCTGTGGGTGCCCCAGGGCAGCTGCGGCGGCCGCCGCCGCCGCCGCCGCCGCCGCCGCCGCCGCCGACCCATGCTGCTGGGGCTGGTGATGGTGATGGTGCGCGTGGCTCACCCGTGGGCAAAACTGCGCGTCGCCGGGGCCCGAAGAGAATTGGCTCTTGAGCAGAGGCAGGGTCCCGGTGCCCTCTGTAGCCCCGCTGCCACCGACCCCTGTACCCCCGGCCCCTGCGCCTCCGCCACCAGCGCCCGCGGGCGCGCGAGAGGAGTGCAGGTGCGAAGTGACGCAGAGCGGGCACACGCAGAAAGCGCCGCTTTTGCGGGACGGGCAGCCCGGCCCGGACACCGACATCACCAATGGAGATGGCATGCCCAGCGGGATGAAGAAATCCGGCCCCGGGTGCGGTTCGGGCAGCGAGGGCGCGGGCCTCGAAGAGTCCTTGATGATGAGGGAGTCGACATAGAAGGAGCGCGACATGTCGGGAGGGACCCGAGGCTGCAGGCCCCGGCCGGCCGCGGCGCCCCCTCCCCTCTGGTGTCCTGAGCTCTGCCCCCGGAGCTGCGCCGACGCGGGCGGTCGAGCCCTTGGGGATGCGGAGGTGTCGGCGTCTGGGCCGCGAACAAAGGGGTCCCAGGAGAGGGCTGGTCCTTGCGTCCCCCGCCCGGCGCCCCGGCTCCGGGATTTTATAGCCCCCACTCCGGCACGTGATGCTGCAGAATACCGCTCGGCTCTGGCTGCTCGGCAGCTCCCCACCCTCGGGATAGGCTGCCCGAGTCTCAACAGAGCAGCGAGGAGGGGCGGGCGCGCGACATGGAAGAACGCGGGGAAGGGGAGGGGGAGACTTTGCAAAGTGTAGGTTTTGTTAATTTCCCGGGGAGGCCGGCCTCCTCCCCCTCTTTCTCCACGTTTCCCCGTGAGAAATCACAGCTCAGCGCCCTCCATCCTACCCCCTCCCTAGTCTACGCCCCAGCCCAACTCGTCCCCGCGCCCTGGCACAGGGCGCACCAGGTGGGGACTGCGTGGCCTTTTCTTATAGGGACGCGCAACGCTGCTCGGCTCCTCTGTGCCGGGTGGCTGAAGCGCAGTGGATTAGGAGGCGGACTGGCAGCGATCTAGTCCCCAGAGCGGCTAGGGCCACGCTCACAGCTCTTTCTGTCCCCCCAGCTTTTGGACTTGGCCAAGGTCATTCAGGTGGTTCGTTCACAATGGACCCGGCATGCAACAGTGAGGCTTTGGCCCAAGAAGCCATCAAAAGTTTCATTCTGATGCTAGAAAAGGGCTAAAGTGCCTTTGTACTTAGGGCCCTCCTGGGGGCACTCAGACCTTCGACCCTTTAATAGACAGCTCCCCTTTCTAATTGGCAGCTCCCCTTTAGATGGAGGGAGGAAAAGAAGGGGGAGGAAGAGAGAAAGGGCACGGGATCACGCTCTTCTTCACTTTTTTTGGAGAGAAGACCGGAGGACCAAACACCAACCACGGTTGGGGGAAACCTTCGCTCTGTCTAGTGATCTGTTCCTCTCACTTGTAATGATCTTGAGCTGCTGATGAAGCTAACCAGGGAGCTCTGTCCTTCTGCATCCCCGAATCCTAAAAAGGATGAAGGGATGCAGCCACTCACAGAACACTGCTTCTAGTTGGAAGAAGTGGTAAAGGAAATCTGTCTTGGTGGCA
The DNA here is from genome assembly GCF_053883595.1 of Heterocephalus glaber. Classification (NCBI taxonomy): domain Eukaryota; kingdom Metazoa; phylum Chordata; class Mammalia; order Rodentia; family Bathyergidae; genus Heterocephalus; species Heterocephalus glaber. The sequence goes on along the minus strand of NW_028258325.1, from coordinate 43,939,772 downwards.
CATGTCTGTGGAAGAGTTCTGTGCTCCCAGCTTGGAGAGGGGGCAGCTGTCATGGTTGGGGTTCTTGATCTTTGGGGAAGATGGAGCAACAGAGATGACAGCTGTCTCTTCTCTTCCCCTGCAGAAAAGCAGGGCTGAGCAACAGCTACAAGGCAAACTGGGTTCTTCTCCCAGAACAGCTAACTTCAGGCCTGCATTCACAAAGGTGCTAAAAACTTGAAGACAAGGACTGCATCACTTGAGGGAACAAAGTGCCCAAATGCAGGAGAGTGCTGGCTGGAGGCATGGTTCTGTCTCTGCATAGTCATTCTCTCTTTCTTCTCCTTCCTATCTCTGTGACTGTCTCGCTTGCCTGCTGGTGAAGTGTAATTGGGTTGTAGGGACACCCGCTCAGGGGAGCCCAGGATTTATGGATGGCAATTAAAGTTTTATGAATTGCAGCTGAGGCTGGTTATTGAGCTATTTGAATGTGATTAGAATTCAATTAGAAAGTGGTTAGTGGACGAGGGTCTCCGGAGTGTACACAGACAGCTATTCCAGAAATGTGCTAATACAACATCTTGTGACAACAATTAGGGAGTCTTGGGGCTTAATGTGGGGCAGCTCAGCTGTAACTACTTTTGTACCACAAGATTGGCTGATGCTACCTTCACAGACTCAGCCTGACCCCAGCCTGCCCAGCGCAGTCTAGCCCTCCCTTGCTTGGGATAGGACCATCCAGGCAGTCCTTGGAAACCATTCCCACCCCAGGAAAATGATTAAGAGTTCAACAATTGAGAGAGACTTTACAATGGGGTATTTTTTAAGGCCTAAATTGTTCAGGTAATGAATAGATTCTCACCTCCACTGATTTTTTTAGAGTAATAGTTTGCTCCCTCTCTTTCCCTAGGTTAGGTAGGTTATCCAATCTGTTTGGGGGTGACTCTTGTGTCACAGTATTCCCAGAGGTTTTGAGTGTGTTCCTCTGCTAATGTGCTACAAATTGTGCTTGTACACAGACTGTTTTCTTTGAGGAAATCTTAATTATGCCAGAGACTTATGTATCTCCTTTAATTTATGTCTATGGAAATACTCAGTTTCCAGTGCCAAGGAATTTTGAGAAAGGTGAGGGGCCCAGAGTTGTTTTTTGTTTGGGGGGCGGGGTGCTGCAAATATTGTGGCTGCTTCAGGACCCAGGCCTTGGCTGAACACAGGGCTATGTCTGAGAAACTTGTGCATAGGGTACTTGGTTAATTCCTTGGGCCCACCAAGAGCAAGTATTTTGGAGTTGTAACCCCTGCATAGTCTCTACCCTCTTTTCTCTCATTCTTTTTAGATTTCTGTGCCGCTCTGTACCTTTCTTTCTCTTCCTTCCTTCCTTCCTTGAATCTAGCCCGATCATGAGAAGCCAGCTCCCCGCCCCCCTGCCCCCCGTAAGCCTGCTACTCCATGGCACTGGACACCATTGCCATTGGCCCTGTCCAGGATAGGATGAGCATTCCCTAGGGAGCAGCACCCCCAAAACTGCTCATAGCAGAAGGGGACCCTATGCTCAGTCTTCTCCTCAGAGGAACCAGATAGATCGTCAGGCATGTGCCCATGTTGCTTTTGCGGCTGCACAATTTTATTTCTCAGTGATTCTGTCTGATAAAATTTCATCATCCATTAAGTAATCCCCAAAATGAGAGCTCTTATGAGCCTATAATGAGCTCTAATTGCCATGACTCGGGAGCCACGTGGAAGGATTTATTTGGTATTAAGCAGTCGGGTACAGAGTACAGGCTGTTACCTAAGCCATTACTTTCATAATTCAAGGAGAAAATTAGTCCTTTCTAAGGGGAGGGGTAAATCCTTTGATTTCCTCCCTCTCTTCAGGATGGTAGAGGACAACTTTGTCTTCTTTGAGTGCAAGGCAGTGTCACAAATGCAAAGTCAACAAATTGTCTCCTACCTCCTCCCAGCCAGGGCACCCCCATCCTACCTTCAGTTTAGAAAAAAAAAAGCTGTTCTAAAAAGCCCAACAGCCACTGCCTTCTTGCCTCTGGACTCTTCAGTTTGCACCTGGGTCAGTAGTTTTCTTCTTAGTTCTAGGTTTCAAAAGGTCTTCCTGTACTTTTTCCCTCTTCCGGGATGGAATCTGACCTAAAGCCCATGTTCGCCTCTCACTTCTATTTCTTCCCATTTCCTTTCACAGACAGAGTCTGGGGGGGAAAGTAAAGGATGGAGATTTAGCATTGCTTATCCAACAGGGCACACTGTTCCGACCCAATGATGTGCTTAGCCTCTTTTCAGGCTATCCTTGCCCCTCCCTCTCTACCAACAAAATGTTCCCCCTTTCCCATCCTCAGTCTTTTTCTCCCCTCTCAGTTTCAGCATTTGCCTACATGGTTCTCGTGCTCCAAATGGAGGCCTGGCAGAGCAGGACAGCCCAGGAGTTGGCGGGGCTGCCTGGGATTTATTTGCTTCTCTTACATTGATTTCATATTAGTTTCCAAAGCGATGAATGATCTCAAAGCTGGGTTTTGTTAGCAGAACACAAACAGGAGACAGGACTTACTTGCCCCTAGCTCCCTTTAATGAGGTCATTATCAAAGCGTGAACAAGTCTATGAATGTTTTATTGAAAGCGCATCGTTAACTTGTATCCATCCTTTTCTCCGAAATGGCATTGTGATATTGCTGTCTGTGGCACATCTTACCCGATATAGCCCGAGATTTCCCCATTCTCTGTAACCAGGCAACCCTTTCTGAATACCCCAAAATTGAAAAGAACCGCTTAGTCTTCAAGAAAGTCCTCAATAATAGTGGAAAAGAACAAAGATCCAGGAGACAACAAAATGCCACAGGGGTGACTTTTCATGAGCAATTATCTCTCATTAATCAGAAGAACAGCTGCAATATTAATTTTCTCTCTTTCTTCCTCTCTTTTCACAGTCCCCAACATTTGAATAATCATAAATTTTGATTTTATGAAGGAGTCACATTTTCAGGGACTAGAGGAAAACAGCTACCTAGGTGAAGACAAGGAGAAAATGCTTTCATTTTATTTTTTTGTTTGGGTAAAGCTGCCAACAAACCAAAATGGAAAAATAAAACAAAAATGAGAAAGAAATGCCAGAGAAAATGCCCCCCCCCTTATGGCTGCTGAGAATCAGGACTCCTTTCTCCTCTCCCCTCCTCTCTACCACCCCTCTCTTTCTTCCTCCCCCGTCCAGACCCTTTCCCCAGTTCTGCTCAGGGCAGGGTGGAGGGAAATGTCCCCGGCGTCTGGCGTGGGAGTTTCAGCCCAGTTTCTGCCCGTTTAACTTGCAAACGTGAAGCCAAGCGTTGTCGATCTGACCAAAGAGACACTCTCTGGGTGTAACTTGCATTGTGACCATCAAAAGCCCGCCAGCCCTGGATGAACTGAGACGTGCATTCAGCAGAATCGGGGCGCTCGCTTTCCTTTCAGGCTCTGGAGAGGCGATTGTTCACGGGACGTATAGCCAGGGTGGAAAACGTGGGTCCCCAGATAACGCTGTAACCTGCAAGCCAGCTTGGGAGAGTAAAAAGAATCTCATTAGAGCCAAGGCTGCAATTAGCAAGCACACACTCAGAGAAACCAAACTCCTCTTGAAAAGCTGTGGGTAGGATGAAAGAGGGCAGTGGGGAGTTAGTCCCCACATTCCTGCTCCAGCTGAGCAATGGGGCGCTCAAGCGCCTGCTGCCCCAATACTGTTGCTTTTAATGCAGATCCCATCAGAGCCTTCCAGAGAGACAACGGGCTGCAGGCCTGTGCTTATGCACCACCCAAAATGATCTTGCTTCTGCCTAGTGTTTATTCAGAGCGGATGGGCCTTTGAGAAACCTGAATTCGCCTTTGTGTTCACCATAGTTGCAAGAGTTCAATTCAGCCCTCTGAGAAGGGGAGGGGGTCCTTCTAAGAAAGGAGTGAGGGGTTTGGCTCAGAATTTCAAGGAAAGCCCAGTCTCTTGGCCCTCAGAACAGAATTTCGATGGCACAGAATGCCTACCATACAGCCCCCCTCCCCGTGCCCCACTTCACCTTAATTATTTGTCCACCCCCAAATCCTGCAGCCTAATCAGCCAAGCTTCTCCCACCCTCAGAGCTCTCCTCTGTCATCAGAATAAAATTTACTGGGCACCTACTCTGTGCCCAGCATGTGCTAGGCACCACGGGGCACCCATCTGAAAAGGCCAAGACAGTATCCAATAGAATATTGTTTCATTTTAGCAACAATGGCCTGAGGTGGGAACAATTATCCGGATAATTGAAGCAAATGCTCCACTTCCCTCCTTCTAGCTCCAGTTACCCTGGCGCTTACCATTTTTTACTACTCTTTTCAGGGGTGGTGATTTTTTCATGAGGGGGACAAGGAGGGAAGGAGAGGGCTGAATTATTCACAGCTTAGCAATTCCCCACTTCCCTTGGCCTAAATATGATCCAAGCATTGGCCAGAAATAGCTGCTTAGTCACAGATTAAAATAGGTTTTGTTTTTAGTTTTACCACAATGAGAGTGAGCCTTAATCAATTCTAGCATCCAGCTTTTCTGGTTTTCGACCTTGGTCATCTACAAAAATTACCTGGAGAGTTTTATAAATACTGTATGCCAATCAATGCTCTATAGATTTTGATTTAATGACATGAGGCCAGAATAAGTAAGGATTGACATATAACTGATAAATCCTCCTACCACTATCCCTTGACCTGGAACCGAAAGAGATTAATTTAACCTGTAGAGCCTCACCCAGACACTTGATAGTTGGAAAGGGTGTATTAAGCACCTACTGTACACCAGGCTCTGTGCCAGGAGTGCCAGGAAAATCCCTAGCACAAGACCAACCTTGGGGAGTTTCCAGAATGTTAAAAGAATCAACAAATCAGTTTGGAGCTGGTGAGTTGCAAAAGGTAGTGGGAATATGAGAGAAAAGCCCAAGGGGCTCTGGGAGTTGATAAAACCAAAGCCACTTGTGACATTTAAAGGGGTATCTGCAGGATCAGCAAGTGTATCTGGGACAAGGGGATGGGGGCTGTGGTTTGGGCCACCAAAGGGCACACACAAGAACCTAAAGGAGTTTCTCTTTGTTAATTGCAAGAACTGAAAGGGGGCTAAGGAGAATGGAGGAAGAATTTTAGTTTCTGCATCTGTGAAATAGGAAAAAGGCCACTGTGAATAAGGACTACCTACCATGGGGTCTGCTGCCTGCTGCCTGGTAAGAGTTCCTAATGTCTCTTTTATTATTATTATTATTATTATTATTTGGGATCTGCAGTTGCATGTGGTCTTCAGGCTTGGGGTTGAGGTATCAGAGCCCCAGGTCTTGGCAACAGGGCACCTGGGAGCCAGAGTTGTTACCCCATCATTTCTGGGTCCCTGATCACCCTTGCTAGGCTTTTTCAGCTCAGTGCCTCCCACACAGCCTGAAGGCACCCAGCACATGGATTCTTTAGCCCTTGGTTTCTGGGTGTTTTTCTGCTCTACTGCCCCACCAACCTCACCTGCCAGGGGACCTTACCATCTCCCATCCCCACCAGTCAAAGCCCCACCTATCCTGGTCATCTTCACCTGGGCCTGTGCCCTAAATTTCAAAACATTCCAATGGCTTTAAGGACCCCTGCAGCTGTGATACACACCCACCTGCTCCTCAGCGGAGGAAACAGGTGCCATTCCAGTGTGTAACCAGCCTCATAGCCACTGTATCCCAGCTCTTACTGGGTGCCAGGCCTTGAACTAGAAGCCTTGCCTGCATGACCTTATTTGATCTGCCCAACAGCCATTCGTAAAGCACCATTATTATGGCTTTTTTTGTGGAGCAGACCCTAGTCTTACTGAAAGTTAAAGAGCTACCCAAGGTCACAGCTAGAGATGGCAGACCTGATGCAGAGGCCTGAGGTTTTAAGCAGTAGACCATACCCTCTCCTAATATCACCTACCATTATTGAGCACCTACTGTATGCCTGGCAATAGATTGAGACTTTGATGCACTGTGTGTTTTTCTTACAGTGACTCTGGGAGGTAGGTACTTTTATAATTTACTCATTAGTTTTTTGACCACTCCTTGGTTAGCACGGTTTTCCTACCTATGCAAAGTTCCAAGGATCAGGCTAATGTGGTTCATATGAAACAAAATGCACATAAAGGGATTCAGAAGATCACAGGAAACATAATTGTTTTTATTCACCTGGGCCCAGAATATAATAAAGCTCTTAAAAATATCTGGAGTGGATGAAAGCACTATCTTATTCTTTTACTTCAGAAGTCCGTACAGCTGTTTATTTGATTGCTGTTTGGATACTTCTAGTTCACGGCAAATTGCACCTAGGCAGAGTAAGCTTTTTGTTTGTTTACCAGCGTACGCCGGCCTTCCAGCTCAAGCTGATGTAGATTGGGAGGGCAATTCACATTTGTTGAATGAGACCTCCTTTTACAGTAGGGAAACGGGAAACGGAAGCCCTGAGACACTTTGCAACTTGTCTAAGGCCATCTTTCAAGGGCGAGATAGAGGAATCGAATAAAGGTTTCTGAATCCCTTTTTCACCCTTCCCTCTTCCCCCCAGCGGCTCAGTCAAGGCCGAAAGGGACTAAGGACCAGACCGGAACCTGTGCTGCACCGCTGGGATGGTCCAGGTCAGTCTGCACTCGCCCCACCACAGGCTGGCGAGGCGCAGCAAGGCAGAGCAGTAGAGCGGGAGAGGCCCCGGAGCGAAGCCGCCCGGAACTTGGGTGTGCAGGCTCAGGGGCTGTGGAGGCTCTGGGCGCCTGCTCCTCCCCAGCACTCTCACTCCTACTGAGGAGAGTAACCTTAACCCTAACCCTAACCCATTCCCTTTCTCTGGGAGTTTCGGTCTATCCCTCTTCCTGGCTACCTTGTTTCTCTCGGGAAAACCAAGTGAATCCGAACTACTGCACTAATTTAAACTCTGCAAACAACACCCACTCCCCACAAACACACACACACTGCGCCCCAAGCCCGTGCAAACAGCAAAAGCACACCCAGATGAGGGCTGGGCACCGTGGCCTCTTCAAGATAAGTGCGCATGTGCGAGCTCCAGGGAGCCACGTGTGAGAATTTGTGCCCCTGCCTGGGTGTGAGGCAGGAAAATTGAGTATATCTGTGAACACAGGCGTGTTAGGAGTCAGTGAATGCGCGTGAGAGTGGGGGAAGGCTAGGTGTGTGTGAGAATGTGTGACAGGAAGAGTCCTCAAGATACAAAGAGCTGAGGACTGCATAGATGATGCCAGGAAATATGTCGGGAGCATGTACGCTCAGGGGCAGTGAAACGTGTCTGTGTCCAGCAGTATGAGTGTGTGTGATTTGAGTAGATGGATATACAGATACGATGCAAGGCTAAGAGAGGCTGAGTGTGTGGATGTGTGCTGCGAGGGTGTAGGAAGGCAGGTGTCAATGAACTGAGGTGTGCTATGCATGCGAGGACACATGTGTGTTCCGTGTGGCCACCCTCATACCCTGCACACCCTGATAGCTGCACCCTCCTGGAGGTGGGCTGTGGGCGGTGGCGTGGGCTCTTAGCAGCAGGGCTGGCTGGTGCTGGGAACTTCTTAACTTAGAGGAGAGAGTGGAGGGGGCTGGAGTGTCTCTGATCCCCCTTGTCAAAGTCTAGACACGCCAAGCTGGAGGGGATCTGGGCATATCACCTCAGGGTTCCCTCTTTCACCTGGCCCCATTTTGCTTACTCATCCTCAGTGAGAACTTATGTTGTGTCTACAGTATACCAAGCTGTCCTTTAGGTGGTGGAGAAACCAGGAGGACAAGACAACTTACATCATCATAGAGATCTCACTGGGTCTTTCAGATCTTCTGTTTGAAACCACTTTGCAGGATGCCAGAGATACAAACACAAATTTTGGTCTCTGCCCTCAAGCAGAAAGGCATGGGGGGCTCTTCTAAGACAGTGATAGTAACAAGACAATACATTGAAATGAGTGCTAATCTATTCCATCTCCGTCCCAACCTCAAACTTTCATTGCACAGTTGACCTTGGGCTCAGACACAAAATCCTAGATGTGACTAGGCTCTTTGACAATGGAAACATAACAAACACTCCTTTCATAGGCTGGTTGTGACCACTGAGTTAGGTCATGACCATTCTTGGCACAATACCTGGCACAGAGCACTCATTATATACACTATGGTGATGATGTTGATATCTTCCTGTCTGATGGGGATGTTGTGGAAAAGACATGCTGCATTTGTGTTTAGGATATCATCTATAGATTTAAATTAGTTTGAGTATTATTTATATTACATTCCTACCAGCATCGGGCTGAATTTGATACTTGTTCTTCATCCTTCAGTAGTGACTTCTTCCTTTCCTGGGCAGGTTTTTATCAATAGTATCAGTGGGAAGGGAAAATGCCCTAGTGGGAGGCAGCAAGTATGCACAGGAACTGAATATCCTTTTAAGGAGCTTTAGGACATTTCTAATCTACACATGGACCATTATAGTGTACAGGAATATTTTCACAATGACAAAATATGTTCAGTAATTTAATCTTGTGAGCAAATATGAGATAGCAAATAGGTTTCCTGGTTAGTCATGTACCTTCCTGGAACGAGGTACTATATGAGCAATTGCAGGACATTTTTATTTTTAAAAGAAGTCTATTAAAACTTTTTAAAAAAGTGTTCGAACTAGGATCTCAGAATAACTGCTTTAAACCAAAAGGAAGATCTTTAAAGACTAGATTTCCATCTTTGAAAACTTGATAGCGTTTCAGCTGAAAAATTAACAAGATTATTAAATAAGTTAAGGGGAGCTATTTAAGATGCTGAAGAGTAGTTGCAAACTACATTGGATATTTGTGACTTTCAGTTCTGTATCAGTTTAATTTTTGTGCTCTTTTCCCTGTGAACATGGTGGATCTATTTTTCTTCAATAAAACTTTTATTCAAAAAAGAAAAAAAAAAGACTGGATTTACATATTGATATATTTTGCCAAGAAAAAAAATAATCAGAAATCTTTACAAATGTGAGAATAGGTTGTGGTCCCTAGGTTCTTGAATTTCATAACTGGAAAGGAATTTTACTAGGCATTGCCAAGGACTTTCTGAATTGAATCCCAATTGCACAGAAAATAGTACAAGAAACAACAAATAGGATCATATCAAATTTTAAAACTTAACCACAGCAATAGAAACAATCATCAGAGTGAAAAAAACAACTTACAGCATGGGAAAAAAATTTTGCTAGCTATTTCTCAGACAGAGGACTAGTATTGGAATATATAAAGAACTGAAAAAAATTTAAATTTAAATTTAAAGACCCAATCAAAAAATGGGCAACTGAAATGAATAGACACTTCAGAGAAGAAGTACAAATGGCCAATAAATATATGAAGAAATGCTCCATGTCAGTGAGATGGATTAGAGAAATGCATTAGAGAGATGCAAATCAAAACAACACTGAGATTCCACCTTACTCCAGAAAGAATGACCATCATCAAGAAATCAAATTATAACAAATGCCGGAGAGGCTGTGGGGAAAAAAGAACCCTTCTACATTGCTGGTGGGAATGTATCCTAGTACAACCACTTTATAAATTGCTTAAGGTAGGTAGCTTTATTGGTAGTATAGTATTTAGAAACCTTAGGAAATGATTACTTCTCAGAGATGCCTTCCAGATGTAGCTGGCTTTTGGATTTTGAGTTTGTTGCAAGATCCTACTTCTTCAATTTATTTGGGAAGAGAAGTTGCTGCCTATTTGGCCTAGCCCCTGGTTCTTTGGCACTGACCTATAATGTTGTTTATGACCCTTAAGCAATCTCAGATTTTGCATACCAGGAAGAACAATTGATTAGAATAATTACGTCACCTTGGCTAAAGTAGTACAATCAGTAATAACAATAGCATCAAACATAGCCTAGAAAATAACAAACTGTGGTAACTATTAATTTGCCACCTTTAACCACATGAACTAGATTTATGATTATATAACAAAATCTAAAACAAACCAGAAAATTATAGTAAATACTCCCTCAGTATAGCAAATTTACCCTTGCAGGAGAAAATTTAAAAGAGGTTAGGGGGAGAAGTAGAGAAGAAGAAGAAGAAGAAGAAGAAGAAGAAGAAGAAGAAGAAGAAGAAGAAGAAGAAGAAGAAGAAGAAGAAGAAGAAGAAGAAGAAGAAGAAGAAGAGGAGGAGGAGGAGGAGGAGGAGGAGGAGGAGGAGGAGGAAGAAGATATTAGAAGCAAGGCTGGAGGACAAAGGAAGATAACATGAACTTTGGGAAACTAGTGAAGTAGACAGGGGGCAAAGAGAGAAGGAAGAAATAAAAACAAGAACACAACAGAACAACCACAACAAAATAAAACTTAGAAATAATGTTTACACTCATATAAAAATGAGAACAAACCCTTGCAAATGCAAGGACCCAAGTTCAATTCCCAGTACCAAAAAAAAAAAAAAAAAGAGAGAGAGAGAACAAACAAAACAAAAACAAAAAGGAAGAAAAAAAGAAGAAAAAATGTCCACTTCAGAGTGTATCTCTGTTGTCACTGGTAGACAGAGCGGGCAGACAGAACCTAGATTCATATTGATTAATCCCAGCAAGCCAGCTGTAGATTTACAGCACAGTGGCCTAGTGGATAATCCCAGCAAGCCTGTACTTTTAGTTCCCCTGAAGTTCAGGTTGATTTCTGGCTGTAAGGCTGGAACCTGATTTGTTCAGCCTCTATTATTCAGTGTGCCTCCTGTTGGCTTGAACTCGGCTCCTTGATCTTCTGACAATTTGAACTCAGTTCTGCCTCACCCTGACACTGGGTGCTGCTAGACAGAGCCAGCCTGAAGTTGCTCTGAGTTCCAAGTTCAGTTGGCCCCTTGACAAGATGCCTACTGGCCAATCGCCCTTTCCTGGAGGGCATTTGAACCAGAATAACTTACCAGCCACTGCAGTCTGCTGGGTCCACTACTCTGGTCCACTGATACATTTCTCCATGGAGACCTCTGGGATTGCCAGTAGTCACCATGCATCTGCAGGTATGAGTTGCCCCTCCCACACAGCAAGTCAGGGCTCAGGGAGAAAGCACTGCTTGCCACCTCCTTCTGCATTGAGGTCTCTCTCTTTGCTCTTCCTGTGGGTTTCAATTCTTGGTTCAGATCCTTGCTAGATCCAGGAGACCCACTTCTCTCCTTTTCTTCCTCACATTGCTATATTCCAGGATCTGGACACCAAATCTCCTCGTACAATCACTTTGGAAATCAGTAGGGAGATTCTTAAAAAGTCTGAAACTAGAAATTCCATTTGACCTAGGTATTCCCCTTCTCAAAAGAGTTAAAGACATCATATTACAGTGATATAGGCATATCCATGTTTATAGCAGCACAGTTCATAACAGCTAAATTTTGGAAGTGGCCTATATGTCCACCAATGGATGAATAAAGAAAATGTGGTATTTATACACACAATGGAGTACTCCTCTGCCATAAAGGAAGATAAACGAGTCATTTGTAGGAAAGTGGATACACCTTGAGACCATAATGTTAAGTGAAATAAATCAGGCATACAAGAGTAAATATAAAAAATAAGATTAAATATCATGTGGTTTCTCTTAAATGAGAAACTCAGGATAAAAATAAAGAGCAAAATAAAAGATAGACAATAGGAAATAGGGAGATAGATCTTTTGCAAATGGGAAGGGGATCAAGAGATTGAGGGAGGGATGAAAAAAGAAATGAAGATATGTTATGTACCTATACCAACTCTACACAAGGAACATTATGTACTGCAAACATGTGCTCATAAAAAATAAAGGAATCTTGTCCTTACCTAGTGGACTGACCCCATGTTATATCAGGGGAACTGAGGTCCAGGGAGATGAAGTGGTGTGAGTGGTCAGTCCTGCCTGGTAGTCACCAAGTAGGTTTGTGTCCATTTCCTTCTCTAGTCACAGTTTTTACACTTGCCAGAAGATGTCCAGGCAACCAGGAGGTGAAAAGAAAGAGGTAGTATTCTAGTTCCCTCCCTTGTTAGCACATCTCTGCTGCTGGCAGCTCCATCTTCTGGTGGCTCACACCCAACTCTTTTGAGTCTTCTTTTCTCTCTGTAAATGTAACCCACTGCAAAGTCCCATGACTCCATTTTCAAATATATCCAGATACTGACCACTTCATCCCACTATCATCAAGCTGGTCCAAGCTGTCCTTACTCCATACCCTCCTAACTGGGTTCCTTCTTCCCAAATATGCCTCTGTAGTCTGTTCTCAAGTGGGATCCTTTCCAACAGCAGTCTACCAGAACCATAGAACTTGCAGTGGCCCAGAGGCCCCCCCATGGTCAGCTGTGGCTCTCTGACCCCTCCAACTATAGGCCTATTTGTTCCTCTGCTTTCCTTGCTGGTCTGGCGTTCCTGTTTACCAAGAACTACCCCCTGCAAGTCCACTTGTCTTGCTTCCTCACCTGCAGGTCTTCCCTCCAAAGTTACTTTCTCTTTCTTTAAATTATCAAAGTTCCTACTGCTCCACTGCACTCTAGCCTCCTTATCACACTGTCTCTTTTCCTCCCATAATACACACCACTTTTCAAGATACTACCTCATGTGCTTAGTTTATGTTTATTGTCTGGATCTCCTTGCTAGAAGGAAAGCTTCTTGTGAAGATGCATGTCCCCTAGGGCTACAGAGAATAGTGTCAGCATGGTAGGTGCTCAGTCAGTACTGGATGTGGGGTTGAAAGAAGTTAAATGCTCAACCACCAACCTGTCTCACCTCTGGACAGCACTGAGAGTTTACAAAGACTCTTAACTCTTATGTCACTAGATTTGCATAGTTATATAAGCTAGATGGAATTTTTAAAAAACTGTTAGTTTCATAATGAAGTACTGAGAGATTGAAAGATTTGCCCCAGTCAGGTCCAGAACTAGAGTCTGAATCAGTGAGAGATAAATTCTCTGATTCTAGACTAAATGAAGAGAACAAATAGGTTCCTGGCTTCCCTGGTAAGGCTTCCAAAGCCTGGCCCTGGGAGCGGTCTGGGATCCTCCCTCCAGGATCTGCCTGTGGTACTGTGTAGCTGCTAAATGGGTAGTGCTTGGGGAACACAGCACAATGCACACATCCTCTTGTTTTTGAAATTTATACCAATTTGAAAACAAGAGACATTGTCTTGCTTTCTAGACCTCATTTAGAGTCTGGCTTGAATCTCGACTTGGCTCAGTGCCCTTGTCTGACTGCTCTGGGCAGACCAACAAGCTGCCTTAGTCGGGGTATGACTATTCCTTCCTCATGTTTGGGTTCTCTGTCAGTGCCTCAGATTTACTGATGAGCTCATTGAGTGCAAACCGATTGAGGAAGACAGTGTTCCTAATTCTCTAGGCACACAGAGCACCATTGTATTCCACAGTCGCTTTGAATAATTGGCATCCCCTTATGAGATCATTGGTATCTCAATAATCTTTAATTAGTTGTTGTCAGAGCAAGAATTTATTGTAATAAGCCACAAAAGTAGTTTTAGAAAGTCAACCTGGTGTGGTATTGTACACCTGTAACACTAATACCAAGGGAGGCTGAGGCAGGAAGATTGTAAGTTTGAGTCCTACCTGGGCCATTTAGATCCTATTTCAGGAGGGTTTTTTGGTTTTTTGTTTGTTTTTAAAGGCTGGGGCTATAGCTCAATGGTAGAGTGCCTCTTGGTTCAATTCCCAGTGCTAAAGTCAGTCAATCAATCAATCAATCATAATGTAATTCAGAAGACAGTTGTAAATATAAAATAATAATTCTGAAGAAATCTTTAAAGATAATACTTTTCCCTCAAGGATGTTCACATATATCAAAATAAATAACAGTCACTTTTTTGTTATCATTAAAATGACATAAATTGTTTTTTGTTTTTTTGGGTTTTTTTGCCATGCTGCAGATCCAACCCAAACCCTTAATTCATGCAAGGCAAGCACTCTACAACTGAGCCACGACCCCTGCCAAAATTGCTACATATTTATATAAGCAGGGATATGTAGCACTTAAACATTTTGAGACAAGATAAGGAAAGGAAAAATATAATTGTTTAACAAAATATTAATTCATTTGGTTATTCACTGGTTATCTCCATGCCATGTCCATTTGGATTTAATACATGTCTCAGTTATACACTGATTTTCTGTTCTATGTCCTTGAACACAACAGAAATAATGATAATGAACGTAAAAGGCATAGCTCAGAAAGGAGCAATGCTAGCTAAAGTTAAGTACATTACTGCGGTGCTTGAAAGGACCTTTTAACCTCATGTTCTCCCTTCCCTCCCCTCCCCTTTTTCCTCCTCCCCTCCCCTCCATTCTCTTCCCCGTCCCTCTGTTCCTTCCTCTTCCCTCTCTCCTTAAGAACAGACAAGTTAATGATGTTCCAAACAAAGCGACTAATAATAATCACAATGCCATTCATGTTGGTCGGAGAATGACTGACCCACATAGGACTGTAAGTGTATTCATTTGTCAACAAAAGGCAAAAATGTATCAAAATAATGGCTACTTTTTAAAATATAAGGTCCAAGTCATATTGTTAAAAGAACTTCTGGAAATAGAAGGCAATTGTTACTGAAATCCACTTCTGTTTATTTTAAATTTTTATTTATTTATTATTTTTATTATTTTTGGCAGTACTGGGAATTGAACCCAGGGCCTTTCCACTGAACTGCATCCATAGCCCTCTTTTTAAAAAAAATTATTTTGAGACAGGGTCTTATTAAGTTACCTAGGCAGAACTCAAACTTCTGTTACTACTGCCTCAGCCTCCAGAAGCACTGGATTACAACTGTGCACCATGGTGCCAAGCTATTTTGATTTTCTGAGATAGGTTTCTTTCAAACTTGTGTGGGCCAGAGTGGCCTCAAACTCATTATCCTTCTGCCTTAGCCTCCTGAGTACTGAGGTTATAGGCATGTACCACCATACCAGTCTTCAATTCAGGTTCATTTCCCATTATTTATGGCAGTAAGTGCGCAGCTACAAAGATGGCCAGAGCTTAACCTCAGATATCAGTGAATTCTAATTGGTGTGATTCTCATGATAATGAAATGTAACGATCTGTGGAAGAGAGAACTGTTCTTTCTTCCTGCTGGTATTAGAAACCCTGAAACTGGACCTTGAACCATTCACAAGAGATGCTCAAATTAAAGACAACAAAACCAAGAGGAGAAGAGAATTCTACGCCAAAGGTTGGTTAGTGAGCACACAGGCCCAGGGGATGAATGTGCATTCTGTGAGTGGAGGTAAAATAGCTGTCCACCTGACAGAAAAGCAGTGAGGGCTACTTAGTAGCAAGGAAACAAAGGATTTGAGTTTCATGTGGAGAATATGAAGTATCTCTATATTAAATGGATGGTATTTGAAGGATGCTAAGGAGAATGCTGATATGATTACAGATGCTCCTTAGCTTACAGTGGGGTTACATTCCCCAAAAAAGCCATCATCAACTGAAAAATATTGAAAGTAAAAAATGCACTTAATATTCTTGACTTACCATGCATCGTAATTGAGCAACATGGCATGAGGAAGAGCATGGCTGATTCCCCTGGTGAAAGTGTAGCTGACTGGGAGCTGCAGTTCGCTACTGCTGCCCAGGAACACATAAGTGTATTGTACTCTGTGCTGTTAGCTTGGGAAGAGATCAAAATTCACAATATAGTTTCTGCTGAATATGTATCACATTTTCACCATTGTAAATTTAAAAATGGTGAATCAAACCATTATAAATTGGGGATCACATGTATATTGTAATCATTGTAAAGGGTGGATTGAGAGAGAAAAACCAGAGAGAGCACAAAAGTCAGACTTGAGAAGCTGAAGGTCCATTAGCAGTGCTGGAGGAGTGGAAATGAGAGGATCAGTCCAAGAGTCTGTTGGAAGATAGGTGGGCCATGGCCACTAATTAGATGGCCTGGAGTACAGAAAGAGAAAAGAGTTGCTGGGTCCCCGGGTCTCTAGCTCAGGTATCTATGTTGTGAATGACATTGCTGACAAATATAGTGGTTGCACATAGAAAATAAGCAGTTTTTCATTTCTGACGGGATTGTGGAGATAGTGAGTGGGTAGAAGAGGAAAAGGTACTATATTTGGTTTAAACATCTTGAGTTTGAAAAACAGCCATAGAAAGTTTTTTGATATATCGTTACTAAAAATATAGATCTGAGCCAGGCATGGTGGTTCATGCCACAGTGAGTTCAAGACCAGCTTGAACTATAAACCAAGACCCTGTCTCCAAAACAAACAAAAAAGGAAAAAAGAAAAGGAAAGAATACAGATCTGAACTTATGAGAAATTCAGATTGGAAAAAAATAGCAGCTGCCTATTGTATCTAAGCTATATTGTAATATTTGAAATAGTGATAAGATAACAATAAATTTCTCCAGGTTTTAGGTGGTGGTTAGGATGATGCTCAGGAAAGACTTTAAAGTCATTTTAGTTTGGTACATATCAGAGTAGGGGGCACATACTATGTAAAATATTTATTAAAAACTGAGTATGTTCAAGTCTCATTTCCCTGCTTTCAGAAATTGTATGATTTTTTGATGGGTCTGTTTAGAGGTCATCAATTAATTACCATGTAATAATGGGACTAAAAGGCTGGGGATTTAGCTCAGTGGTTCCAGCGCCTGCCTCGCTAAGCGTAAAGTCCCGAGTTCGATCCCCGGTACCAAAAAAAAAAAATAATGGGGCTAAAATATACCTGAGATGCCAAATCAAGGTTGTAAGGCAATTTGTGTGAAAATTCATATTAGTATGAATATGAGATTGGAGTTACAGATAGCTTCCTCTCATCAACCAGGTGCCTTGGGAAATTGGCCTGGGCCCTCTTTCCTCATCCATCTCATAGAAATAGAGTAGGGAAATCCAGATACAATATTCAGATGCCCTGCCTTCTTTTTTCCCCCGAAGTCTTCCTTTTCCATGTAGAGGCCTTGAACATTTTTTGACCAAGTCAGCTTTCTTTTTTTTTTTTTGGTACTGGGGATCGAACTCAGGTCCTTGCACTTGTGCAGCAGGCAGCGAAACCACTGAGCTAAATCCCCAGCCCCCAAGACAGCTTTCTATCCATAGGGCCTGTTGACAATTTAATGTGCTAGGGATCCCTGGAGAGGAACACCCAGATGTTTAGGGACTGGCCCTGGCTTATTACTATGGGCGTTGCTCAGACTTCCAGGCTGACTCAGAACCTTAAGAGCCTGGTGCAGGTCACAGGATATTTGTGTTTCCTGTCGTGCTTGCAAATTGGTCTGTCATATTCACCTCCAGAAAAAGCATTGCTTATCTTTGAGAAAAAGGAGGGAGAAATGTCAAACCAATATGCAAAATTATATACAGTATTCCTATTTGTCAACAGCTACGGTTGTTAATTTTTCATCAGTCACCTCACTGCCTATCTAACTACTCTCATTTTATTACATTTTGGATCAACCTCTACTTCAGCTAGGTGGGCCTCTTTGTGGTCTGTAGCACACAGAGCTTTCTTACCACTGACCTCTTTCTCCATTGACAGTGCCTCTATTCTTTTCTCACCCATCCATTTTTAATCTCTAAAATGCTATTCAAAACTGTAGCTTTTCCACAAACATTTTTTCTTCCTAATGCTAAAAATTCAAATCATCTCAAATCTCCTCATGTTTCCATATATGACAACTTTAAGTTTTATTTCTCCATAGTACATCCTGGGGTATGATTTCTCATTTATTCATTGGGGTGTAAAGGAGTATGTATTTCTGGGACATACCATTAATCTTTCCATAAGGATCTCTTACACATCAGCCCTCATCATCACCTAGAGAGATAGTTGAGTTGAACAGGCCATTTGGCGGTGTCTAATTAAAGTTTCTTAGATGATGAGAATAGTTACCATCATTCATTGTCTGCTGTGCCAGGCACTGGTCCAAGCATTTTAATACAATTTTACATTTGATTGTCATAATAAAGTGTGGGAAGGGTATGATATCCTAATTTTATAGATAAGAAACTGAGGTTCAAAGAGGTCATTTGTCTGAGGTCTTAATTAGGAAGTAGCAGAACCTGTATTCAAACCAATGTCTCTTTTTATTTAGCTTTCTTGAGGTATAATTGACAAGTATTCTATATATTCAAAGAACATATATTAGTTCATTTTCTGTTGCTATATTAAAATACTTGAGACTGAATATAAAGAAAAGACTGGGCCACCTGAGCTGTTTGGCCTTTGGTGAAGATCCCCTCAATGTGTCATAGTGGCAGGGAAAGTGGAAGGAGAACCAGCCATGTGCGGAAGGGTAGCCTCATATACTTGCTCTCTAGAGAGCTAACCAGGGTCCCGCTGGACTTACATTAATTATCTTATTTACATCAATGATCTTCTACGGGTGGCACCTCAGTGACCTCCCACTAAGTCCCATCTCTTAAAAGCTCATCAAACATCATCACACAAGATGCCAGTATATGACCCTTTGGGGAACACATCCAAACCATATCCAAACTACAGTGTACATGTTGTGATTTGATATATGATTACTACAATCAAGCTGATTAATACATCTGTCACTTTACAGGAGTTTCTTTTTATTCTTTTTTTGGTGGTACTGGAGATTGAACCTAGGGCCTCATATGATATGCTAGGCAAGTGCTCTACCACTGAGCTGCATTCCTACCCCAGAGCTTTCCTTTAGGGTGTGTGTGTGTGTGTGTGTGTGTGTGTGGAGAGAATACTTAGGATGTATTCTCTTAGCAATCCCCAGTATGCAGTGCCTTATTAACTATAGTCACCGTGTTGTACATTAACTCCCAAGAACTTACTCATCTTTTAACTGAAAGCTTGTACTGTTGACCAACATCTCCCCACTTCTACCCCCAAATCCCAATCTCTGGCAATCAGCATTCTACTCTCTGCTTCTATGACTTTAACTTTTTAAAAATCCCCTATGTGAGATCGCACAGGATTTTTCTTTTTCTTGTAGTCCTGGGAATTAAACTCCGGCCCTGCACATGGTAGGCAAGCACTCTATAACTGAGCCACATCTCTAGCCCTTTTGCTACTACTTTTTTTTTTTGAGACAGGGTCTCACTGTATAGTCCAGTCTGGCCTTGAACTTGCAACAATCCTTCCTGCCTCAGCCTCCTGAGTGCTGGGATTTCAGGCATGTGCCACCACGCCTGGCCCTACTTTTTTATTTTGAAATTGGGTCTTGCTGAGTTTTCCAGAATGGCCTTGAACTTGTGATCCTTCTGCCTTAGCCTCCTGAATAGCTGTGATTACAGATATGCACCACCATGCTTGGCTAATCTATACAGTATTTGTCTTTCTTTTTTTTCCCCCCATTAACTTTATTGGTACATTTTAAGTATAAAATACAGTTACATTCATCATTGGGATCTTGTACCATTACATGAGTCTCTTGGTTCTTATTTTTTTTCCCTTGTCCTTGCCCTCCCTTCACCCCCTCCACCCTTCTCTATTTGCAAAGACCTTGTTTCCATTTTTCTCCTCTTCTCATATTTTTTCCTTTCCCTTTTTTCCCTTCCCCTACCCCTCCCAATTCCCCTGCTGTTTTAGACCTTTCCTTCCTGTTACACAATATCAGTTATACATTTTTTAAATTACAATATTAAGATCTAGGAGACATTACCACAGATTTTTCAGAATTTAAAAGGATATAGAAAGCATATTACAAAAATCTTTTAATAAGTTTGACAACTTCTAAGTGACTTAGAAGACAAATTAATGAAACTAACTCTGGAGGAAATATAAAATTGAATAGCACCTATTAAAGAAAGTATATTCCTAGCTTGAAAACCTACCTATATGACAACAGCAGGCTCATAAACATTTTAACTGATAAATTATATGAAACATTTAAAGCAGAAAAAAGAAGGAACACTTCTCCCCTCATTCTAGGAACTCAACATTGTGCTAATCCTAAAACTGGATAAAGATAATAGAAGAAAAAAGTATGAACATAGACAGAAATTTGTTTAACAAAACAAACTATTAGAAGTCAGATCTGGCAGGATGTAGAAAGTGGTTTTGTTATAGGAATGGCAGTGTTGGTTCAGAATTGGAAGATCCACACCCAAAAGTCATCATTTTAACAGAGGAAAGGAAAAAGCCATATGATCCTGTCACTAGTTGGAGAAAAAGTATTGGACTAAATCCCACAGCTGTTCATGGTAAAAGCTATCAGGAGACTAGAAGTAGAACAGAACCTTCTCAACAGATTAAAGACATGTACTCCATACTTCCAGCGAGAATGCCTTATATGAATGGAGAAGATACAATGCTTTCTCCTTAAGGTGGGGAACAAGGGCAGATATGCTTACTCTTTGTCTGCCCATTAAACTTTGAAACCTAGTCCCCACCAATATAGTCTGGCAATAAAATGACACAACTAGGATAGGATTGGCATGGAAGAAGCAAAATCTTTATATGTAGATGAAATGATCATCTACAGAGAAAATACTAAGAAATCTCTAGGAGCCCCTGGAACTTGTACTTGAATTTAGCAGGATTAGAAAACACAAGGTATATATAAAAATTCAGGTCTGTGTATACTTGCTATAAATGAAGAATTGGATATTGAAAGTTAAAAGTTATGTAGGAGTACAAAGGACCTAGAAAAGTTAAAAACAAAAACAAAAACAAAACCAGTGTTGGAAGAAGTACCTAATTTTAAGACTTCTTCTAAAGCTACAGTAATCAAGGCAGTGTTGGTATAAGGAAAGACATACAGAGCATTTGAATAAAACAGAGAATCTAGAAATAGAACCACACATATATGGTCCACTGAGTTTTGAAAGATTATTTAACATTAGCATTTTATAGAATATAAACTCAATCCAAGAGCCTAGGAAGAGATAATGTTTTCAGCAAATGGCATTAGAACACCTGGTATCTGTATATAAAATTTAACCTCAACCCTTTTTTTCCATACATGAAAATAACTTGAAAGGATCTATGAACCTAAATAAGAAAGCCTAAAAGTATAAAACTTTAAGAAGAAATTATAAGGGAAAATATTTATGAATTCAGAGTAGGCAAGAACTACCTAGGATACAAAAAACATGATGTATAAAAGGAAAAAATTGATAAATGAGATTCCAACAAAATTTAGAAATTTAAATGACATCATTAAAATGAAAAGTAGTCCTTAAACAAATCATATTTACAATGCATATAACCTATGAGCAGAATATGTAAAGAATTCTTAGAGCTCATTAATAGACAACCAATTAAAATGTAGACATAAGAAGATGATAACTAGCCAGTATAGCACAAGGAATGGTGTGCAATTCTAGAATCAGAAAAATACTAGTCAGTACAATAATAAGATTAAATTATACACTCATTAGGGAGATGAAGTTAAAAGTTTTAAAAGCCTTGTCATGACTTTTTCTTTTTGTTGGATTCTTCCCCTTTGCGTTTAATTTGTCACACTCAATGGATTCATTCTGCTGGGTTTCCTGGGGTTGTGATCCTCATTGTCTTTTCCTAGGGTATTGTCTAAAATTTTTTGGAGTGCCAGTTTGGTATTCATGATGCTCCTGAGGTGCTCTTTATCATGAAAGCATCTTATTTCTCCATCAATTTTGAAAGATAGTTTTGCAGGGTACATCAATCTGGGTTGGAGGCTGTTTTCCTTTAGGGCTTGAAATACATCACTCCCAGCTGTTCCTGCCTTGAGGGTTTGCATTGAGAAGTCTGCTGTGATTCTGATGGGCTTTCCTTTGTATGTGATTTGTTTCTTTTCTCTCACTGCTTGTAGAATTTTGTTCTTCTGTTGGATTTCTGGAATCCTAACTATTATATGCCTATGTGTAGATTGTTTTTGATTAAGGCTAGCTGGAGTCCTATATGCCTCACTTATCTGTATGTCAAGTTCTTTTCCCCTCCTTGGGAAGTTTTCTGCCATCACTTCTGTGAACAGTTTTTTTATGTCATCTGCACTCTCTCCTCTTTCTTCATTGACTCCAATCAGTCTTATGTTATTCTTCTTTTCATCTAGCAGCTGTTGGATTGATTTCTCATGTTCCCTTACAATTTTAAAGCAATTTTTCTTTTCCTGGTCACTGATTGCAATCTTATCTTCTATATGTGAAATTCTATCCTCACATTGGTTCATTCTGCTGAGCAGACTTTTGATGGAGTTTTTAATCTCTTGGAAATCTGTTTGTATCTGTTTTATGGATTCCATTTGTTTTCTATGTTGGGATTCCATCATGTACCTCAGATCCTCTATTTTTTTTAATCTGTGTCCTCTCTAGATTTATTAATCATGTCTTGCACCATGAGCAAAATCTTTGCTGTTACCTGAGTAATTATTTCTGATTTCATTTTTTCCAGATCCTCTTTTGTTGCCAGTTCAGAGAGTCCAGGTGTTTGAGTATCAGAGTGTTCCATCTGGTTTCCCTTTGGGGTTGCTGTAGGTGATCTGGAAGTCTGTTTTTGAGGCTTGTTTATGTGTCTTCTCATTTCCACGGGGGGGGGGGTGCTTCTGGCACCCATGCAGCTCACCTTCTCTGCCCTAGGAGCTTGGGATGGCAGCAGGGGAGCTTCCTTCCGGGTGCTGGGACTGGGTCACCTTCTCTGCCCTAGGAGCCTGGGATGGCAGCGGGGGAGCTCCCTTCCGGGTGCTGGGACTGGCTGAGCTTCTCTGCCCTAGGAGCCTGGGATCAGTATTTGTCTTTCTCTACCTGGCTTATTTCACTTAGCATAATGTCTTCCAGATTTACCCATGTTGCAAATGACAAAATTTTCTTCTTTTTAAAGTATTCATGATGATATAAATTGCATTTTTTTAATCTACACTGATGGATACTTATCTCAGTATTATGAATACTGCTGCAATAAACACAGGAGTGTAGATATCTGTTGAAATTACTGATTTCATTTCCTTTGGATATAGATACCCAAGGTGAGATTGCTGGGTCATATAGTATTTCTCTTTTTATTTTTATTTTTTTATACCAGGGATCAAACTCAGAACATTGTGCTTGCCAGGCAGGCACTGTGCAGCTGAGCTAAATCCGCGGCCCTCTCTTTTTAATTTTTAAAGGAACTTCCATACTATTTTCCACAATGGCTGTACTAATCTACATTCTCACCAACACACCATACAAACTGGGTTCTCTCTTCTCCTCTTGTAGCCAATACTTATCTAGTCTTTTTGATAATACTCACTCTAACAAGGTGAGGTGATATCTCATCATGGTTTCGATTTTCAGTTTCTTGATAACTACTGAAGTCATATACCTATTAGCCATTTGGCAGCCTACTTAAAAAAAAATGTCTATTAGGGGTTTTTTGCCCAATTTTACATCAGGTGGGATTTTTAATGACTGAATTGTATGCTGTCCTTATATATTTTTGTATATTAACCAAATCAAATATTGCTTCTAAATACATTTTTCCCATTCCATAGGTTGTCTTCATTTTGCTATTACCTTTGCCCTGCAGAAATTTTCTAGTTTGACAGACTGCTTATTTATTTTTGTTTTTTTATCACTTGTGCTTTTAGTGTTAGATTCAGAAGACTCATTGCCAAGACCAATGTCAAGGAGGGTTTTCTCTATGTTTTCCTTTCAGGAGTTTCATGATTGCAGGTTTTATGTTCAAGTCTGTATCTGTCAGTGCTCTGTCACTATGACAAAATACCCGAGATAACAAACTTAAAAAAAGTTTTATCTCGCAGTTTTGGAGATTTCTGACCATGATCAATTGCCCTGTTGCTTTGGGATCAAATCATGGTATGAGTGCATG
Source organism: Heterocephalus glaber (assembly GCF_053883595.1). Lineage (NCBI taxonomy): Eukaryota > Metazoa > Chordata > Mammalia > Rodentia > Bathyergidae > Heterocephalus > Heterocephalus glaber. Next base: position 43,916,073 of record NW_028258325.1, on the reverse strand, counting down.
CATGCACAAGAGCCCCTCTACTCCTGGCCAGGAAGCAAAAGACAAGAAAAAAGGAAAAGAGGAGTAAAATTACTTCAAGGGCATGCTCCCAACAACCTAAAGATCTCCTACTAGGCCTCACTTCTTAGTATCCAAAATCTTTAATGCACCACCCTGAGGATTGAGCTTTTAATGTATAGGCCTTTGGGGGGACATTTAACATCCAAACTATAACAAAGTCTTTAGACCATTTTGAATTAATTCTCATCTATGGTGTAAGAGGAGTGTCCATCGCATTCTTTCACACAAGGATACTCAGTTTTCCAATACCACTTAGTGAAGAGACTTACTTTTCCCCACTCTGTCTTCTTGATTCCCTTTTCAAACATTGGTTGTTGATCATATATGTGTGGGCTGGGGATGTGGTAGTGTGCTTGCCTAGCATGTACAAGGCTTTGAGTTCATTCCTCAGCACTGGAAAAAAACAAAGCAAAAAGCAAAATACAAAAACCCCACAGAAAACCTGATGAATTGATCTTATGTAGAACTAAACTTTCATAAAACAAATTCTGTCAAGACAGTCAATCTTAGAGCTTCAACATCCAAGGTATTATATTGGTCCTAGAGATGTTAAACACATATGAGAAGCATGAAAGACTGCAGGCTTCAGGTATAAAATTACAATGTTGCCAGGTGTGGTGACACATGCCTCTAATCCCAGCATTCAGGAGGTTAAGGCAGGAGAATCACGTGAGCAAGTTTGAGGCCACCTTGGGCTATATAGTGAGTTCGAGGCCAGCCTGAACTACATAGTGAGACCCTGTCTCCAAAAAGAGTTACTAATGTGTCCTTTGAAGGTGTAATCAACTGTGAGTTAATCTGGAGGTTCAGGAAATTAAATGCATCTTACTTGCCAAGAAAATAACTTAGACTTGGAAGAACAAAATAATTTTCAATCAACTTCAGAAATATGATATTGCTATTATCTTTTTTTGCTTTAGTTAATTACAACATTTGGAAGACATTTGGATATGAACATGTAAAGGAATACAATGTCTTTACTTAAAAAAAAAATAAGGAAAGCTAGGTGTACTGGAGTCTATATCTAGTTACTCAGGAGTCTGAGACAAGGAAGATCACAACTTTGAGGCCAGCCTGGACAATTTAGTGAGGCACTGTCTCAAAATTCTAAAAAATTAGAAAGGCGGGGGGGTGTTGCTCAGCACTCCCTGGGGTAAATCCTTCGGCACTGCAAAAACAAACAAATAAAAAAAGATAAGAGAAAAAAGAAACGCCCCCAAAAGCAGAATAATATATCAATGTTTACACAGGGCTAAAATATGTTCATTGCAATGTCACAGGTCTCACCCACATGATGCCTCAGGGAAGTAAATAGGGGAATATTTTTCCCATTCCATACTCTTCAGAGCTCATTAAAGTTAAATGACTTACTGAAACGCATATGAGTCCAAAGGGCTGAAGTAAGTACAGATAAGCTCTAAGATCCTAGTGTCTCTGTGGGTAAAAGTTTCCACTCAAGGGAGAGAAGATAAATAAGAGAAAGATAATTAAACTTAATAAGAAAATGAGACTAAGCATTTTTACTCAGTATAGTGATCAATTGCTGAATGGTTATTTAAAAATTAATATTCCCTCCCCCTGAAACAGTTAACAATCCCAGGATTATATAAAGGAAACAATTGACTCAACAATTGTCCTCATCTGTGTCACGGTGTCTCAGCCCGCGGGTAAGTCAACGGAGACCCTAGAGGGGGAGTGAGAATGACAAGGAACAAGAGACACGAGAGATAGAGACAAGACAGGTTCCTGATCAAGTCTCATTTATTGCAGAAGCTGTTACAGCATATATACTGTAGGGCTAGAGGTGGGGAGCAAGGGGAGGGTACTGGGGCTATCTCCTTGTTGCCGGGTAGACTTGCAGCAGGCCCAGACATGCCCGTAAAAGGCACTCAAGAGTTCTAGCGGGGGGGGGGCAAGGCCCCCCACATCACGGAACTAATTATAGTACTCATTCATAGAGTTTTTGCAAAGATTAAATGATATAATATATATAAAGAATGATAAGTACTCCCTAAATGTTAATTGCTATTGATGATGTTGTTTTTAATCAGGGTAGATAGAATGCTAGATAAAAAGTAGTGGATATGAATGCTAAATAAATAGTAGGATGTTTCATGCTGCATTGTAAACAGCCAACTCTAAATTATCTTTCTTCAATTCTTTTACCTAAAGGGTGTAGACATATTACTAACTCCCTCTTTCCCAGGAATTGCTCACCATAATGGATTACATTCTTTGCACCTACAAAGCCTTACAGAAATACAAGAAGTTCCTGTAGCCATCTCTCCCTTCCAGTCTTTCCCCTTTCCGTTCTGACAAAGCCATATGAGGAGCGGTCGTCCATTGAAACCCACACAGTTTATGACAATTTAAGAATGTAGTGGCTGAACTGGAAAGGCCAGTCAGCTTGACTATCATTTCCTGAGAATCAACTGAACAACTCATATTCTCTTTGAAAGGTTCATTAAGGTGGCCATGTGTGTATTTCTAAGGGAAGGACAGATAATTTATCCAGGGATAAACCTGTAAGAAGTTTTTCCTCAGATGTGCCCTCTAAATGTACTCAAAAGGCTGTTGTGGCTGATCACGCTTAGATATGATCTCAGTGTGGCCCAAAGGTCTCTGACTGACGGTGGTTCTGTTAAGTCCCTATAACGTAATCCCCATAGCTGCCTTCCTGCTATCCTATTGCCAGCCTGAGGATGTGTTATTCAGGGCATGTCACATGAGTAGGTGACCATTCTTGTCTGCATCTCAGAGCAGCTGACAACATGGCTGTTGACCTAAATCAGGGACCATCGGGACCTATCAACATCCTGTGATGTTAGCATATGGTTCTAGCCTGTCCTGCTTGAATGGAGACAATTTTAGGAATGATGAAATTTAGCAAATGAATTCTCAATCAAAACCTTTTTAGATAATAATCCTGGAAGAACTGAGACTGATGCCAGTGAATTCACAAATATAATGCTTCTTGCATGTTGACTATAATCAGTGCTCACTAATAGAGGTTTTTCTCTATTAGTGAAATGAATTTATGGACCCTAGGTAGTCCCAGATCCTACTTCATACACATGTGAGATGTCATTTTGATAAATACCATTGCATTGCCAAAGAGTCAGATTGTACTTTCAATTCTCATTGTAAAAGTGATCAAAAATAGAATTTTGATAGTTACATTGAACAGGGTGCTTTAGTCAGATTTATTTATTTATTTTTAGAAAAAGGTTTTTATTTTTTAAATATTACAAAATGTTTAAATTCATATTTTAAAGTTGGTGAAATCTCAGATTTATATAACATTTTGTAGCCAATTTTTGGGGGCAACAAAAACGTCAAATGTTAACTTATTTCACTTTTGTATTAATAACAAATTTATTTATATGGTAGTCCTGAAGAGGCATAAGAACTTCTTGTTTTTAAAAGAAAACATTTAATAAACTATATCATAACCCCAAAAGTATGCTGGAAAAGTATAAAAGGTTAGAGGGAAAAAGAGCTTCAGTTTAGTGCCATTTTTTGGCATGTCCTGAGTCACCATTCTTTCCTGTTTCTAAGATTATGATTTTGTCATAATTGGTTTAGTTTTAAGATGGTAACATATTAACAAATTATTACTGATATAGGCTTTTCAATTTGTCCAAAATTATGCAATGTAAGTGGAATGAAGCAGCATTTCCAGTTGACAAATGGATCTATGGGTAATGAGGCATTTCTTAAATAAAGCTTGCTACAATTAAACCAACAAATGGTGGCAATGAGAAAACTATTGAGAAAGTACAACCAGGGAATGTTCAACTCAATATATGCAGGAATCTGTACTTTAAGTAAAAGAATGAATACCTGAAGGAGTACAAATGGTAACCAGGTACCAAGAAAACAGACAATGAGTTTGTGCAAGAGTATTCTTTTAGAGTTTACAGTGTAATTAGGGAGGGATGAAGAAGGAATATACAAGATAGGCTCATTCATATAGGAAGTTATTTGAATAGCCTGTACCAAGGTAATAACTTCTGACCAAGAGGTTATAAAAGGCATAAATAAAATTATCATCATGGAAAGTGACAGGCAGTAACTCTGAATGCTGACAAAGACAGGATATTTGTAAGAAATAGTCTGTGCCTTCAGGCTTTGGTAGATACCTGGTCCTCCCAAAACATAAGCAAGGACTGAAATCCAAATCAAAATTACTGCAAAGAAATAAAACACCTTCTGACATTTAGATGATAGCTTGGTGAGTTTAGAGAAATTCAGGCAATAATCTGTACAAGATATTAAGAAGACTGGATAATGCAAAAAGCCATAAGTAAAGGAAATAATTTGAGCAAAGAGACAGATAATGGTATTCAGTAAACCAAAATCCCTGAAATAGGATATAATGGAAATGTTTACCAAAAATAAAAAATCAACAAATGCTCATGAAACACAAAACCATTCCATAAAATTTTGATAGCTGTTTTTTCTTCTCATACCCAGTGTGAGGGTATTTAGTAATATTTTCCCAAGTACGATCAAGAACAACAGAAAAGTAGCATCTAGAGGCTGATTTGTTTGATGTAACTGGTTCTGAAAAGAGCAGCTGTCTGAAGAAAAAGATGTCATATTTTTAAATTTCAAGAAGACCTGCTGGAAAATACATGATAAAGCACTGCTTCACTTTATTTTCCGTTCCTTATCTGAAAAAGTTCCATCACAGGTTCGTGGTACTAGGACACAGAAGCCTAGCTGCCAATCTGACGACTGCCAAGTGGTGTTGCTTGGAGGAGGCCTAGATGGAATGACCAGATGAGTCTCTCCAGAGTCTTCCTAACCAATGATCCTATTTTATTTTGATTTTGCTGCCTTCAATTATGTCACTGTTGGTTCCTTGCATTTCCTTTTGCTATGCCAAAATGCTACGTAAGCTATCCTTTGTTGGTGTGGGTTATCTCTGGAAGTTGAGTTGCTGGTGCTCCTGGCGGCGCTCCGGGCCGCATCTTCCTCCGGAGTCCGCCAGCAGAAACCACCCGCCAGAGCTCGCACCCTGCGCGTGCTCCCTACCCGGCTGGTGTCGTCAGATTTAATCCACTCAGATTAGGTTTATGCCATTAGGGAATAATTTTATAATACTGTTTAATCCTTCATTTGTTTTTGGATTACAATTAAAATCATATAGGAACAAATTTATTAGTCTAATTTGAGTTATATTTATCTGTTCTGAGACTTTCATTTTTCTGTTCTCAATCTTGAGAGAATTCTTGTGATTTATTAACTATTATCCTTATATTTTCCGTATGTGATATTAAATTATATAATCTTAACATTTTTACTGTATATTTTCTTTACCAGGTAAGTGTTAAGACTTCCTTTGCCAGAAAATTAACTTTTATCCTTACCCTTTGTTTTTTTCTATCTTTGCTATATTTTCTTTTCCCTGAGATATATTTCTTTCCTTTGAACATAATCATATCGATCTTTTTTCTCTTTTTTTCCTTTACTAATATCACATAAGTATTTTAATTTCTCACTGGAAAACTGTGTTAAAAATTTAAACACATGCCATTTTTGAAATTAATATCTAAGGAGATTTCTTTGCACTTACACTTCATAACAGTAGATATACAAATATTTCTTAAAAACAGAAAAGATCTTGGTTAAAACGAAGTGTATTTTATCTTCTCTGGGACATTGGTTAAGTCAACTGGCAAAATAAATTTGCAATGTAAATTATGCTTAAGAAAATCTAGTCTTGTGAAATGCTTCTAGAAAAAAGAAAAAGAGGGCAAGTTTTTAAAAGTGTAAATTACCTTCAATTGCAATTAACAAAACTCAATTTAAACTGTCTCAATAAGTAAAGGCATTTGTTGGCTTCACTAATGGTTGAAGTCCAGAGACACAATATGATCAGGCTTCCACCACCATTTCTTTCTTTTTTTTCTTTTTTTTTGGTACTGGGGATCGAACTCAGGACCTTACACTTTTGAGGCAGGCAGCAGCACCACTGAGCTAAATACCCGGCCCTCACCACCATTTCTTTACAATCCTACAGGCTCTATTTATAGCTGTGTGCCAGATTCTTCCCTCTTCTCAGTACAATGCCCATATAAAATCCAGATCACATTTACCCGTCACATTCTACAGAGCACAAGAAAGGATCAGTGTTATTGAAATCATCCCATAAAGCTGAGATTTGCTCTTATTGGACCTTCTCACTCAAGTCACATGCCCTTTACCAAGCCAACTATTGCATACAAGATAACATACACTGATCCATTTAGCCTAGATCCTAAGCTCTTCTTTGGAGCCAACTTCCCCAGAATGGCAAGGCTAAAATTTAAAAACCTATGAATGCAATTGAAGCAAGAAAAAGACTACTATAAAGAAATTAGAGAAATATATTGTCATATACTACCTCTTAATTTGAGCACAGTCTTTAAAATGAGGAAGACTTTGGACCTGGAAAATAAGCATTAAGAAAACACCAGCCTAGTGGTATTTATTATTGCTGAAGCTTAATATAAGGAATTGTTAGGATGTAAGTGGATTAGGAGAAAACTGTCTTGCTCGCCACTTTTCCCTAGTATTTTGTACAGTGGCATAAAGTAAGTGTTGAATAAATACTTGTTGAATTAATGAAGCACTGTTTTCTAATAAAGGACCTTTTATTTGAGCATCAGCAAGCTTTGGTTACAAAAGGAGAGAGAATCCACAAAACACTAAATGTGCCTCTTCTGAGAAAACAGGCAAGAGGGGAAGTGATAAAACCCTAGAACTCAGGTTTTAAAAAGAGATTGAAACATACTGGTCGATGAAAGTAGAAGAGAAAGAAATTTGAAAGTAAGCATAGAAAGAAAATGATATGAGAAAATATTAGGGGCAACTTTTTTCTGAACTGTGTACTGGCTAAACTCAATCAAGTCAGAAGACCAGCATGATTATAACTATTAAATCCAGCTCTTAGCCTGGGTATATAGCTCAATGGTAGAGTACTTGCTCGAGGCTTTGAGTTTGATCTCCGGCACCAACAAACAAACCAAAAATAAACATTTATTTTGTTTGTTTTTTGAGACAGTCTTTTAATTTTTATTTTTGGTACTGGGGATTGAACTTGGGACCTTGTGATTTCTAGGCAAGCACCTGGACCACTGAGCTAAATCCCCAGCCCGTGACAGTCATGCTATGTAGTTCAGGCTGGCCTTGAACTCACTTTGTAGTACAAGCTGGCCTCGAATTTATGGTGATTCTCCTGCCTCAGCCTCCAGTGCTGGGATTACAAGTGTGCACCACACCTGGTTTATTTGTTTAATTTAATAGTGCTGGGAACTGAATCTAGACCCTTGTACATGCTAGGCAAATGCTTGTCACTGAACTACATGCCTAGCCCATAAAAATGCATTACTTCTGACAGTTTCTGTAGGTTAGGAATCGATGAGTGGCTATGAGTGGTCTGGCAGAGGTCCTCCGTGAGGTTCAGGTAGGATGTCATGTGAGACTGCAGTCATCAGGCTTTCCAGTGATGGAGCATCTGACCTTGACTGGCTAAAGTCAGTGACAGGAGGCCTCAGCCCCCTTCCTGTGGGTCTTGGGGCTGGTTTTCTTAAATGTTTTAAGAGAATCAGTTGGAAGTGGTTATGTCTTTTATTTTGTTTGTTATTTATTGATATTTTTTGAGATAGGGCCTTGCTAACTAATCCAGGCTGGGATATTTAGCTCAAAGAAAAAAAAGTTTGCAGTGGGGATATCTTTTTTTTTTTTTAGGTACTGGGGATCGAACTCGGGACCTTGTGTTTTTGAGGCAAGCAGCAGAACCACTGAGCTAAATCCCCAGCCCCAGTGGGGATATCTTTACATAGTTCAAGGACTATTCTGTAGGAGTAGGCTAATTTTGTGTCTTAGAGATTTGAATAAGAACTAAGATGAAGATGTCTTCAAAGACACTTGAATTCCAGAGAATATTCAAGGGCTTAAGAAAAAAATACCCAAGACCTAGAGTTAGATCTTAAAGAATCAAGGCTCTTATGTGGAAAAACATAAAAAATATTTTTATATATGACCAATATACTATAGACATTTAATGTAATTACTGAGGGGTTCAACCAGGGAAGGAAGCACCAAGTGGCTTAGCCTGGTACATTTTTTTTTTTTTTTTGGTACCAGGGATTGAACTTGGGTCCTTGTGCTTGCACAGCAGGCGCCAAAACCACTGAGTTAAATCCCCAGCTGGTACATGGTTTTGAAGGCTAATGAAGACCAGATGACTTTTGGACTTCATTCTGGTTTTATGAGCCTGTGATTCTACAAGTAACTTACAAACCTTTGCAAACTTACAGTAGTGAGGAGAACTTACAGTAGTGAGAACCCAGCATAACTATTTCATATTTACAGTGTTGGTTTAAATCAGGTAATATTTAGGTATTGCTTAGATTTAGATGTTATTGTAAAAGAATCTAAGAGGATCCATATGGATTTTACACATTTATTATATTTTGGGGGCAAACTATGAGCAATGTATGTGTAGCGTAAATTGATCTAGGAAAAAACGAAAGCAGGATGATTTCATATAGGTAGCCATCTATTTAATATTTATTTAGCACTAATAATTATTTAGCACTAGAGTGCCAAACACTAAATGCCAACTGTTATAGGTGTTGGGAAAAAAGAGGTGTAAGTTACCCAAGTAGTCCCTGGTTTAAGATCACTTAGTGTAGTGGTGAAGAAACATACTGTTTAAGTTGGAGTCTTGATTTTACCACTTCCTAATTGTGTGGCCTTGGGCCAAGGCACCTAACTTCCTTGACTTTCAGTTTGCATAACATATAAAATAGGAATGAAAATGATACTTATGCTGTAGGGGTGTTTGTAGGGTTAAATGGGTTCATATGTACAGAGTGCTTAGAACGTTTTCTGAGATGCTGTATGTGCATGTAAGCATTTTATTTGTTTTGCCTTGGGAAGCTCCCAGTCTAGTTTAGATCATCTTCCTGCACTGTCCCTGCAGTTGTGTGGAAGCCGAAGAGCATCTCTATTGCTCCCCAATGGCTTTTGCACAGTGGTATTGTACATGCCTTTCCTTAATCCGAGGCACTGGAGCAGCAGTGCTATTTTCCATTTGAACACCAAAGGTTGGAGCACATTCTGCAAATTTTAGGTCATTTGTCCATGAATGGACTTGGGGATATGATCATCTTAACCCAGACACATGACCTGAAAATTGGGTAGAGCTGATGCAGGGGTTGATCGTGGCGTGGTGACGCAGATTAGTGCTGTAGCCAGAAGCAGGGAGGATGCTACATGACAGCAGGCTGGTCTGTAGGGTCCCTACTTGGGGATCATAAAAGGCCTCTAGTGGAGTCACTTCCTGGCTTCACGTCTTCATCATCTTTACTTTTGGAATGAGTTTCAGGCTTCTTACAAAGGCCATCAACTTCTCCGACCCCAACTCAAATGTGGCTCCTTCCCCTCTATGATCCAACCACACTGGCTTCAGTTTCTGCCTCATTCGAACCATCTTCTTTTCTGCCTCAGAGGCTATAAATAAACTGTCTCTACTGTCTGGAACTTTGTCCTCTCTTCTGTCTTCTTCTCCACTGCATACTTTGCTTAGCTCCTCAGCTTACATGTGTTTTCCTCTGAAAAGAAATTCTGAATTCTCACAGCAAGTTAAATCTATGTACTACTGTCATGGTCGCCTGTACTTTTCCACAGGATGGATCACTCATCCAATAGTTTAGATAGATAGAGATAGATAGATAGATAGATAGATAGATAAATAGATAGATTGAACTTGGGTCCTTGCATTTGCGCAGCAGGTAGCGAAACCACTCAGCTAAATGCCCGTCCCCAATAGTTATATATTTTTATAAGTACCTGTCATTTCTCCTCAGTGGACTTTATGCTCCATGAAGGCAGGGCCTGTGTTTTGTTTACGACCTTAGTGTTAAATCTCTGGTTTCTGGAACATGGGAATCATTCAGAGCATATTTGTTTAATGAATAAATGAGGGAGCAAATTGGAGTTTATATGCTGTCCTAGACAGTTTGGGCTGCCATTACAAAATAACATAGATTGTGTCTTAGTCTGTTCAGGCAGCTGCAACAAAATAGACTGGATAGCTTATCAAACATTTATTTATTAACAAACATTTATTTCTTAAAGTTCCGGAGGCTAGGAAGTCCAAGATCAAGGGGCAGATCTGGTGTCTGGCAAGGGCCCACTTCCTTATTCACAGACAACTGTCTTCTGTGTCCTTACATGGTGAAAGGGACAAATGAGCTCTCTGGGGCTTCTTTCAAAAGGACATTAATCTCATTCATGAAGGCTGTATTCTCACGTCTTAATCACCTGTCAAAGACCCACCTCCTACTACCATCACCTTGAGAGTTTGGATTACAACATACAAAATTTGTTTTATTTTTGGTACATAAACATTCATTCCATTGTAGTCCGGGTGGCTAAAACAACAGACATTTATTTCTTCTCCTAGTTCTGGAGACTCGCACATCAAACACCAAGATCTGGCCAATTTGGTTTGTGACAAGGACTTTTCTTGGCTTGTAGTAGCCATCTTGTTGCTATCTCTCATGGCAAAGAAAGCAAGACAGACAGCAAGCTCTTCGCTGTCTCTTGTAAGAGTACAATCTCATCCTGAGGACCTCACCATAAAGATCTCATCTAAACCTAATTAGCTTCCAAAGGCCCCATCTCCAAGGGACATCATATTGAGGATTAGGTCTTCAACATATGAATCTGGGGAAAGATACAGCTCAGTTCATAGCACATGTGTTATCTCATTTGATCCTTGATTGACAACCCTATGACATAAGTTCCACTTGAGGATGAAGAAAATGCAGCTTAGAAAGTTGAATCTGCCCGAGGCCAGCCAGCTTCATAGTGACGGAACTTGGAGGTTTAAAGATCTAGGAACAATTGCCTTAAAAGCACCTGAAAAATTGCTGCTTCATGAGATCCTTGAGGTATTATCCTCCAGGTCTGAGCCATTTGGTCTGGAGGTGAATGTAAAACCATGTGAGGCTGGAGTGTGAAGGGAAACTCAAATGGAGAGGAGTGTTTATGGGGATTCTTAGTTGGGCACAGGATTGCTCCTGAATGTGGAGGGAAAAGGTACTGAAAAACATGGTTTATTCCTATAGAGATTGGGGGAAGGAGTTTCACAGGAAACTGATCCCTGGAAGGCTGGGGGTGGAGCTTGGAATTATGATGTCAAGTTTTACAGGGAAATCTTTGACTCATCTTCCCTCACCCTTTTGGCCTCATTCCCAGGTCCCACACCCTTTTTTTTTTGGCACTGATACGTTTTAGAAAACAGGAGAAAGAGCCACAAAATACATACACACATACATACATACTTACATACATACAGGGAGTGGGAGTTACAAAGACCTGTAAATGATCTTAGAATGAGAACATTCCTCCCACATGGAACCCATGTTGAGATAAGGGTGAAGTTCTCACAGTCCTCTAGAACCTACTGAACTCACAGTGTTCTGGAAATATCGCCAGTAATGATATAGCTAAATTCATGGAACTACTTCTCTTAAGTAGGAACTGTGGAAGGTTCTGGAGGTTTAAGGAGCTGTGTGTGGCTTCCCTTGCCCTAGGGAAGTTGTCGGCTACAGGATGATTAAGATACTTCTGGGCAAAAAAAAAAGAAAAAAGAAAAAAGAGACTTCCGGGCACCAGCCCTTTATCTTGGCCACTATTTCTATAGAAAGGAGCATTTTTAGCCACAGCACACCAGGCGTGGGCCATGCTGGGAACAGGCTGAACTTCCTCCCTCTTGTCCTCTTTTCCCCTTCTGTTTGCAGCCACTCCTTTGAGTACAGCCACTGTCCTCCTGGTTCCTGCCAAGAAGGAAATTCAGGAGCTTGTTCTATGCAGTGTGTTGGAGTTGATGACCATTAGTAGCCATGTTGGCATGCAAGAGTCATATGGCATCTCTGAAACTAAGGACTAAGTTACATCCTCTGGCTTATGTTACTAAGCTCTAGGAGGAATATTAAATGATACATTATGTATTTTGTAAACAAAATATTACATAATACAAAAAACTGGGATGATCCTCACAGATGAGGTAGATGAGACCTTAAGATCACCTACTGTCTCTACATTTACTGTATGCTATGCCCTCTTCTAAGCATATAGATATTAAGACATTTAATCTGCTGCATAGTCCAGTGGGGTGTGTACTATTATTATTTTCCTTTTACGTTTGAGGAAGAAAAAGAGTCACATAGTAAGGGGCAGAGCTGAGATTCAAAGGCAGTCACATTCCAGAAACCACCATTAATCAACAAAGCATCCTCCTGTATACTGCATCCTTACAAGGTATACCCTTTGAGCACTTGACTGAAAATTACAACCACTTACCTTAAGGATAGGTGAGTTGCTGGGAGGCAGAGACTGTACTTCATTTACACACACACACACACACACACACACGTTCAATGCCTGCCACGTAGATGGAACTCAGTAAATATGTCCTGAAGGAATAAATACCTCTGGAGAAGTATACAACATATCAAATACATTTACTATATTTTTCCTTCTTTTCTTGGTTAAGTGTGCCCATCTTCTTCAACCACTTCCAACAGAAGGTAGTCTGGCATTTCTCACTGTTCTCATTGGCCTCCTTTGCACTTTTTCTATTTCTTACTCACCACAACTTCTTACGTGAGGAAGATCCATGTAAAATGATCTTTGAAGATGTGAACACTGTACTTGGAGACTACCTGACTGACGCTGGTCCAGCAGGACTATCCTTTCCTTCCATAGAGCAGGTCTTCACTACCCAGAGCTCTCTCCTCAGAGCCCAAGCCTGCCTTGCTCTGTTTGTAGGCCTGCGCAGGTTCTTGACTATAAAACCAAGTACCCAAGATGACCCTTAGGTCTTTATTAGGCATATAAGCAGAATCCCTTAAGACAACTGTCTTCTATTCTTCATTCCCTCTTTTCTATTTCTTTTCCATCTTTTTCTGTGTGGAAGAAACTGGTAAGAAAGGTTCTCCAAGGTTTTAATGGAATAAAATAGATTAGATTTGATGAGGCAATTTGGGCAAGAAACTGCTTCTTCTATTCAGGAATCTAGAGAATTTATCAATTTTGTTTTTGTGGGCGAGATTTCTTATAAGGAAAAAAAAAATACCAGCATCACTTGCCTCACATATTGGACCACGTTTCAGGAGTTAAAGGAAGATGTTTGAATTTGGAGATGTTTTGGAAAATCCTGTAGTACAGTAGACAGGAATGTCTGCAGTGTGTCTTGTTGGTCTCAAGTTGGGAAAGTACAGCCTCCGGTTCTCATCACAGACTAAAACCAAGATTAGGTTATTAGATAAACTGGCAATCCCATGCACAACGATTCTCTATTGATTCCGGCCAGGGCTTTTGTTTTCAGTTGTTTGTTTGGGTTAGAGATTACTTTGGGAGAACTTTACGTCCTACCGTATACTCTCAGCTTGGTTTTTGGGGCCTGGGGTCACCGCCTCCAACCCTCCAGGGCCGCCGCCCTCCCCGAGCGGGATGGCACACCAAATCCCCATCGATGGAGAGAAACGGAAGAAGGACGGCGGTCCGGGAGCGCGCGAGGTCGCACGTGCGCCCGCGCGCCCGCTCGTCCTCCCACGCACGCGCCCGCCCGCCCGCCCTCCCGGGAAGTCTCGCGATGCCGTAGCTGCTCCCGCAGCGGGTGGCTCGGGGTGTTGCTGTGGTTGCCTGAGTTGCTGCGGCGGCGGCGGCGAGGGCTGCGCTGGTGGAGGTGCCGGCCCCTGGGCGGATGTTGACATTGTGTTGTTGTTATTGCCGATGGTAATGGCGGCGGCGACGAGCCGGACCCTTCCTCAGTAGCCAGAGCCCAGGGAGTCCAGGCTGCCGAGGCAGCCGAGAGCGAACTCCGTGGCCTCGGAGCCGCCGCCGCCTCGCCAAGCCGGTGCCTGGCGCCAGCCCTTGGAGTCAGGCCCTGGGCAAGGGGCTACGGGCGCAGAATGGCGGATTTCGACGAGATCTACGAGGAGGAGGAGGACGAGGAGCGGGCCCTGGAGGAGCAGCTGCTCAAGTACTCGCCGGACCCGGTGGTGGTCCGCGGCTCGGGTCACGTCACCGTGTAAGGCAGGCCCCGGGATGGTGGGGGCCGGGGTGCGGGCCGGTCAGGAGCCCCTCCCCGGGTCGGCCTGGTGTCTGGGCCTTCGGGAAGAGCAGACCACCCACCGGGAGCTGAGAACCCGCCTGTTCTCTCATGTTTAGGTCTCCAAAGAGGGGGCCGATCCTGTCCCAGCTCCTCCTACACACCCCTCTTAGCAGGCCCCACAGGCCTGGACGATGTGCCTCATCCTAGGAGGGAAGGTTTTTCTTTAGAGTCTGCTCTTCTGCTTGGTGTGGAAGTGCACTTACTCATGACCTCGTCGGGTTACCCTGTGGTCCTCTGCCTTAGAGCCTAGTGAGATAGGGTTTAGACCAGACCTGGACCGTGTAAGACCCTAGTGACAGTCGGTAGTGAGTTTCACTATCGTGTGTCTATATTTCACACACACCCACCGATCTTCCAGTTTCTTAACAGCTAATATCTGCGGAACTAACGCAAGTTCCCGTGAATTGTATATGATGGAAACATACAGATGAACATAAATTTAGGATGGGCACAAAGATATATATGCTTACGAATTTTAAAAAAAATCTACAGTCTCTGTAATTTAAGTCTTTCCTTGGAGCTTGAACTCTGTGTTGGCTTCTTCGTTTGATAAGGGTTCTTGTATTCCTAATGGCAATGTCAAAAGCCCAGTATTATCCAAACAATAAAAAATGAAAGCTTTCTGAAAGGTCATGAATAATAAAGGAACGTGAAGACTTGAACCAAATAATAAGCTGTCCAGAAACGGGAAGTTTTGTAATGGTTTTCTGAGAAGTCCAAAGTTTTGTATAACTTGAAGTATTGGTACTCTTTCATTTTAGATCTCTTGTTTGAATCATAGATCAGACTTACATACATGTATCTCTGTACTTCGCCATTTCAATAATATAAAAGCTTCAGCAAGTCTGAGTGTCTGAAACAGTTTTCATCATATTTTGGTACAGAATGAGTGGCATGTGCTTTGAATAACTTAGTGAAACAGTAAGATTTCTCATATAAGATAGCAAAATCCTTGCATTTCTTAGTACATTCTATGACCAGCCATATTGTTTGGGCATGCTTATGTAATGCTTTGATTTCTTTAGCACCTGTTAGTTTATACAGTATTCAGGTGATATAACTGGGTAAAAACACTGCATAATCATTGTCACAGCAGGTTGACAAGACAGTGGAACTTATTACCACAATAAGTGACTGTTTTGAGTGTCACCAGCCTAATTAAGAAATATAAACAAATATCATAGTTTTTTTGTATGTGTCAACGTTTTTAGTATCATAACTTGTCATTTAGTTTTTAATTTAGTTTGACTCTGAGGACTTTTTTGGCTTTTTAAAAACTGAGGTGTATGTAGGTACTTAAAGAAGGGATTTCCAAACTTTTTCATCCTATCTGTCCTTTCCCCTGTAGTTACTATGTCAAAGAAAAGCTGGCAACATTTTATTTTTAAAGGTTCAAACTAGGGCTGTTGATGTAGCTCGGTAGCTTGCTTATTAGCAGGCCCTAGGTCTGATCACTAGCACCACAAAAATAAATAGATAAATCAGTTATAGCTGTCATATTTCCTGTGTTGGAGAAGAAAATTAAGCACTTTGTTGCATAAATGGAAAATATAGGCAAACTGCTAAGAACCAAATAGGTGATGAGTAAGTTTGTTTGCAGTTGGCTACTTGAGGTTAACAGAGTAGTGAAGAATTAACAGTACTAGGGATTTTTTCCATCTTTATCTGCTCATTAGAACCACTTGGGAGATTTAAAAAAAATATTCATGTCTTTGCCCCTCCCCAAGCCAATTGAAGCCCAGATTTCTTGAGTGAGGATTCCACTCCCAAACAGGGAGGGAAAAAAAAAAATCCCACAGGTGATTCTAATGTGTAGTCAGGATTGAAAACTGCTATTCCAGGATAGGAGGAGCTCTCTGCTACTATCAGTAAACAGTATGCCTTTTTACAGTGGGAGTTAATATTTTTGTGATCTTTCTCAACCACTTTCCTTTCCTTCCACTTGCCTTGGTTCTAGGTTCTGGGTTCAAACTTACCTCTGCCACTCCTTAAATTATCTATGTCCTTCAGTTTATGTAGGAATAGTTGTAGTCCCTACCTTTTAAGGTTATTTATTAAATGAGATAATATATGCAAAGAATTCATCACAGTATATATTGTACTCAGAAATACTAGCCTTTATTAATCATTATCCTTATATAAGTTTTCAACTAGGAGAAACATAGGTAGATTCAGTTTTTTGGATTTTTTTTTTGGTACCTAGGATCGAACTGGGGGGTGAGGGGGAGGTGTGCGCGAGGCAGGTGGCGGAACCACTGACCTAAATCCCTGGCCCAGGAAGATTGAGGTTTTTTTTTTTTGGTTTTTTTTTTTGGTACCAGGGATCGAACTTGGGTCCTTGCGCTTGCGCAGCAGGCGACAAAACCACTGAGCTAAATCCCTGGCCCAGGAAGATTCAGTTTTAAGCCAGTCATAGTGGTGCAGGTTTATAATCCCAGTATTCTGGGTTACAGGGGCAGGAGGATCCCAAGGCAATCTAGCAAGACTCTGTCTCAAAATTTTGAGCTGAGGATGTAACTCAGTGTGGGGGCACTAGATTCAATCCCCAGTCCTACAAAAACAAAAACAAAAACAAAAAAAATAAAAAAATAAAGAAAGGAAAGAAAAGGAAAGAAAGAAAAGACAGACTTCCATTTTCAAATCCTGCAGTGATTTATTTTAATTTTTTTCACATATAAACAATTTGAACTTAAATTACTGTGAAGTATTTAATGAGAAAAGAATCTTTGTATACTGAAAGCTTAAGCCTGTTTTGTGGTGACATAGGTATATTAATAGTAATATAAACTTTTTACACAATTTGTCATGCATAATTCTCAGGTATACTAGAATGAGTAGCCCAGTGAGCATCTGTAAACAATTTTGAAATTGGCGCTTACATGCTACAGTAACTGTTGAGCATGTTTACTTTTCCTTGTCTTTAGGAAAAGCTATTAAAACAGTTATAGTAAGGCTATGTAAACTTTATCCCTCCCTTTTTAGTAAGGACCTGATCAGAGTAGTCTTCCCATACCAATGTGAAAATAAATGATAACGTAAACCAAATCTTCTGTAATCCAGGCCTGTCTGAAAGGATACAGATCTATCTGAATATTTTTCACAGATTTGAGTAGGCTTATGGAATTGAGTATTTCCTTTTTTTTCTACCTTAATATATACTGGTACTATCCTTCTTTTAGATATTTCTGTATTCTTGTAGGATTTGAGTGACATGTTATTGCGATATGAAGAAGTAAATTGCCTTCCCTTTTCTGCCACATAGGTGTAGGTTAGTTTTGGAGCATAATCATATATAAATAATCAGGATATAAAATATTTAATTTGCCCAAACAAAGTCTGCTTTAAAGTGGTTAATACAAATATTTTCATATTGACCCCAAATAAGACATGTACTTTGTACTTATATCATGATGAATATTCTTTCTGGATATTGTTCTTTTTCTTCATTGTTAGATTTGTGTGAAGCAATATGGAGAAATCTTTTAAAGAAGTATATCTTGAGGAAAAGTAGTATTGGAAGGGAAGGAAACGATAAATTCTTGTTATTGCATAATATTTATGTACATGTAACTTAAAAGGGTTGAACTGACAATTCACTTAAAAGTAGATTTTCTTTTTTTTTTATTTCCCATGTAATGAAAATGAAGAAAAAAGTGACTTTGTAGGTAGTGTTAGCCAGATCAGTTAATAAATCAAATTATGGTATTGTTTATCCCACAGAATAAACTCATAAAATATATTTAGCATTTATTGAAGAGTTTGCTTTTTCACAAGGATGATTACTCTAAGGAATATATTGATCCAGAAGTTAGAATTTAAAAATAATTTGCAGCCATATTTTCTGGCCAATCTACCATATAACTGCAGTTATTTACTCCGATCTTCACACCTCTCCTATGTCAGAGTCAAAGCTAAGGCTTTGTTACAGGGTGTATAATCTTTGACTTCTAATTTAAGCTGTGTCATAGAGCCAACTTATTTTGCTGATGATTATTTCTAATGTTAATCTCATCTGATTTCACTAAATTACCATGCTTGTTTGTATTCTTTTCTAAGATACTTTCTCCACAAATATTTTACCCTTTAGCACTAGTTTTTGTTAGTGGCTAGGGGACATCACTCTGCTTGTCTTCCATCTTAGGTAGTCTGTGGAAAATGAAAGATTTAGAAATGTGACTTGAAGTGAAAAAATTTGGCAACAGCTTTGGGGTGTAGTACAATCTTTGCATAGAAAAATATCACAAGAACACCTTAGTGTTCACTGACCTTTCAAAGGATAGAGACAGTAAAATATCTTCTTTCTTGAATGTCCCAGGATCTCAAGACTGCTACTAGATTCTGTCCTCCTACTTCCATCTCCTTAGTGCTGGGATGACAGGTGCATAGGTGCATACCATTGAGCCCAGCTAGGCATATTCAGTTTTTAAAGGTTAAATTTATTGTTTTAAGCTACTTTGAAGTCCTTATTGATACTTCTCTGTAGAGTGTAAAATTCTTTGAGGGCAGAGAATATGTTTATTGGTCTTTATTTTTCTGCTATTTAATGTGTTTGGAATATTATAGGTCCTAAAATATTCTTTAAATGAGGAAATTATATACAGTTTTTGGATCTTGTCAGAATTACCGAAGGAATCACTATATTCTTTACTTCTTAGTGAAAACAAATAGTATTTTACATAACTCTTTATAACATTGGGAAAATAAATGGCTTCTCTTTTTTTAAATGAAATTTGGTATAAGTGATAAAATAGTCAAATTAAGATGCATTAAATCCCCAGCTCATGAACCAGTTCTGTTCCAGGAGAATGTTCGTATGTCAGATTCTTTCATAATCTGAGAAAGTGAGTCTTATACAGTATACCTATGAGTTTTCCACTTGAATGTTCTTAAGTCAGGGACTTTACTTTTTTTCCCACAATTTTTTTTTCTATTCCTTATAGTGTGAGAGGAAATTAATTTGATTTAGAATATGGTTTTGAACATATCTTTGGTAATATGAAGAAGAAATGCTACTAATGTATCAATCAGCAAAACTTCTTAATGGCTGAACTTTTAAGGAAATGACAAATATGGTAATGAACTGAAGCTTCCAAGTTTTGCTGTATTTGAATTTGATAATTTACATGAAGTTTCAGTTTAAAACAGTTTGGAGGGGCTGGGGATTTAGCTCAGTGGTTTCACCGCCTGCTGCACAAGCGCAAGGACCCGAGTTCAATCCCTGGTACCAAAAAAAATTAATTAATTAAAAATAAAATAATAGAGTTTGGTGTTGGATTTCTGCCTACCAAGGAATGGGAAAATGACTGATACCTAAAATTTTATGTGACTGGCTAAGTGGAATATAGGGAGTAATGAAAAGTGAGCTATGTAATTATTTATGATGGTAAGTAATCAATTACGATTATTTTAAATAATAACATTACTTTGAATAGCATTGCTTTAAAAATAATATTTTAAAAAAAGACTTTTGATTTTGAGAGTTACTCCTGAATTCCAATTTAAGTTTATAATGTTAATAAGGTAAAGTAAAGCAACTGTATTCTCCGAAAGGAATCTTTTTCTCTAAAATGTTTGTGCTTGAGGTTTCTGATTTACTATTTACTATTTTTTTCATTTTGGTCATGCATGGTGACTCTCCTATAATCCCAGCACTAGGGAGGCTGAGGCAGGAGGATTGCTGTGAATTTGAGACTAGGCTGGCCTACATAGTTCAAGACCAGCCCGAGCTACATAGCGAGACCCTGACTCAAAAAACAAAACAAAGAAACAAAAAATAATTTGTTTCCTATGTTGGGATTCTATCATGTTCCTCAGCTCCTCTCTAGATTTATTAATCATGTCTTGCACTATGGGCTTAATCTCTGCTGTTATCTGAGAAATTACTTCTGATTTCATTTTTTCCAGATCCTCTTTTGTTGCCAGTTCAGGGAGTCCAGGTGGTTGAGTGTCATAGTTTTTCATCTTGCTTCCCTTTAGGGTTGTTTTAGGTGATCTGGAAGTCTGGTTGTGAAACTTGGTTACGTGTCTTCTCATTTCAACCAGGGCTGGGGGGGTAGCGGGGTAGGGGGGTGAGTAGGTGAGTGCTGCTGGCACCTGTGAGGCTCACCTCCTCTGTGCTGATGGGGGTGGTACGGTGGCCCGAAAGCCTCCTCTTGTGCGCTGGGAGTGGCTCACCTCCTCTGTGTCAACAAAAAATCATTTTCAATAAGATTAAACTTTAAATACAACTTTTAGCAGTAGATCCTCTTAATTTTCCTCACACTGTCATCCTTTGTGTAAGATATTTTTGATGGTTTTTCTCCCAACCAAATTCTTTAGGGGAAGAGTCTAGGAAGTTTATTACTTCTTTATTTATGGGGATGGTGTGTGTGTGTGTGTGTGTGTGTGTGTGTGTGTGTGATTTCAGGTCAGTCTCAAACTCCTGGGCTCCAGTGATCTTTCCCCTGTGGCCTCCTGAGAAGCTGGGACTTCAGAACTTCAGTAGTTGTAGATTCCAGCTACTCCAGGTATAGCTGGGACTCCAGACCTAGACTGTGCCTAGGTCTAAGAATTTTTATCTTTAATAAGACCTAAGATGACTCTCCGACACATAAAATCAACGTTGAATTTGAGTCTGTTCTTGTCCATTTGGTCTGCAACCAGAATTGTGGAAAGAATTGTTAGTGAACGGAGGTATCGCTTTAGTTTCAGTAGGCAGATTAACTTTTCTGAACATCACTTTTTTTCCTCTGCAAAAGTAGGTAATATCTGTTAGGTTAGGTTTGCGATCAGAAATTATCTAATGGCCTGCATTGGCATTTAACAAAGTACTATTTATCATATATTTTGATGTTTGTACATTTTTCGTTAAACTTTACCACTTTGTTGGAAATCAGTCTCTAAAATGTGATATATTAGTTTCTATTTTAAAACAACATACTGAGGCTAGATCAAAATTATCAGACTGACTAAAAGAATCATTTGATCAAAACCAGATGTTATCGGGTGGATACAGGGCTTTGAAGTATTTAGAGGCTTTGAAGTATTCTCTAAATGGCATTTCGGAGTTTCATGTGTGTGGGATGTTGCTTTATGTTTACCTTTTATCTAATTGATCTGGCGTACTTGGAAATAAAACAACCAGCCTTACTGGAACTATGTATAAAGTAAAAGGTTTAGGGCAGGGGATTTAGCTCAGTGGCGCCGTGGCTGCCTTGCAAGCGCAAGATCCTGAGTTTGGTTTATTCTGAATGCTAAATTTAGGTGCTTAAATTTTAGTACTATGCCTGGGCTTTTGGATATTTTGTTTACTCACAATATCTTTTACTTAATTCTTGAATATCAGCTGTCTTGTTGAGGTTGCTGATAAGTGATTTAACAAGTATTTATTAAATTCCCATTTTATGCCAGGTATTATGCAAGGCTCTGGATATGTAGCTAGGAATGAAACACACATATGATCGTGGGGTTTACTGCTAATAGACAAATTGTATATGAGAAATTGCTGCAAAAGCACTGTTAGAGTTGCTTGATTGAAAATACGGTAGTAAGGGAAAATAACATTTAGGGTAGGATAAAAGAGTCTTGTGAGGAGCCTCCCAAGTCTGGAGAACAGCAGGTGCCAAAATTCTAAGCCAAAACGAGCTTGATTTGCTTAAGGAACTGAACTTTTTTATTACGGCTAAATGTAGAAAAAAAAGGGGTACTGCCTTGAAATGAGGTTATAGAGTTCAGTAGAGGCCAGAGAGGATTTTGAAAGGGATTTAGTGAAATTCTAGATGAGACCATGATAATGACCTTGGGCTGGGATGGTGGTCTTCAGATAAAGAACATACTACAGTTGAGTATAAATCATCAAATTTTACAACTTTCTTGCCAGATATAAAAAAACATAGCAATGGCCTCATTTACCATCAGATTCCCCAGTTGTTGTGTGTTTGTGCTTTGTTTGTTTTGGCTTTGTGCAGGGTGAGGTCAAAGACCTAGGCTGCCTTTACTAAAGTTGACTAGGAACTGTTTTGACACACTTGTACTTCCTGTTCTGTTGCCACAGGGCAGCTAATGTATCAAGACAGCAGCATGTTCCAGAAGGGGAGAGGGCTTTCCAATAAGATAAGTTTTGAAGTGAGGACCTTTATAAAGTGATGCTCTCTCTAGCTATAAGATATATGGTGCTTGACAACCATTTGTTCATCAGAGTTGAGGAAAAGATCTTACATTTAAAACTAAGTTGGAGCCATAGGGCTAAAATGTTCTCAAGGGTCTTAAAGTAGTTTTGTTTTGTTTTTTTTAAGCTCTTTTACATTCTACTATCTGGTTTAGAGTTGTGGTAGAGTTGTACTTTGGGATAACTTACCTCTGTTTTATTCTATTTTTTTGGTTAGGCTTTTTTTTTAATTGATAAGTGAATGAATACTAGTGAAAGAGCTTCCTGCAAGAGCTCCTTGTCTTATTCTGTTTGATCTTGCATTGTAATAGACTTATAATGGAGGCTGATTAGTTTGGTAAGTTCTATGTACTTTGCCTTTGTTTGCCTTTTCTAAAGCATTCAATTGTAAATGTTACTTGAATTGGTATTTCTTGGTAGTCTGTTGTGTTAGTCAGTTTTTTGTTACAATAGCAAATACCTGAGGTGATTAACTCATAAGCAGAAAGGTTGTATTTTGGCTCACAGTTTTGAAAGTTTAGTCTGTGATTTATTGGCCTTGCTGCTTTTGTGCTGTGGCCGTACATCCTGGTGGGAGCATGAGGTGAATCAAAAAGACTCACCTCATGGCCAAGAAGCATGGGTCCCAGTGGCCAGAGAATCTTTCACTAGGCCTTGGCTCTTAAAAGTTTCCACTTCCTCCCAAAAGTTCCACTCTGCAGACCAAGCCTGAGACACATGGACCTCTGGGGGACCCTCAAGATACAAACTGTAGCATTTATATTATAAACAGGTTCAACTATGTATTTTTCATAGGTGAACATAATTTAGCATCATTGTTTTGTGCATAAGGTTTATATAAGTATGAAATATATGTATAAAGTAGATATATAAAAATCTTTTTTTCCTAGTCTGGTGCAGGTAATTTAAAGTGGTTGAGTTAGATCCGCTGAATCCCTATATCATCGGAAGTTAGTTAATGTATTGAATTTTAGTCAGTAAACATTAATTAACTTCAACTGTTTAACAACATATGCAATCTGTTAATAATTGACACTAATCTTAATAGAAAATAGTAAAATGGTAATGTTAGACTATGATAAGACTGTGATGAGGCTTATGATGCAAGCAGTTTAACATTTGATTTAAATAAGTAAGTTTTTGATTTCACTAGTTTCATGAATAAGATTGTATTTTCATAGAGATGGATGAACCCAAACTGTTCAGAATGTGGTCAGAGTTAAAATTCTAAGACAGACTATTTATGTATCTCCAGAGGATTATCTTCTGGGTAGGCAGAGTACACTTTTGGTTCCTTCCCTTCCTACTTGAGTTACATTGATATTCAGATGAATATTGAGGCAGCCAGATAAATTTAAAACATATATAAATGTCAGAATCTTTTAATTTCTTCCAGAGTTATGATTTCATCATCTCCAGAAATAACTAAAAATCTGATTCCATTGAGCTGAGAGTTCAATGTTAGGAAATAAGTTTTCTTCATTTACTATCTGCATAGCCCACGTGTTCAGTTTGAGTATGAAATTTCCAATTCATATGTTCATAGGTCTTATCATACCCATGGAAGACACAGTTCTGTGAATATGCCTGTACAGGTTAAGTGTCTCAGGATCCACTTATCAAAAACTGAATTCATAATCCTTCCTTCAAATCAGCTTCAGCTGAACCCTTCCCATTCCCAATTGGTGGCATATCCAACATCTTGTTTGTTTAAAAAGATTTTGACACATTCTTGATATCTCTTTCTCTACATCCATTCTGTCAGGAAGTTCATGGCTCTGTCTTTAAAATCTGACCACTTTTTGACACTTAAACTGATGATGTGAGTTGCTATTGTTCTCCTTAATAACTTTCCCTATTACCACCTTTGCTTTTCCCTCTTTACAATCCCCTTGGTACATCTGCCATGGTGGTTTTTAAAAACATAAATCAGATTGTCTTTTTTCTATATCAGCCCTCTGAAGGCTCCCCATCTCTTTTAGTCTTAATGGCCTACAAGACCTGTGATTAGGCCCAAGGTCACTTTTCTGACTTCTTCCCTACTTCTCTTCCATTTGCTTTCCTGCTCTAGTCACAAAGGCTTCCTTTCTTTCTGTTCCTTGATTTACTCCAGGCAAATTGCTAGCTAAGGGCCTTTGCACTGGCTGCTTTGTCTTTGTGGAATATTTCCCTCAGACATTGGGAGCTAGGTCCTTCATCTCCAAATCTTTCTCAGTTGTCTACCTAATGAGGCTTACCGACCTTCCTGTTTACATTTACAGCTCATCCACCTACCCCTTGGTCTGTGCTGCCTTTTTCTTTTTTTCGTAGTGCTTCCTCTGTCATAACTTGAGATGAGCCAGATTTGTTGAAAGTCCGAACTTTTCACAAATTTCTTGCCAAGAGAAAAACTCTCAATTCCTTTTTTTTTTTTTTTTTTTTGACAAGAATGATGTTTTAAAAATTTTCTTATAGCAGCTCTCCATTTGTACAATGAACTCAGAAAACCTTGCCTTTTTTTTTTTTTTTTCTTAAAAATTTTGGGACAGGCCATTTCTGCCCCCCCCATATATATATATATTTATATTTATATTTATTTATATTTATATTTATATTTATATTTGTTTGTTTGTGTTTTGTTTTCCCTTTTCCCAGTGGTAAGAGTTTGACCCCAACACTGTTTGAGAAACAAACAACTTTGGGACAGCATTTGATATTTGGGTCATATATAACTCTGAGAGTGATCTGTTCTCATATCTGAGGCAAATAAAACCAAAAGCTAGATTTGCTTTCATAGTACATGTCTACCTGTTACCTAAACCAGGATTTAGAATTCAGACATTCCAGGCCAAGGATATGGTTTAGTTGTAATGTGCTCGCCCCAGATTCCATCCCTAGCACTGCCACAAACAACACCCTATCCCCAGTAATTCAAGCATTCTGTCCATTGTGTTGACCTTTCATCTTCATCATAATAACTTTTTTGTACTTTTTAATTTTCACCTTACCTGCCTGGATTCCTGGCCAAATGCTTACTTGACCATATTATCTAAACCCCTTAGTATTGCTTGACTTTCTTGAAACCAGCATTTCTGCATTTCTCTTGTGTACTCGGTTACCTCTGTGTCACCTGCTGACCTTGGTTGGTAAAAAATTGGAAAATCTTTGCATTTAACATTAGTCAGTCTGATCATTGACAGTTTTATTTGGTAAGCTATTTAATGAGAATATTTGTAAAGTCATTGAGATCTTGACATTCTCTAATTGCTCTTCATACTGGTTAGTAAATAATAATGATAACTTCTTTTAGTAGAAGTATGGTAACTGTAGTAAAAAAACAGACATTATTTTGTAATGATAAAATAGCTGAGGTTTGTAATAGATTGTGCCATGTATTGTTGGTGCTTTATGTATATTAAATTCATTTATTGAGTTAGGCAGTATTATCCCTAGTGTATGAGTAGGAAAACTGAGGCTCAGAAAAGGTAGCTGACTTGCTTAAAGTGACACATACAGTGTAGTACCTGGCTGTGCAGGATTTCAAGTTAGGCAGTCTGGCTCCAGGGCCTGTTTGCTTAAGCAACAGCAGCAAAGTTATGTCTTTTTTGTATAAGCACAAATATTGTAAAAACTCACATATACTTTGGGATTTTATGTACAGATGTGAAAAGCTCAAAAACGTTTTTTTTCTAGCTCCTACAAGAATGTTAAGATATTGTTATGTATTAGTCTTAATTTTACAATTTGTATTGATAGAAAAAGCTCCCCCATTCTGAAATATTTTCTAAATTTATAATGTTCTATTTCAAGTACATTTTCTATTCTTATAGAGAAAGTGCTATTAGTTTTGGGAGAATAGGACCTAGCCTAGATCCTACATATTAATTAGCTGTGAGACTCTACTTGCCTCTTATGCATAAATTTTTTCATCTATAAAATATTTGGACTTACAGTTGTGGTCTCTTCTAACTCAAATCCTGAGATTTTGTTTTTGGAATTAAAAAGTAGTTTTCCCTTTAATTTTTTAAGTTCTTTATAGTATAAACGTGCTTTAAAATATCCTTTAAAAATACTCAAAGTATACTTTAAAATTAGTAGAATTATGTGTAAATCTAGGCATATCAAATGTACATATATTTCCTTATTCTGACTTTAAAAACAAAATCCCTTTCATTGTCTGATTTTCTTCAGCTTTAATCTTTTTTTTCTATTTATAAAGAAAAAACAAGCTTATTTAAAAATTGAGAAGTTATATTTCCCAATAAAGCAGGAAATGAAATCCCTGTAATTACCAAGAGGCTTAGGCTATATGATATTTTGGTGTATTCTTTTTAATGTTTTATTCTTTTCTAGAAGTCTTGTTTAGGTTTAAATACTTTGGTGTTTTTTGTTTGGTTTTTTTGGTACCGGGGATTGAACTTGAGACCTTGTGCTTGCTAGGCAGGCAGCGGAACCACTGAGCTAAATCCCTGGCCCTTAGATTTAAATACTAATATGTGTTATTAGAGAAATTGTGGAAAATAAAAAAATGAATGCCATCTCAAAAATCTCATCACCTAGGTTTAACCAACCCCCCTCCCTCCCTCCTTTCTTCCTTCTTTCTTTCTTTGTTTTTTTTTGAGATGAGATCTCAGTATATAGCCCAGGCTGGTCTTTAAACTAGTGAGTTCAGATCATCCTCCACCTCAGCCTCCTAAGTAACTGGAACTACAGGCATGTACAGCCATGCTCAGCTGTTATTCATATTTTGATAGATTAAATTTTGGCCTTTCTCTTTGTGTGTAAATATTTTTATTAAAAATTGAGCCATACTAGTTTCTTTTCTGCATTTGATGTCATATTGGATTCTTAAAAAGTATGAATTATCATGCTCTGTTAGATTTCAAAGAACAGAAACACCCAGTGGAAGTTTATTGTAAGAATGCCTGGTGCCTAAAGAAGACAGGAAGCTTTGCTGTTTCCAGGCTAACCGGGCTTCAGGAGCCTGGAAAGTTATTGTTTCAGCTACAGTGCTGGTGGACACAGCGCTGCTCTGGTTTCCTAGTTGTTGTCTCACTTTTCTCAGCACTATGTGCCCTCTGCTCCCTAGTCCAGTGCTCTTGATTCACCTACTTTCAGTTCCAGCTTCTTCTGTTGCAGTCAGTGTGAACTGGCAGACCACTTTTTCTCTATACCTCATAGTTTCTGCTTAGTTTGTTTTGGTTAATTTTTTGATTGTCAGTTATTCATGGCTTCACTGTATACTAACTTCAATTTAAGCTCTTTCTCTGTATTTCAGCTCTTATCCATATTAACCAACTATTTGTCTTGTGTTTAGATACCTCAAAAGAGAAGATATGATGGAGTTAAAGTTGTCTAAGTTGGTCAGATTCTCTGTGCTGGTAGCCAGCCCAGGGATTAGCTGTACTCCAAGCAAATGTTCAGTTGTGGTCCAGTGCACCAGAGTGCAGGGAGCCCCTAGTTAGGCATTCACAGTAACAGGCTACTCTCTTTAGTATACATGCTTTTCAGATTGTAATTATAAGATATTTCTATTGTTTTAAAGTTTTCATTATTAAAAATAGCACTACAGTTCAGAAGCAGGGGAAATAAAGTTCAAAACTTACCTTAATTCAAAATAACAATGCAGTAATGATGTCTAAAAGCCCTTAATATTAGAAGATAACAAGAAATGTAGAAGACTTAAAAACCGAAGTAAAAAGGACTGGGGATTATGTGGACCTGAATTATAGAAAAAATTGAAATGCATTTAAGAAAACTTGGTTAATGAACCTAAACTTCTCTCATAGCAAAATACCTAGTTAATACCAAACAAAAGATTTTAACAGAAAAAAAAAAATCATGGTGATGTTGCATGTTATAAACTGATTTGAAGTATTTACTTAGCAACTGTTGTCCATTACTGAAAAATAGGTTCTATTTTTATAAAAGTATTATGAAACAAATGTCTTTATTTATGAAACAAATGTCCCTTTCCATAACAGTGCTGCAGAAAGCTTGATTAACTTTTTAGTGTATCTGTGCCATTGAAACCATTTTCTTCTGATACATTTCTAGAAATAAAATTATTGGGTCAGCTGGCCCATGGGTGGGGGTAGGAATATTTTTAAAGATTTTTGTTATGTCCTATCAGATCAGATTCTTCACTGTTGTATCAGTTTGTAAATTTTTTTCTTTATATAAAGTTGAGATCATGGTAATTTTGTACTTTTCATGTTATTTGCAAATTTCTTCTAGTAATTGTCTTAATATTCTGCTGAGATGCATGCTATAGCTTACTTAACCAATCTTGTAATGTTGTGAATGATTATTTTTGTGAATAAAGTTTCAGTACATAAATGTGTTAATTTTTATCCACATTTCAGGGTTTTTGTTTGTTTCTTTTCTTTTCTTTTGAGACTGGGTCTTGCCATGTATTTCAGGGTGTCCTTGAATTCACTCTGTAGCTCAGACTGCCCCCAAGCTTTCAGAGATCCTCCTGCCTTAGCCTCCCAAGTGCTGGGGTTACAGGTGTGCACCAACACACCAGGTTTAGGGCTATTTTTTAAGTTACATTTCTAAAAGAAAATTCACTGTGACAAAGATATAAATATTTTTAATGCCAAATTGATTTCTAGAATATGGTGGTAACAATTTATAGTTTCACTGACAGTATATATTTTCCATCTTAAGATCTGGCTAACATTTTTAAAAATTGTGTTAGTCTTTTAGATAACTGAATTAAGATGCTACCCACCTTGAGTCATATCATTTTTAAATTATTGAGTGCTATTTCTATCTTTTTAGATTAAGAGAATGTCGGGTATTAAAATCTGAGAGGAATTTAGCTTTCTACTCTTTGTAGGAACCATTGCATTTCATTTGATGGGATGAAATGTAACCTTTACAATACTGTGGCAGGCCATTGTACTTTATCTTAGAACAAAGTTACTTTTACCGTATTTAAGAAGTAATTTATAATGTTAATTTGAACTGAAACATATATCCTGTTTTCATTATAACATCTTCTGATTCCTACCAAACTGGGGTGGGGGGGAGAGCCAGAAGTAAGGTAGTATCAAGATTGAGCTATCTATATCAAATCAACACCCTTAAAATGAGACACACCTGTTATCCCAGCTACTTGGTGGCTGAGACAAGGTGATTGCAAGTTCCAGGCCCCTTAGGCAACTTGGTGGGACTCTATCTCAAAATAGGACCTTGAAATATAGTTCATTGGTAAAGTGTTGCCTAGGCTCTAGCATGTGGTAGGTAGGCCCTGAGTTCAATCTCTAGTACTGAAAATTAAAATTAAAATTAAAGGTGACATTTTGCAGTTATATTAGCTTTTTGCAGTTACATTGGCTTTTCCTGTCCATTTAGTAAGATGGTCTTGCTAAAACTTTACCTGACGCTAATCTTTGGCTGGCCTAGATTTAAAAAAAAGAAAAAGAAAAGGCTTTGGCAGAGATGAAAGACATAGCAAAGGAAGTATTTGCTGTGGCCCATGCCAAGTAAGACATTCTGATGCTCAGGCTCTTTGCTAGGAGAAAGCATACTATGTGAAAGAGGACTTGCTGAAAGGAGTTGTTTTCAACTGCTCTGATGAGAGCAGTTTCTTCAGTGAACTAGTGTAGAAGAAAGCCTGGATTGTAGTGCTTGAATAATGAATGGGAGCTGAGGTAAAGATAACGAATGTAAAGAACTCTTTGAAGACATTGAAGCAGGAAAAGAGATGAATGCCATCATACATTGAGGGAGAAGAAAAACACATATAAAACATTCAGCCTGGGAAGACTTACGTGGGTTTGTAGGTAGAGGGAGAAATACAGTAGATTGCAGGAAGCTAAAGGAGATGCAGTTGGGAGCTAGTGGAAGCTTTCTTCTACTAAGAAAGAAGGTAAAGATACTAAAGACTAAACTCAGAAGGAGGCAAGGTAAAGCAGTTTATGTTTGATGATATCTTTTTCTCTTGGACTTACCAACTATGGTTATCTGCAAAAAAGAGTAAGTTTTGAGAACAAAGTTGAAGAGCAACAACTATGGAGCATGGAAAAGGTAATTGATTAGGAAATAAATGAAGATTGCTTTAGTAATAATAAGTACTGAAGGTAGAAATAATAATTATGTGATTTTCTTTTCTCTAGTAGCTTCAGCCAGGGGAATTGACACGAGAAAAGTAAACAGTTTAATTGCTCCTGGGAGTAAAAAAACATTGCAGAGAGGGTTGTTGGAGTGTGGTGGTTGGAATGATTGATATGGCTGGGCATGGCTGTGCATGCTTGTAATCCCAGCAGTTTGTGACGCTGAAGCAGGAGGATGAGGAGCAGGAGCCTGGGTATTTATTGGAGAGTCTGTCTTAAAAAAAAAATTGATTATGTAGTTCTGGCAGATAAGGAAGAAAATAGAGTCATAGGCTGCAGCTTAGAGATGTGAGAAGCAGTAAGTTATAACCAGAAACTAAAAACCTTGATAAGGATGGGAAAAGTGAAATGATTAATAGTAGTGGTAAAATAATTTTATAGTTTAAAATTTCAGAGGTGATGGAATATTGGGTGTATCATAGTGAATGGCTTCATGAATTGGATGAAGGTGAATTTTCTCAATTGATAAGAGAATTTCTAAGAGACATTTCAATAGGATTTTTAGTTAAGGATTATTTTTTTTTCTAAGAGAAGATGGAATTTCCTGATAGCAGTAGTTCAACCTATTAGGAGTTCCAAAGGAAAGTATTTTTATTTATTTTTATTTTTTATTTTTTGGTACCGGGGATCAAACTCAGGACCTTGGGCTTGCAAGGCAGGCACCAGCACCACTGAGCTAAATCCCCAGCCCAGGAAAGTATTTTTAAAGGGGAGCATATGTCAGGAAAAGGGAGTCTGAATTGGATGAAGATGAAAATGCAGAGTAACAGATTAGAATGGTTTAGACTTTGAGTTATGGCTATACATTGTAGGAATGAGGTTATAGTGACATGGAAATGTGAGTACAGCAGGTGTGTTTTAAGACTAGACCTAGGTGTCAAGTTGCAGTCCTCCTTCAATGTTTTGCCTAGTATATTACATGAACTTTAAAAATTTTCTCAAATTATGTAAAAATAAAATGACCATGTACATTATTCTTTTTTTTCTTTTTGATTCTTTTGAGAGGTCTTTTTATATAACCTAGGCTAGCATCAAACTTGGGGTCCTCCTGTCTCAGCCTCCCAAGTGCTGGGATTATGGGTGTACACTGCCATGCTTGGCTATGTAGATTATTTCTTAAACAAAAAAAGTCTACTATTGTAGGGTCTTCTGACATGTTATATAGAAGTTACGCAGTATTTGTGATTTTTCTCCAAGTACTAAATTTCTAATAGATAAGAGCAAAGTAGGTTAAGTTTATTATCTTTGAAAATAGTTTAAATATTTTATCAATTCTAATGCTATATAATACTTTAACCATTATTTAAGAAAAGGTCTTTTAGGCAATAGGAATAATACAGATATAGTAGATTGTCTACATTTTCTTTTATGCCATCTAAGGCATGGCAGTCAAATAGGTATTTTGTTTTGTTCTGTTTTGTTTTTGGTACTGGGGATTGAACTCAGGTCCTTGAGCTTGTGCCAAATAGGTATTGAAAAGCACCAACACAATTCTTCATACTTTGTCAATTCCCACTTTTTTGTTTATACTTCTCTCCCTTTTTCTTTCTACTTCTCCTTCTCTCTTTTCCCTACGTTTTCCCTTCTCGTTACTTGTGTTTACTCAGGATAACTACTAAAATTCACATCCATTGCATATCTCCACCAGTAAAATTCATAGCTAAGAAATTTTGCTATCCCATCTCTTAAAATAATGTGCATCGTTTGCTCTTTATTCTTACTGCCTCCTCTTTAAAGTATGCTAAACTGTGGACCGAAACTCAGGGAAAAGAAAGAGTTATAGAAATTTGAAAAAAAATGTACTTGAAATTATAGGTGGTAGTTCAAATTAAAGGAATCCTCTGATCTTTTATTTATATATTGGTGATTAGTTAATATTCAGCTTCCTAATGTTAAATGAAAGTCTAGATCAACTGCTAAGATAATTGCTTATTACATTTCATAATTGCTTATTATAATGATTTTGTGTTTCAGACTTTTATTATATCTCAGCCTTCCTCTTTATGTGAATCTACATTGTTTACTTGACCTTTATTAAGTTAAATAATGTAATTTTTAAAACAATAGTGATACATAATAATGTCTTTTTTTTTTTAAATAGATTTGGACTGAGCAACAAATTTGAATCAGAATTTCCTTCTTCATTAACTGGAAAAGTGAGTGTTTCAATTATTTATTGTTTATATGTCTCAAAATTCAAATTTTTCCTAGCAAATTAAAAAGCGCATATGCTAATGAAACATGTTTATTGACATGTTACTATTTTTTAAACTTTTTCTGTAGGTAGCTCCTGAAGAATTTAAAGCCAGCATCAACAGAGTTAATAGTTGTCTTAAGAAGAATCTTCCTGTTAATGTACGTTGGCTGCTTTGTGGCTGCCTTTGTTGCTGCTGCACATTAGGTTGCAGTATGTGGCCAGTTATTTGCCTCAGTAAAAGAGTAAGTTGAATTATATATTTTAATTTAAATTTAGAAGTAGTTAAGTTGTGTATTTATGTAGCTTTTAATTTTTTGTTTTAAATAAACTGTGCTATTCTGGCTGGACATGGTGGCTCATGTTTGTAATCCTAGCACTTAGGAAGCTGAGGCAGAAGGATTGCTGTGAGTTGGAAACCAGCCTGGGATACATAGTGATTTCAAACCCAGCCAAAACTACATAGGAAGACCCTGTCTCAAAGCAAAACAAAACAAAACAATCATGACTAGAAATTCCTTGCCAAATGGGGGAAGTATAATTTTTCTAGTTTATAGCTTGTCTGTTATCTCCTGCATTCTCTTAATGTCTTTGGCAGAGCTAAAGTTTTTAAAGTCCAGTTTATCCTTTAAAAAATGGGTTTTAGTGTCATATTTAAGAATTTCATAAACCAAAGTCATGAAGATTTTCCCCTTTGATCTCTTCTCCATTTTACAATTAGGTCTGTAATATGTTTTGAGTCAATTTTTACATGAGTATGATAGGTCAAAATTCATCTTTTTTGTACATGATTCTCTATATTTTCCAGCACTATTTGTTGAAGTCTTTATCCATTTAACTGCCATTATGTATTGTTAAAAATCAAATGATCATATTTATGTGGGACTGTTCTTGGACTCTATTTGTATTCATCTATATGTCTGTCTTGATCTTAATATCACACTGTCTTACCTACCATAGCTTTATAATAAGTCTTCAAGTCAGATAGAGGAGTCTTACAAATTTCTTTTTTTCAAGATTTTTGTGGTTATTCTGATTTCTTTGTTTTTCCATGTAAATTTTAAAATCAACTTCTTAGTTAATATCCACAAAAGATGCTGAAAGTTTTTTCTTTTTTTTCTGTGGTACTAGGGCTTGAACCTAGGGCTGTCATACTGAGCTACAACGTGTGATCCTCCTTACTCAGCCTACCAGAATGCTGAGATTATAAGTTGTACCACTACACCCACCTAAAACACTGAGATTTTAATTGGGGAGTACATTGAATTTATAGATGAATGTAGGGAGAATTGGCATCGTAATAATATAAATTTTTATATATTGCATTTTTGTTGTTCAGTTAAGAATATTCCTAACTTTCCCTCTTTGACTTACACATTAAGAAATATATTCTTTAGTGTCCAGAAACTTCTGTTACTGATTTATAGTTTAATTATCTTATTGTCTGAGAATATACTTGCTGTGATTTCCCTTAAGTTTGTTAGGTTTATTTTATGGCCTTAAATTTAATTTATCATGGTATTAGGTTCTTAAATTTTTATTTCTATTTTAGCAGGTTTATTGAGGTTATAAGTGACATAGAACAAACTGTGTATGTTTAAAGTATCATTTCATGAGCACACACATATTTACATCAAGATAGTGAACATATTTACTGCCCCCAGAAGTTTGCTTGTGCCTTTTTGTATTCTCTCCCATCCCTTCTAGGTGACTACTGATGTTCTGTATGTCACTGTAGATTAGTTTGCATTTTCAAGACTTTTATATAGATTGAACCATACAATATTCATTCTTTTTTTTCTTTTATTCATTATTTTGAGACTCACCCATGTCTTTGGTTCAATAATTACGTTTTATTGTTGAATAATGTTCTATTGTACGGATATGCTGCATTTTTTAAATCCATTTACCCGTTGCTGGACATTGTTGTCATTTCCAGTTTTGATCTGTGTAAATAAAACTACTATAATATTATTGTTTGACTTTTTTTATGGAAATACACTTTCTTTTCTCTTGAGTAGACCTTCCTAAGAGTAGAATGGCTTGATCGTATAGTACGTATATATTTAACTTTTTAAAGAACAGAGAAACTGCCAAAAAAGAGGTAACTGTTGGGCCAGGGATTTAGCTCAGTGGTGACGCCGCCTGCTTCGCAAGCGCAAGGTCCTGAGTTCGATCCCCAGTACCAAAAAAAAGAGGTACTATTATTTTATATCCTCACAAATGGTATATGATAGATTTTATTCTGCTACATCCTTGTTAATATTTAATGTTAATCTTTTTAATTTCAGCCATTCTCTTAGGTGTTTAGTGTTATTGTTATGGTTTTAACTTGCATTTTCCTAATGATTAATGATGTTACACATCATTTTATGTTTATTTTCTGTCTGTATATGTATGGTGAAATGTTTGTTCTTTTTGCCCAGTATTTGAGCTATTTTCTTATTGTTGAAGTTATGAGAGTTCTTTACGTATTCTGGATACAAATATCTGCTTTGCAGAAATTTCACCTAGTCAGTGGTTTATCTTTTTATCCTCCCAAAATTCGTTTTAGGAAGTGTTTTAATTTTGATGAAATCCAGTTTATCTGTTTGTTCTTTTATGGATTATGCTGTTAGTGTTATACTAGTAACTCTTCCTATGCCAGATCACGAAGATTCCTATATTCTAGAAGATTTATAGGCTTGTGTTTTACATTTTGAGTTAAATTTTTATTTGGTACAATGTATGAAGTTGTTTTTTTTTTTGCACCAATTACATTTGTTAAAAAAATGATTGCTGAATTGCCTTTGTATGGAAAAATCGCATGTTATATCTATAAGGGTCTATTTTTTGGCTTGGTTCTGTTTTATCTGTTTATCTTGATAACGATACCATCCTGACTTGAGTATTCTAGCTCTATAATTATATCTTGAAGTTGGGTTATGCAGTTCTCCAATTTGGTACTAATTTTTTGAAGTTGTTTTGCTGTTCCAGGTTGTTGATACTATATATGAATTTTAGAATCAGCCTATTGATATTTACTTCAAAAAACTCCTTGTGGGATTTTAGTTTGGATTGTTTTGAATCTATGGGTCAATTTGGGGAAATTGGCATCTTAAAAAGTTTCTGGTATCTCTTTCCATTTACTTAAGTCTTTTAAAATTTTTCTGAGTGATATTTTATAGCTGTTAGTGACCTGTATATCTTTTGTCAGATTTATCATAAGTATTTTTTATGCTATTTTAAATGGTACAATTGAAACTTTTCAATGTTTTATTTTTCCTTGGTAGAGTTTATACTGAACTTACCTATTTGTTTCAGGAGCTCTTTTGTAGATCCCATTAAGTTTTTTTCTTATATATAGTCATTATCATATACATGAAGACAGTATTAGTTCTTTCTTTCTAATCTAGTTGCTTTTTGTTTCCTTTCCTTGGCCTGTTGCATTGGTTTAGAATTTCCAGAAAAACATTTATTAGAAGTAGTGAGACTTGGCTGGGATTTAGCTCAGTGCTTCCTCTGCCTGCCTCGCAAGTCCCAGGTCCCAAGTTCAATCCCTGTACTAAAAAAAAAAAAGAAAGAAAGTAGTGAGACTGTACCCTTGGTTTGCTTCTAATTTTAGGGGGATTACATTTAGACTTTCATTATTAAGTACTATCATGTTAATTCAAGGGTTTTTATATATGTCTTTCATCTGCCTTGAGCAAGTTTTATATTGTTAGTTTACTAACAGGTTTTTTTAAAGATATGGAATAAATGTTAGATTTTGTTCAGTCCTTTTTCTTTAGTGATGGTTGTATGGTTTTTGTTTTTAGACGATGTTGAATTACGTTGATTTGATTTTTGGATGTTAAACCAACCTTGCATTCCTGAAATGAACCCTACCTAGTGCCCTATATGTTTTGTTTGATACACACACACACACACACACACACACACACACACACACACCCACCCATACAGGGGATCAAACTCAGGATCATGCTCTTGCCAGGCAGGTGCGGTGCCACTGAGCTACATTCCAGGCCCTGGTTGGTTTTTTTTTTTTTTTTTTTTTTGGTACTGGAGATTGAACTCGGGACCTTGTGCTTATGAGGCAGGTGCCAGAACCACTAAGCTAAATCCCCAGCTCCCAGGCCCTGTTTTTTGTGTTTTTGTTGGACATGATAAACTGAAAGTTTTGGGTTGATTTTTTTTTTTTTTTTTTTTTTTTTTCCTGTATCGGGGATTGAACTGGGGCCTTGCGGTTACAAGGCAGGCAGTGGAACCACTGAGCTAAATCTCCGGCCCTGTTTTCTTTTATTTTTAAGAAGTTTTACGTGTGTTCGTGAGGGATATTTTTTGGTAGTGTTTTCTTGGTAATATCTTTGATTTTGGCATTTGGTTAATGATAAGCTCATAAAGTGAGCTGAGAAGTATTTTTTTCTTTTTCATTTTTCTGGATCCATTTGTGTAGAATGTGTATTTTTTTTTTCTTTGATTTTTTGAAGAATTCACCAATGAAACCATCTAGGCTGGATTTTTCTTTGTTGAAAAAGGTTTAAAACTGGATTCAGTTTCTTTAATTGAATGGGACTTTTAAGTCATTATTTTATCATGGTTGAGCTTTATGTTGTTCAAAGAGTTTATCTACTTTACCTCTGGTGTTCAATTGTAGGCATAGAGTTCATAATATTTACTAATCATCCCTTTAACTGTCTTTAAAAGCTTTAGTCATGTCACCTCTCACATTTTTGAAATTGTTATTTTCTTTCAATAATTTTTCTCTCTTTTTCCTCTCTCGTTCCCCTCCCTTTGTCTATGACTAGTCTGATTGGGGTATTCTAGGCAAGGACTCCACCACTGAGCTATACCTGCAGCAGCTTGGATTTTATTTATTCATTAATTCAATGACTTGTTATATTCTGTAAATAGCACTGTAAGCTTGGTGTTATTTTAGATGGTGAGGTTATGTGGTTGGTTCCTGTTGTGGACTTAAAAGATAGGCAAAAACACAAAAATGAATACAAGATAATTTCAGATTGTAATCAGTGCTTAGAAGACAATAAAACAAGAATCCTCAGTCTTTCAGTATGTTCTTGGTAAGAGCCTGAGGGGCTCATAAAATGAATAAAATGCTTCAGCAGATTTTATGGTATTTACTTTGCAAACGTTCATTCTTGTTTGTTTCGCTTCTTCTGTGTCTGATTTGTAATATTACAGCTTAGAAAATTTATGTCTAAGTAAACAGACATCACTTTCGTTTGTGTGCTTTCAGCCTGGCTTACTTTTTGAAGAAAACATATTTCATAATTTTACCTTGTATTGTGTTACAGTATCCTTTTGTTTTGGTATGTTTTCTATTCTAAGTAACTATTTCAGTTGTCTAAGATTTTGCACATGTACATCATATCCTAGCTTTAGTGACGTTACAGATGAACATGCTGTTAGGCCTTATTGTTTCTGAATGTAAGAATAGTTTTCAGTTGTTTATATAATAATTTAATCTTATTAGTTTTCTTGTTGCCCTCCTCTTCTAAAGTACTTTACTCTCTTACATATGATGACCAGAAGTATAGTATGTGGCTTTCTAAAACTGCTTTCTATGGATTTATTGTAAATATTGTATGCCCATTCCTTTTGTCTCTTATTTGCATTCAATCCTTTTTCAGGAAATCATTCACTTATGAACAGGTATGTAACTTGTAGCTTGTGGTGACTAGGACTTGCACTTTGGTGCTAAACTTATTGATTTGGAATATGATATCAAGTTAGCTCTTTAAACCTTGGCTGTTACCTGTCTGAGATGAGACAAAGCAAAACACATTTTTAAACCATCTCACTGAAATTTTAGTGAAGTGAGACTCCTAAAATGTTTCTGGTGAGCAAGGGAAGATGAATGAAATACATTCTTAAAACCGCTCTTATTACTGATTAGAGTTGTAGAAAGTCATTGCTGTTTTTAAAGAATGTTACCCATTTGCTTTGACTTGGTAAATGTAACAAAAATTGACAAGGACTTTCATATATTCTGATGATCTTAGTCTTTATTACCCTCTTTTTCTTGACTTTTACATGCTTTCATTACAGAAATGTGATCTTTGTTGTAGGATAAACTTATATATTAGTATAATGTATGATGATATGTTTAGCAATATAAAATACAATTTACAGAAATTTCTATCCGTTAACTCTGAAGAAAATAAATTATAGGATCGTGTATAAATTAAAAATATCTTGGTTTTACATTTTAAAGTCACATTGTTTTAAGTCTTTGACCTTACATATACTTTAATATAATTTAAGATATAATATTGATTTATAATATCAGTTGCTACAAATCACTAAGTTCTTGATAATTGCACAACTTAAAATGTTATCTACAATGGAATAATACACTTCAAGAAGCAAATGAAGGGCCAGGGATTTAGCTCAGTGGCACCGCACCTGCCTTGCAGACATAAAGGTCCAGAGTTAGATCCCTGGTACCAAAAAAAAGCAAATGAAGACAACATGTCTACTTGATATCACCAAGGCATACCTACTCTTTTTTAATTTAATCTTTTTTTTCCTCCCAGTACCGGGATCGAACTCAGGACCTTGTGCTTAAGCAGGTGTTGTGCCACTGAGCTAAATCCCCCCCTTCTTAATTTGATCTTTACAACAGTCCCATGTGACAAATGTCATGGCCACATTTAATAATGAGTTTACTATACACCAGGGATTGAGTTAGTTTATTTGTATTGTGTACGTCCTCAAATTCTAGGAGTAGACATTGATATTATTCCTATTTAAGGTTGAGGAAACTGAGGCTCAGATATCAGTAACTTGTTTGAGATCTCCCAGTTTGCAAAACTAAGCCATGTGTAGAAGGTATTTTAGCCTTACAGCTCCAGGTCTTTTGGTTTTATTCTATTTTGTAGAGATACAAAATCAAGCTATTGTTTTATTCTCATAATTTAATTTTATACTTAGAGTTGGGCCCTGCCTGGGGACACTTGAGAGCTTGGAAATGAATTTTACAGGTTAGGAAATTCAGATCCCATGGTAGTTTATTACCTAAGTTTATCCAGTTGATTGATAAATGGCAGCAGTATCTAAGCATTATTATATCAGTTTTTACAATGTTCTCTTTAGTTTTTCATCAGCTTTATCATTATGTTTTTCTGACATATTTAAATTTATTTGCATTTCTTTAAGAAATTTTAAACTCAGTAAAGGAAGAGGCTGTAAAGTAGGTAAAGTAAATTGAGGAGAAAAGTACATTTTAATAGGATTTTATACAAAGTTACAGATGAACCACTAAGAATTGATGTATTTCCTTCTGCTTCTGTTCTGTTTTTATAAAAACAAATAAGCCAGGCATGGTGGGGCACACTTGTAATCTCAGTACTTGGGAGGCTAAGGCAGGAGGATTGTAAGTTCAAGGCCAGCCTGGGCTACATAGTGAATCCCAGACCAGTCTGGATTACGGAGCAAGATCCTGTCTCAAAAAAAAAAATTAAAGATTCCCACTACCTAGCAAATAAGCGAATATGATTTTTGGTAAAGACTTCCCCCAACACTACATCCTTTTTTGTAATGTGCATATTTACTCTTAGATTGAGAATGCCATAAAGTGAGTTAGTGCAGTATAGGACGAACAGAAGCCAACTGAAAGAATTGGATTTTCTTTATCTAACCCTAGGTATTTGGTTTGTAGTTTCTTTGCCCCTTTTTTACTATATACCCTATAGTAAAATGCAGGGATAAAAAACTAGGTTTAACCTTTTTGAAATCTTACATCATTCATTTTACAAAGATAATCTCATATAAAAGGCTTCTCATAAGTGGAAGAATACATTTACTGCTATTTCATTTAAAAGAGTGGATTGACCTTGAAATATAGGAAACTGGCTTTTATATAAATTAATATTGGTATATTAATGTGAACAGAACTGACAGTTTGTTTTTTGATTTGGTTTTTGTTTTTCTTGAACTAAGGTCTCAGGCTGGCCTTGAACTCACTCTTGAATTTGAATTGAGCTTGAATTTGTAGGAGTCCTGTCTCAGCTTCCTAAGTGCTGGGACTACAGGTGTGCACCACCACGTTTGGCTCTGACAGTTTGTTTTTAATTCAAATAAAAACATGTTACTAAATTTTCATCGTAAAGAGACTACTCATAAAAGCGTAAATTTTGAGCCTTAAATGTACAGAGGTGGCAATGAAACTTTAAAGATATGTTAGAAACTTTAGTGAATATGGTGGCACATGTCTGTAACCCTAAACGCTATAGGCCAAGGCAAGAGGATCCCAAGTTTAAGACCAGCCTGCTCAACTTATCAAGACTCTTATCTCATTAAAAAAAGGTGAGGGCAATGTGTAGCTCTATAATAGGGAAGACAAGGTCCTGGATTCAATTCCCAGTACTACCAAAACAGTCTAACAAACAAAACTAAAAGACTTTAAGAGCCAGTAGCTTGCCTAGTTTTTAAACTCTTCATGAAATTTCTGGTAATCTTAAACTTTTTAAGGTTTTCACCTGTAGCCCATGGCTCAATACACCTTTAAGTTGTAGGTTGTTGTTGTTTGGAGATGGGCTCTCCTTATGGTGCTACCTTGGCATTGAACCCCTAGGCTCTTGTGATACTTCTGCATCAGTCTCCTGATTAGATGCATACCACCACACTCAGTTTAGGAGGATTTTGTTTCTTTGAGACAGGGTCTCCCTGTGTAGTTCAGGCTGGCCTTGAACTCATTATGTAGCCCTGAGTAGCCTCAACTTCTAGTGATCCTCCTGTGTCAGCCTCCGAAGTGGTAGGATCATAGGAATGCACCACTACACCCAGCTTTAAGAGGATAATTTTGATACACAAAATGTTAGCAGTTGTTCAGCTTCTCTTCATCTAATAATAGGGCTTTTCAACAGACATTACTAAAAGTATTGCTCTAATAACACTTCACTGAGTATGTTAGTGTATCTATATTTTGACAATGTTCAGGTGCAAACTTTCCTATGTAAAGGAATGGAATTTTCTTAAAAATTCTTTTGAGGATCCATTTGTATGTGGGTGAATGCAGTTTATCTCTTAATTTTGAGATGCTGTATACCATTTACTTTGCTGAACATCACTGTAATATAAGATTTAATATGAATCCAGAACAAGTGAATCAAGTCATTTCTTTTGAAGTTTCTCCTAAATTAAAAAATAATTTATTCTAAATTATATATGGTTTTCTTCTAAAAACTTGTAACTAAAAAACATCGTTTAACTTCTTTGAACAATTTCAATTTGTACACATGTCAAAAGGTATGTACCATTCTGATTTGAAAAACACTTAACAGTTAAGATTATGAATACATTCAAAGCATTCTTTTACCTGAAGCTTAATTAATGCATTATAAATTTAGGAGTTTCAGATTTGTTTTAAATAAGAAATTAAACATTAGAAGTATTGCTTTGACATTCTGTAATGTTATGAATAAATTAAATTCAAATAAATTTTAATTGTAAGTTTAAATTGCTGAACTTTCATAAATGGTTACAGAAGTTTCCAAAATGAATTTCCAGCAATTGATTGTAAATAAATTAATCATTGGTAATGAATATATGCTATTAAGTATCAGTGATAGCTAAGTAGGAGAAAATACATTCAGGATTTTTTGGGTGGTTCCTTGCTGCTCTGAAAGAATTATTTATATCTGATGGCACTTAATTTGTCTACAGAAGTAATTTTTATGCCTTAGAAAGTTATATCTTCAGGAAAAGTAACAAAAATACTTTATAATAAATGAAATTTGAATTTTTTGGAAATCCTAATCTAAGTAATTAGGGTTTTTTTAGTATTGGGATTGAACTCAGGACCTTACACTTGCAAGAAAGACATGGTGCCAGTGAGCTAAATCCCTGGTCCGTTTGGGTTTTTTTAAATGTATTTCCTATGAGCCTTACTATTGTAGATTCTTTTTTGGAAGTTATGAGAGATAACATATCTAATTGTTGATTAATTGTTGATTAATCATCTATCCATTTTGTGAATCATTTAAATCTTTTTACTTTGTTGTAATTTTCATGTTTAGCTTATATACCAACAATTTCAGAAGAACCAAGGCAATAAAAATAGATGCCAAAATGTCTCTCCTTACTCTTCTTCTACTTACTGCTCTATTTAAATCTACTTAATGGCTATTTTAATAATTGAAATGATGTTTCTGAATTTGTTCTTATTTTTTACTGTAAGCTAAATTGCTATGTGAGAACTAGTTCACCAGTGGGAAAAATATAACCACCACAGTGTTGAAGAAATTTTGTTTTTGCTGCTTTTTTACAAAGTCACTCAAAGTGAATTCTGCCAAGGGAGATGGATGGGAGTCCAGATGCTTGAAGCTGTCTGCTCTTAACCAGGTTAGCGACTGACATCATTCTCACAGGAAGTTGTTTTGCTTACATAGGATAAGTTGGTGGTCTTGGTCTCTTAAATTAAGAACCCATGATAAAATTAGATTTCTCATTGATCATCTTAGGCAATGAAGACAGGATTCATTGGTAAAGAACCACTAACCTGTCCTTTCACCCCCAGGGTGTGAGCTCTGAAGAGGATTAAGGCCCACTGTAGGGAAGCTTGTACTGAACCCTGCACTGCCCTTTCCCCTGTTCTTTCAGCTAAATAGAAGGTTTTTAGTTCCCATGACTATCAGTTTGATGCTTTTCACAAAGACTAAATTCTTTTTAAAAAATTAAGATGTCATATTTTAAAAAGCTAGCCTAGAAAAATGATGTTTTGTTGGTATTTCATTTTGACAGATCTTGTACAATGAATTTTTTTTCTGATGCATATTAATTTGCTGTAACTTATTTTGAATTTGGAGGTTAATATATACATTTAAAATTCAAAGACAGGTTTTTATGTGGATAGGTTTGCTTGTCCAGTTAGTAACTTTTGGAGAATGGCAGTATTGAATGTCATATTTCATCAGAAATAGCTGTCTGACAGCACTGTGGACATAAACTCTTAACTTTTATTTCTGGATGACTGCAGTTATAATGTGCTTTCTTTCTATTGAGATTTAAAAGCTTTGAAATCGCTTTTATAAATGCTGAAGTGTCATATTTTTTTCTATCTGCCAAATTGGTATTGTATTTAATCTTGAAAATATATTTTGATTTTGTTAACTAAAAATAATTGCAGAATATTAAACATTCTCAGTAGTTGAAGCTTTTTTTCCATTTAATTTGAGCTTTTGTTGTTACTAACAAATAATTTGTGGCACAGTTTCTTTTCTTCCTTTTTTTTTTTTTCAAATCACTGCTAGAATCTATATACTTGTCACCTTAGTGTGCTAGAAATATTCCACTCAAATCAAGGGTTCCTTTTTGGTTTTGTGTGTTCTCACCTGCTCCTCACTGTAAATCATTGAGATGTCAAGTGCAATGATTAATTAAGCTGCACGTGCAAGTGCTTTTTTTTTTTCACCTGTCAAGCAGGAGAGAAGTCTTATAGCAAGAATTAGGTGGCACTGATTCACAGCTTTTATTTCAGTTTGTCAAGTATGTAGAAACATTGTGTATTTAGATGCTTATGCAGAAAATGGCAGAGCAGGGTTTGTTTGGTTTAGCGTTCTTAAATATTGTAAGATACAATTATTATAGCAAAGCCTATCATTAAACTCTTAATTAGAGGCAAAGAATAAACTCGGAATTCCTACATAAGTATTTTGGAATTTAAGACTCATACTTTATAATTATCTTTTATTCAAATACTGGTATTGACTGAAGTTACTTAAATAATTTTA
The DNA here is from genome assembly GCF_053883595.1 of Heterocephalus glaber. Taxonomy (NCBI): domain Eukaryota; kingdom Metazoa; phylum Chordata; class Mammalia; order Rodentia; family Bathyergidae; genus Heterocephalus; species Heterocephalus glaber. The sequence continues at coordinate 43,871,654 of NW_028258325.1, read as the reverse complement.
AATTTTGAAATTGATTGCATTTATATTTGTGCATATGTATCATAATGAGACTCATTAAAATATAGGTTTAAATTTCTGATGAAATGATGGTGGCAACATTTTTATTCTTTCAGTAATAAATATTTGTAAAATGTAGTGTTAAGCTTTTGGGTCCTATTTTTATGTAGTAATAGAAAACAATGAACTTAGCTTTCTATCGCCACCCTAGTTCTTTCATCCCTCCTTCCCTTTTAAACTATCAGTAAAAGTAAAACTTCAAATTGTATAGTAATCTTAATCTATTATTAAAAGGCTCTAGAAAGGAAGATTACAAGGTAGATTCGGGTTTTGAATCGGTTTTACCATTGGTTTAGCAGCGGGTGGGCAGGCAGATGCCTGCTCATAGTAGAACCTATTGCCATTTTTCACCATTGATAGAGTAGCCTTTCAGAGTCAATGAGCTCTGTCAATGTGAGCTTGTCAAGGCTACAACTTCATAGACCTGAGAGGCGGTTTGAGAGGTCAGCCCTTTTCAGGTTCGCTGTGATGCAAATGAACTTTAATGCTTAAACAACTATTGGAATTTTTATGTCTGCTCCTTGTTCTTTTTTCTTCACAAAGTCATTGACGAGACATTCAGTGCTTTTTAAATTGGAAGTTGCATTGTGCTAAAGACCTAGTACAGATTTACGGAGGGCTGAAAGCAGTTAGATCATGTTCTTTTCATGGTGCGATTAGAATCAAATCGATTTCCCTACAGCCTTCAGCATTCAGATGGCAATTTTAACAAAGCTTGGGGGCTAGACAAGGGACAAAACGACTGAACTGAATGTTAATTACACTCTGCAGCCTTATTTTCTTTTGATTTGGGGCTGACTGGCAACTAAATTAACAAAAAGTGTGACCATAACTGCTGCCCTATTTTCATTTAAAAGGAGAGCTGCCTCTAAAAGGCTATCTTTACAAAGAAACAAGTGAGGTCTGCTGATCATTGTTAACAAGGGCACTTTTTTTTCCCTTTAAAATTCTTGCCAAAAAGACTGTTCAGAAAAGGTAATGTAATAAATTAGTCATTGGTGTATTATTGCTCAGCGAGGTAGTTGATTTTCTCAGTTTTGTGGTATAAGCTTGGGAAATGTAAAGCAGTCGTGGTAATTCATTGGTAGCTGTGAATTATAATTGGTACCTATGTGCCTTTGGTGTGTCTTTAACATGCTCAACATACTGAAAGGTAATACTGGAACTGCATTACAGCAGTACTTTAAATAAACATTAACATCTTATTATGTAACATTTAAACGTCAAGACCAGCTTGATCCTAACAATTTTTATGTAGCTCATCCTTGATTGGCATGCAAATTTTCATATTTGATTAATACTTATTTACAGTGGTGCCAAATTAATAGCAATGGATGCTTTTATCCTCCCTCTCAAGAAAGCTGCAGCTGCACCAAGTTGCAGTTGATCCTGTGGCAACACTGTCACTTTTGCACCTGCAGCTGTGTCCATCTCATCCTAACACCTGGCACCATGAATTATCCTCTCCTTTATTCATCCTCCCAAGCAAGAAACATTTCATGCTGCATAGTATATATTGCAATAATCAAGTGAAACAAATTTTTCAGTGATTTCTGAAACAGTGCTATTGGATTAAGAATTTGATTTCCTATCAGACATCATTTTTTATGTTAGTAAAATTTTGGGTGTTTAAAAAAAAATCTATCTGGAGTCTAATAAACTGGCTTTTCAATATGGGCAGTATTTAAGTATTTTAAGTCTTTAAAATTAGTTTGATTTTTATCGGTCTTTTTATTAACTTTAATTTCTGGATTTAAATGAAATTAGCATTTTAAAACTAATATTTAAATTACTTTTTGTTTTGAAATACAATACATAATATATGTTAAGGAACTTTCTATTTAAACACTGCAAAAACATATTTGAAAAAAGTGAGGATTTAAATTTATATCATTTGATAAATGACATTAGTCATTAATAAATTACTTTGATAGTTTTAAATTCGAAGTAAGTTTGAAACAGTCTTTAAAAGACACATATACTTAAAAACAAAGCTGTGTTTGGTTAAAAAGAGTACTATTTCTGTTCAGGTTACTATTTAGTGCTAGAACTTTGAAGCGATACACACCACCCTATACTTAGTCACTGTCTTATACTTCTCCCCTTTGCACACAAAAGCAGCTGCAAAACCAGTCAAGAGTAAACTTTTTCCTCATTTGTCTTCCAGACACGAAGATCGATTGAGAAGTTATTAGAATGGGAAAACAATAGGTTATACCACAAGGTGAGTACCACAGGGAGCAGCTTCGTACTGTTGGGGTCTGAATTGCACAGTATGGAAACAGATGCTTTTGTTGAACTAAAAATATGAAAGGTGGACAAATGGGTTAGTCTGTGTGCTGCAATAAAATAGAGCTCATTTTTCTTTTTTTACTCTCCTACTTGTCTAGCTGTGCTTGCACTGGAGACTGAGCAAAAGGAAATGTGAAACGAATAACATGATGGAATATGTAAGTTAAAGGGCTGTTTTGTGAGTTTCTCTATTAAATGATCATTTATTTTGCTTCTGATCTTATTCTTTCCATGATTATTAATCAGCAAAGGTGTCAGGAGCTTAATCTCCTGAGTGCAAGGATTTTCTACGGTTCACAGATGCATGGGTTTCATGTGCAAGACTGATTTATAAAGTTATGAATGACTTGAAAACAAGGCTTCACTGTGTTCTGAAAAATAATAAATTAATTGCCAAGATAAAATAGCCTCAACATGTGTTGATGGAGTGTGAAATTTTAGATGCTGTATAAAGAATAATCACAACTTTGGTTACGCAGCAAGTCAGATATGGCTTTTTTATATAATGCTAATCAAGTTTCCAAGTATGGAAGAAAACCTTTCAGCCAAGCCACTGGAGCTTAAGAAACCTTTAGCCTTTAGAGACTTTAACTGCCCGTATACCTTAGTGGCCTTTACAGAATCTTTTGCATGTTATTAGAATATGGCTTTGTGAAAATCATCTTAAAAGTAAACAGAAGAGGACATACTGATTGTCTAGTATTTATATTGAATTTTGCATGTATAAACAATGAGTTTTAGAACTTTAATTTACATATTCCCTAATTTACTTGAACAATTGATCTCCTCGTTGAGAAGTTAGGGATACTATAGAAAATTATGAATTTTTATTTATTCTCCTTGAACTTGAGTGTTTTAAATGCGGAAAGGTTATTACATTAAATGAAAAAGATTTAAGGAAGAATTAATTATTGAAAATTAAAACCAGAGCTTTTGTGAAGTACCTGGTATATTTCTGATGAATTTTGTCTATTCTTTGAAACAATATAACCATCATAGATTGTATGTGTGTGCAAAGAAGATTGATGAAAAGTGTTTAAATAGTTGGAAATTATCATAAAATCATTTTTCTCCGTTAGCATTTTCTGGTTCTTTTATTATTATGCAGTCAAATCCCATTTTTAGCATTGAACATAAAAGATATTTTTAAGTGTCTCTTTTTTTGTAAACTAGCTCTATTGAATGAACTGAATAATGTAGATTTTACCTTTATTATACCAAATGTTAATTTATGATGATGAGAAAGGCACTTGATAATTCTTTATAATTATTTAAAAAGCGCATTTGAGTAACATATTTTCAGATTGACCTGTGAAAATACTAGTCTTATCTTTTCATCCTAGGGGGTTTATGTATATATTTTGGAGAGAGAGATAACTAGGAGATTTAAAGAATCTTGTGAAAAATTAATTATTGCATATTTACCCAAACATTAAGCCTAAAACTGAGGTTTTTAGTTATTTTTGTGCATTTCAAAACTTACTTGGGAAATGAAAACAGTAGTTACTCCTGAGCTGAAGTATTGGTCAGTTATAGAGCACTTGCTTACCATGTACAAGGCTCAGGATTCAATCTTTACCACCACAAAAAAAGTTATTCCCAACGCTGCGATTTCCAAGTAGATCTATGTAAGTATCATTCATTCACAAAATATGCTTACTATTTTTAGGGCTTCCTTTTATTAACTAAAAATAATTTGATAACCTTCTAAAACATTCTGAACATATAAAATAGTTTGTAAAATAGTTTCCCTTAATTTACCTTGCATTTTTATGTAATTAAGCACTTCCGAAGCCATTGTGTTATTTTTCATATCACCATAAAAAAATCTCCAGAGGAGCAGTAAAACAAATATTTTTATGTGACTAAAAGATGTTTTTCTAGATTTTCTCAGTGTGTGTATTTGTGGTACCTGAAAGTAGGAATAACATAGCTTCAAAAATTAACTAAAAATAAATTTTAAAGTTAAAAGAGCACATAATTTAGTATGAAGAAAGTACATCCTAATCTAATGAATTTGAGCTTTTTTACTATCTTTGCTGTAGCTTGCAGAAATATGTTGGTTAATGAAAAATCATTTTTCTTGATCATATTTTGAATTTTGGAGATAATGTAGTATAAATGGTAACTTGATACTAACTTTTCTTTATTCAGATAAACTAGAGAGATACAGTGTAGAAGAAACAAGACAGTAGCCAGTTTCTGTATGTGATTTGTAAAGGAAAAGAGTTTGTAGAATATGTTCCTTAATAACTAGAACATCTGTAATCCTGACTATTCCAGAGGCTGAATGAAGCAGGAGGATTCCAAGTTTGAGGCCAGCTTGGGCAATTTAGTGAGATTATGTCTTTAAAACAACAAAAAAAGTGAGGTATCTGTAATAGAGTCTCGCCTAGCATGCATGAGACCCTGAAGTACCAAAGAGAAGAAGAAAAAGAAGGGGGGAGGGGAGACAGCAATTCAAATATAATAAAAAAATAGCCTTCATTTTAAATTATGTAGAATATACTGTAAAATGTGATGCCCACACCCAGGGACTGAAATTCTTAAGACCACTAAATGTGGGCATGTTTGAAATATAGAAGTGTTTATTGAATGTTAACTAATAAGCAGTTTAAATAATTTAATCATTGTGTTCTAGAGGTACAAAGAATCTTGTCATCTAGTCCAGTTCTTCCTCTATTTTATAAGTGAGGAAGCTGAGAAACAGGAAAATCTAGCTGAAATTAAGAAGCTATATGGGAGAAAGTATTTTTAACAGGGAGCTAGTGAATATTTTATGGACAAATAATAGGTGAGCAGAATGGCAAAGGTAGCAAGTAAGGGTTTAGTACAGGATAACTAGAGTAGGACTGGAATATTTTTAATTGAAGTACCTTCTTTATTGAGGCAGATCAAAAGTGATAGAAATCAAGAGTAAAAAATGAAGGTTCCTGGCTCAGATGGCTTTTAGATTTGTTCAAATCTGGAGCTCATGTGAAGACACAGTGTCTGAAAAAAACAATGAGGAATCTGCCAAACTTGGAAATTGTTCAAATCAGATAATTTTTGTTGTTTTCTCCTTGTCATTTTTTGTTTAAAATGAGATCTCATTATATAGCTCAGGCTGGACTTGAACACACTATGTGGCCCAGTCTGGCTTCAGAACATCCTGCCTGAGCCACCCAAATATTGGCATTACAGGCGTGTGCCACCACCTGCATCTTCAAATAATTTTTTGACCAGCATCTATTCCAAACAGAGTTGGAGCAAAAGGAAGAGTTAATTGTAGTTTAAGATAGATCAAGTTTGGAATCAACTTGAGCTTTGTTCATCTTTGGTATTTCTGTGTTATTGTTTTTGTTTGTTTATTTTTCTTTAGTTTCCTGTTAAAAGTATCTTTGGAACAAACTTAAATTAATTTTGCTAACCCCAGAAGAGAAAGACTTCAAAAAAGACATTAGTGACCTTTCTGTGGAGATCATATATCCTGCTATGGCAAAATGAGGGCCTCATGCCCTTGGAAGAGGGTTGGCAAGAAAGGGAGCATGAAGAGAAGTACTGGGTTAGTTCTAGTAGAAATAATACAGTAGAAAGGGCAAGGCTTTGGCAATCATTTATTTAAATACTGACTCCAAAACCCATAAGATTGCAAATAATGGGATTGTCAGTATTCTTATCAGTAAAATGAAGTGAAGATAGTAAAGTGTCTATATAGAAGTGAAGTAAAATGAAGAATGATAATACTTGTCTCATAAATTGTCTAGATTAAGTAGACACCTTAATATAGTATGAAACCCCTGTATGCAGTTAGTTTTCTCATGCATGCATGCATGCCTGGGGCACTCTCTTTGTTGCCCTTCTCCACTTACCTTCTCAGACTTTGGTTATTTTGTCATTTGCTTCATAGAGCTGAGGAATTTTATGTATTTGGTAAAGGTCTAGAAATTTAAAAAGAAAAATTGTCAGTGATGAGGTTCTGGGTTATCAGATAAATGTCTGTTTTAGGAATGCAAAGTTGTAATTGTGAAACGTGAATGGATTTTCAAAAAAGCTGTAATAGAGTATAACTGAAATTTTAAGATAAAAATCTGCTTAAATCTTTAAAAAATGTTTTCTTCTCCTTTTGCAGGTCATCCTCATAGAATTTTTACCAAAGACACCGATTTTTCGACCAGATTAGCATTTACTTTATTTATAGAGACTTTCCAAGTATGTTGTCTTTCCAATGGTGCCTTGCTTGGTGCTCTTCTGGTGGTGACATAACATTGGTTCTACAGAATCATGTGGTGTTTTTGTTTTTGTTTTTTAAATAAGTGCATGTTCTACGTGTGCATATTTGTCAAACTTTGCAAGTTATTTCATACAGATGTTTAATACTTAAGTTATTGTGTTCTTTTCTGTTATGTATTCTGATTTTCAAGAATTACTTTTTTGTATTCTCAAAAAAATACATTTGAACTTAGCATAAAAGTGGCCAGCCTTTTTTATTTTATCATTTATAAATTATATCATTTATATATTCCTTAATATAGAAAAACACCATTATAAAGCTCTGCTTATCTATCCTAACAAACATATTCTTTGTATTTTTCTTCTTTTTAATAATTATTTTAAACTAATAATTTTTCTTTAATAGCCTTTTGGAACCAAACATGCCCTTTCTCATACAATTCCTAATGCTTTGTTTACAGCAGATATATCTGTTAACATTATGAAGACCTATAAAAATTTTTAAAATATTTCTGTCTTCAGAAGTGGTAAGGCAGGATTTTTATTAGACTAGATAAATCAGTGAATGGTATGCATGCATCCAATGGTTACTAGAGCTCAGGATCACAAAATATAGTAGCATTACAATCTGTATATTTTTTATCAAGTTGATACTAATAATGGCCTTACTTGGGTTATTTTTATTGTTCATCAAATCTTATATACAAAAGTATAGAAGTAACTTCTTTTAAAAATTTCTAAGAAAAATATTTCTCCCAATCTAACACAGTTGTAGATGGGTATGCTTCTGAAAAGTTTTGGAAAGAAAGAAAAGTTCTAGAATTAAAAGTAAGCTGGTGTTCAGTACCCCATTGATATTTAGATGATTATTACTAAGAAATGGAGGACATATTTAGTACTGTGTTTATCCACCCATTCACTTTCAGTCCACTTATGTATACTTCTTTAAGAGTGACATACAAGTTAGAGTCAGATTAGTTTATTGCTTTTAAATATACATGTACACATATACATATATATATATTTTTCTCCTTTTGGTTGTACATATCTCCTTGCAGTTTTAAACTTTTAAAATTTCTGAATGACCTATGTGTAAATTTTTGTTTTTATAAGTCTACAATTATACAAGTTTTAATGTATATCAAGAACTTGTTCCATGCAACTGTGGTATCAAGCAATAATGTGAATAACTTGAAATTATATAAACTGTGCTTAATAATTTGTATTAAGAATTGATACCACTATACAATACCTTTTCTTCCTTGTATTAAATCTTTTAAATACCAGTTTCATTAGTTTATGTAAATGTATTTTTAAAAAATATATTTGTACTTCTCCAAAGTACTGTACTTCTATATAAATTTGAATAGTTAAATGCCAACATTATATCCTAATGTCATATATTAGACATTAGGAACTATTTTAAAATTAGAATTTAAAAAATTATTTTTCGTCTGAGAATTACTTATTTTCATTGGCTCCCTAAACAACTTAACTTGAAGTTATGGAGCACTGTTTCTCTGAAGAGCTCAAAGTTCAAAGAATTCAAATACTTCTCACTTTTATTTAACTTGTGTCAGGGTGTGTCCTCTTAAAGTAGTACCGTTTAAAGTAATGCTATTCAGAAATTCCAGTGTGGTTTCAGTGTGAAAATTCCTGTGTCTCCATGTACAGCTAAATCTGCCTCAAGATTTAGAAAGAGCAGAAAACTATAATGACTGTGTAGACTATGCAACACAGTGTTTCTGTATAAAATTGTGTAAATCCATAGTCCTATAGTCATCAGCTTTATAAGAACTTATTAGACATAATTTTTCCTGCTAGTCTGTGATAATTTTCAAAATTAATATATTCCTTTAATAATATTTTAACAATTTTCATAGTTGATATTAATATAGAATTTTGAAAAGCTTTTCTAATTTTGAGGGTATGTCAGTTGCTTGAAGCACTCATACTGCCAGTGTATCTGTAGAAAAGAAGCCTAAATGCTTAATCTGTGGCATTACATAAGCCAGTTACACCTTGAACAGTTAGAATTTCATTCTTTAGTTTTCATTAGTAGCCTTCAGTGTGTTATCATTTCTTGAATCATGAATTTAAAGTGCTTATGTTACTGAAAATTAGAAATGTAGAGAATCCTATGTTATCTGAGCATCAGTCCAAGGAAATATTTAAAATGATGACTATTCTTCAGAGCCTGTTCTGGTTTACAATTTGTAGGGCATGAATCATAGGTCTTTTTAAACTGGCCAAGGAAAGATATTGGCAGAAAATCCAATGTATAGATCTTATATAGGCTAAGTGAATAACCTCTGATGTCTTTTTTTATAATTACTGACATTTTACAGTCACCATTCCTGTATAGAAACATTCTTTTCTCAAGTAATATACTTTGTGAATTTTCTTTTTTTTGGTACCAGGGATCGAACTCGGGTCCTTGCGCTTGCAAGGCAAGCGATGGAACCACTGAGCTAAATCCCTGGCTCAAGTAATATACTTTGTAAATCCTTTTTTTCCCCCTAGTCCATAACTTTGCATGTCTGGGTTAAAATAGATCTCTAAAAAGCCTAATGACTGTAGTAAAACTGATGTGAAACAATTGACTTCTGAGGTAGATACTGGCCTTCCCTCGAAAGGTGGTTGCTAACCTATCTAAAATGATCATCACATGCCTTATTAAGACTTCTGAATGACTGGGTGTCAGTCATTTAAAATATGAACACATAATTTTGACCTAAAATCTACAAAATAAATTTAACAAAACCTTGAATAATAGTAAGTAATTTTCTTATTAGAAAAGCTTTTTTTATTGAATAATTTTAAATCGGGAAGAACCACAATTTCTCCAGGGTTGTATTTTCAATATTATTTATATGGAGTTTCTGATTTTATATTAGTAGATATAGGTCAGCCGTAGAGACTTTGGCAACATTCCATTTCAATTGTTGGTTGTAAAATTATATTAAATAGTAGTATGTATAGTTGGGCTCCATTTGCATGAGTTCAAGTTACACTAGTTTTATTAACATTATGTACAGAGTCTGTTTCAACTTTCCTGGTATCTGGTTTCATAGGGACACCCTTTAGCTGCATGCCGGATGTTTGGCTGTGAATACTTGCTTTGGCTTGCAGTTAGTCAGTGGTACTAAGTCAGAAATGCATTGTGTTTAAAACTGTCTTTGAACTCCAGTGTGTAGTCCTGGACTCTCTTTCTTTCTCTTCTGAATTTCCATGGATCCTTCCTTTGGCCTCTGGATGACCCACTTTTCACCTACACCTGGGCATAGTTCAGTTACCTTTTTATCTTCCTCAAAGCTCCCCAGGAGAATGTTAATTCTTTTACAAAGGGAGTTTCTTAATTGGTGCAGTGGTACAATTGATGTTTTTCTTCTTAACAGATCCTGTCTGTCCAGACTTTCGTGAAAAGGAAGGAGTGTTAGGACGGTTGAACTTGTGGCTGCTCTCAAACCATTCTTTTTGAAGGAAGCTGATTTATGTCTTAATTTTTGGGAGGAAGGAATAAACCAATGCTAAACCAAACTATTATCCCACAGTGGTTTATGTTAAATATTTAACCTTTTATAAAATGAAATTTCTAATTTTTCATTTGTGTAGTACCCAACTTTATGTTGTTTTTGGATTATGTCTTTTATAGAAGTTGAGATTTGAAGGATAGCTGTAAATCTTGAGTTATCTTGTCTTCACATGTACAAAGATTTTTAGATAGCAATTTAAGAGAAGCCTAAGTAACGTTTATATTATTAACTGTGATTCTGTGTACTTGTTTCTCTAATAGCAATCAGTATTTTCCACCTCGAAATGGTGTATGAACCAGCAAAATAGTCAGTGTTATCTTACTTGGTAATACTGAAAACAAAAATGTAGGATGCTGTTTGCTGATTTTGAATTCATTCCTGATATGTTGAACTATCATCAGATTACTTAGCCTCTTGATTTTATGCTATGACTACCTCATGGTGTTATTCTGTGAAACAGTGCTTTTAATAATTTTTCCTGTTATTTGTTAAGCCCTATATAAAACTTAAGTACCTAAATGTTTAATAGTAATGACTGAGCTTTTTTGAATTATTTACAGTGTCAGCACAAACCTGAATTATGGTCAAATTTTACATTTAAATTAAAGAGATTGGGCACTCCCTACATATAATGGCTTTGTGAGTTTAAAAATCAGAGAAATGATAAATATAGTACTTAACTGTTCCTTTCTTATTATTATTTTGGTTTTTGAGACAGGGTCTCACTTTGTAGTTTAGGCTGGCCTTGAACTCTCATGGCAGTTCTCTTCCCAAGCGCTTGGATTACAGGCATGTGCCACCACACGCAACACGCAGCTGAAAGTTCCTTTCTAATAAGACATTTAAAATTATATATCTGACATACTTAAAATCATGCAGGGGATTTTTTACATTGCCTCTACTTCATAAATATACAGTGCTCATAATTGGAGTATAACTTGTTTTTTTCTCTTTATGAGAAGTAGACAGTATTTTGCTTTCCAAACTCCTTATCAGAAATATATCAATAAACTGCCCAAGGCATTCTTAATTTTTTGGCAAATTATTGCAACTTTGTTGCTTTTTAAAGAAATATAGTACCAACCTTCAGGAGAAGGTAATTGATTATTGTTTTTTCTACTGTCCTATACTGAGACAGTATGTATAGTTTCTTTGTTTACATTTGCTTTTTTCAGTACTAGGGCTTGAATTTGAAGCTTTCTCACTGAACTATATTCCCACTGCTGCACATCACATACACTCAGGCTGAGCTTAAACTTGTGATCTTTCTGCCTCAGTACCCCAGAGTGCTTGGATTACAGTCACAGTGCCATCATGTCCAGCTCTGGTTCTAGATTTAGTAAAGCTACTAATTGGAGTTTTTCCTCTTGATAGAAGTACTATATAAATTTAAAGTCTAGAAGCACTGAAGACTTCTTTCTCTAGTAGCAGTTTATTAAGTAATTACAACAGTCTAATTATATTGCTGTGAAATCTTTATAAACAAGGGCTTCTCTTCACCCATGTTATCAAATCCCTTTTATTTTCGATTTCTTTTTACATTGTTGAAGCTATTAGCATAGTGCCCTCCCTGAAGAGGTAGATGTGATTCAGTGGTGGCAGGTGAAAGAAGCAAAGTAGACAGCACTGGGAGGCAAGATGCTGCAATCCACCAGCTAAGACATATCACTGCATTGTGAACCTACAGTGCTTACAAAGGGGAAAAGTGTCCAATGGTCAGAAATTGCTCCCAGTTTTATGCTTGCTTTTATGTACACTTATATTCAATTACAATGAAAATCATTGCTTTGTTTTTTTTTTAAAAAAAAAATACAGCTCTGTCAGGCATAGTGGTGCAGGCCTGTAATCCTAGCACTTGGGAGGCTGAGGTAGGAGTATCACTTCAAGTTCAAGGCCAGCCTGGGCTACATAGTGAGTTCAAGTCAGTTTGTACTATATAGACCATGTCTGAAAAAAACAATAAATAAATGATTAAAAAATATTGTGTAAGGGCCGGGGATTTAGCTCAGTGGTTCTGCCTCCTGCCTCGCAAGTGGTAGGTCCTGAGTTTGATTCCCGGTTCCAAAAAAAAAAATACTGTGTGAGATAGAATTTTCTTCTCCTATCATGTCCTTTAAGAAGGTAATGAGGGTACCTTGGGGAAAAAAAAGTATGCCTCCATTTATCTTTTATAATTTAAATGTGGCTTTAGAAAAAAACCAAAAAGATTACAGGAATTTTTTTCATGTGCTTAAATGAACATCGAATACTTTTCAAATAAAATAATCAAATTTTGTTAGGTAATTGGTTATACAGAACCAAGAAGTGGTCCCTTTCAGGAGTGCTTTCAAATAATTCTAATAACATTCAAGTGAGTCCAGTAACATTAAAAATAAAGTGAAGATAACTTTGGTAAAATACAAAGTTGAATTTCAAAGATTATATTTTTGCTCTCATTATTCACAAATTAAAATCATTGCCAAACATAATCTAGTTAAAATGAATTCTTTTGTTAGATGAAAGTCTGTTGAAGAGATTTATAGAGAGCTTACAGTTAAGGTGCCTTTAGTGGGGGGACTTTTGGTCCTTTGTTGGTTATAATTAAGGCTTCATTGATTGGAATTTTCTAGTGAACAAATAGAAACCTAATATGAGCTAGGGGAATTTTTTTTAAAAACCTCTTTGTTAATTAATGTAATATATTAAATGAAATCATAAATTAGTTTACATGGAGTTAGGCTGGCCAGGCTCTGTGGTGCATGCTTGTAATCCTAACTACTGGGGATTTGAAGCCAGCCTAAGCAATTGAGCAAGACCTGTCTCAAAGTAAAATTAAAGGCAGGCAGGCAAGCTAGGGATATAGCACAGCTATATCTGGGTTCAGTCCCCTGTGACAAAAAAGAAAACAGGCTGGAACTTAGAGGTCCCATCTCTTTGAAGGAAATGTCCAAATTAATAATGCCTGTTGAAATGTCTATATGAATAAGTTGAATACACACAAAACACCTTCAGGAGACATGATCTACACAGTTATCTGGGAAGAAGTAATTAGACTGATATCATTATTACTTTAGGAACTGTGTACAGTGAATTTAAAGAAAATTTTATATGTTCATGGATTTACAGTTGGGAATAAGAATAGGAAAAAAGGGGTGGGAATACAGCTCTGTGATAGAGCACTTGACTATGCATGGGGACCTGAGTTTAGTCTCCCAACACTGCATGGGGGGAAAAAGGAAGAAAATGCAACATACTCATTAACCCTTTCTCCAAAGATTTCTTTTATCCCTAAAATTTAAATGAAGCTTTTAAATATGATTATTGTCCTATTTAGGTTTTCAAGTGGAGGCAGATAGAATTTAATCACTACACATATTATGTTCTAACAAATGACTTATTTTTCACACAAACTTTTTTCAGTTTGATCCAGATTCAAGTTTAACCCTTATAAAACAGCTCTATATTATATGGAAAAGATATATACACCTGTGCATAATTACACAGATGTAATTCTAAGATAAAGATGATTCGGGCTGGGGATTTAGCTCAGTGCTTCTGCCCCCCTGCCTTGCAAATGCAAGGTCCCAGGTTTGATCCCCTGTACCCAAAAAACCCAAAAAACAAACATGACTCAGTACAGTAAAGATGTTTTACTTCTGTCACTTGGATCGTTTAGTTAAAATACAAATGCTAATTAATTCTACATAAGACATTTAGAAACTAAGGGGTTTTGAGAATTTTTTACATTTCCTTGAATCTCAATATTGTTTTAAAGAATGCTCATTTTCTGAATTTCCACTCTTTCGTTGATGTTTGCATTCTAACAAAATATGAATTCTCAGAAGTGTATTAAATTTTTTTCACAAGTGGAGACTCCATCAAAAATGCCCTTACTGCTTGCTGTAGTTGCTATCTTGGAATCCACTGTGGAAAGCCTAAAACATAGTCCAACCTTTTGTACCTACAGTTTTACATATTGTTAGGTAGCCATTCAATTTTCTTTGCATTGTGTGTGAGATGAATATTTCTTGAGACTTTTTGTTTGCTTTGCTAAAGAAATCAACCAAGGGAAAAAAAAACCTAAAAAAAACACAAAACAAACAAAAAACACCCTGTAACTCCTGAAGCATGAGGGTGTTGTAATTTCAGTTTGCAAAGCAGTGTGATACAATGTTGCTGAGCCAAAAGCACATGATAGATTTAATGTAGCCAATTGTGTACCTTTGAAAAAAAGAGTAACTGTTCCTGTGAGTTAATTTTGGATTTTTTCAAAATCTCGCTTTTAGGCTTTGTGCTGGATTCTTCCAGACAAATGCGTATTCCATGTGGGCCACTGTTCTGCTAAATGCTCTCAGTTCTCCTTTTGCAATCAAGATTATGTTGCTAAGGAGATTTTGCTTTTATTGGTGCCATTGATTTGTGTTAATACGTTTTGAATACCTCTCGGTATTCTTCCGTAGACAAGGCCAAAAGAAAAACTTCCCTGAGTTTCCCAATTTACATTACAAATGGAGCGGTGGTGTAATGAAGCCAATATAAAGTGGGCAGTTGAAAGGGAACTAAAGAAGGGCACTCAAGTGAGAAATGAAGAAATGTGCCGAGTGCAGTCTGTGGGCTGCCCTCAGTCCAGCTGCAGGAACTGGCTGCTGCGGCCAGAGGTAGAGTGAGTGAGCATCTCCCTCTGCAGAGACCACCCACTCTTGGAGGCAGGGCTGGCACCATAGATACCTTGCTGACTAGTGTAGGGCCGTTTAAAAAGTGAGATGCTCAGCTGAGGGTACAAGAGATGTTTCTTTATCTTAGAACGTGACATAAGCCAGACTTCCTGTGCCTTCTGACTTGAGATCTTTTTGTAAGGAAGTCCTGTAGATGAACCAGTTCAGGTTTTGAGGACTAGTGTATTTCAGTCTAGTCGATATGACTACCTAGGTGAGAATGTTAACTATATCAGATTAGTTTTAGTTACATGCTCCTTCCTTGCTATCACTTTCTAGATGCAGAAGGCTCTCAGTTCTTACTGTAAAAGACACATGTTCTAAGTAGAAGAAACCAGCAAGACTGGCTGGCTTCAACCAGTGCAGCACCTCAGGTAACGCAGTCATACCCTGTTAGTGGCATGTTTCAGACAACGTAGTGTGACCTTCAAAAAAGAGTGCAGTGACAGATGCCTGTAGTTCCAGTGTAAAAGATGACAGCCTTGGGAGTCCGAAGTGGGAGGATCCCTGAACTCAGTACTGTTTGTTAATTACTTTAACAAAACAGAACTATAAATTATTGGTTCTTTAATGTCAGATGATCTGGGCAAAATGCATACATTGGAGACACTCCGTTATCATTGGGAAGTATGAAATCTATTAAAAATATATGAGAAAATGTTTTATTTCTGTATTTAACATATCATTTCAGTAGATTTTTTTTCCCCCCAAAAAAGATGCTTGTCCGTCACTTCTTCAGATGAATAAAATCCCAACTTCCTAGCCAAATGTGATATTTTTTGTCATATCACAAAGTATTATTTACTTGTACAGTACTTCTGGGATTTTTCCCTCCTATAATATTTTTAAAGCTTTTAAAATTAACTCCAGCCTAAAGACTAAAGTTAGAAAAGATGGGAATTTATATTTTCAACCCAGTGGTTTTGGTTGTATTTCTCAGTGGTGTCTAGTGGTAACATTCTTTTGTTGCATAATGCTAAAGTAAGGAACTCTAGAATGGAAAAAGCTAAGAATTACAGATGAAATTAATTATAGGTATATAATTTTCTGAGCTTTATTTTTGAAAAATTGGAATTACTGTACTAAAATTGACTCAGATTATTTTAAGACATGTTTCAATGAATTTTTAAAATATGAATTGACACAATTGTACATATTCATGGGGAACAGTGTGATTTTGCACCCAAGGATATAGCATGTAGTGCTCAAATCAGAGTAAATACCCACTTCAAACATTTATCATTACTTGGACTGAGGAGTTAGCTCAAGGATAGAGCACTTGCCTATCATGTACAGGGCCTTGGGTTTGTCCCCAGCACCACACACACACACACACGCACGCACGCACGCACAACATTTATCATTTCTTCGTGTTAGAAGTACTCAAAATCCTCTTCTACCTATTTGGAATATACAATGGATATTGTTAACTGCAATCGCCCTATCTCCCTATGGAGCACTAGAACTTAATCCTGTTATTTTTGTACCTTTTAACCCCTCTCTGTCCCCCCTCCTGACCTTCCAACCTATGATAACCATTATGATACTCTCCTTTGAGATCGCCTTTATTAGCTTCTGCATACATATGATAAGAACATGTCATAGTTTTCTTTCTGTGTCCTGTGTATTTACTTAACATTATATCTTCCTGGATCATCCCATGTTGCTGCAGAAGACATAATTTCATTCTTTTTTATGGCCAGATAATTAAATTATTTTAAAATATAAAATTATTTTTGCTGGGAAACACTTGTAAAAATAAGCATATCTGTTCATGTACATGAAATATGAACAGTGTGGTTTTATTGTGAGCATCAAACATGTAACAACTCACTGAATTGTTTCCAGAGATATGTAGAATTTACCAGAGGTATTCTAAGATTTATGAGTTTTGCAAAGGCAGCTTTTCAAGTCATCTGTGACATACTACTTTGCGCTGGATGGTAATCTATGTGTGTGTGGTGCTGGGGATCAAACCCAGGGTCTCTCACATGCTACGCAAGTTCTCTGCCACTAAGCTATATGTCCAGCCTTGCAGCATGGTAATTTTGTAAAAGAATGTAAGAATAACCAGTCAACCATTCTGCCCTGATTATCTGACCAGTGATTGCTGTTCATACTACATGTCAGCTTTGTGTCACTATAATTGAGTAAAGATAGGTCTCACAGTTTTAGCTATTTCAGCTGTGGTTGGCTTTGGAACTGTGGAAAGGAAGTGCATCATGGCAGGGCGTGCATGGTGGAGCAAAGCTGCTCACCTACCTCAGGGCTGAAAAGCAAAAGGAGAGGAGGAGACTGGGGCAGCACAGTTTCCTTGGACGGCAGGCCACCAGGAATCTTCCTCCAACCAGAGAGGCCCCACCACCTCCCAAAGTTGCCATGAGGGAAAGCCTTTAACATATGGGCCTTGGAAGACCATTTAGGATCCTAACCACAACATGCTACTTGGGACAAAGATGAGTTGGAGCATCTCTAAATGAAGTCATGGCATGGTTTTAAATCTGTCAAAACCATCAACACTTAGGTTTCACCAGGAAAGAGCTTCAAAGAAACTATGCCTGTGGGAAAGCATCTTATTTCCCAAGTCCATCAGTGTTAGATCTCCTTTTAGCCATATCCCCCATCATTTTTTTAAAAGCTGCATCTCAAGCTGGAAGGAGCCCCAGAAATGTCCAGTGGGATGTGCATGAGAACCAATTGGGCTGCAGTAAAAAGAGAGAAAGCCAACTGGGAAAGTCTTTGGGATTTATTTTTAAATACACATGGCTGTACTCTGATGTATTATTTTTCTCAAGACATCTCCCATTCTAACATAATTCTTTTTTGTTTTCATTGCTGGGGATTGAACTCAGCTTTACATAATGCTAGGCAAACACACTGCCACTGAGCTACAACCCCAGCCCCCCACTGTAACCTAATTTTATTGTATTAGACCTAGGACGCTTGTCACTTGTCATAAGTTGCTAGTGACAGTACCAGGACCAAAACCTCAGGCAGATTACCTGTAGTTCACAAATGTAGAGTTCTTTCCTGCATCGAAGATATAAATGGAGACTATCTTTTTGCAAATATACCTGTAAAAATTGTATAATTAGTCATTTGAAATCCATATAAGAAGACATCATCATCAACTCTGGAAGAGCATCGCTTGTGCCAGGGCACCTAATAACCAATTGTGGCCTCTCCCTGCAAAACATTTCTTGGCCATCCTTGTAAGTGATGCAGAGTTCTCTCTGCTGTTCAATCTGAGAATTGTGACTCAGACATTTAATTATTTATTGCTCACCGTGTGAAAACATTTAGAATGGCTGGCAGCCTACCAGACCCTGAGTTAAAGGTTTGACAGCCTGACTAGACTGCTGGGTAGCCAACTTCACGTCAGATTAAACACATTCTCTTAACGATGAATAGCTTGGGACCCAAAATCTTGATTTCATTATAAAAAATGCAAGGAGTGTGTTGTTTTTAATTAAGATTATTTTGTTTTCTTGCCACCATACTGAATGGTTATCAAATGTATTTTCTTTGGTGGTGGTGGGATGGGAGTGATTTGAGGAACTAATACATTTTTTTAGGAGTACTCCTACAAGGTTGAACACAATTCGGCCAAAGGATGAACATTCATTAATTTTGTACTGAAAAATTTACATTTCATTACAAAGGCAGGACTACAAATTTTAAATTATAAAGGCAAGTCTACAAATACTGGTATGTGTGTGTTCTCATGGAATTTTCCACTCAAATAATACAGTGCTAACTATATACTACTTTTTTGCCATCAATTCCCCTTATTATTTTAAAGTAAGCGAATTGTAATGTCATAACAATTTCAGTGAGGTACTTTATAGATCTATGCACATAAACTCCATGCATGGTACATGTCCCTTAGGTAATGAGTGCATGGTACTTTGGCCTTCATTGTTCAGCTGTGTGGTAAAACACTTGCCAGTCCGTGTGGATAGAAATGAAAGAACTTGAAAATGAGTGACAGTATAAAAATGTAGCTGGGCTTGGTGGCATACATCTATACTACCCACACCCTAGGAAGCTGAAGCAAGAGGATCATTAATTAGTTCAATTCTTAGCAATTTGTCAGCTTAGCAAGATCCTATCTCAAGAAAAATGGGGGAGGAGTTCAGTCCCTGGGTTCAGTCCCCAGCACCATCCATAAATGGATGAAAGAATGAATAAATAAATATTCTATGGTTCATTAGAAATTATGATAGAATTATTCAATTCTAGTTTGCTGTTCTTCCTACTATTTTGGGAAGATCTGTGAAGTTGCAAACAATTTGAAAGTGTGATGGAGAGAAACAGTGGCCAATATAATGAACTGACATGTTTGAATTAAGAACTCCATTGGATCCCCGGTACCAAAAAACAAAACAAAACAAAAACAAAAACAAAAAACCAAAGAACTCCAAAGCTCTAGGGAGCAGCCTATCTAGCAAACTGCTGTTTAAGGATGATTGACAAGCAAGTGCCTGAGGAATGACAGGAAAGGGACAACTTTTAGTTATTGGCCTCAGTAAAAATGACATCATGGCTTTGGGCCATGATTGGATAAGGTTTGGGGTTTTGGGTGGTTTTTTTTGGTGCCAGGCATAGCACAGCAGGCAGCAAAACCACTGAGCTAAATCTCCTGCCCCTTGGTTTTTTTTAAAGACAAAGCCTATCTACATTGTTCAAGCTGGCCTTGAACTCACACTGTATAGCCCAGGCTTACCTCAAGTTGGTGGCAGTCTTCCAGCCTCAGCCTCCTGAGTGCTGGGACTACAAATGTGTGCCACCATGACTGGCAAGGAGTTTTCTGAGAGTCAAACTATCATACATGTAAATTTGAAGTCTAACAATACAGTGACACAAGGTTACAGTATCTAAAAGTAAAAATGTTTTTACTGACTTTTTTTTAAACCAGAATCTGTCAATTAAAAACACTTCTTGGGCTGTGGATGTAGCTTAGTGGTAAGAGTGTTTACCCAGCATTTGTGAAGCCTGGAGTTTTGATCCCTTGCACAACAAAAATAAAAAAGAACTTCCTACGAAGTTTGAAAATTTCTTAAAAACAATAGCAAAGTTGTCCAGTCTGGTCTTGAACTTTGAATCTTCCTGCCTCATCCTGACAAACAGCATCATCACACCCAGCTAATTTTGTTTTTAAATAATTAAAAACATGTGCCAGAGACAGAAAGTCAGTTGTAGTCTTGAAATAACATTTAGATTTCAAAAGTAGAGTTTTTATTTGTTCTGACAAAATGAACATTTTATTTTCTTCAGCAAGAGAGGGTTTAGGTTTTAAACATTTTGAAATTGTTGCATAACAAAATTGTTAAAGTTTTATACACAAATCCTATAGAAATGAGAATATAAAATATAATTCGAACAAGATAGGATTTTCTGTAACAGCAAATTCATTTGCTCACAGAATTGCCTTTCAAAGGCATCCCTTCCTGAAAAAATGGAAACAGGTTTTTTTAAAAATTGACATTTTAGGCACCTCTACCACTCCCCACCACCTCCAAGGTCTTACTAAATTGCCCAGATTGGCCTAGAACCAAGTTCCTCCTACCTCAGCCTCCCAACTAGTTGAGATTATAGCCTCATGCCACCACACCCAGTTTCATTGAGGTTTTAAGGTAACTTTCAGCATGTGTTTTCTTTAACCCTGATTTTATTTTTAAATTTTAAAATAGATGATTGGCTTATCTTTTTTGCTGAAACAAAGGAATACAGCTCAGCTTTTTAAAATCTACCTTCTAGTAAGATAGTCCATTATGTTTAGGGCTGGGGATTTAGCTCAGTAGTTCCGCCTCCTGCCTCGAAAGCACAAGGACCCGAGTTCAATCCCCAGTACCAAAAAAACCCCCCAGTAGTCCATTATGTTTAAATAGATGTGTTGCCTCTTAATTATCTCACACCAGCTGTATGATTTTTTCCTTCCCTCCCAGCAACTACATGGATAGTTTCAAAGAATATGTTTATCGATTTTTATTGCGTCAATTCCTAGCTGAGGAGGTATAAAAGTAGTGTAAGCTTCTATTCTGTTCAGTTTACTTCCTCTGAGCAATCATTCTATTGTAAGTTTTGTTTTTGTTATTAGTATTTATCTTCTTCCTAGCTACCAAGGAGACGTTATTACATTGTATTCCCAAATTGAGGATGCCTGGTGGCCCCGACTAGCAAATGAAAACTTCCCCCTCAAAACATGTCACAGTTTACTTCCAAAAGATGACACTCCTGTCACCTAAAGACCTTTGAACTCATTTCTTGGATGAGAAAGTTTCTTTTAAAAAAAATTCAGTTATTAAGTTCTTTCAATCCACCATAGATTTTAGGAAAATAATCTGAAAACCAGTTGTCCATCGTGGCTAATGCACAGTTTATTAACTGATCAATGTAGATTTAAGTTCCACAACAGAGACCAAAACATATTGCTAATGAAATTGGAGACATTCTGATTGTCCTCTTTAGTAAAGTTAGCCTTTAAGTTGATTTGGCAAAGGAAGGTTCGAGGAATATGTAGAGCACAGCCCCTCCCAGACCTTGTACCAACCAGGGGGACAAAGGGCAATGAGACCTCCCTGCTTTGGGAACATTGAGGCTGGAGGAGCAAGCATGTAATGTGCACAGTCAGTGTTCACAAGCAAGGGAGGGAGTGTGGGGAGAGGACCACACAAAGGCAAGGTTTACTTTGCACTGAGCGGGAAGGTCAGCATGTGTGCAAAGGGAGAGATATAAATACACTTCAGAATTGAGGGGGTCTGCATGACTGGAAAATAGGAAGAGATAGTCATGGACATAACTGTCAAATTAAGCACCAGAAGATCGAACCAGGAATGGGAGAAGAGACAAGTGTCATGTGGGAATAGTTATCCTTGAGGAAATGAGAATGTGAGTGGACCTCACATTTATCAGCTATCACTGATAAAGCTCACTCTGACATTGAAATAAACCATGATTAGCAAGCTTTAAAGAACTCACTTTTTAGCAATATGACCAACAGGTAAGATTGAAAGAATGGAAGTGTAGAAAAGCTATATTATCCTTTGTTAAACTGAAAGACTGGCAAACTAACAATTCTGCGTAATTGCCTGGGGCATTCCCAGGGAATCTTTTCGGGGGTCAGACCTGAAATTTAATTCCTGTTCTGCCATCTTCTGGCTGTGTAATCTTGAAAATGTTACTTAACAGCTCTGTGCCTTTATTTCCTCATTGGTAAATTTGATTTGTTAATAGCATCTGTTCCGAAAAGATGCAAGGATTAAGTAAGATAATGAATGTATTATTCCATGGGCGATACCACTCAACCAAAGATCCCCAGGAGCACACGGGAATTCAAAGTTGGGTTTATTGTTTTTTGAAATTAGCATACCCACCAGGGCAAATCAGAGGTATTGGCCTAATTTTAGGTGACTTGGGTAGGATTCAAGGAAGAGAAAATTTGTACCCATTTTGCATTTTCTCAGGAAGTGGGGTAATTTTATGACTGGGTTCTTAATGGATTGTATTTGGGTGGTCAGAAAAATGAAGCAAAGTGCCAGGTGTTGTGTACACCATAATTCCAGCACTCGGGAGATTGAGGCAGGAGGACTGCCAAGAGTTTGAGGCCAGCCTGGGCTACAAAGTGAGTTTAAGTCCAGCCTGAACTACATAGCGAGACTCTGTCTCAAAAAAAAGAAGAAGGGAAGTGACAGCTGTAATTGTCGTGAAGCAGCAGCCCCTCCCATTAGGTCTGAGAATGGGTATTTGGTGTGCTGTGCTTTGCACTGTGACTGTTCTTGTCTGAATTTAGATGAGGTCTTTTTTCTGTTTATCTCATTTCAAATCATGGACAGATATCTGTGCTCTGTGAGATTAAGTTCTTGTTCAAGGAGAGAACCTGCAGGCTGGGCTGACATTAACAGACAGCTCCCCATGAGCCAGGTACTGCTTTTTTCATTCTCATCCTTTGGCCAAATGCCTCTTATAAGGGTAAGCTTGAGAACTGTTCTCTAAGGAATCATGATGTTGAGCCTAGTCCTCCCATGTGTCCTGACCCTAGCAGAATAGCCACTTGGTCTTTTTTTTTTTTTAATTAACACAACAATATTTCACAACAGTATTTATTGGCCAGCATCTTCCCTTCTTTTCTATATGAATAGATTTGTCCTATGTTTTAGATTTTTACTTTGAGTTAATTTTTTTATATTCAGAAAAGTCAGAATATTAGACTTCTAACAACAGATTCTTTGAACATTTTTATAATAGTGTAAAAGCTTTATAAATCTACTCATGTCAACATCCCTTACAGGAATCTATTGTACTGGTCAACAGTCATCACAATTGAACTTATATTTATTAAGTACAATTATTCATAAAATATATGTGATATATAAAATATATCCTGCTAGACCATGAAGGCGGGTACCTACCAGCCTTAGTTATTTCATCTCTAACACCCAGTGCAGAGCCTGGCACAGAGGAAGTGTTGAAGAAATGCTTGTTGAATAACCACATGAGGAAACAAAAAAATTGTGCTTGGGAAGAAGAGCTGAAACTAATGTGTTGAGTGGCTTTTTGGTGCCAGGTACTAGTTTAGGCACTATACAAAAGTTATAATTAAATCCTCACAGAAGTCCTGGGACACACAAGTCCTTACTCTGACTTATAGTGAAGTTCAGTAATTTGCCCTTCTGGGAAGTAATAAAGGTTGGTTCCAGATCTGTGTCATTCATCAAACATTTAATAAACACATGTCCTGGATTGGAAATGCAATCCCCATAGTCTGTCAGTGGAAGTTGTTCTTTGCAATTACATCAACTCCCTCATCTGCTCTCTGTCACAGTCACCTAGGAGTCCAAGTGGTGGTGTGTCTCGGCCCGCGGGTAAGTCAACGGAGACCCTAGAGGGGGAGTGAGAATGACAAAGGACAGGGGACACGAGAGATGGAGACAAGACAGGTTTCTGATCAAGTCTCGTTTATTGCAGAAGCTGCTACAACATATATACCGTAGGGCTAGAGGGGAGGAGCAAGAGGAGGGTACTGGGGCTACTTCCTTGTTGCCGGGTAGATTTGCAGCAGGCCCGGATATGTCCGTAAAAGGCACCCAAGAGTTCTAGCGGGGGGGGGGGGCAAGGCCCCCCACAGGTCCTCCCTTTAAAATTATAATTATAAGAAAGGCGTCAGGAGAGCCAAGCCTGTGGGGGCTGAGCCTGTCTTGGGTCAGAGCAACATACGTGTCTGCACTGTGCATCTTACCCATCATCGGTTAACCAGAGAATCAAGGCTCTGGCACCTGTCTTAGGTGGTGCACGGGGGCTTTTTCATTGCATGGCACGCTTGCTCAGGTGCCCGTCATTGGCTTGCCAGCCCTCTCACCAGGTGGGGCGAGAACACTTTGCCACGGCAAGGACCTAATCAACGGTCCGACATTCATCCTGGTCAGCCATTGCCAATCTATTATTGTAGACCTGTATGGGCGCTGTTTTTATTGCCTCTATCTGGGCTCTAAGAAAGGCCATGATTTTGTTATAAAGTATGGGCCCCAAAGAAATGAGCAGGAGTAGACCCAATAAGGGTCCCAGCAAAGGGAGAAGATAAGGGAGGAAACCATTGAGGCCAGTCCAGAGGGGATTTTAAGTGAATTCTTGTCGTTGTCTGTTTAAATCTTCCTGAAGTTCGTGAATTTTTCCCCTGACGATCCCAGATTTATTGGCATAGAAACAACAATATTCATTTAGGGCTATGCAAATCCCTCCTTGTTCCGCTGTGAGGAGGTCCAGACCCCTTCTATTTTGAAGGACCACCTCAGCCAGAGAATCAATCTGATCTTGTATATCTGTAAGAGTGTTGGAGAGAGCTTGAACATCATTAATCAATTGGTTGGATAATTTGGCATAGGAATGTAACGCCACTCCGACACCAGCAGAGCCAGTGGCAAGGGCGCCGGACACCCCTAGCCCCACGAGCAAGGGGACCAGTGAGACGGCCCTTTTATGTCACCCAGCGATATAGTCAAAGCTGGGCAAGGGCACTGGCTCATCTCCAGGAATAAGGGAGATGTCCGGGAGGACAGTCGCCACCACGCACAGCCCAGTCCAATTAGTGGGGAGGGAGGTGAATGCCAAGCTCCCTCCACAGACGAGCACGTGACCCGGGGCAGGGCAAATGGCGGCAGGGCCATTGAGCACTCCCGAGCAGAGAGAGAAATTTTGGACTCCAACACGTATATCGAAACTATTGTTGTGGCCCGTATTTAGATAGCAAACTGAGGCATTGAACTGTACTGGCTGGACCCTGAAGGGCAGAGAAAAACTGCAATTGTAACTAGAACTGTTGGCATAGTCAGTTTGGTCGACAACTGGCAAGGCGAGGGGCAGGGGTGTGCCAAGAGTCAAGCATAGCCAACAATCCGCAGCAAAGGCTGGGTTAGATGTATTGATCAAATGATAAGTGGCCTCTAGGACACTCAGGGTTTGGGCGTCAGGGTCTGGGCCTCGAGGTTTGGGAAGGACCAGTGGATGATAATTTAGGGAGGGGTACATCTCTTGGATGATAGTCTCAAGTTGTTTTTGCACTCGCTCTTCCCTGAGCTGATCTGAAGGCCCACCACCATCAGATATATGGATAGGGGCCTGTGACGGCCAGCAGACATCTTTGCCGAGACCGCCGTTGCAGGAGGCTTGGCCAAATTTAGAATATCCAGTGGGGCTGGGAAAGTCCCAGTCACCTCCGATGGAGCCCCTGTAAGTTCTTTGTAGAACAGCAGTTAGATATATTTTTCCATCGGAATATGTACATTGTTGGGCTTCAGTGTAACAGGTAGAATGCATCTCTGCGGTCATGACACAACCGGCAGGGCATGGCCCTGGTTTGCCATTGACTGTTGGTATGATTTTAGGCTTAGTGACACATTTCCATTTTTGGTTATATCCTCCCACTAATGCGGCCTCATAAACTAAGTAGGCAATCTTGTCGCCGCAATCAGTACTACAAGTGTAACTTGTGGGTGCAGCCCTGCCAGAACCCCCAGCACAGTCACAGGGGTTACCATACAGGGCAATGAGCAATTGTTCTTTGTTAACTGGTTGAAATCAACTTTTTGTTGTCGATGCCAGGAACAGCAACAGACCATGCAACGGAATCAGGGATGTCATCTTCTTAACCTGTAAGCAAAATTTCGTCCTGCGATGTAAACAAGGCTGGGCTGTAGATAAGAGAGTTAGGCTAACCTGATTAAGCTTTTAAAGATAACCAATGTGGACATATTACAATAACATATTCCGGACTTAACCAATGTAAACATTTTGTAACAACATATTCAGTGCTTAAATATCAAGGACAACCAATACAATCAATTTATAACATATTTAGATAATATTCATTGTGATATGTCTCCCATAAGATTATATAATATAAAATTTACTAGGGGGTCCCTTTAATGAATTAAGACCAGAATAATCATTTTCTGGGTGGCCACTTCTATATTCATCAAAGGGAGTTCCCATCTATAATCGTTTTGACAAACAGTTAAGAATATATATCTTTTTATTTTATAACTGTTAATTGCAATTTGATTGTTGCATGTGGGTGACAATGCACGTCACTTGCATAAAATAAATTTCAGTGGTACTTTGATCAATTAACAACCTGGGAAGGAAAGCATGTCTTTAATTTAATAATATTTATCTATAAGTCAATTTAACAATAGGCGAATATCCTTTGAAGAGGAAGGGAAACATTGAGCTCAACTGTACGAACACAAACAACAGACAATAGACAAACATATGATACAGTGTATAAATTAGGGTGCACCCAAATATAATTAGCCAAATTGAATTATACTATTCTCTTTATGATTATTAGATTGTAATTGTAGATGCCATTGTTAACTGGTTGAAATTGGACAATGTTGGGTCATCGGCATCATCAACACGCTTATCAACCTTTTTTACTAAGCGTTCTGGAAGCCACCTGGCTGACTTCATTTCCTTGGAGTAAACACACACTGACCCTCGGCCCCAGACGAGTACGGGGTCAGGCCCATGCCATGAGTGGTCCAGGGGGTCTCTCCACATCACAGAGGTAAATTGTTTTTGCATCTCTGGTTGTCAGAAATGGTTGGCTGCAGATAAACCGTTGGCATCCAAATTTAAGAAGTTAAGAATAAATAGTGCATGTGATATCAGGTTTCTAGGTGACCCCTTGATAGGGTACCATTCCCCTCTTATCAATAGTACCCTCGGTGGGAAACCAAGGGCAGAGATCTCTAATATAATCAAAAAATTTTAACAACTGTTTGACTGCAACCTTTACCCCTCGTGCCTGTAAAGTTTCTTTAAGACCTTGTACAAATAACTCATGCTGGCTAATGCCCTGTCCCATAATCGCTGCTCAACTCACCGAGGTGCAGGAAAGACAGCAGGTTCACGTCAGACGCAATCCTCTTTTTTCTATTTTATTTTATTGGGCCCCCGAGCAGCGTTCTTCACTGGATCCCCCGTTCTCTGGCCCCACGTTGGGCGCCACTTGTCCCGGCCCGTGGGTAAGTCAACGGAGACCCTAGAGGGGGAGTGAGAATGACAAAGGACAGGGGACACGAGAGATGGAGACAAGACATGTTTCTGATCAAGTCTCGTTTATTGCGGAAGCTGCTACAACATATATACCGTAGGGCTAGAGGGGAGGAGCAAGAGGAGGGTACTGGGGCTACTTCCTTGTTGCCGGGTAGATTTGCAGCAGGCCCGGATATGTCCGTAAAAGGCACCCAAGAGTTCTAGCAGGGGGGCAAGGCCCCCCACAGTGGTGTTGCTGTTGTTTGTTCACTTGGCAATGGTGGGGATGGAAGCCCAGGCCTTGCACATCTGCCAGAAGCACTGTCCCACTGAATGAGCCTCCCGTCCTCCAATTTGTTTTAAACACAGCTATCTCCTTACTGTGTGCTTGCAACTAACATTTAAATGGGGCTGGAGAAAAATCTTAAAAAATCAATGCCCACTAATTTCAAGTTTATTATCACAAATTTCAGTTAGAGACTACCCAAAGGCCTTACTATACTTTGTAAATATGTTTTTTCTCTTACTCTCCAAAATTTCTTTGTGGTAATGCCATTCTCTCTCCAAATTTCCAACACCAACCTTCTCTTACTACTGGGTCATTCAGACAGCATACAAACATTTTTTCCATTTTTCTGTTTTTGGCTTCCCACTTTGAAACAGCAAAATCTTCCCTTGGCCGGATGTCCCCTCTGCCTCCTCTCGAACACCTTTGCAGACAGCTTCTCAAAAGTTTCCTCACATTTCAAGGGCTGTTTCCTCAACTTCCAATAACTAGGCTTCAGTTCCTCTGTCCCCAAAATTGCTCTTGTCCAGATTACCACACCTGGTGGACATGGTGGCACACATGACAATCTGGGAGGCTGAGGAATACAAATTTGAGTCCAGCCTGGGGAGTTAGGCTACTTAGACTGTCTCAAAACAAAACAACAAAGCAGGGGCTGGGCTAGGGATGTAATCCAGTGCAAAGGACCTCAATTCAGTCCTCAGTACTGGAAAATAAAAAGACCACACCCTCCACTTGCAGATCAGTGGCCAGCTGTTACTGCCCAGCATTTTCACAGTTGCCCGTTCTGTGCCTCATTGGCAGGCACTGTTACACCTTGGTGTGTTAGAGCCATGCTGTCCTGGTTGCACACTTCTGCCTGCATTCATTGGCTTGAGCTTCTCCTTTTCCACCTCACTGTTTTCATACTCCAGGGCTCAGGCCCAGGACTTCTGCCTTCTCATCTGATCTTATGTCACTGGCTCCCTGGTTCAGACACCATTGTAGGGAACGGGAAAGGGGATATTACCTGAACCTCTGCAGTGAGTCCTGGACTCCTGTGAGCCACTACAACACAAAGCAAATTAAAGAATAAAGACAGAATGAGACTGGGAGAAGAAGCTGAGCTTTGGGCCTGATCAGTGCTGCTCCAGCTAGCAAAGACAAAGGTGCCTCAAGGTTACCACTGTTTATTGGGCTCATAGGGAGTATCAGAGACTCAGAGAGTGGTGGTAATCCTAAATTGACAAGGATCTTATAAGCAGAGGAAGTATCAGAACACTTGGTGGGGGGGTGGTGGCAGTAATTCTGTGGTGATGAGGATATTATGCTGATGAGGATCTTAGGTCCATGAGGAGCTTAAATTGGTTAGGACAATGAAATGAGCAAAACAGTTCTTTACAACAGTAGGTGGGATGAGTTAAACTGATAAGGGATTTGTCCCTCCCCAGGTGAAACCTTTCTACTCAGTCTCAAAGACCAAGATATCTTCAGTGGATGTAATCTTCCTCTTGAGCATCACAGCTTCAAAGGACTATTGAGGCCTCAGGCAGCCCTACTGTAATTTAATTGTGTATGAAATGATATTTTCCTCCAAATTATGTAGAATGACTCCTGACACATCATCACTATGCAAATGTGTATTACCAGCTCTGACTTTTCCACCCAAATGCCACTTGACCCTTCTGTGCTTGAATAACAAATAGGCATTTCACACCTAAAATGGCCAAAGCAGATTTGGACTTTCTCCCTGGGAAAGTTTTTTATTTCTTCATTCTTCTTCACCTTGTATAGGACACTTCACTGTTCTCTTTATTCAAGACAAAACCCAGAGTTGTCATTTCCCCTCCAAGCCCCACAACTTTCCCTACCTCAAACAGCATCCTCAGTGCTTTCACTTCTCTCCATATTCATTGGCTTTGCTTCTGCTTAAATTTCCATTATCTTCTCTTCCTCATGAATTACTACCTCTTATCTGTCTAGCTTTCTAACTTCCTGCCCAACCTTGCTGCACCTGCGTGTCAAAAGCTACTTTTCCACCAAACTGTGTCTCACCTGCTCTAGTCTGGTCATGTCATCATTTTTGGTCACTAACAGGCAAGTGAGGCCTCGCACAGGGCCTTGTCCATTGCTGCTCTTGCCTGGAATGGCAACTCTGTCTCCATTCAAGTCTCTTAGAAGCAAACATCTTGTGTTCTTCCCAGCCACCTGGGCTGAGTTAGCCCTCCACTCTGTTGCCATCCTGTTGTTCCACTGCCTGGCCTTATCTTATTCCATCTGTCATTTTGTGTATCATCTGTTAGAATAACAGTTCCCTCAAACTGATGACTTGATCTCTCAGCCCCTTCAAAAAGGGTTGAGGATGTAGCTCAGGGGTAGAGCACTTGCCCATTGTACATAAGTCCATAAGTTAGATCCCAGCATGTGTATGCACAAGCACACACATGCTCCGAGCACCTTCAGAATGAGAAGAGGATGTGTTTGAATTAGCAGGAGTGGGGAAGCTCATCAATAAATGCTCAGTATGGGCTAAAACAAAAGAGAGACACTGTCTTGTTACACAGATCTCCTCCCACACACTTGAACATTTGTGTGACTCTGGATGTAAATAAACAAGCATCCTTCCCTGATGTGGCTGATGAAGGGCAGTCAGCACTGTGTGATGTGAAGGGAGATGAGACAAAGGCTGTCGTCTGCTTGGAAAAAGTGTAAATCTGGGGTCGGTCATGATTTCAGACCACACACAAACTCTGAGGAGGGAAAACACGGAGAAAAGCAGCATGAACATCTCTGTTCTTTCTGTGTTTGTCCAAAGAAGAGGTGAGAGCATAGCCAGAGAGTGTGGGGCTCTACTTCTACCCACAGACTCAATCCTCCTTTCTCCAAAATGTGTAAAGTAGATTTTTAAATGTGGAAACTCCTGGATTCTAAACAATTGCTTGTGAGTTAAAGCTTAGCAATCCACAAATCAAGGGCTCTTTCGATCTATAGTGTTACCACACTCGCTTTGCTGCCATTCTTACAGGTCTTCCTTACCTGTGCAAGGGGAGAGTGTTCTAGTCAATATTGTTAGGTTACAAAACGGGATTGCTGAGTGTACTGGTGGCACACAGTTGTAATACCAGCACTTGGGAGGCTGAGGTAGGAGGATCACCATGAGTTCAAGGCCAGCCTGAACTATATAGTGAGACTCTGTCTCAAAAAAAAAAACAACAACAACAAAAAAAATAAAAACAAAAAAAACCAAGGAAGATTAGAAAAACTATCAAAATATATTTGCTATCACTTGGTCTATTCATGCTATCTGTAAACATGTAAGATTTGGAATTTGATTATGTGTTGAAAACAATGTTTTTGCCAAATGAGTTGGGAGCTGAATCATTCTAGAAAAAGAAAAAAAGAAAGAAACAAATATTAACAGTCATGAAATTTTAATTACAATGGAATTATTTTTTCTTTAATAATGGAAAATAAAATAAGCCTTTTTTCTTTTTAAAGTTATTTGCTCACTAGTAATGAATTGGAATATATCAAAAGTAAATTAAGAATAATTCTGAGTGTCATCATTACTTATCCCTTTAGTTAAAACCCAGAGATCCACTGTGCCACAGACCAGGTCCTACTGTTAAGTGATAACCAGGAAGAGTTACGACTGGATGGGACCTGTGTGGCCTATGGCCTGTGGCCTGTGCTTCAGTCGTCTCTTCCAGCACCAAGTGCCAAGTTTTACTGTGTGAAGCTAATCTGACAGGTTCCTGTCATTATTTTGTATTCATTCCAATAAACCCAACCTCTTGGGCCCTTAATGCCACCACTGTCAGTCAATCCACACTCACTGAGGGCCTCAGAGCCTGCTGCTGTGCGTCCCATCCAGCAGCTTCTCACCGGCGAGACACCAAAGGACAGAGACCAGTGCCTTTCCTTGATGGCTGAATACAGCTCTGCTAGGGAGATAGTCATTTAACTGTATCGGGGAGGGGCCAAGCATGGCACAGAAGAGGTTTCAGCAGGCCCACCTTCACCTGGAATTCAAAAACACCACAAGCTGGCACAGTGGCAGCTACTTGGGAGGCTGAGGCCAGAGGATCATGGGTTGCATGGTCAGAGATGATCTCAGAAAAACAAAACTAAACAACCCTCATAAGTACCAAGGCTTCCTTACAAAGGAATGATGTCCATCAAAGTGAATACTCAACTCTGAAGAGTGAATTTTAATGGTAAAGAGAACTCTTTCATATCCCTTTTTTTAGTGACAAGCCTGTGGGGACCCAGGATGAGATGGAGGTAGTGGGTATGTTGACTTATTTTACTTTCTTGCACCACAGTTGCAGAAAGAACAGACCAAATGGAACAAACGAGTCAGATTCTTCTTTTCTTTTCCTCTCTCCCCCCTCTTTCTGCATTGGGTTAGAGTATTTAATATTTAAAAAAAAAATGATCCTGGAGTTCTTAAAACCAGGACTTGCGGGGGGGGGGGGGGTGCACACAGAACATAAAGGAGGCATTGCCATTCCTTCAGGGACACTGCAAGGCCACTCAGGGTGGGGCCCCTTTTCCCGGAAACAGAGAACAGACCACAGTGGAATGCAACACAGGAGGGAGGCAAGGACGAAGGTGGGAGGAGGGGAAGTGCATCTGTGGGTTTGG
This sequence comes from Heterocephalus glaber, assembly GCF_053883595.1. Classification (NCBI taxonomy): domain Eukaryota; kingdom Metazoa; phylum Chordata; class Mammalia; order Rodentia; family Bathyergidae; genus Heterocephalus; species Heterocephalus glaber. The sequence goes on along the minus strand of NW_028258325.1, from coordinate 43,839,417 downwards.
AACATTTTTGCACCAGGCTCTTCAGCCCCTCCCCTGTGTGTGAGGATAGAGCAAAGGACAGGGGGCTTCGGGGCATGAGGGAGGGGCTGTCCTTAAATATCTGGTGGTGGCATTGTCCTCAGCTCACCAAGAGGACTCAGAACAATGTGACTCCTATTAGAAATGAGAACAAGTACCTATTGTTTAGGCTTAAACAGCTCTGAGTGTTTCTTCTAGAGATAATTAATTTAATTAAAATGGTCCCTGAAGCCAAACCGAGCTTTATACATTCCTTCTAAATTCTTTCCAAACAGGCCTATTCAGAGTTAGCAGGCTATGAGCCCTGCGACTCACTGGTACTTGTGTTGGAACAGAGGCCTGGGACAGTGTCTTCCTTGACTGGGGGAGTGGCATTCATTAGTTCTGATATAAAGAAAAGATGGCCTTTGGTCTGTAGAATTTGCTCCAAAATGATGTGGGCATTTTATTCCCTATGGTTCAAGGAAGAAGACAATTTCGCTTACTGACTGCATCCAAATCAAAAGTCCACTGCACAGCCTCAGTACATGGTGCTCTATGAATGAGTGGATAAATGAATGAAAACCTTTTGGTTGGGAATAGACTAGCTTTTTGGCCTGTTCTCTTCTGGAGTAAGTAAACTGGGTAGCATTTGGTCTTAGATCTACGCTACCAAACTGTTGTGCACCTGACAGGGTACATAATAAGACATGGTGGCACTCAATAATAGCTGATTTATAGTGGAAATTTTCAAAACATTTATTCCAAGCCATGAGGCTGGCATAGGTAGGGAGGCTGAATGTAAGGGTACTTTGGCAAGGAGGCTGTGGAGTTAGGGACTGTGTTCTTGGCTGCCTCCCTTTCTTGTGACTTGATCATAGGCATTTCTTTAGACTTTCTCCTGGCTCTGTTTCTTTGTAAAATAAGGATAATATTGGGCCAGGGAGTTAGCTCAGTGGTGTTGACACCTGCCTTACAAGTGCAAGGTCCTGAGTTCCATCCCTGGTACCAAAAAAAAAAAAAAGGATAATATACAACCTAACACATTTTTTTGTGAAGTTTAAGCAAAGTATTTCACTCATTCAGCATGTATGGAATGCTTGCCATATGCCAGGCATTGTTCTTGGTGTTTAGGGTGCATCAGTGAACAGACTAAAGATCATTGTTTTGGCAGGGAATGGTGGCACATGACTTTAATCTCAGCTACTTGGAAGGCTGAGGCAGGAGGATTAAAAGTTTGAGACCAATCTGGGCAGCTTAGTGAGATCTTGCCGCAAAATAAAAAAGGTCTGGAGATAGAGCACAGTGGTATAGTGCTTGCCTAGCATTTGCTGCATTTGATCTTCAGTACTACATTAAAAAAGAAAGGCAGAAGAAAGCATTATATGTTTGACACTTACAGTCTAGTGAGGGCAGGGAATGGAAAGCAAGCAAACACACACATCAAATAAAAAATACATGATGTTTTAGACATTCCACATGCTAGGAAAGCAGCAGTGCGGAGTCAGAGTTGCAAGGCCGAGCTGGAGGCCATGGAAGACTTGCATAATGGGTACACAGGGAGGCTCTTGAGCAGGTGATGGTTTGGCAAAGGGTAAGGGACCAAGCCACGTGAGCATCTAAAAACAGAATGCACAAGGCAAAAGCACACATCAGTACAAAGGCCAGAGGGTGGGAGTGTGCCCAACACATTTGAGAGCAAGGAGGGAAGACATCAGTGTGTCTATAGCAAGAGAAAGAACTGCAGAACCAGATGTGCAGGACCTAGACAGAGGCCATCGTCAGAGCTGGACAGAGGGGGAGCTGTCCTATATGTGTGGCTGGTGTGGTAGCTTCGGGAGAAGCGCCTGCAGCACTGATGGTGGAGGAGGTTGCAGGAGGGCTGGGTTGAGTGGGCACAGGGCTCACAGGAGCTCCAACACGGACTGGCAAAGGCAGACGTGGTGATAGTGGGGGAGTCTCTGAGGTTTTCTTCTGTGTCTCAATCTTGTTAGAGATGTAGGTAGAGAAGTAATCAGCTGAGAGGGGGCACTGAGGGAAGAGAAAAAAGTATGAACTGATCCATAAGAGAGTGGAAGGGTGAATGGAGGAAGAAAACACATAGGTTGAATTTTCTTTATCCAAAAGTCCAAAATCTGAAATGCTCCAAAATCCAAAACTTTTTGAGCACCTATGTGACACAAAAAAAATTTCAGAGTTTGGATTTTTAGATTCTGGATGCTCAACCAGTAAAGTTTACACAAATATTCCAAAATCTACCTATCTCTGAAACCCGAATCACTTCAGGTCCCAAGCATTTTCAGGAATATTCAGCTTGCACCATGAATGCCAGTCTACAGCAAGGGCAAACTTCCAGGTTCAGGATCTGGAGCTAAAAAGGAGGCCAGCTGGCAAGACAGGTTTTCTGATACATTCAATGACTCAGTACAGGCAGAGGTGGGGTGGGGTGGGGTGGGGTGGATTTCCCAGGCAGGTGTGACAAAGTGAGAGAAGGGTCAAAGTTGGAGGGATTCTCAAGTAATCCCGTAAGAATTGACAAAGGCTGTCAGCAGGGGAAGGAGAGAAGACAGTCTTTGTGTGAAGAAAAGGTTGGAAGAGCCAAGAGAGGGTAGTCTGTGGTCTAGGAGGATTGGAGAGTTGGGGTTCTGGAAGGAGTGAGGTGGAAAGATGGGGGAGGCAAGGCTGGAGCAGAATATGTTGAGATGCTGAAAATTCTTCTAAAATTTTAGGACAGTCACTGATGCACAGCAAATGCTTGGAAATTGATGCCAGTCATTAGGGATTGATAAAACTTTATCAAGATCCTGGAGACCAGAGATGTCTTGTATTACAGAGTTTCCTCTGATTGCAGAAGACCCTTGCATGTGTCCACTTCCCATGGGGCTTGGAACAAATTCTGTCATCAAATGTAGCACAGTCTTCAACAAAAACTGGAATGTTCATATGACATGGGAGTCCAAGTCTCATGTAGACTACATTCGGATGTTTAATAAGTTTGGGTCCCACATTTTAAAAGCAAACAAACAGCACTGGGTCTTGAAAGAATCTGAGATTTCAGAATTGAAGACAAGAGAAGGTGACTGACCCTGTCCTGACATTTGACAAAGCACTGTGAACTTGGGGAAATTCCTTCATCCCTCAAGATGTTAGTTATTTCAGTGTGAAAAAGAGGTCTTTGAGTTGGAAATCTCTGAGCTACTCTTCTGCTCAACGTTTTGTAATTCCTTGATACCTGTCACTAGAATTTCAAAAACAAACTGCTTTATTAAAATAAATTTTTTTTGTACTGGGGATTAAACCTAGGGTACACTATCACTGAGCTACATCCTCAGCCCTTTTAATTTTTTAATTAATTTATTTATATATTTATTTTGAGGCAGAGTCTCTCAGCTCAGGCTAGCCTTGAACTTCACTATGTAGCTCAAGCTGGTCTCAAACTTGCAGTGATCTTCCTGACTCAGCCTTTAAGTGGTGTAATTACAGACATGTGCTACCTTTTGAGACAGATCTCACTAAGTTTTCCAGGCTAGGCTTGAACTTGCGATCCTCCTGCTGCAGCCTCCCAAGTATCTAGGATTTCAGGTGTGTGCCACCATACCCAGCTACTAATAAATTCTTCATAAAACTATTGGATAAAGAGGCTAAGCCCAAATCTTGTATTAATAAGTGGATTTACTTTAACTGAACTTATAGTCCTCCTCAAACTGATACTATCAAAAGAATTTAGAAATGTTCATATTTGTTAAGAGCTCTCTACCAGACAAAACGACCTCAAAGGCCCTACATTCTAAAATGGCTCCCCTTCCTAAAATGGTTCCCGCTTATGGAAATGAGCCACTTTGGAAAAGTGAAACCTACTCCCTCTGGAGAAGCAAAACTTAACTTGTTGCTCCACCCTGCTACCCACGTGATCCTCCCCTTCCAATCAGCCGGAGTCCCATTGCCCAACTCTCAAGATACTCTCCCAGCTGCACCGCCCTATATAAACCTCACCCCCAGTTAGTCTCCTTCTCTCTCACCCATAAATCCCTGCCTTGGATGCTCCTGTATCGGCTTGTTTTCTTTCATTCTGGTGCTGAAACTCCAGAAGGCAATGGTCGGGTTTTCTTGACAATCTCCCGCTGGCCGGGGTTGCTGACACCCCCAATCCACATCTGTGCCTAATCTCTGGGTGAGTAGTCGGATCAGCCTTCCTGCCTTCCTGCCTGCCTTCTTTCTTTCTTTCCTTCCTTCCTTCCTTCCTTCCTTCCTTCCTTCCTTCCTTCCTTCCCTCCCGCACCCCCCCCCAAATCCTAGCGCTAGGTCAGATGGACTCCTGGCCAGTGGCCACAACCGCCGACCTTGGAGGACACAACATCAGCGTGGCTCCTCGTTCTCTCTGCGGAGATCATCAAAAGGGATGAGGATGCTCCTCCCTCTTGCCCTTCTCCTTTGGAGCTATCTGATTCTCACCCTCTACACCAGGCCCTCCCTTGAAATGGGAGCTACACAAGCGAAACAACACCGCTGGGATGTTTGTTAGCTAATCTCAAAACTCACAAGCTCGCAGGTGATCTGGAGTCTAAATGCCTTATCTTTTACTGCAATCGGGCTTGGCCCCAATGTAAATTAGACAATGATTCCCACTGGCCAAGAAAATGGAACATTCAGCCCAAACATTTTACGGGATCTTTACAATTTTTGTCAACGCAAAGACAAATGGTCTGAAGTTCCCTACGCCCATGCTTTCTCCTACCTTCTTACCCGTCCCTCCGTCAATCTTGCACTACCTCTCAGATTCTTCTTGCCCATGCCACGGCAACCAAGACGGCCATCCCTGCCCAGAGCCGGACTTTTCTGCCTTCGACTGGGCAGATCACTACCCTTTCGCTCGACCTCTTCCTCTCCGCCATTGTTGGCTCCTTCCTCGGGCTCTCCCTCCCCACAGGGATCTCACTTGCCACACCCAAAGCCGCCCAGCTCCTCCCCCTTCACCACACATCCGCTTTCTTCCTGCTCCTCCAGCCCCTCCCAAACAGGAGAGTGAGTTAACACCCCTGCCTCAGATGAGCAGCGACCCTCTACCTCTGTGTTTCCTCTTACCCTCTATTGCCATGTTATGCAAAAGGCTCCAAAGATAAATGAGACTTTTAAAGTGCATAAACCCACAGCTCTGCCTGCCCTCCCCTCCTCAACTTGCCCTGAGGAGAGAGGGAAGCAAGACAATACAAAAGAAAGTAAAATCCTCTCCTGGCCCTGCCTATTTACATATCAAAAACTTGTTTGGCAGGCTGCATTACCAAGAAATTTCATCGGGCCCTATTGTTTTCTACGTAAATATTGGAAAATAAAATACAAGGTTTTAAAACAATTCAAAGAAAATGTAATGCTTAAGATCGGAGCTCACAGACCAAATGCTAGGTTCTAGCCCAGTGCCTGCTACAGGCTGCTTCATATTAAAATCAGCTGTGATGTCCTGCTGGGCAAGGGAAACTTAAAAAAATCAAAAATCAGATTAAAAATTTCGGCTAATTTAAATTGACGTTTAATTGGTGTTTGTTTTCCAGATGTTTAATTGATGTATTTAAACCATTTCTCTTAGATTGCAAATTCTTGAATTGTAATTATAGGATTAACTTGACTCTACTTTCTGCTTATAGACTTCTGACAGTAACTATAACACAAGATTATGCTACTGTTAGAAAGTTCTTTTATTCCTTCTGATTCTAATTACAAGAGATCTGTTAATTGACCTACAAAAGTTTTGACTAGTCTTAATTAAAAGATGTTATTATAATTCAATTGGCCAAATATATTTGAATGCACTCTAGTTTCATAAATTGTCTTATATGTTTATCTGTATCTGTCCAGTTGTTTGTTTGTCCAATTGTATTTTGTTTTTGGTAACAGGGATTGAACTTGGGTCCTTGCGCTTTCGAGGCAGGCAGTGGCACCACTGAGCTAAATACCTGGCCCCTGTCCAATTGTTGTTTTTTTTTTCCCTATTAAGTTTATTGGTACATTTTAGGTATAAAATACAGTTACATACATCATGGGGATCTTGTACCATTACATGAGTATCTTGGTTCTTATTTTTTTTCCCCTTCCCCTGCCCTCCCTTCACTCCCTCCACTCTTCCCTATTTGCAAAGACTTTGTTTCCATTTTTTTCCTTTTCTCATATTTTTTCTTTTCCCTTCTTTCCTTTCCCCTACCCCTCCCGCTTGCCCCGCTCCTTTAGACCTTTACTTCTTATTACACAGTATCAATTATACATTTTTTTAATTACAATATCAAGATCTAGGAGACATTACCACAGATTTTACAGAATTTAAAAGGATATAGAAAGCATATTACAAAAATCTGTTTTGAAATAAATTTGACAACTTGTAAGAAGTAACTTGGAAGACAAATTAATGAAACTAACTCTGGAGGAAATATCAAATTTGAATAGCACCTATTAAAGTATATTCCTAGCTTGAAAACCTATCTATATGACAACAACAGGCTCATATATATTTTAACTGATAAATTATATCAAACATTTAAAGCAGAAAAAAGGAACACTTCTCCCCTCATTTTAGGAACTCAACATTGTGCTAATCCTAAAACTGGATAAAGATAATAGAAAAAAGTATGAACAAAGATAGAAATTTGTTTAACAAAATAAACTCTTAGAAGTCAGATCTGGCAGTAAGTAGAAAGTGGTTTTATTATAGGGATGGCAGTGTTGGTTCAGCATTGGAAGATCCACCCCCAGAAGTCATCATTTTAACAGAGGAAAAGAAAAAGCTGTATGATCCTGTCCGTAGTTGGAGAAAAAATACTAGACTACATTCTACAGCTGTTCATGATAAAAGCTATCAAGGGACTAGAAGTAGAACAGAACCTTCTCAACAGATCAAAGACATCTACTCCATACTTCCAGTGAGAACGCCTTATATGAATGGAGAAGATACAATGCTTTCTCCCTAAGGTGGGGAACAAGGGCAAATATGCATACTCTTCATCTGTCCATTGAAACACAGGCCTAAACCAAAATAGTCTGGCAATAAAATGATACAATTAGGATAGGATTGGCAAGGTAGAAGCAAAATCTTTATATGTAGATAAAATGATCATCTACAGAGAAAGTATTAAGAAATCTCTAGGAGCCCTTAGAACTTGTATTTGAATTTAGCAAGATTAGAAAACACAAGGTATATATAAAAATTCAAGTCTATGTATACTTGCTATAAATGAAGAATTGGATATTGAAAAAAAGTTATGTAGGAGTACAAAGGACCTAGAAAAGTAAAAAGAAAAAAAAAAACAGCGTTGGAAGACATTTAGTACCTAATTTTGAGACTTCCTCTAAAGCTACAGTAATCAAGGAAGTGTTGGTGTAAGGAAAGACATATAGATCATTGGAATAAAACAGAATCTAGAAAATACAACCACACATATATGGTCCCCTGAGGGTTTTTTTTTGTTTTTTTCTTAAATTCTTTTATTGGTACATTTTAGATATGCAATACATTTACATTTATCATTGGGTGCTTGTACCTGTACAGGATGTATCTTGGTTCTTATTTTTTCCCTATTACCTGTGCACCCTTCACCCTCCACCCTTCCATATTTACATAGACTTCATTTCCATTTTTTTTTTCTTTTCTCATAATTTTTCCTTTCCATTCTTTCCTTTCCCCATTTCCTCCAAAAAAATATGGAATGCTTCATGAATTTGCGTGTCATCCTTGTGCAGGGGCCATGCTAATCTTCTCTGTATCATTCCAAATTTAGTGTATGTGCTGCCGAAGAGAGCATGGTCCATTGAGTTTTGAAAGATTATTAAACATTGATACTTTATAGAATATAAACTCAATTCAAGAGCCGAGGAAAAGATAGTGTTTTTAGCAAATGGTACTAGAATACCTGGTATCCGTATATAAAAAAATTAACCTCATCCCTTTACTTCCATACATAAAAATAACTTGAAAGGATCTATGAACCTAAATATGAAAGCCTAAAACTATAAAACTTTAAGAAGAAATTGTAAGGGAAAATGTTTATGAATTTAGTGTAGGCAAGAACTTCCTAGGATACAAAAACCATGATGTATAAAAGAAAAAAAATTGATAGAGATTCAATCAAAATTTAAACTTTAAATGAAATCATTAAAATGAAAAGTAGTCCTTAAACAGACCATATTTACAATGCATATAACCTCATATTACAGCTCATTAATAGACAACCCAATTAAAAAGTGTACACAAGAAGATGATAAATAGCCAGTACAGCACAAGGAAAGGTGTGCAACACTAGAATCAGAAAAATACTAATCAGTACAATAACAAGATTGAATTATACACTCATTAGGGAGATGAAGTTAAAAGTTTTAAAAGCCTTGTCATGACTTTTCCTTTTTGTTGGATTCTCCTCCTTTGTGTTTAATTTGTCACACCCAATGGATTCATTCTGCTGGGCTTCCTGGAGTTGTGATCCTCATTGTCTTTTCCTAGGGTATTGTCTAAAATTTTTTGTACTATTGGTTTGGTATTCATGATGTTCCTAAGGTTCTCTTTATTATGAAAGTATCTTATTTCTCCATCAATTTTGAAAGATAGTTTTGCAGGGTACATCAATCTGGGTTGGAGGCTGTTTTCCTTTACTTGAAATATGTCACTCCAAGCTCTTCTTGCCTTGAAGGTTTGCATTGAGAAGTCTGCTGTGATTCTGATGGGCTTTTCTTTGTATGTGATTTGTTTCTTTTCTCTAACTGCTTGTAGAATTTTGTTCTTCTGTTGGGTTTCTGGAATCCTGACTATTATATGCCTATGTGTAGATTTTTTTTGATCAATGCTAGTTGGAGTCCTATATGCCTCACTTATCTGTATGTCAAGTTCTTTTCCCCTCCTTGGGAAGCTTTCTGCCATCACTTCTATGAAGAGTTTTTTATGTCATCTGCACTCTCTCCTCTTTCTTCATTGACTCCAATCAGGCTTATGTTATTCTTCTTCACATCATCTAGCAGCTGCTGGATTGATTTCTCATGGTCCCTTACAACTTTAAAGCAGTTTTTCTTTTCCTGGTCACTAATTGCAATCTTATCTTCTATATCTGAAATTCTGTCCTCACATTGGTTCATTCTGGTGCATAGACTTTCAATGGAGTTTTTAACCTCCTGGAAATCTGCTTGCATCTGTTTTATGGATTCCATTTGTTTCCTATGTTGGGATCCCATCATGTTCCTCAGATCCTCTGTTTTTTTATCTGTGTCCTCTCTAGATTTATTAATCATGTCTTGCACCATGGGCACAATCTTTGCTGTTATGTGAGAAATTATTTCTTATTTCATTTTTTCCAGATCCTCTTTTGTTGCTAGTTCAGGGAGTCCAGGTTGTTGAATATCAGATTGTTCCATCTCATTTCCCTTTGGGGTTGCTGCAGGTGATCTGGAAGTCTGTTTTTGAGGCTTGTTTACTTGTCTTCTCATTTCCATGGGGCAGGGGGTGCTGCTGGTGCCTGTTGGCTCACCTCCTCTGCCCTAGGAGTGGTGGAATGGTGGTGGGGAGCCTCCTCCTGGGCGCTGGAATTGGCTCACTTCCTCTGCACTAGGAGCGGTGGAATGGCATCAGGGAGCCTCCTCCTGGGTGCTGGGATTGACTCACCTCTCACCTTGGAATGGTAGAATGGTGGTGGGGAGCCTCCTCCTGGGTGCTGGGATTGACTCACCTCCTCTGCCCTAGGAGCAGTGAAATGGTGGGAGGGTCAATTGTATTTTTGATAGATGTTATTAAAGGCATGCCTTACTTTTTTCCTGGGTTGTTAGCTGATCAAAATGATGTCAAAGATTAATTTTGATTGTAATGCATATTGCTGTCTACATTCTTTAACTCAAAAAGTATATATTTGTTATTGGTTACAAATAAATTAATTGTTACAGTCTGGTTTTTACAGGTTATATAAAAAGGAAATTGTCAAGATAATTAAATAAAAACTTTTAGGTTTGGGGAGATGGCTGGATGATGGGACTCTCCTTGATGTATAAAGAAGCAGCTATGGAAGAAGAGACCTTCATCCCAGTACCCATAAAACAAAAGGCTGGAATGATAGGTCAACCAGTCCCAAGATGTCTCCATTCCCACCCAAGTTGGCCTTCTTCCCATAATCCACGTCCCCACCCCGCCAACCCTGCCCCAATCCGAACACTCCAGGTCACCTACCCCTCACCCAACCCTTTAAAAAACTGTGCTAAACCTCCACATGGCTGCTGTTTTCCCTTGGTTCAGAGTCAGCCTGGCAGCTCGCCCCGCTCTGTAATAAAGGCCTGTTTGGTTCCTGTCCTGGTTTCAGCCCTGGATTTTCCTAACAATATTCAAAGCTAAAGAAATGTATAAGTCAACCAGAGGCAATTTAGCATCTATCAAATTTGGTGAAACCTCACAGGTCAGATAGATTAGGTCAGATGACTTTAGTAGATTAGGTCAGATGACTTATTAATACTTAATAAAAATAGTTTTAAAAATCCACATTGTATAATTAAGTTAAATATGATTTTTAATAGCTAAATATTTTCCAGTAGATGTGAAGCCACAACTTGCTGTAATGATTAAATTGGGCTGATTTTTAATTTAGTGCATAATATCATTGCATATAATGTGCTTATAAAATGCTGAAAAAAGATGTGTTCTTGAAGTCAATGAAGTTCATCCCCTGCTTTTGGTGGCTCTATTGTCTCAGCAAATCCTTTGTCAGCAGAGCTAAGGTAAATGTCAGCCCAATTTTGTGTAATTACCACTTGTTCCTCAGGAAATCTGTCCAATAAGGAATTCACTCTGTGCAAGGGAGCAAGATTATGAAGACCAGAGCCAAATCCCACATACAGGAAATGGAATGTTCTGCATATATCCAACTGCATTGCCTCTTGGGCTTGAGTTTGAGTCTTGTTCTTCAGATTTACTTTGCACAATGGCTTTTCTCCTTCAAGATGTTCTCCCACCCCCTACTCTTCCTTTTGGCTTAGCTAAATAATGCTACTCATTTTTAAATAACCAGCATAGATAATAGCTTCTTAGAGAAGACTTTTCTGTCCCCATTGAAATATGTACCCTGTAGTGAGTGGATTGGCCCCCATCTCCCCTAATCCATCTATTAGGAGGGCCTGTGACAGTCTCAGCCACATTGTTTCTTGGGGGCCTACCCTGTGTGAGGCTAATCACAGACTAATTACCAAAGATAGAACTGTGCACTACAAACCCAGGACTGGGTAAAACAAGGCCAACTTCTCCCTGTACATCTTGAGGCCTAGAGAAAAAAAGGAGATGGACTCAGTTAGAGAAGTTGAGAATGACCATTCCTCATCATCCCAGGCCCAGCCTTTGTGTGGATGCCAAAGGAAGGTGGAGTTGTTCTTGCAGCTGCTTGGTCCCTAAGAAGACTGGGTCTTAATCAAGTCAGGAGAGAGATTGCACTTGTCTTAGGATGCTTCAGCAGATAAAAGAATAAAGGTGATAAAGTTATTAAAAGAGAAACTCTGAACCAGTTGGAACAGAGGTTAGGTAGAACTCTTGAAGACATCAGTGTAGGAAAAGATTTTATGAACAAAACCTCAGTTGCCTGTGAACTAGCACAAACAATCAACAAGTGGGATCTCATCTTATTAAAAAGCTTCTGCACAGCAAGAAAAGCCACCAGCAGTGTGAAGAGACAATCCATAATGTGGGAAAAAATCTTCACCTGCTCTTCCTCAGACAGAGGTCTCCTATCTCGAATCTATAAAGAACTTCAAAAGATCAGACCTCCCAAATTTAAAGACCCAATCCGAAAATGGGCATCTGAAATGAACAGACATTTCTCACATAAAGAAGTAGAAATAGCAAATAAATACATGAAAAAATGTTCAACATCACTGGTCATTCAAGAGATGCAAATGAAAACAAGGCTGAGATTCCACCTCACTCCAGAAAGAATGGCTGCTATCATGAAATCAACCAATAACAAATGCTGGCGGGGCTGTGGGGAAAGAGGAACCCTGCTCCACTGTTGGTGGGAGTGTAGACTGGTGCGACCACTGTGGAAAGCAGTATGGAGATACCTCAAAGAACTAGGACTGGAAGTCCCATTTGACCCCAATATTCCACTGCGGGGGATCTTCCCCAAAGAATTAAAAGAATCCGACCACAGTGATATATGTGCGCCCATGTTCATTGCAGCACAGTTTGTGATAGCTAAAACTTGGAAACAGCCCAAATGCCCATCAACTGGAGATTGGATCAAGAAAATGTGGTTTTTTAATAAAATGGGGTACTACTAAGCCATAAAAAAAATGAGAAATTAGAGACATTTATAGCTAAATGGATGCACATTGAGGTGATACACTTAAGTGAAATAAATGGGACACAGATGTATAAATACTGAATAGTTTCTCTGGTGTGAGAAACTGAAAGTGTAAATAAGGACTAAATGTATAATAGGTAATGTGAAATAGGAAGAAAAGGGGCAAAGGGGAAGGAAGTGGGAGGGCTAGGGGAAAGGATAGAAGGGAATGGGATTAAAATGAGAAATTGGAAAAATAGGAACAAAATCTTTGTAAATAGGGAGGAATGGAGAGGTTGAAGGGAGGGCTGGGCAAGGGTGAAAAATAAGAACCAAGAGAGACTATGTAAAGTGCAAATTTCCAATGATGAATGTCATTATATTGTATACCTAAAATGTCCCAATGATTAGAATGAATAATCGAAAATGTAAAATAGGAAGAAAAGGTCCAAAGGGGTAGGGGTATTGGGAGGGGCAGGAGAAAGGAAAGAAGGGAAAGGAAAAATGCTGAGAAATGGAAAAAATGGAAATAAAGTCTTTGTAAATAGGGAAGGGTGGAGGGGGTGAAGGGAGGGCTAGCAATGGGGAAAAAATAAAAACCAAGATGCATTATGTGAAGGTACAATTCCCAATGAGAAATGTAATTGTGTTGTATACCTAAAATGTACCAATAAAACAATTTAACATAAAAAAAGGTGATAAAGTTGCTGTTTTTAAAGCATTCATTCCATAATATAACATTTACCAAGGACCTATACCAAACCCTATGTGGTAACATCTAGCTAGGGAGCCCCAGGATATCCTCTTTTGTCCTTGGCTCTGTAATATGATGTATTACATTTATATATTTGTTTGTTTATTTATTTATTTATTTATTTATTTAATTTTTTGGTACCTGGGATCAAACTCAGGTCCTTGCACTTGCGCAGCAGGTGGCAAAACCACTGAGCTAAATCCCTACTCCTGTATTACATTTATTGATTTGTGTATGTTGAACAATCCCTGGGGCGAATCCTACTTGGTCATGGTGTATAATCTTCTTGATGATTTGCTACATTCTGTTTGCTAATATCATATTGAGGATTTTTGCATCTATGTTCATTAGGGTGATTGGCCTGTACTTCTCTTTTTTGGTTATCCTTCTCTGGTTTCAATATCAGGGTAATGCTTGCTTCCAGGAATGAATTTGGGTGTATTGTTTCCCTTTCAATTTTATTAAAGAATTTGAGAATTAGCAGGATTAAGTCATCTCTAAATTTCTTGTAGAATTCAGTTGGGAATCCATTGAGGCCTGGGCTTTTCTTTGTTGATAGATTTTTAATTACATCTTCAATTTCATTTATATTGGTTTATTTAGAATTTTTAATATCTTCTTGATTCAGCTTTGGTAATTCATATGTGTCTCAGAATCTGTGAATTTTTTGTGTGTTTTCTATCTTATTAGACTACAAGCTCTCAAAGTAGGTATTGATAATCTTCTGAATTTCTATAGAATCTGTTGTAATTTCACCCTTTTCATTTCTAATTGCATGTATTGAGTCTTTTCTTTCCTTTTTGTGATAAGGTTGGTTAACAGTTTATCAATTTTATTTAATCTTTCAAAGAACCAACTCTTTGATTCATTGATTCTTTGTATTGTTTTCTTAGTCTCAATTGGATTAATTTCTGCTCTGATCTTTATAATTTCCTCCCTCATATGAGCTTTGGGCTTGACTTGCTCTTTTTTTTACTAGAACTTGAAGTTCAACATCAGGTTGTTGTGTTAGTTCCTTTTCTCATTGCTGAGAAGAAATACCTGACACCACAAGTAAAGGAGGAAAGGTTTATTTAGCTTGCAATTTGTAGATGTTTCAGTCTGGCAAACAGGCATTGCAGAGGAGAAACAGTTCTTGGCAGGCAGAAGGTACCAAAGCAACAAGGAAGGACCACAGCTCTTTTTGTCCCTTATATATTATCCATGCTATTTAGGGTAGGTGACATTCACATCCTTAATCCTAGTGCCCTTGATCCTAGCATTGCACCATGAGTCAATCACACACTGTAGATCTAGCCACCTCTGAAAAAACCCCACCTTTGACTGCATGAGGGTTTGGGGAGACATTTAAACATAGCCATAACAATTCTTCATTTGAGCTTGCTCTGTTTTTCCGATGTGAGAATTCACTGCTATAAATTTCCCTGCTTTCATAGGACTGCTTTCATTGCATCACATAAGTTCTGATATGTTGTATTGGCATTATTGTTTAATTGTAGAAACTGTCTAATGTCTTCTTTGAGTATCTATGACCTATTCCTTGTTCAGGAAGTTGTTATTTAATTTCCATGTGTTTATACGGTTTTTGTGGTTTCTTTTGCCATTGATTTCCAATTTCACTGCACTATGTGCTGATAATATGCATGGGATGATTTCATTTCTCATTTACTATGAAGATGTAGTATGTTCTATGAGCTAGTATGTGGTCTGTTTTGGAGAATATCCCATGTGCAGCTGAGAAGAATGTGTATTCGTATGTTGCAGGGTGGAATACTCTGTAGACATCCACTGAGTCCATTTGCTCAAAAGTTTGGTTCAGTTCTGATACTTCTTTGTTGATTTTTTTCTCTAGTTGATCTATTTGTGATAGTGAGGTAATGAGGCCCCCATTACAATTGTATTAGTGCTTATTTGATTTTTCATGTCCACTAATACTTATTTTACATAGTTGAGTATGCTAGCATTTGGTGCATATATATTTATGACTGTTATCTCTTTCCCTGGATTATTCCCTTTACAAGGATGTAGTGACCTTCTTTGTCTCTCTTAATCAGTCTTGGCTTGAAATCCACTTTGTCTACAAATAGAATAGCTATCCCTACTTTTTTCCAGGTTCATGTCACATGGAGTATTTTTTTCTGTTTGTTGACTTTCAAGTGTAGGAATTTCTTTTTGAATTAAATGTGTTTCTTGTATGCAGCATATTGTTGGATCTTGCTTCTTGATCCATTCTGTTTCTTTTGGTAGGAGAATAGAGACCATTTACATTGATGGTTATAACTGATGTGCATTGACTTATCCTTGTCATGTTACTTTCCTGTTGTTTCCCTTTTTTCCCCCTCTGTTTAATTGCTTGCCTGGTGGATTCATTTTTGGGGGGTTCGTGGAGTTGTAGTCCTCATTAGCTCTTTCTAGAATGTTCTCCAGAACATTTTGGACATTTTGATTTGGTGGTCATGCATTTCTTCAGTTGTTCTTTGTCATGTGAGTATCTTATTTCTTCATCAACTTTGAAAGATAGTTTTATGGGGTACGTGAATCTGGGATGGAGGTTATTTTCTTTTAGGGCTTGAAATACTTCACTCCTGGCTCTTCTTGACTTGAGGGTTTGTTTTGAGAAGTCTGCTGTGATTCTGATGGGTTTTTCTTTATAGGTGATTTTTTTCTCGAACAGCTCTTAATATTTTATTCTTGTGTTAAATTTCTGGAATCTTGACTTTATATGGCTTGGTGTAGATTTTTGTTAATCATGGCTAATTAGAGTTCTATATGCCTCACTTATCTCTATGTTGAATTATTTTTCCATGCTTGGGAAGTTTTTTGCCATTACTTCTGTGAAGAGGTTTTTTTAATGTCATTTGGGCTATCTCTTGCTTTTTCATTGACTCTGACCAATGTTACATTATTTTTCTTTCCATCATCTAGCAGCTGCTGGATTGATTCTTCATGGTCCCTTGCTATTTTTTGTTTGTTTGTTTGTTTGTTTTGTACCAGGGATCAAACTCAGATCCTTGTGCTTGCGAGGCAGGTGGCGGAACCACTGAGCCAAATCCCTAGCCAGGTCCCTTGCTATTTTTAAGAAATCTTTCTTTTCTTTATAGCTAATTGCAATCCTGCCTATATGATATTCTGTTCTCACACTGGCTCATTCTGCTGCATATACTTACAATGGAATTCTTAGTTTTCTGGATATCTGTTTGAATCTGTTTCATGGATTCCATTTCTTTCCTATACTGGGCACTCATGATTTCCCTCATTTCCATAAGCTCCTCTATTTTTAAAAATCTGTATCTGGGGGACTCCAGGTGGCCAGTGGACAGCAGTGAGACAGTGAGGTGGGCAGAGGCCAGGGAGGCAGATGTGAGGAATGAAGGGTCACACAGAACTGTGGCTCCCCTCCCTAGTGTACAGTTTCTCTCAGACTGGTGGTGGTTGGGTACAGTAGAGGTTTCCTAACATGCTCGAGGTCACAGTGGGTGCTGCCTGCTGGTGCAAAACCTTCTGATCCCCAGCTTCTGAGAGCAGCTGGGTGGCCCTGCGAGGCCAGGGACATGATGAGGACAGGTCCCCAGGGGAGGAGCCAGCCACCCAGGGCCACCCTCAGCCAGGTGGTGTGACCATTTGCAGTTGCTCCAAGGGAGAGCAAAGCTTTCACATCTTTGGGCTCCACTGAATGTAACTGTGAGAGAGGCATTTGCTGACTGGAGAGCAGGCTTTTATTGTGAATATTAATGCTAATCAAGGCACAATGAAATAAGAGTAACACAACAGAGTCCAGTCATTGCAGCATATTATACATGTGACTTTTGACAGCATGATTAGTCCATAGTTGCTGTAGAAAGAGGATAGTGATCATACATCTGACTTGATAATAACAGAATGCCTGTCCAATCACTTCAAATTGACATAACTGGAAAGGTTCTTGCCATCTCTCCTCACTGAGGCTCTGCCCCACTAGCTGTACTTGAGCAGACAGAATAGTCCTCTGAAAGTTAATCACTCCATTTGATACATTTATTTTACACAAGTTCCTGAAATCATGAGTACCAACATACTTCTGAGCTGCATAATTCATCCTTACAATAGCTAAATCAGCACAAGGGAAAAAATAGCGGTGGTACGATAGAAGCTAGCCTAACTGAAGAAATACTATCAGTGTTTGTATTTCACATTGGAAGTAGAACCTGGAGAAAGACTTTCTTATATTAAGCAGTTTTGATTTGGTGGCAGAAAAAACCCAGTCTTACAGTGTTGGGGAAGCAATGGAGCAACTCACAGAACCTGATAGACAAAAATGGTCCAATATTGATCCAGAAGAAAGAATGTTAGCAGCTGCCACAGCTTTTGCCAATATCTGTGCAGGTTAGGGTAAGGGAGACCTCAAGAGAAAAGCTCGGTCTATCCAGTATGATCCCTACAGTAAAGCTTCAGTAGCCCAGGGAAGCAACGTGCTCTTCCTGTGCAACTGCAGTACCCACCTGTAGAAAGTTCTGTCACTTTGCAAATAGTTTCAGAGGCCTCTCAAAGACTCTAAAAGCCAGTGATGAAGAGAAAGATGCTTTGTAGAAAGCCAGATGGGGTGTACTAATAATTAACAGATGAGTCAATTATCAGTGAATCAGAATGTGAAACGAAAGTGATACAGATCTCTGGGACTTAAAACAAAGGCTGTTGAATCTGCAGTTCCAGGAAGACAGGGAGCCCGAAGTGGACATTTCACAAAAATTTAATCAACCACATGAATACAAGATCAGCTCATTTGCTATCTACGAAGAGAGGGAATGGGCCCTCCAGCTTATGAACAAGACCTGATTGTTGCCAGTGGACCCAAGTCCTTTATTCTCCCAAGGCTGGACCAGTTAAGCCAAAATTGGGGCAAGATAGACCCGGTAGCTTGATATTTTGAATACAAAAGGTACTGGGACTCAATGCAGTTGCCTGGTGAAGATCATAGGAAGGAGGTATGGTGAGGTATCTGAGAAAGGTTTCTTTCCTGAGCAGAAACCCACTCCAAGCCTCGATACATGTATGTACCAAACAATTACACAGTACCAACTGAGAAAAAAAGATATGGTATTTGTTGAGGTGTTCCCTGTGACCTTGCAAATGGTGGCATGCCCAGGAAGCTCCCCTCCCCTTTTTCTCCTTAAATCTTTTAAAAAAATCTGTCTCCCCTCCTATAGAATTGTTTAGGATATCCTGTTTCTTTATCTGGTTCCTTTTAAATAGAAACCCCCACCATTAGTGTTTCCCTGCTGTGAGAAGCCATGTTAAGCTATCAGACACCACTTAACTTCCAAATTACCACTCAAATACAGAAATTACAAGAAAAATCATGCCAGAAAAAGAAAAACCTATCTGGTCTTTGTATTTTTTCAAATTAGTGCACACTGTTTGTGTTTGAAAGCCTTTTTACCTTGGGTCAATGTAAGCTACTGTGTTTTAAAATTGGTGGGCATTAAGCTTATCAAAGAATTTTGGAAACAAAAGAAATCTATCCACTCTAGAGTTATTAACCATGTCTTTTAATGTGGTTACTATCTCTGTAGTTATCTGAGATTATTTTTGATATGATTTTTTTCTAGAGCCTAATTCATCTGCTTTGTTACTTCTGCTGTTACCATTTCAGAGAGTCCAGGTGGGTGGCTTTCAAATTGTTCCATCTCATTGTGCCTTGGGTTTCCCTTTAGTGAGCTGGAAGTCTGGGATTCCATCTTGCTTAAGTGTCTTCTTATTTTTCTTTTTTTGGCTTAATTCCTGACTTGATGCTTGTAAATTGCTTATCATAGGTAGCTTTATTACTAGCATTTAGAACTCTTAGGAAATGACTGCTTCTCAGAGGTGTCTTGCAGGTGTAGCTGGCTTTTGGGTTTTGACTCTGTTGCAAGATCCTACCTCTTCAGTTTATTGGCAATAAGAGTTTGTTGCCTATTTGGCCTAGCACCTGATTCTTTGACATTGGCTTATACTATTGTTTATGACTCTTAGCAATCTCAGTCTTGGAATACCAGGAAGAATGACTGATTAGAACAATCATGTTCACCTTGGCTAAAATAGTACAATCAGCTATAACAGTAGCATCAAATGCAACATAAAATATGACAAACTGTGGTAACTATTAATTTGCCACCTTTAACCATATGAACTAGATTTGTGCTTATATGACAAAATCTAAAACCAACCAGAAAATTGTATACAGTAAATATGCCCTCAATATGGCAATTTTACCCTCAGGGGAGAAGATTTAACAGGGGCTGGGGGAAAAATAGAGAAATGGAAGGGAGGAAGAAATTAGAAGCAGGGCTGGAGGACAAAGGAAGATTACAGGAACTACGGGAAACTGGTGAAGAAGAGAGCGGGGAAAAAGACAAGGAAAAATTTTTTAAAAAGACTAGAACTGAACAGCAACCAAAGAATCAAGATATATCATGTAGAGGTATAAATTCCCTATGATGAATGTGATCATTATGTATGTCTAAAATGTACCAATAAACTTAATGAAAAAAGAAAACTAGAAATGATGTTCACCTTCATATAAAAACAAGAACAATCAAGAAAAAAGGAAACAAAACAAGAAAAGAAAAAAATGTTCACCTCAGGGTGTGTCTCTGTTGCCATTAGTAGATAAAGTGGGCAGATCAAGCCCAGATCCCTGTTGATTATTTTTTTTTCAAACAAAAGCTACCATGTGCTTATTGACAGTTCTGTTAATTTAAGCACAGCTGGCTTACAAATCATTATCCACACATCATCACATAGTCCATAGAGTTTCTGAAAAGAAATACTAGGACAGGCTTCCTCTGTGGTTCAACTGGATTTCACATAATCCCTTTAGAAGTCTGCATAATGGTGCAACCTGTACATCAGGGCCTTGCCTTTTTCATTACCCAAAGCAAAATAGCCACCTCTGGGAGAAAAATCCATGGAATGGACATAAGAAATATTCTTCTTTTTCACAACTAGAAAGTTAGAAAATACTGTACAGGATGGAAGATGAACCAATCTGACTGCTTCTTTCATTTTTTCTGAAGCAAATGCCAAGATTTCTGTAGTAGGATTGAAGGCTAGGGATATAACACCAGTAACCAGTAACCAAGCTTTTATTGGCTTTGGGTTTGTTTCTTGGAGACAAGAATCTTGATTGTATATATTTACCACTCCACAACCAGAACAACATGCTACATACTGTCCATTCTCGATTCAGCAATGCTTAATCCACGTAAACTGCCTTCATCAACAAATCTGTTAAGGCACTTCACCTAGAGTTCACGTCTCAAACATAAACTTCCCCATCCCCGGAATAGGTGTATATTTTCTTCTATCCGAAGTGAATGTGGACACTGAAACCCTTCCGTTAATCATGCTTCCAATGAACTTTTTGGTCTTCATTGACAACAAATGAGAATAGCCAGCAATACCGTTGATGAGCAAGAAGGACCCATCTGGGGAGAGTTCAAAGCTCCTCACTATTCTTTCTTTCAAACCTCTCACTTGATGCAAAGGAATTAACTTCCTAGCTAGCATATCATAGATGTAAGGAACCTTGCTATGAGTGCTTGTGGCTAGCCAGCCATAGAATTACAGTTGGCATAGTAGATAATCCCAGCAAGCCTGAACCCTTAGTTCCATGGAAGTTCGGGCTGCTTTCTGGCTGTGAGGCTGGAACCCAATTTAAGCCTGCAATACTTGGTGTGCCTACTGCCCCCTTGAACTTGGCTCTTTGACCTCCTGATGACTTGAACTTGGCTCTGCCTCATCCTGACACTGGGAGCTGCTAGATGAAGCCAGTTCACAGATGCTCTGAGTTCTGAGCTCAGTTGGCCTTCTCCAAGATGGCTACCAGACAATAGTCCTCTTCTGGGTGGTGTTTGAACCCAGATAACTCACTAGCCACTGCACTTGGCTGCGTCCACTGCTCCATTCCACTGGTGTGTTTCTCTGTGGAGGCCTCTGGGGTTACCAGTAGTCACCGTGCTTCTGCAGGTTTGAGCCACGCCTCTTTCGAAGTGAGTTAGGCTGAGGGAGAAAGTGCCACTTGCTACCTCCTTCTTCTGTGTTGAAGTCTCTACTTGTTCTCCCTGTAGGCTTTGATTCTTGCTTCAGATCCTAGCTGGATCCTGAGGACCACTTCGCACCTTCTTCTCTCTCTCACACGTTGCTATATTCCAGTGTCTGGACACCAAATCCCAGGCAGGCTGTTTCTCTGCTGTTCACCACTCCACCATCTCTCTAGAAGTTGTCATACAGTCAGGCTATCCTCTTTTGGAAACCTGGACCTTCTAAGCAAAGACATCAGGGAGTCCAATCAAATAAGAATTGATCTGACCTATTTATAGGGTTGTTTATATTCCTGATGTTTATTGGGAAAGGGGCTGGGTGGCTAAGTGTGTGCTTTTATAGACACATCATTCTCCTCCATACAGAGACTGAAACACCAACCACACTCTCACACTTCAAGCCTAAAAACTGGTCCTCAACTCAAAGTGCAGCATTACAAACACAGCACATCAGTCAGCATGATAGTTAAAGCCCACCAGCTTCTACTAATGAGTTTAGGAGACTGATGACTAGTGGAAAAAAGTTTCATTTTATAAAATGGTATTTCATTAGGGGTCCAAGGCTCCATGGGGTTTTCTATCTTGCTACTTTCACATTGTGTTCATCACACAAGTGCTTGGTAAATAAATATTGGCTATATTATTGAATAAATGTCTTGAAAATGAAATGTTTCATCTTTCCTCTATTTTGCATTGTTCCCTGGGTTAAACTAGGTGAGTTCATAGCAATACATGCTTTACAGGTCCTCCTATGCAGGTGTGAAGGTCATTCATAAGCACAGAGCGAGCCTCTCTCTTTGGCTGCAGAGTCCAAAATCCTTAGTAGCTTTGATCATGATTTATGTGATGGGAGAAGCATCGGAGTCATTGTGCTACACAGCAGATGGGAGCCCAGCTCCTCAGAGTGTGATCCTCATGCCCGCCTATCAGTATTACCTGGAGTCTATTTGAAATGCAGAATCCCAGGCCAAACCCAGGCTACTTAAACCAGTCCCTGCACTCTCACAAAATCTTTAAGAGATTTTTCTAAAGCACACTAAAATATAAACCCTCAGCAGGTGGACCAAAGAAGGACCAGGACATGAACTCCCCCATACAGATTGCCAGGAAGATAGCTTAAAGAACAGAAAGCATTGTTTGAAAGGAACTGAAACCCAAAGATAAAGAAGGTAAGGGCCGGGGATTTAGCTCTGGTTCTGGCACCTGCTGTGCAAGTGCAAGGTCCCGAGTTCGATTCCTGGTACTAAAAAAAAAAAAAAGCAAAAAAGAAGGTAATATGGGGTGGTGGGACAGAAAAATTAGAAGTGACTCTTGGCTTATACCAGGCCTAGAGCTAGAAACCAGCAGGACCAAAGTCAGTGAGTAAATGCAAGTTAAGGTTTGGTAGATCATGGCTTTGGGTTCAGAAGGGGTTTGGCATCAGACAGCCTTAGAACTCAGATCTTGTCTTAATACCCGGTTGTTCATCACAAATCACCCCATAATGTGTGGCTCCAAATAATTGCTGTTCTTTTGCTCCTGATTCCCTGGGTAGGAGTTTAGCCTCAGTTGGGAACTTCTTGTCACTGCTCATGGCAGTCATTGGGCTCTCCCAGGTGTCTGTAGTCACCTGGCAGATGAGCTTATGGGTGACCTGAGGGACCTCACTGGCTTCTTAGTCTGGCTTGGCTGGAACATGGAGATAACTGGGCCTCCCTCTCCATGAGGTCTCTCATCTACAATGAGATGAGCCTGACTTTCTTCACTAGGCGACAGTGTTCACAGCTGAAAACCCTCCTGTGGTCAACACATGGCAGTCATTTCCATACACTCTACCAGTCAGGGCCAGTCCCAAGGCCAGCCCAGGACATGACCTTCACACAATGTGTGGACATCTGTCTACTACACTGCCGTGTGCCACTCTTTGTCCTGCAGCAAGCCACCAACCCTATCTGAGCCTCGATTTCCTCTTCCTTTAAAATGTAAATAATGATCCCTTTTTATGGAATTTTATTACATAGGTAGCTCCTGTGACCAATATGTACTCAGCACACAATAAATGACAACTATCATTATGAATACATTGCTAAAGTTTGTATGCCCTTTCCCTCTTTCTTGCCTTCTCTCTAGTTCTGCATGGAGAATAGTTTTTCAATGATAGAAGCATTAGATTCTCACTGGAAGGTTTGAATAGTGTCTGAGAGAGGACAGGGTGTATATTTGTGGAAGAGAGAGAGAGAGAGAGAGACAGACAGTCAGATCAGCAGAGAACCCAAGGATGAGCTGAGGACCAGTGATTGACAAAGAGAAAGGCCTTCATGAGTGAACAGTAGGTGCCTGTGTACAGAAGGTACAGAAACTGGGCACCAGATGGATGGATGGCTCATACAGCATCAATGATGGAAAGCCTTTTTACTCTGTGAGTCTAAGGAGTAATGGACCAACGGACCAACACCACCACAAATGTTGTTAGAAATAAAGTCTTTCATGTGTGTTTTGAGAAAGGGTCTCATTACATAGGCTGGCCTCAAACTCAAGGCCATACTCCTGCCTCAGCCTCCAGAGCTCTGGGGTTACAAATGTGTGCCACTACCTTTGGCAGTAGAAATGAAGAGTCTTAAACCCAAGTCTTGCACTACATAAGAACCTGCCCTTGGATGAAATCCTCGGCTACTTAGATGTGCTTGAAGTTCAAAGGCTTTGTGATGAAGAGCCCCTTTCACTTTGGTTGCTCGGCTGACTGTGTCTTTTAGAAACACATCAGACCTCTAGGCTGTGGGTTGGAGCTAATGACCAAAAGAGGAGAATATGTGTTAACATATATGAATATATATCTTCATCTTGTGAGACAAAGCCTGTCATTTGAAGAGGACCAACTAGTTTGAGTCCATCAGTTTGATCAACTGTCACGTTGAACCAGGCAAAGGGAAGAGAAATGGGCAGAATTTTGTATAATGTTGTATAGGTATTAATAGTGTCAGGGAGGAAGAATAAGGAAAGAACTCAGACTTGAATCAAGCATAAAGAAATTATTCTAGTCAGTAAAGTAGTAAGCAAGTAAGGGTAGGATCTGGCTACAAATGGATCTCAGAACTGGAAGAGGCCAATACCCACTAAAAGGCATGGACTTGGAGGTGCTGTTGCCAATGGCAATGATAAAAAGCATTCACTATGTCAAAAGTTATTATGGAGAGAATCATATCTTATACCTCACATTGATTGAATTCAGTCTGAAGTGAAGTTTGTGAAGTCTGAGTAACAGGTTTCATACCTCAGCCCCAAACTCTCCAGTCAGTACCATGCTTGTGCCACTCAAGTAGCGACCTCTATTGGGTTAGAACTTTCCTCCTTTCCCTTTCTTTCTTGCTTTTTCTTTTCCCCCTCCCCTTCCTTTCCCCTTCTCCCTTCCTTTCCCTTCCCTCCTCCTCTCTCCCCCCTCTCTCCTTTCCTCTTTTCCTCCTCTCTCTTCCATCCCTTCCTTTCTTCTTGGAATGAGACCCAGGTCTATTGCATGGGAGTGCATGTGTGTGCATGCACAGACACACACACACACACACACACACCACTACCACCACCTTTTGGAGACAGGGTCCCACTGAGTTACTAAATTGTCCATGCTGGGCTTGCACATGAAATCCTCCTGTCTCAGCCACCCAGAATGCTAGGATTATAGGTGTGTACCACTATGGCTGGCTTAGGGTGATTTTCTTAATAGTTCTTCAAAACTTTGTTGTTGTTTTGTTTTGATTTTTGAGACAGGGTCTCCCTATGTAGTTTAGGCTGGCTTTGAACTCACTATGTAGCCCAGGCTGGCCTCGAACTTACTGCTATCCTCCCTCAGCCTCACAAATGCTGGGATTACAGGCATGTACCACCACACTTGGCTTAAAACTATTTTCTTAATGAGTCTTTTAATTATATTAATTTGGAGTTAGGAAGGTAGTGATGCTCATCAAATCCATTGGTTTAGCATTTTTGTGTAAATTCAGGAAGAGATTTTTATAATCCTGAGGATTGTGTGTTTGTTTGGTATTTCAAATATTTGTAAAGGAAGATTTGACCTGCTACAGAATTGTGCTGTCAATTTAAAGAGTATATGTTGTAATTTCTAGTTGAAAGGTATAAAGAAATCTTCAAAAGCCTTTTGGAATGCTTAAGTGAACTTGAGATTTACTATAGTTTCATTGCCTAGAGTCATGTAAATATTTGAGAACATCTTGCTTGTTGAAAGCATTTGAAGTGCTAAACAACTTCCAGTAAATTAAACGTTAAAATGCAGTTTGTAATGGAATTTAATTAACTACGTTAACAGTCCATTTAGGGGAAGTTAATTCCTACACAGCTTTATTTGACAGAACTTGAATCCCCTGGAAAATGATCAGTAAACTTGACTGCTCATATAAATAGAATAATAAAGTTTCTATGTTGAACTTGGAGATTTAAGAAAAACTGCATTTAGAATTAGTTAAAATTTGTTCCTCTAATTTATAGCAAGTTTTAAAAACCCAAGGGATCTGCAAATAGTCTCAATTATGCTCAATTATGCTCTAGAGCAGGCCTGGGAAGCAGCTGTGTTGAGCGGTGTGCCAGGCAAGGAAGATTCCTGTCTCTTTCATTGGCCTGAGCTCCGCCTTCTGTCCAATCAGCCATCAGTAATCAGCCTGGGCATTTGATTCTCACCTGTGAACTGTGCATGCCTGAGAATCTAATGTAAAAAAGTGCACAATGTAATGATAATAGAAATGAAGTGCTCAACAAATGTAATACCACTGAATCATCTGGAAACCACCCTCCACCCTCCATGGAAAACTGACTTCCATGAAACTAGTCCCTGGTGCCTAAAAGGTTAGGGACATATGCTCTAAAGTGCCCATTAGGGACACCGAAAAACTCATCTTGACTTAAATAATTCAAATTCTTACCAGTGTCTAGTAAGTTTAGAGGCATTTTACAGCCAAGAACTTTTTTTTTTTTAAGTGTTGTACTCACCTCTCACTCAAAGACTTTCAAAGATACAACCTTGAGGTTCATTCATGTGCTGTTGGGGTCCACAGTCTGTAGGGCTCCCTCCCAGTCACTGCTACTACCTGAATCACCCTCAGAACCTTCCAGGGCAGAAGAGGAAAATCACTTCGGATCACCCCCACCCCAGGTTCTCCCATCCTGTTTGCTGGTCTGGTTGTCAATTAGGATCACATGAGTTTGCTCATTTCCCCTCTCAAAGAACCCAGAGCCAAATCCTACATTACAAATTGGAAATGGTTTGGAAAATTCTGTTTTGAAGATGATGCTTGGCCTTCTGAAAAGCCTATTTTCTTGTGGCATAAGGTTGCCTTTCTGATGGCCTGGATGTGCAGGGATACAGCCCGAGATTAAGGAAGACTGGGCTTTTCTGCAGATTGCTGACATTTCACGGTTTTTTGGAAGGAGGACTTTAATTCCACTGGTGCTTCTGAGAGTTTAAAAAAAGAAAACAATATTCACCACCAACCAACTGTGGAATTTGCTTTCTCCATGAGGACTGATAAATCTAGCTAGTGGAATAATGGGAGTCACCGTCATGCTATTCTATGATGCTTGATGTTGACAAGCCTGCTGTCTCCCCACCTTTGTGAACAATTTGAGCCAAGCAGAGAAGGAAGCCCAGATACATAGTAAATATTTTTCATAATTCAATATGCAGGTAGGAGAGCTCTTGAGGTTTGCTTCTCAACCCAGATGCTGGGTGCAAGGTTTAGCTCTGGTGATGTTCCCTTTCCTTCTTCCTGAAGTTTTTCTCTTTCAAAAGAGTCATCCCTCAGTGACAAAGGGGTTGGTTCCAGGACCCCCCAAATTATCAAAATCTGAGGGTGTTCAAGTCCCTTATAAGATATGCTGTAGCATTTGTCTATAACCTATACACATCTCTCCATATATGTAAATCATCTGTGTGACTTCTAATACCTAATAAAATGCAAATGCTAGCAATACAATGGAATATGAAGCAAATGTTTGTTATATTGTACCCTGTAGGCAATTGTGGCAAGAAAAACTGTCTGTACATGTCTAGCCAGATGCAATATTTTCTTAAATGCTTTCCATCCATGGGTGGCTGAATCTGAGGATTCAGAACCTGCAGACAGAGAGGGTGGACTGTACTTGGTTACAGTATATAATGCTGCAGTTAGTGTATGCTTTTTTTACTCCTACCCCAGAATACCTTAGAGGAAAGCCTGTGTTTTATTCCTCCTTGTATTCCTCTGGGATACTTTCCAGAGCAACTGGTACATTCTAAGTGCTCAAAAAAATTGTGATCAAAGAAATGAGCTGTAATAACCATTAATTACATTAGAAATGTTTATAGAAAGGTATATTTTCCATTTGTTTCAAGTTCTGTCATTTTGTCCCACTTGAAATTTCAAATGTAGGATGAACTAACTGCATGGCCATGATGTGTTATTAAATACGTGCTTATTTTATTAAGAGTAAGGTCTATTCTTAATTACCTATATTAAAGGAGTAAGAATTCTAGAATTTAACTGGAATAGATCTCAGATTATTCAGCTGACTGATAATATTATTACTAACAACATTATTAAAAATAGTGATACATAGTATTTGTTAAGCACTTACTATACGCCACACATTATGTTAAGCACTATATATACATTATCTCTCTTAGTAACTGAAAGAAACAATCTTACAAGGTAGGATGCCAAAGAGGAATGAAGAGTTAACAATCTTAAGGCTCCACCCTAGTTGTTTTTTTTTCAGTGCTAGAGATCAAACCCAAGGCCTCATATACTAGGCAAGTTCTCAACTATTGAGCTACACCCACAACCATCCATCCTAGTTCCTAGTGCTTTAAGCAACAAGGCTCCGTGAAGAGTGTTATGGCTTGTGTCTAGATCAAAACCTCATGCAGTTATAGGTGAGGCTTTTTCAGAGGTGGATGGATCTAGAGTGTATGATTCTGGGATTAAGGGTGTGTGATTACTAAATTAGTCCACTGATTGGTTTGGCACCCGCCCTGAGCCGGGTAGCCTAGGTAGAATATAAAAGGGGCAGAAAGAAGCTGCTATTGTTAAATGTTTGCTTTTGCTGTCCTTTGCCAGCCATGAAGTATTTCTCCTCTGCGATGTCCCTCTGCCATGCCACCCTGCCTTAGAGACAGCGGACCATGGACTGAAACTTCTACAAATTGTGAGCTAAATAAACCTTTCCTCCTTTAATTTTGAGTGTTGGGTATATTGTCTCAGCAATGAGAAAAGTAACTAAGACAAATAGTTTGCTTTTGTTTTCTCTTTTCTAGCCTAGGGATGGAAGCCAGGGCCATTGTACTGAGCTACATCCCCATTCATTCATTCTGAGACAGAGTCTCACTAAGTTGCTAAGTTGTCCAGGCTGGGCTGGAAACTTGTGATCCTCCTGCCTCAGCCTCCCAGAGTGCTGAGATTACAAGTTTGTGTCATCATGTCCACCTGAGTTTTCTTTTGTATTGATGGAAAGATCCCTCTTAGAGCATCCGTGATCATTGGTACTGAGGCAGGTTTCAGAGTATTGAGGATTTACTCCTTTTCTTTTCTTGCGGTACCGGAAATTGAATCCAGGGCCTCACATGTGGTATGAAAACACTCTGCCACTACGTGACACCTCAGCCCTCACATTTTCCTCGTGTTACATTCTTCCCAGAGGGAAGCAAATTCCCGTTTGGTGGGAAGAAGGCAGCCATTAGGGCCTCTCTTTGTACAGACTCCTGATATCCCGAAGCAGCGTGAGGAGCTCCATGCTCCTTCTTGCACTGAAAAATTAAGCCAAGAAGGAAATTACTTTCTTTCCTTGAAACGCCACTTCTGTAGGTTCCTTGCCACCTTGTAAAGAGATCTCTGTTGTTACACAACACAACCGACGCAGCAGGCTTCTGGAAGATTAAACTGTTATCGATCTTTCATTTTTAAGGACATTTTCAAATTGCTACATAAGATAATAAATTTCCAACATTACAGAAACCAAATAAAAGATTAGTGTGATTAAATGAAAGCCACCTCCAATTAATTTAATATAGACTAAAAACTGCAAAATGGTTACTAATACTTATCACAATTACAATGACATTAAGGTCCCCTTTTGGGTTGTTTTTGTTTCTTTATAAATGGGATTTAAGTAACATACCCTATAAGGATGATAAATCTAACTGCATGACTACCAGGTGCAAGGATTCTATTTGTGCGGCATGAGCGGGGCTGCTAATCCCTCTCCCGTTCTTTCTCTTTGGCAGCCAACCACTTCCTGGTGTGCGCTGTAATAACAGGCAGCTGTCCTGTCGGCCCCACTGAAAAATGAGATAATAAGGCAGGCAAATGATGTCCTTTATGTCGAGAATCTACCACTTCCTGCAGTTTTCTTCTCAAATGCTGTAAGTAACAAGGATCTGGGCAATTTTCACAGTGTTTCTTCTTCTTAAAAAGTTTGTCCAAATTCTTGGTTAATGTCATTTCCCTTTGGGACATTTGGTGGAAAAAGAGGCAGCCTGCTTCATTGCACCAGGACAGAAGGCTTCCAAAAAGCCTCTGAATGGGGTTTGTGAATGGAAATCCCCCCTCAAAAGCGACTGAGGTGATCGGAACTGTCGCTAGGGCCTGGAGGGATGGGTTTGGCTCATGCAGAAGACAACTGCTGGGGACCTTTCTGCCATGCCACTGGGCTTAGCTTGCCCTTTCAGAAGCTGCGACAAGAGCAACAATATCCCATGACTCTTAAAAAAGGGCCACCTGGCGGTCTCCTGGCCAACAGGGAAAATGGCGACTGGTGGGGAGGGACACCTCGCCCAGAAAGCCCAGGGTGGTGTGTCATGTCTTTGTCTGAAGGATCCTGTCTCTCCCTCTTTTTACACTTGATCTTAGCCAAAAGGCCGAGAAGTGATTCTCTCTGGTTTTGCAAAAAAGGAAAGTTGAAGCTTACACCAGAAGGTGAACTCAGGCATTCTGGGGTTAGTGCTTTTCCCTAAGGCGAGGTTGCATTTCTTGGCATTCTTTGCAATCCACACTGCCCCAAAACCAGTAGTTCAGTGAATCCCGCTGACAGAAATGCTGTTTGTAACTAGAGGAAGCTTAGTGTTCAGAGATCTGAATGTTAGAGTATGAATTTCAAGGACTTGTTCAACTGCCTGCTGTTCATTCCTTCATGAACTGTGTTTGCTGGCCGGGATGGAGACAGTGGCCAGAGAAACATATTCCCAGCATCTCACATGCAGATGCCATGGTGTGTGTGTGTGTGTGTGTGTGTGTGTGTGTGTGCAGTTCTCATGGTCTGAATGAATCTGGAGTGAAACAACCTGAGAGAAAAATACCTGTTAAGTTTCATCAGTTTATTCCCACTGTACAGACTCTGTCCCTCCGGAAGAAGGATCTTGCTTCTGTGACAAAGTCAGATTTGTTTTTCTTTCCATTTACTGGAATGAGCTTTAAAAGAGCTGCAGGACAGGGACTGCTCTGGGGATAGGGACACTGTGCCTGCTGTTTTGGAGGCCTAGGGGGCCGCACAGCCTCTGGGGGACTTATTCTGAGAGGGCCTTTGTCCTTCTTGCCCCAGGTAAAGATCAAGCTTCACCTGGGGTTGTGAGCAGCCTTGCAGGGAAAGAGAGGCCCCTTGGAGAGAGAGGGATTTCATGACCAGGTGGTGGAGTGAACTTTGCAGACGGACACCTCTTGCTCACTCCTTTTCCTCTCTTACCTTTGAAAGACTGGCCAGGGTGAGTGAGAGCTGACCCACCTTTACTGAGGGAATGGAACATCTTTTCATTCAAAACAGCCATCTTCTCTCTAGCCTCCTCCCTTCCCCATTCCCAACATTTGTTTTTCTTCCCTCCCATTCCTATTCTTAGAATTGAATTATGTATCTAATATTTATTGAACACTTACTATATGTTTAAGCACCAGTTCAATTGCTTTATAGGTATTAAGTCACTGAATCCTCTTAACAACCCAATGAGATATTTCTATTATCATCCTCATTTTGCAGATGAACAAATTGAGGCTCAGAGTGATTGAGTAACTTCTCTAATGTTACGTAGCCACCAAATGGAAAGAATTGGGAGGTTAAAAACCTGGGTTCCAAGTTTTTATAACCCCTCTAGGAGTAGGTGATTGATTCATCCCAAATTTTCCAGAAATACACCATCCAATACAGTAGCCACTGGTCATATTTAAGTTGGTAGCTATTTAAGTTGGTATCTAAATTAATTAAAGTTAAGTAAATTAAATATTTAGTTCATCATTCAGATTGGTCATCATATTTCAAGGGTTCAGTATCCACAAATACTTGTGGCTACTGTATTAGATAAGGCAGGTGAAAAATATGCCCATAATCACAGCGGGTAATACTGAGTACATTGCTCTAGAAAATCCCCAACTTCTGGAATCTTATGATACTTAATAGAGGCCAGAAACAAAAAACAAATGAAAGTGATCTGTTAAATGTATAGAAAATGAAATACAAGTCTTGAAAACCTTTTATTTACTATTTACAGAGCAAAAAAAAAGTTCTTTCAGGGAAGAAGTTTCTAATGCAAGTGCTGAAAGAAAGTCAATCCCAGTAACAAAGGAGGCTGAGGCAGGAAGATTGAATGTCCGAATCTCACCTGGGCACCTTAGCAAGACCTTGTCTCAAAATAAAAAATAAAAAGGGCTGGGGATCTAAAAGTCAGTGGTGAGAGCCCCTGGATTCAGCCCCCAGCACTGAACAACAACAACAACAACAAAGAATCAAATACCACAGCAGTTTATAAAGTGGAATGCCATTTTTGTTAAAAACAACAACAACAACACACACACACACACACACACACACACACACACACAGAGGAACCCCTGGTAGGGCAACATTGCTAACCAGGGTTATATTTCCTGCAAAGTAGATAGCAGGGGTTGATGTTTGGGAGGGGTCACATTTTCTTTTTACACTTTTGTGTGTGTGTGTGTGTGTGTGTTTAAAATTATAGCAAATGTGATTTGTATTGACAGAAAACATTTCTAGAAAATAAAATTCATTGAATGAAAAAGAGATAGGAAACTGCTTTGTAAAGTATGTCCATTTGGTGTTTGGATAATAAGATCATATTCACAATCAAGTCACAATTTTAAAAGTACTGTGTCACCCTAAAGACATTTGCGGGGGTTCCCCCCCCCACTCCCCGCTTTTTCTTTTTTTGCTGGGAAAAAAATCTCTCAGCCCCTTCCTCTTTTAAAAATTTTTTGAAAAATGATCTCTCTAAGTTGCCCAAGCTGTCCTCAAACTTGAAAACTTGGGATCCTCCTGAGTACCTAGGATTGTAAATGTGCACCACTACACCCAACAGACATTTGCATTTTGCAAGAAAACAAATTTTGTTAAGTAGAGGCTTAGAGGTGCCTGCGCAGGACCTAAGAGAGAACTGGGTCTCCTCACTGGAGCCAGGGACCACATCACATAGACTGCCACTCTCCATGATCCAGCTGCACTGTGGAGCCCCTGTGACATCCAGGACCCCTGCAGATGGAAGCTCCTCAGCTCCAAGGGGAAGCACAAGCCTTAGAGATGTTATGGGGGAGGGGCAAGTTGGAGTGACAGGCAGAATAGGCTGCAGGTGGTGCAGAGGTGAATTGGGTGGTGGGGGTGGAGGGGGACACCCTGGAGCTCAGAGCTCGGGGCTCCTGCTCAAGACCGTGCTACCCTTTGCCATCCCCATGTCTGTCACCCACCATGTCTGGAGCTAGCAGGTGAGGGATGCAGGAAAGGGGGAGGGACCAGCCATCAGTGGACAGCACACGTGCTCACCTGCTTAGCCCAGCACCTGGCTCATCCTTGCCTTCACTTATCCTCCTGCATGTTCAGGTTTTGCTCTTTTCCAAACTAAAGAGAATCCCACCCTGACATACACAAACACACACACACACACATTTTAACACATGCTAAATATGTTTGCAAGAACAATGAATACATTTTTTTAAGCAGAAAGAAAAAAATCTGTACTGCGATAAATTCCAAATGTCTCCACAGCTGTTGGTTTTGGAGTGAAGCACAGTGTGGCTGTGCCCAGGGTCATCCTGGTCTGGTAGGGGCTCTGGTCCTGCAGTTTCCCCGGGGTACCAACTGCTGAGCTTTTCCACCTCAGCAATGGCCAAGTGAGACTTCCCAGACTGGCTTCCTGGGGCACGCCCAACGAGCAGATCACCTACACACAGGCAGAGGATGCCTTTCACGGCCATGGGGCTGAGAAAAGGCCTGTCACCAGAGCAGTCCAGAGCTGGCTTCTAGGCAGAGGAAGCCTCCCTGCTGTGCACTCCCCTCGGGCAGCTGGCTGAGGGACAGACAAGAGTGTTGGTCACTTGCACGTCCTTTCAGCATGGAGCACATTTGTGGTTTATAGCGTCTGTCGAGGGATTGAAAGGTCTGAGGTTCAAACTCTCAGGGTCTCAAGGGAAAAGAAAAGAACTCTGAGTAAGAAAACATTTCTAGCAGCTCCTCTCAAGGGTGCATTTGTGAGGCCCTAACTCTTGACCCCAGTGTGAGAAAGCGTGTCTCTCAGTAGAAAACCGGAAGGCATGTGACCCCAGGCCCCAGTGGCGAATTCCTCCTGGGCCTGGCCACACAGATGCTCTGTGGAGCTGCTGCCCAGAGCTGGGAAGGAAGGGCCACTAGGCCTCACTGAGAAGCCTTTCAAATCTTTCCTGTCAGAAACATGTGTCCTTGTGTGCTCAGAATATATGGCAGTTAAGAGCCCAGGGAGCAGGGAATGAAAGAGAGGAAAAACTTTTTTTTTTTTTTAATCCCATGAATTTAAATGCAAAGAAAAAAAATTCTCTATGACTTCACTGACAAAAACACACAAAAATAAGGCATTGCCGTTGTGACTTGTCTTTCCCTACAGGAAGGAAAAATTTTGAGCTAACATCTGAGCTTCTCAAATCCTCACAACATAGTTTGAGAAGTGGCCTCTCTGGCATCACCACCGGGAACAAACACAGAATCCTCATCCAGGCTGTATCTTCTTGGTGTCAGGAAGAGTCTTTGCCAGGCAGCTGCAGGGGCCTCTGTCTCCTGGTGTCATTTGAATTTAATCTTGCCAGATTGTTGTCAGGCTCCAATTCCAGGCAGAGTAATTTTTTCAAGGGACAGAAACAGTCCACACTAGGTGGCCTAGTCCGACCACTGTCATATGCTAGAGTGCATGAGGCCCCCCGGTAAAACCTCTGTCTACCTGATGAAAAATGTTTCAGTGACTGTTCGTCACTTAGGAAGCCCTTGCAGGAGCCTGACATTCGCATCCGGAATCTGTTTGGGGGACAGAACGCTGTGGCAGAATCACTATGGAGCAGCCTTTGTCTTTCTTCCTGGCATAGCACAGCCAATCCAAAATGGGCCATCGTCTTCAGGGCCTGTCAAAGAGAACCAATGAAAAGGCTATGAGCAAAGATGTTAAAAATTTTCCTAAATATTTTTACTGTAATTGTTTGCAGCAATCATGCAAGAGACCCCTGTAAAGCTTTCCTAGGAATAGTGTTAGGATGAGCAAAATGTCTGGAAACACACCAAGTACAATCTGTTTTTGCTCTTCAGGTAGTTATGTTCCACAGAGTCACTGCAAATACTGAATTGAGCATGGTACTTCCGACGTAATCTCAGCACTCTGGGAGGTTGAGGTAGGAGAATCACAAATTTGAGCACAGCCTGAGCAACTTAGTGACTTAGCAAGACTGTATCTCAAAACAAAACAAAACAAAACAAAACAAAAAATTTGAGAGAGAGAGAGAGAAAAGGAAGGAAGGAAGACAGATAAGACAAGACAAGACAGAACTGTTGTTCTTGGGGAAATAAAGGATTAGATTCCTTTGAGCCTTTGGTCACAATCTCTCAACACAAATCCTTGTTTTATGTATGTTTCTGTTTAAGGACACTTCATTTGCAATACACTGTTCATTCATTGACTCTGAGCCCATGACTACCAGCACTGTTGTGCATGCTGGAGCCAAGATGACCTAACTCCTGTATTCTGCCTTTGCTTCACAAGGCACACCGCAGCCTTCTTGTACTTGAGAACATCAGGCAGCGTGTAGCACTGCCCTTGGGGCCAGTTTAAACAGTGAAATCTGCAAAAGGACAAAAATGCAAAACCTGATACTATGTAGACTTTAGAAAGGACGCAGATTTAGAGTATGAAAGGTGAAATCAAGATGGCAGAGCTTCACCATGTTCAACTTCAGTAGGAGACTCCCATTGGGTGAATCCAATTTTTGTCACTCTGTGTATGTCTACAGATGACTATGAAATCTTTGCCAACCATTTGTTTTAGGGTTGCAATATATTTTACTGAGCAGGGAAATTTACAGATACGACATTTGGGAACAATGAGAAACACTGAGAACTAAGAACCGTATATCTCTCAGTATAACATTCCAGAAATCCTATTCTTATTCCACAACATTTACCTGAAGATCTACAAGGTATAATAGAAAAATATGGTGAATGTTTAAGTTAAAATAAATTTATTACAGTAAAAGGCACATTGCTATTAATCCCTCTCAAAATATACACCCACACTTCTGACATTGTTCTTGCCACTTTCTGGAGTAGTTCTGAAAGTCCTCTTTCGTGGGTGTCTCTAGTTGCACTGTCGTGGGTGCCTCCATGTCCTGAGTCAATTCAAACCATTTAACTTTCACAGTTATTTTGACTTTGAGGAAGAGCCAGAAGTTGCATGGTGCCAGATCTGGTGATGAAGACACATTGTTAGGTTTCCACAAGGTCCCCTTTCTGTTGAATTATCACTTGGCAGCACTATTCACTGTATTTTTTAATCATACCTCATAAAGACACCCACAAAAGAGGACTTTCAGAACTTCTTCAGAAAGTGGCACAGTGGGACAAGTGTGTTTGAAGTGGGGGGGGGGTATTTTGAGGAAGATAAATGGCAACATATCCTTTACTGTAATAATTTAAGCATTCACTATATTTTGATCACACCATATAAATTTATCATTGCTATTTTGCTTATACTAACCTCTGGGGAGGGAAACACATTATATTATTTCAGCCATTTGTATTGAATTATGAAAATACTTCTTAGCTTCCTTGATGAAGAGCACTAACTGGAAAGCCCATTTAGAAAGGTTGGTACTATATTTAGAGGTGGTGAGGCCTGGAAGTTATGGAGAAGGATTGCTGGCCCAGAGGCAGCAGACCACAAGGACTGTGCACAAGGGCCTCTCGGAGGGTCCTGGGCCCTAGAAGACCACTGTCCCGAGGCCAGTGTGCTATACCACCCAGCCCCCTCTCTCCCCTCATCCTCCCCCAGAGGACTTGCCAGAATCCACCTGCACTTCAGGATTTCATCCAGAACTGTCCTCACAGACACAGTTGATTTGCCCACTTCTGAAAGCACTTCCTATTTATCCCTGGGGCTGGAAACATCTGTTCTGAGACCAGTTGGTTCTGTGTGGTGACCTTGGTATCTTAACTCATTGGAGTCAGCAACCATCACTGTATGTTTCTCCACTCTGGCAAACCCCTCCAATCCTAGTGCTGAGTTTTGGGTCTGAGCAGGTGCAGGTGGATGAGTCTTATCTTACCTGGTGAACTGGCCTCTGAAGTTGTTGTCTCCACCACAAAGCCTTCAAGCCCTCCCACCTCCTTGTCTCCTGGCTGGGGCCACAGTTTAGGAAGGGTAGATTCCACCATAACCTCCTGACTCAGGACTGACCTCTGCCCCTAAATTCGCTGTGGTCCTGTCCCGATTTTCCAGTTTCCTGACCTCTTGCTTGTCTTGATCTCTAGCAGCCACAGGCTCTGTAACTCCCAGACTGCCTTCTTAGCACCTTCCTAGGAGGGCTGGGCCCCACTGGTGTTCCCCACCTCCAACCCCACGTGATGCTTCAATGGTTCAAGTCTCTCTCTGGGGAGGGGTCTGGTTTCTGTGCCCGCCACAGAGCATCTTGCCAAGTAGGTTAACCAAGGAAGAGCCAAGACTTGGGTATAGCCTTGCTACTTCCAGATCTGTTAGTGATTGACCATGAGCTGCTGAACAGGCAATCTGCATAGTGGGTGTTTAATTTTCTTCTAGGCCAATGATAATCATAGAATGTCAGGGACAGAAGAGACGCTGTATTCCCTTATG
Source organism: Heterocephalus glaber (assembly GCF_053883595.1). Lineage (NCBI taxonomy): Eukaryota > Metazoa > Chordata > Mammalia > Rodentia > Bathyergidae > Heterocephalus > Heterocephalus glaber. Next base: position 43,802,226 of record NW_028258325.1, on the reverse strand, counting down.
TCAAAGTTAAAAACTGAACCCCAGAAAGGTAAAGGAACTTGCCAGAGTCACACAGCTGATTAGAGGTAGGACTAGAATCCAGGTCATCTTGTCCAAAGCTGATGCTTGATACACTGTACTGTGTGTGTCTCCTATTTAGTTGAAGATAGCCCACGAGAGAAGGAAGGCAGCATCTCTCATAAGGACCTGAGTTCGAGTGCAGTTACAGGAACCATTGTAGCTGGTTTAAGCCAAAAGGGATTTGATGAGGGAGCTTGATCCTTACAACATTGTTAGATGGGCTGGAAGGTCAGGCCCACACTGACCTCTAGAAGTGGCTACCAGAAAGGTGCACACAGGGGACTGCTTTCTGTGTCCCTTTCTGGGCACTCAAGAAACTTCTGTCCTAGCCACTGGTCCAAACTCCCTTGCCTTGACTGAGATATGGGAATCAGGAAACCACTCCCAGAACCACTCCCATAAAACTGTCATGTGTGTTGCTCTGTCCCTGCCTAGTTTCATTTCTAAATCCTGTATCTCATCTGGGCAGGATGGTGTGTGCTTGTAGGGCCATTTGCTCAAGAGGCTGAGGCAGGAAGATCACTTGAGCCAGGAGTTCAAGACCAGCCTGGGCCACATGGTGAGATCCTATCTAAAGCAAACAAAAAGCAAATTTACATCTCTGGCCAATGCACCTGATTGGTATAACCTGAGTCACATTCAGAATCCTGTCTCCGTGGGAGTCTGAGATATATGGACTTAGGGATATGCAGTACAGGCAGGAGGAAGCTGGACTGGATTGGAGTGATCTAATGTACAGAGTTCTCACCCACTAGGCTTCAGTTTCCTTATCTACAAAATGAGAAAACAGATTTTGCTGATTTCATAGTTGTTATTAACAATAAGAGGTTGTATTGTAAGTGAAACACTATTCCAGGGACATCACAAATGGTCAATAGGTGGTAGTTATTATTTTAAAGATTTTAGCCATGAACTTCATGAAGGTTTCATGGTCTATCTTAAACTGTTATCAGTTCATTTCTCTGTGAACTCAGCCCAAGATTTTAACCTTTTTCAGCCCTGGCTGTTAATTAGGTATAGCTGACTTCGTTTACAGAAATTAAGTTTTCATTAAAATAGGGCTTAAAATCTTATCAAATTGAAATAGACTTTGGGGAATAATCTTATCACTCCTTCTTTTACAGGAAGAAAAATAAGTGTCAGAGAAGACCAAAGCAACCATGATCCAAATAAAACCATTAACTAATCTCAAAGCCAGAACCAGCACCAGCCTAATCCTCCTTCCAAAACAAATAACCAAAGAGAGTAGTGGAGATGGTAGCATTTTCAATTTTGCAAAATATTACAAAAACCATATAGTGAGTTCCAATTTTTTTTTTTAAAAGTCTGTCTTGGCAAATACATGCAGATTTGGGGGGGCGGATCTTCATTATTCTAAAAGAAAAAAACAACAATAGATTCTATCTCAACAGTCAACACTATGAATGAGAAATATTGGAGGTATAGTACTCTTCTTAAGATCAGGAATTAGATGAGCCTGCCTTCTAATGCTATTGTAATTTAATGTTCCAGAAGTCCTAGGTAATTCACTGAGAAGAATAAGAAATGGCGCATGCCAGTAAAGAGCAGACTGAATCATCATTATTTGCAAATCTTTGGTGTTATACATAATGCGTAATTGTCTACCAAGAAAACACAAAAGAGTCAACTGAAAAATTGCAGTCATAGATATAATAAGAATCCAATGATATGGCCAGTTAAAAACATACATATTTTAAAAGTTAGCTGTTTTCTTTTATCTCAGTAATAATGAGTTTGAAATTATAATGCAAAAATGAAAACTAATTCTCAATATCAACACAAATCATCAATTACCTAGAAATAACTTAGGAAGATGTGCAGGACTTGTAAGAAGTAATGTTTTACAAAGGGCATAATATAATGGAGGCTTGAATAAATGAAAAACAGACTTCGTCCCTAGAGGTAAAGACTAATAGTATAAAGATGTTACTTCTCTATCCCTTTAAATGTATCTCCAATAAAAAAAAAAGTCTATGGGGATTTTGACAAGATGATTCTAAAATTTCTCTGAAAGAACATCATATAAATATAATCTTAGAAATCAATCCTATATTTTATTTATGGGCAGCTATATATTAAGATAAACCTTTAAAGCATATACGGGAAGATTTCATGTTATATTCATGTTCATGGCTACTCATAAGTTGTGGGGAAAGCAGTTGGGCTAGAACCCATAGGGGACTTTGGATCAATCTGTTATATTTTATCTCTCTCTCTGAGGCAACTGTGCTAAGATGTTAACATTTGTTAATAGTAACAAATATGGTAAGTAATGTTATAGTATTGTTCTATAATTTCATTTTTCTATGGCTTTATTTTATTTTTTCCTGAAAGAAGACTGAGAGGGATGATGAGTCTTCACTGCCAGATATTTTGAATTCTGAATAATTAATATAGGATGGCTTTTGCACAAAAATCAATGACACTAAAAATAACTATAATGAAAACTAGAAAAAGATCCAAGGGGAAGAAGTCTTTCAAACCAGTGAGGAAATGAATAGAGGTTCTTATTGATGTTAAGAACACCATTGCACATGAAATAATTTTTTTTGTTTGTTTTTTGAGAGAGGGTCTCAGTATGTAGTCCGGGCTCGTCTTGAACTCACTATGTAGCTGAGGCTGGCCACAGACTTGCAGTGATCCTCTTGCCTCAGCTTCCTGTGCAAATAATTTTTTTTATCAGAGAAGTTTTAAAAAAGTAAAAAATGAAAGCACAAAAGAGAAAGAGGAAAACATTATTGCATATTTATCTGGTTTCAGGATAAAGAAGTCGAAATTTCTGAGCCCAAATATAAAATACTATTTAATGGTAATCAAGCCATTGAAGTAGGATGAGAAACAGGTATACTTAAACTTCATGGATGAGAGGGAATTTATATAATCTTTTGGGAGAATAACTATAAAAAGCATTTAAAATGGTAATACACTTTGACCTGATAATTCCAGTAGGAATTTATCTTAGAGTAATGATCAGAGAAGTACCAAAACTATGATGTACAGGATCTTTGCACTTGTATATACTCTATGTCAGGATGTGCTTCTAGAGGAACCTATGCTAAGATGCCCAGGAAATCTCTAGGAAGGCAGTTTGGAAAATACTTGCTTTATTCTAAGGAAACACAGAGGCTTTAATTTCAAGGCTCAGTGAGTATTAGCTCTTTATGCAAAGTAAAGCACAGAACACCAAGCCATATGAGTAGCTCTTTAATTTATTTAATTTCTTCCATATTCATTCTTTGAAAGATCAGAGACAGAGGCTTTATTTCCAGTGATTAACCAGCTTAGTTAGAATGTTTGAATTTAATTTTTCCTCTCACAGCTTTTAATAAACAAACCATTATGGGTTAATTTGGAGTGGGGGAATGACTTACATCTATTACGCACACACATAGTGTGCATGATACATGATATTGCACAGTAACCTTCCTAGGAAAAATTTGTTTTACATTTCCTGGCTCTGCCTGTAATTTTTTTACTCTGTTCACAGGAAAATAAACATTGGCACTATGAGTGGAAATGGAAAGCAGCAGTGAGAAAAGCACCTGTTTGTGATTTCTCATGCTGTTGCTGCCTTTCAGGGGAAGTTTTGAGAAGAGTTACAAGGGCATTGTTTGTGATTAGGATAACTGTGAATATTGATCTTTTTAAAGAAAATTTTAAAACTAGGTGGTGTTGTTTTATGTTCACATAAAGGCCAGTAGTTATTACATTAAAATTCATTTCCATCTCTTTGTTTATACTACTGATACTACTTTTTTCTGTCAAATCTTTTAAGAAAGTATAGTACAAAGAAGTAGACTATTTTTTCATCATGTTTGTTCTGAAAGGATTCGATGTAATTGAACATTTTAATGCTGTCATTATTTTTTGTTCTATTCATCTCTGCTTGTCCAAGTTTAGTGGAATAGAAGTGCATAGATCAATAGAATTACAACAAAGATGAGTGTTTACAATAATATATGAGCTTATATTCCATTGCTTAAGCATTTAGTCTAGCTGAATGGAGAAGAGATGAATTACATTAGGATTAAAGCCCCAAATTTTTATATACTTGTTTCAGACAGAAATCTTTTTAGGTGTAATTAATTATTAAGAAGTATCCCATTAAAATGTCTCAACAAGTAGTTAATGTGTTTAAAGATGATGTGAAATGGTTTTGTGGGATGCAGTATAAAAAAAAATTTGTATTTTTCTGGATATCTGTTTCAAATATCCAGATGTTGATGTTAAAAACTAGGTGTAGTTTAATTAATATTAATGATTAATGATATTAATTCACGGGCACTAGAATTAACTATTTTTTAAAAGTATAATTACATTGGACATAATCATAAACACAGGTTCATACTTTTAGACAACAGGAGGACTAGTGAGCATTTCACCTGTTTGGCTGGTAGATTTTCCCCAAGATTGAATAATTCAGATTGTTTTCAGGCCAAGAAGTTTGCTCCATTTTTTGTCATTCTTGGAAGTTTGTTTCCAGATAATATTAGGTAGGTAACGTTAGTAAGCTAGTAGTGTCAATTTAAATATGATATTGGGAGGATGGAGTTTAACTGTTGCATATAAGCTGAGAACTAATAGGAGAGCTGATTTAGCATAATGGATGATACTAGGCTTGGTTTCTTGTGGCAAAATTTAAGACAAAATAGAAATCCATTTCTTTCCATGGTCAAAGCTCTGGAGGGGCTTCAGCGTAGCAGCTTCAGGGTGATCAGGAGTCCCAACTCCTGCTGTATGGCTCTGCCCCTTTTAATCATCCATTTCAGGTCCTTTTTGGAAGGAGGAAGGAATGGACAGTAAGGAGAAGTCTGGAGAAGGTGTATATCAGCTGCCCTTAAAGGAGATTTCTGGGAAGCTACATTTGAACTTTTGTTTGTATGCTACTGACCTGAGCTTGGTCCATGTTGATACCTAACTTCAAGGCAGTCTAAGAATTGCTGTCTTTTTTATCTAGACTACCATGTATCCAGTTAAAAACTGAAGATAATTTTGCTAAGGAACAAAGTAAGAATAGGAATTTGGATACCAGCTGGCAGCCTGTTCCATAGTAAAAGCAGAATATTGGATATTAGGAATCCTCTAACTGACTTCTATTTACCTGATACCCTTAGCATACCCTGGGCTCTTTGAAGATTAAAAAAATGCTACAGACACTTCTCTAGAAAAATGAATCTGTGCTTACATGTGTGGAATTCTGTAGCATTGTTGTCTCTGAAACCTATCCATGTATCATGGCCTAGGATTTAATTTTTTGGGTGTTTTTTGTTCTTAAAGCTTTTTATTATAAAAATAAATTCATATTAATTGTACAAATTAATGGTTTTCACTATGACATTGCCACATATGTATATATCATACTTTAATCATTTCTACCTGCGCTACTTCCTTTCTTTTTCTCACATTTTATTTTTAAAAATATATTTATTAATGCCTGTTAATTTTTTAGAGTATTGAATTTCAATGTGATATTGTCATACTTGCAGATAACATATTATAATCATATCCTTTGCTCTTTTCTCCTTTCCTTAAATTCCTCTCTATCCTACACTTATTCCCTTCCTCTTGACTAATAACAGTCACCTTTCTACTTTTATGCCAAGCCTGAGGGATTTTTTTTGTGTATGTACCCACTTTTAAGATTTCCCTCACAATTCCAAGAATACCAATAGAAGAAGCCACCAGGCAGGGCAAGCAATTAAACAGAGGGGAAAGACAGGGAACCGATGACAGGAAAATAATATGGCAAGGATAAGCCAATACATATTAGTTATAACAATCAATGTAAATGGTTTCAATGCACCAATCAAAAGAAACAGACTGGCAGAATGGATCAAGAAATAAGATCCAGAGCTGGGGATTTAGCTCAGTGTTACCAGCACCTGCCTTGCAAGCGCAAGGTCCTGAGTTGGATCCCTGGCATCAAAAAAAAGAAAAAAAGAAAAAGAAAAAGGATCCAACAATATGTTTCATATAAGAAACACATATAGCTCAAAAAGAAATTCATAGAATGAAAGTCAAAGGATGAAAAACAATACTCCATGCAATAGGAATCCAGAAAAAAGCAGGGGTAGATATTCTATTTATAGACAATATGAACTTCAAGCCAAGACTGATCAAAAGAGATGAAGAAGGCCTCTACATCCTTGTAAAAGGAAAATTCCAAGAAGAAGAGATAACAATCATAAATGTATATGCACCAAATACCAGTGCACCTAAATATATAAAAATATTAATGGACATGAAAAATCTAATAAGCACTAATACAATTCTAATGGGGACCTCAATATCCACTGTCACAAATAGACAGATCAACTAGATTAAAAAATCAACAAAGAAATATCAGAACTGAACCAAACCTGTGAACAAATGGACTTAGTGGATGTCTACACAGTATTCCACCCCACAACATATGAATGGACATTCCTCTCAGCTGCACATGGGACATTCTCCAAAACAGACCACATACTAGCCCATAGAACATGCTTAAGTAAATGCAAATGAATTGAAAGTCTCCCGTGCATATTATCTGACCATAGTGCAATGAAATTAGAAATCAATGGCAAAAGAAACCTCAAAAAGTCCATAAACACATGGAAATTAAATTACACCTCCATGAACAACCAATGAGTCACAGATGAAATTAAAGGAGAAATAGACTATATCTACAATTAAATGATAATCCTGATTCAACATACCAGAACATACGAAAGTTCATGAAAGCAGTCCTAAGAGGGGAATTTATAGCAGTGAATTCTCACATCAGGAAAACAGAACAAGCTAAAAAAAATCCCAACCTAATGTTGAACCTCAAATGTCTAGAAAAAGAAGTCAAGCCCAAAGCTTATATGAGTGAGGAAATTATAAAGATCAGACCAGAAATTAATGCAATTGAGACTGAGAAAACAATACAAAGAATCATTGAATTGAAGAGTTGGTTCTTTGAAAGATTAAATAAACCCTTAGCCAACTTTATCAATAAAAAGCAAAGAAAAGACTCAAATCCATGCATTTAGGAATGAAATCAATACCTACTTCCAAAGACTGTACTCTAATAAGATGGAAAACACACAAGAAATGGACAAATTCTTAGATACATATGAATTACCAAAGCTGAATCAAGAAGACATAAATTTCTAAATAAAGCAATATCAGTCAATGAAATTGAAAATGTAATTAAAAACATCAACAAAGAAAAGCCCAGGTCCTGATGGTTTCACTGCTGAATTCTATAAGAAATTTAGAGAAGATTTTATGCCACTACTCATCAAAGTCTTTAATGAAATTGAAGGGGAAGCAATACTCCCAAAATCATTCCTGGAAGCAAATGTTATCCTAATACAAAATCCAGAGAAGAATCTACCAAAAGACTTCAAGATGTAATAACCAAATTCAGTATAGCACAGATGGATACAAAGTGAACACTCAAAAATCACTAGCATTCCTGTACACAAATAACAAACTCACTGAGAGAGAAATTAGGGAGATAACTTCTTTCACAATAGGATCCCCAAAAATGAACTACTTAGGAATCCATCTAACAAAGGAAGTAAATGATCTTTACACTGAAAGTTACAGTACTCTGGAAAAGGAAATCAAAGGAGATATCAGAAAATGGAAAGATATCTCTTGCTCTTGGATAAGAAGAACCAACATAGTGAAAATGGCCACACTCCCAAAATTGATATACAGATTTAATGCAATCCCAATCAAAATACCATTAGCAGGGGCCGGGGATTTAGCTCAGTGTTTTTGGTGCCTGCCGCGCAAGCGCAAGGTCCTGAGTTTGATCCCTGGCACCAAAAAAAAAAAAAAAAAATTAGCTTCATTCATTCAAAATACCAGTAGCACACCTCACAGAACTACAGAAAACATTCTTAAAATTCCTTTGAAACCAGAAGAGACCTAGAATAACAAAAACAATTCTGGGCAACAAAGGCAAGGCAGGGGACATCACAGTCCCTGACTTGAAATTATACTACAGAGCTACTATGATTAAAAACAGCATGATACTATCAAAAACAGACGCGAGGATCAATGGAACAGATTAGAAGATTCAGAAACAACCCAAAACACACCAGCCACCTTATCTTTGACAAAGGAGCCAAATACCTTCACTGGAAGAAGACAGTTTCTTTTATTTAAAATTTTTAAAAATAACTTTATTATCAAACACACACACATACAAAAATTAAAACCATTCAAAGAAGAACAATGCAAGGGGAAAAAACAACAATAATATTCAAATACAGTAGAACTCAACCAAAACAGAATTGAAAAGCACTTAAACATTTTTCCATATAACTTAAAAAAGCATCTCAAGCACCCGCAAGACACCAGAGGATGTGATTTGTTTCAGAAAGATCCCCCAAACCAACATCGAACAAATAGTGGTCTGGAAAAAAACTCCAGTTAGTTAGCAGACTCCACATAAGCCAAACTTCTCCCTAATTTAAATTTTGTTACAATCATATGACACTCAATGGAAACACAATCCGAGAAATGTTATTAGGCAATTTCATCCATGTGTATCCTTATTTACACTTTCAGTTTCTCACACTAGAGAAACTATTCTGTATTTACACATATGTGTCCTATTTATTTCACTTAAGAGGATGGCCTCAATATTCATCCATTTAGCTATAAATGTCTCTAGTTTCTCATTCTTTATCGCTGAGTAGTACTCCATTTTATAAAAAAAACACATCTTCTTTATCCAGGCTCCAGTTGATGGGCACTTGGGCTGTTTCCAAACTTTCGCTATTATGAACTGTGCCGCTATAAACATGGGTGGAAATATATCTCTGTGGTATGATTCTTTTAATTCTTTTGGGAAGATACCCAGCAGGGGGATAGCTGGGGAAGATAGTTTCTTTTAATGGTGCTAGAAAAACTGTCTTTCTACATGCTAAAGACTAAAACTAGACCCATGTCTCTCACCATCCACTAAACTAAAATACAAATGGATCAAAGATATAAATGTTAAAACAGAAACACTAAATCTACTGAAAGAGAGAATAGGTAGAACTCTTGAGGACACAGATGTGGGCAAAGACTTCATAAACAAAATCCTGATCACATGGGAAATATCACAAAAAATCAACAACTGAGATCTCATCTTATTAAAAAGCTTTTGCACAGCAAAAGAAATCAACAAAGTAAAAAGACAAACCAGAGTGGGAAAATTTTTTGCCAGCTGTTTTTCAGACAAAGGACTAATATCTAGAACATATAAAGAACTAAAATAAATCAGACCCCCAAATTTAAAGACCCAGTCCAAAAATAGGCTTCTGAGATGAATACACATTTCCCAGATGAAGAAGTAGAAACAGCAAAAAAAATATGAAAAAATGTTCAACTTCACTGGTCATTCAATAGATACAAATTAAAACAATGCTGAGATGCCATCTCACATCAGAAAGAATGGCTTTTATGATGAAATTAACCAATAATAAATGCTGGTGGGCGTGTGGGGGAAAAGGGAACCCTTCTCCACTGCTGGTGGGAATGTAGACTGGTGCAATCAGTATGGAAATCAGTGTGGAGATTCCTCAAAAAACTAGGATTAGAGGTTCTATTTGACCCAGCTATTCTCTTCGTGGGTATCTTCCCAAAAGAATTAAAAGTATCATACCACAGTGATATATGCACACCTATGTTTATAGCAGCACAGTTTGTAATAGCCAAAGCTTGGCAACAACCCAAATGCCCATCAGCAATAAACAGATAAAAAAATATTTTTTTAATATAATGAACTACTACTCAGGCATAAAGAAGGATAAAATTGAGGATAAATGGATGCACCTTGAGACCATACTCTTAAGTGAAATAAATCATACATGTGTAAATATCATATTGTTTCTCTGGTGTGAAAAACAAAAAGTGTAAATAAGGACAAAAATGTATAATAGATATTGTGAAATAGAAAGATATTGTTCAAAATAATACTAAGTGTCAGATACTTTGATAATAATTTAAATGTTTTATGCAAAAAGGTATAGTTTTTTAGGAGATGAGTTGATAAATTAACAATTTAAAATATATTCTGTTATGATCATGATACACAGTGTATTTATTATTGTTATTCTCTATTTTTTAATAAAATTTTATTTTTTCATAGAAGTGTTTTTATATTTCCTTTATTAATATCTACTTGTATTACATTAAAATAAAAAATTAAAAGATATAAAGATAAATTTCCTTCTGAGAAAAACTTTTGCTCAATATCACACACACATGCACAAAAAGATTTTTCTTTAGAAAGTTTCACTGTAAGACATGTTTTTGGAAGTTTTTGTTATTTATTCTTGTACTCAACAAATGTTTGCTAGCATACTCCATTTGTTAGTTGCTTGGGAAGCTCTTGGAAATTCAAAGTCACCATGATACTCTGTTAAGCATTGACTGAGTGGCTGACATGGAATGGGGATCCTAAGTACATCCTTCATTTTCTCCATTTTACAGCGAGGAAACAGTCTGCCTAAGATTCTGCAGCTAGTGAGTGGTAGAACTTGTGTTTGAACCTGGACCTGAGTCTAGTGCCTTTTGAAAGTTTGATGAAATAAACACTGCCAGGACCAGGAGGTACATTGAGGAGAGGGTATTTTAGTTGTTCAGTTTCAAATTCTTGCCTTGGTTTATGTAATAGGAAGTTCTTTGTGCCTTAGTTTTGTCTTAGTACTTTGCAGAGCCACTTAAAATTTTTAAGTATGTGATGATGTTACCTTTTGGTTCTGTTCTTTTAAAAATTTACATTGCATTCAGCATGTGACATGTGCCAACTGATGATCTTACCTGAGTTGTACAAACTGTTCATATATGAAAATGTCTTATCAGCATTCAGATTCTGTGTATCATGAAAAAAATTTATGCAAACCACCTTTCCCTCACCTTGCAGAGCAGAACATGCTGGTGCTGTGTCCTCTGTCTTCTCACAAGCTGCTGTCATGGACACCAGCAGCATCGCTTGTGGAAGTCAGCAGGAAAGTTGTTTGCTTCAGGCTGAAGTTTTTGCCCCACCCTCAGTACAGATGTTCTCATAATTTCTTCTCTTTAGCCATGTTTATTTGTGAGTGGACACCTCTACTTCTTGTTTCTCAGAAACATTATTTTATTTCGTTGCTGATTCTAATTGTGATAGAGCCTAGATGTGACTTTAAAGTTTGCATAATAAGCACAGCACAGGCAGTTGTTGGCCTGAGCTGCTTTCCCATCTCTGGATGTAAAGCATTTGATCATTCTCTGTGTAAGTGTTGATTTGCATTTAATTCCAGGATGATTTGATGAAACTGTCATAGAAGAGAGAAGACAGTGTGCCAAAGATCTGCTGCAGTTCTCTGCCAACATTCCCGTTCTTTAAAACAGTAAATAGCTCAAAGAGTTTTTCAAAGTTTGTTTGTCTTTCCAGAATGTTTTGTGTCTTATCAAACAATTTTGTTTTCTAATTTGCAGTAAATTTAAGTAGAAAACTTCATTATTCCAGTTTGTAGAGGTTTCAGTCCATAATCAGCTGGCTCTAAGGCAGGGTGGCATGACACACAGGCATCACAGAGGAGAAACAGCTCATGGCAGGCAACAGGTAGCAAAGCAAGCAACAAGCCACAAGTGACAAGCCTATACCACTTCTTTTGAGTTCACCATCTAGTTGCTAAGGCTGCTAGAAAAAAGTTATATATAAATGACGAGGTCTCCATTTTGGAAGAGGACAAAATACTTACTGTAGTAATTCAATCCTGATAGTTTGTTTAAAAAATGCTAAGACATTTTATGTTAAAGAGCAGAAATTCAAAGTTTACTTGTTATTTGTATAGGTGATAGGGAGGATTATTAATTACCTAATGTATTTGTGCTCTAGTGATAAGTGTAATTTATAAACTCCCCAGTTTAAGAATATAACCTAATTGAAATGAATTAAAGGTTCAGATCATATAGTGTCCACAATTCCTGGCTCCCCCTTGGTGAGGTAGGAGAAGGGATTGTAGGTCTGTCCTGTCACCCAGTGCCTGCCTTCACAGTCATGGCATTGTTGCCCGGATCTCTGCAGGCACAGTGAAAACTGTGATGGGGAGAAGTGAAGGGAGGTTTCTCCCTATGTGCAAGAGGCTCTTTTGAACCTTTGGACTTGAAATGAATTTCTCATTTGGATTTTGCATCAGCACTCATTAGGTCTGATCACCAGATGCTCTGCTTTTGCCTTTTGAGTACATAGTAAATTTGTAATTCTTAGTCCCTGAATAGTGTGGATCTTAAGCACCCTGAAAGGCCCATATTGTAAAGGCTGGTCCCCAGCATGGCACCACACTGGTGGGGACTTAAGAGATGGGGCCGCATCAGGGGTCTTTTGGTCATGGGGGCCTGCACTTGAAGGGGATAGTGGGACCCCAGCCTTTCCTTTTCCTCTCTTCCATATCAGGCCATGAAGTGAACAGTTTGCTCCCCTACATGCCTGCCTAATTGTGCTATTACAGATCCCAAGCAACAGGACCAATCTACTATGGACTGGAACCTCCAAAACCATGAATCAGAATAAACCTTTCTTTTTAGAAGGTGGTCTAGCACAGGGATTTGTTACAGTAATGAAAAGTTATAATGAAAAGCAGTAATAAAAAGCCCACTTCTACTTCTTGTGGTTTGAGTCATGTGACCAGTTCAAATCAAGATTTTAATTGTTTATTTGAGACTTTTCAGAGCTCATTTTTAAATTTTTGAGACAGGGTCTCTCGCTATGTTGTTCAAGCTGGCATTGAACTCACTGTGTAGCCCAGGCTGACCTTGAACTCATGGCATTCCTCCTGTCTCAGCCTCCCAAGTGCTAGGATTGCAGGCATATACCACCACACCCAGCTCCAGAGCTCATTTTTGTCCTCCATCTCCATTTCAGATAGTGAGTGGGTGCTTGATTATCCTGACTTACAAGATCACCCATGACAAGCAATGGATGTACAGCACAAAAAAGAAACAAATCTTTATCATTTTAAGCCACTGAAGCCTGGGGGAGGGGAGTATTTGGTATACAAAATAATACTGATGTTGTACTCTTGGAGAGGCTGCTAAAGAGTCTGTTGTTCATAAGTCTCCTACCCTGATAGGCCACTGTGCCTGTTTATAACATCTCTCTTATCCCCACTCCATGTCAATTCTGGGGATTACACTTGAAGAGATATTTACCTTACTTACTGTTTGTATTTTTAAAATGCTCAATCAAAAGTCAGAATTTTGCAAATCAAGCTTCAAACCACATCAAGTGTTAATGATGAAGTTCCATGAAACATTTGAGATTGTTCTAGAAAATCCAACCTCACCTAATCCAGAATGGCATTTTCTCATATGGCTGCTGAGCTGGTGGCAAAGGAAAAAGAAATTTAATCATGAAACATTGCTGAGCAGTTATTAAATAATATCTCGTCCCTAATGGCAAATTCATTTTTGTTTAATAACAAGTGATTGTGAAGTATAATGAACAATAGAATAACATGCAGAACTTTCATTGACATTGTGCCAGGTTCTTGGGTGCAGGGTTATAATGTTATCCATCTTCATAAAGCACTCTTTGGAAGGCACTGCTAATTAGCTGGAAGGAATCGCAGATGACAGCTTCATTAGTCATGACTAGGTAATCCAGGCCGATTTCTCTGGGGGAATTATTAACACATTCCTAAACACCCCTTGGTCATGGCATCCAAAAATAAGAAGAGATCAGTAGTATGACCTTGGATATTATCCAACTCTATCTCCAAGTGTCTTTAGGTCCCAGAGCAGTCTCTCTTCCCCAGAGCTCTCTGGAATGCCTCTGAGTAATGGGACCTTCTGAGCCAGTATGGTCCAAAATTTCAAAACTCTTGCCCAGATGTGCATGGTAATACATGCCTGTAATCCCAGAACTCAGAAGCCTGAGGCAGGAGGATCCCATGTCTGGGGCCAGCCTGAGCTACACAGTGAGACCTTGTCTTAAAAAAACAAAAACCAAACTATCTCCTCTAAATAAAACCTAAAACTTAAATAAACAAAAACTCAAAAAACAAAACAAAGAAACAAACTCTTACCCACTGCTAAATACCCAATGAGGAAACAAAAACAGAAACAAACAAATCTGCATGGCATCTTCCTGGTGGGCAAGCTTAGCATTCCATAATGTATGGATTAGCCCCAGACTCCTTCTCTAGCTCTAAGACACAGAACTCCAGGAGTTTCTTGGGAGCCCATTAAGTACATAATAAACATCAAAGAATCAACAGGTTCCTGTGAATCCTTGCAACTACGCATCCCAAATTAGCTAAAAATTTACCTAATCCTCCAGAGCTAGGTCTCTTTGCCTGGGAGGTTTGAAAAACTCCTGAGTATTTCTGTGACTTTTTCTGATGACATTGCCTTTCAATTTTTGGTGAGTCATCTGGGTGGGGTGTGAGGAATGCTGGCAGGGAAATGCTTTATTCTGAAGGTGAATGGAGTTTGCACTGCAGGATGAAACAGTGAAAACAGTGTCTCTGATTCTTTCTGCTTGCTTCCTGGTGTAGCAAAAGGGTCTAAGAATTGAACTGAGATGAACTCAAGTATTTGATCTGCTGTGTGAAGAAGTTAATTTCCCCTTCTTAGCCTTAGTTTTCTCATCTGAAAAATAAGGACAATGGTATCCAGCTCAGAGTTTTATGAGGATTAACCAATCAGGCAAAGCACTTTGCAGAGTGTGTCAACAAATACTTATTCCATTACATATACTCAAAAAAATTGCATCTGTAGTAAACATGCACAGATGTTTTTCCTTGTTATTCCTTCAGTAACACAGTATAGCAGTTATTTACATGGTATTTACCTTGCATTTGCTAAGTAATCCAGAGATTATTTCAGGTGTCTGAATATTCATGGGTTATGTGCAAATATTACCCTGCTTTATATAAGGAACTCGAGCATCTGAGGCTTCTGGTACCCAAACGGAGGGGCCTAGAACAAATCTTCCTTTGATACAGAGGGATGAGTGTATGTGTAATCTATGTCCAGCTTAAAAAACAAAGCAAATTAATCAGATTTACAGAAAAGAGACATCATAATGAATTGTGCTTTTATCCTGCCTACTACTCCAAACTAAATTGTAAATTTCTTAAGAGAAGAGCAGTGATGGCCAAATAATGACGTACACTTCTGGCCATCAGATGCTGGTTGAATTCTCACATGAACTCTATTATTATCTCCAGTTTCCAGATAAGGATACTGTTGTAATCAGCAGGATTGGGCAAGGGAATACATTAAATACAGGACACATAACTTATAAGGTTATTTTATGATAATTACCCAAAGATTTAAATGCAAAGGAGTGCAAGAGATTAATCACACACTAGAAGCCTAAAGGATTCAACTGAGGGCCTAGATCCCAGCAGTTTCCCACACAAGTCCTGCTAAAGGCCTAGAGTCCAAGGCAATGTCTTTGAGTCCAGCCAGTGGCCCAGAGCCCACAGCAATGTCTCATGCTTGTCCATATTGAGGATCTGCACCCGGAAGGCCCAAAGGCCACAGGTGGAAGCCAGAAAATCTACACTGGTGAGATGAAGGATTTGTGCCACCAAGCTGAGGGATCCACATTGGAGCCAGGAAGTGATGCTCATGAAGATCAGAGCTCCCCTGATGAAAATAGCAGCCATTTCCAGTGACAGCAAGGTCCTGAGCTCCTCCTCCTCCTAAGAGAATATCCTAGTTTGCATCAGGAAAACCATCTGCAGCAAGCTTCTCCTAGCAAATCAACCAGCCAAGATCTTCCCCTCCATTTCTCTTTTTATGGCTATTTGTAACAATCTTCAGGTGGATCTTTCATGCCCAGACCACGGTGATTCAGTTCAGCTGGGTGTTACAAGTTGACCATTAGTCAATCCACCACCGAAACTAATCAGAGAGGAGAAATAAGTTGTCCAAGTTTCCATAGGCAGTCAATTTTGGAGCTGGGATTGGAAACCGGGCTGGCCTGTAAAGTCCATGTTTTTAAGTCATCACTGCTATGTTCATGAATGTCTGCTGAGATGAATTGAATCTGGTCAATAACTCCTGTTTAAACAGCAAATTTCCCAAGGACATTGTTAGTCAGCTTTTGGTCACTGTGACAAAGTACCTGAGAAGATAACCTATAAACAGGAAAGGTTTATGTTGGGCTCATGATTTCAGAAGCTTCGGTCAATGGTTGCTTGGCCCTGTTGCTTTGGGCCTGTGGCAGCACTGTGTACCATAGTGAGAGCATTTAGTGGAAGAGCTGCTCACCTCATGGTGGATGGGAAGCAATGAGAGACATGAGGGCCAGGGTCCAATATCTCCTTCAAGTACATGCCTCAGTGACCTAATGGTCCTTACACAAGGATCTACCTCCTAAAGTTTCCACCTTCTCCCAGTAGCATTGAGCCTTTAATGCATGGGCCTTTAGGGGCTATTTCAACTTCTAGCTGCAGCAGTCATTGTAGTGTTTACAAATTGCTATCCAAGGATTCTCCCCTCCTACTCCTCACAAAGCAAAACCCAACCACACTCAGGTCAGGGTCCCTCAGGGTCCCTGGACCCATTTCCAGGCTCTCTCAACCATTCTAGCCTCATCCTCTCCACAACCCACTCAAAACTATTTGAATCCTTCATCAGTGGCTTCTTAGAAGATGAGGAGGAATGACAGTAACAGAGCATGATATAGGTAGGCAGAACACCAAGTCCATAAAAAAGAAATAGAAGCTGGGTGTGGTGGTGCATGCCTATAGCCCCAGCA
The DNA here is from genome assembly GCF_053883595.1 of Heterocephalus glaber. Classification (NCBI taxonomy): domain Eukaryota; kingdom Metazoa; phylum Chordata; class Mammalia; order Rodentia; family Bathyergidae; genus Heterocephalus; species Heterocephalus glaber. Next base: position 43,785,416 of record NW_028258325.1, on the reverse strand, counting down.
CTCTGGGAGGCTGAGGCAAGATGATCACAAAGTTTGAGTTCAATCTGGGCAAATTAGTGGCTCAGTGATACTCTGTCTCAAGGTCAAATAAATAAATAAATAAATAAATAAATAAATAAATGGCTGGGGATGTAGGTCAGTGCAAAGGCCCTGAGTTCAATCCCCTGGAGAGAGAGAATGGTTGTGTCAAGGTGGATTTTATTTTTAAATATTCCATACCGTAAAGTCTGCATTGTTTTTCCCTCCTGCTGCCTCTGGCTTTTGTGAAACAGAGTGATGTGTTTTCTGCTCTAGGCAGCATCGAAGAATCTGTTTTTAGTGACTCCTGACAGCAATTGAATTCATAGCAATTACAATTGTGAACTTTTTTTCATGTCTTTTCTTTGAAATCATTAAGAATATCCTTTTTCTCTTTTTTTGGTCAATATTTGGAAGGTATTTCAACTACTTATTTTCTTGTGAAAAGTGTCAAACTTTAAATTCCAACTAGAATACAGTACCAGTTATAATCAATTTGGTAAATATGCAATAAGTACTTAATATGTGCCTGGCATGGTGCCAAGCCTCACAACACAAAAATAAACAGGGGTCTTCTCTGCCTAGGAGGAGCCTTGAGTCCACTGGGGGCATCTCCAACTTGGGGCATCCAAGGGAGATGTAAATTTCACCTGGCACTTGCTAATTTTTCCTTAACTTGTCCTTCCATCTGCCTGCCTTCAGGACCCATCTCCCGCCCACACTCAGGTCTTCTGCAACACTAGGCCTGCTTGATTGCAAGAGTGATGGCCATGCCTGGCATGGTAGTGCATCACCATAATTCTGGCTACTCTGGAGGCTAAGGCAGGAGGATGGAAATGTGCCCTTTCAGTTTAGCAAGACCTTGTCTCAAAATAAAGATTTAAAAAGGACTAGGGGCATAACTCAGTAGTAGAACACTTCCTAGCATGTGTGAGGTCCTAGGTTCAGTTCCCACACCACCAAATAAATTGATGACCAATGTCATTCATTGACTGACCCAGGAGCTAACAGGACTGAGTTCAAGAGTTGATATAAAATTTGGGTAAAAGACAAATTTCAGATTTGCTAGACATAAACTTACAGGAAGGAAGGAGAAAATGTAGAGCCCTAAGCTTCTCTGTTTCTCTAGCTTCTGAGCTCATGCTTGGCGTACAGTAGACCTAGACAAACTGCATGACTTTACTGGGTAGACACAGTGCCGATGGTTGTGGCTGTTGTTTTCTGACCTCACTCCTCAGAGTTCCTTAAGTATTTTCAAAAGAGTCCTCATACGCCAGTGCTGTGTGGGACCATTTTTCTGATATTCCAGAACAAAATTGAGGATTAAATGCAGCATGTTCAAGGTACCGGCAGAAGAACATGGCCAAAATCAATTCAGAGGCCTCCAAAGGGGAGGTGGCTGCTCCCTCAGGGAGGAAGCATTTCCTCCTCTTCCCTCCCCAGCCCCTAGGATGTAATGGCACAAAAGACAGAGGGGTGAGCTTGAGTGCAGATCTCCCTTCTTCCCTCCAACTTTCCTCCAAGAATCCACCAGGAGTTGCTTCCTGGTTTACCTGAAAACTGTGTCTCAGGCTGCTTCTTTTCCCATGCCTGGGATGTCAACCCAGTGTTCTTGTAGCCTAGATAGGAAGGAAGCAGATGGTGCACACACGTGTGCCACATGCCTGCAGCTCTGGTTGATCCTGGCTCAGGACTGATTATCTGATTGTGATGGGAGAAGGGGCTGGGAAGAAAGTGCACTTCTCATTCTTTGGTGATGTGTAAATGTATTGCCATTGGCACTTACTAGATAGCTCTAAGCCAGTGATGGAAAAATGTTTTCATTGGCAGAAGAATGCATTTTATATCCACATCCATGCTAGTCTACTTTTTGGCAGACTATAGCAAGTTTGCAGCTTAGGCTCTTCCAACTCCTCTGTCTACTGGATCCAACCAATGTCTCAAGACTCCTCCATGAAGTTTTTCTTGACAATTGCAGTTCACGCTGATTTCTCCAAGATCTTAGCTCTTGTGGCAGTGATCATCTTCACCACAGTCAGAGCAGACTTATGGTAAAGGAAAGAAGCTTTCATGTTAGGGCCTGCTTCAAATGGCCATAAGCTTTTGAGGAAAATGCAAAGTGAGACTTTACTGCAGTGGGCTAAACCTGTGCCTTCACCCCACTGTGATTTCCTCTCCATCACTTTCCCTGGAGGACGTGTGTGAGGATGCAGAGGCCTTGAGCACCTTGGGAAGGGCAGCTGAGGAGAAGCTGATCTGGGGATTTATTTGTGTGGGTTTCAGTGGGATTTTCTTCTATGGTGCACAAGCACTTCCACGTAGAGTGAAGAAACTGTTAGTTGCTCTAGGGCTGGAATGGCATCCTGGTGCTACTGTGATTTCAGTGTGTCCCGCAAGGCCTGGAACTGGGAATTTGTAGGTAATGGAGAAGCAGAAGTGAAAAGTGAACAGACGGGAAGCTGTCTGCAGAATGCTCTTTCACTCGTCCTATGTATAAAATCAGGAGTGGAATATTTGGTTCTCATTGACATCCAGTCCAGATAGACATTGTACTTAGGAAAATACTCAATAACGCAGTATGTACAGTTGTAATGTACCACACTACCACACATTTAAAATGGGAATCAAAGTAAAATAGATCTGATTAGAATTTATGTGTTTGTAGAGCAACAGCTGTAGCAGTACTATAAACTGAGAAATATGGCATTTATGCATGCCAAACTGCACTTTAATGCCTACCAACATATTGGATCAATCTTAGCATATCTTAGTACACCTTATCCTGATGAAGCCTGGTGATACCAGAAAAGGAACTTTAAAAAGCACTAAAACCACAGCAAATCAACCTATGTGTCCTTGTGACAAAGTGCTCACATATATTCATCATAAGCTCTTACACATAACATAAGGGTAATTTGATCAGACAATTACATAATTCAAGTCTAACTAATAACATTTTTCTTACTATTATATTGCTTTTTTATAGAGGCATTTAAAATACATTTGAATTATGTTCTCTTCTCTGTGAAAATGATACTACAAAATGGTTGCAATAATCATACAAAATGTATGTGCCCCCAAAAAAAGTAAAAAGAAAAGGAAAAGAGAATATGAGAGGCATACTATGTAACTCTTCAGGATTTTGTTGTTCATGATATTTGCCATGTTTTAAAAATGTATAACTTGCTGTGCTTTAATATTTTAATCTAAAAAATTTACTTCCATACCTAATTTTGTATTTATATTTTGAAGATTTTTTTTCTTAGTAGCTTCTCTTCTATCTAAAAGCTTCGAGACCCATGAATCCCCAATCTGCCATGGAGTACAGTTGAGCATTTTCAACCATATTCAACTCTTTTACATTATTCTTATAACAATTATTTTTTTGCAATAAACATAAGTTTAATAGCATAGATCAATAGGGGGAAAGAAATAAGCAGCCAGTATTTGATTTTCACCCTTATCACTTTTTCTAGGGTCTCTCTAACTTGATGTAAACTTACAGTTTTCAAGGAAATTCCTATTCCATTCCCATTTTATCATAAATAATTTGAATAGTTTTTCTGTTTGTAAGATAAAACAGGAAAGACTGTTACATTTGAATGGAAAAGGCACTCCGTTTGTGATCAATGTCACACAAAATCACATTCCCATCAGAAAACACAAACATCAACATCACAAAACTAAAAATACTCAGGAGATCAATACCATTCAATAAATATGCAAGCTACTTCAGTCTCCACAAAAGGACCAATATTTAAAAAAACCATAAAGAAAACCCTTGTCCGTTTCCAAGTAACCCAAGTAGAAGAGATAGCAAGATGGTATGTGTGCTATTTTACCCCTCTCCTGGCCCTTCGCTACTTAGAGAACTACCTGCTCTCCACAGAGACTGAAAATAAGCCTTATTTCTTCGAGGGGGAGAACAAATTCACTGACACCTTTGGGTAATATCCCCTGTTTCTCAGGAACCCTGGCTCTATACCTACTTCTGCTTCCAAAGCCTCTTCATATAGTTCTGGGTAAGACTTGGGATCTGTTCCATTAAGATGGGCCATATGAACTAAGAGTTTCATCTTGCTGGTTTCAGCGTGGGCCCTTGGACCCTACAGGAACTCATAGCGAGCAGGATCACTGTCAGGAATCTGCTGGTGCATCAGGTACTCTTCCCCTACTAAATCCTCAGTGATTTCCAGGCTTCCTCAAAATGAATACACTCAGAGTGAGCTAACATGTCCCATCTTTTCCCTTTTTCAGTTAAGTCCTCCTCACTGATACGGTTGCCCTCTATGAAGATTAGAGACAGGATGAATATAATGATGTTGATTTTGAGAATAATTCTTTCATCATCGCCATCTAGTATCCCACTGTATGTAAGACCCAAAATGGGGACTAGCTCATATGTATTGCCAGAGTAATTCACTTTCCTGATTTTAATGCCAAAGCCCAGATACATGGACTCACAGAGTTCCCAAAAATTCAGAGGGAAGTTGATACGGTAATCATGGGGCAGAACATGCAGCATTTCTTTCATGGTGACCTGCTCCTTCTTTTGATACTTGTGGAGCAGAAATGACACCAAGTTACATAACGTGGCATTTAGGAGCCCATTTTGCAGGATATGAGAGAAGCATGCATCCTGCGAGGAGCTTGAACCCTCACAGGATTGACTCCTTTGACTGGAAGCCATGAAGACAGCAAGAACTTGTTGAGAATCAGAAGCCTTCAAATCTCCAGTGCTGGAAAATAGAGTGCTGAGGAATATCAATTCAACTGTTCCAAGAATCCAAACCCAGATTTTGAAAAGTCACAACTGAGAATTCTCCACTGCACAGTGCAAGGCTAGCAACAGAGGCAGGAATGGGTTATTTTCAGAGTCTCAACCTGGAATGTGGCCTTCTTTCTCACCCTCAGCCCTCTTAAAACAATTATTGAATTTAAAAAGTAATGCTTGGGAAATAATATTTGACAATACAGAACTTTGTGTAGACAGTGACTAGTGTAGTCTCCCAGTGTTCCAGCTCCACTATTTTTTTCCCCAGTTCCACTATTAATTTGATGTCCGTCTCTTCACCTTCTTCCCCAGCCATCTCATTGTGATTAGGTGTGGCTTTGGTGCAAGGACCATGCTTTGATTTCTGCCTCTGACCCTGTGACCCTGAGAAATTTACTGAATCTCTTAGTGCCTCCTCTGGAAAAGGAGCATTTGATTGTCCTGTCCCTATCTCTTAGGGGTGCTGTTTAGGGCTTAGAACAGTATCCAACATGCTGTACTTATTATGTCTTAGTTTGTTTGGAAAATTCATACATTACATTTTCTTTTCAGTTATTTCATGTGCCTAAATATATCTGTCTCCCTCCACCTAATAAGACTGTAAATTCAAGATTAAAGAATAATGGAAAACATCTTTAACAGCTCACAATTCCCTATAAATCTGTGGATGTGAGCGCCATCTAGCTGCAGTATCTGTGGTTCTACTGACCACCAGGCACAAGTCAGCTGATTTGGCTTCAGGAGCTCTACAAACGTCAGGAGATTTGTCAGCGAGTAGAGAACGACATGGGTGACAGAAATTTGGAACCAATCTGGGAAGCTCTCACAAGAAGCTAGAGATCTGTCAGAAGCAAAGGGTATTTTTGAAATGTGGTGAGATGGGCATCTACAGGAAAGTAGCATCATTTGGGGTTTCTGCAAAACTCCAAGGAACACAAAGCAAATGCTGTCTCTCTATCCAGTTGAAACAGCATTCAGGGGTGGTCCTAAAGTGGTCGTCTCTGAGGAAGGGTGGTGATAATTTGGAAGTGAGACTTTTCCAAGACGTCACAGGTAGAACAAGCAAAAGGGTGAGACGAGAAAAACAAAAAATCAAAAGATGAAGAAATGCTTAAAAGAAAGTTGTTTGGGTGGTTCTCTTATCATTTAAAAAGACCCTTTAGCAAAGAAATACTGGTAGACTAATCAATTTTTTCAGGCTATGCACTGAAGTATACAGTAATTACTCAACCCTCTCTCTAAATTCACAATCTGACATTTAGTGAAAGGAAAAAAGAAAAGCTCATTCTAGAAGAGTATGACTCAACTTTGTTAACAAATACATAACTACACTAGACTAGACAAAGAGCTAGAAAGAAAAACAGTAAGATATAAACTGCTTACTCAGGGGAATGCAATTATGAGAGAAAGTTTTATTCCTTGTACTGTTACATAATTCTCCATTAAAATAAATGCGCATTAGTTCTGTAATTAGAAAAAACTCCTATTTAAAAACAGTAAGATATCTTTTTTTTTTTGGAGACAGTGTTTCACTATGTAATCCAGGCTGGCCTTGAACTGGTGGTGATCCTCCTGCCTCGGCCTCCCAAGTGCTGGGATCACAGGTGTTCGCTACCATGCCAGGCTGTTATCCACTTTTATTGCATGTAGTTCTTTGCATTATTGCTTCCATAATTTTTTTTCCTTATTTGGTCTGGTACTACAGTAACTTGTAATTTCAGAGTTTAAAAATACCTTGCCTCATAAATGTGTCCCCATTATGGAGTATAATGTTCCACATAAGATAGAATTAATTTCCATTAAATAAAACTCTTGATCAGACTCTTTATACATGAATAAAAAGTCTTTCCAGCATTACACAAAAACTAAAATCCACAAAAGACAGATAAATTTAACAATATAAAAATTTAAATTTCTGTTCAAGAAAGCCTACCATAAAGGTTTTGAAATTGGAGGAAAACATTTGCAATATACATGACAAAAAACTTGAGATCCATAACCTAAAAATCTTTCACAAATCAGTGAGAAAGTAATTTTCAAAAAAAGTATATGTCACTAAAAATTCAAATATCTATTGAACAAATGAAAAATATTAATTTTAAAAGTAATTTTAAAGTGAAAAACAACAAGAACAACACTGAGCCAGGCACTTGGGCACACACCTGTAATACCACCTCCAAGTTTGAGGCCAGCCTGGCCAAACTAGCAAGGTGCTGTCTCAAAATAACATAACAAAAACAAAACATAACATAAATAAAATAGGGTTGTGGTAGTTCATTTCCCTAGTGTACACAAAACCCTGAGCTCAATTTCCAGCACACACCAAGCAAAAGATAAAAAGCATGTATGTTTTCATCTGCAAGACAGGCAAAAGATGAAAAGTGTTATTTTTTGTTGACTGAGATGTGAGTAGATATATATTTTAAGCTTTACCAGTGGAAAGATAAATTGTCAGGCCTTTAAAAAAAAAGTAGTGTGATAATAACCTTCAAATCTATAATGTGGATATGCTTTGACCCATCAATTTACCTTCTAAGATTTTTTGCTATAGAAATTCTTGGACAAGTATCCCAAAGCATATATAAAAAGTGTCTATTACAGTATGACTTACTAGAGCAAAAAACGAAAAAAAAAGGAAACTAAAAGTCAACTGATGTATAACTGCTTTATCTTTAGTGTCTGGAAGTTATCTGGTACATAGTAGGCTTGCAATAAATATTTGAGTAGTTACATACATTTTTCATGTGTAAAATGAGGTGCTACTTGAAGTATGTAAAAGAGGAAAAAAAGACTAGGAAGAAATTGTAGATCTGCATTTATGTATCTGTTATCTGTCTAATATGTCTACTAAAATTTTCTTGGAAGAAGGCTTAAAGTCTTAAGAGGGAATCCAGCATTTTCTGTTTTATACACTTCTGTTTTCCTTAAATTTCTTCCAACTAGAGACTTTTCCTTGGTATCATGGAGGACAGTGTAGTCTTTGCCTACAACCTATGTAATCCTTCCCTATGTTTTAAATAATCTCTAGATTACTTATGGTACCTACTACAATGTCAATGCTATGTAAATAGTTCTACTATATTGTTTAGGAAATAATGTCAAGAAAAATGTCTATGCATGTTCAGTATAGACACAATTTTCTTTCAATATTTTGATCTGCACTTGGTTGGATCTGCAGACATGGAACCCCTGAGGAGAGGGCTGATTGTAGATGATACTTTTAGGTGAAAAAAATGTTTTACATTTCAAAAATCAATCAAACAAGCAAACTAGATTATCTGCACTAGGTCCTGTAAAGCTTTCCTAATGGCTTCCTTTCCCAACAGAGTAACCATCTCATTTCATCAAATATCGGTAAACCCTGAAACCAGAGCCTGAAATCAGCTCTCCTTTTCCCAGTAAACTGTTGCCTGCATTCTGCAGCGAAGTGCCCTGAAGATAAAGGACTCCTGACATTACTCAGAAGGAAAGGCTGACAGGGATTCTTACCTCCTGGCTGCTGGCTGAAGGGCAACGCCCCAGGATGGTCAGGAGAAAGGCCGAGTTAGCAGCCATGCGGGCTGGCTCCATTCTTCCACCCCCTTCCCTGTTACTGGCCTGGCCTCTTCCCTAGGTCCCTCGGGTCTCGCCTCAGAGGGTCAGGACTCAGCTGAGGCTGCCCCAGAAGTGTCTCTGAGGGGTTTCTTGCTTCTGTTGTTGCCCTGCTGAGCCGGAACCCAGGGCCTGGCACAGGACACTGTGCTACACCTCCAGTCCCCCACTGAGGCTTTCTTGCTGTAACTTTTCTGTATTTACCTCAGGTATCTCAACTTGTGCTTTTTAAGCTGGCTGTTAATTCACTTACACATTATTTCTTAGAAAAGTCCTACCAGAGACTCTTTAAAAAGTATATTCTGGGTTGACAGTCAAGTATGCATGAGGCCCTGAAAGAGTGAACTAACTCCTGGTCACACCCAACTAGGTCTGTTCCTAACCTCCAGTTGTGGCCAAATCAGGTAACCACCCTGGGTCTCAGTCTCCTCCAAAGGGGTCTGGAAACAACTGGGAAGGAGGTCCCTTAGGAGAAGAGAGTCAGGTGGCAGGACAGGAAAGGGCCTGTGATACTTGCTTGAGACCAGCTTCCCCTTGCTCCTGTGGGAACCCTGGAGTGCAGTCTGGTCCTGGAGTTGATGCACCAGAGGTAACCATGGGGCAAGGCTGTCCCCTTAGGCTGAGCAAATCTACAAAAAAATGTAGAATGTGACAGAAGCATCAGCAGCCATCAGAAGCCAATTCCTGGGGACCTGGAGATAGGATAAGGTGGGTTAAACACACACAGTGTCACTGCAATGATAGTGTTGTGGCAAAGTGGAACAGCTCAGCATTACAGTCAAGTGGTACAGCTCAAGTGCTACAGCTATAGCAATTTGAAGACTCAAGAATCCAAAAGTTACTCAAAGAATTACAGAAAAATCTTTATTAGCTGGCTAGCTCAGAGGAGCTTGACTGCTCAGAATTCTGAGCCCAGAGTTGCAGTAGTAGTCAGCTTATATACAGCTGGGAAGAGGAAATTGAGAGGAACCTTTTAGGACAGAGACATAGCTCGAAGCAGGAACCTCTGGGGTGGAGTTAACAGAACAGACACTTTTGATACATTGAGCAGGTACATTGGGGAGCACAAACAGTTACAGAACATTATGATACATTGAGCAGGAACACCATGCAGCACAAAAGGTTACATTGATGGAATAGAACAGTTTATGGCAAAACATGGGGGCAGGGCAAAGGCTTGACCTATTGTATAATACTGCTTTATCAATAACAATAGATCCTGGCATTCGTGGAGCACTTACTACTGCTTTTCCTCGAAAATAAAACCTAGCTGGAAAATAACTCCTATCGTGATTTTTCAGGATGCTCATAATATAAGCCCTGCCTCCCAAAATAGGCCCCAGTTCAGATGTCAGCCAGATGGATGCATTTATTACATCCTTTATAATACATGACAGACATATTGAATTATAAAATAATATTAATATATAATTAAATATAAATATTATTGACATGAATACTTAAATGATAATATAAATTATAATTAGGTATTTGTAAATACCCAAGTGGGTGCCTTCGGATGAGAGGTAAACACTTACATCAACAAATGAACTTAAGACTTATTGTTGAATGACTAATTGGAATATGGACATAACACACGAATAACATGCACACTTGATAATGAACAGATGTGGTTGTGTCTAGTATAAATCCTTGTAATTCAATTCATCATGTGTTGTAATGGACGTATTTAATGCACTCATGTGAAATAAAGAAACATTTTCTGATTTTTAGCACCCTTTTGTGTGGACCATCTTTTTTTTTTTTTTGTACCGGAGATCGAACTCAGGACCTTGCACTTTCGAGGGAGGCGACGGAACCACTGAACTAAATCCCTGGCCCAGGACCATCATTTTTAACTGTCGTCACTTTTGTTGCCACTCCTGTCTTGTAAGTATTCAATTAACACTTGATTTAATGGAACCTTTGTGAAGCCCAGCCTGCAAGAGGTCGTGACTTGGGTGAAGAATTCATGGGATAAAATCACTGACAGCTATATTGCCAACACACTATGAGTGGTCTACATGGACAAGAAATGCTCATTTAAGGAGAGCTCTATTACTGGATGTGAGAGATTGGGACCAACGGTTCCACAGGAAGTATAATTTCGAGAAAGTCAGGCTAATCACCAGGTGTGGTAGCTCATGCCTCTAATCCTAGCACTCAAGAGGCTGAGGCAGAAGGACTGCAATGAGTTCAAGGCCAGCCTGGGCTACATAGTGAGACTCAAAAAAAACTAAGAAATTCAGGCTGGAATTTGGGGTTTGGAGACTTGTCCCAGAAGATGACATGACTGTATTTAAATACGTGTAGAATTTGTATGTGAATAAATGAGATTGTTGTACATGAATAGATGTAGATTGCTGTACACGAAAAAATAAGATATCTCCTGCAAATAAGCCCTATGGAATCTGCTGGAGGAAAAAATTAATATAAGACCCAGTCTTATTTTCAGGGAAATACAGTGTCTACCAGGTACTATTCTCTAAGGACTTTACATGCACCATCACTTGATGCTCACTGCTGTCCTATGAATAGACATTTCATTCTATTATTATCTGCATTTTTCAAATGGAACAACTGAGGCTCAGAGAGGTTAAGTAGTTTACCTATGTCTACATCACTGGTAAGGGCTAGTCCTGGGTTGGGAAGAATGATCTCTAAAGTGTTCCTGTGACCTCATAGAAGAGTAAATTTTGTTAGGAATTTCAAACTTATGCCATTTATTTATTCAACCAGTTATCCATTCATTTTATATTTATGAGTATAAAATCTTCCTATATTCTAGAAATTACAAAACTAAGTCAAGCACATCTCCAGCCTTCCAGAGTGCCTCAGTCTGGTCTGTGCCATTTGAAAAAGCCAAGGAGAAGGAAGATGAGGCTGCTGGGCCAGCCCTCCTTTTCTCCTGGGGCCACCACCTCTGAGCCAGGGGTAGGTGGTAAAAAATCTTGCTGAGTGAGGAGGGAGGGAGGGGTGAAATTTCAGAACCTTTGCAATTGGCTCCATAAGGAAGCAGAATTTATAATCATAAAGGAGTTACTGTGGTGATCCAATGTCATGAGTCTTCCCTAGTTATCTTTGAAAAAACAAGGAGCACAATGCAAGGCTCTTATCGTTCTACCTTATTCTATGGAAAGCTAATTGCAATCCAGGCCAGTCTAGTTAGGGTAAGCTTCCATCTTTATCGGAAGCATTTGCTGGCTGATAGAGATCCCCACCCCACCCCAGGTGGGTTGCCCAGCCGGATGGAGTTCACAGTTCACAGCTGACTGTCTGTATAGAATTGGACACTTTTTTTTTTTTTTAATGGAACCATGGCCTAGGGAAAATGTTGCTAAGAACTAGGATCAATCCTCTATTTCATCATTAAAAGGTTAATACAGTTATGCAAATTTCCAAAGGCAGTGTGTGACTCTAACATTTTTAAGAACCATTAAGAAAGCAAAAACTTTCGCTAATTCACTATTGCATTATTTTAGTGCCTCACAGAGTGCCAGATTAGTAGGTGCCTAGTCAATGTTTATTGCTCATTTTGAAAATAGGCACTTTTGATGTTTCCTTCTCTCTTCCTAATGGTTACATGAAAGCTTTGTTTTTGTTTTGGTGCTAAGGACCAGAACCTAGGCCTTAAGCACACAGTCTACCACATTCTTGCTTTGTAGTCCAGACCAGCCTCGAACTTGCTATGTACCGCAGGCTGGCCTTCGCCTCCTGAGGGCTGGGACTACAGGCCCAAATATGCACCTTGAGAGGAATCCCACAGCCCAGGCTTTACAGGTCTAAGTTAGTACCAAGTCATACTAGTTCCTATTTCTTGAGTACTCTTACATGCCAGACTCTGTGCTGAACAATTTAATAATAATGATGCAATTCTAGCTAACATACACATAGCTAATATTTATGTAAAGTATGATTGTGAATGCTTTACACATAGTAGCTCATTGAATAGGAGCTGCACTGTATCACTGTACTCATCTTACCAATGAGAAAAACTAGGCTCCATAGATTGGGTGACTTGTGTAAGGTAGCTTAATCTAGGATCCTAACCCATGGTGCTGTGCCTGTACAGTTGAAGGAAAATGCTGAGGTCTGTTGTAGACCCAGGAGGCAGAATCCCAAGGGTTCTGGAGCATGGTTTTGAGGTTGGCCTCCTGGGCACCTTTGGGTATGGAATAGATACAGAGGATTCTCCTTAGCCACCTTGGGGCCGCTAAAATGATTATATGGTCTTGGCATGAAGAATTGTTCCTTTAATAATTTCCTGAGATGTCCTGTTAATGGCTTTGAGCAAATTTATTTCCTGTTGGGGGTGGCTGTTTGAGAAAACCTCCCTAGTGAATTTCTGGGAGCAAAGAAGCCTGCTGGGAGAGATGTGGGTGGAAAAGCTGTGTCTTTGAAGTTCTTGGTTTTTCTTTAGTGGTGTGACCTTTGTGGTCCTACAGTGGCTTCTCTGCTGACTTGGACAATGATGGCACTTGGGGTGAGGCGAAGGCCTTCAGAGAGGCAAGGGGAAGTCTGTGTAATGAATCTTGTCTCTCCTCCATTCACATCCCAGTGCATACAGACCCTAAACAACTTGAAGATGAAGGTCCACATAGGCTCCAGCACTCCGCATACATCCCAGGCACACATGGGGTTCCCAGTGAATGACTGGGCACTGAACTTTATCTCTGCTTCCTTTCCTCAGCTTTCTTTTTGCTTTATGCCATTAAAATTTATCTCAACTTTAAACATTTCTTTATTTGAGCAGTTTTGCAAGATCTTTCAAACACTGTTGAATGAACTGCCCATTGGTTTTCAACTACATTTGCATAAAAGTTTGAGAAGACAGGAAATTTCTTCCCGAGGACCTAGAGACAGCTGATGAGGATGCTGAGCATTTTGTGGTTTCCCAGTCAATGGTTGTGGATTGAATGAATGGATATTATAAAGGGTTAACAAAACCACCAAGAGTAGGGAGTGAAATATGGGTCAAATACCACTGAATTTTTCTTTAATAGTGACAGCTAAAATTTTATGTGGCAAAAGAGATGAGAGGAAAGGACACATTAAGGTAAACTCTTAGTTTTGTCTGAGCAACTTTTGAGTCTTGGTGACTTTGAGAATGGAAAGACTCAAGGAGCGCTGGATTGGGGCACAGAAACCAAGAATTCTGTTCATCAACCATAGTCATATTGACTTTTGGAGGCTGATAATTGTGGTAAGGGTTTTTATTTGCACTGCAGGATATTGAGAAGTGTCATTCACCTCTACCCGCTAATTTCCATACCATACCTCTTTATCAGCTGTGTCTCCAACTGTGTCTCCAGATGTGGCTAAGTGTTTTCTGGAGTAACCCTCAGATCTAGAGCGACTGGTGTCTCAGCTCCATTTCTGGTACTTCAACTGAATATCTGAGTGTGGGCAGTTTATAAAGAATACAATGATACCTCAGTTGTTGAACTCAATTCGTTCCACACTCCTGTTTGAACACCGAAAAGTTTAAGAACTGAACATATTTTTCTCATAAAAAATGATGGAAAACTAAATGATTGGTTCTGAGGCCCAAAAATTACATTTATAAATTCATTTTTCCAGAACTTAAACAAATTTCACAATGATTTCTTTCTTTAATTCTATTATGGTTCTCATAGTTTTCCTCTTAGCTTTACTGCTGGTATCGGTAACATTTTTGGACCCATACTTATCTTACACAAATAAAACTCCAAAAAAGAAAAAGCAAACTGACAAATGTTTTAACGCACTAATACAAGCACTGTATGTTGTCTGGGTGAGACCAGCGCTTAGACCATGTGACCCCTTTGCTTCCGAGGTGAATTGCAAAAGTGACTCACTCTCAGCCTGAACAAGTTTTTTCAAGTAGGATTTTTGGTTCGCCTTTCGGGCAAAGTTACAAACACTGCACAGTTGTTGTTTTTTTTTTTTTTTGAACTTTGCTGTTCGAGTATTGGAAAGTTCAACCTTAGAGCTGTTCAAAAAGGGAGGTAACACTGCAAAGGTATGTTTAGCTCACAGAAGTCCAGGAGCATGGCATCAGCATCTGCTTGGCATCTGGCAAGGGCCTTCTTGGTGCATAACATGGTGGAGGCATCACATGTGAGACAGAATCAGTGTTCAAGCTCCAGGTCTTCTTTCTATAAAGCCACTGAGCCATCACAGGGCCCACACTCAAGACTTGATCTGATCCTAATTACCTCCCAAATGCCCTACCTCCAAATGCTATTAACATATGAATGGGGGCTAAGGTATAGCTCAGTGGCAGTGCACTTGTCTCCAGCATGCACAAGGCACTGAGTTCCATCCCCAGCACCATAAAACAAAACAGAAAATACGAATTTAGAGATTAGGTCTTCCATAATTTATTTAGGAATAAACTTTTGGGAGATACATTCAAACTATAACAAATGGGTTAGGGTAAGATCCTGTGGATCACCATTAGTAATCCCCAGCCGAGGTGTTGGGTGTCAAGACTACAGTGGGAGAGGCATGCATTGTAGCAGATGAAATTTATAGTGGATATTGGGAACTGTCTGGAAAATGGTAGAATCCTGGAGTGCATTGCTATTGGTCTCAGAGAGAAAGGAGCTAGGTGTGGTGATGCATGTGTGTAATTTCAGCACTCTTGGAAGCTAAGGCAGAAAGATCCAAGTTCAAGCCCAGCCTGGCCAACTTAGCAAGACCTTGTGGCAAAAAAGAAAAAAAAAAAAGTAATAGGCTAGGGATGTGGCTTAGTGCAAAAGTCCTGAGTTCAATCCTTAGTACACATTGGGTGTGGTATGGGGAGGAAAAACACCAAGAGCTAGTTGAACACCCTATGAACTGGGAGGAATGGTGGCTGTGGAGCCAGCCAAGCTGGGCCCAGAACCCTGGCTTGGGCACGCAGACTTTCTTATCTCTGGGCCCATTTGCTCATCTGTCAAATGGGGCCAATAACGTTTGCCTCCTGGAGCTGCTAAGATTTGAGATATGTATGGAGATATGAATATACGATATTTAACCAGTGTCTGTAGTAAAATTGGGCCCATTGCTGTCACTATGATTAATATCAAGTTGCATGTAGGGGCCTCCTGTTGGGAGCTGGAGAACCAGTAGTGGGCCTTCAGCAGTCTGTCATCCTAATTGAAATGTGGGCAAGCCTTCCTGGGCCATCCATGGGACTAAAGCTGCAATTGCCTAGAGAACAATTGCCATGTGAACTGCCATAGAGACAACACCATAGGTTTTTCTTTTTCTTTTCTTTTCCTTCCTTCCTTCCCTCCTTCCTTCCTCCCTTCCTTTTTTTTTCTTTTGTATTAAATTTTTTTATTGGTACATTGTAGGTATACGACACAATTACATTTCTCATTGGGAATTGTACCCTTACATAATGCATCTTGGTTCTTATTTTTTCCCCATTCCTAGGCCTCCCTTCGCCCCCTCCACCCTTCCCTATTTACAAAGACTTTATTTCCATCCTTTCCATTTCTCATCATATTTTCCTTTCCCTTTTTTCCTTTCCCCTGCCCCTGCCCCTCCCACTACCCCTACCCCTTTGGACCTTTTCTTCCTATTTGACATTATCGATTATTCATTCTAATCATTGGGACATTTTAGGTATACAATATAATGACATTCATCATTGGAAATTTGCACCTTTACATAGTCTCTCTTGGTTCTTATTTTTCACCCTTGCCCAGCCCTCCCTTCAACCCCTCCATTCCTCCCTATTTACAAAGATTTTGTTCCTATTTTTCCATTTTCTCATATTAATCCCATTCCTTTCTATCCTTTCCCCTAGCCTTCCCACTTCCTTCCCCCTTGCCCCTTTTCTTCCTATTTCACATTACCTATTATACATTTAGTCCTTATTTACAGTTTCAGTTTCTCACACCAGAGAAACTATTCAGTATTTATACATGTGTGTCCTATTTATTTCACTTAAGAGTATTGCCTCAATGTACATCCACTTAGCTATAAATGTCTCCAATTTCTCATTTTTTATGGCTGAGTAGTACTCCATTTTATAAAAAAAAACACATTTTCTTTAACCAGTCTCCAGTTGATGGGCACCTGGGATGCTTCCAAGTTTTAGCTATTACAAATTATGCTGCTATGAACATGGGTGCACATATATCACTGTGGTATGATTCTCTTAATTCTTTGGGGAAGATCCCCAGCAGCGGAATAGTGGGATCAAATGGGACTTCCAGTCCTAGTTCTTTGAGGTATCTCCATACTGATTTCCACAGTGCTTGCACCAGTCTACGCTCCCACCTGCAGTGGAGCAAGGTTCTTCTTTCCCCACAGCCCCACCAGCATTTGTTATTGGTTGATTTCATGATAGCAGCCATTCTTTCTGGAGTGAAGTGGAATCTCAGCCTTGTTTTCATTTGCATCTCTCGAATGACCAGTGATGTTGAACAGTTTTTCATGTATTTATTTGCTATTTCTACTTCTTTATCTGTGAAATGTCTGTTCATTTCAGATGCCCATTTTTGGATTGGGTCTTTAAATTTGGGAGGTCTGATCTTTTGAAGTTCTTTATAGATTCGAGATAGTAGACCTTTGTCTGAGGAAGAGCAGGTGAAGATTTGTTCCCACATTGTGGGTTGTCTCTTCACACTGCTGGTGGTTTCTCTTGCTGTGCAGAAGCTTTTTAATAAGAAGAGATCCCATTTGTTGATTATTTGTGCTAGTTCACGGGCAACTGAGGTTTTGTTCATAAAATCTTTTCCTACACCGATGTCTTCAAGGGTTCTAGCTAACCTCTGTTCCAACTGGTTCAGAGTTTCTATTTCAATATTTAGATCTTTAATCCATTTTGATTTTAGTTTAGTGCATGGTGAGAGATATAGGTCTAGTTTTAATCTTTGGCAAGTTGAAGCCCAATTTTTCCAGAACAATTTATTAAAGAGGCTATCTTTCCTCCAGTGAGGGTGTTTGGCTCCTTTGTCGAAGATGAGATGGCTGAGTGTGTCTGGCATTGTTTCTGCATCTTCTAATCTGTTCCACTGGTCCTCAAGTCTGTTTCTTTGCCAGTACCATGCTGTTTTTATCACAGTAGCTTTGTAGTAGAGTTGCAGCTTGGGGATTGTGATACCCCCTGCCATGTCTCTGTTACCTAGAATTGCTTTTGCTATTCTGGGTCTCTTCTTGCTCCAAAGGAATTTTTGGATGGTTTTCTTGAGGTCTATGAAGTATGCTGCTGGGATCTCACTTGGAATTGCATTAAATCTATATAGCAGTTTTGGAAGTATGGCCATTTTCACTACATTAATCCTTCCTACCCAGGAGCAGGGGATGTCTGTCCATTTTCTGATATCATCTTCAATCTCTCTTTTCAGAGTGCCATAGTTTTCAGAGAAGAGGTCTTTGATTTCTTTAGTTAGGATGATTCCTAGGTATTTCAGTTTTTTTACTGCTATTGTGAAAGGAATTATTTGCTCTATTTCTCTCTCAGTGAGTCTGTCATTGGTGTAGAGGAAAGCTATTGATTTTTGTGTGTTGACCTTGTAACCAGCTACTTGATTGAATTTGATTATTAAGTCTAGAAGACTTTTGGTGGAGTTCTTGGGGTCTTCTATATAGAGTATCATGTCATCTGCAAATAATGACAATTTGACTTCTTCATTTCCTATCTTTATTCCTTTTATTTCTTTCTCTTGTCTAATTGCCATGGCTAATGTTTCCAGAACGATATTGAACAAGAGTGGTGATAGTGGACATCCTTGTCTTGTTCCTGATTTGAGTGTGAAGGATTTCAGTTTTTGACCATTTAGTATGATATTGGCTGTTGGTTTTTCATAGATGGCTTCTATCAGTTTGAGGTAGAGACCATCTATTCCAATTTTTTGGAGGGTTTTTCTCATAAATGCATGTTGGATTTTTGTCAAATGCTTTTCCTGTGTCTATGGAGATAATCATATGGTTTTTGTCCTTGGCTCTATTGATATAGTGTATTACATTGATTGATTTGCATATATTGAACCATCCCTGCATCCTTGGGATGAATCCCACTTGATCAGGGTGTATGATCTTCTCGATGATCTTCTGCATTCTGTTTGCCAGTGTCTTATTAAGGATTTTTGCATCTATGTTCATTAGTGAGATTGGCCTATAGTTCTCCTTTTTGGTTGGGTCTTTGTCTGCATTGGGGATCAAGGTGATGCTTGCTTCCAGGAATGAATTTGGGAGTATTGCTTCCCTTTCAATTTCATGGAAGAGTTTAAACAGTAGTGGCAGCAGTTCCTCTCTAAATGTCTTGTAGAATTCAGCAGTGAAGCCATCAGGGCCTGGGCTTTTCTTAGTTGATAAGTTTTTAATTACATTTTCAATTTCATTGGTTGATATTGGGTTGTTCAGAATTTTTAGGTCTTCTTTGTTCAACTTTGGCAATTCATATGTATCTAGGAATTTGTCCATTTCTTCTGTGTTGTCCATCTTATTGGCGTATAGGTTCTGGAAGTAGGTATTGATGAGCCTCTGGATTTCTGCTGGGTCTGTTGTCATTTCACTCTTTTCATTCCTAATTGCATGGATTTGGGCCTTTTCTTTCCTTTTTCTGACAAGGTTGGCTAAAGGTTTGTCAATTTTGTTGATTCTTTCGAAGAACCAACTCTTGGTTTCAATGATATTTTTGTATTGTTCTCTTAGTCTCCATTGCATTGATTTCTCCTCTGATCTTTATAATTTCCTCCCTTGTATGAGCTTTGGGGTTGTCCTGCTCTTCTTTTTCTAGAAGTTTGAGGTTCAGCATCAGGTTGTTTAATTGGGCTCATTTTGTTTTCCTAATATGTGTATTGACTGCTATGAATTTCCCTCATAAGACTGCTTTCATTGTGTCCCATAGATTCCGATATGTTGTATTGTCATTGTCATTGAATTGAAGGAACTGTCTGATTTCTTCTTTAATTTCCTCTGTGACCCATTGGTTATTCAGAAGTGTGTTGTTCAATTTCCATGTGTTTATGAAATTTTTTGAGTTTCTTCTGCTATGGATCTCCAATTTCATCGCACTATGGTCTGATAATATACAGGGGTAAACTTCAATTCCTTTGCACTTACTTAAACATGTTCTATGTGTGAGTATGTGGTCTATTTTGGAGAATGACCCATGTGCAGCTGAGAAGAATGTGTATTCTGATTTTGTGGGGTGGAAGAGTCTGTAAACATCTGTTAAGTTCATTTGTTCAAGAGTTCGATTGAGTTCTAGTATTTCATTACTCATTTTTAGTCTAGTTGATCTATCTATTTTTGTCAGTGGGGTGTTGAGGTCCCCCACTACAATTGTATTAGTGCATATATGACTTTTCATGTCCGTTAGTATTTGTTTTATATAGTTGGGTGCACTAGTGTTTGGTGCATAGATATTTATGATTGTCATCTCTTCCTCTTGGATTCTTCCCTTTACAAGGATGTAGTGTCCTTCTTTGTCTCTCTTAATCAATGTTGGTTTGAAATCTACTTGATCTGCCAAGCGGATAGCTACTCCTGCTTTTTTTTGGATTCCTGTCGCATGCAGTATTGTTTTCCACTCTCTAACTTTCAGTCTATGAGTTTCCTTTTGAATTAAGTGTGTTTCTTGTATGCAGCATATTGTTGGATTTTGCTTCTTGACCCATTCTGTCAATCTATTTCTTTTGATTGGTGAATTGAGACCATTAAGGTTGATGGTTATAACTGAAACGTATTGACTTGTCATTGCCATGACTTTTTCTTTTTGTTGGGTTCTCCCCCTTTACATTTAATTTCTTGTCATGCCAGATGGGTTCATTCTGCTTTGCTTCCTGGGGTTGTGATCCTCAATGTCTGTTCCTAGGATATTGTGTAAAATTCTTTGGAGTGCTGGTTTGGTATTCATGAAGTTCCTGAGGTGCTCTTGTCATGAAAGTATCTTATTTCTCCACCCATTTTGAAAGACAGTTTTGCAGGGTACATCAATCTGGGTTGGAGGCTGTTTCCTTTTAGGGCTTGGAATATGTCACTCCAAGCTCTTCTTGCCTTGATGGTTTGTGTTGAGAAGTCTGCTGTGATTCTGATGGGCTTTCCTTTGTATGTGATTTGTTTCTTTTTTCTGACTGCTTGGAGAACTTTGTTCTTCTGTTGTGTTTCTGGAATCTTAACAATTATATGCCTATGTGTAGATTTTTTTGATCAAGGCTATTTGGAGTCCTATATGCCTCACTTATCTGTATATCAAGCTCTTTTCCCCTGCTTGGGAAGTTTTCTGCCAGTATTTCTGTGAAGAGATTTTTTATGTCATCTCCACTCTCTCCTGTTTCTTCATTGAGCCCAATCAGTCTTATGTTATTCTTCTTTGCATCATCTAGCAGCTGCTGGATTGATTTCTCATGTTCCCTTATGATTTTGAAGTAATTTTTCTTTTCCTGGTCACTAATTGCAATCTTATCTTCTATATCTGAAATTCTGTCCTCACATTGGCTCATTCTGCTGTGTAGACTTTCAATGGAGTTTTTCATGTCCTGGAAATCTATTTGCATCTGTTTTATGGATTCCATTTGTTTCTTAAGTTGGTATTCCATCATGTTCCTGAGCTCCTCTCTAGATTTGTTAATCATGTCTTGCACTAGGGGCACAATTTCTCCTGTTATCTGAGAAATTATTTCTTATTTCATTTTTTCTAGATCCTCTTTTGTTGCCAGTTCAGTGGGTCCAGGTGGTTGAGTATCAGAGGGTTCCATCTCATTTCCCTTTGGGGCTGCTGTAGGTCATCTGGAATTCTGGTTTTGAGACTTATTTACATGTTTTCTCATTTCGACTGGGGCAGGGGGCTGTTAGCGCCTGCACGGATTACTTCCTCTGAGCTGGGTGAGGTGGGACAGAGGCCGGGAGCAGCAGTAGGGATGGTGACCCAAAAGCCCTTTCCTGTGGGCTAGGAGCAGTGGGAGGGATGGTGGCCGGGAAGCCCCTTCCTCTGGACCAGGAGCAGTGGGTTGGCAACTCAGAAGGCCCTCCCTCTGGGCCGCGAGCAGTGGGAGGGATGGTGGCCCAGAAGCCCCTTCCTCTGGGCCAGGAGCAGTGGGACGTTGGCTCAGAAGCCCCTACCTCTCGGCCGGGAACAGTGGGACTCCGTACCTTGGTCTGGTGGTCTGGTGTCCTCTGCCTCTTTGTAGTGTGGAATCAGGTGGCTGCCTGTCTGCAGCGGGGTGATTAGGAGTGTTCTGTGTGACTCAGGACCTCGGTAGGGGGTGCACAGACCTGCCTGTCTGCAGCGGGCTGATTCAGCGTGTTCTATGCGACTCAGCTCCCTTCCTTTTTTTTATGGCAGCTCAAGGGAATTTGAAGTAATCGACTGTTCTCAGTGGACAAGAGTCCACCATGTATTTAATGCTGGAAAGGAAGCAAGTAGGAGGGGAAAACATTCTTTCTGCATAGAAATGCTTCATTTATTATGTTTTATATTTTTAAAACAATGAAAATGTAATGTAGCAGAGCTTCGTGAGCTGTGTACCAGAGCAGCTGGCAAGTGATCTGCACACCACCTTCAAAGCAACCGGTCAAGTATATTGTTGTATTATCCTCTTTCACCAAGGAGATGAGAAAGGCTCAGAGAGCTTGTTATTTGCCCACCCCCCACACCACCATGCAACACAGGTAAGTGGCAAAGTACGAAAGGAACCTAGACATTTTGCCTCCAACGCATGAACTTTTAACCACAGTACATAACTTACATAAAGGTTGAAGGCAAATATTCTGGAAACATTAACAACATCCAGATGACTGTTTCTCCCATTTATTATCCACGTGTCCACATTCTCCATCTTACTTTCTTCCACACACACATCTGTTGGTATTCCATTTAATTTCAATTCTTTTCATCTTTTTTTCAATAAATATTTTACTCATATTTAATGCTATATTTAAAACATCAGGCATATGAGAGAGCCCTTCAAAGGAACAGGCGATGAGGATGTCTGAAGAAATGCTTCGACAGTGGTCTTTATCTCATACAGCTGAATGTGATTTCCTCCCAGATGTGGTCCTAGTAACTCAGTGAATTGATCCTTGGTGTTTCAGTACCAACTGAAATGGCACCATGATCTGAGCTATCCAGGGACCCTGGGGAACTGACTCAGACCTGCAAACCATAAGGAGGTGATTGACTTGTACATGCTCCCCTTGGCCTGTTTGATCTTCATCAACAGCCACATTAACAAGCTGGTAGAGGATTGACCACTGGCATCTTTTTGTAGTGTCTGCCTGTCTGATGGCCCCAGAGTGGTCCAACTGCCTCAGTCAGAAGTACTGGCTTGGTCCTCCCTGGGACAAATGGTGGGTCTTCCCTAAGAAGTCTGAGTGGGTGTTCATCCATGTGGCATCCAGGCAGCAGCCAGAGCCAGGAAGGTGGTCTGTGCCTCATAGGTATGGTTGCTCTGGCCTCTAGGAGCTGGTTGGGAGATCCTTTGCTTCCTGAGGTCCTCTACCAGTGTTGCAGGCCAAACCTTCATGATTTTCTAAAGGAAACGTCACCCCTGCGGCCAACCTACCAGGAGTCAAATCTGCTGTCTCCAGAAGCCTAACACTTGGGAGGTGGGCTCAGCCCCCTGCAGCCCAGTCTCATCACTGTGCTAAGGTGGCCGTAGCCCCCAAAGAGGTGCTAATAAGATTTGAAGAGGAAGCAGATATGAAAAGTCAGGAAAGGGCAGCAACTGCCAAAGGGGGAATTTTAGTGCTCCCCCTGGAGTGTGTCTCCTGTTCACTGTTAAGCTTTGGGAGCTTTTGGGACTTTGTCTTCATCAGCCCTCCTAATTGCATCAGGAAGCCGCTCTCAAGCTCATCCTCCTGCCTCTGTCTGCCTGCCAGCCCTGCCCTCCAGCCCTTAGGAGCTGTACCCTGGAAAATGCTCCTCCTGCAGAGTATGCTTCCTTTCTAGTACTCTGGGCTGCCATGCTGAGTCAAAGACAGCATTCTAGAGAAAAGGGGTCATTGGAGAAAGAGCTATTGGGGCTGCAGTCTAGTGTTATGCTTTATCCAAGCCCTTTACCTGTGGCCTTGGCTGCTGTCTGACAGAATGGACAGAGAGGCCAGTCAGGCTTGGGGACCAAAGCACCAGCAGTCAAAAGACTCAAGACAAAGCCAAAAGGCTTATGATACTAATGTGGGGCCTTGAGGACACCCCTATGCCTCTCTGCTTTGACCCTTTCTCTGCTCTAGCCCTTCTTTCCTTAAGCACCCACCCCACATACCCCTCCACTGTACCAGGGAAACTGAAGTTCCCCACATGAAGCCCTGAAAGCCCAGGGGCTTGTGGCTCATGAGAGCTGTGGCTGGGTGGTCACCCTGACTTTAGCTTCAGGTCTAATACCTGTATGACCTCGACCAAGCTCTTACCCTCTCTGGGCTGCTTTATCACAGTGTAATAACATCAACATCTACCCTATAGGTTATATGTGAGAATCATACTAACAAATTTATGTATGAGATTTTTAAAACATTGAGGTAAAATACACACAGTATAAAATGAACCATTTAAAAGTGAACAGTTTAGCTGGATGTTGTGGCTCAAGCCTCTAATCCCAGCACTCAGGCAGCTGAGGAAGAAGGATTTTGAAGATTTTGAGTTCAAGGCCAACCTGGACTGTGTAGCGAGACCTTGTCTCAAAACAAATAAAAACAAAGAAGCATACAAAAAGGTGAACAACTTGGTGGCACTAGGTACATTCACAATGTTGTACAACCACCCCCTCTATTTCAAAAATATCTTCTGGACCCTTAAGTCAAAACCTGTACTCATAAGGTAGTCACTAGTACTACTTTCCCATCTGGCCCTGGTGACCAACAGTTTGCATTCTGTCTCTGGATTGCCATATTCTGGATATTCCCTAGGAGCAACATCTTACAGTGTTTGTTTTTTTGTGTGCATGTGTCTGCCATTCAACTGTGTGTTTTGCAGTATGTTTATCTGTTCATCTTTACGTGGACACTTGGTTGTCTATATTTTGGCTATTGTGAATAGTGCTGCTATTCATATTCAAGTGCATATACTTCTTTTTAATTGCTTAATAAATGTCAAAGGGGTAAATCAAGTCCAGAGTCCTGTATTGATGACTAGAAGATTCCCCCACATGTTACTCATAGTTTAGTGCTCACAAATGAAAGGGCTCTTCAAATCTGTGCTCATGTAAAAGCCAGTCCTCCCCACACTGACACACTGCAGGTAGGTATGAGTGTTGGGAAAGTGTGCAGGGTCCTGCTCTAGGATACTTGTTTGGTTGGAAGACCTAACCATGTCCGTGCAAGATTAGTTTTTCTAAGTCTGTTTTACACCTTTTTTTCTAGTAAAATTAGATTGTTACTAGGCCTCACTGAATTTCTGAATCTCACTAAGCCTTAGTTTTCTCATCTCAAATGGGGTGGTAGTAGGGATGAACAACTGTCCTAGTTTACCTGGGAAATTAGTCCACAGTACGGGCCAGGACTTTGGACACGAATTTCCTCTTCCTTATTCCCTATTAAAAACAAAAGAAATATTGATTTCCTTATGAAAGAAAGAAAGCATAATCTACTTTAATTTACCAACATACATTTGTTGATCAACTGCTATGTGCCAGGCTGCACTTTTGGCTCTGCGGATACAGCAGTGAACAAAGCAGACAGAAATCCTTGTCCTTATGAAGTTTATATTCAAGTGGGAGGAGACAGACAATAAGTGAATAAATTAATGTGCTGGAATCTGGCAAATACTCTGGAGGAAGAGAAAGCCAGTAAGAGCAATAAGGTGTGCTGACCAAGAGGAAGCCTGGGGCTTTCTATTCTCCAAAGAGTGATGTGACCAGAATGGACTTTCTGGAGAACATGACATTTGGAAAAAGATTAAAAGAGATGAAGGGAAGAGGAGCCAGGCATTTAGCTCAGTGGTTCTGCCACCTGCCTCGCAAGTGCAAGGACCCGAGTTCAATCCCTTGAACCAAAAAAAAGAAGAAGAAGAAGAGATGAAGGGAAGAGCCAGGTGTATATCAGGGGACCAGTAGGCTCCACCCCAAGGGGAGCAGCAATGGCAACTCTGAGGTAGGAGCAAGGGAGTAGTGTGGAGCAGAGGCAAGATGGCCAACAGGGAGCAAGGAGAGGCCTGTCAGGGAGGCCATGGGAGCCAGGTTGTGTCTGCCCATGTGGTCTGGTCTGTCGTAAGGACAAGGGCTGTCATAGAGAGGGTTGGAGGATTGGAAAGGAGTTGCAAAGGCTTCCAGAAGCTGCCCAGCTCCATGGAAGGAAAGCCAAAGTCCTTACTTCCATTGCCTAGAAATCTGAACTCTTGACCCAAATCTCAGCTCAAAGGTGTCCCTCCTTCACCATTTTCTTTACCCTGGATATCAAGGGACACAATTGCAATGACTTTATCTAAAAAACTTACTTGGTTTTATTTTGTAATTCTAGTATCAGGCAATACTTCATTCTAGAACATAGAATAAGTATTCCAATGGGCTGGGCAGAAGAGGTTGGAGTTTGTGCATGTGTGTGTTTCTGGGGACAAAACCAAGAGGTTGGTTTTATAGTTAGAGAAGGGCTGAGAAAAGCAGAAAGAATGGATGAAAAGTTACTTTCCTTGTGATGTGGAGACAGGGAGACAGAACAATAGAAAGCTAAGAGATGGGTTAACACTAGCTTACGTCAATTACTTTCCTATAAGGATTAAAGCATTATCATTATCACACAGATTGCAGCTAACCTGTTTCAGGAACTTAGCTGTATCTCGCTTCTGATTTCTTGGAAAGTCAAACAGCAACGTAGTTTCAGTTTGGTGACGTGAGACCTCAGCATGAGTCACTCCATTTTGGTTTCTGGCTGGTCTGTTGAGGTGCAGGGCAGGAGCCCAGTCCCAAACAATGGCCTCCTATAGATTTTATTCTAATGTTTATTGCAGATAGGGGTGGATATCACCACGCACTCAGCTGCTCAGGCCAAACATGTGGCTTATTCACTTCCCCACACCCTTGTGTCTAATCTGTTAACAGGTTTACCTGACTCTACCTCCCCAGTGGATTCCAAATCTGGCCACTTCTCTGGCCTCTGCTGGCCACTAGTCCAAGTCACCACTGTCTAGCCAGGCCTGCTGCTGTGACCTCCCCATCATTGTCCCTACTCCTGCTCCTCTCTCCATAGTTCACTTGCCACAGAGCAGCCATGGTGGTCAGTTTAAATAAAAGACAAATAATCAGAAAAAGGAAGATAGATCTTTCACAAAGGGGAAGGGGACCAAGAGACAACAGAGGGGGAAGAGGGGAGGGGAAGGGGATGAAAAAAGAATGGAGGTGTGTTAAATACATGTCCCAACTTCCCAGGAAATACCATCATTATGTACTGCAAACATGTACTAATAAAACATTAAAAATGAAAAAAAAGTCTTGGGGGAAAAAAAGAAAACATAATATATGGTTTTAAAAGAGAAAAACCAAAAAACCCACAATTCTCTGGCCACTGTACCACTTCCCTATTGAAGACCTCCAGGGACTTCCAAACACATTCATTTTTTGAATTCAAAAAAATTCAAACTCCTCATGGTGACAAGCCTGGCCCTGTGGCCAGGGCTCCCCTGTGACCTGCTTACCTGCTCACTCGGTCCACTCCAGCCACCCTGACCTGTGAGCTCATCATGAGGCCTTTGTACTGCATTCCCCTCTGCCCTCAGCACAAACTCCCCTTTGCCTAGTTCATCCGCCCCTCCAGACCCAACCCAAAGGTCAATGGGGTTTCTAGCCCCCCCACAGTCTTAAGTGAGGACCTCTTCTAGAAAACCCATCATACAGCCCTGTAACACCAGCAGGGTATGCATTAGGATTTCCACTGCACTGATGACAGAACTGGCAGCCAGATGGCCTAAGCAACTCAAATAGCAGCAACAGTGAGTGAGAAGCAAATAGCCAACTTGAAACAGGCCTTCTGCTACCATGATAGAGGGAGGACCATCTTGCTTGTGCTGTGGACAGCAGCTCAGTTCAGCAACAGGAGACATGGCAGTGAATCGTCTTCACATCCACTGGGCATCTCCTGTATACCAGGGTACCTGGGGGACTCCAAAGGAGATGCAGCCTCTCTGGGCCTGGTGATTCTGGGGGAACACCAGCCTTGTGCAAAAGCCTGGGTGAGACAGCAGATTCTATCCTGTCTGTGTCCACTGCAGCAACCAAAGTGTGCCTGGTACTCAAGGAAACAGCTGGCACTCTACAGCTGCAACAGCAGGAGGCAAGAATGGGGCTCCTTTGATAACTGGGCTTGTCCTCAGGGCTACATATTCTTTTACTGGTACATCTTGGGGACTGAAGGTAGGCAGTGAACAGTAAAAGCTCTCTGCCCTTGTGCAACCAACATTCCAGAGGGAGAAGCAGGCCATGAAATAAATGCATATTAGGAATTATAGGTTAGATGGTGATAAGTGCTGTGGAAGGAATGTGGCCTGATTCACATGGTGAGAAGTATTGTAATGTTAAATATAGAAGTAGATGAAGGCCTTACTCACAGATGATAGTAAAGCAAAGAAGGGAATGAAATGAGGTAGGGCCTGGGGATTTAGCTCAGTGGTTCTGCTGCTTGCCTCTTGAGCACAAAGTCCCGAGTTCAATCCCTGGTACCAAAACAAAAAAGAAGAGAGAAAAAAAAAAAGAAATGAGGTAGGAAGGCAGAGAATATCAAGATGACGAGATTCTAGACATAGAGATTCTAGACATAGGGTGCAGTAAGTACAAGGACTCTGAGGTGTAAGCGTACATGAGGGGTTCACAGAACCCTAGTGCAGCTGGCTGAGAGAATCAGTATGAGTAATGGAGAATAAAGTGAGATTGGAATGGCCATGCAGGCTGCTCACTGCACAAGGAGGCACAAAACTTTGCCCAGAAGCAAGATTGTTTCTGCCTGGAGGAAACAGCATTTCTGGGATACCCACATGCTCTCTTTTTAATAGCTGTCACTTATTCTGTAAGGAAAAGATATCCATTGGAAGACTTGGGATGGAAGAATGATGGAGTCTGACTTATTCTTTGGAGACTTCATTAAGATCAGACAATAGGGGGCAAAGATGAGATCAGAGAGACAAAGCAGAAGTTTTAACAAATGATGATGACTCGGCCACTTAATGGGATTAGCAGCTTGGTGGCATTGTCAGCCTAGAGGCAGACATCTGGGTCCACCAGTCAGCAGCCACAACCCTGGCAAAGCTTGTCCAGAACTTTGTTGTGGTGGATTGCAGCCCCCTGAGAAGTACAGTCCAGGCAGGTTTGGCCTATGTAAGCATACTCTTGCCCAGGGGTGGAGGGGAATTGGCCTTCGCCTCATTTTAACATTGAAAGTCTTCACTTATGGAGCATCTACTGCATGTCAGGCTTGGGCTAAGCAATTTGCACTCTCATTTCATCTACACCTCACCACAACTACACAAGGGTGCTCCTAAGAAAGCCAAGAACAAGAGAGCTGAGTACATTGCTGGAGATGATGCCATTGGTGAACGACAGAGCTGAGATGCCAACCTTACTGATCTTGCCTACACCGGGACTCTCTGCTGCTTCACTGTATGCTCTCCTCCTGGGAGGTGGTGGGGACTTCTTAGCCTTGCTCTGGGCAGCAGTTGGTCTAATTTCAAAAACAATCCTCTTCCCATCACCCCCACTGGATGTGAATCTCTCCAAGGCCTTTGTTCTCTTATATTCCAGATAAATTAGTCAGTCAGTGGATAAAGAAACTGTCATATTCTTGAAAAAAAGGAGATTCCATAATTTCCTTTGATAACTCAGTTACTTCTAGTAAATAATGACTCGACTAATAAACTATCAACCAGGTGGGACCTTATCTCTTCATCTAGTGCCTAATAGGATACTGACTCAATTAGTATTTGCTAAACAGATAAAAAGGAATAATGAGGTTACTGGAGCACTTTAATGGAGATGAGTGAGCCCGGTGGAACAGACCAGCTCAGAAGGAGAGCAGTAAAGCCAGACTGATCCCAATACACAAATCTTTTGCATAAACTTTAACCTTTTGGGAGAGGAAGGAGGAAAGGAGAGAAATGAGCCAGACAGAGGTGGCCCCAGGAGGCAAATTCTTTGTAAAACAAAGGGAAAAGGCTTTTATTTTTCTTTCTTGATCTAATTGTGCATAGCCAGAGCTCTCTGTTTAAATTCTAGCTCTGTCCTTTAAAAGGTGAGACTTTGAGCTCACCTTTTGAGCCCAGTCTTTGCATGGGAAAAATATGGGTAAAGTACTTTTAAAGGACTTGTTGTGTGGGCTACAGGTATAGTTCAGTGGTAGAGCATGTGCTTAGCATGCACAAGGCCCTGGGCTCATTCCTAGCATCCAAAATTTACAAATAAAGTACATACGGTGTCTCAAGTTCCTGTACTAGAAGCTCGCAGAGACCCACTGTCCTATTTAAACTGTATAATAACACATGGGAAATAGATGCTCTTATTACCCCCATTTTGCAGAGGAGGTAACTGAGGCATTGAGTGAATAAGTGCCTGATTGAGTGGTGGAGCTGAGATTTGGACTCATTCTGTTTGTGTTCTTAATGGCACCTCTATTTCCCCACATCATCATGGGGGTGGAAATCAAAGAGAATGCCGTTCCTGAAATTACCCTGTAACAGAGAACCCAAATAGCGCTATGCAGCTTGCAAATACTCAATAATGTTATGATCAGGAATGTTTCTGATCCTTGCCCAAGAGCCTAGAGAATTGGGAGCCAGAAATAGTGCCTTTCTCTGGCCCTCAAGTAGCAGGGAGGAGGATCCTTTGGTGTTCAGAGCCTTCTAGAAGTTGTGGCCCTGGTTGTGGCCTGAAATGCTTGTCCTCTAGTTGAAGGGGAGGACCTGTATTCCTGATGGCCCAGGTGAAGAGAGCAGAGCTCTGAAAACAGATCAGGGGCTGTGAGATGGCGCATCTGATGCCACTCCACACAGGATCATGAGGCCCAGAGCTCTGTTATGGGACCAGGAAGTTTCCAGTTGGACCATCAGGAAGCCTTAGCCCCTTGTTAAGTTGCTGAGCTAGGAACTGTGAGGCCAATGTCACTTAAGTTACCTTATGCAATACACTAACTTTGGATAGATCATTCTATTATTTTCTTGTTGTAGCAATGTGGAAATTTCAGCTCAGTGCAGTGACGCTATGTGCACGTGTTCACACAGCTAGTAAGGGATGTGGCTGGATGAAAACCTGATTCCAGATCTCTCCATATACTACTCTGCCACGTCATGCCTTCCTTTCTCTTCCCATAATATTGTTCCTATTTGCTCAAGAACGAAGTAGTAAGCCTGTCTGAAGTGTCAGAATGCATTTTGCTTTTGTAACAGAGGTTTGCCCAGAAAAGTGTGCTTCAATTGATTATATAAAAGCTAGATCATCTTCAAAAGAAATGCCTTTGGAGCCCTTGATTTAATGCAAAAGCATTTCCAGATAAGCCTTTAGTTAAGCAAAAAAGAATTTTCTTTCCTTCCTTGCAGGACTAGTCCATATTTCTCATCCATTGTGATTTTTATTTGGGGTTTCTTAGGCCAGTGTGTATCGTAATCAAGGCAAGTGGAAACCAGTCAGGCATGGTGGCTTACACCTGTAATCACAGCACTCTGGGAGGCTGAAGCTGGAGTGCTGCAGGTTTGAACCCAGCCTTATATCTTAAGGACTTAGTGAGACCCTGTCTTAAAACGAAACAAAAACTTAAAAAGGGCTGAGGATGTAGCTCAGTGCAAACACCCTGGGTTCAATGCTCAGTACCACCACCACTAACAAAAAGATGGTCATCAAGAATGGCAATCTTCAGGCAACCTTCAACATTCACTTGGTCTCTACACCACTGTGCCTCTTCCTCTGTTCTCATTGTTCGTTTCACACTGTGGCCACCCTGAGTCCTCATTGCATCTGTGTTTTCAATGGCCTTGCCTTAGCTGACCTCCTGGCCTCCTGCTTTGCCTAGAATCCTCTCTGTCTCCCTGTCACACTAACTGCCCCAGTACTGGCTCCAGTTATGATTGTGCTTGCCTCTAACACCTCCAGTGTTTTTCTGCCAGCATCTTTTGGACTCAAGTCCCTTAGCTGGATGACAGTGGGACTTTCCCCACCGGGCCTTTTGCTCAGGCCTGGGGGCCTCTCCCTCCTCTGTCTGTGTCTGGAATCCTCGCTGTACCCAGCGCCCAGATCTAAGCCTTGCTCCTTCACAAGGCCTACTGTTAGTTCTCTATTTCAGATGAATACAATCTCTTCTTTTGCAACTTATTTGTACTTTTTTTCCAAGCTGATTGTGTTCTGTCTTGTATTGTGACTATTTATGACCTTGTCTGGTTCTCTCTCCCTTTCTTTCTCTCTCTCTTTCCCTTCCTTCCTTCCTTCCTTCCTTTCTTTTTCCAGTGCTGAGGAGGGAAACCAGAAACTTAAGCATCTTAGGTAAGTGCTCTACCAAGTTCTTACTTGTTGGTTAGTTTCTTAAAGGCTAGAACTGTGACCTTGTCACCTTTGTGCACCTAACTACAGAGCCTTATATGTAACAAGGACTCAAAAAATTCTATAAGGAGGAGGGAATTACTCTGGCATTAGAGAGTGCTTCTTTATAAAAAGAGAAGACAGAAGACCTGTGGCTTGGAAGAGATAGACACCTTGTCAAAATGCGCACCTTTTTGGGTGCTTAGGTTGCAATCCTATGTCAGGTACAATGCCGTGTTCACTTAAGCTTTTCCCAAAGAATGCTCAACAAGTGCAGCCCAATTAGCATGACATCCAGGGCAGGGGCCAGCATCCTCTCCTTAGGACTTAACTTTTTCTGTCCACAAGGCATGCACAGATCTTATTTTGAAATGACTGCAAATTCTCTAAATACCTTCCAGAGGGAAATCTGACTTCCCTTCCCCGAAGGCTGATAAAATCTGAGCACAAAGAGCAGTGAATGATAAATGCAGAAATCTGATACTTGTCTGTACAATGAATGCCTCACACTAAATAACAATGCCTCCTTAGGACCTGTAGTATTTGAAAAATATTACATGTTCCATTAGGTTCTTTGAGAGGTTTAGCTAATTGGACTTATAAAACCAAAACAAAAACTTTCCAACGTGTAGTGGGGGGGGGTGACTTTTACAAATGCAGTGTTCCTTTTGTGATGTCTGCAGATCCCAATATCTAATCTACTTTCCCACTTCCTGTGTTATGAAATGCTGGGCATAGTTTTCTCTTGGCTCCGTTGTTTTTCAATAATGAGCCAAGAGCTGGGGTTGAAGACACAGCAAACACTGCCCTCTTTCGTCCACCTTGGGTCTCTGCCACGTTTCCTCTCAAAGAGTGTTGGGCAGGCAAGAGTTAAAGCCCTGCTGGTAAACCTTAGCGTGTCATTGCCTTTCCATTGTTCTCTGCATGACTAGGAGGTTTCAGCCACGGGGAGCATCTTTATTTTGGTGTCACAAACATTTCACCTTACCAGAGGCTGCCACTTTGCACCAAAAACCATTTAATGAGAGGTGTTTAATACTGACCCCAAGAAAGAGGGTGTAAAGTAGAAAACAGACCCCATTGTTTGAAGTCTCCCTGCTGGCTTGGATTACCAGGGAGCTCAAGATAAAACCCAAGGCAGAAAACGATGTGTCCCTAGGAGCAGAGAGGATCCCTTAGCCCCTCACTTAGAAAGGAAAGCTTTGGTTTTAATGCCTTGCGAAGTTTTTCTCAAATAATTTGATCATGACACTCTCGGTAGTGTTAGTGTGAGACATGAAGGAAAACGTGAAGAAGACGTGAGACTTTGTGAACCAAATGCACGAATCTATTGAAGTAGTACTAATAAGAGAAAGGCATTTTTGTTTGTGGAGCAATTCATACATTTTTTATAGGCCTAAGTACAAATTTCATGACTAGAAATTAAAATCTAATTAGATTTCTTTTCTTGGTCACCTTAACTCACACTTTGCAGTTATTTCTTTCTTATGCACATGTATTTGCATTTACTGGGACATCGGAAACATCACAGATGAAGAGGCTGAGCAGATCACTTACAAATACAGTTCGGGGTCCTGTTAGCTCTGTGCCTGAATGCAAATTATTTCATTTGGTTTGAAAGCTTTAAAAGTAATCTTTGTGAGGATTCAGTCCATAAATCAATAAATCGTCATATGTGTCTGTGAATCTGCTAGGCGCTGAAGCAGGCCTCAGGGTGACCATGACAATAGCGGGATCGTGTTCTTCATGGAAAGGGAAGGATTAATTCAAGAAAATAGAGTGTGGGGTCTGCCTCACATAATTTGGTTCATAAATGTTGACCCTAGTTGTAGCACTTTATGTCCTTTATCTCCCAGGACAGTTCTGGGGACAGATGTTTGGCTTCAATGTGCCCAGAAAGGAACACATACTTTTCAGACTGTACTTTGATTGGCAGTTTGGAAAACACGGTTGGGTAAATTCGCGATTTGCCTGAAGCAGTATGGGACAGGCCCTCAGGGCACTCTTCCATTTCCACTGCCTTGTGAAAAGCCCACAGAGATGGTATGGCACATTCCCACGTTTTCTAGTCCATGATATCCTCTCCCCCATGATGAATCTCTAAATTTTAAGAGTAAGAAAATATCCATCAAAGAACAAAGTCAGGAAATATTGATTTAATTCTTTTCTTTCTGCAAAGTCTCTTTGATGGAGTGGTTGCAGTGGCTTATGCCCATGTGTGTAGAATCAGGCAGATAGAAATGGGAAATTTTCAGCAAAGCAAGGTAAAAACATTTTTCCTTATGAAGGCTTCCATTCAGGTACATAGAGCTGAAGTCTGAAGCCAAACCCTCTGTCCTAACTTTATTTTATTTTAATTTTTTTAACCATACTAGGGGTGAAATCCAAGACCTTGTACATGCTAGGCAAGCACTCTACCACTGTTCTATATCCCAGCCCCTTTAAAAATTTTGTATTGATATAGGCTCTCAATAACTTCACCAGGCTATTCTCAAACTTGCAATCTTCTGCCTCACCATCCTGAGTGGCTAGGATTACAGGTGTGTGCTATCTCACAGGTGTCTGTCATCTGTCCTATCTTTAGTAACTTAATTGCATAGAGATTCACAGTGGCTTGATTAGAAATGGTTGCTGAATTTATTTGAAAATACTGGCACAAATAGATTTTATACTGAAAAATTATTCAATGGAAAAAAATGAAAGGGAACAATTATAGAAAAGTCCTTGGGGACTGATTACAGAGCGTAACATTTAGATGACTGTTCCTTAAGAGAAGTGCAGAGTTGGATTTGTATGCTTTCCTTGTGATATAAGAAGTTTTAGTTTTTGGGTCTAACACAGACTAAAGGGAAGAGAATTTCTGTTTATTAATCAGAAAATGTACAGTTCCTTAAAGGCTAAGATATTTTTTAAATGATTTCTTAGCAAGCTATTTTACAATGTGAAATGTACATGGAATCTGGATTACTAATTTCTTGGATTTATATTATATTGTACTCATCAAAGATCTTCCTCGTGCACTGGATTATGGACAGTAGAGCAGAGCCATGAGTGTAAGACAGGGGAAAAGCCAATCTACAGTGCTCATTCATGAAGCAGAAACTAAAGAAAGTAATTTCTCAGGTTTGAGATGTTGGCCTTTGATGAGCTGTCCCCAGGGGATGTTGGGTGAAGGGCAGGCATCATGTCTTGATGGAAGATTTAAGAACCTCTCTGCTTTTTGCTCCCTTGCTTCTTTAGGACCGCAGTTTGAATACATTTTAATCACCCACAGTCACAGCAGGGCAAAGCTGCCATTGGCTTGCTTAATGACATTCCCAAAGAAGCACCCCAGGGGCTCATCCTGGAAGCTCTGTTGTAGACTGAGAGGTACTGTATTTCCCCTGGAATTGCCTCCTGAGTACTGAACGGTGAAGGAGAGCCTGCTGTGCCACACCTCCATGTTCTCTGGATAGGTAGGTCCAAATAACAAAGGCCAAACAGGCACCTATAAAATGTAACGACTATTTAGGTGGTCTTTCCGCGAGAGTATGGAATCTGCCAAACATAACTGCTGATTTAGAGTTAGTCTAGGAATCCCTCCTAGCCCTGGGGTCCCAATGTTCTGAGACACTTTCCATAGACTGGCTTAAGCCATTGCAGCATTGTGTAAATAAATGGAAATCACAAAGCTGCTAGTGTCTGCAGGAGACAGCAGACTACAGCAGAGCAGAGCAGCCAGCTAGGCACAGGGGCCTCTCTCTGAACCTTAGCAGCAAGCTTGCATCTGACAAAACAGATCTTCTCATTTGACTTTGAACTTAAGTCAACAAAGATAGAAGTGTGGGAAATGCAGTCATTTAAAAGGAGGGCCGGGAGACTATTTTGCTAGCAGAGGCGGCTCTTTACAAGGGCCCTAGTGGTTTATCTTTTAGAACTCTTCCCGTCCTTCCCTAGAAATGTGTATGCAAACATGTAAACTGTAGAGTGGTTTGCAAACAGTAGTTGCTGTGCTGATACTTTTTCTAAAGTCATGGAAGTGAAAGCAGGTAAAAGCATCAGGTAAGCATTGATAGAGATACAAAAGAGGTATTGACAAGTATCCCACAAATGCACAGGCTGCATGTTCATTTCTATAGATCTTAGGGAGGAGAGAGGAGGGGATGGAATGATTTAGAATACAATTTCTACCTCAGCAGAGCCAAACAGGATTACAAGGGACAAAAGAAGAGATACAGATATGTTGTAATCCTGAACAAAACTGAGGTTGAGAAGGTTAAGAATCTTTTAGATATTCTTCCCTGTGGTTATCATTAACTTGTAAATTGTCTCTTCCCTTAGTTAGATAAACAGCTTTTTTCAATGAGGGAAAAGTAGTCTTGCAGAACCAGGTGCACCTTGCAGCTTCCCTTGAGTGTAATTGTCCAGGCAAATCCTAAGTTCTCCAATATGATCACTAGGGTCTGAGAAGTCAGCCTTCAAGGAAGGGTGACTCAGCACAGTTCTGGGGAGAGCTGAGCTTCGAGAGACAACTGGCTGTCTCCTCCATCAACAAGCTTGTCACCAGGCACTGACATCTAAAGCTGAAAGGAGGGATGTTATGGCACAATAAAATGTGCCAGCCAATAAACTACTATTGGGTGATTGGTCATGCTCTTCTGCATCCTGCCTGGCCTTCACCCATTTTTATCACCAGCCCCATGGTGGGCCTCCACTCGTGGAGCTTGTCTATAATAAAGGCACATTTGTTCCAGGCATAGGGCTCGCCACTATCGCAGCCTCTACCATGTATCAAACAAGAAGACCAAGGGAAACTGACAATAAAAGCAACAATAACAAGAAAAAAACCTCAGGGCTGGGGAGACTTGACCAACAACATCATTGGCTGGGGAGACCTGGCCTGGGATAGTGAGTCCTGGCCCTCAGGAAGGAGTACTTTTCACTGGTGTCACAGTTGCTGGAGAAACAATGCCGAGGCTTCCTCAGAGCGCCTACTATTGTGTTAGGTTGTCTGTGGAAACTCAATCCCCCTATGGAGAGGACTTCCAGGACCTGGAAGGGGCAGTTCAGAGGACAACGTAGCCAGACTCTGGCTTTTCTAGGGAGCAGTCTACATTCCTGTCTCAGAGAGAAGCTTCTCTGGCCTGAGTCTTTGTTTCCAGGAAAGGAGAAACTGCTGTGGTAGCAGCTGTTGTGGCCCACTCAGTCCACAGAGAACTTCCTCTTAGACCTCCGAACCTCCTCAGTAGACAAGTATTTCCCTTAGAGGCCCCAAAATGACTATATCATGAAGTCTTGGTTTTTATTCCAGGTCTAACATTTTAAAGATATTTGCAATTCTGAGCAAAATGGAGGTTAAGTGACTTGCTTCTTCCCAACAGAAGAGGCACCACATGTCAAGGTCCTGAGGTATGAATGGGCTTGCTTGTTAGTCTTTTTTTTTTTTTTTTTTTAAGAATTAGAGGATCAGAGAAAGTGCCCTGAAATCAGGTCCTTACATGACTGCTTCCTTCACTTCTTTAGGTCTCTTCACAGAGGATTTTTCATTCTCCATCATGTCTCGATCCCTTTCTCTTGACTTGGCTTCTTCAGCACACTTACTTCCTTCAGATATTTGCTTCTTTGTTATTACCTAGTTACTGTAGCTGAAAAGTCAATGCTGTGAGAGCAAAGACAATGATGATTTTATTCCATAGTGCTTTCTCAGCACCATGACAGTACCTGCCACAAGCAGACACACATTCTAAATCCCTGGAGCCGGTGGGGCCAAGTGTTGTGGGTAATTCAGTATTTTTCAGAATTTAGACAGATGATGTGGTACATGTCCCTAAGTTACAGATCAGCCCAAGGAGTCTGGAGCACTATCTTGACTTAAAACACACCTGTCCCTTTGCTGTGAAGCAGGCAGAATATGAGAATCTTCATATAGACATTCTTTGACTATGACCAGGACATTAAATGAATTGGTCACTAAGTGAAGAATTGTATATAGTGTGTACACGATAATATTCAGAACAAAGAAGTGGTCAAACCTTGATCACTTTGCTTTTTTTGCATAGCTCTTATATACAGTACTGTAATGTATAACAGAACATAAAACTATAGTACTGGACCTCCAG
Source organism: Heterocephalus glaber (assembly GCF_053883595.1). NCBI lineage: Eukaryota > Metazoa > Chordata > Mammalia > Rodentia > Bathyergidae > Heterocephalus > Heterocephalus glaber. The sequence continues at coordinate 43,747,533 of NW_028258325.1, read as the reverse complement.
GAAGATGGCAGAGTGGTAAACAGCAGAGAAATAGCCCCTTTGAGATTTGGTGTCCAGATGCTGGAATATAGCAACATGAAGAAGAAAAAAAGGAAGGAAATGGGTCCCTGAGACTCAGGAAGGATCTAAAGTGAGAATTGAAGCCTGCAGGGAGAATAAAAAGAGAGACCTCAACACAGAAGAAGGAGGTGTCAAGGAGCACTTTTTCCCAAGCCCTGGCTCAATGGTTAGGAGGGTTGGCTCAAATCTCAGAAGTATGGAGTATGGTGACTACTAGTGATTCCAGAGACCTCCATGGACAAACACATCAGTAGAATGGAGGAGTGGATTCAGTGGACTTCAGTGGCTGGTGAGTTATCCAGGTTCAGACATCCCTCAGGAAAGGGCAATTGGCTGGTAGCCATCTTGGAGAGGGGCCAACTGAGTTCAGAACTCAGAGCATCTGTGGGCTGGCTCCATCTAGCAAGCTCCCAGTATCAGGGTGAGGCAGAACTGAATTTAAGTCATCAGGAGGTGAAGGAGCTGAGTTCAGGGCAGCAGGAGGCACACAGACTGTTGCAGGCTGAACAAATCAGGTTCCAGCTCCAACCCATGGTGAAGTGGTCTGATGTGTTGCTAAAAGACACACCCAACTAAGCCACCAAGTGGAAGGGGTTCTTCATCACAAAGCCTTTCAAGTTCAGGCACATCCAAATAGCCTAGGATTTCATCCAAGTGCAGATTCTTTTTTTTTTTAATTTTATTTTATTGGTACATTTTAGGTATATAATATAATGACATTCATCATTGGAAATTTGCACCTTTACATAATCTCTCTTGGTTCTTATTTTCCCCCCTGCCCTGCCCTCCCTTCAATCCCTCCATCCTTCCCTATTTACAATGACTTTGTTTCCATTTTTTCATTTTCTTTTTTTTTGTATATCCTTTTATTGTTACATTTTAGGTGTATAATCTAATGACATTCATCACTGGAGATATGCACCTTTACATACTCTCTTGGTTCTTATTTTTTCCCCCTTCTCCTGCCCTCCCTTCAATCCCTCCATCTCTCCCTATTTACAAAGACTTTGTTTCGATTTTTTCATTTTCTATATTAATTCCATTCCCTTTCCTTTCCCCTACCCCTCCCACTTTCCCTTTGCCCCTTTTCTTCCTCTTTCACATTATCCATTATACCTTTTAGTCCTTATTTACACTTTCAGTTTCTCACACTAGAGAAACTATTTGATATTTACACGTGTGTCCTATTTATTTCACTTAAGAGTATCACCACCATGTGCATCCATTTAGCTATAAATATTTCTAATTTCTCATTTTTTATGGCTGAGTAGTACTCCACTTTATTTAAAAAACACATTTTCTTGACCCAGTCTCCAGTTGATGGGCATTTGGACTGTTTCCAAGTTTTTTTTTTTTTGGTGCTGGGAATTGAACTCAAGACCTGCCCTTGACAGGCAGGTGGCAGAACCACTGAGCTAAATCCCTGGCCCATAATTTGTTGGGGTTTTTTTTGGTACTGGGGATCGAACTTGGGACCCTGCACTTCCAAGGCAGGTGCCAGAACCAGTGAGCTAAATCCTTGGCCCATGTTTCCAAGTTTTAGCTATTACAAATGGTGCTGCTATGAACATGGGTGCACATATATCACTGTGGTATGATTCTTTTAATTCTTTGGGGAAGATACCCAGCAGGGGAGTGGCTGGGTCAAATGGGACTTCCAGTCCTAGTTCTTTGAAGTATCTTCATACTGATTTCCAGAGTGGTTGCATCAGTCTACACTCCCACCAGTGGTGGAGCAGTGTTCCTCTTTCCCCAGAGCCCTGCCAGCATTTGTTATTGGTTGATTTCATGATATCAGCCATTCTTTCTGGGGTGAGGTGGAATCTCAGCATTGTTTTCATTTGCATCTCTCGAATGACTAGTGATGTTGAACATTTTTTCATATGTTTATTTGCCATTTCTACTTCTTTGTCTGAGAAATGTCCATTCATTTCAGATGCCCATTTTTGAATTGGGTCTTTAAATTTGGGAGGTCTGATTTTTTAAAGTTCTTTATAGATTCTAGATAGTAGACCTTTGTCTGAGGAACAGCAGGTGAAAATTTTTTCCCACATTGTGGGTTGTCTTGTCACTCAGTTGGTGGTTTCTCTAGCTGTGCAGAAGATTTTCAGTAAGAACAGATCCCACTTGTTGATTGTGCTAGTTCACGGGCAACTGAGGTTTTGTTCATAAAATCTTTTCCTACGCCAATGTCTTCAAGAGTTCTACCTGAATTCTGTTCCAGCTGGTTCAGTGTTTATGTTTTAATATTTAGATCTTTAAACCATTTTGATTTTAGTTTAGTGCATGGTGAGAGATATAGGTCTAGTTTTAGTCTTTGGCAAGTTGAAACCCAGTTTTTCCAGCACCACTTATTAAAGAGGCCATCTTTCCTCCAGTGAGGGTGTTTGACTTCTTTGTCAAAGATGAGGTGGCTGAGTGTGTCTGGAGTTGTTTCTGCATCTTCTAATCTGTTCCACTGGTTCTCAGGTCTGTTTCTTTGCCAGTACCATGCTGTTTTTATCACAGTAGGTTTGTAGTGTAGTTTCAAGTTGGGGTTTATAATACCCCCTGGCATGTCTCTGTTACCTAGAATTTCTTTTGTTATTCTGGGTCTCTTCTTGTTCCAAATGAATTTTTGGATTGTTTTCTCAAGGCTCGTGAAGTATGCTGGTGGGATTTCAATTGGGATTGCATTGAATCTATGTAGCAGTTTTGGAAGTATGGCCATTTTCACTATGTTGATCCTTCCTACCCAGGAGCAGGGGATGTCTTTCCATTTTCTTTTTTGTTTGTTTGTGTGTTTGTTTTTGGTACTGGGGATCGAACTCGGGACCTTGCACTGATGAGGCAGGCCGTGGCACCACTGAGCTAAATCCCCTGCCCAAAGCTCTGTTTTTTTTGTTTTGTTTTGTTTTTGGTACTGGGGATCGAACTTGGGTCCTTGTGCTTGCACAGCAGCGGCGGAACCACTGAGCTAAATCCCTGGCCCGTCTTTCCATTTTCTGATGTCATCTTCAATCTCTTTTCAGAGTGCTATAATTTTCTGAGAAGAGGTCTTTGATTTCTTTTGTTAGGTTGATTCCTAGGTATTTCATTTTTTTGGATGTTATTATAAAAGGAATTGTTTGCCCTATTTCTCTCTCAGTGAGTCTGTTGTTTGTGGACAGAAAAGCTACTGATTTTTGTGTGTTGACCTTGTATCCAGCTACTTTACGGAATTTGGTTATTAAGTCTAGAAGACTTTTGGTGGAGTTCTTGGGGTCTTCTATATAGAGTATCATGTCATCTGCAAATGATGACATTTTGACTTGTTCATTTCCTGTCTTTATTCCTTTTATTTCTTTCTCTTGTCTAATTGCCATGGCTAATGTTTCCAAAACTGTATTGAACAAGAGTGGTGATAGTGCACATCCTTATCTTTCCTGATTTTGGTGTGAAGGATTTCAGTTTTTGACCATTTAGTATGATATTGGCTGTTGGTTTTTCATAGATGGCTTTTATTAGATTGAGGTAGAGACTGTCTATTCCAATTTTTCATAGGGCTTTTATCATAAATGCATGTTGGATTTTGTGAAATGCTTTTTCTGCATCTATTGAGATGATCATATGGTTTTGTCCTTGGCTCTATTGATACAGTGTATTGCATTGATTGATTTGCAAATGTTGAAGCATCTCTGCATCCCTCGGATGAATCCCACCTGATCAAGGTGTATGATCTTCTTGATGATCTTCTGCATTCTATTTGCCACTATCTTATTAAGGACTTTTGCATCTATGTTCATTAGTCAGATTGGTCTATAGTTCTCTTTTTCAGTTGAGTCTTTCTCTGCTTTGGGGATCAAGGTGATGCTTGCTTTCAGGAATGAATTTGGGAGTATTGCTTCCCTTTCCATTTCACTGAAGAGTTTAAACAGTAGTGGCAGTAGTTCCTCTCTAAATGTCTTGTTGAATTCAGTGGTGAAGCCATCAGGACCTGGGCTTTTTTTGTTGGTAAGTTTTTAATTACGTTTTCAATTTCATTGATTGATATTGGATTGTTTAGAATTTTTATGTCTTCTTTGTTCAACTTTGGTAATTCATATGTATCTAGGAATGTGTCCATTTCTTCTGTGTTTTTTATCTTATTGGCGTATAGGTACTTGAAGTAGGTATTGATGATCCTCTGGATTTCTGCTGGGTCCATTGTAATTTCATCTTTTTCATTCCTAATTTCATGGATTTGGGCCTTTTCTTTCCTTTTTCTGATAAGATTGGCTAAGGGTTTGTCAATGTTGTTTATTCTTTCAAAGAACCAACTCTTGGCTTCATTGATTTTTTTGTATTGTTCTCTTAGTCTCCATTGCATTGATTTCTCCTCTGATCTTTATAATTTCCGCCCTTGTGTGAGCTTAGGGTTTGTCCTGCTCTTCTTTTTCTAGAAGCTTGAGGTTCAGCATCAGGTTGTTTAATTGGGCTCATTCTGTTTTCCTAATATGTGTATTGACTGCTGTGAATTTCCCTCATAAGACTGCTTTCATTGTGTCCCATAGATTCCGATGTGTTGTATTGTCATTGTCATTTAATTGAAGGAACTGTCTGATTTCTTCTTTAATTTCCTCTGTGACCCATTGGTTATTCAGAAGTGTGTTGTTCAATTTCCATGTGTTTATGAAATTTTTGTGGTTTCTTTTGCTGTTCATCTCCAATTTCATTGCAATATCATCTGATAATATACTTCAATTCCTTTGCACTTACTTAAATATGTTCTATGAGTGAGTATGTGGTCTATTTTGGAGAATGACCTGTGTGCAGCTGAAAACAGTATGTATTCTGATTTTGTGGGGTGGAACACTCTGTAAACATCTTTTAAGTTCATTTGTTCAAGAGTTTGATTGAGTTCTAGTGTTTCATTGCTTGTTTTTTTATGTAGTTGATCTATTTGTGACAGTAGGGTATTGAGGTCCCCCACTACTATTGTATTAGTGCTTATATGATTTTTCATGTCTGTTAGTATTTGTTTTATTTAGTTGGGTGCACCAGTGTTTGGTGCATATATATTTATGATGGCCGTCTCTTCCTCTTGGATTGTTCCCTTTACAAGAATGTTTTGAAATCCACTTGATCTGCAGAGAGGATAGCTACTCCTGCTTTTTTTTTTTTTTTTGGTGTTCCTGTCACATGGAGTATTATTTTCTACCCTTTAACTTTCAATCTCTGAGTTTCTTTTTGAATTAAATGTGTTTCTTGTATGCATTATACTGTTGGATCTTGCTTCTTGACCCATTCTGCCAGTCTATTTCTTTTGATTGGTTAATTGAGACCATGGACATTGATGGTTATAACTGATACATATTCACTTATCATTGTCATGGCTCTCTTTTTGTTGGAGTCTCCACCTTTGCATTTAATTTCTTGTCATGCCCAATGGATTCATTTTGCTGGGCTTCCTGGGGTTGTGATCCTTGTTGTCTTTTTCTAGGATACTATTTAAAATTATTTGGAGTGCTGCTTTGGTATTCATGAAGTTCCTAAGGTGCTCTTTGTCATGAAAGTATCTTATTTCTCCATCAATTTTGAAAGATAGTTTTGCAGGGTACATCAATCTGGCTCGGAGGCTGTTTTCTTTTAGGGCTTGGAATATGTCACTCCAAGCTCTTCTTGCCTTGAGGGTTTGCATTGAGAAGTCTGCTGTGATTCTGATTGACTTTCCAGTTTCTCAAAGTTCTTGTAATCTTCCTTTGTCCTCCAGCCTTACCTGTAATCTCTTCCTCATCCTTTTTTTTTTTTTTCTTTTGGTACCGGGGATCAAACTCGGGCCCTTGCGCTTGCAAGGCAGGCGACAGAACCACTGGGCTAAATCCCCGGCCCTCTTCCTCATCTTTTATTTCTCCATTTTTCCCCTACTTTCAAATTTTCTCCCCTGAGAGCATATTGAGGGCATATTTACTATATATAATTTTTTGGTTGGTTTTAGATTTTGTTATATAACCACAAATACAATTCATATAATTAAAGGTGCCAAATTAATAGCTACCACAGTTTGTCATTTTTTTACACTGTGTTTGATGCTATTGTTATTGGTGATTGCACTACTTTAGACAATGTACCATAATTGTTCTAATCAGTTTTTCTTCCTGGTATACCAAGACTGAGATTGTCTAAGGGTCATAAACAATACTATAGCCCAGTGCCAAAGAACCAGGGGCTAGACCAAATATAGAGCCAGTAAATTGCCAGTAAATTGAATAGATAGGATCTTGCAACAGACTCAAAAACCAAAAGCCAGTTACACCTGGAAGACATCTCTGAGAAGCAATCATTTCCTAAGGGTTCTAAATATTAGCAATAAAGCTATCTGCCATAAGCAATTTACAAGCATCAAGTCAGGAATTAAACTTAAAAAAGAAAGAAAATGAGAAGACATTTAAGCAAGATGCAACCCCAGACTTCCAGCTCACCAAAGGTAAACCCAGGGGGTAATGAGGTGGAACAATTTAAAAGCCACCTACCTGGACTCTCCGAAGTGGTAGCAGTGGAAGTAACAAAGCAGATGAATGAAGCTTTAGAAAAAAATCAAACAGAAATAATCTCTCAGATAACTACAGTGTTAGTTACTTTCCTCTTGTTGCTGAGACAAAATACCCAATACACTGAGTTAAAGAGAGAAAGTTTTATTTGGCTTACAGTTGTAGAGGTTTCAGTCCATAGTCAACTGGCTCCAAGGCAGGTGGCAGAGGAACAACAGTTCATGGTGGTGGAAGACAGCAAAAGCAACAAGACAGTTTAGCAGCATTTTTCTGCCCTTTTATGTTACTCAGACTACTCGGTTTAGGAGAGTGCAACAACAATGTACTGGTTTAGCAATCACATGCCCTTAATCCCAGAATCACACATTCCAGATTCAGCCACTGCATGAGGCTTTGGGTGGACATCTAGACCCAAACCATCACAACTACAGAGATGCTGACCATATTGAAATACATAGCTAGGAAGTCTAGACCAGATACAGATAAAAAAAATAGAGGACCAAGGCCATGGATTTAGCTCAGTGGCACCATACCTGCCTTGCAAGCTCAAGGTCCTGAGTTGGATCCCTGGTTAAAAAAAAAATAGGGGAGCTTAGGAAAATGATGGAAACCATGAACACCCAGCATAGAAAAGAAATGGAATCCATGAAACAGATTCAAACAGATATCCAGGAGATTAAAAATATCATTGAAAGTATACACAGCAGAATCCACCAATATAAGGACAGAATATCAGGTATAGAAGACAAGATTTCAGTTAATGATCATGAAAGGAAAGATTTCTTAAAAATAGCAAGAGACCATAAAAAGCCAATCCAATAGTTGATACCTGATGCAAAGAAGAATAACAAAATTGAGTCAATAGAAAATCAGGAGACAGCACAAATGACATGAAAAACCTGTTCACAGAGGTAATGGCAGAAAATTTCACAAGTAGAGAAAAAGAATTTGACATACAGATAAATGAGGCACATAGAACTCCAATTAGTCATGATGAAAATCACATCAAGGCATATAAAAGTCAAGATTCCAGAAATTCAATAAAAGAACAGAATATTCAAATCTGTTAGACAAAAGAAACAAATCACCTATAAAGGAAAGCATATCAGAATCACCACAGACTCCTCAGCACAAACCCTCAAGTCAAGGAGAGCTTGGAGTGAAGTATTTCACACACAAAAGAAAATAACTTCCAAACCAGATTGGTGTACCCCACAAAGCTCTATTTCAAAATTGATGGATGAACAAGATACTTCCATGACAAAGAACACCTGAAGAAATTCATGACCACCAAACCAGCATTCCAAAATGTTCTGAAGGACTTTAAGACATAACAAGGACTACAACTCCATGAAGCCCAACAGAAAGAATCTACCGGGCCAAGTAAGCAATTAAACAGAATGGAAAGAAAGGGACAAACAACAGGAAAATAATATAACAAGGATAAGTCAATACAGTTATAATCATCAATGTAAATGGTCTCAATTCATCAATCAAAAGAAACAGACTGGCAGAAAGGATCAAGAAGCAAGATCCAACAATATGCTGCATACAAGAAACACATTTAATTAAAAAAGAAATTCCTACACTGAAAGTCAATACAAAATAATATTCCATGTCACAGAAACCCAGAAAAAAGCAGGGGTAGCTACTCTATTTGCAAACAAAGTGGATTTCAAGCCAGAACTGATTAAGAGAGACAAAGAAGTTCACTACATCCTTGTAAAGGGAATAGTCCAAGAGCAAGAGATAATAATCATAAATATACATGCATCAAATACCAGCACAGCCAACTGTATAAAACAAATATTAATAGACATGAAAAATCAAATAAGCACTAATACAATTATAATGGGGGACCTCAATACACCACTGTCACAAATAGATCAACTAAATAAAAAGTCAACAAAGAAATATCAAAACTGAACCAAATTTTTGGACAAATGGACTTAGTAGATGTCTACAGAGTTTTCCACCCCACAACATCTGAGTACACATTCTTCTCAGCTGCACAGGGCACATTCTCAAAAATAGACCATGTACTTGCTCATAGAACATGCTTAAGTAAATGCAAAGGAATTGAAATTATCCTATGCATATTATCAAACATAGTGCAGTGACCTTTAAAGTGGGCAGTGAATGGTTTGGAGTTTGGATTGGTAGGTCTACATTCAATTAGTATGCGCTGAGTGCATATATTAAATATGCTCATGTGTCTCCTGTGTTCCCAGGCACCATGGCAGGCCTGAATCTACAATGAAATAAACAGATATGATCCCTCCCAGCTCCTACCTGCAGAGAAAACAGGCCAATAAATAAGAATGAACTACTGCGCTACTGCAAATGACATGTGCAATTATCTCAGAAAAAGCTTTATTAGCTCCCCCTCTGCACTCCTCCACTCCCTCACTTGGCTACCCTCCCCCACTCCGCTACTCCAATATGGATTCCATTGCTGGTCCAAGTCAGTAGTGAACTTTTGGAGTCTGATATTTCTTTCTGTGCTGGGGACAGAACCGTGGGCCTCATGTGTGTTAGGCAAGCACTGTACCCTTGAGCCACATTCCCAGCCCTGGAGCCTGGACTTAAAGTGTATTCTTAGTGTGACAAAGGAACCAGAAAGGAGATAATGACAAATGGGGAGTTTAACTCTAGCTGATATTTCTTGTGTCCTTTGCTCCTCAGCAGGTCCAAGCCTCTACCTGGCCGAGGGCTGAATCTCCTTCAGAGACCCTCATGCTGAGGGCCTAGAGGCATGGCAGATAGGTCAGACATGTCAGTGACATCTGTCACAGAGCAGGAAGCTGAATCTACACTTCTGTGGTGCCCAGGGCACCCTCAAAGGGCCAGGGACTCTTGGCCTTCTCTACTGATTGTCAGGGAACCTGCCATTGTCCTTTCCTTCCCTTCCCTTCCCTTCCCTTTCCTTCCTTCTTTCCCTCCTCCCTTTTCCCCTGTTAGTGTCTCCCACCCTCTCCTCTCTCTCTTCTTCCCTCCTTCTCTCCTTTCCTTCTTTCTCAACCAACAACTATTTCTTTAACCCTTGCTCTATGCCAGGCTCTGTCCTAAATATAATGATAACTTAGCTAAAATTCAAGAAGGTAAAGGGTAGGACAAGAGCATCACCAATTTCGCTATCTGCCTTAACAAAGAAAACTCACTGAGTGGGTTTGTGTTGTAGAAATTTAGGAGACTGTGTAGCAATTAGGTGAACTTGGTGTCTGACAGATCTGGATTCAAATACTAACTCTCTTATTAGCCAGATATTATTATTATTATTTAACTTAAAGAAGTTATTAGGCCTCTACATTTTTACTTGTAAAATGTAGCTCACAATCCCAAAAGGACTGTGGCAGTAATTAAATGAGATAGGCCATGAGTAATGAAATGACTAGTGTAGCCCCAGGCCATATGTAAGATAGATCTACTCATTCTTTGGGTATCTGCTATATGTCACAGCTGTGTACTGCACAGGAGGAGTATGACAGTGAGGAAGACAAAGGCCTCATTTTCTAGAACTCATGAGAGCCTGCACTGATTAGATTTTCTAAGCATTTCAAATGGAGTTTGAAATCAGGTTGGCTGATGTTTTCTTTTTTCAAATAAACATTGTTGTGTTATCATAAACAATCCATGCCTATTAAGGAGACATTGGAAGAAAAATAGGAGTAGAAAAGCACGAGCGTCACTTGACCATGTTCAAGTCACTCAGCATGTATTTGTTGGGCACTTACTATGTGCTTGAACTGTTGGAAGCAGTGGGACCAGACAGTGAGAAACCAGGCGAGGTTTGTGCTCTCCTGATACTTACATTTGTGTGGGAGGAGAGGACATAGGTGGATACATGCCATGAGGAAAAAGGTGACAGGTCTGAGAGGAGGACAGGATGTGTCATGGAAAGATACTTCAGGAGGTGACAGCCAAGAAGAGACTGGGATGAAGAATCAGCCATGTAGAGGACTGGGAGCAGAGTTGTTACCCAACATGAGCTTTTTCCAGTGGTTTTTCTATTCCAACATCCAGCTGTTTCTCATCTAGTCCCAGAGGAAAATGACATAGAGAAAACTGCTTTGCCAAAGATTTATAATTTAACCTTTCTGGTTTCAGAGCCATTTCTACCATAAGCAAATAAACACTCTTAACTCTTCAGTTTCCTCTGCTCCTTCCAGGATGTAAAGATTCCTATAAAAAAGGATTAGACACTGCCCAGCTTTTCTGGTGAAACAAGAGATGAAGATGTACATGAATAGGCCCACAGCCCCAAAGCAGGAAATGATACCTTTCCAGACGTGGCATCCGCCAGGCCTTTTTCCAAGTGTTGTATCCATGGCCGCTCCCAGAAGACCCTGGGCCATGGCCAGGAGAATGTGTGCACTCTGTCTAAAGATGCAGTTAAAGGGTGTCCTCAAGTATATTAAGATTCTGAACAAGGGACCCAAGTGCTTCCACAGAGACTAACTGGGGAGTGTGACTGCAAGCCAACTTGGCCCAGACAGACGGCCATTCTTGAGCTTGACTGTTCACCCCAGTCTTGACTTCTTGTAAGTTCATTCTTTTCAATAAAAGTCATTTATTTATTCAGTGTATAAATAAGTGTGATTTAACTTTTATGGCTTTTTGCAAGAGTTCTCAAAAAACCCTTTGTCATATACAGTGTCTTCACGTTAGATGCATGATCACTATAGTCTAAGAGAAGCATTCTAAGGTAAATTACATTATGGAAAGCAAAATGAGTGGCAGTGGGTTGGGGATTTAGCTCAGTGGTTTCTCCACCTGCTGCGCAAGCGCAAGGATACAAGTTTGATCCCTGGTACAAAAAAAAAAAAATGAGTGGCAGTTATTTGATACTGGTAACAAAGTATTTTTAAAAATAGTATAAGAAAACCTACTCTTTGCCCTATGAGAGAGATGTAGTGCTGCATTCAAAAGAAGAGACAAAATTATCCAGTGTGCTCCAACTTACTATGGTTAAAGCTGGGTTAAAAATATCCCTTCCCGGTGTGGTGGCACATGCCTGTAATCTCAACACTTGGAGAATGAGGCACAAGGATCCCAAGTTTGAGGTCAGCCTTAGCTACATAGTAAGTCCCATGAAAACCTGGACTATAATGTGAGATCTGTCTCAAAAGAAAGAAGAGGAAGAGGGGAGGAGGAACAGGAGAAGGAGGAGGAGGAGAAGGAGGACTCCCAACAAGGAGAGCTGACAGTCCTATCATCTATTCAAAGCAATGCTTTGTGTGCCTCTGTTATCTTCTATCATTTATATCTCTGTTCACATTTAATATGCACATCTTTGCAGTGACATTACTGGCAGAATTTAAAAATAGCAAAGACCTTGCAAGCGCAAGGACCTGAGTTCGATCCCCGGTACCAAAAAAAATTTAAAAAATTAAAAAATTTTAAAAAAATAGCAAAGACATTCAGTACTACCTATGTGCCAGGTCTGTCCTAACCCTTTTAAAGACCTTAATTCACTTACTTTTCATAATAGTCCCCTGAGACAGGTATTATTACTACATCCACTTTACACATGAGGAAACTGAGGGAGTATTTCTTTTATCTATTTCACTTAAATTATAGTGTTTTTCTCAAATTTTCATTTTGCCTGGTTGCTCCCTCTCACTATTGCCTATTTTTCCCCATCTTGTTTTTCCCCCTAATAGACATAATATGGATATTCTTCGGCTCATTAGCTGTGGATCAAATGGCTTCTTTCTAGATAGTGTTCTTGAATACAGGTGTTGCACATATATCCTCATATAATGGCACTCTTATTTTTGGAGGCTGAATTTCCAGAAGTGGAAACGTCAAATAAAAGAGAGCATATTCTTTTAATTTTTTCCTTTTTGGTAATGGGGATGGAACCCATGACCTTGAGCATGCTAGGCAAGCACTCTACCACGGAGCTATATTCAAACTCTTTATTTTATTTTGAGATAGCATCTTACTAAGTTGCCCAGGCTAGTCTCAAACTTGTGATCCTCCTGCATCAGCCTCCCAAGTAGCTGAGATCACAGGCATGCCCATCATACTCAGGGTATGGTTTTATTTTTTATTTTTTTGGTACTGGGGATCGAACTCTGGTCCTTGTGCTTGCGAGGCAAGTGGCAGAACCACTGACCTAAATCCCTGGCCCAATTTTAAAAGATATCAGTTTCAGTTTCAAAATGAAGCAACAGCTCATGTTGCTGTGAAGGACATGTGAGAGTGGTTTCACTGTATCATTGCCTGCAGTGGAGATTATCTTGCTTTCAAGGTTCTGATATTCTGTTGTGAGAAATAGTAGAGAAATGACTAACTCCCTTGCCTTTAAAATTTTATACTTTTTGTTTGTTTTATTGCAGAGGCCAATTTAAGACTTGCTATGTAACAGAGAACCCAAGCTAATAGGCATTTAAACAGTAATTGCAAAGAGTTTGCAGGACAGTCTACCGTGGAGCAAGCTGCTAGGACACAGATCTACTGACATTCAGCTGAGACCTCTGCACTGTCAGCTTTCTGATGATGGTACAAAAGGTTTGACATAAACAACTTAAAGGAGGAGAAGTTTATTTTGGCTCATGATTTCAGAGGTTTCAGTTCATGGTCAGCTGGCTCTAAGGCAGAAACATCCTGTTAGACTGGTGCAGCAGAGGATAGCTGCTCAGCACAGCTGGGAAGCAGAGTAAGCAAGGAGGAGAGAGGGGAAGGGGCAAGGGACCAAATTGAGTCCCCAAGGTCACATTCTCATGACCTATGCAGACACACCCAGAAGTGGACTTTACTAATTTTCTAACATGTCCCAAGCCAATCAGTTGACAATCAAGATTAACCATCACAATCTCCAGTATGCCTAGGCACATATAGAAGGCACTCCCAAGGACACTCTCCTGTGTCTCAGTGCTCCTTGGTGCCTGGGCTTTGACTCTTACTTTTTTCCTTCCTAGTAGTTGTTTGTTCTCTGAGATGCCTGCCTAAGTTGAACTTTGCTTTTATACTTCAGTGAAATGAAACATGGGATCTCTTACTCTTGTGTGTCTTTCACTCCCCTCTCCCCCCTTTAGTTGTTTTTGAAATGAGGTCTTATTCTAGTCTGGCTGGCACTGAACTGATTATGTAGCTCAACTGGCCCTGAACTCACACCAATCGTCCCAAAAATCCTAAAAGTTTTGCCTAAAAATATTATGTTGTAAAATTGTTATATGTTGCCTCACTGAGTTGCTTTGGAAATTGTAGGGAACAGGGAAAGGGGACGTTACTAGAACCTCTGCAGTGAGTCCTAGTCTCCTTCGAGCCATGGCAGCACAAGGTGAATTAGCTTATTATACAGGAAAGGTAGAAAAATGAGACTTTGAGAGGCAGGCACAGCACCACTGAGCTAAATCCCCAGCCCTAAAATGAGACTTTTTTTTTTTTCCCTGGGTCTTTTTTTTTTTTTTTGTATTAAATTCTTTTATTGGTACATTGTAGGTATACAACACAATTACATTTTTCACTGGGAATTGTACCTTTATATAATGCATCTTGGTTCTTATTTTTTTCCCATTCCTAGCCCTGCCTTCACGCCCTCCACCCTTCCCTATTTACAAAGACTTTATTTCCATTTTTTCCATTTCTCATCATTTTTTCCTTTCCCTTCTTTCCTTTCCCCTGTGCCTCCCACTACCCCTACCCTTTTGGACCTTTTATTCCTATTTTACATTATCGATTATTCATTCTAATAATTGGTACACCTAAAATGAGACTTTGAGAAGAAGCTGAGCTTTGGGTCTGATCAGTGCTGCTCCGGGCAGCGAAGACGAAAGCCCCCAGCTTGCCGCACCTTTTATTCAGTACATTGGGAGAAACAAATATAACAAATGACTCAGGATGGAAAGTTCAGTACATCAGGAGAAACAGATGTAACAAATGACTCAGGTCAGAGAGTTCAGTACATCCGGATAAACAAGGTGTAACAAATGACTTGCAGAGAGTTCAGTACATTGGGATAAACAAGGTGTAACAATCCAAGAACAATGAGGAACTGAGTAGATGAAGATTTTATTCCTCCCAGGATGTCTTCTGCTGGTGTAATCTTGTCCTGGAGAATCACAGCATCACTGGATCATTGAGGTCTCAGTTGTGACCCAGAGCCAAAGTGGAATTATGTCTCAAAATGACATAGCTGGCCTGTAGGCAGGAGAACTAGGATTTTTCCCTAAAATTATGTAGCCTTGCTCCTGACAGGAAATAAACTCAGATAATGGATGTAAACACTTAGGTGGGAACATTTTTTCTTTTTTTGTCCTCCTCTTCTTTCTCCTTCTTTTTCTCTGTACCCGGGATTGACACCCCTGGATATCAGCATGGCATTATTAGTGTGAGGAGGAAGCTTTAATAGATGAGCCTAATGCAAAGAAGTAAAGTCATTGTGGGTGCACCATTGAGGGGGATATGGAGACCCCAGCTACTTTCTGTCTCTTTTCCCACTTCCTGGCTGTCACTTTATTCCACCACAGGCATCCTGCCATGATGTGCTGTGTTACCAGAGGCCCCAAAACAACAGCCAACCAGCTATGGGCTAAAACCTTTGAAACCAAGGCAAACTAAACTTTTGCTCCTTATAGATTATCTCAGATATTTTGTTACAGTAATGGAAAGCTGACTAACACATACTCTTATGTGCCATTTTTAGTCTGTATTATTCATTTAAAATATATTGGGTCGTATTTTAAAATGAAGACATGAAATTCTATGTTTGCATAGAAATCCATCTTATAGATGATTCTTTTTATTTTTAAGCAGTCCCTTATCATTGTTCACCTAGTCTTGTTTTGTTGTTGGAATTAATCTTAAATTACTGTCTAATGGCTCAGTGTATCATGATAGTATCTTTTGTCTTCTTTCCTGCCTCTGCTATGAGCCTTTAGGCCAGAGAAAATTCCTGGGTTGCCTGAGGGTCCCTAGGCTGTTGCCTAATGCCAAGTGCATGGTCAGCATTTTAATTGTTTACCAGATGAATGAATTCTTATGAACTTAGATTACCTAGGAGATGGTGTACCTGGCAGTATAGAGTTTATGAAGTATAGGACAGAAAGGGGGTTGCTGGCCTTGAGGGAATTACAGTCCTGGGTTGAGATGAAGTCTGTCACTTGCTTCACCCCATTTGATTTTCCTCTAGTACCATGCAGTTTAGTACACATTTCCTCCTTAATCATAAGCCAGTGTGTCCTCTGCATCTTTCTAAAGATTAAGACCATAAGACCAAAAGCAATTCTCACTTTTGAGTAAAGCATTTTATTTGTTTGTTTGTTTGAGACAGGATCTTGCTATATAGACCTGTAGGCTGGCCTGGGTAAAGTGTTTTGGAAGTGGCATGTTAGGCACTGTGGTAGAAAGAGCCCTAAATTTGGAATAACAAGGCCTGGGCTGTACTCCTTGCTCAGCCACTCTGCATTGTGATCTTAGGCAATTCACACAAAGTGCCAGGCCTTGGTTTTCTTCTTTATCAAGTGTTAATAATGATACTGTTACACACTTTTCTCAATCCTTATAAGGTTATTGGGAAGAGCAAATGACCTAAAGGTGTAAACAGGGCCAGGTGGGTAGCAGGAGTAGGGTGAGACATAGAGGTGAGGAAGTCCTTTGACCTCACACTCCCCAGATGTCTTAAATTTAGATTTTAAATTGACAAGGAATAATTGTGTATATTTATGGGGCACAATATCTTTTTTTTGCACTACTAGGAATTGGACCCAGAGCCTTCCCACTGAGCTACATCCGAGCCTTTTTTAAATTTTCAGATAGGATTGTACTAAGTTACTAAATTGCCCTGTTGGTCTTGAGCTTGTGATCCTTCTGCCTCAGCCACCCAGAGTGCTGGGATTACAGGCGTGTGTGTCCATGTCTGGCTCAATTGATATTTTGATCTTTGTGCACATCATAGAAAGATTCATTTAAGCTAATTACCATAACTATCAACTTCTCTCTCTCTCTCTCTCTCTCTCTCTCTCTCTCTCTCTCTCTCTGTGTGTATGTGTGATGAGAATGTTAAAAATATATTCTTCCAGTAATTTTGAAATATTCAGTACATTATTACTAATTGTGGTTACCATGCAGTGCAATAGGTCACTAAAGCTTATTCCTCCAGTCTGAGACTTTATACCCTTTGGTCAACCTCTTCCCTTTCTCCATCCCTCTGCCTCCTCCCACTCATCAAATTTGGTTCTTAAGGATTACACAAACACATGTGTGCATATAGTCCTTTATTTTTGTATTAAATTATTTTATTGGTACATTGTAGGTATACAACACAATTACATTTCTCATTGGGAATTGGACCTTTACATAATGCATCTTGGTTCTTATTTTTTTCCCCATTCTTAGCCCTCCCTTCACGCCCTCCACCCTTCCCTATTTACAAAGACTTTATTTCCATTTTTTCCATTTCTCATCATTTGTCCTTTCCCTTCTTTCCTTTCCCCTGTGCCTCCCACTACCTCTACCCCTTTGGACCTTTTCTTCCTATTTGACATTATCGATTATTCATTCTAATCATTGGTACATTTTAGGTATACAATATAATGACATTCATCATTGGAAATTTGCATCTTTAAATATTCTCTTTTGGTTCTTATTTTTCACCCTTGCCCAGCCCTCCCTTCAACCCCTCCAGTCCTCCCTATTTACAAAGATTTTGTTCCTATTTTTCCATTTTCTCATATTAATCCCATTCCCTTCTATCCTTTCCCCTAGCCCTCCCACTTCCTTCCCCTTTGCCCCTTTTCTTCCTATTTCAAATTACCTATTATAAACATAATCCTTATTTACACTTTCAGTTTCTCACTCCAGAGAAACTATTCAGTATTTACACATGGGTGTCCTATTTATTTCACTTGAGTATCGCCTCAATGTGCATCCACTTAGCTATAGATGTCTCGAATTTCTCATTTTTTATGGCTGAGTAGTACTCCATTTTATAAAAAAAAAACACATTTTCTTTATCCAGTCTCCAGTTGATGGGCATTTGGGCTGTTTCCAAGTTTTAGCTATTACAAACTGCGCTGCTATGAACATGGGTCCACATATATCACTGTGGTATGATTCTTTTAATTCTTTGGGGAAGATCCCCAGCAGTGGAATAGCAGGGTCAAATGGGACTTCCAGTCCTAGTTCTTTGAGGTATCTCCATACTGATTTCCACAGTGCTTGCACCAGTCTACACTCCCACCAGCAGTGGAGCAGGGTTCCTCTTTCCCCACAGCCCCACCAGCATTTGTTATTGGTTGATTTCATGATAGCAGCCATTCTTTCTGGAGTGAAGTGGAATCTCAGCCTTGTTTTCATTTGCATCTCTTGAATGACCAGTGATGTTGAACATTTTTTCATGTATTTATTTGCTATTTCTACTTCTTTATGTGAGAAATGTCTGTTCATTTCAGCTCCCCATTTTTGGATTGGGTCTTTAAATTTGGGAGGTCTGATCTTTTGAAGTTCTTTATAGATTTGCGATAGGAGACCTTTGTCTGAGGAAGAGCAGGTGAAGATTTGTTCCCACATTGTGGGTTGTCTCTTCACACTGCTGGTGGTTTCTCTTGCTGTGCAGAAGCCTTTTAATAAGAAGAGATCCCATTTGTTGATTGTTTGTGCTAGTTCACGGGCAACTGAGGTTTTGTTCATAAAATCTTTTCCTACACTGATGTCTTCAAGGGTTCTAGCTAACCTCTGTTCCAACTGGTTCAGAGTTTCTATTTTAATATTTAGATCTTTAATCTATTTTGATTTTAGTTTAGTGCCTGGTGAGAGATACAGGTCTAGTTTTAATCTTTGGCAAATTGAAGCCCAATTTTTCCAGCACCATTTATTAAAGAGGCTATCTTTCCTCCAGTGAGGGTGATTGGCTCCTTTGTCAAAGATGAGATGGCTGAGTGTGTCTGGCATTGTTTCTGCATCTTCTAATCTGTTCCACTGGTCCTCAAGTCTGTTTCTTTGCCAGTACCATGCTGTTTTTATCACAGTAGCTTAGTAGTAGAGTTGCAGGTTGGGGATTGTGATACCCCCTGCCATGTCTCTGTTACCTAGAATTGCTTTTGCTATTCTGGGTCTCTTCTTGCTCCAAATGAATTTTTGGATTGTTTTCTCGAGGTCTATGAAGTATGCTGCTGGGATCTCACTTGGAATTGCATTAAATCTATATAGCAGTTTTGGAAGTATGGCCATTTTCACTACATTAATCCTTCCTACCCAGGAGCAGGGGATGTCTGTCCATTTTCTGATATCATCTTCAATCTCTCTTTGCAGAGTGCCATAGTTTTCAGAGAAGAGGTCTTTGATTTCTTTTGTTAGGATGATTCCTAGGTATTTCAGTTTTTTGGATGGTATTGTGAAAGGAATTATTTGCCCTATTTCTCTCTCAGTGAGTCTGTCATTGGTGTAGAGGAAAGCTATTGATTTTTGTGTGTTGACCTTGTAACCAGCTACTTGACTGAATTTGGTTATTAAGTCTAGAAGACTTTTGGTGGAGTTCTTGGGGTCTTCTATATAGAGTATCATGTCATCTGCAAATAATGACAATTTGACTTCATTTCCTATCTTTATTCTTTTTATTTCTTTCTCTTGTCTAATTGCCATGGCTAATGTTTCCAGAACTATATTGAACAAGAGTGGTGATAGTGGACATCCTTGTCTTGTTCCTGCTTTGAGTGTGAAGGATTTCAGTTTTTGACCATTTAGTATGATATTGGCTGTTGGTTTTTCATAGATGGCTTCTATCAGTTTGAGGTAGAGACCATCTATTCCAATTTTTTGTAGGGTTTTTATCATAAATGCATGTTGTATTTTGTCAAATGCTTTTTCTGCTTCTATGGAGATAATCATATGGTTTTTGTCCTTGGCTCTATTGATATAGTGTATGACATTGATTGATTTTCATATATTGAACCATCCCTGCATCCCTGGGATGAATCCCAGTTGATCAGGGTGTATGATCTTCTTGATGATCTTCTGCATTCTGTTTGCCATTATCTTATTAAGAATTTTTGCATCTATGTTCATTAGTGAGATTGGCCTATAGTTCTCTTTTTCAGTTGAGTCTTTCTCTGCTTTGGGGATCAAGGTGATGCTTGCTTCCAGAAATGAATTTGGGAGTATTGCTTCCCTTTCAATTTCATTGAAGAGTTTAAACAGTAGTGGTGGCAGTTCCTCTCTAAATGTCTTGTAGAATTCAGCAGTGAAGCCATCAGGGCCTGGGCTTTTCTTAGTTGATAAGTTTTTAATTACATTTTCCATTTCATTGGTTGATATTGGGTTGTTCAGAATTTTTAGGTCTTCTTCATTCAACTTGGGTAATTCATATGTATCTAGGAATTTGTCCATTTCTTCTGTGTTGTCCATCTTATTGGCATGTAGGTTCTGGAAGTAGGTATTGATGATCCTCTGGATTTCTGCTGGGTCTGCTATAGTTTCACCCTTTTCATTCCTAATTGCATGGATTTGGGCCTTTTCTTTCCTTTTTCTGACAAGGTTGGCTAAAGGTTTGTCAATTTTGTTGATTCTTTCGAAGAACCAACTCTTGGCTTGATTGATTTTTTGTATTGTTCTCTTAGTCTCCATTGCTTTGATTTCTCCTCTGATCTTTATAATTTCCTCCCTTGTATGAGCTTTGGGGTTGTCCTGCTCTACTTTTTCTAGAAGCTTGAGGTTCCCCATCAGGTTGTTCAACTGGGCTCATTTTGTTTTCCTAATATGCGTATTCACTGCTATGAATTTGCCTCATAAGACTGCTTTCATTGTGTCCCATAGATTCCGATATGTTGTATTGTCATTGTCATTTAATTGAAGGAACTGTCTGATTTCTTCTTTAATTTCCTCTGTGACTCATTGTTTATTCAGAAGTGTGTTGTTCAATTTCCATGTGTTTATGAAATTTTTTGAGTTTCTTTTGCTATGGATCTCCAATTTCATCACACTATGGTCTGATAATATACAGGGGATAACTTCAATCCCTTTGCACTTACTTAAACATGTTCTATGTGTGAGTATGTGGTCTATTTTGGAGAATGACCCATGTGCAGCTGAGAAGAATGTGTATTCTGATTTTGTGGGGTGGAAGACTCTGTAAACATCTGTTAAGTTCATTTGTTCAAGAGTTCGATTGAGTTCTAGTATTTCATTACTTATTTTTAGTCTAGTTGATCTATCTATTTGTGACAGTGGGGTGTTGAGGTCCCCCACTACAATTGTATTAGTGCATATATGACTTTTCATGACTGTTAGTATTTGTTTTATATAGTTGGGTGCACTAGTGTTTGGTGCATAGATATTTATGATTGTCATCTCTTCCTCTTGGATTCTTCCCTTTACAAGGATGTAGTGTCCTTCTTTGTCTCTTTTAATCAGTGTTGGTTTGAAATCTACTTGATCTGCCAAGAGGATAGCTACTCCTGCTTTTTTTCAGGTTCCTGTCACATGCAGTATTGTTTTCCACCCTTTAACTGTCAGTCTATGAGTTTCCTTTTGAATTAAGTGTGTTTCTTGTATGCAGCATATTGTTGGATTTTGCTTCTTGATCCATTCTGCCAGTCTATTTCTTTTGATTGGTGAATTGAGACCATTAACATTGATGGTTATAACTGAAATGTATTGACTTGTCATTGCCATGACTTTTTCTTTTTGTTGGGTTCTCCACCTTTACATTTAATTTCTTGTCATGCCAGATGGGTTCATTCTGCTTTGCTTCCTGGGGTTGTGATCCTCAATGTCTGTTCCTAGGATATTGTGTAAAATTCTTTTGAGTGCTGGTTTGGTATTCACGAAGTTCCTAAGGTGCTCTTTGTCATGAAAGTATCTTATTTCTCCATCCATTTTGAAACATAGTTTTGCAGGGTACATCAATCTGGGTTGGAGGCTGTTTTCTTTTAGGGCTTGGAATATGTCACTCCAAGCTCTTCTTGCCTTGATGGTTTGTGTTGAGAAGTCTGCTGTGATTCTGATGGGCTTTCCTTTGTATGTGATTTGTTTCTTTTTTCTGACTGCTTGGAGAACTTTGTTCTTCTGTTGTGTTTCTGGAATCTTAACAATTATATGCCTATGTGTAGATTTTTTTTGATCAAGGCTATTTGGAGTCCTATATGCCTCACTTATCTGTATGTCAAGCTCTTTTCCCCTGCTTGGGAAGTTTTCTGCCATTATTTCTGTGAAGAGATTTTTTATGTCATCTGCACTCTCTCCTGTTTCTTCATTGAGCCCAATCAGTCTTATGTTATTCTTCTTTGCATCATCTAGCAGCTGCTGGATTGATTTCTCATGTTCCCTTATGATTTTGAAGCAATTTTTCTTTTCCTGGTCATTAATTGCAATCTTATCTTCTGCATCTGAAATTCTGTCCTCACATTGGCTCATTCTGCTGTGTAGACTTTCAATGGAGTTTTTCATCTCCTGGAAATCTATTTGCATCTGTTTTATGGATTCCATTTGTTTCTTAAGTTGGGATTCCATCATGTTCCTGAGCTCCTCTCTAGATTTGTTAATCATGTCTTGCACTAGGGGCACAATTTCTCTTGTTATCTGAGAAATTATTTCTGATTTCCTTTTTTCCAGATCCCCTTTTGTTGCCAGTTCAGTGGGTCCAGGTGGTTGAGTATCAGAGTGTTCCATCTCATTTCCCTTTCGGGTTGCTGTAGGTCATCTGGAAGTCTGGTTTTGAGACTTATTTATGTGTTTTCTCATTTTGACTGGGGCAGGGGGCTGTTAGTGCCTGCATAGATTACCTCCTCTGAGCTGGGTGAGGTGGGACAGGGGCCGGGAGCAGCGGTGAGGATGGTGACCCAAAAGCCCTTTCCTGTGGGCTGGGAGCAGTGGGAGGGATGGTGACCGGGAAGCCCCTTCCTCTGGACCAGGAGCAGTGGGATGGCAGCTCAGAAGCCCCTCCCTCTGGGCCGGGAGTGGTGGGAGGGATGGTGGCCCGGAAGCCCCTTCCTCTGGGCCAGGAGCAGCAGGACAGAAGGTGGCCCAAAAGCCCTTTCTTCTGAGCTGGGAGCAGCAGGAGGGATGGTGACCGGGAAGCCCCGTCCTCTGGACCAGGAGCAGTGGGACGATGGCTGAGAAGCCCCTACCTCTGGGCCGGGAACAGCAGGACTCAGTACCTTGGTCTGGTGGTCTGGTGTCCTCTGTGTCTTTGTAGTGTGGAACCAGGTTTCTGCCTGTCTGCAGCAGGGTGATTCAGTGTCTTCCGCGTGACTCAGGACCTCAGAAGGGCATGCACAGACCTTCCTGTGTGCAGCGGGCTGATTTGGCGTGTTCTGTGTGACTCAGGACCTCTGTAGGGCATGTGTGCATATAGTCTTAATAAAACCTAACAGTATTGCCTGCATCTCTGTATGTGTGTTTAAAGTGACAATTTGCTAAGTGTATCTGTTTTAGCTGTATCATAACTTTGCAGCCTTCTTTTGTCCTCTTTCTCCTCCATTTTGAGAGTGCTGGTAACCTCAACAAAGAACACAGCCTTTGTCCCCTGCTTTTTGGGGAGCCCTGAATGCCAGAGTAGCTCATAAACTATAAACCAAGCTCAAAAAGTGGAAAGCAGAAAGAGGGAGGGAAGAATAGTGGTAATGGAGAAAGAGTCAGAGAATGGACAGGAAAGTTCTGGGCACAGGTCCGGTGCTCTCTACCTGAGGTCGCTCCAGATGGAAACAGAGTTAGTGATGTAATAGCCACAGAGAAACATTCATTTTAAATGTGGCTCTGTTTTCCTCAGAGGGATTATCCCTTTCCAGTCTTTAGGGAGAGCAGAATTTTTTAGAGTTAACATTTTGGTGCATGGTTCCTGGGCAGTGAAGTAATCCTGGAGGTCGTTTGGGACTCAGGGAGTGTTTGGATTGTAATAGTGACAATCTTCCTGCAGACAAACTCTGCTTTGGCAGCCATCTACAGTGGACCCAAGGTCAGAGGCAAATTGCTACCCTAAACCCATTTTATGTCACCATTTATGGCAGGGGACAGAATGTTTCTCAAAACTCATAGAGTTGCTGCAGTTTCAAGTTCAGTCATCCAATCAGAAAGAAAGTTATCTCACAATTTTCTAAGGCCAAAACAAGTATTTCACCATCATATTGTGTTTTATTAGTTTTTTTCTTTAAAATTGTGTATAAACTAGCTATTTACTGGGATAAGCTTACACATTCAAAGAAATGATCTGGCTCTGCAACAGAGGACATTCAAAACTGCCTAGACTTTTATATTATTATCTTAAAATCATTACCTATAATATTTCAATATTCACATCATAAAATTTTAAATACAAATCACATATAAATTAACTCAAATTCACATATTTAAATTATCAATAAAGTAAAAATAATTAAACTATTGTCCTAACACTCAGACTGCCAATTATTTGTGGAGAACAAGATAAGGTAGGTGTCCACTGGACAGGACATGTTTTCTGATGTTAGGAAGGAATCCCATGAAGTGATCATCTTAGATACCCAAGCTATGTTGTACCGCAGGAAATTTTCTCGACTATACAGGTGCTGGTGAACTGTTAGATCCTCTGCCTATGTTTTGTGACAGTATCTTCTCCTGCAGGGTGGCATTTTCAGTCAGGCTAAGGAAGACAGTCTTATTTGGATTCTTAACCTTGTCTTTCAGGGTCTGGATCAGGATTTGGATACCAGAGTACATCTCTCCAGCTTTGTCATTCACCTTGCCATTCTGCAACTTGCTCTGTATGTACTGCCGGTAGATGTGGAAGTCCAGAAGACTGAAAGTGATTCTCAACAAGTAACTGTCCCAGTTATACCCAGCCTGGAAGCATCCCTCTTGTTCTGTGATCTTTGGAAGTTTCAGGTTATTTTCTGAAGGTCTGATTGTTGTCAACACAATTGCTATCATTTTTATGCATCTCCTTTCTCACTTCCACAATCTTCTTGAGGACATATGTAATTTGTTCTCTGACTTGTTGGCTTATTGGGAGTGTATCACCTCTGAACTCTTCTTTCAGAACTTCCAAGGAGGGGAAGCCAGTAGCCCTCATCCAGAGCAGCCCCAAGAAGGCTACTTGATGGAAGACACTTGTGGAGAGGATCTTCATAACTGTTCATTCCTCTGTGATGAGGATATCAAAGGAGTATCTTGTGGCATCCTCTAGATACTGTGTTTGTAGCTCACTCTTGCTATATGCCTGGATTTGAATCCAAAGGTAGCATGGATTGAGGCTCTGAATCATATCTTGTCCTTCAATACCTGTGGCTTCTTTATTGGGTCAAGCTTGAGCAGACCTCCTTTTACTGCAGGATGACTTCTCTTTCAGGAAGTTCCCCAGACCATGCTGTCCCATAAGTCTGCCATGTTGTGCTGTTATCACTGGCTCCAGTGAAGGGTCCTGGCCTTTTGCATATGGGGAATGGCCTTCTTTCCTCCCATATTCCAAGTTTTCTGGGGAGTCCTGATTTTGAGGCTACACAGGCAGCTCTCTAAGAACATGGAATTACACTGGGTCTTTGCATCCTGATTTTTTCTGGTTGTGGGAATTTTTTTTTTCAGTACTGGAGATTGAACCTAGGGCCTATATTCTCAGCTCTTTTTTATTTTGAGACAGTGTCTCACTAAGTTGCTAAGTTGCCCAGGCTGGGAACAAACTTGGAATCATCTTGCCTCAATCTCCCAGAGTGCTGGGATGACAAACATGGACCACTACATCTGACTTGTTTGTGGGGATTTGAGAATGATGATTGTGCTCCTTTTGTCTATGAGGAGCAAAGGCCAGTTCATCTGAGCCCCCTTTCCCCAGGAACTAGCTGTGTCCATTGTCATCTAACTTTAGGTTTCCAGGTTGTCAAATCTGCCCCAAATGAGCAGGGACTGGAGCCAATGGTCCTTTTTGCAGAATATCTCACACTAAGATAAAGTTATATTATGAATTAGAAATGTTTTCAGTGGTGGTCAAAAGGATCTTCATAAATGCAAATTTTTACATACAAAACAATAGCATATAGCATGGCTTTCGTAATATATGCATACATTTGTATCAGCAGTTTAACTTGTTGACCAACCCCTTTCAGGCCATTTTCAGGACCTCCCACTGGCCAATGTTGTGTGCTAAACTGACCTTGGGCAGTCACCAGTGGCTCACTCTCTCCTGGGATCCCTTCCTTCTTGTGGCTTCTAGATGCCATGCTCCTTTCATCTCTCTCTTTGCTGGCTGCCCCAGGCCAGGTGGGAAAGAGAGTCCAGTTCCAGAGCTCCAAAGGGGGACAGAAACCTGGGAAGCAGCTGGCCCTTTTCCTGGGAGCAGCCACCTATCTCTTATCCCTTATCAGGGCTCTATGGATTAAATGGGAGAAGGTCCTGTAACTTCTCTCCAGCTCTGAGGACCCTTTGTAGGCAGAGTGGCTACAGGTGGGGCTGATTTCTGCCTCCACTTGCCATCTCAGACAGGGTGAATTTTGCCCCTGCGTGGGGGTGAGGTGGAGAATTTGATTATGTCTGGAGAAGATTTCCGTGTTACAGCTTGAGTAAGGAAGATGGAGAGATTGCCACCAGCATCTAGTGAGGAGAGGGCAGGGACTCTGTTGCATATCCTATGGAGTTTAGGATGAGGTTGGAGATCCTGCTGCATGTCCTACAGAGTACAGGACAGCCCCTCACAACAAAGACTTATCTGACCCAAAATGTCAGCAGTGATGGGTCTGAGAATCCCCGCTATAATACATGAAAAGTGTTTGGTGCAATGCAAAAGAAATGTTGTTGCTGTTGCTATTATAATGTGCAGCTGCTCCCTATCAGAGCAATAAATGTACTCTCTGTTGTAGGGAAGAAAATTTTTTTGAGCCTGTTTATCTGAGGCACAAGAGTGCACTCAAAGGCACCAATGTGCTGGAAAATGGTGCATGTCCATTTGACAAGACACTAGGTGAAACAAGAAAGAAAGCAAATTGACCACACACCTCAATTGAACACTAAAGGGAAATCGATAACATGTTTTATACATGCTACTGTAAATCCTCCTTGTAAATAAGACGTTTTATGCCCCTTTAGAGAAGAAAAAACCTAAGTTCACAGAAGTTACTGTACTTGACTTATTATTATTAATTTTTTTGGTACCAGGGATCAAACTCAGGACCTTGCGCTTGCTAGGCAGGTGGCACCACTGAGCTAAATCCCCAGCCCCTACTTGAGTTATTTAAATGATAAAGTTAGGCTGGTAAGTGACGAAGGCAGACTATAAATTTAATTTTATTTTTGGCGGTGTTGGGTATTGAATCCAGGGTCATGCACATCCTATACAAGTGTGTTAGTACTGAGCTAATTCCCAGCCCATCCAAAAAGTTTGACTCCAACATTCATGGTGTCTCCACCAGACTGCCATCCTTGCTAAAACACTTTACCCCTTGGTATCTGCTATCACTGTCCCCTGTCCCATCCCTCCACTCCTTCATCAGGCTAACCACAGGCCTGCTTTTCCATGTTCTGGAATTAGACCAAATACTGTTCATTCAGGCAAAAGGCTCAATGTCATGGAAAGGAAATACAATTTTAAATTTTTGTAAGAGTCCAAAGTTGATCTAAGTATATATACATATATATTATACACTCAGGTCACAGTGACTTCCAACCTCCCTGCCCATTCAAATCAGTGAATGTGAATATTAAATAAAAACTAAATGTGATTATAATTTAATTAAACAGTATTATGGTTGGGATTCAAAATGTCTCCCAAAGGCTCATGGTGGAAAGCTTTGTTGCCAGCTAATGGGCTTCTGAGAATTGATCGGATCAGGAGGGTTCAAACTTTGTCAAGAGGATTAATCCACTGATGAGTTCATTAGCTGCATGGGCTCATCTGGAATTGGCCTGATTGGATGAATCAGGTCACTGGGATGTAGCTTGGAAGGATATATTTTGTCCCCTGTTTTTTTCTTGCTGCTGCTTTACTCTCTTTGTTTCCTGGCTGCCAGTTCTTTCTTCCATGAAGTTCTGCCTCACCACAGGCCCAGAAATAATGCACCTGGCCACCAAGAACTGAAACCTCTGAACATGAGCCAAAATAAATCTTCTCTAAGTTGATTTTCTCAAGCATTTTGTTACAGCAACAGAAAGCTGCCGAACACAAACATCTAGATTAGTCAAACTGGTGATTCCTTGATTTGTGAAATCAGAGTCAAAACATGATTCTGGGAGTCTAACACCCCCTCACCTTGCTGCCTACCATGTGGGATGGGCCTCATACTCTAATTCTGTCCACCCGCACTGCTGTTAAAGTTACAGAAACTGTGTCTTAAATCTACCATAGTCAGCTAAAGGCAATAGCTCAAGACAAGTAGATCAGCCAGCAGGATTCAGACCAGCCAAATCAGCTTATCCTGCAACAAGATCAGGCCACCACCAGAAATGACAGGCCTCCTCTAGGCATCCCAAAAGCTGACCAGTCTACACATGACAAAATCCTAAAAAAGCAATCCTGCTCTGGTCACACCAGAAGCTGACCAGTCCATGCATGGCCAAAGCTTAAAGGTCAATGTAGAGTCACAAGGACAACATAAATTCCTTATCCTCTTTGTTATAATTCTCCCTTGCCTCTTACCCCTACTTGTCAAAAACATTTAATTGTCCATAAGAGACTCTAGTAGACAGACACACCACCACTGGACTAATGGCCTTAACCAAATACCAACCTCTGCTCAGTAGGCTGTACTGAGCACTTTCTTGTGATAAAAAATTGATAATAATAATAATAATAATGATAAAGATGATGATCTCTATTAAATCTTATTAAAAATATCAAAAGGAAAAATAAAATAGGACTGAAAGAAGAACAAGTTCTTCCCAGCCTTGGGCAGTCCCCCTTCCCTCAGATCACCCTCCTCTCCCTTATAGCTGTAACTCCTTGTTTTGGTACATATAAAATTGGAAACTATGTCCTATAAACAAAGCTTATGTCATCTTGTTCTCACAAGATTCATAAGATTTTGTCTTCTTTTTTTTTTTTTGGTACCGGGGATCAAACTCAGGTCCTTGCGCTTGTGCAGCAGGCACTGAAACCACTGAGCTAAATCCCCGGCCCTTGATTTTGTCTTCTTTCAAAGTTAAATTACAAAACTGTCTGCCCTTGTCCTGTTCTGGTAAATTCACTTGCTACATCACTAGAAAGACCACCCCACTTCGATCAAATGTATAAAAGCTGGAACTTTTCTTTGTTTAATGCTTTTCCATTGGACAGGAGTCTGATGAGCCAGTGTTCGCCTAAAACCTCAAATAAATCTTCCTGATTCCCACTGGTCTCTCTACAATAATATGACAGTGCTGGTTTTTACATCAGTGGTGTTTGAGTGATGGTCTGAGTTAGACCCCATGATGGCCTTTATCTTTCAAGCTTTTGGAAGGTGACACAGGGAATTTGTGTCAGTATGAGGCAGTTTAAAATTGAGAGTGGGGCCTTCTGAGGATGTGGGATAAGCCATTCTGCACTTTGTTATTTTGGGGTCTGTTTAAATCTCTCTCTCTCCTATGCAACTTTAGGGCATGAAGTCCCTGGGGAAAGACACAGAGATATCTGTGGATTTCTTCTTTGGAGGTAAACAGGGTTAGATGACTGTAATGAACTTTGTATGAGCTGTTCAGCCAAGCTGTGCTGTCATGGTCATGTAGTGGGGTCTCCCAGCATGGGTGGTGCTGGGACATCAGAAACATCTGCAGGCTGTCCTCTGTGTCCCTGGGAATATTCCTGCCATGGCAGGGTGAAGCACTGAAACCTAGTGCACTATCAAAGGGACCCTCTGCTCTCCTCTCTGGCCTCTGCTGTGCTGGGGCTGCACACGTGTCTGCCCCTCAGTGACTGAGTATGTGGCTCAAAGGCCCCTGTCAGTAATCCTCAGGCCCCTCCCCCCCACATCTGTGCCCAGTTGGCTGCTTGCTTTTGCATGGAAAGCCACAGATGGTGGTGGCTAAAAGCCTGGATTCTAGGGTCAAACCAGGCTTCCCTGCCATTGGCTCCATGACTATGGTCAGGCCACCCAACTCCCCTGGACTTCACTTTCTCACTAGGGCCAGGTACATGACAAACAAATGCTTGCTAATTATTTGCTTTATGAATTCTTATCTTTTAGAATTGTGATGAGAATTATATAAAATAATGTGAAAGAGTACCTCAATGATGCTATAGAATAATATATAATGTAATACAAATGAATAAAATATTCACTTATAGAATAGTCTGCATGTGTGTATAATGCTTATTGTGCACTAGTATTTCTCTCTTCCTCCTTCTTTTTATTCTTTTCACCCAGTGCTGGAGATCAGACCCAGAGCCTTGTGTGTGCTAGGCAAGTGCTCTACCACTGAGCTACATTCCAGCCCACAGGTATTATTCTATATGCTTTATATATATGAAATAATTTATTCCTTTAGCAACTCTGTGCTGTAGATGCTATTATTATCCCCATAGACAGAGGCATGAGACATTATGTGACTTGTCCAAAGTCTCATAACCAATCACTGGCACAGCTTCAACTTCAATGATGCAACCTGGTCCAGAGTGCACACTCCTATATCAAGCAATATGTATTTTTGAGGACCAAGAGTTTCCTGGAAGGAATGAAAACCATCATAAAATGTGAAGTTCATCCTGGATGTCCAGGAGCTTATGAATGATTTGGGCAGACAAGACACAGGAAGACAGTGAACCATGTCAGGGAGTGGTTTGGAAACCTCTTAAGTTATTTCACAGTGCAGCCAGGCATAAGAACTGGTGTTATAGGTTGGTGCCACTCAAATTTTAATAAGCATTCATTCATCTGAGCATCTTGTTACAATGCAGATGGTGGCACAATGGTTCTAATTGGGGTCTGATTTTTTTCTTTTTCTTTATTTTTTATTGTGTTAGAATTCATCTATCATAAATGCTACCCTTTTAAACTGCAATTCAGCAATTTTTATCATGTAACTAAGGTTATACAACCATCATAATCATCTATAGTAGGATATTGATCAGCTTTCTATTGCTGTGACAGATACCTGAGAAAATCAACTTAAAGTAGGAAATGTTTGTCTTGGCTCATGGTTTCAGAAGTTTGAGTTTATGGTCATGGTGGCTCTGTTACATCTTGGCCCAAGGCTACACAGAGCATCAAGGTAGTGTATAGTGCAACAAAGCGGCTCACCTCATTGTAGTCAGAAGGCAGACCCAGGGGAAAGACTGGAAATATGTACCCTTTTGGGACATGTCTTCTGCTACATGCTTCCTACAGTTTCCAGTGCCTCCTAATAATTTATTCAGTGATGAACCCATCAATAGATGAATCCAGGGGTGAGGTTAGAGCCCTCATGATCCAATCACTCCTGAGCACAGCTTCACTCCAAGCCTTCAGTTCATGAGCCTTTTTGGGAACATTTTAAATCCAAACCATAACAAATGGTCCCCTTTTATTCTCAGAGAATAGGTTTCAAGACCACTCAGTGAACACCTGAAACTTGGATAGTATCATACCTTATTATCCAACCTTATATATATACTATGCTTTTTTCCTCTACATACATATGATAAAATTTAATTTATAAATTGGACACAGTAAGAGATTAACAACAGCAACTAATAATAAAATAGAACAATCATAACAATACACTCTAGTAAGATTTATGTGAATGTAGTTTCTCTTCTCACTCAAAATATTGATCTGTTGTGCCTCCTCTTGTGATGCCTATATGATGGGATCAAGTGAATGATGCAACCATTGTGTTATAGTTTTTGGCTGCTACTTGAACACAAGCACTGTGATCCCTGTTCACTACAAGAATGTAGTGTCCTTCTTTGTCTCTTTAATCAGTGTTGGTTTGAAATCCACTTAATCTGCAAAGAGGATAGCTCCTTATGCTTTTTCTTTCAGGTTCCTGTCACATGCAGTATTGTTTTCCACCCTTTAACTTTCAGGCTATGGGTTTCCTTTTGAATTAAGTGTGTTTCTTGTAGGCAGCACATTGTTGGATCTTGCTTCTTGACCCATTCTGCCAGTCTATTTCTTTTGATTGGTGAATTGAGACCATTAACATTGATGGCTATAGCTCATACATATTGACTTATCATTGTCATGACTTTTTCTTTTTGTTGGATTCTCCCCCTTCGCATTTAATTTCTTCTGATGCCCAATGGATTCATTTTCCTGGGCTTCCTGGGGTTGTGATCCTCGTTGTCTTTTCCTAGGATATTGTCTAAAATTTGTTGGAGTGCTGGTTTGGTATTCGTGAAGTTCCTAAGGTTCTCTTTGTCATGAAAGTATCTTATTTCTCCATCAATCTTGAAAGATAATTTTGCAGGGTATATCAATCTGGGTTGGAGCCTGTTTTCTTTTAGGGCTTGGAATACATCACTCCAAGCTCTTCTTACCTTGAGGGTTTGCATTGAGAAGTCTGCTGTGATTGTGATTGACTTTCCTTTGTATGTGATTTGTTTCTTTTCTCTAACTGCTTGTACAATTTTGTTCTTCTGTTGGGTTTCTGGAATCTTTACTATTATATGCCTATGTGTAGATTTTTTTTGATCAATGCTACTTGGAGCCTTATATGCCTCACTAATCTGTATGTCAAGTTCTTTTCCCCTTCTTGGGAAGTTTTCTGCCATCACTTCTGTGAACAGTTTGTTATGTCATCTGCACGCTTTCCTGTTTCTTCATTGACTCTGATCAGTCTCATGTTATTCTTCTTTACATCGTCTAGCAGCTACTGGATTGATTTCTCATGGTCCCTTACAATTTTAAAGCAATTTTTCTTTTCCTGGTCCCTAATTACAATCTTATCTTCTATAGCTGAAATTCTGTCCTCACATTGATTCATTCTGCTGCATAAACTTTCTTTTCTTTTTTTTTTTTTAGCAAATTTAATTAATTTTATTGGTATATTTTAGTTATACAATATAATGACATTCGTCATTGGAAATTTGCACCTTTGCATAATCTCTCTTGGTTCTTATTTTTTCCCCATTTTGCTGCTCTCTCTTCAATGCTGCATAAATTTTCAATGGAGTTTTTAATCTCCTGAAAATCTGTTTGCATCTGTTTCATGGATTCCATTTGTTTCCTATGTTGGGATTCCATCATGTTCCTCAGCTCTTCTTTTTTATCTGTGTCCTCTCTAGATTTATTAATCATGTTTTGCACTATGGGCACAATATCTGCTGTTATCTGAGAAAATATTTCTTATTCAGTTTTTCCAGATCCTCTTTTGTTACCAATTCAGGAAGTTCAAGTATTTGAGTATCAGATTGTTCAGTCTTGTTTCCCTTTGTGCTTGCTTTAGGTGATCTGGAAGTCTGGTTTTGAGATTTGTTTACTTGTCTTTTCAGTTCAATGGGGGTGAGGGGTTTGTGCTACTGGGCCCTGTGTGGCTCACCTCCTCAGTGCTGGGGGTGGTCATACAGTGGGTTGGAAGACTCCTCCTCAGCACTGGGGGTGGTGGTATTGGCGACCTTTAATTGATATCATTTTCATTTTGTTGATTGCATGCTTTGCTGGGATGAAGGTTTTAGTTTGATGTTTATTTTGGCTTTTTGTTTGGTTTATTCTTTTCTTTTGTTACCTGTGCTTTTGAAGTCATGATCAAAAAATTATTGTATTACCAAAACCAATGATATGAGGCTTCCTCCCTTTTTTTCCCCCTACCATTTTCTGGTCTTAAATTTTTGTCTTTAATCCATTCTGAGTTAATTTTTATGTTCAGCATGAGATAGTGGTTCAGTATCATTCTTCTGCACATAGGCATCTAATTTTTCCAACGTCATCTATTGAAGAGACTGTGCTTTCTTTATTATGTATGCCTACAGTCTTATCAAAGACCAGGTACCATTTGTTTCTGGATTTATTTCTGGTCCATTGGCCTATATATCCTTGTGCCAATATCATATTATTTTAATAACATCAGCTTCATAATGTGTTTTCAAGTCAGGAAGTGTGATTCTTGATCCTTTGTTCTTTCTCAACATAGTTTTGGCTATTTAGTCTTTTGTCATTCTATATAAATTTTATAATTTTTTCTATTTCTATAAAACATGCCATTGTGGGGTTTTTTTGGTTTTTTTTTTTGGTACCAGGGATCGAACTCAGGACCTTCCAGTTGCGAAGCATGTGGCAGCACCACTGAGCTAAATCCCTGGCTGCCATTGAGATTTTGATAGTGATTGCACTGAATCTGTAAACTACTTTGTGTAATGTGTGTATTTAGTCAATATTAAGTCTTCCAATCCATAAACATGAGATGTCTTTTCATTTGTTTATGTCTTTGGCAATTATTTCTTTTGATGTTCAAATCGTACTAAATTTGACCATTTTAAGTCAGCTTCTCTGTTATTTTCTGAAGCAGCTTTATTGAGATATAACTTACAGTAAGCTATTCATATTTAAAATATACAGTTCAATGTTTTAATGAATGTATATACACATTTAATTATCATTATGATATAGATAATGAAAATATGTATCACTTTTTGTGCTCCTCTATGATTCCTTTCTCCTGCCTCTCCCTTCTCTTCTAGACTCCTACACACCACTCCTGGCCCTCAGGGAACTCTATAGAACTATTTTCTTTTATAACAGAATAGTTTGCATATTCTTGAATATGGTCTGGTGGAATCATATGGTGTGTACTTTTATTTGCCTTGTTTCTTTTACTCAGGATAGTCATTTTGAAACCCATTTCAGTAGTGAGGTGTATTCATGTCCATTCCTTTTTATTGCTGTATTGGTTAGCTTTTCTATTGCTGGGACAAAATACTTGACACCTCCAAGTTAATGGGGAATAGGCTTATTTTTTTATTAGCGCATTTGCAGTACATAACATTTACATTCTTTTTGTGGAGTTGGTACAGGTACATAACACATCTTAATTCTTATCTAGGATCCTTCCCTCCCCTGTGCAATTCACTGAGCTTGAACACACATTGTTACACTAACAGCTCTTGAAAGTATTAATGATGCACAAGTAAACAAACTGCTATATAGAAAACAATTTCTCATTTCTTGATGGTTGGCATCAGCCAGCACAGAAGCCAAACAAAAGTTTGCAAAGAAAATGGCTATCAGTATAGGGTAATAAAACTAAATGCAAAAATAGATTTGTAAGCTAAATTAAAATTTTCAGTTTATGGAGTTTTAAACTGTCAAAAAACTTGCCAAATATTCAACGTCTTGGGCAAATAAATACTGGTTTATTTTTGCCATGTAGAACTAGAAATAAAAAGTATATTTTTAAGCCAAATGTATGTAAAATAGAAGTGCTTTGTTACTGTGGACAGGATAAATACAGAAAAGATATTCTTAATGGTAATCTGATAAAATTGGAAATAGTAGTTTTATTTCCCTTATGTTTAATTTCAGAGGCAAAAACTAGCAAGTTTGTCCATAAAGTTAATACTGATAGTATAAGGAGAAAATTTCCAAAGTACTGGTTGGAGATGGGTAGATAAAGCATTGTTTGACATACTGAATTGGGGAAAATGGTAATCACTGCAGCTGATGGTAATGCATATAAGTCATTTGTCATTGAGCTGGGGACAAAAGAATGTAACATGTAGAGGCTTTGGAATTAAAAAGAAGTTAAAAACTCAAGAAAATGTGGCTCAACTTAAGAAAAAACAGCAAGAAAGAATTAAAATTAGGATAAAAGAGATTGGCAGAGGGATAGAAGAGCTATCAAACTCATAAACTGGTTAAATTCCCAATTAATAAGATCCAAATTGAGTCAAAAATTATCTATGTTAGTTTGAATCCCAATCTGTACATGAGATAAAGGCAATCAAGCCTTGAGGTCCAATATGCTCATATTTGTATAAAACAGAGGTTAAAAGAATTTAAAGATAATAAAAACTCTTTAGGTCACAGAAATAAAGAGCAATATTTTTAGTAGACAGAAATAAGGATATTACAAGATCTTTCACATTTATGTGGTAAATAACATGACAATCATATATAAAATCCATGTTACCTTGATGTGGGTGTAGTTTCCCTGCTGTAAAATAATATAGATAGATAGATATATAGTTTAAAACATATTTAAAATTAATATCCTTTAACTAAAGAGAATACATGTAGAAAAAGAAAGAAAACAAAGGAAAATTGTGGAAATTGTGGCTGGGGAACTGCTCACTAAATTTCAGTTTTCAGGAGAAATCTGGGAGCTCTGGAATAAGAATTTTTTTCAGAGGTCATTGTACCTTCCTGGCACCAGGTAGGGAAGGTTCCCTGAGTACAGGCTATTATTTGAAGTAAACATTCTGATGGATCTGCTCTAAAACAAAGGCTGCTGTAGGGGTTCCCAGACTGTGCTGCCAACATGCCCAATGCCCCAGTTCTACCCACTGGCCCATGAATTAACACAGACATCAGTTACTGCTGGGCAAGAGCCATGGGAGTCTGAATGCCGACCTATGCATGAGATGAAGGCAATCAAGCCTGAGGTCATCTGGGGTCAGGCCTATAGCTTTGGACAGCTATTTGTCATTTGGAATTGGGCAGAGAAACATAAACACAGAAGACAGTGAGTGAAATTAATAAATTATACACAACTGTGGTCAGAACAAGATAGAGGCAGTTCAAGGACAAAAGTGTGTTTAGAAACAGGGCCTCCCCCAGCTCAGACATGGAGCAGTCACAGCCAGGCAGACATAAGTAGGAGTTAGAGAAGCCCAGGCTTCGATTTGGAGGCCAATGGGCTTTGAGAGGAATAAAGGTAATATCAAGTTTCCCAACAATTAAAACATGGAAAGAAAGCTGCATCATGTCAGCTTGGGGGAATGGCCATGACAGTCAGAGTTACAAACAGAAGACTAAAAATGCTTCTCCACCAACCAGTAACTCAGGGGTAATGTAATCTAGAGCTTCATGTAAGGGAGCATGGCTGCTGGGGAGTTGATTGGGTTGGCTGAGCTATTTTATGATTATAAAGGAAAAAAAAAAGACTATCAACTCCCTCTGACTATCAAAATGAGAGTCCTGAAGACTTTGGGGCTAAACAGATGTGGGTTTGCATCTCAACCACTAGAAATGGTGAACCTGGGTCAAGTTAATTGATTTTCTGAGTCTTGGTGGCCTCAATCCTCAGAGGAGGGCAATAGCACACATTTCACAAGGTGGTTATGAGAGTCTGGAACAGCATATGTACAGTATGTAAAAGGTGTTTCCCATGGAGCCAGACTTGGTCACAGTGACTTTGGGAAAGCTGCAACTTCACTCTTTACCGTACTTTCTTTGTCTCAGGGCAGAAAAACAAGGAGAAAAATCCTGGTCACTAGATCATGCTATTATAAGAGCCGACAAGAGCTATGTGCT
The DNA here is from genome assembly GCF_053883595.1 of Heterocephalus glaber. Lineage (NCBI taxonomy): Eukaryota > Metazoa > Chordata > Mammalia > Rodentia > Bathyergidae > Heterocephalus > Heterocephalus glaber. The sequence continues at coordinate 43,710,722 of NW_028258325.1, read as the reverse complement.
GGGAATGGAGGCTATAATCTTCTCTTCCCAGGACCACATACCCACCATGGCCAGGTCTCTGTACTTTACATGCAAAGATGGTTCCCCTAGCAAAGATGGTTCTCCTGTTGTAAGCTATGTCCCTGGCCTCTGTTTGACAGAAGAACTGAAAGCCACATTTAAATACATTAGATTAAATATCTATAAAAAGTAAAAACATGTTTAGGGAAGAGGAAGTGTGTGTAGGGGAGGGCAGTGGAAAGAGTGAGGGAGCTAAAGTGGGGATGGATGTGATCAAAGCATGTTTATGCAAGTGTGAAAATGCCACAATGAAACCTACTGTTCAATTAATATGCACTAATTTAAAAATCAATATATCAACTAGTCAACTGCCACTCAACTCATCTATTACATAACCCCATGTAAATTATATTTGGTGGTGGTGTTGGTGCAGTTTGGGTGTCTTTAGAGGAATTCTTCCCAGCAAGTATACTCTTCCCTGCCTGTATCTAGCAATTTTCTCTGGACAACAAATACCATAATAACAAATCTCAACACAGATGCAAACTTCAAGAGAAGAGACACAATGAACACTTTCCCTGTCTCTTGACACCCTGTTTTGTCACATTTCTACTGGGTTGGGTAGAGAGACTCTCCTAATTCTGTCAACTATAATTTGGGTTGGGCATCTCTCTTTGTTCATTTACATAAAAGTAAAATAGTACTGTGGTAGTTAATGGCTCATTGATTTTTCCTAGAAGAAGACCTTGCCCTTCACACACTGACACAGAGAGTTTGCAGGAGTTCCTCATTGGACTCTGTCAGGAGAGGGCACTAGTAGTCACAGCTCTTCTGAGAAAGGGTGGGGAGAGAAGGAGATACTATTTTTGATAAAGAATTGGCTCACAGGATCAGCTGGAGACACAGGAGAGCCAGTCAAATAGACACAAAATTAACCACCATGGGTGCATCTGGCCTTACCTGTTCTATGGTGTTAGTTGGTACAAGAAAATTCCAGGCAGAATGGGGAAGAAGAAAACATATACTGTGGAGTCAGTTAGACCTATGATCAAATACAACTGGGCCTCTTTTTGTGCCATCAATTTTAGTTGTCTCCCAATAAAATGTAGATAATGTTTATTGCATAAGGTTCTAAATTAAGGTGATATGAAATATACAAAGCATCCAATAAGCAGTATTCTATAAGAGGTGGGTAATATGACTAATTATGCCCTATGATGATGAAAGTAAAATCTGATCTGTGATCTTTACCTCATCAGCTCCACTGTCTCCCATATACAGTTTAACTTACCCGAAGATCAGCACAATCACGAAATAGATCTGACTTTACCATTTCCGAATGTACTGCTTAGCAACCCAAACTGCACAAGATTGGATACCTTTCTAGCTACTGCCCTAGGCTGACATACAGGCCACTATACGCATAATATCTTGGTCTTAAGAGATTTGCAAAGGCCAGTGAAAGTATTTTACCTTTGAGAAAATCCTGGTTGCAAATTTTAAAGAGAAAAGCTGCAATACTACCATTTAAAATGTCCAATATAAGAAGTAATCACATGTCAATCAGTCAAATGCAACTCATCTGTTATTACATGGAAATTATATTTGATGATAAATATCCAGTTTGGGATGTCTGCTTTGATGTGAGATGGGACCCCAAAAGCAAGAATGCTTAGGGTCTATGAGGGTCTTAATATAATCCTAACAAAGACTGAGAATGTTCATGCACTTGGGATAGAAAGCAAATGGGAAGCATTTTGGGAGTGGAACGTGGAGATCACTGGGGACTGACTGGGTATGCAAGGTCATGGTCCATGAGCCTGCTGAGTGCTGGGATCTGGGAAGGTTCAGGGGACACAGGGTGGATGGGAGGGTGTGGAAATGGAGGCCCCTAGTGGTCCCACCATCAGCAGATCCTGTACTCCAACATCTAAATGAGAGAGGGAGAGTCTGCTTGAGTGTCTTTCAGCAAATATGTAGTGCAGGGAGAATCATCAAACAGAGAAGCAAGAAGTACCTGCCGACAGCGTGGACCACAAATACTTGTAGTTAAATGGGAACAACTAGGGTGGGGCATTTAGCTCAGTGGTGCCGTGCCTGCCTCTCAAGTGAAAGGTCTTGAGCTCGATCCCTGGTACCAAAAAAAAAAAAAGGAGCTGATGTCAGGAGATTTCTACATCCAGTAATTCACTAGTTCTCTCTCAGATCACCACTGGTATCTTTCTTTTTTGTTCCCATTTTCCCACCCTGTACTAAAATCTGTCCTCAATGAGCAAAGGACAAGAATATGCCAAACAAAAAAACCCAGGGGAGCTGTGCAGGCAGTTGTTTCAAGGCTGGGGTGATGGTTAAGCATGGTGCTTTTTGGAAAAGAGGTGCTAACCTTGAGCCAAGAAGATTTCCCCAGGCTTGGGGCAAGTTGGTGACTGCTGTTCACCTTTCTCACTTGCCATTTACATGCCCATCACCCAGGGGAAGGAAAGGGGGCATCCTGTTATCAGGAGAGGCAGGAAGTCAGTAGCTGAGATGGTGTCTTAGTCTGTTTGTGCTGCCATAAGAAAATACCACAGACTGGGTAATTTATAAAGAACAGAAATTTATTTCTGGCAAATGTGAGATCAAGGCACCAACAAGTCTGGTGTCTGGTTAGGGCTGCTCTCTGTTTCTAAGATGGTTCCCTGAGCCCCATATCCTCCTGAGGATATGTCTTCACATGCAGAAAGGCTAAAGGGACAAACTCCCTCATTACATCCTTTTATAGAGCACTAATCTCATTCATGAGGGTGGAGCCTTATGACCCAGTCACACTCTAAAGGCCACAACTCCCAGTACTGTTGTGTCAGAAGTTAAATTTCAATCATAAACTTTTGGAGGGGAACAGAAACATTCAAATCGTCATAGATGGCAAGAGTCAGAACTGTAAGGCCCCTTACATATTCTCGACTGTGCAAGTAACACAAAAACATAGCCAACACAATGGGTCTCATTCGGCAGAGTGGCCCACCCAGTGGTCTGTGCTGTACCATAGCTTGCCATTGTTATATCAACCAGTGGACCAAAGCCTCATTACTCTCTGGGGAACCCTGATCCTCCTCTTCTCAGACACAGTAAGTAAAGGTCAGTTGATATAACTGACCCCCAACATCCACGACACAAAGGTCCTATCTGCTGATTTCCTTTGATCCCTTCTCAGTGTCAAATGGCATGTGGCTAGCTGGGCAAAATGCATCTTCTTATTGAAAAACGCTTGTGAAAGGCTTTTTCCTATCAAGCTAAATCATGTCAGGTTCCCAACTTATTGTTAAAGGAAACATTTAACATCCCCTTAATGTAGCTCTTGCCATGTGCCAAGCATGATCGTGGAAGCATTTACAAGTATGAAACTATTTATTTGACATAACAAACCTGAGATATGCACTTATATCATCTATATATCATTTTATATCATTTTACAGAAGGAATAAATGAGGTTGACAGAGAATTTAAGTGACTTTTCCAAAGATCACACTGCTTACCAGTGGCAGAATGAGGACCTAAGCCTGGGCAGCCACGATTAGAGCTACATTCCTATGCTGCCTCACTTCCTCCACTGTAGCTTTCCTCAGACTCTCTTAAGGTTGTGGAGTATAAAGTTGGTCATGATGTTCTAACGACAATTTGTTCTTAATTGCCAACAGGGACAAGTCACTGCTTACCCCATTTCTGTTCTTACATTCCTGAGGCAACTTTGCTTTCAGCTGCTACTGCAAAGCAGCTTTGGGTGTGCCATACACCCCGGTCTTTCCCATATCTCTCCCCATCTTTTCCATCCCTTCCCTCTTAGAGACCCAACAGTGTTCTCAGATTATGTCAGAAAACTCTTAGAAGCAAACAGACCAGAACAGAACAACACCACCTGGAATAATAAGGGATACAAGTTACCTGGCCCAGGCTCTGAATTCAGAACTTAGGCAGAAGCCTTGATTATTTGTATTTCTTTATGTATAAGCAGCAGAAATGGATTCTGGATTCTGTAAAAAAAAGAACAACCATATTGGAAGGATTCTGGGTGGCTCATAGAATAGAGGAAGTGTTGACTAATTCGAGCAGTTAGGTCTCAGAAGGCCTGGAGAGAAGACAGCCTGGGAGGTCTCAGTAGCAGGGCTCATGAAGGCTCTTTAGGGTGCTTCTAAGGAATATAGTCACTCCAAACAGCTCCCATTTCTTTTTAATTTTTCATCAACACATACCAGTTGTACATATTTACAGGGTACAGTGTGACATTTTAATAAAAACTGTATAATGATCAAATCAGGGTAATTAGAATGCCTGTCACCTCAGACATCTATCATTTCTTCATGTGAGGAACATTCAAAATCCTTTTTACTAGTTATTTTGAAATATTCAATAAATTGTTTTCAACCACAGGTAGTCTACTGTGCTACAGAACGTTAGAAGGTATTCCTATTATCCAGCTGCACCCCTGTATCCTTGAACTATCTTCTCTTCACCAACCTCCCTTCCCAGGCTCTGGTAATCACTATCTATTCTCTACTTCTATTTCTGGGATCAACTTTTTAGCTCCCACACATAAGTGAGAACATTCAGTATTTGTGTTTCTATGCCTGGATCATTTCACTTAGCATAATGTTCACCAGGCTCATCCACATGGTCACAAATGGCAGGACTTCATTAAAGAGTATTCCATTGTTTTTATACACCACATTTGCTTTGTCCATTCACCCACTGATGGTAATTCCATCAGTGGTAATTCCATCATGGTAATTCCAAGTCCTGAATACTGTGAACAATGCTCCAATAAACATGAGAGTGGAATTTAAAAAATTTTTGTTTTAATGTACGTATTTCTTTTCCTTTGGGTACATCCCCAGTAGTTGGGTTTGTTGGATCACATGGCAATTCTAATATTTCCCATTTCCTTTGTTTCTCCAATAAAGATTTACATTCCACATAAGGAAATCTGATTGGAGTAGGTCTGATCTTAGGGAAAGGTCTTGGTCAGGCTATGGGAATGAAGATCCTTAGAGGGAAGCTATGAAGGAGGAATGGACACTAGGCAGGCAAAACCAGCAGCTGTTCTTTCAGTGCCCACATCCTCTGGGGCAGATCCTCAGGGTCACCATGCCTTCTTTCGGGTACCTACCAGACCCTCATCTCTCTGTTTTGACTCTACCCTATTCATCTGGTCTGATTTCTTTTTGTTCTACCTTTATGGTCTGTTGCAGCACCATGGTAGGAGAGCCTTCTGTGAACTTTATTTCTCCTCCTGTATGTGTTCCTATTAATCACTATTCTTTTTATTTATGATCATTGACTTTGGAAAGACATTTTACTTATGTGATCTTATTTAATCTCAAAAACCCCATGAAGTAAGCAGAGCAGTTACTGTTTCTACCATCTTGTAGATGAGCAAGCTGGGGGTTAAGCAGGCTAGTCAATTCAGTCCTGATGTAATTAAGAGTCTACAGCCATACCACTGTGAACACACCCAAACTCATCGGAAGTAATTAAGCAACAGGATACTGTACTAAAATTGAGGACTTCCAGTTTTGCAACTTCCACTTGTCCTATTGTTATGATTCCCAGGTTCTTATGCATTTTCTCTGACTAATGTTTTTGATTAATTTAATAAACATCCTCTCATTTCAGAGAAAAGAAAGATGAGCAAGAACATAGTAAAAGGTTTCTCTGCTAGATTTTTTACAGTAAAACAGAATAGATTCGTGTTCATTTCAGGGTGTTCAGAGTATTTTGTGTTTTCCTCCACATGGTATTCCTTTTTTAATCCTTTGGAAAGTAACAGTCACAATTCTTTCAGTGGGTAAATCGGATCTGGCTCTCATCTTGGCAGTCCTTCAGTCAACACTCACAGCTACACCGTATTTCCTTCAGCTTTTGCAGGACAGTCCCCTTGCCTTTTAGACCTTTGTCAACACCAGAGGAAAGCTAAGCGCAAGTGACAGATAGGTTTTTAATACCAGGTTTGTCAAGCTTCAGTCCTCATCGAGTGGGCTCTCATGTGCTGGCTTTCCCAGATAGTTGTACAGATGCAGCAGGGGGTCTGGGATGCCACTGGCCCAGTTGGAAGGGATGTTCAGTGATTCTCAATGCCACCTGGAGATTATCTCAAAAATTTCTCTAGTGCCTAAGTCCTGGCAGTGGTGGCCACCTCTAGCATACATCTTAAGTTACATTTGAGAAACATTTGTATGAATAAATGAATTAATTCATTTATTCATTCAAAGATATTTATTAAGTGCCAACTGTGTGCCAGGTGCTGTCTGGAGGGCTAAGTGAACAATTTAAATTCCCCCTTCTTATTCAATAACCAAGTGCCTATAGATGTGTGTGTGTGTGTGTGCGTGCGCACATGTACGTGCGTGTGCACAAGGGTCTTCAATGCCTTAAGGCATGGATCATAGTCTTGAATGTATTCATTCATAATCCAGGAGTCAAGGTAGATCAATGAGGTTGTAAACATCTCAAAATTATTTGTTATGGATTAAAGCAACAGTCATTTATTGGTACAGTTTCGGTTTGGCTTGGCTTGGTGATCCTTCAGGAGGGTTTACCTGGCCTCACTCACTTGGCTGCAGACAGGTGTCAGCTCAGCTGTACCTGGACAGTCTAGAAAGGCCCTGTCAACTGGGGTCATGCTGGGTTCCTGGCCAGACTGCCCTGGCTCCCCTCCTTACAGCTCCCAGCAGGCAGATATAGTTTCCCTGCACGGTGGTCTCATAGCTTTCAATGGCCCATGAAGATGAACCCTTGTGTGCAAGCACTTTTCAAGCTGTGTTTAGGGTGATTATTGTCCCACTGACCAAAGTGAGTATCACAGGCCAGGCCAGAGTCACAAGAGTATGGAAGAGGAGCACCCTGGGACGGGACAGCAAAGAGGCATGAGCCTGCTGGGGTTGTCACTGCTGCAGCCAGCCTAGATGCTGCACAATAGGAAGTGGCAGGGAACAGGAGCAATGAGAGAGTTACTTCTTCAGGTAGCAGCAACCACCTAGCTTTACATTCTATGAGACTATGTCGGTATACCTAGAGTAGCTCAATTCAGAATTTTGAAGACAAGCCAGAAATGGAGAGTTGTGTGTACTTTCCCCTATTTAAAATATTTTTGGTTAATGCAAAATTTAACAGTTTATTGTGGCCACACCAAAGCACTTCCGTGGCCTGGATTTGACTGAGGAGCTCAGAGTCTGAGATGTCTGTCATTCAGAGTAGGATTCTGTGGTATATGGGGTATTGGTTCTTAAACATTTGGAGTTTTCAAGTAGTAAAACTGCAAAGAGATCTGACTATCCTTTTAATTTTTGTGAATGAACTCTTTTTCTAAAAAAAAAAATCTGTCATCTATAATCCTATGATTTTATAAAAACAGCTAAATATTCCAAGCTAGCAATAACTTAAATTTACAAGTGCACAGTTCTTAAGTAATGATAGAATCTTACACCAACACGTTTCTTATTTCTTTGACTCTAAGATACACTTCTCTCATATACTAACAACTTTGAAATCACCCTCTATCTTAGTTTCTTTAACATGCATTTATGATACTATAGTGTTTTTTTCTCCCCTGATCATTATTTAAACAGTCATTTTCTTATAATAGATGGTGCAGGATTAGGGAAATTATGATATTGTCCACATTTTTCTCATTTTGTTTAAGAATTGGTGAATGCTGTATCATGTGTGGGCTGAAGTCTAGTCACTACTGAAATGGTAGAAAGATTTCTGGTTTGGAATCAGTCTGATCTGAGGTTTGTTTGTTTGTTTGTTTTTTGAGGCAGGGTTTTGCTATGTAGTTCACTGGCCTTGAATTCACTATGCAGTTCAGGCTGGCCTTAAACTCATGGTGATCCTTCTGCCTAGCCTCCCAAATGCTGAGATTGATCTGAGCTTTAATCCTGGCTTCACCCTTTGTGGGTCTGAACAATTTTGTTATGTCTTTGAGTCCCAACTTCCTCCTCTGTAAAGGAGAAATAATAATATTGGCCTAGGAATTAGAGGTCATGTAAACTGCCTTGTGATACCAGGCAAATGACTAATAGTATATAGTACACTATCTTTTCAAGGAGTCATGGGAGTTTTATGGTACATTTATTTTGTGCATTGCAGGTGATGCAGATGGGCAGCCTTACACTGAAGGCCAGGGCAGTCTGTGTCCTTTCATGGCAGCAGATTTACTCAGGTGGAAGCCAAGTATAATTTATAGCAGAGATTGCAAATGCCCAGAGCACAGTGCATCCCTGCCTCTACATTAGTGCTTGGCAAAGATCATACTGCTGTTTGCATGAGGACTACTTGAAGCTCAGTGTCTTTGTTAAGAAGCATTTTCATAGGCTGGAGCTCTACTAGTGATGATGTTTATCCACCAGTCTTCTTTTGGACATTGAGGGGTAGGCCAGCCCAGGTCAACCTTGCTTTGTAAAGTTCTATATCATAGCCATGAGTTTAATTTTTTATTTTCTGCACTTGAGGCAAGGCATCATGTCTTTGGTGATTGAAAGTGTGTGTGCTGAATGTGCCTCCCCTCTACTCTTTGGTTCTCTGTGTGTTAGGGCTCTGGGGAGCAAGTGGCCTTGGGATGACACCAAGCTCAGGCAACCCAGGGGTGCACCTGGCTGCCTTAGCCTCTAGCATGTAGCATGTAGGTGTGTGAAGGCTCATCACTCATCTTCTGCCTGTGCTATCCTTCCTCACTCCTTCTTCCAGCTGGTGAATGTGAACAGGCTACAGTCCTTCCTCAAGTGGCTAATGACCCCTGCTTTTCTAGGTCTTCACTGGAAAACTGGACTGACATACTGGGTCCCAGCAAAAAATTTAAAATAAATTTAATAAATAAAATAAATTTTAAAAAAATTTAAAAATAAAATTTAAAATAATTTTGATCTTTTATGTTCCTAATTTTATGTTCCTATTTTTCCTATAGGGAGAAAGGAGTAGAGTAGAAAACACATTGACTTTAGGGTTAAACAGACTTGGGCTCAGTAGCTGCTGCTAGCTCAGTGATAGTAAGCTAATTAGGTGTTCTGAGGCTTAGTTCCTTCATTGTAAAATGAGTATGATAATACCTGTCACATAGCACTATTGTGAGGATCAAACATGATGTCACATTATTATAGAAATTATTATAGCATTGTGCTTGGCTCTGAGTAGGCGCTTAACTCATTCACTCAACAAGTATCTGTTAAACTTCAGCTATGTGCAAGGAGGTGTTTTTGATGGAGTTACAGCAGGGAGCAAAAACATACAGTTTCCTTGTCACATCAAACTTACTTCCTAGAAGGAAAGCCAGACAACAGGCCATTAAGCAACTAGAGGAACAAAAGATGTTAGATAATGAAATGCTTGGAACAAAATCTACCAGAAGGAGGTAGTGAAGAGGGACTGCAAAGATGGGGAGGTGAGTATGTATGGGATGCTCAGCCTATGCCTCCCAGTGAAGGAGAAAGGAGCCAAGACCTGGTCGATGAGAAGGAGCCAAAGTGACCATAGGAAAGTGACCAAGGGGCACTTTCTGAGCAGAGGAACCAGCAAGTGCAAAGTCTTCTTCCATATTTTTCTGCTCTTCTTTCTAAATCTGACCTCAGACCTGTACCTTCCCTACCTGACAGTTCAGTGAGGGGAATCTCTGCCCCGAAACAAACCCCAGCTCTAGTTTTCAGAAGCTCCTGCAAAGGGCCTAGGCCCTTTCCCCTAACACAACCTAAGTGCACAACTTATTCCTAGCTTCTCAGACTCATCTCTGAGAAACTTGCCTTGTTCTAATCCCCACCTTGATTCTTGATTCTTGGACCTCAGTCTTCAGGCTTCCAGGTTTGTACATTTATAATTTCTTAAGGCCTCATGCATGCTGATCTCACCTCTCCAGGTAGATCAGAAGGCCTTTGCATGCGCGTGCATACACACACACACACACACACACACACACACATCACTCCCTTTATTTCTTTTGTTGGGCCCCAGTGACTAATACTCTGTTTACTTGCTGAGCAAATGAATGTTTTCGTCTTCCTACTCAAACAAAAACAGCCATTGCCCCACCTCTTCCTGTTTATATTTATTTTGGTTTTTTAACTATCCACCTTGAGCTGGTAGCTGCCTACCCAACAAGAAAATAAAAGTCATGTGGCTGAGACAAGAAGATCACAACTTCAAGTCCAGCCCAGGTGCTGGTCCTGAAGGTGTATCTCAGTGCCAAGTCCCTGACTACAGTCCCCAAAGTAAACACCATGAGAGCAAGGACCTTGCCCGTCTTTCCACTGTGCCTCAGGCAGTGTCTACTCATAGCAGAAGCTCAGTGAATGAATGATTCCCCACCAAAGATATGGTCTCCCGTGGTGGTGACCTCAGCCAAGTTTGAACCCCTGGTCAGCCGACCCTAACTTCATTTCACAGAGGAGAAAACCTGTTCTGGAAAGACATTTCACACCTTTTCCCTGGGCTATAATTCTAAGAACTCAGACTCCAGAGGTCTGCCAAAGGAGTGTTGTTTTGGGCCAGTGGCAAAATTGTTAATTTTCTGTTGTGTCCCTGTGGCCTTTCTCTAGGTACCTGATGTAGAAGTGGAGAGTTCAGAAGAGGTGGGAGCAGCTGCCCTGTAGTATACACATTTGCCAAAGCTGTGACTTCATTTGTTTAATTCATTTCACCCATCTCTCTTTTAATTGTCTATTTACAATCTGCTGGGACCATAGCAGTGACCTGCAGGGTTAAGAGGAAAGTAATGGTGTGTCAATGAAGGCCCTGGTCTGAGCTTGGACACCCCACTCTGCCTCTCCCATTGGCTCAGGGAAGATGTGGTTTATATTAGCGACCTGGAGAAAGTTCGTGCCCTCTGGATAGAGTGTGTCCATGAAATGGCAGAGTGATTAATGGTTTATTTACAGCACTGACACGCAGCCTGTCAGGACCCTCCAGTGGCCTTTGATGTAAAACACACTGAGAGGCCCTGGGTCCTCCTTATCTGCTCCAAGAGGAGAAATCAGAAATGAGGAATCGAGGGCTGAGGCTCCAAATGCTGGGTTTCAGTACTCTGAATGGTGAAAACAGACAAGGGCCAGTGATTGGAGGACAGTAGGGGGTCCTGAGGGTGGGCAGTACTCAGCAGGGTACCCCTGTTGTTTCTCTCATTTCCCTTCTCTCCCTTGTATCTTCTTCCTTGGGCACCTGCATGATGACTTAGATCCCTCAAGTCTCACAGGCTAATGATTTCACAAGTTACACACGAATGCTACCAAGAGTAACGTCATGGATATTTGTATTTCTAAGGGAGGTGGGTGGGAAGTGGTGAGACCACAGTTTTAAAGCATTAATGATAATTTAAGGCACTCTGGCCTTTGATTGAAGGAGCCATGTTTCTTTAAGAGAACAAAAGAACCCAAAAGTGATTCCCAGTTGCACAGGACACGGGATAGAGTTTGCAAACAAGCAGCTACAAGCTGAACCCAGTCTACAGCTGTATTTTGTTTGGCTGCTGAGGGCCGAAAATCTTTTTAGCATTTGCCAACATTTAACAATAAGATTTCTATTTCACATAAAAGTTTGGATTTCTGCTGTCTTTGGAAAAACTGGAAATCTGGACACATTGGGGCCATATTCCCTTACAGCAAAGGAACTCCAGTTGATCCCCTCAACTGAGGCCACACTTGTATCCATAGATGCCCCCTTTTCATACTATGTGTCTGTTGGAATTTGTCATTGTATTTGAATGGTTGTTTCACTAATTCCTACTGAACTTCAAGCATGTTTTAGAGAATTATTTAATCCAGATTCTTTAATCAGTAACCCTTTTTTTTGCCAGTAAAATGCGGATGGTAAAACCAATCTAATAGGATTGTTCTGATGTTTATAGGAGATACCGTTAAGTGCTCAGCATAGTGCAGGCACATAAAAAGTGTACAGTAAATGGTCACAATTATTCTTATTGCAGACATGAATTGTGACCTTTCACTAAGTAAAAGCACTCTGGTGGTCTCTTGCTGATTTTGAGGCTATTAATTCAAGTTGACAGTTTAGAAAAGGGTTCTGCCTGTCTGGGGTCCTACATATCCCAATGCAGCTTGAATTCTGGAGTTTTAAAGAATTCTTTGAGAACACTGATCCCAAATGTTTTCCCTTGTGAGGTAAGAATACAGGAAACACTAAGTCCTTTTCACTTCAGGGCTGATTAGCAGCCAAAAATGCATCTGGCTAAGAATGGACAGATACAAGAGAATGAAGACATACTCCATAAAGAAAGTACACACCCTCCAGCAGCTCTCTGACTGCTATTTTTCTATTCTTTTTTGGAAAAAAATGATGCAAAGAGAGCCATAGTTGGTTTAATGAGTTATGACCTATAATGAGATACAGGTGTTCTCAAACCCTTGACTTTTGGCAAGCATTCTCTCTGCCTTCCTTGTTCTTCCTGGCCATTACCTGCAATATGGGAATCAAGAGGCAGTGGTCCTTGTCACAATGTGATTTGTAGTACCAGTAGTTCTGTCTATTGGCACAAAACCAGGTGCAGGTTGTGTCAGTTGGAATCAGGTCCACAGCAAGGAGATGAACAACTCTTAATTTCCTCCCTGACATCATCCTTTGATAGAAAGAGCTCTGTACTTCTGAATACATGCCTCTAAGATGTTGTTTTCCATCATGCTATCATGTGCTCACATTTGTGTGAGTTAAAATGCTTTTGGCTGTAATAGACACATAGAAGGCATTGTATTATCTCAGTCATCTAGAAATCTGGTAGTAGTTTCAATTCTTTCCTACCAAAAGGGTTCAAATTTTTCTGGACAATTGAGCTACATTTTCCAGTGGCATCCATTGAAGAAACCTAAAATTAAATTCCAAGAGTAGAAAAAATACTGTAACATTAAGGCTCTGTTTCATGCCACAGATAAAAAATCATATGTTGAGAAATATCTAGTAGATCATGGATAAACCCCATTGGGGCCTCATGTAAAATGTCCTGCTACAGTTAGGAAAAGAAAACCCATCCCAAGAGTTCATTGACATCTATCCAGTCAAAGAAGGGAGAACCCATGAGCTTCTGCAATGTGGCAGAATCTCCTGAGGTTTCTGGCTTCGTTGACAGTGGGATGGCAAATGGATGAGCAAGGGATGCAGCAACAAGCTCTATGTTGGGTGGTCCAAGGCTTTGGTATCCAGAGTAGTAGTAGGCACATGATATCAGACCCCTTGCTGAGGAGGGGTCCTGGGGGCAATGTCAGAAGGTCCCATTAACAGTTGAAATAACATCAGGATTCACAGAAGTGATGGAAAACTCACCATATGGAAATCACAATAAAGATGGCACCATTGAGGGATAAAAGGCAAAGATTTGGGTCAATATTCTCAACATGTAATCCCTAGCCCAGTTGTATCCACTCATCAGGGCAGATTTCTGGACTCTGCTCCAACAGCACTACATTCTCAGAATTATTAGGAACATGGCCTGAGCAGCAGTGTTGTAATCAAGTTTGACCAGATCCAGCAGTCCCACTACTGATTGCATTTCCAAAGGAAGTGAAATCAGCATGTTGAAAAGATAGCTGCACTTTAATGTTCATTGAAGTAGTATTCACAATACCCAAGGTACGGAATCTATCTGAATGTCCATCAACCAATGAATGGATAAAAGCAAATGTAGTAAATATACACAATGGAATACTATGCAACCATAAAGAATAATGAAATCTTGTCATTTGTGACAAAGTGGAATCAACCTGGGGAATATTATGCTGAAAAAAGTAAACCAGGTCCACAAAGACAAATATTGCACAATCACAGTTACATTTGGAATCTTAAAAAAAAAAGTCAAACTCATAGAAATAGAGTAGAATGTTCATTACCAGGAGTGGGGAGGAGTGTTGGAAAGATATTGACTAAAGAATATAACATTTCAGTTAAATAACAAAAAAAGAGATCAATTGTGCAACATATGGCTATAGCAAATAACAATGTATTAAGTTGCTATGATTTGGATAAGTGTTCCCCAAAGGCCCATGTGTTAAAGGCTTGGTCCACAGTTTGTGGTGCTTTTGGGAGGTAGGGTCCAGTTGGAATTGTTCTGGTCACATCAGGGCAGTACCTTTGAGGGAGATGTCAGGACCTTGGCTCTTCTTCTCCCTCTCTTTGCTTCCCAGATGCTGTGAGGTGAATAATTTGTTCTACCACACTCCCACCATGGTATACTAACTACCTTACCACATGCCCAAGAGCTTGAGGATTGAAAAACCCTGAACCAAATAGACGCTTTCTTCTTATAAGTAGATTTTTCCAGATGTTATAGTGATAGAAAGCAGACAGAGTTCTTAAAAACTTAAAAGTTTAAGTGATCTCACCACAAAAAAAAAATTTTGAGAAAATACACGTTAGCTCAATTTAGCCATTTCATTATTTATACGTATTTCAAAAGATTACAGTGAGCATGATAAATATATATATACATATAATTGTTGTCAATTAAAATAAATAAATTTTAAAAGAATCACACACTCATATCCCAAGGGACTTGAAGACATAGAGAACTGATGAAGTAACAAGAACTGCTGCAGAAAGAAGACTCTAGAGAGGGGTGATCTAAGAGAATTGAACTCACTTTTGCATCAGATTTAACCCTTACTTATGCTCAGGCTAAAGACTTCAAAAGCTCAGGTCTGCACCAAAAGAAGGCTGCATCTTTCAGAAGAGAATTGGAGGCCTCAAAAGCACAAATAACTTTTCTTTCAGGATGTTTTCTCATTGGAGGGCTGTACTGGATGGAAGACCACAGATGTTAGAAGACAGCCTTTGAAAATCAGAGCAGCATTTTGATCTTGACTGGCAAAGATGAGTGCTAAGGGTCTTCCAGAGGTAAAAGAATGGGGCTACAGGAAAGATCATTGGGCTATAGGGGCATGTGTGTGCCTTGAGTACAAGATGGAGAGGAGAGAGCAATAATGGGTCAGAGAGAGAACAGGGCAAAGAATTTTTGAAGAGATAATGGCTAACAACTTTCCAAAACTGATGAAAGATATAATCCACAGGTTCAAGAAGTCTTTGCAAACCACAAGCAGAATAAATACAAAGAAAGTCATATCTAAATACTTCTTAATAAGACTGCTAAAGATTAAAGACAAAATGAAAAATCTCAAAAATTGCTAGAGAAAATCACATGTTACTTTGAAAGGAACAAAAATAAGTCCAATAACTTAAGAAAATAATTAAATGACATTTTGAAATTCTGAAAGAAAAATAAGTGCCTACCCATCATTCTATGCTCTGAAAATATTCTTCATAAATCAAAAGAAGAAAAAAAACATTTTCAGACAAACAAAAATGAAGGAGTTCATTGCCAACAAGTCCTTAATAAGAAAAATATTAAAGTAAATTCTTGACCCCACTGAGTCACACACTTACCCATCAGCCCAACCTTGTGCAGTGGGATCCCCAGCTTCACATATCATGCATACCATGTCACTGTATAATAACTCAGTGTCTTGCTGTATAAGTAAATGATAAAACTGTTGTAAGAGGCACACACACAAAAAATTCTTGAGAGAGAAGGAAGACTCTTTTAATGGGCAGTGGAAACCTCAGAATCACAGGAAGAAATAAACAGAAATGAGTGGTGGGGATATAGCTCAGTGATAGAGCACTTTTCTCACATGTGCAAGACCCTGGCTCAATAAAAAAGTCCAAAAAGTACAAAAAAAAAAAAGCAGAAATGATGCTGTCTGTAGGTTCATGTAAATGAATTTTACTAAATATTAATTGTATTATGTATAGAGAGAATTAATATGCAAGAGTTGGGGGAAAATCTTGCATATTGATTAGTGCAAAATTGGAAAGGGTATAACTGAATTAATTTTTTTTCTAAAGATTTAACATTATATGACCAATGGTAAAAATAGCTAATTATACTAGAATATAAAGATACAACTTTTACCTCTAAATGATCCCTAAATGAATAGCAGAATATGCTTAACTATCAAGTTAAGAGAAAATGGAATCATAAAAGATTTGCTTAATTTTATAAAAAGACAGGAAAAGAAAGAAAAAAGGAATAAAAGAGTCACATGTAAAACAAATGGCAAAATGATAAAGCTCCAGTATATCATTAACTACACTAAATGTAAATGGAGTAAGTAGTCCAATTAAATTTCATGACATTGTTTTAGTAGGCAGTGGTGTTGGATGCTGGAAAGACAAGATCCATGACTTTTAGTGGCAAAACATTCATTACAAGTATTCTCAAGCTCTTGTAGCAGGAAGAAGTATGTATCAATCTTGTAACTTTAAAGAAAAAGTTTGGAAAATAGCACATTAATAGATGTGTTGGTTATGACTGGCTGCATTTACTAAACGTATCAGAAGAGATGAGTTCAGAATAGAATTTTCTGATTTGAAAGAAGAAATAAAAAAAGAAATTATAGAATCCCAATGCTTGTTGTTACAGCTTGTATCTCATGTGCTCATAGGTGGCTTTCTAGAGCTGGCTGGGTCTAGGACATATGATACTGGGATTAAGGGTGTGTGGTACTGAATTAGTTCACTGATTGGAGTTAGCATAGTTCTGGGTGTGGATAATGGAACCCCCACCCTGGATGTGGGTGACAACCAATCAATAGGCTTACAGCCTGGATGGAATATAAAGGGAGAGAGGGAAGGCAGGGTTCTGCTGCTGCTTGCTGCTTTGCTATCTCCTACCTGCTTGTCATGGACTATTTCTCCTCTGCGATGCCCCTCTGCTATGCCACCCAGCCTTGGAGCCAGCTGACTATGGACGGAACCTCTACAAACTGAGCTGAAATAAATCTTGTCTCCTTCAACATTGGGTTTCCGGTATTTTGTCTCAGGAATGAGAAAAGTAACTAAAACACTTAGGCATTCACAGATTCAAAAAGCCACCCAAATCTAGATCCCAAATAGTGTATGAAATAAGAATGAGAAAGACTTTTAAGCAAAAATGGCCCAATGAGATTCAATTAAGATTTAAATGTGTGGGGCGGGGGTTGTAGTTCAGTGATAGAGCTCTCACCTAGCATGTGCAAATCCCTGGGTCCGATTCCCAGCACTGAAAAAAAAAAGATTTAGATTCATACCAAAGATCAGAATAGGTATATGGCTTTTCTATTGGAGCTGGATGGCCTCAAGTTAGTCAACATCAAATTAAGAGTCAAATATCTTTAAGAAAACAAAGACATACCAGACTTAAGAATCTTATCTAGGTACTGATGTATGGAACTGATTGGAAGCAGAAATATAGCAAACATATTATCTCTTACAGGAAATTTTATTGCCAAAGATATACGAACAAAGATTCACAAACCTCAACTGAACAGACTTTTCTGCTTGAGCATGGAGGCAACCTTTGGGTCCCCAAACTTGAGCCTATACAAATAATTTTTGACAACTGGGCGACCCCCTAAAGAGGGCAGATTTTCCAATGCTCACTCCTGATGTAGCCAAGGAAACTATGATAGACAAGGAAGAATGTCCCAGAAGGGAGAGCCCTGGGTCATAAAGAATAATTGACCTCTGCCTAATGTTCTTCAATACCAGAATGAGGGTCAAGTCAAGAAAGTTTCTCTCTACAGAGTAGGAGTTTTCCAGAACCTTCCCAGCAGGATTCTATTGTTGCTGTATTATGATGACTGTTCAGTATCCTCCATGCTTTCTAGTTGTGAATAGTTTTCTTTCTTTCTTTCTTTCTTTCTTTCTTTCTTTCTTTCTTTCTTTCTTTCTTCTTTCTTTCCATATTTCTTTCTTTTATTACTACATGTTTGCAATACACAATGATTGCGTTTATTCTGGACAATCAGTACATGTACATGACACATTCCAATTCTTCTTTTCCCCTTCCCTCCACCCCTTCTTTAATTTTGCCCACATCAGATTCATTTATTCATCTCATAAGACCATATAAAGCTAATTGTCATATATACAGAATAAAAACCAGGCTAATAGGCCAAACAACAGATAAAACATGTAAACCAATTGTACTAAGTCAAAGTACACTTTTAAATACAACTGAAACCATAATGTTAAGTAAATCAGACTACAATCTTAAATATAGCATGGCTTCTCTTATATGAAAAACTTAATATATAAATAAAGTACAAAATAAAAGGCAGATAATAGGAAAAAAGAGAGAAAAAAGTTACAGTAATCCAGCAAGGACAGTGTATCTAACAGTGGAAAGTAATTTTTGTGTGGTTATTCTGTTTCTGCTCCCACTGTACAACGTGTATGTGTGTGTTTGTGTGTGTGTCTGTGTATGAATGTGTACATGCACCTGCGAATGATACTTAGTCTACAGGTGATTGGATCACAAGAATATAGATATGACATAGAGAAAAAATTCCTTAGAGATTCTAGAGTGAGGAGTGATTGACTAGAACTTTACGGTGTCTTTCTTGTTGGGGGGATTTTTGTTGATATGTGAAAACCAGTGAAATGGATATTTAGTGGCAAAATGTTGGACAGTGGCCATGAATAATGTATATTCACCAAAACCTGTTTCTTTTACTTCCTGGACCCATATCCACTCCATTTTCCTAGCTTCCCTTAGAGTTATGTGGGGCCAAGTGCCCAAGTTCTGTGGGTAAAGGTGCTTCATGCCATCCTGGCCCATAGAACCATCTGACACGATCTTCTATGTACCATTGTCATATACAGACCACTAGATGTCCATGCCCAGGGTAACTTTGGAAGCCATATTTAAAAAGTGGAGCCTATATCAACCTGGGCCTCAGAATGGAGTCTTCCTATGTTCCCAAATGTGCATTGTGTTAGGTTGCAGAAATTTTGGAATTACAGCTAATATTACCTGAATTAATATACCAGCCTTCCCTACAAGGCATCCCCTTTGCTCCTCAACACTCCCAAAATGATGTTACACACCTATTGTACACAAAGACTGAGCTTTAACAGCCCAGCAACCTATTGCTCAGAAGAAAACAGTGATCTCACTGGTGTGGGATGACCCAGAGAACTGAGAAAGGTAAGCATGTGATCATTACTCACCCATAGTGCTGGTAGAGTTCTTCTACAATCCCATTTCTAAGCAACGCCCTCCAACTCTTCCCACAATTCCAGTTACTGAAGTTGTGGCAAGGGTGGTAAAAAGAGCCTTCCCTTAGTACTATTCAAAAGCTTTAGAATGCCAGGCAGAGTGGCACATGTCTATAATCCCCGCTACTAGGAAGGCTGATGCAGAGGATCCAAGGCTAGCACATGAAATTTACTGAGTCTCTGTTCCCCAAAAAGGCCAGGGATGTTAGTAGAGCATCCCACGTTCAATCTCCTGTGCTGGATTAAAACAAACAAAAAAAATCTGTATTATGCAATGAATATGCTTACAACTTGTTCCTCTCAGAGCAGTTTTCTGCAAAGAGCTCAGCATATTTTCTCACAAAGTACACATCCTGGAAATATCTGACTAACACTAGCATCACATCTTAAGAGGGTGAAATAGTCCTGTTTTCTGGCCCCAGGAATGCAAGCCCTTCTCAATCCAAATAATTCATCTCCTCGGGGTGTTTCTGTGTTTTTCTTGGTCAACTATACAGTCATCTCACTCTGTAGCCAGGAGTGAATTTCTTCTCTGAAACTTCCTAGTTTAAGGGGTTTCTGTTCCAACCAGGAAGGGCGTCGCAGTGCAGTACCATCTGACACAGGCTGATTCATTTTGGTTTTAAGGAAATCTTTCTCTGTCATCCTATTAGAATATGAAATCTGGCAGCAGGGTGAGATTTCAGTTCAGTTTGTGAAAGAACAATGGAGAGCATGTGTGTTGTTGAGCCTGTGTATAACTGTGTGCATCTGCCTTTTATTATGCAATGAGCCTAAAAAATCTCAGCGAGATTCTCAGAGATCCAGTGCGTTCAGAACTAGTTGTGAAAAGGAAGAGAGGGTTTTTTGGCAAGGCTGAAGATGGGCCCCGTGGGGCTGTTTTGAATCTGATGATTTAGCTATAAAGTCTGAGGAGGAAGAAACATGGCTGAAACCCTCACTGGTTGACTGGAAAATACAAATGAGCAGGCAACAAATGAAGGTGAGGCTGAACTATCTTTTTTATGTGGTAATGGGGATTGAACCCAAGGTCTTTGCACTGACCTATATACTCAGTCCTTTATAAAAAATTTTATTTTGAGAGAAGGTCTCCCTAAGTTGTTAAGTTTACTGGGGTGGGCTAGAACATGTGATCTTCCTGCCTCATCCTCCCAGAGTTTTAGGATTACAGGTGTGTGCTGCCAAGCCCAGTTTTAACTTTCTTTTTGTCAGTTAGAGGGCACCCTCACCACGACATACATGTGTTTGCAGAAGATAACTTCAGAGACTGAGTAGCTGGATTGTAATGTGTCATTCATCGGGGAGATTGGGAATGAGAATTTGGGATTTGGGAGTCTGGGGAGAGACTCTTACTGTTACCCACTCACAGCAAGGTTAAGATTGATCCACTGACGGGCCAATTCACTCAAACAGCTGCCTTGTTAGACCTTCTAGGCTAGGCCCCAGGGAGACAGGGGAGCAACAGAGAGACAGTTTCTGCCCCTGTGGACTTCAGAGGCCATTAGGAGATACAGATCAGTAATAGTTTCAATGATAGAGGAAGCTGGGCATGGTATGTACGCCTGTAATCCCAGCTACTCTGGGAGGCTGAGACAGGAGGACTGCAAGTTCCAGTTCAGTCTGGGCAACTTAGCAACTTAGTTGAAACCCTGTCTCATAATGAAAAATAAAAAGGGCTGGGGATGTAGCTCAGTCCAAAGGCCTGGGTTCAACCCCCAATATAGAAAAAGAAAACTGGAGTGCAGGTAATGCTATAAACACCAAGTACAGTTGCTAAGGAAGGCCAGGCAAAGGTCAGCTTCCTGGAAGAAGCAATGTCTAGACTGAGACATAAAAGATGAGGGACAGTCACCTAGGCAAAGGCTGTGGTCAGGGTCAAGAGGAATTTGGCGAGGGAAGGAAATAAGCTGGAGAATTCGAAGCAGGGAGAATTGCAGAAAGAACGGTGCAGTGTGAGACCCAGGAGAAAATTACAAATGACTGATTCCAACCCATGAAGCAGGAAGTGCTGAAAGGTGAAACTGAGTGAAGGCCGAGGCCGGTTCATACACAGCTTTGTGGCTCATTTCAAAAGAGGCCAGACTTTATTTTAAGAGGAATGAGAGCTATTGAGCTGGCTTAAAAATAGATTGCATTCTTAATTCTGTTTGCAGAAGGCAAAAAAGAGGAGGGAATGTCTAACTAGGAGACCTAACAAATGCACACAGTGGCAGCAGGATGGTGATGACTGTGGGTCCACAGGATTATAGCCTCTCAGGACCCTTCGCTGGAATGTCACTGCTTCCAACCTCCACTGCATGCCAACTTTATTCCACTTTCTTACAGATGCTCTCTCTGGATATCCGATGCAGGCTAAATTATCTGTGCTAAAGAGAAGGAATAAATACTGCCAAATGATAGATGAGCTTAAATCATCCACTTAGTTTGGGAAAGCGACCACATAAACAGAAACTGTACAACCCCTGGCATGCTCCCTCTTCTTAGAAACATTTTTATTGAGGCATAATTGATATACAACAAGCTGCATGTATTTAGTATGTACAACTTGATGAGCTTGGATGTATGCACACACCCATTAAAACACCATTGCAATTAAGGTAATAGGCGTACCCACCACCTCTGAAAAGTTCCTTGTGACTCTTTGTTGTTATAGAAACACTTAATATGAGATCTACCCTTTTAACAAATTTTCAAGTGCACAATACAGTATTGTTAACTTTCGGCACCATTCTAAACTACAGATCTCTAGAACTTACTCATTTTGTATAACTGAAACTTTATACCTCTCCATTTCTCCCTCCAGCAGCTCCTGACAACTACCATTTAAACCTCTGCTTCTATGAGTTGGACTATTTTAGATACCTCATGAAGTGGAATCATGTAGTATTTATCTTTTTGCGACAGGTTTATTTCATTCAGCACAGTGTCCTCCAGACTGATCCATATGATGCAAGTGACAGGGTTCCTTTCTTCAGAGATGAATAGTATTCCATTGTTGCAGATTCATTCCTGAGTTTCCAGGAGGACAGTTCTCTGTGCCAGCATCAGGGAGATGGACAGGAGTTTTGATGGCCTTGAGAAATGGCACTGCAGGCCATTCTTGGCACATTAGCATGTGTCCAGCTGACTTTTGGAGCCATAGTATTCTTTCTGTTTGTTTGTTTGTTTGTTTTTTACTGGAGAGAAGGTATACGCCTTTATTATGTGCATGAGGCATCCCATGAGAGAAAAGTGAATACCCCCAAATCCAGTGAGATCTACAAGCTTATATTCCTTCTTTTTTTTTTTTTTTGCACTTTATTAAATTCTTTTCTTGGTACATTGTAGGTATACAACACAATTACATTTCTCATTGGGAATTGTACCTTTACATAATGCATCTTGGTTCCTATTTTTTCCCCATTCCTAGCCCTCCCTTCACGCCCTCCACCCTTCCCTATTTACAAAGACTTTATTTCCATTTTTTCCATTTCTCATCACTTTTCCTTTCCCTTCTTTCCTTTCCCCTGCCCCTCCCACTACCCCTACCCCTTTGGACCTTTTCTTCCTATTTTACATTATCAATTATTCATTCTAATCATTGGTACATTTTAGGTATACAATATAATGACATTCATCATTGGAAATTTGCACCTTTACATAGTCTCTCTTGGTTCTTATTTTTCACCCTTGCCCAGCCCTCCCTTCAACCCCTCTAGTCCTCCCTATTTACAAAGATTTTGTTCCTATTTTTCCATTTTCTCATATTAATCCCACTCCCTTCTATCCTTTCCCTTTATATTCCTTCTTAATAGGAGGAAGAGAAATGTAGAAAACTTGGGGGAGAATAACTAATTTTTTAAAAAGATGAATGGGCCCTCAGAAGAAAGGTGAAAGCCTGTGACTAATCTGTCTTATTGTGGTATTGACCTCCAATCTTCTCTCCTGTGATGAATTTGACCTTTCCTGGTTGATAAGACATCCCTGGAGAGGGTTCACATCAACTGAGCTTCTTGGGGGAAGGTCTGTCTTTAGGCAGATAAGCTCAGAGAAAGCTCCTTCCTGCATTTGTGGGTCTCCAAGTGTGCTCGGTTTGAAGTAGCCAGCATAATGAAGCAGGATACAAGGTATGATTGAAAAGTATGGTGTGTATTTTTTAAAAATTACAATAAAAGACACATTTCCATTATGGAGCCATAGTATTCTTTAAAGTTCTTCACTAAAAAATTTGACTCCCTAACACTAAGAGACAGAAAGAGAGAGAAAGAGAGAAAATTTGACCATTAATGTGTATTGTGGCTTTGAAAAAAATTGGCAACATATCTTAAACTATTTTCCAAAGATTCTCATAGCATGTTTGACTTCTGTGCTAGAGAATATCCCATTCCTATAACAAATATCTGAGATAACCAATTTATAAAGGCAGAAGGTTGATTACAGCTTGCAGTTCTGGAGGATTCAGTTCAAATGGGTTGGTCTGGCTACTTTTGGGCCAACACAGCAGGGAGCACATGATGGGATAAAGCCACTCCCCTTATAGCTAGGAAGTAAAAAATCAAGTGAAGAAGAAAGAGCTGGGCGCCACTGTCCCCTTCAAGGGAGCTCCACCACATGGCCCCACCTAAAGTTTCCACCACCTCCCAATTGCCCAAGCTGGAGACCAAGCCTTTAACACACAGGCCCTGGAAGCCACTGATTAAAACCATAGTAACCACAGAAACCTTTTCATTTTATTTTGCTTTTGCAGAGTACCATGAAGCACAGGGCTGATTATCAGCTGTTTCAAGAGAAAACATCAATTCGTGCTTCTGTGGCTAGGAGTGCCTTTGGGAGGAGGTGGATGTCCCATGGACCCCGGGGGCTGATGATTTGCACGTGTGTCTGTTATAGGGGTGCACTGTGACATACACACTAACAGCGACTGGATTCTTCTCTCCTGGAGGGACAGTCAGTTGGTTTGGTAAATTCTCCAAGGAAATTTTCAGAGTGAAGCAATAGGAATGGTCATTCATTTGTAAAAACAAACACAGGCAGCTCTGCGTCAGCAGCCCCCATGGAGAGCAACTTGCTTAATATTTTAAATAGATTTTAAAGGATGATTTGGGGTCTTAAACTTGACAATGGGGAGAAAAAAACTAAACCATGTTAAGAAGGAACATATGTGAGACAAATATTGAGCAGCTGAAAATAATGGATAATTTTGACACATTTTAGTATGTTTGACACAATTTCAATTTCAATTAAATGAGACACCATTTAATGTTTTTATAGAAAAAAGAACATGCTGTCAAAACTTTAAAAAAAACCTCACCTTGCAAAAAGTTATGTTGAGGCAGACAAAAAGCTCTGAGTGACATTTGCCTGATGGTAATGGAGCTTTGAAAACAACAAAAGTATGAGAGAATCTTACTTTGTTGATCAATCTTAAAGAGGAAGATTTTCATGAAACATAAGATTCTCAAAATATTCTTAACAATAATTACAGTATCATAGGAATGGTGATTAAGTGGAGATAAACACTGAATAAAACAGATAAACATATGATAAAAATTAATAACAAAAACTTCAAAGAAGATAAAATTTCAGCTGTTTACGTCAGAAAACATCCCTAAAACCCATGAATCAATAAGCCAGGAAGTCATTAAAGAATTTTAAGCAGCCAAATGCATGCCTGTAATCTCAGCTATTTGGGAAGTTGAGGCAGGAGAATCACAAGTTAGAGGCCAGCTTGGGCAACTTATTAAGATATTACAGTGGACCCTCGAGTTAACAGCAGCCTGACAGACAAGCAACTTGGGTTACAACCAGAATTTTAGTTTTAACTTACAATCAATGTCTTGAGTTATGACTCGAATGCCAGCCACTTCCAGATGGTCTCAGATACAGATTTAACCCTTAAAGAGCTCTGGAAGGAACATTACAACAACCTTTTCTCTGTGGGGTTAATTGGGAAATCCTGGGGCAATGTCTTTCTAGGAACGCTGAGATCTGCCTAGAAGAAAGTGTGGCCTAAAATTATACGAGAGACTTTGAAGGCAACTGACCAACTTGAGTTACAACCAGCCCTTGTGAACGAATTGAGTTCATAAGTCAAGGGTCCAGTGCGTCTCAAAATAAAAAATAAAATTTAAAAAACTGGGATATAGCTCAGAGGTAGAGTGCTTGCCTCACATGTTTGAGTCATTGGGTTTGATCCCAAAGACCACCAAAAAAAATTAAAAAAAGAAGAGAATCAGTTGAATGAGGGGAGGTTAAAGCAAAAAGTTAGAACCTGAATCTCAAAAGACCTGTTTTTTCTCACCAGATCAATGACCCAGTACTTTCCGTACATAATTTTTTTTTTTTTGGTACCAGGGATTGAACTCGGGTCCTTGTGCTTGCGCAGCAGGCCGCGAAACCACTGAGCTAAATGCCTGGCCCTCCGTACATAACTTTTACTGATCTTCACAATAGTTCTCAGAGTTTCATATTATTCCCAGTTTATTGCTGTATAAAGCACTGAGTTTGGGGAAGGGAAGAAACTTTCTCAAGTCCCTATATTTATTGAGCATTAAATTAATATTTAACCTCAATTTTCTGTGTATGTCTCTGTTCAACTCCTGTTTCCAATGCCAAAGTTATTCCCACTTAAATTAATTCAATTTGAAAGTCAAGGCTGAAAGATCTTTGACAAGTAAGAAACTTTCAATGGCTTTTAAAATCAAACAGAATCAGTGGGTTAAAACAGATGGAAGCAGGAATAAACTTGTTTCTGCCCATCTATTAATTTAATCCAGCAAATGCATAACACTTTCCAGTACTGGTTTAAGTACCTTGCAAATGTAGATCCTCCTAACCATTTTATGTGGTAGGAGCAATTGACATCTCCCTTTCACAGAAAAATAAATTCAGAAGTTACCCAGCGAATAAGTGGCCGGGCAGAGATCCAAATCCAAAAAAGCAGGCTCCAAAGACTGTTTTGACCTTCCTGCTACCTTGCTTCTTTGATCAGACTACTTGAGGGCTCAGGAAGAGCCACATTAGGTGCAGAGCCAGATGTTCAGGTTTTACTGTGTATTTACTTGCCTAGTGTCAGATGCACTTTGGGCACATGCAGATTTTCAAAGCTTTCCTGAAGGCTACTACGTCATGGAACAAGAGGCCTGGATGTCTATATCTGATGAGGATCTCTTGACCCCATACAAGCCACATGTGCTTTTCTCAGGGGTAGGCTAATTTCACTGGCTATGGTGAATCAAATCCCCACTGGTTTCTCTTTTGGGTACACAGTGGGCGGAGGCTTGTCCCACCCACAGTGCCAGGACCATCTTATTGGCATGGGGTAACAAAGAGGGTCTCAGCTTGTGTTACTCTCTCATTTGTAGTGCTCAGTCATAACAGGCCCAAAGATGTTCCGGAAGAAAAATAAAACACAGTAAGAGTAACTCTCACCACTAATCTCACACACACACACACACACACACACACACACACACACACACACACACACACACAAGTCCCACAGCTGAGTCAGGATCCACATGGATAAACATCTGTGCAGAGGCCTAATGGGGCACTGCTGTGCTTGGGATAAGGGCTGAGAACTCTCAAGAAATGGTTTTAGCAGAGTTGGGACTACAACTGGACCTATAAATAATTATGACTTTGAAAAACAGGGATGGAGGTGGAAATCAAGTACAGCACTTTTGAATAGCAGTTTACTGATGGACAAAGTAATTTTAAAAAAACAGTAAATTTTATTGTGTATGTTTGAAGTAAACTTCAGCATGCTGTTATGAGACAAATATATGGTTACTAGAGTGAAGCCAATGAACATGTCTATCATCTCATGATTACTTTATTGTGACAATAGCAGCTAAAAGCTGTTTACTTAACAAAATTCCTGATACAGTTGTATTAATTTAGTCTTTATGTACTTCATCAGATTTCTAAACTTGTTCATCCTGTTTATCTGCTATTTTGTATCCTTTGATCTAGGTCAAAAGAGATAAAGTACTTTCTAATATTAAAATATTCTCACCCAATTCCCTTTCCTCTAATTGGATCATAGCATAAATAAACAATATGTTCTATTGGACTAAAAGACAAATTATACAAACTACACATGAAGCAAATGATGGGAAAACATACAGATAAAATTTTCTAAATCACAAAGTAGATGATTTTACTTCTTTTAACTAGCCATTTTCTTTTATGCAAAATAGAATAATAAAAACTTCCTTTGATTTACTTCTATTTTCCACTGGTTTTCTAACTTTGCAAAGAATTTTCATTTGTTTCTTTTTAACATTTCTCCTCGGAAAGGTCTAAGGCATGGCATCTAAATGGACAAGTTTAATCAGTTCCTAAAAGACTCATGAAGCCTTTGGCAATACAAAAATCTGAATGGAATATTTAATTCAAGGGGTATTATTTAAAATATATCTTCTTTGGGTCAGAACCCAAACAGGTACCAGATCCACCCAGATCTGGAATTTTCCAAGTGAGAATCCTGGAAAATTTAGTTTTGTGGCCTGAATGTTTAAACCTGTTCAGCTTGGGGGAGCCTGCTGGCCCGCAATGGGTGTTGGGAAAGAAAAGCATTGGCCTGCAAGTATGGTGAAGTTTTGCTCAAGAAACAAGGACCACAAAGCTGAGAATATAACTGATGCTCAGCATTTGCAGATGTGGAACTAAGTGTCGGCGTAAATTTCCCCAGATTTGTTCCAACTGTGGGCTTGGCTGGCCACGCTGTCCAGGACACACAGCGGGTGGGTGCTGAGGTGGCGGCCATCCGCACGGTGTGAAAGGGCTGCTCTCTCTTCACGGAGCTCGTGTTCAGAGGCCAGCTCTTGAGGGACAAGGCAGAGCCACAGTTTTAGCTGCTTTGGAACAGACTAGAAGTTCCAAGGGTTAGAAGTGGCAAGAAACAGAGGCATAAGAGGACCCAGGAGAGGCAAATCACCCTTCACACGTGTGCCTTAAGCTTTGTTTCAAGTTACTGAACAGTTTTCAACTCAATCCACATGAATATACAGCTATATAACTTCTATGATCATAATTTAATTGTTTATAATATAGCCTTAAGTATCTCATAATTTAATTTGCTGTTCTCCTGCTATTGGAAATAGAGTCCTTTTGGATTATTTAACATTAAAAATGTAATTAGTATTTCCACGAACATAATTGTCTTCAAAATATTTTGTGGTGTTTCCTATTTTCCCCAAGTGTCTCTTTTAACAGGATTTACATGAATCACTGGTACACTTTCTCCTTTGGCCTTTGCACTACACCATAGCCTGAGAACCTATTAACAAGCAAGTCAAAGAAAGAGAAGAAAATGAAAAAGAACAGAAGAAGAAAAAAGAAAATGAAAAAGAAGAAAAGAAGGAAGGAAAGAAAAGAAATAACTGAAAAATGTACATTCAATGAAATTTGTATGCAGGCTTTTAAAAATCAAAATGACTTTTTAAAATGCAATAATTAAAAATGTAGACAAAATTACACCACGATCTTAATAAGACCTTTGTGATTTTTGTCGAGTCTTTTTCCATTTCCAGTGATAAAACAACAAAGAAAACACATATAAAGGGCCCATTCTGTGCTGGGTACTTTTGTGTTTTATGGGATTTATTAACTCATTAAACCCTTGGGAAAACACTATGAGGAAGCAATTTTTTTTTCTGTTTTGCAAATGAAAAACTGAGCATCAGAGAGGTTAAGTAAGGTGCCCAAAGTCACCACTGTGTTCTTAAACCCTCCTGAAGTTGTGAAGCTGCCTCTTCACAGACATCAGATGCTCTACCGATTCCTGTGCTTGAAGTGGTGCTTCCTGCTGCTGGACCCTCCAGCAGGCTTGTTTACAGCTGTCATCCTATGATGTCCCTTCTTCCTTGTCCTGAGGATGCCTTTGACCTCTCCCTTTGTCAGCGCTCCTCTCTTCTGCTGTCATGTCAGCTTCTCTCTTGGTTACTGTCTCATTTTGCAGAAGGATGTGGAGGAGGTAGATTCTGAAAATGTCTTTGAATTTTTAGCTTCCCTTCATTTATCTCAGTTACTCAGCATAGAATGCTACACTGACAGTCATTTTCTTTCAGTATTTTTATGGAACTGTTCAATTGTCTTCCAGCTTGTTGAGGAAGCTGTGCCATTCTTATTCTTGATTCTTTCAATAAAACCTGTTTTGTTTTCTAGAAGTGTTTGGAGTCCTCCTTCTATCTCCTATTGCCTTAGGTTGGGTTCCCTAGAAATAGACTGAGAGAGCGATTTGGGTGTATATAATTAATTGAAGGACAAATCTGAGAATAGGGAAAGCTAGGATGGTACCGTGGGCCCAGGAAAGAGGTGAGGAAGTGGTCTCATGGGGATTCACTTCCCTCTGAACTGAGGGGCTCTCTGGAGAGCAAATGGTATCAGAGCCATCAGCCTTTGAAGGCAAGGTGACTGAACTTTTAAGTCTTTGAGTTTGTTTGTTTGTTTATTTTAAGTCATTGGTGTGGGTTTTCTTGTGCCAGGCAGAATGGTGGGTGGAAGCTTCCAGAAGATTTAGCTTTTGCTCTTTCAATTCTCCTCAGAATTGAATTCTCACAGAAAGGAGTTGCTTTGATTTGAATGTATTTCCCAAAGATGCACGTGTTGGAAAGTTCGTCCTCAATTCATCTTTTAGTGGAGCTAGAGGTGGGGCCTTTGGGAGGTATTAGGATTAGATGAGGCTCTGAGGGTGGGGAGCCCCTGACGGCTTTAGTGGCTACCTGAGAAGAGGAAGAGAGACCCAAGCTAGCCTGCCTGCTGTCTCATAGGTGATCCTACAGTAAGAAGGCATCCTCCAGGCATTGAGCAGACACTGATTCTCTGCCCTTGGACTCCCGGGTCTCCAGAACCGCAAGTAGTAAATTTCCATTCTTTATTAATGACCCAGTTCCAGCAGGAAATGGACTAAGGCAGTGGCCAACACTCCCAACAGGTAGATGCAAAGGAATTCCAGGCCTGGCAAAGGGGAGCTGGACAAGACACTGAGAACATCACCCAGGCTCGTGCTCTGAAATGTCACATTGCTCATCTTTCAGTCTGCAAGCTCGTATGTTTCAGTCCTGGGACATTTTAGCAATCATTCTCTTCTCTGGAATTCCTTTTATGCAGCTGCTGGAACTTCTGGACTTGTTGTCCAATATATTTCTGTCCTTTCCTGTTTTTTTCTCTTTTTTAAGTTGTTTCCTCTTCCTTTTGAGCTTTTTAAAATGTCTGAGATCCTACTTTTAATTTCAAAGTCCCTTTCTTTACTTCAACTGTGTTTTAGTAGTTTTCAGCTCTTATTTCGTGACTGTAATATCTTTTTTTCTCTTCTGATGATGTTAACAATAGCTGTTCTTTCTTTCTAATTTTCCTTCCCTTTCATAGTTCCTGATCCTCTAAGTTGGTTGCTGATTGGTTTTCCCAATCTTTTTGCAGTTGAGGCTTTTCCTGAGTATGTCTGCTTGCTCATATGTAATAGTACGACCCTCAAACTTTGATGGGAAACTGAGTCAGTAGGATTATTGAACCTGAGCTTCATTATAGGGTGAGCTGGACGTGCTGTGTGGGTTTTGGGAGGAGATCACTAAGATTGTTGGTTCTTGTGAATTAACCAGACTCCATGGAGAAACCTCTGCTAACCTTCTGCACGGAGGATATAAGCCTGACTCCAGTAGTTTGGAGCCAAGTAGAGGGAGACAACTGATTATTTCCACATTCAGGAAGCATTCATTTGGTCCCCTTCTTTCCATTACATCACCTCTGCTCTATTGTGGCTGCTGTTTTCTAGTTCAGAGACTCTGATTTACCTTTCCCAGAGAGTGATGTTCCATCTTGCTTTAGTGTGAAAGAGCACCTGCCACCTGGCCCGGCAAGATCAGAGAAAGAATGTAAGGGACCTTAACTGCTTCTTATATAGACTTTTGCTCCACACCACTTGTTTTAGTCCCATCTCTCTCCTAGCTCATGGAAGTGCCTGGTGCCTCCAATTCTTGAAACTTGTGGATTCTTCACTGTAAGTTGTATCTCCAGTCCCTGTGTTTACAATTCAACTTTCTTGGATCTAATCAGTGACTATTCACCTGTCTGTTTCCTAGTTTCCACAAATTTTTAGCTATCATTTCCTCTTTGGAACTCTTTGTTCTTATATGTTTTTGGCTTTTTTTTCATCCATACCTATTATTTTAGTGGAATTTCAGGAGGCAGTAAAAATACTACGGCTTGTGTTCAATCCATCATCTTTAATTGAAAACCCCAGTATAATTTCATAATCTTGCTCTCTCAGGGAAGACAAACATTCCCTGAATCTTCTCAACATCTTATTCATTTTAATGGTGCGGAGCTTACTTTTTTTCATGGTGAAGACTGTCCTCATAGCCTAAACCTCTTCTTTAGTATGTCTCATATTGTGCAAGTAATAATTTTTTCTTGTCAAATACTTCTACATTATGTATTCAACATTATATTAGATCTTCAAAGGTGTATTAGTTGGAGAAGAAAAGTACATACTATAACAGAAAGTTGTTAAAGAATCAGTAATTCACAGATTCTGCTGCTGAAAAATTAAATAGCATGTTCAAAACTCCACAAGATTTCACTAATTCATATTCTTAATCTAAATTCCCTTAATCCACACTTTATGAGAGGTATTTTCACCATATACTTCTAAATCATGCTCCAATGTCAAGAAACCAATAGGAGCTACAACATCACAAACAGCTGTGATGGAGGAATGTAACGATATCCACCCACCCTCTCATACACAAGGGCCTTGTAAAAAGCTAGTGTCTATCATCAGAAGAAAGAAAATTCAAAAACTAGATCCACAAAGGCAGTGCCTCCTAGCTCACACTGTCAGAGCTCTACCCACTTCCCCTGGACACTCACCTTTACACACCTGAGGCTGATTCCTCTGTACATCTCCCTTCCTGAGGCTCTGTCACCTGACTGCAGGCTAATGCTCAGCAGGCCTCAGCTTCAGGGGAGGCCAGAAACACCAAAGAATCAAAACCCTTGGGAATAACCCTTCAGTTGGTGACAGATGGGAGATGTTTTTGATGGCTAATTTCCTCAGCTTTCCTCAGTTGGGATAACTCCAAGGGACATTCTATATTGTCTCCCAGAGTCCCTGGCAGGACCTTTTTCTGGTCACCCACAGTGGCAGCCTACTCAGCAATGCACTCTTTATTGACTTCCTTATTTTTCCTGTTTCAGTTCTTCCCCCTATTCCTTCTTAACACAGAAGACTTCTATAACCTTGCTCACCAAGAAGTGTGTGATTTCTCCCACCAACAGCCAATCCGTTCTGCAGCAGAAAGCAGCTTTGTGTCACCTAAATCAATTTGATCCTGACAGTCTACCTGGAAATGCCATTAGCTCCCACAGGTTGAAGAGTTGGTCCCACAGGCTGCCCCCAGCTATGCCAATTGCAAACCCCAGGTTGTTTAATCTCTCCTCCTCCCCCTCCTCCCCCTCCTCCCCCTCCTTCTCCTCCTCCTCCTTTTTCTTCTTCTCTTCCTCTTCCTCCTCCTCCTCCTGTTTTTTCTCTTTTGTACCAGGGATCGAACTCATGACCTTGTGCTTGTGAGGCAGGTGCAGTGCCCCTGAGCTAAATCCCCAGCCCTTATCTGTACTTCTGACTGACAAGCTATCAAGAACTCTCTTATTGGGTTCTATTCATTTACTACAAAGAACTCAGTAGGCTCAAAGAACTCAGGGAAACATCCTTATCAAGTTTGCAAAGCATATGGATGAGGAGGTGCACAGGGTGAGGGGTGGGACAAGGGATGAGGAGCCCCCATGCCCTCTCCAGACTCCCCAACCTCTAGGAGCCACCACCCTGTGCCCAGCTATGTGGAAGGCCCCCAAACCCTGTCCTTTGGGGGTTTTATGGAGATTTTGTTATGTGGGGATTATTCATTAAACCACTGGCCACTGCTGATCAACGTAAACTTCAGCCCCTTTTCACTTCTCAGAGATTGGGGACTGATATTGAAAGTCCCAACCCTCTGATCCTGCTTTGGTCATCTCTATGACCTATCCTAAAGCTACCTAAGGGCTGTCAGCTATCAATCAGCTCAACAGCATACAAAAACAAACAAACAAACAAACATAAAACACTGTAAAGATTTGAAGGATTTTAGAAGTTGTATGCCAGGAAATGGGGGCTTGTGCATCAAATATATATTTTGCAACATCACACTTCTCCATTTCTTTAGTGGAGCTTCCAGTGCAACCCCTACATAAACTACTTGCACCCAAATTCTTGCCTCTGGTGAAATGCAGACTAAGATATTCCCTAACAAATAATATATATCACAGAAGTCATGCTTTTACTCTGAGCTCTACAAGAGTAAAATGAGCTCAAGGAATGGCCAGGAAGATCACTACCCCCCACACAGATTTCTGATCTTTGGACAGCCTGACATCTGACTAATGCTTACACAGGTGGACCTCAGCAACGGAAAGGACACAAATGACAATTTTGTTCAGATGGGAAGTGTTAAATCTACTCATTCCAGGGAGCCCTAAATAGAGATCACCTCAATCCCCAGTTCATACACTGCAGAATGCAACAGAGGACCAAAGAAACCCAACCGTTGGTGTTCAAGTGCCTGCTTTAGGTTGGCTGCCATAGATACTAGGAAAGAAGAAAGATAACTTTGAGACATATTCCCAAGCCATTAAGTCAGTCCTTAGACTCTGCTGCCTCTTTGGTATTGAATTTCCAAGAGATTTTCTTACTTAGTTTCTAACCTCCTTGCATTTTCTATTTTCTCTGAATAGAAGTCTCTTTGTCTCTTTCATTCTCTGTTGAGTGAGCATCTCTAGCTCCTATGGACCCAGTTGATACTCAGTAAATGGTAAGTAATTTCAATAGCACATGTCTACTTTTAGTCACATAAATTGCATTAGAGACCCCTTATCACTGAGTCCCACTCCCTGGGTAAACAGAGCAAGGCTGAGAGGCAGTGTGAAAGCTCAATGTACCACCCCAAAGAGCTGCTCATGTGTGGAGCAGCAGCAAAGCCAGTCTTTCTGAGGCTGCTAGAACACCAGGCTGTTGACCACTCTTCTTTCTTCCCCAACACAGAAGCGCTTTCAGACAGCTGAACATTACTGAGGGATAGTAGCACGGCTGTTTCTAAATGAAAGATGTCAGCCAGTCTAGGCTGTCACAGAAACCAGTCACTGAACTTTGGAAGCTAAGAGCAGTCGGGGGAGGCGGGGGGGGGGTACGGGGGGAGTGGAGCAGGGGCTGGGTGGATGTGAATGAGAGAGGGTAGGCAGCGAGACAGCAGGTAGCATAGACTCTGCTAAGATCTAGATTTCATCCACCAATTACGTGAGCTAAAGCACTTCTCTAGGCCCTCTTAACCTCAGTTGCTTCAGTAAAACAGGGGTGACTCTAACATTTAAAAGAATTCTTTTGGGGAGCAAGCAAGATAAATATATATGCTTAGCAAAATATCGGATGATAAGGCAATGTGTTATTCTTGTCTTTCCTTGTTGCTATACTGCATTACATAGCAACAATGCTCCATTGCTATTTGACTTAGTTTGAATCAAGGAAGATTAGTCAATACAAAGTGATTATTATTAACTTTACAAATAATCATTATAACTGGACATGATGGTATACACATGTAATCCCAGCTACTTGGCAGACTGATGCAGTAGGTTTGCAATTTGGAGGCTAAATTAGAGAGGGGAACTTAGAGAGACCCTGTCTCAAAATAAAAAATAAAAAGATGTAAGGATATACTTTGATGGTAGATTACTTGCTTAGCATGTATGAGGACCTGGGTTCAAACTTCAGAACTGAAAAATAAATTATAACTCTTAAGACTATGACTTCAGATCACTTACTGTCTGCCACACACTGTGGCATCATCATCTCATTTAATTTTTAAGACAGACTTGTGAAATAAGTCATTTTTCCTGATTTACAGAAAAGAAAACTAAAGTTCAGAGAACTGAGATTACTATTACAAAGACTCCAATGAACATGGGATAGAGTTCAGATTAAAACCCAAGTCTGTCTGACTCTATAACCTAAGTACTCACCATGGTAAATGCATGACTGAAGTTGGTGGGGTGGGACCAGGGCACACAAAGGATAGGACAGTGAAGGAGAATAGAGAGAGCATTGGTCAGGGGCACCTGAAAGGCCAAACTGCACTCTCAGAAAGGGCCAAGCAAAGTGTTCGGCCAATAACTTAGCTGGTGCCCAGAGGGCCAAGTTGTGAGATGCATTCTATCAAGGGAAAAACTCTGAAAGTGGTCTAAACAGAATGGAGTTGATTATGTCGCTGGACACAAAGTGCAGAGAGGGAGTGATTCCAACTCAGTCATTGGACTCTGTCATGAAGGCCTCGGCTACCTCACATCCTTCTGTTCCACCCTACCCAGGATGTCTACAACCCTGGCCACTGCCACCGACACAATGGCTGCAGTAATTCCTAGCATTTCAGGTAGAAAAGCCACACCCAGCAAAGAAAGGGAGAAGTTTTACCCTTGGACCTGTATCTACTTAATACAAAGAAAAACCTTTCCAGAAGCCCTGAAAGAGTTCTATTCCAGGTCCCATTTATTAGGAGAGGGTGACAGGCTCATGCCTAGACAATCCACAGCAGGGAAAAGTAATGCAAGGCATCCCTCGGTTTCTGGTTGGGAGTAGGTCCAGGACTTCTCTCAGATACCGAAATCCAGGAATACACACGCCATATATTATAGTAAATAGCATAATATTTGGTGTTCAGTATAGATACAATTTTTTTCTGAATATTTTCAATCTGCAGTCAGTTGTCTCCATAATTCAGAACCCATGGATATGGAGGGCAGACAGTGCTAGGCTTAGCTTACATTAATCAATACATACTGCTGAATCAGAGTGAAGAGTTCCTTTGCCCAAATACACAGTGTGTGCAGGGGCACTTAGACAGAAATTAAGGCTCTCCCAACGAGGAAGAAGTGTGTGGGCAGGCACGTGTGAAAATATGCAAGTCTGATCTCTCGGAGAGACAAACACGAAGGCTGAGTGCAGTGTCTCCCTGAGAGCAAATGAGAAGGGAGGAAGTTTTTATTGAGTTATACTAATAAAAATTAGTTTGCACAGAACCCTCCAAGCAAAGTCTTTTCTAACTTGTTGGACCCTGTCTTAGTCACTTTCTTATTACAGGAACAAAATGCCAAACACCCACAATTTAAAGGAAGAGAGGTTTATCTGGGCTCGTGGCTCTTACTGGTTTCAGTCTGTAGTCAGCTGATCCCAAGGCAGAAGCACCATGGCCAAGAGGAGTTCTGCAGGAGAATTGCTCACACAATGGCAGCCAGAAAACAGAGAGGAGCTGAGAAGCTCCGAGGGAGAGACCCCAGCTCTTCCAACCAGGCCCCACCTCCTAACAGCACATTCTGCTATGAACCCATCGGTGGGTTAAATATAGCATCCCCACAATCCAGTGATAAATATAGCATCCCCACAATCCAGTCAACTTCCAAAAGCTCAATCTCTGCAAACATAAGGCCTTTTGGTGGACACTCTAGATCGAAACTGGAACAGTCCTTTGGTCTGGAGCCCACTTCCTTGCTGCCTGGCCTGAATCAGGCCTGGCTTTGGCACCACCTCCTCCATGGTCACTGTAAGCAGTCTCTCTCATCCGTTCCCTAGATCTTTATGTCTTGAATTGTTTGGATCAATGGAATTGTCCACATACAATTTTTAAAAAGAAAAATAGCTATTGATGCCATGGAACACACCTTAGGAAATGCTAATGTTAACAATTCATTCAGCAGTGAATTATTATTTAAAGAAAATAAACCCACGAAGACTGTTTTGGGAAAAGAGAATTTCTTTCTAAATGTTTCCATATTTTTAGTTCTTACCCAAAAAACTGCATTCTGTCTTCCATTAGACACAAGTAAAACAACTCCTGCTGCTCCACAAGGAGCATCCCTGTGACCATCCCAGTGGCTGTGCTTCTAGGCAATGTCAGGCATGATGGAGCCCATCCCTCCTCACTCAGACAGGGCTGGGAAGGAGCAACCTAATACTAACCAGGGCTGCTCTCCTGTGAGGAGTGTGGCAGGGAGCCCAGGATTAAAGACATATAAATAAGCTGCAGGTTTTCAGGAACTTGCCAGCAGCCCTCTGAAACAGGAAGAGGATACTTAGAGCTGTCCTGCTAATGCTCAGCCGTAGGGCTTAGGCTCATGCTTGGTCTGAGGTTCCCTAGCTTCGGTGCTCTCCACCAGCCCTGGAGCTAACCAGGTCCAGGACACCAGGCTAAGAAGCTGCTCCCTGAGATATCAGACAGCATGAAGGGAAAACCCAGATCATCCCTCCATTTGCAGGAGAAGGGGGCCTTGTAAATGCCATTCCTTTTCTGGGAGATAGGATATTAGAGGCCATCAGACTGCCAGGAGAACTGAAAATAAACAAAACAAAAGGGCTTAGGGTAACGGGATAGGATTGGGGCCAGACCACTGTGGAGGTATTGGGTGGCACTCTGCATTCTGGGTCCACAGTTGGCTAGGACTTAGACCTATGCTGTTCACATGTAGAAAGTGCTGCAACTCGTCTTTAAAACTCTGCTGCATTCAAACAAGGCTCTTGGGTTTCTCAAATTGGAGAGCCTTTAGAGAGTAAAAAGCCACTATGGATACATACAATGAATACAGCGAAAACAGAGTCCTCTTGTGAGAATGAATGATAAAGGCGCAAGTCTCAGCCAATGGCTTGTTCATGTCCAAGAGGATTTGGTAACAATGAGTTGGGGGTCCTTTCTTGGAGTTTGTGATGATGAGCATCAAGCCAAGGGTTGGATAAACTTTATCATTCAAATATTCATCAAGCATGATGTGCTCAAAGACATAAAATGTGCATCTCATATTCTTCAAAAGCTTAATATTACTGAAATACATGAGGAGTTAAATAGTTTACATAATAGAACAAGAGCATAAGAAGTCACAGGGCAATACCAGAGAAATGTTGGCATATATGGGTTAGGTCATTTATGGGTGGGTCCAATTGGAGTGAGGTTGAGTGGTCAATGAAGGCTTCTGAGAGGAGGTGAGATTTGACTGGGGCCTTGAAGGAAGAAGGATCTGAATGGATGATGGGGGAGAGAAAGGAAGGTTATTAAAGAACGTGCAGGAATAGTTGTGTGTGAAAAATGTCGGTTTATGTGGGAGTTTTCACTCACCCATGTGCCCATCCACTTAGACTTCTCTGCCTGAAAATTGCTACTCTTATGGTCTTCTTTTTCATGCTGTTCTAAAAATTAATTATTTTTATTTTAACAGCTTTACTGAGATATAACCAAAACAATGAATTACATGCAAAATATATCCTTTGATAAGTTTTGACATCTGTATACAACTCTGAAACCGTCACCACAAATATACTGAATATATCCATCCACTCTTAAAAAGTTATGGTCTTTCAAACAGGAGAAGGAGATATTATGGCTTCCTGGACTCCAAAGATCAATTCTTTTCCCTTCTCTGACATAAGGCCCCTTCCACGCCCATTACAGAACATAGACTTCATGTTTTAATAATAGTAATCATAAAATTATATATACTCTTCACTGATGGCATTTTAATCTGGAATTATACTTTTTAAATTATTTTTCCTGAAGACCATCTCAGTGGTCTGACTTTATTCCCATTTCCTAGAAAGAGAACTCTTCAGAGAGGTCACTTGCCAGGACTCAGTAGACAGAAGAGCCACTGTTGAATCTCAAGTCAGCCTGCCTCTGAGGCATAAACTCACAAGTCTATTCTCTGAGACATTTATAAACCTTTTCCAGCACAAAGATCCTGACTGCCTGGCCCAGAGGGAAGGAGAACAACCCTGACCACGATATCCAGTGACCACTTGCTCACTCAGCTTTCAAAGGTTTGACAGTGTCAATTTACATTTCCATCAGCAGTGTGAAGGCATCCTTTTCTCCACATCCTCCATCAACCCTTGTTATCTTAGGTCTTTCTGATAATAGCAATTCTAAGAGGTGTGAGGTGATATTTTGTAGTGATTTTGATGTGCATTTTCCTGATGGTTAATCTGCATTCCCATGTTCACTATAGCA
This sequence comes from Heterocephalus glaber, assembly GCF_053883595.1. Classification (NCBI taxonomy): domain Eukaryota; kingdom Metazoa; phylum Chordata; class Mammalia; order Rodentia; family Bathyergidae; genus Heterocephalus; species Heterocephalus glaber. Next base: position 43,671,606 of record NW_028258325.1, on the reverse strand, counting down.
TTGTTCACAACAGGGAAGATGTGGAAAAAACCCAAAGGTCTTTCCACAGATGAAAGGATAAAGAAAATGCCACACACACATGCACACACACACACACACACACACACACACACACACCACAATGGAAAATTACTGAGAGAGAGAGAGAGAGAGAGAGAGAGAGAGAGAGAGAGACTGTCATTTGGGACAACACGATGAACCTGAATGACATTATGCTAAGTTAAATAAGCCAGATGCAGATACACTGTTATGGTTTATATCTAGATGTCTCCATAAAGCCTCATGCACTCATAAGTGGGGCTTTTGGGAGGTGACTAGATCATGGAGGTGGTACTCATCACTGGGTTAGTCCACTGATGGGTTTATAACTAGGTGTGATGTTGGGAGGTGAAGCCTGGTGGGCATAGTGGGTCACAGTGGGCTTGGTCTGGAAGAATATAGATTGCTCTTCTTCTTGTGATCCCTCTTTGCTTCCTTCCTGCTATGTCATGAGCCCTTCCCTCTCTGCCATGCCACCTTACCTTGGCACCAGCCAACTATGCATCAAAACCTCTACAAACTGTGAGTAAAAATTAACCTTTCCTCCCTTAAGTTGTAGACGTTGGGAATTGTGTTTCAGCAATGAGAAAAGTAACTAAGGCAGATTTTGGTACTGGGAATGGGGCCATTGCTGTAATGCTATCTGACCATGTGGAAGTGGCTTGTGGGAGGGGTTTAGAAAGGTTTGGAGATACCAGCTGGGGAAGCAGTCCTAGAATGCTGTGAGGTGAGCTTGATGGGAACTGAGCTCAGATTAGACTGCTGATAGGAATGCGGCTAGTAAAGAACAGGCTCAAGAGGTTTTAGTTGGAAAGAAAGACTCCATTGCAATTGGACTCCAGGCCATGTGTGTTATGTTCCAGCATAAAATTTGTCTATATTTTGCTCTTGTCCTGAGACATTGTGGAGATCTAAGATTAAGGGTGGTGGACTAAATAATCTGGTGGAAGAAATTTCAAGGCAGTCTAATGTTCAGGTAGTGGCACTGAACAGGGAAATGATTTCTGACCAGAAAAAGCCTGTGCTGTAGTTAACCGGTTAGCAAGCAAAAGGCTTCTCCTAGTTCCAACCCCTCCCACACCTAAAACATGTCGGGGTCTTACAGACTTGCCTGGACATATTTTCCTCCATTGTCTTTTGTTCTCAGTAAAGTCTCTGTGACCCCTGCTTCCCGCCATGTGTAAATAAGGTGAATCCTAGTGTACCTTTCTATCCAACTGTATAAGCTGAATGTATCTACCTCAACCAATGAACTATTAACTGTCTTGCCACTGTATCCTCATCCCTCTTTTCCCAAATCTATATAACCCTGTTCCCTGCCCAGACAGGACTGATTGCTCTGTGGAGAAGTCCCAGATCAGTCCACTAGCAAAATAAACCTCCAGCTTCCAGGGTGTGCACTTGATTCTTCTCGGCCTGACTCTGTTATACCACCTAGAGCTACAACACTGAGTTATATTTGCTACAATAGCGTAAGTCCTGTTGACGGCTTTTAGCCAACTCTGCATTGAGAATAAAGAGCAAACAGCTCAGCAGAATGATTTAAAAACTTTAGAATTTGGTGAGAAAGGAATCTCTGTTAAAGTTGGATCCTGCAAAGATGGAGCAGAGAAGAGCTTGTTTGCTAAGATGATTAGCATTAAAAATCCAAGTATTTTGGAACAGAACAATAGAAAAGATGCCCTGAGGTCATCACAAGAACAAACAGGACTCCACCTTGTTAGCTTCAAAATTGCAAGGGGGAACGACTGCTTTGAGAAGAGAGATGTCATGCTCCACAATGGCAGTAGCCTAGGGAATGGAAATTGTGGCCCCTGGATTCAGTTCAGTATGCTCAGCCATCCAGAAACTCAGAGGCTTCTGCACCGACAGCACCATGACAAAGGACTCAGCTACTGCTCCAGCTGCTGACAGACCTTGGTTTCATCCATATGGTGTTGGTTTTAGGTGCAAGCAGAATGCAAGAGTTATGGGGTTAAAAAGGCTTCCACCCAGATTTCAGAAGGCCAGGGAGGCCAGACACTGTACCCTTGGGAGGGTAGTGTGTGAAGCTGTGAGTGAAGCCAGAAGTACAGTGGAGGCCCCAGAAGGTTAACGAAGTCAGGAATGTGGATCATGGGGGCAAAGGCTCGAGGAGTGAGCAAAGCTGGCCCAAGAGAGAGGCCCATGAGCGCTACAATCACTGGCCATACTGTAGGGATGGAGCTACACAAACCCTTTGGAGTTCACATCTTGCCACAGATTGCCACAGATTGCTCCAGGTGCTGGGACATAAAACTACAGGATTTGATGTTTCCCTGCTGGATTTTGGTTTTGCTTTGGTCCCATTCTTCTCTATCTCCTTGTTTCTGTCTTTTGGACTGGGAATGTTTATTTTGTGCCATTGTATATTGAAAGTGTTTAACTTTCTTTTCATTTTACACAGGCTCACAGCTAAGAGTTTGCCTTAAATCTCAAAGGAGACTTTGGACTTGGACTTTTAAGAAAAGCTGAAACCATTAGGATTTTGGCAACTTTTAGAGATAAAGTAAATGCATTTTTGCATAAAGGGATGCACATAAGTCTTTGGGGGCCAGGGGCAGAATGTTATAGTTTAATCTAAATGTACCCATAAAGTCTCATGCACTCATAGGTGGGGCTTTTGGGAGGTGACTGGATCATGGGTGTGTGATTCTCATCGCTGGATTTGTCCACTGGTGGTTTGTAACTAAGTGTGATGTTGGAAGGTGGAGCCTGGTGGGAATGTGGCTCACTGTGGGTGTTTTCTGGAAGGTTCTATTTTATTCCTCCTCCCAAGATCCCTCTCTGCTTCCAGGCTGCTATACCATGAGCTCTTTTTCCTGCAATTCCCCTCTGCCATGCCACCTTGTCTTGCAGCCAGCTGACTATGAACTGAAACCTCTACAAACTGTGAGTCAAAATAAACCTTTCCTCCTTTAAGTCATGGATATTGAGTCTCAGCAATGATAAAAGTAACTAAGACATGCACAATAACAGATTCTGCATGATTTCATATACATGTGGTATTATGGTTTGTGTCCAGATGTCTCCCCAAAGCCCCACGTGGTCATAAGTGGGGCTTTTCAGAGGTGGTTGGATCTAGAGTGTATGATGCTGGGATCAAGGGTGCATGATTACTAAATTAGTCCATTGATTAGTTTGGCATAGTTCTGGGGAGGATTAAGGGTGTCCCACCCTGGTGTGAGTGCTATCCACCATAAGGGTGGGTAGTCTGGATAAGATATGAAGGACAGAAAGAGGGACCCTGCTTATTGTTTGTCACTTTCTACTTGCTGCTTCACTGTTGGCTATCTCCTGCTTACTCTGCTTTGCTATGAACTCTTTCTCCTCTGTGATGCCCCTCTGCCATGCCATCCTGCCTGGGAGCCAGCTGACTACAGACTGAAACCTCTACAGATCGTGAGCTGAAATAAAAGTTCCTTCTTTAACTTTGGGTGTTAGGTATTTTTTTTTTTTCAGCAAGGAGAAAAGTAATTAAGACAATGTGGAATCTAAAATAGTCAAATTCATAGAATGGTGTTTACTGGAGCCTGGGGATTGTCACTGATTTCTTAATTAAGTTGAGGGAAAAAGTGAGCCTGTGACACTTATGCTTCTATAAAAGGGCTTTGGTAGTATAGCATGGGGAGGGAAATGGGATGGCTGGTAGCCTCGGATCTGTCTCTGGATCACACTTCCTCCCCGAGTATAGTGGGGGATAGGGGTGGGAAAAAGGTCTGAGAGGACAGTGGCATTGGCTCTTGGCTGCTGCCTCCCTTCCATCTTCTCCCTCTCCTTCCCCAAGTGTCCTCTCCTCCCACTATGCTCCAGAAACTTGGTTGTGGGGCCATTGTGCCCACTGCCCCTTGCTCAGCCATGGAGGAGCTTCTGGGCCTCCTGTACTTCTCCATTGCACTGCACATCCAGCCCAGTGATGGCCTGGTCTCCTGTTCTCCACTGGTGATGTGCTTGTCCTGCTGAAGCTGAAGTATAAGGAACCCTGTGGAGATAGAATTGTTTATACATCACACAAGGTGTGGCCTCAACTAAGAATGGAAAAGGATAACTCATCCAGATCACAGACATCCAGATCTTTGAGACAGTATGGCAAGTCAAGTTCTGTATTTACCACAGGTGAGACCACTGCTGGTGCTGAAGCCCCTTTTCTATCATTGAGTATGGATGCAAGCTCTAGCACAAGGCGTCCTTCCTCTCAAGATGGCTCTTTCTGATGTTTCTGGACGTTCTCCCCAGAGCCTAAAGCACATCACATCATGGCTGTTTCCCATCAGAAACCCATGACTTATTAGCCCTGATTACTTCACAAGTGTAATTCCCCTCCATACAGTGCCCCTGACATAAATGATTGTGACGTGCTACCCCTGAAAATGCTCTTTCCTGTGCTCTGAGGTGATGTTCCTGTACCCAGTCTTGCTTGGTCATCTTGTTGATCTCTTGTGGAGCTCAGTGTAACTGGTGGGCTTGTCCTCTCTACTTGAGGCTTCCACTCAATGACCATGATGAGTGATCTCCCCCCTTTTTTGTTCATTATCAAATTTTTAAAAATATCAATGTGCTTGGGTCCTTCCATGTATGATATAGTGATGTACAACATGCAGTGTTGGCCAGCTTTCAAAGCAGATTTTGTGAAAATGTAATACAAGCTTCAGCAAATGGGACTCAAATGCTGTGCTTCCTATGAACAACTCAGCTTTTTAAGGTAATAATAACAAAAGGATACACGTGTTAAAAGTATCTGTAATGTGTGAATCCTCTTTTAAGTAACAAAGTTTTGTGCTATGGCCTAGTGCAGGGATGGTGAACCTTTTAGAGACTAAGTGCCCAAACTGCAATCTGCTTATTTATTGAAAAGTGCCAACACTGAAATTAAACCTGAATATTGAGGTTTTAGTTTAGAAAACACAACAGTTATCCAATGGTTTGGCTGCTGGGGTGACTTGGCTCATATGCCAACAGAGAGGACTCTGCATGCCTGCGGCAGCCCACATGCCATAGGTTCACCATCGCTGGCCTAATAGAATGGGCAAAAGCATTGCTGTGGACCACTGGAAAGGAAACTGACAGCAGTCACAGGGCCACTCCTTTGGAGAGCTACCCTTGTTCTCAAATGTGCATTGATGGCTCCCTACATTCCCTCTCTTTGGCTTTGTAAACGGTGTATGGATCTGTCACCAACTTTTGATATTTCTTAACAAAGGCATTGAAAATTAATAAAGAGCTTTGGTGGTCCTCAGTGGGATCAGTGTAGGTTCAGAGGGGTCCTCAGTGGGATTAGAGAGGTTCCTCTCTCCCTGTAACCCCAAGTCACCCAGCCTTCCCATCCTGGATGCTTCATGCCTGGCAGTGGAAACTCATCCCAGTAGGAAGACAAAAGATGACATTTCTTGCTCTCAAATTCTGCCTTTTTGCCTGTACTGCCCTTGGGAATGAGGACTGTGCTCCATGGCTGCTGTATAAATGTCCTGCCCACCTGTTTATACTCACAGTGCACTTTCTTGGCTTTCCCAGCTCTGTTAATTGCCCCAGCTCAGAAACCTTTGAAGGATAAAAGCCAGATTGCAGATGTACAGCAGTGTTTATCATGAGCACTTTGCAGGGATCCCTGTCACAGATGGGACAGGTCTTTTTCCTCGATAGCCACTCTGGACCCACCTCTTGCTCTTTCACCAGCTCTCTTTGAACTGGGGCTTCTGATTCACAGAAGATGGCTGATTCCTACTCATGGGATCAGGTCTGGAAACTTGTATAGCATTGCAGCTTATGGTGTTAAATGCTGTGTTTGGTGATTGGTTTTGTTTATTTGTTTTTTTGATTGTGTGCTTCTGCACCACAATATGGTATCCTCTATCCCCTCCCAGACAGTGCCTAATCTGTCCTCAGAATAGGAATCTCTCCCTCCCTCCTTCCCAGCAACATTTACTCCTAGTTTTGATATCTCTGTGAGTGCTACACATAAAGATACTCAAGGAGTGTGTTTTGGGGTTTGTATATGCAAAGCAATGTGTCAGAAGGAAAACATTACATGAGTAAGAATAATTACAGCATACCTGGGCATGGTGACACAAGCCTATAATCCCAGAACCCTGGGATTTGGAGGCAGGAGGACTGCAAGCTCCAGCCCAGCCTGGGAAACTTAGCAAGGTCTCATGTCAAAATAGAAAAAAAAAAAACAAAGAGGGCTGAAGATGGAGGTCAGTGAGAAAGGTCCTGGGTTCAATATCCAGAGAAGAAGGAGGGGAAGGAGAAGGAGGAGGAGGAGGAGAAGGAAGAGGAAGAGAATTAGAATACCAGAGAAAACATGAAGAGCTCTCCAGAGAGACCTAAGGAAGATGGGTGCTCAGAGACAGGAGACAATGCACCAGCTGGGGAGGAGCAGGGGACAAGTGTTAATTCAGCACATCTCTGACAGTATGTTATTTCACCTGCATGGCAATCACGTTAGGTCAGGAGATTGGGCAAGCAGTTATTCAAGTGGAATCTTGACCACCAGGGAGCATGGAAAGCAGTAGAGGAAAGATTTACTGAACTCCAGAAGCCCAGCTCTCAGCCCCAAAGCCATTCTGTAGAAGTATCTTGGGAACTACCTAAGAGATGAACAGGACTGATTGGGAGGCATCATTCCAAGTTTGAAATACAGCAGAAAAGTGGTAACAGAAATGTAGTTTGAACACTGTAAAAAGCATCTCCAGGGAAATCCATCCATTCAATCAATTATTCAACATTTGTTGGACACCTGTTGTGTGCCAGACACATAAGATTCACTGGTGAACAAAGGATTTCCTGCCTTCACAGAGCTTAGATTCTACCTTGGGGAGATTGACTAAGGGAATAAAGTATAGCTCATTAAATGGAAGAGAAATAGGAGTATAGAGCCCAGCCAGGAAGCATTAGGATTTAAGGTAGGGTAGGGACAAGTATCGGTTTGAAGTAAGGTAGGTAGGCCCATCACTCGACCACTCTTTCCCTTCTCACTGTCTCTTGTCCTCCTTCCCTTCATCTGTCTGTCCATCTGTCACACCAGCCTCAGGAGCCACATAATTCTTGAGGCAAATTCTTCCTTCTGCACTGACAACCTCAGGCTGCTGAGAACATGCCTTGAACCAGCCCTGGAGACTCTGCAACCCAGAAGGCTGTGCTCCAGGGCCAGGGCTGATGTCTCCTGCTCCCCAGCCCAAGCTGGGCCTGTTGGCTTCCTGTTTATCACATCCCACTTTGCCCCTTTCCATACCAGAGGGTCAGCTGCTAGGACAAGGGTGAGGACAAAGCTTCCTGGTCTTGCGCAGCCAATGGCTTTGCTGCAAAACAGTCCTCATCTCCAAGGAGGCATTGAAGGAATGCAGACTGTGACTCAGGAAAGGGAGTGCAGCATTCCTCCAGAGAAACACAGCCTGTGCCCAGAACCCTGGCCTGAATTCTGGAGTAAACAAGCCAGCAAGCAGCACAAGGGAAGAGACTCTAGCTTAGAGCCCAGAAGGCCTCCTCAAGTGCCAGTAGGGAGCTCAGAAGGATCAGAGCAAGGCCACTCCAGGGAAGGGAGGCATCCGTTCAGATTCTTTGTCACTAAGTCATCTCCTGTTGACTTTTTTTTTTTGGTACTGGGGATCGAACTCAGGACCTTGTGTTTGCGAGGCAGGCGGTGGAACCACTGAGCTAAATCCCCAGCTCTCCTGTTGACTCTTACCAAAGTACCAACCCAGGTGACTGACAGACAGACAGACAGATGACCATGCAATGTTCTCCCCTGCTCAGTTCCTTCCCAGTGGGCCTGGCTGACCCTCCCCTGTGTGTTTTCCAGCAAAACTTCATCTTGTTTCTAGTAGGTGTGTAGGAGAGAACAAGAGGACGGCAGGAGCCCTAGACAGTGTTGAGGTTGGATGTTGAAAGCTCACTGAACACTAAGGCCCTTTCTTAGTCAGAGATTGTTTAATTTCGACAATTGAAGCTCCCTCCACCGGTTTAAGCTTTATAAACATATGGACAGGAAGACATAGAAAGTATGATTAAAAATACAGTGAATGTTAGAATAAAAAATTTAAAATTATTACAGTAAAGGACATAATGTCATTAATTCCCTCAAAATACTTCCATTTGCTTGGAGCACACTTATCCCGCTATTCTTGCCACTTTCTGAAGAAGTTCTAGAGTCCTCCTTCATGAATGTCTTTTCATATCTGCTTCAATGTTCTGAATTGATTCGAAACATTTATGGCAATTTCTGTCAAGTAAAAACATTATCGTGAGTCCTCATCCACTTTATTCACTGGATGTGGTAAGTTTAATTTCTGGCTGCTCCCCAAAGTCAAAATGGCAATGAAAGGTAAACATTTTGAATTGATTCAGGACACAGAGGCAGCCACTGTGATGCAACTATTCAGGAAAAAGGACCTCCAAATGCTCCAGAAAGAGTCAAGAGCACTAGGATAAGTGTTCAAAGCATTGGGAAGTATCTTGGGTGGGATTAATGGTAATGTGTCTTTTGCCCTAATCATTTGTTTTGAAAAAACATTCCCTGTAGTTTTTAATCACATCTCAAATTTCTTGGTCTGGTGTCTCCCACAGCTGGGGCTGGGAGCCAGAGGGAGCTTCAGCAGGGCCTGAAGCAGGGCGCCAGGAATGGAGCCTGCTCTGCATGAAGGCTTCACTCTGCACATCTGCTTCTCCTCCTCCTCTGCTCACTGGCTTCCTTGCTTTCTCTCCCATGGACAGACTTAGGCCTAACTTCACCTGGGGCCAGCTCTCAAGAGACCCTGAGCAGGGCTTCTGGATCCCAATCCTAAATTCTGATGAGATAGATTTGACCCTTTCTTTAAATTGATGGACCCAGGGAGTTACTATAAAAACAGTCATAGAGGTTTCCCGAAATGGGGAGGTGAGGTAGAGGTGGAGAATGGTGGGGTGGGAGGAGGGAGGATTTTCACTGAAACTGGTTTAGCTGGGCAGATATTCCAACAAATGTCTACTTTGGGATCCTCATGAATTGAGAGACTGTTCCATAGAATGAAACAATTAGCTACAAGTGAGAACAAACAATTAGATACAAGTGGGATAAAAGTGAGAACAATCCATAATAGCCAAGCTATGGAAGTGGCCTATATGCTCACCAACAGATGAATGGATAAAGAATATGTGGTATATATACCCAGTGGAGTACTACTCAGCCATAAAGAAGGATACATTTGAGTCATTTGTAGGAAATGGATGTATCTTGAGACCATAATGCTAAATGAAACAAATCAGACACACAAGCTTAAATATCACATGGATTCTCCTATATGAGAAATCCAAATGTAAATAATTCAAAATAACAAAATAAAAGAGAGATGAAAGGAAATGGAGATCAATCTTGTAGAGACATGTATATGTACCCAAGCTGAATGTGATTATTATGTATCACAAATGTATACCAATAAAAAAGTGAACAGCTCTAATGCAGACCCTACTTTAAGTGAGATTGTTATTTTACTTTCCCATGAAGGTTGTAGCATCAGAAGACCAGCCATGAGAGGGCAACCATTGGTGGTAGAGTCTACAGCAGACAATTCTGCAGTTGCTCCCAGGGTCCCCTCCTCCTGGAATTCATGGCCCTGCACATTCACTTTGCCTGAACATGGGACTAGTGGCTCCCTTCTAACACATATACATGGCAGAAAGGCTGCTGAGTCACCTGTAAGATTGGGCTACAAAAATACTGACTTCCACCTTGCTGGCTTTCTTGCCTTACCTTGTTCTTTCTTGGGAAAGCTGGCTGCTGGGTAGTGAGCTGCCCTATTTGTGGCTCTCTTAGCAAATACTGACATCTTGGTCAACTGCCAGCTGGGAACCAAGGGCTGCCAATAGCCACATGAATGAACCAGTTAAGCATGAACCTGCAGGAGTCCTGGCCAGCACCTTGACTGCAGCCAGGGACCCAAGAAAGCCATGCCCAGATTACTGACCAAGAGAAATTGGGAGATCATAAATGTTTTCTTTAAACCACTGGAGTTTGGGATGAGTTATCACAGAGGAATAAAATACTAACACATGGCACTCGGCTTCTTCCATCTCGTTTTTCTGCCATCAGTGGGTGTCAGTCTCCTCCACATGGTCCAAGATGACTCACTTTAATGCCTCCCTCCCAACCAGCAGGAAGAGAGAAAAGGAACGGGAGGGCTCAACTCATATTTGTCAGGGAAAAAGAAGTTTCACACATTGCTTCCATTCACTCATTGGCTGAAACTCTCTGGATGATGACTCTCAGCTACCAAAGAAGGAAGGTGTAGCCTTGGGCCCAACTGAAAATCAGGGATCCTACTACAAGGGAAGAATCAAGAAGTGAGTCCCGGGAGAAAATTAGCAGTGCCTGCCACAAATGCCAATGCTCCCGGTATTTGTTGACTTTATGCATGTGACAAGGTTATAGCCATGTCCCTATGGCCATTGGAGATGGGATTTCCTGGAGTGTTGTAAAGAGGCCGAGAAGGTGAGACATGGAGCTCACCTCCATGGACACAGATGCAAGCTGGCACTGCAGGTGACAAGTATACGTTTCCACCTAGACCAGAAACCTAGCCCCTGTGTGTTATTTCTTTGGAGTCACCCAACTATTTAGCTGCAGAATCAATGTCAACTCCAGCTTCTGGATCCCAGTCCAAAGCTCTCTCTTCTTCCCAAAGGCAAATTTACAGTCTTTGTTTTGTGTCAGGCTAAATTTGCAGTAGGAAGTTAAAAGAGGAGAGAGCAACACAGACCAAAGTCCTCATGACAATCACAGGTGACTCTGACATTATTTTTCCTGCCAGACCAAAATGGTTTGTCTTCTGTAATCACTGTGAACCAGTCAATGCCATATCATTCATGAGCATTTAAAATAATGTAATTAGTGAAGAGAAAGGCTTTGCTTCTGGTATAATTTCCCACACAGAACTAAATATATAAGAGATGGTCCTATCTGTGAATTTGGTTATGTACAGATACGTTGGGATTTTCCTTTTAAAGTTCTCACACTAACAAAGCCCCTTTTCTTGGAAGATTCTCTCCAGGGTGAACTGGAATGCCAATACACAGGAAGCACTGTGTAACGTTAGTCAAATGAATTACAATTTAATTCCAGACACAAAGGAGACTTCAATCAACCCCGTCCCATTACTCTCCATTCCCAGTTTTTCACTTTTCACTTAGAAATAGAATCCCTGCATTTCAAGTGGGCACGTGGGTAACCAGTGAGAAACCATATTTCTCAGTCTAGTTTGCAGCTGGATGCAGCCTTGTGACTACATCTGTCTAATGGAATGTGAAAGAAGTGATGTGTGCAACATCTGGGTCATCTCCTTGCCACTGGATGGTGATGGTGGTGGCATTTGGAGCAGCATTCTTGGACTCAGAAGCGGAAGCCGCACACTGAGGATGGTAGACACCTCAAACCTAAATGCCTGGATGAGCCATGGATTTGAACCATCTGCCTGCCTGAGACCACCTGCTCCACTTGGACTTTTACATAAGAGAGAAATGAACTTCCATGTTAGTTAAGACTGTATTTAGGATCTATTAGCATGACTAAATGATGCATGAGAGTTATTATTCTTACTAATTTTGAGACATTGTTGAAACAATAGGTTTTTCTTTTTTCTTAGACTGCATGTTCAATTTAAAAATGCTTAATACTTAATTTAAAAATCTATAAATTTTTAGAGCTGACTACTAAAAATTCTCTAAAGGCAATACCCAGGTAAAGGACAAGCCATTACCCAGTACAGATATGTGAATGTATAGAAAATTATATTGATTCTGCTTTATTAAATATATCTTTCTACCTTCTCAAACTGGAAATTCTATTAGAAAATCTATTAGAAAATAGGCCCTACTAAAAAAAACTAAGATTCTGTGTCTATACAAAATCTATTCTGTGAAGAATGGGATCTTTCAAGAGAAGACAATTCAATTGTACTATATTATGAGTTGAGTGTGTCAGCAATTCCACTAAGGGAATGGAAATGCTTATTATTTAAAAATACCAGTAGTATAGTTTGATGGTTCCAAGTACATTGTGAAAGTCCACAAAATGTCCACTAACAAAAATAGAAAAACTAATCACCTGTTACAACCAATGACAATGTTTTCCCTTCTTTTACCTCTGACCTGTCCAGGCAAGGGGCCTCCCATGGAAAACGACATGGTCATATTTTCTCCCTTCCTCACTACATCTGCCTCTACTTCTAGGTTTTGTTTGGGGTGTCTAGGTGGGGTGTTGGGGGTGTAGATGTTGGAGGAATTAGGGAAAACTAGCAAAGTTGCCCAAAAGCTTGCTCTTCCCCTGGATACATCGGAACCCTCAGTCCTGAGGATTTTCCATCTGAGGTTCCATTGAGGCAGTACCACCTGCAGTTAACTGCAACCACCCTTTTCCCAGTCTCTGACTTTACTGTGAATCTTTTGGAGTCATTCCAGGAGGCCTTCTTGCACAAGGGTTCTTGGAGATGATCCACCACCTGGTCCACCACCAGCTCCCTTCCTCAGAGTCCACCCTTGGACCAGGAAACACCCATGCATCCTCATTCTCCCCATCTCAAATCCTGTTAAGCATCCACCTTTTTCAGGCAAACTGTGAGTTCACTAAATAAGTGCCACTAGACATTTCAGGTGGGAATACTCATCTTCCCAAATTCCAGGGGATAGAGCTCAGTGTCCCTAGTGGATTATGTTAAGAATGCTACAATGAAGTCCTCATCGGCTTTTTCATTCCCTCCCAAACAACAGCAGACCTGGCTGAGATGTTCTCCCATGAGTCTTGCTCAAGGGCTGGCCTTTGGTTCCCTTGTCATTTCTGGCCTGGTTTCTCCCTGTATGAGTACCCATACCCCAAGCATGCCTACAAGGGCCATTGCCCTAAAGCCCTTCTTTCTGGAGGTGGATGTGAGCAGCAGCCTTGTTGGCAGGTGCATGGAGCCATGGGAAGGAGTGGATGTGTGTACACAGAAGCCCCTCCAGCTTCTGGAGGGACCAGGCCAGCACTTTAGCACAACCATGAGCAAACACACAGTGTGGCAGGCCCCAAGAGCTCTGTGGGTCAGAGCCAGGCTCCCACAGAACTGAAGGCCTCACCCTGTCATGGTCTAAATGGAGCCCAACGAGGAGTTTCCCTGAACCCACCGGGGCTGCTTCTGATTTACGACCCAGTAGATTCTCAGCAAACTGAACACACACTTAATAAATGCTTGATTCAGCAACCGTTCAGTGGCTGAGTAAACTTGCCCAAGTTGTTTTGTTTTTTCTGAAGAGTTTCGGTTATTTCATCTCTTGATAATAACACCTCTGCATGAAAGCCAGGGGCCAAACCAGGTGAATTTCCAGGACGCCTTTCAGATTCTGGTTTCTGCTGTTGACTGGACTGGGGAGGACACTGGGCACATTTTTCTATGTGCCAAATTTCACTGTGGGTTGCCTTTGAGAGTAGGTAGTGCTCTGGTTAAGAGCCCAATCTCAAGAAAAAAAAAAAACAACCCAGGCTTTGGGGCTTGACTGCCTGGGTAGGAATTCTGGTACTATCAGTAACTATCAGCACAACTTGAAACAAACAAGCTGTGCATGCATATCTCCTTAGTAGACTTTCTGGAGTTGAGGCACAAGCCAAGCCCCCTGCCAACCTGTGAGGCCGAATTCTTAACCCTAAGAAGTAGTATGGCTGCATTTCTTTATGTCTTTCCTGAAAGTTTACCATATTTTGGGTGTTTTGCACAGAATTTTCTACTCTAGATTCTTTGTAGCTATCTTCTGTGCAGCTAAAAAAAATCATTGCTTTTGAATATTCATTAGTGTTATCTTTTCATTTTGTGCTCCAGACAGTGGTGGATAAAACAAACAAGACTATCTTGTGATTAGGTCCTGTTTAAACAAACATTTGGCTTGAAAGCTAATAGTGTAAGTCTGTTAGCAACCTTAATTTGAGTTTTATTTTCTTTAATTTCTCCAAGTTCTCAAGAGCAATAAGTAGCCAAACTTTTCTCTAATATCTTAAATGGTTGACACATGGATGAAGGTTTTTATAAACTTTAGGATCGAAGAACAAAGTATGAAAGTCAGGGCTCTGAAATATGAGAACGAAGGCTCTGTACAAGCACAAAACACCAAAGGTCATCCTGCTTCTTTCATTCCTCATATATGTGTTTAAGGAGAGCCCACATGAGTCAGGCCCTGCACTGGGCCCAGGGAATTTAGTTGGTGGTCAGTGACACTTGAACCTTTCACATTTATTGCTACATTTTAGGTGTACAATATAATGACATTCATCATTGGAAATTTGTACCTTTACATAATCTCTCTTGGTTCTTATTTTTTCCCCTTCCCCTGCCCTCCCTTCAACTCCTCCATCCCTCCATATTTACAAAGACTTTGTTTCCATTTTTTCATTTTCTCATAATCATTCCATTCCCTTCTTTCCTTTCCTCTACCCCTCCCACTTCCCCTTCCCCTTTGCCCCTTTTCTTCCTATTTCACATTATCTATTATACCTTTTAGTCCTTATTTACACTTTCAGTTTCTCACACCAGAGAAACTATTCAGTACTTACACATATGTGTCCTGTTTATTTCACTTAAAAGTATCGTCTCAATGTGCATCCATTTAGCTATAAATGTCTCTAATTTCTCATTTTTTATGCCTGAGTAGTATTCCATTTTATAAAAAAAAACACATTTTCTTTATCCAGTCCTGAGTTGATGGACATTTGGACTGCTTCTAAGTTTTAGCTATTACAAATTATGCTGCTATGAACATGGGTGCATATATATCACTGTGGTATGATTCTTTTAATTCTTTGGGGAAGATACCCAGCAGGGGAAGAGCTTGGTCAAATGGGATTTCCAGTCCTACTTCTTTGAGGTATCTCCATACTGATTTCCACAGTGGTTGCACCAGTCTGCACTCCCACCAGCAGTGGAGCAGGGTTCCTTTCTCCCCACAGCCCCACCAGCATTTATTATTGGTTGATTTCATGATAGCAGCCATTCTTTCTGGAGTGAGGTGGAATCTCAGTGTTGTTCTCATTTGCATCTCTCAAATTATCAGTGATGTTGAACATTTTTTCATATGACTATTTGCTATTTCTACTTCTTTGTCTGAAAAATGTCTGTTCATTTCAGATGGCCATTTTTGGATTGGATCTTTAAATCTGGGAGGTCTGATTTTTTTAAGTTCTTTATAGATTCTAGATAGTAGACCTTTGTCTGAGGAACAGCAGGTGAAGATTTTTTTCCCACATTGTGGGTTGTCTCTTCACTCTGTTGGTGGTTTCTCTTGCTTGCAAAAGCTTTTTAATAAGAAGAGACCTCACTTGTTGATTATTTGTGCTAGTTCATGGGTAACTGAGGTTTTGTTCATAAAATCGTTTCCTACACCAATGTCTTCAAGAGTTCCACCTAACCTCTGTTCCAGCCAATTCAGCATTTCTATTTTAATATTTAGATCTTTAATCCATTTAAATTTTAGTTTAGTGCAGGGTGAGATATAGATCTAGCTTTAATCTTTGGCAAGTTGAAACCCAATTTTTACAGCACCATTTATTAAAGATGCTATCTTTCCTTCAGTGAGGGTGTTTGGCTCCTCTATCAAAGATGAGATGGCTGATTGTGTCTGGAGTTGTTCTGCATCTTCTAATCTGTCTGGTCCTCAGTCTGTTTCTTTTACCATGCTGTTTTTATCACAGTAGCTTTGTAGTAGAGTTGCAGGTTGGGGATTGTGATACCCCCTGCCATGTCTCTGTTACCTAGAATTGCTTTTGCTATTCTGGGTCTCTTCTTATTCCAAATGAATTTTTGAATTGTTTTCTCGAGGTCCATGAAGTATGCTGCTGGGATCTCACTTGGAATTGCATTAAATCTATATAGCAGTTTTGGAAGTATGGCCATTTTCACTATATTAATCCTTCCTACCCAGAAGCAGGGAATGTCTTTCCATTTTCTGACATCATCTTCAATCTCTCTTTTCAGAGTGCCATAGTTTTCAGAGAAGAGGTCTTTGATTTCTTTCATTAGGTTGATTCCTAGGTATTTCAGGTTTTTTGGATGTTATTGTGAAAGGAATTGTTTGCCCCATTTCTCTCTCAGTGAGTCTGTTGTTTGTGTAGAGGAAAGCTATTGATTTTTGTGTGTTGACCTTGTATCCAGCTACTCTACTGAATTTGGTTATTAAGTCTAGAAGACTTTTGGTGGTGTTCTTGATGTCTTCTATACAGAGTAACATGACATCCACAAATAATGACAATTTGACTTCTTCATTTCTTATCTTTATTCCTTTTATTTCTTTCTCTTGTCTAATTGCCATGGCAAATGTTTCCAAAACTATATTGAACAGGAGTTGTGATAATGGTCATCCTTGCCTTGTTCCTGATTTTAGTGTGAAGGATTTCAGTTTTTGACCATTTTGTATGATATTGGCTGTTGGTTTTTCATAGATGGCTTTTATCAGATTGAGGTAGAGACCATCTATTCCAATTTTTTGTAGGGTTTTTCTCTTAAATACATGTTGAATTTTGTCAAATGCTTTTTCTACATCTATGGAGCTAATTATATGGTTTTTGTCCTTGGCCCTATTGATATAATGTATTACATTGATTGATTTGCATATGTTGAACCATTCCTGCATCCCTGGGATGAATCCCACTTGGTCAGGGTGTATGATCTTCTTGATGATCTTCTGCATTCTATTTCCCAGTATCTTAGTAAGGATTTTTGCATCTATGTTCATTAGTGAGATTGGCCTATAGTTTTCTTTTTCAGTTGGGTCTTTCTCTGGTTTGGGGATCAAGGTGATGCTTGCTTCCAGGAATGAATTTGGGAGTATTGCTCCCCTTTCAATTTCACTGAAGAGTTTAAACAATAGTGGCAGCAGTTCCTCTCTAAATGTCTTGTAGAATTCAGCAGTGAAGCTATCAGGACCTGGGCTTTTCTTAGTCGGTAAATTTTTAATTACATTTTCAATTTCATTGGTTGATATTGGATTGTTTAGAATTTTTAGGCCTTCTTCATTCAATTTTGGTAATTCATATATATCTAGGAATCTGTCCATTTCTTCTGTGTTGTCCATCTTATTGGTGTATAGGTTTTGGAAGTAGGTATTGATGATCCTCTGGATTTCTGCTGGGTCTGTTGTCATTTCACCCTTTTCATTCCTAATTGCATGGATTTGGGCCTTTTCTGTCCTTTTTCTGATAAGGTTGGCTATGGGTTTGTCAATTTTGTTTATTCTTTTGAAGAACCAACTCTTGGCTTCATTAATTTTTTGTATGGTTCTCTTAGTCTCCATTGAATTGATTTCTCCTCTGATCTTTATAATTTCTTTCCTTGTATGAGCTTTGGGGTTGTCCTGTTCTTCTTTTTCTAGAAGCTCATGATTTAGCATCAGGTTGTTCAATTGGGCTTGCTCTGTTTTCCTAATATGTGTATTCATTGCTATGAATTTCCTTTGTGACTGTTTTCATTGTGTCCCATAGATTCCAATATGTTGTATTATCATTGTCATTTAATTGAAGGAGCTATCTGATTTCTTCTTTAATTTCCTCTGTGACCCATTAGTTATTCAGAAATGTGGTGTTCAATTTCCACGTGTTTATGAAATTTTTCCAGTTTCTTTTGCTATTGATCTCCTATTTCATCACACTCTGATCTGATAATATAACGGGTGTTAACTTCAATTTCTTTGCACTTACTTAAACATGTTCTATGAGCAAGTATGTGGTCTATTTTGGAGAATGACCCATGTGCAGCTGAGAAGAATGTGTATTCTGATTTTGTGGAGTGGAACACTCTGTAAACATCTGTTAAGTTCATTTGTTCAAGAGTTTGACTGAGTTCTATTATTTCATTACTTACTTTTTGTCTAGTTGATCTATCTGTGACAGTTGGCTATTGAGGTCCCCTACTACTATTGTGTTAGTGCATATATGACTTTTCATGTCCATCAGTATTTGTTTTATATAGTTCAGTGCACTAGTGTTTGGTGCATATACATTTATGATAGTCATCTCTTCCTCTTGGATTGTTCCCTTTACAAGGATGTAGTGTCCTTCTTCATCTCTCTTAATCAGTGTTGGTTTGAAATCTACTTGATCTGCAAAGAGGATAGCTACTCCTGCTTTTTTTCAGGTTCCTGTTGCATGGAGTATTGTTTTCCACCCTTTAACTTTCAATCTATGAGTTTCCTTTTGAATTAAGTGTGTTTCTTGTATGCAGCATATTGTTGGATTTTTCTTCTTGATCCATTCTGCCAGTCTATTTCTTTTGATTGGTGAATTGAGACCATTAACATTGATGGTTGTAACTGATACATATTGACTTATCATTGTTATGACTTTTTCTTTTTGTTGGATTCTCCCCCTTTACATTTAATTTCTTGTCGTGCTTGATGGATTCATTCTGCTTTGCTTCCTGGGGCTGTGATCCTCAATGTCTGTTCCTAGGATTTAGTCTAAAATTCTTTGGAGTGCTGGTTTGGTATTCATGAAGTTCCTAAGGTGCTCTTTGTCATGAAAGTATCTTATTTCTCCATCCATTTTGAAAGATAGTTTTGCAGGGTACATCAATCTGGGTTGAAAGCTGTTTTCCTTTAGGGCTTGGAGTATGTCACGCCAAGGTCTCTTCTTGCCTTGAGGGTTTGCAGTGAGAAGTCTGCTGTGATTCTGATGGGCTTTCCTTTGTATGTGGTTTGTTTCTTTTCTCTAAGTGCTCGTAGAACTTTGTTCTTCTGTCGGGTTTCTGGAATCTTAACAATTATATGCCTATGTGTAGATTTGTTTTGATCAAGGCTATTTGGAGTTCTATATGCCTCACTTATCTGTATGTCAAGTTCTTTTTCCCTGATTGAGAAGTTTTCTGCCATTACTTCTGTAAACAGTTTTTTATGTCATCTGCACTCTTTCCTGTTTCTTCGTTCACTCCAATCTGTCTTACATCATTCTTCTTTGCATCATCTAGCAGCTGCTGGATTGATTTCTCTTGTTCCCTTACAATTTTGGAGTAATTTTTCTTTTCCTGGTCACTAATTGCAATCTTATCATCTATATCTGAAATTCTGTTCTCACATTGGCTCATTCTGCTGTGTAGACTTTCAATGAAGTTTTTCATCTCCTGGAAATGTGTTTTATAGACTCCATTTGTTTCCTGTGTTGGAATTTCATCATGGTTCTAAGCTCCTCTATTTTTTTATCTGTGTCCTCTCTAGATTTATTAATCATGCCTTGCACTATAAGCACAATCTCTGCTGTTATCTGGGAAATTATTTCTGATTTTTTTCCAGATCCTCTTTTGCTGCCAGTTCAGGGAGTCCAGGTGGTTGAGTTTCAGAGTGTTCCATCTCATTTCCCTTTGAGGTTGCTGTAGGTGATCTGGAAGTCTGGTTTTGAGACTTGTTTTCGTGTCTTCTCATTTTGATGGGGGGGCGTGCTCTTGGCACCTGCTCCACTCACCTCCTCTTTGCTGGGATCAGTGGAACAGTGGCCCAGAAACCCCTTCCTCTTGTCTGGGAAATGTGGAACTGCAGCCCAGAAGCCCCTTCCTCTGGGCTGGGAGCAGAGGAATGGCGATCCAGAAACCCCTTTCTCTGGGCTGGGAGCAGTGGAATTGGGATCCAGAAGCCCCTTCCTCTGGTCTAGGTGTGGTAGAACAGTGGCCTGGAATCCCCTTCCTCTGGTCCAGGAGTGGTGGAATAGCCTTGATAATTGTTCTTTGAGACACTCTCTGATGTCAACCTTTCGCATTCATGCATCTTGATGTCTGATGAGCAAGGCTTATGCTGACATTTTAAAGCTATCTTAGAGGGCTGGAGATTTAGCTCAGTGGTTTCACCACCTGCTGTGCAAGCACAAGGACCTGAGTTCAATTCCTGGTACAAAAAAAAAAATCAAATAAAGCTATCTTAGAAGAACTTCTGTTGGTAGTTAGAATACAGCTTCTTCCAGCAAAATTTGGAAGCTGAGGCCATGGACTACTTCTAATAGGCACTATTATTATGAATATAATCTCACATTCCTCTCTACTTCCTTCTTAATTTTTCTCCTTATTTCATCCCTAGAAAACCCAAGAGAGATCTGGGCCCATGGAAGCCTCTATGTAACTGGTTGAAAGGGGAGGGGTTAAAAAGAAATAGAAAACTCAGAAAGAAATCCAAGACTATGTAGTCTACTAATGTTTGGCAGGGGCAGCAAGAATACACATGGCAGACTCTTCAATAAATGTTGTTAGCAAAACTATGTAAGAATGAAATTGGATCCTTATCTTACACTATACACAAATGTCACCTCAAAATAGATTAAAGATCTAAATGTAAGATCTGAAATCATAAACTCCAAAAGAAAAAATAGAGGATAAATTCTCTAACATTTATCTTGGCAATTACTTTTTTTTTGGCTATTATAGCAAAAACTCAGGCAACAAAAATAAATATAAACAAGTGAGACTACTTCAAACTAAAAGCTTTTTCACACACACAAAAAGAAACAAAAAGTAGCCTACAGATTAGGAGGACATGTTTTCAAACCATACATCTGGTAAGGGTTTAATAGCCAAAATATATAAGGAACTTACACAAGTTAATAGCAAAAATTTGAATAATCCAATTAAAAAATAAGTGAAGGACTTGACTAGATTGTTTTCCAAAAAATACATAAAAATTGCCTGCAGGTATGCAAAAATATTCAACATCATTAATCATCAAGGAAGTATGAATCAAGAACACATTGAGATATAACCTCACACATGTTAGGATGGTTTAAAAAAAGACACTAAACCAAACAAAAGCAAAACAAAACAAAAATCCAAGAGATAGACGGGGAGAATAGCTCAGTGGTAGACATCTTGATCAGCTGAGGATATGTGAGTCTCTGGTTTCAATACCCATGGATCACCAAAATAAACAAACAACAATAAAAAATAAAAACAGAGTTAGCAAGTGTTGGTGAGGATATGGAAAAGGGAGACTCTCACATACTATTTGTGAGAATATAAATTGGCATAATTATTATAGAAAACAATATGGAAGTTTTTCAAAAATAAAATTGTCAGACAGACCTAACAACACCTTTTTTGAGAATATACCCAAAGTAAATGAAATCAGTGTCACAAGACATCTGTATCTTATATTCACTGCAGCATTATTCATGATAACCAAGATATGAAATCAACCTAAGCTGTCCATCAGTGAGTTAATGGACAAAGAAATTCTATTAAACAATAGAATATTATTCGGCTTTAAAGCATAGGGAAATCCTGCCATTTGTGACATGGATAAACATGGAGGTCATTATGCTAAGTGAAATAAGCTGAACTCAGAAAGACAAATTCTGTATGATCTCACTTACATATGGAGTCTTAAAAAAGATAGAGAAGAGTAGAATGATGGTAACCAGGGACTTGGCAGAGAAAATGAAGACATGGGGGTCAAAGGGTACAAAGTTGTAGTTATGTAGGACAAATACATCTAGAAAGCTAATGTACACTATTAGGGTGGCTATAGTGTGGATCTGGAATGTTCCACAAAGGCCACACATTAAAGTTTTGGTCACCAGCCGGAGGCACTGTTGGGAGTGGTGGAACCTTTAGAAGATGGGCCTTGTGGAAGGAAGTTAGGTCATTGGAGGTGTTCCCTTAAAGGGGATATTGGGACCCTGCTTCCTTCCTCTCTGCTTCCCAACCACCATAAGGTGAGAAGCTATGCTCTACCATGTGCTTCTTGCAATGATGCCTTGTCACCATAGGTCCAAAAATAATGGAGCCAAACAACCAGGGACTGAAACCTCTGAATCTATGAGTCAAAACTATATGAGATGATGATTATGTTCATTTGCTTGATCGTAGTTACT
This sequence comes from Heterocephalus glaber, assembly GCF_053883595.1. Taxonomy (NCBI): domain Eukaryota; kingdom Metazoa; phylum Chordata; class Mammalia; order Rodentia; family Bathyergidae; genus Heterocephalus; species Heterocephalus glaber. The sequence continues at coordinate 43,649,723 of NW_028258325.1, read as the reverse complement.
ATTTCATTATGTATATCAAAGCACCACGTGGAACATTAAATATATAAATAATAAAAAGCACACCCCCTCAAAACTTGAATTTTCCAATAATTATTTATAATAAGGCACATCCATAAATTTAATGTTAATGCAGCTATTAAAAGCGTAAAATGTATATATACTGATAAAACAACAACAGACAAGAGTGGTGGCAGACATCTGTGGCAAAGTAGGGACAGTAATAAAGATAATCATATGTGTAATGCACATAGCACAGTATCTGACAAATGGAAATGTTAAATAAATGTTGCTTATTGTTATTCTTGTCCTTAAAAGGCATAATGTTGAAAACAGGTGATATGATATTAGATTGTTACAGACTGGCATATTTTTATGTGTGATGTATAAAACTTGATTAGATTCTGTATTTTTTTATTGGTACGTGTTTGTAGTACATAATGATTAGGTTCCTTGTGGGGAGTTGGTACATGTACATAGCACGTCTTAATTTTTTTTACATCCCCAATTCCCCTTCCCTGCAGACTAATTTATGCCCCTCCCAAATTTGTATGTTGAAGTCCTAAGAGTCAGTGTGACTGAATTTGGAGATAGGATTGTTAAGGTGAAAATTCAGGTAATATGGGCCATAGGAGTGGGGTCCTAACACAACATAATTAGTGTCCACACCAGAAGAGGCAGAGACACCAGAGTGCTGGCACTCAAAGAAAGGGCACTGCGGGTGCATGGTGAGAAGATGGCCATCTGCAGGCCAGTGAGAGAGGTCCCACTAGAAACCAACCCTGATAGCACCTTGGTTTGGAATTCTAGACTCCTGAAATACATGACAGTGAATTTTGGTTGTGTAAATTGCCAGTCTGTGACACACAGAGGCCATGGGGTTCTGTTTTCAGACTAACAGTGTGTCAGAATCTCCTAGAGGGATTATCAAAACACAGATTATGGATTCCACTTGCAGGGCTTCTGGGTCAGTTGACCTGAGTGGGGTCTATAATCTGTATTTTCTATTGATGCATAAGAATTGCATGTATTTATGGGGTGCAATGTGATATTACATCACATAATGATCAAATCAGGGCAATTACCATATTTATCACCTTAAACAGTTATTATTTCATTGTGACAAGAACATTCAAAATGCTCTGTTCTAGCTTTTTTGAAATACGTGATATTTTGTTGTTAATGATAGTCGCCCTACAATGAAATCCTGTAATTTGTAACAACATGGATGAACCCGGAGGACATTGTGTTAAGTGAAATAAGCCAGACAATTGAGAGTGGGATAGTGGTTTCTGGATGTGGGGGAGAGTAGGAGAGAGTGGGGAGGGAAAAGATAGGTTGATGGGTGCAATGCTACAGTTAGGAAAGAGGAATAAGTTCTAGAATCTGCACTGCTAATAGGTTGCAGCTCACTGATGCTGCCTGTCTGGGGACTACATTTTGAGAACCACTGATTCACAGTATGCCCACTCTTAACCAAATCATGCCCCAACTTATTTCCTTCAACCAAGACCAGGGGCACACAACCTGGGCACTTACCCTTTGACCTGCAGCACTGCCCTGAATTTTTCCAAGATGTCATAGAGTAGATCAGTCTTTATTGCTTTGCATCAGTAACAGAGGGTGAAAAAAAGAGCTACTTCTCAGCTTTGGGGAAGGAGAAACGGGATCCTAGCTCTACCCAGCCTCACAGCAGAGAGTTTGCCCTAGCTTTGCCAGGACTTCAAAAGACGGCCTGTTTGCCAAATGTCAGCAGTGATGAGCAGTGGTAGTATGGCTGGGAGCCCCTGGAACATCTGAGGGATCAGGGTGATTTTCTCATTTTGGCGGAGTCTGCACAAGCATTTCCATGCTGTCTTGAGCCCTCGGAAGGACCTCTTGTGGTAGGAGAAAACCCTATGTTAGCCTCTTTTCAACCCTTACAAAACAGCTGTGATCACTCAAATCTGCAGCCAAGTCTGGACTGCATTCACAAAACATTAGGGGCTCCCAAAAATATTTTCTGAGTGAGGAAAAGCCAAGCCCGTGGGTGTTGGGATTGCAGAATGGTTTGTAGTCACTGCTGTGCCTGTCCTCATCATTTGCCACCTGGAACAGGATGGGAAGCAGGTGGCAGCTACTTCTTGCTGGGGTTGGCCCCTACTTGCTCAATCACTCTGCCAAGGAAGTCTGGAATAGTTTGTACCATGTTTGTTGAGTGAACAACCTTAGGGTCATCTACCAGATTCTACTCCACAGTAGAGGAGTAGAATCTACCCATTACTCTTTGCTGGTGGGTCCCCTAATACATGTGCAGGCATTGGAGATCTAAGCTCTGCTTACCTGGGCCAGCTTCCTGTGCAGTTACAGTGAGCCCCATATGCAGAAGGGAATAATTTTTGGATAGTCACTGGATTTTCACTTTGTACTCAGACCTACAAATTATTACTGATCTTGAGGAGCAGCCTCAACCAGAAAGTAAGAACAGCAATATCCGGGAGGAAATGGATTTTGATTATACCTAGTATATCCAGTGAATTTTAAACTGCTTTCCCTAAACCCTTGGAAAGCACCAGGAGGAAAGATTGCTGAAGTTCACTGAGTACAGGGCAACCCACATACTGCCTGGGTCCTGGGGAACCTCTGTGACGAAGTCTTGCTGGGCATAAAGGTTAGGATGGTGGGTAGAATCAGGGAGAAAATTTTTAAAAATAAAGATCTCACTTCTCAACTAGCAAGCCCAGAGAGAATTCTGGCATCTGAGTTGGTGTAGTCTGATGTATTTCTAATGAGATCCAGCAAGGTGGTTAACATTTCTAGCACCTTGGCTCTGTCTTGCACCTCTTACAGACCCAACCCAGAATTTGGTAGCCATACTCAAGACTGTCATTGGTGGTGATGGTCCTGACAGTGAACACAGGTTTTGTGCTCCTCTCCTCTGGATTCCACAGAGCTGGGGCCGCACAGCAACCAAAAGATCCTTCCTGCTGATGTTGCAACTGCTCACTCTCCAAATTGCTTTCTTCACTATACAGGGTATAAACCCTAAGCAAACCAATTCCCAAACATATTTCCAGCTCATAACTGTACTAGTTTGCAGCTGTCACTCTAACAGTGCCATGTACCAAATTACTCCCAAATTCAGTGAATTAAAATCTTTGCTTTTTCTCATGAATTTGGCAGTGATTTGGGTTGATCGAACTAGGTTTGGTTTGTGGGAGAGGCTGTGTTTCATGTTGTGGGCCCAGTTGGACTTACTTAGGAAGCTCTGCTCCAAGTGTGTTCACTCTGAGTCCACAGTGAAATACAGCAGCTATGGCTGCTCATCTTGTCCATACAGTGTGGCCTTCCTGAGAGTAAGGGGAAAAAAAGTAGAGCAAAGGATTCTGGCAACAATGCTGAGCACCTGAATGCAACAGTGCCTGAAGGTGTATCACCTGGCTCATGCCATTCTATTAGCCAGTGCATGCCTGGCTCTTGTTGTTTAAGCTAGTTTGAATTTGGTTTCTTTCACTTGCAACTGAAAGAGTCTTGATTGATATACCATAGCTTGATATTGAGATCAATAGGTCCACAACCAAATGGGAGAGATAAGAGCTTAGCAAAGCCCAGATCCACTCAGCTAGACAGGCGCATTGTTTATTCTGACAACCAGGCCAGATTTGGGGGCCAAACTTCGTAGTAGTTATTAAGATGCCTCTACAGTACAAGATTGATGAAAACACTCAGACAGCCATTAAATGTATGTTGGTAGTCTAAATAAGACCTAATTGCATTATTTAAAATTATTCCTTCTTATTTATATCTGTTACAAAAGTTATATTTTCTCCCTATCTCAACTCCCACTATTAACATTTTCAGTGACTTCTTCCTAGATATTACATAGAAAGATTTCTCTGAAATAATTTATTATTTATATTTAACTATGGTAAAAAGTTAATCTAATTTTGGATGGCAGGAAATAATGCATCACTTTGAGCTTGTTGTCTTTTTATCATAAATATGATGATATGGCTAGGTGGGATGGTTTCAAAGAGACAGGATGTTACCTTAAACATTTGCAAAGCTGTGGTTAAAACAGTCTCCTTAAAGTACCTTTTCAACCCATGGAGCTTACATAAATATTTGGCTGCTGGTGACAGGCATAATAAATCTGTTTAGAATGTTGCAGCAATATTTACTTACAAAGTAATGTCATAAGCCCACTTTAGCCAATAGTTGTAAGAAACAGAGATGCTACTTTTTAGCACCTTGCATAAATATTTGCAAGACCTCTAAATCCCAGATAACCTTGCCTCTTTCCTAAAGCTATTTACTGCTTCCTATCCAAATGTCCCTTTTAAGTGTCACTTGGTTCAGTTGGAAAAGCCTGACACTTGCTTAAGAAAATTGGAAAACAACAGCTGATACTGGGTTATTATGGTGGAAGAATTCTTGGATTTCCTAAGGGTCCAAAGTTCTGCAAGGTACTTTCAGGCTGGAGAAAAAACAGACCTTTTGCCTCTAGACTATGTGAATCATAACATGAACATTTAGGGGAATAAATATCATTATGTCTGACCAGAAACTAAAGATGCACTCTTTGGTGATCTGCCACATTATGGAGACTGAGAGTGCTGGAAACAGAAGTGGAAAGGAGAGTGGTTCCTTTGGGCATTGTTTCCTGAAAAAGCTAAGATGGTAATTTCAGTGTTCTGCTAAGGCTACGGGGCAAATGGGGGATATGTTCCCATCCTTATGAATTGAAATAAGAGGTCTTCTGATTTCTTCCTGGCACTCTCCAAAGAGCTGAGTTTCTTCTTGATTTCAAGAAATGACTTTCTAAGGAAGAAGACACCAGCAGTGGCATTCATCTCTTTTTGAGAGTAAAACAACAAATAGCCTTTTTAATTACTCAGTATGCCCCTGTACTGTTTTTAACATGGCTGGATTATTTTTTGCAACTTTATAAGAAACATTTCTTGTTTAGTACATGGTAGAGAATCAAGATGGTAAAATGGTTATCCTAAATGCAAATACCAGAAAATTTCAAGTGTTTGTTATTTATGCATTACAGTTACACTATCAGGTTTGATTTCTAGGATGTGTTAACTAAACAAGTGCTCACAGTTTACACAAAAACAACAGTGATTGGCTTATACAGACAGTGTTTCAAGGTCTCCTATAAAATTTGCTTTTTCCAGACTTATAATGAGGCCTCCTGGCCTGAACATTCTTAAAGAAGAACAAAAGAAGTTCCCTTTGGTATTAACATTATTTTTGGTGTGGAAGAAAAGATGATGATGGCTTTGATGTTCCTATTTATCCTCTTTTAGAGCATGAATTTAAACCAGATGCTCCATCTAAAGTAGACCCCATCCTGAGCCATTTCATATCAAGTGGGGCCCTGCTGAAAGCCCTCATTTCCTCTCTGGTAGGAGCTGGTGTGAGACCATCTTCCCAGGAGTGGCAGAGCTGCTGCGCTGGCTTCTGCTGCCAGCCTTCAGGAACTCACCCGCCCGTACAATGCTACCTGCAGATGCCAGTCTGCAGGAAGAGTCCTCACCAGTGACTGCCATGTGGACCACAGAATTTTCTCCTGTCTCTGGGAATGGTAAATGCAAAAAATTTTGAGAATGATGGTTTCATTTATTCCTGGGAAAATGGAGGAAGACTTCAGAGAAGAGTCAAGAAGTCAGAATGGACTAAGTGCTGTAACGAGCATCCCCAGACATAGAATTAGGTTCTGGGGGCACAGTGGTAAACAGAACAAAGTCTCTGGCTTCATGGGCTTCCATTGTGCAGCCTTTCAGGGTTATACTAAGTATCCACAATAAATAACCCTTCCATCAAATATTGGCTTGAGACCTCTTCTACATAAATAGCAAGATCTCCTGAGGAAGAACTTAGATTAATGGGTGCTGTTTATGTACAGGAAAAGAGGGAAAGAGAGACAGAGAACTCAAGCAGCTGTTTCCTGTCTGTTAGAAGAAACACTCAGGTGCTCTCACCTGACCCTCCTTTAAACCTCTCAGTCTCTGTAGTGATTTTCAATCCTGGCTGCACAGTAAACTCATCAGAGAGCTTGAAAAATTACTGGAGAATTTGGCTACATTGGTCTGGGGAATAAATGCTACAAATGAAATTTTTTTTGTTTTTAATTCTCCAATGAGTCTGATGGGCATCCATCACTGATAATCACTGAATTGACATTTCCCAGGCGAGAGTAGATAGGCCAGTTTTTATTGTGGTAGGTGCAAAGCATTAAGCTAAACTGTGCCCAGTTGTTAGGAAGCTAGAGACATAGTTTTGTACCTTTTGTATTACTGTAGAGGCCTCTTGATGCACAAACCAGTACCCAGCATCTCCTGTGTAACAATCTTGGGATGAAAGGTGATGGAAAAAGAAAAATAACTAAGCTATAATTTTACCCCTTATCTCTGGTTGCTCACAATGTATTGTTAAGGAGGAGAGACAAACACCAATTACTCTGTAACAACAATGTTAAAACATAAAGACAAGAATATTTTAATCTGATTTGTTTGTTAATATACCTGAACAGTGCCCGACTTGGGATAATATAAATAATCAAGGGGAGGGCAGTAATATGAGCATTCTTGCACTTGATATTAACATTGCAAATTAATATAACTGTCTAGAGAGGAATTTGGAAATAATATTAGGCCCATAAAAATATTCACAACAGTAAAGCCATTTCTGAGGATGTTTTAGGAAAATGAGCCTTTTTAAATAAAAAAGCAGTTTTTATGAATATATTCATCATCATAGTATTCTCTATAATAAATATGAAAATAGTCAAATGCCCCCAAACAGAAGAATAATTAGTTAAATTATAGCCAATCCATTAATTCATATTACATAGCCATTAAAGATGATGTTGTAAAATCTCTTTTAATGTGGAAAAATACTTATACCACTGTATGAAAAGCAGAAGTGAGGTACAAAATTATACAAACCTTATTCTGTCTTAAAATGCCTTTTGAGATGAGATAAGAAAAAGGTCTCTACTTTGAAATTATGCTGTGAAAAATATATGAATATTAAACTGAGAAAGAAATTATGCAAACATCATTGTTAAAGTGGTAGGCTTATAAGTAATTTTTAAAAATTATTTTCCAACCAGTCTATTAATAGATATTATTTCATTAATTCTAGTATTTCCAAGCAGTATAATAATAGATATTATTCTATCAAATCTAAACATAATTAAATATGATTTTAAAAGTTTTTGTTACAACAACAACGGAGTGCTATGAAACTACCAAGAAGGGACTGATTAGCTTTTAAGAGAGTTGAGAGCAGCTCAGACCTTGACACTCAGCTGCTGCTCAAGAATGAATGTCTTAGTCAGAACAGGATAATACTGTAATAAACAACCCCTCTTCAGTGGTTATCACTTTCAAAGATTTCTTTCTCACTTCTACTTGTGTGTCGGATGCATGGTCCTCTGGATGGCGATTCTGGGACCCAGGATTGGTCTCCGGGCTCTCCAGTCCTCAGGCACCATTGAATCTTTTCTCTCTAGCCATCAGAAGGTGAGGGGGAGAGACAGAGCAGGAGGGAATCCCTACAGAGCATGTCCGAAGTGCATCAGGAAGTGACCCGTGGCATATCTACCAGACACTGCTGGTCAGAGAATAGATATCTGACCCTGCCTAAATGTGTCAGTACTGAAAAATGAATGGCACAGTAGACATGAGGCATTTTCTCTGTCACAATGAGTTACACAGTAGAGAAATGAGAAATAATGTGTGACAGTGAAAGCCTAGCCCTTGTGGGCTGAGTATCTTAGTTTGATTCAACTTGAAGCTTGAGGCATGCAGAATTTGAGGGTGCCTGTGGTATAAGGAGGGGGAATCATGAGTGAGAGGAGCTGAGAGTGGGTATATGACACATTAGCCTATAAGGAAGTTTGACGCTAGAAGTCTCTCCCATGTTTGGTGAGGAGATGTTCAACTCTGGTTTATATATAAAGGAGAACAATTGAAAATATTTAATAACTATCATGTTTATGTATCAGAAAAGTGAGTCTAGCTACAAGATATAGTAGAGATTGTAGAAAAGGAGATCCGAAGGTAGGAGACTGGTTAGGAATCTATATTTCTAGAAGCATGATTTAATTTCTTAATTCATAGAGGATGTTTAGACACTTTATGGCCAAAGAATATTAACCACACACCTACAATTCATTATAGACTTCTAAACATTGTACCAAATGGATTTTTTGCACTGAAGGAACTTTCAATTTAATAGGAGGAGATATGGATGACAGAAAAGAACAAAGTACAACATTCAAGCTAATGCAGGTATTCAACCATATGTGGAAGGCTAGGCTTTTATAGAACAGTTATGCTTAAAGGAGACTATATCATGTGTGCTGTATCTGACACATTCCTAATCATAGGGAAGGGATCCAAATGCTGGATGGCCAGAAAGGATGACAACATGCTTGACAATTACTATCAATAAATATACTGTATTTGTTAAGTAAAAATGTCCTTTGGAGGGTGTGTAGGTTTCCTCTGGTTGCTGTAACAAATTATTTTAAATTAGATGGCTTAAAACAGAAATACACCCTCTGGAAGCCTAAATCAGGGTGTTGGAGGATCACATCCCCTCTGGAGGCTCTAAAGAAGAACTGCTCTGTGACTCTTCCAGCTTCTTGATGGCTCTCAGCTTTCCCTGATCCATGGTTACATCACTCCATTCTTTGCCACTGTAGTCATATTGCCTCTCCCACTTCTGTCTGTGTTATCCTCTGTGTGTCTTATAAGAGTGCTTGTCATTGGATTGGGACCCATCCAGATGATCCAGGATGATCTGCTCATCTCAATAGCATTAACTTAATTATACCTGAAAGATCCTTTTCCCAAATAAAGTCACACTCACAGGTTCCAGGGCATGGACACATCTTTTGGGGACCATCAGTTAGCCTATTTTAGAGAACAGTAATTTACTTAGACATAGACTTTTAACTTGTCTATGTGACTTGGTTTGTTAAGCCATTTCCTCTTTGTGGTGGTGCTAAGGACTGAACATGTGTCCCTACTGGCCTGAGGAGCCTCCTATGGGAGGGAGAGAAGCTCAAAGAGGTGAGAGGCTGAGGAGACAACTGCACTTGCTTCACAGTGTTGCTCAGCATATTTGGTAATTGGTACTGATTTTTAAAGTAGATTTCACTAAATAGGACACACGTGTAAATACCAAATAGTTTCTCTGGTGTGAAAAACTAAAAGTGTAAATAAGGATCAAAATGTATAATTGATATTGTGAAATAGGAAGAAAATGTCTAAAGGAGCAGGGAAAGTGGGAAGGGAAGGGGAAAGGAAAGAAGGGAAAAGAAAAAATATGAGAAAAGGAAAAACATGGAAACAAAGTCTTTGTAAACAGGCAAGGGTGGAGGGGGTGAAGGGAGGGCAGGGGAACGGGTTAAAAATAAGAACCAAGATATATCATGTACAGGTACAATATCCCAATGATGAATGTAACTGTATTGTATACCTAAAATGTACCAATAAACTAAATGGAAAAAAATAAAGTAGATTTCATCTTTTCTTATTCTTTCCTTCTTTGTTATTATGCATATGTTTGAAGTATGTGTAGTTTTTTAAACTTCCACTTTTCTATTTTAGAATTTCCATCTGAACACATATTACATTGTCATGTTTTTTCTGTGAGTTTACATGTTGACCTCTTCCATAACGTGAAATAAAGAAAGACACCTTATTCTTCTCCGTATCCTTCCCTACATTGCATAAAACAATCCTCCACCGAATATGTAATCTTCGCAATTGTGCTGAAGTTTGTTTATAATAGTGGATGTGAGAGATGGTGTCTATCAAGTTTATTTAAAAAAATGATCATTTTCATTTACCCAAAGGAGTTGAAAACATATCTACACAAAAAAACTGTGCATGAATGCTTATAGCAGCTTTATTAATACTTGCCAAACTTAAAAGCAACTAAATCTTTCCATAGGCTAGTAGATAAAGAAACTCTGGTACCTCCATACAATGGAATGTTATTCAGGACTAGAAAGAAAGGAGCTATAAAGTCATGAGAAGTTATGGAGGAAACTTAAATACATATTACTAAGTAAAAGAAGGAAATTTGAAAGTTTGAATACTGTATATTCCAACTACATGACATTCTGGAAAAGGTAAAACTATGGAGACAATAAAAAAAATCAGTAGCTGCCAGAGGTTAAGGGAAAGGGAAGAACGAATAGATGGAATATGGAGAATTTTTAGGACAACAATACTATTTAGAAAAATTGTAAAATGATAAACACATTACATGTGTCTTAGTTACTTTTCTTCTTACTGAGACAAAAAACATGACACCCACAAGTTAAAGAAGGAAAAGTTTATCTTGGCTCACAATTTGTACAGGTTTCAGTCTATTGTCAGCTGGCTCCAAGTCATGACAGCACGGCACAGTGGTGTGGCAGAGGAGAAACAGTCCATGGCAGGGTAGGCAGGAGCAACAAGCAGCCAGCCCTCTGGACTTTTATCCCATGCAGGCTACAAACCTATTGGATGGTGCCATCTACACCCAGGGTGGACCTTTCCCGTATCCATACCCAGAACAATGCTAAATGAATCACCGGATTAATTTACATGCCACATACCTTTAATCCATCTTCACTCTAGATCCCTCCACCTCCAAAAAGCCCCACTTATGAGCACATAAGTCTTTGAGGGGGACCTCTAGATACAAACCATAACAACGTTTGTCAAAACCCTTGGTTGGCCGGGGATTTAGCACAGTGGTTCCGGTGCCTGCCTTGTAGGTGCAAGGTCCCGAGTTTAATCCTCAGTACAGGAAAAAAAAAACCCTTGGTTGATCAACAAGAATAAACTCTGGTGCAAATTATAGATCATGAGTATCAGTGATTGATAATGATGAGCCAATATTACAATATGTACTGTAATAAATATACTATTCTGGTGTGGGGTGTTGATTGTGGGGGAAGGTTGTGTGTGGAAAGGGGAACGGAACATAAGGGAATTCTGTACTTTCTGCTCAACTTTGCTGTGAACCTAAACCTACTATAAAATACTAGTCTACATATTAAACAAAACCAAAGACTCAACTATACTTTCCCCTTTCCCCTTGATGATAAAAACCAAGATTTATATTCAGATCATTAGATGAATAATATTTCTGGAATGAAATGTGAAACTAAGAAGCCATGGAACCTGCATTTATTTTGAAATGCTTCTTCTGGATGAACTGAGAGGACTGCACTTTTCATTTGGAAAAGGAAGTGAGCCCTTCACAGCCCTTTTTTCAGGGCACCCATAAGGACAGGGTGGTGTAAAGATGGCTTCACTGGGGTCTCTCAAAGGAGGCTGAGTTCCTCCACTGGGCAGGATCTCCCCAGCTGGAGAGGAGGGTGCTACAGAGTTATTCTACAGTGACAAAACTTAGTGTTTGGCATCCAAAACTGAAGTCATACTCACCTAACTTTCAGTAAATCATATGTTTGGTTAGACTGGTCACATTTCAAGAGCAAGAGGAAAATTGGAGGATAAAGTTGGATCCTTTTGATCATATCCTGATGCACACAGACAGAAATCAAGTAGAAAAACTAGCTGTCAGCAAGTAGTGAAAATACTGGGCTACAAAATAGACTGCGAGACACTGCAAGGGCATTCTGTAAGGCTGAGTTAGCTGCCATCATTGGGTTAGGACCCATCCAGATGATCCAAGATGACCTTCTCAGTGAGGTCTAGGAGATGCCTACAGAGCAGTTCCGTATCTACACTCTTCTAAAGACTCAATGAGACTGAGTCAGGACTGCCTGGGCCTTTGAAGCCACCTGCATATTTTAGACTGTTCAGCCACACACACTCAGGGACTCTGATGCTACTGTCAAAGGCCACACTAGTCTATCTGACAGTTCTACTACATGGAACTGTACATGAACTTCTACTACATGAACTACAGCAAAAACAGATGCCCACATCTTGTTCATTAGGTTTACACTTTTCAGAGGATGCAACTCCATTACCCAGGTGAAATGAGGTGACCACTGAAGGTATTCTCTGGGCCCCCAGTGGGATAGGTGTGGGGACTCACTGAGTCCTCTCTGAGGGAGAGATTGGAACTAGAGTAGAGGATTGATAGACATGAAGAGCACAAAAAGACTTGACAAGAACTTTCATGAAAGTTTTATTCATTATTTTTGATAGCCCCAAGCTGAAAATAACTCAAATGTCCATTAACTAGGAGATGACTAATTAAGTTGTGGCATATTAGTCATTACAATGGAATGCTACACAGCAAAGAAAAATTAAATATTGATGTTTTATGAATAACAGAATGAATCTCAAAGACACAATTCTGAGGGAAATAATAACAGTAATAGCCCCCTCTCTGCTGTTTCTCTTTCTGTGCTTTTAGTCACCAATAACCAACATTAGTCTGAAAACATTACATGGGAAATTCCAGAAATGAAACAATTCATAAATTTTAAGTTGTGTGCCATTCTGCATAGCGTGGTGAAATTTTGCGCTACTTGACTCCACCCACTTGGGGTATGGATCATTTCTTTGTGCAGTGTAGGCAGGCTGTATACGAAGCCTCTGCACTGTAGTCCCCTTCTTTGTTTTCAGATTGACTGTTGTAGTATCTCTGTGGTTGTGTTTAAGTAACATTTATTTTGCTTAAAATGGCCCCATGGTGGAAAGCATTTTTTTACAATAAATTGTCATATTTATTCTATTTAATTATTATTGTAGTTAATCTCTTATTGAGTCTATCTCACTTGTGTGATGCGAATTCATGTCTCATTCATGTAGCTTGGTCTGCACCAGTATAAACCTTTATTCAGCTAAAGCTTGTAGCAAAGTAGCAGGAGTATTCAGAACATTAAGGCAATATCATGGGGAATAGTTCAATGTAACATCAGCTCTCTGTCTGATCCTTGTTAACAATGAATGGGACAGGTCTGGGGGCTTTCCTTAAACCTACTAGATATAGTCACTTACAGCAGAGCTGACACTGATACTGCTGTGAAGGAAGGGCGACACTCAATAGATCAACAAAGTACACATACCAAAGAGCCTGTTCCTACCAATGCTGTTCTGAAGTTAATTCAGAAGCCCAGGGCAGAAAGCAAAGTTGGAGAGAGACAACAAGCCTCTTCTGGCCATGAACTTCCACTTTTCTGGGCAGTATCAGAAACTCGGGGAAGCACAGGTTATACTGCTGAGGCACATTGGATTCTATCCTGAAGAACCCTTCTCATAGGCAATAGTGAGAGGCAGAGCATTGGCCACCTGGGCAAATTCAGGACAAGGGACTTTTGAGCAGACGGGAGAGTTGGAGGCAGGAATGCTGTCAGGTCACCTGGGTGCTTGCCCATCTCCTCCCCGGATGAGGATGTGAAGCACTGGTCTGAGAGTCTGGTGTTTGTAAACAGTCCCACAGGTGGCAGCCCACGGATTGTTAGTGTGAGTTCTTCCTGCCGGATGGGTGAGCCAAGGCTGGCTGAAAGGATAGTGGCTGAGCGAGTCCTGTGCTTTTCCCTCACCTCTGGCAGAGCCCCATCTTCACAGAGTGCCACCTGCAGCTGTGTATCATAGGGGACACAGGAGAAGGGAGTGGCCACATCAAGATGGGCTGCACCTGCTCCTGCTTGGCAGATGCTTCCCTTTCTCTGCACTGTGTCTGGCTGAACTGGGCTATAGTGCGTGTGTGTGTGTAACACATGCATGGATATGAGATCGCTTCAGTGAGTCCAGGACTGAGCATGTGCTGCCAGACACTATGACATTACAGGGAGATGAGGGAGGGAGGTGTGGAGGTGATAGTGGTGGTGAGGGACTCAGGGGACATAAAGAAGTATGAAACCATCACTAGGTTTTCAAAACACACTGCCTAAACAATGCACAGCATGGGTAAACCAAGCGTGTGGGTCCCCAAAAAGGGATACCAAGATTTAAGGAGAAGACTGGGAGGGAAGGGAAGGAGAGAGGATAGCCATTGAGGGCAGAGGAAGAAGGCATTATGCTGAAGGGACACTTGATTTGGGGCTTGGGGGAAGCAGCTTAAATTTAGGCTAAGCAGAGAGAAGGGAGAACATTTCAGAATGTTCAGCCACTTCCTAGATCTGTGACCCTTGGCAAATGACTTGACCTCCTTGAGCCTCAGTTTCCTCATCTGTAAATGCTGTAAGAAATTCAACCTCGGAGAGTTGTAAGTCTTAATGTAATGGATCATGCCCAAGGGCAGGCACATACCGAGCCCTCAGATGTCAGCTGTGTTTATTTTTACTATAAGATAGAGGGGTTGATTGTGTTTGCTGGCTCTGCAAACACAAGGCTTTATCCTTGCATGGCAAGGCTCTTCAGTACAGAAAACAAGCTGCCTACCCCGTATCTTCTCCTTTCTTCCTTACTAACTCACCTTCCATTTTATTCAATATAGCAGTATCCCTAGACCTCTCTCTCCCTCTCTCTCTCTCTCTCTCTCTCTCTCTCACACACACACACACACACACACACACACACACACACATTTCTGCTTCCCTTGCAACTAGGAGTTATTATGTTCTGGCTCATGAGATATAAGCACTGTGGGCTCCATGAAGCTTAATAGGTGAGCTGGCTCAGCAGGTCCCTGTCATCTGCTCTTCCCACTCTTCTTCCTTCTGCCTGCCTGAGATGTAGACATCATGGCTGAAGTTTCAGTAGTCTGGTTGAGCCCTGCTCAAGATGGAAGCCATGAACTAAGGCTGGGTGGACAGATGAGGAGCAGGACAGATGGCATGTAGGTCACAGATGATGGTGAAATAATCTTAGGCTGCCTCTGAACTTCTCCTTGAATGATAACGTAAGTACTTGTACTGCTTAAGTCACTGTAACTTTGATACCACTAACTGCAAATTGGAAATGATGTATTTCCCCTTGACCCAAAAATATGATTAGGGGCTGAGATGGCTGGGTTGACAGCAGAATCCTGTGTAGACAACTGGTTTCTTCCCAGCTGTAGCTTCTTTCTCCCTTGCCAAAACACTCTATAGCAGGTTGAATGGGGCTTCTAAAACTGATGTCTGTATCCTAAACCCTGGAACCTATGAATGTGCCCTTATGTGGGAAAAGGGATTTTGCAGACATAATTGAGTGGATATGAAGAGATCATCCTACATTATCCGGATGGGTCCTAAATACAGTGACAAGTGTTTGTTTTAAAGACAACAGAGGAGAGGACAGAAGAGGAGGAAGCAATGTGGCCACAGAGGTAGAGACTGGGTGATGTAGCCACAAGTTGGCTGACTGTACCAGAAGCTGGAAAAAGCAGATTCTCCCCTCCAGCCTCTAGAGGGGGAGTAGCACCGCTGACATCTTGAATTCAGGCTTCTGGCTTCCAAGAAAATATATTTCTGTTGTATTAAGCCATCTCATTGGTGTTTGTTACAGCATCCCCAGGAACCTCATCCAGACCCATTGGCACACTGTATTCCAGGCTTGGGCTGAGCAGGTTTGAGGCCTAAACTCTGTGAGGCTCCTCTGTGAATTCTTCTTGAACCTGTTGAATATGTTCCTAAAGAAGGAAGATCAGGCCCACAATGACATTCCCCACACATTCTCCTTGCCAGGCTCTTGTAAACAGCCGTAGACCAGCAGCAGCTGCAACCCTACTAGACACAAAAGTAAAACCATTTGTAACCATCTGGAGGACATAGCCAGGTCTTCTTTCCTCTGAAGAGTCTCCAAATTTAGAAATCTAAACACGTATTCCAAAGACTGGGATATATTATATGATTGCATAATGCAGCTCAGGGACTGTGTTGCGTGTCCCTCCACCCCCACACCAGGGGTCCTTTAAGAGAGGAAGTAACTGCCCTGGAGCGCGCCAAGGATGAAGAACAGGAAGGCAGAGGAGCCTAGAGAAATGCACTGGAGAATCAAGAACCCTCTCCTGGCTGAAAACCCATCACATGATCTTTCAGAGAGCTGGAAAGCAACATCAGGTAGTGCCTACACCTTGGTATCAGCCATGAATTTTAGTCTAGATTCTTCCTCTAGCCAGTTCTGAATCTTTGGTCACACTACCAGCTTTCTCTGGAGGCCAGCATGTCATAGAATGCACAGCTACCAGGGGGAGCAGGTAAGACCCAGACTCAAATCTGTGCTCTGGTAAGGCACAGCTCACCAATGCTATTATTTTTCAGCTGTTCAACCCACCAAGATGTTCAAAAGTTAAAGAGCAACACTCCAATTTCATAAATAATCTTTCCCTGGTGATAGGTTCTCCCCACTCCATAGCCTCCTACTCCACATTGCAAAAGAAAACCCTGGTCACTGGAACGAGACCAGCAAGCATAAACCCCATGGCAAAGAGATGCTCACTGTGTGTGGCAGAAAATTGTCTGGGCAGATACCAGCCACTGGGCAGGGCCCCGATGGATACAACTTGGGGTGGGGGGAAGCGCACTAAAGGTTGATACTGCTGAGCCT
Organism: Heterocephalus glaber; assembly: GCF_053883595.1. Taxonomy (NCBI): domain Eukaryota; kingdom Metazoa; phylum Chordata; class Mammalia; order Rodentia; family Bathyergidae; genus Heterocephalus; species Heterocephalus glaber. Next base: position 43,633,278 of record NW_028258325.1, on the reverse strand, counting down.
GGAAGGAATGTAGGCTACTCTTGGATCAAAAGAGGAAAAGAATGACTGATCATCAAGTCTTTATCCAAAATAGCAAAAGAAAAAAATCATCAGCCTGCTTAACAAAAGTTGGAATGGCAGTCCTTCCTGGTTTCAACTAAGGTATGTCTCATTTGGTCTTTGTTTCCTACTAAAGGTTTCCATTCTCTCCTTGAGTTTAATTATAGCCAATATAGTAGGAAAAATACAACAAATGAGGTGTGTGTGTGTGTGTGTGTGTGTGTGTATGCACGTTTTGTGAAGAGAGAAAGAGAGAGAGGCTGATTGATTTTGAGGAATTGGCTCATGTAATTGTGATACTGCCAAGTCTAAAGTCTGGAGATTTCTGGAAACCCAGGAGAGCCGATAATGCTATTGAAGTTCAAAGTCAGTCTTCAGGCAGAATTCTCTTTTCCTTAGTGATTTTTGTCTTTTCCTCACTGGGTCTTCAACTGATTAGATGAGACCCACACACATTAAAAATAATTTGTTTTACTTAAAGTCCACTGATTTAAAGGTTAATCTTACCTAAAAATACTTTCACACAAAAATCCACCTTGGCGTTTTATCAAATTGCTGAAATTATGGCCTAGCCAAGTAAACACATACAATTAACCATTTAACCCATTAACCTACTATTTGTCTTTTTAAAAAACTGTACATCCTTTTATTGGTACATTTTAGGTATGCAGTATAATGACATTCATCATTGGAAATTTATACCTTTACATAATCTCTCTTTATTCTTCTTTTGCCCCCTTCCCCTGCCCTCCCTTCAACCCCTCCATCCCTCCCTATTTACAAAGACTTCATTTCCATTTTTTTATTTTCTCATATTAATTCCATTCCCTTCTTTCCTTTCCCCTACCCCCCCCACTTCCCTTCCCCTTTGCCCCTTTTCTTCCTATTTCACATTATCTATTATACTTTTTAGTCCTTATTTACACTTTCAGTTTCTCACATAAGAGAAACTATTTGGTATTTACACATGTGCATCCTATTTATTTCACTTAAGAGTATCGCCTCAATGTGCATCCATTTAGCTATAAATGTCTCTAATTTCTTGATTTTTATGGCTGAGTAGTACTCCATTTTATTAAAAAAAAAAAAAACACACATTTTCTTTATCCAGTCACCAGTTGATGGGCACTTGGGCTGTTTCCAAGCTTTAGCTATTACAAACTGTGCTGCTATGAACATGGGTGCACATACATCACTGTGGTATGATTCTTTTAATTCTTTGGGAAAGATCCCCAGCAGGGGAAGAGCTGGGTCAAATGGGACTTCCAGTCCTAGTTCTTTGAGGTATCTCCATACTGATTTCCAAAGTGGTTGCACAAGTCTACACTCCCACCAGCAGCGGAGAAAGGTTCCTCTTTCCCCACAGCTCCACGAGCATTTGTTATTGGTTGATTTCATGATAACAGCCATTCTTTCTGGGGTAAGGTGGAATCTCAGCATTGTTTTCATTTGCATCTCTTGAATGATCACCTATTATTAGTCTTTGCACTCCCCAAATTAGCAACAGATATTAGATAATCTAATTATGACTGCGTCATTTTTTATTTAGGAAGATAAAAGAGAGCAATACATTATCCCTAAGTGGCATAGTCTATTAGAATTGTATTTGACTCCAGTGACATAAAATTGAAAGAACAATAGCCTAAAAGGAAGAGTTTCATATCAAGAAATTATTTGATGCCATAAATACATGCAGTATTTTTATGTTTTGCCTTGCTATCCTAAATATGTTGGATTTTCCCCTCATGTTTATTGTCTTTTAGTTTCATGTTAACTGCAAAAGCTCCACATATCACATCATTCAAGGCACAGAAAAACCAGGGTGGGAAGAAAGAGTAGCTTTTTACTTTCATCAAGAAAGCAAACTTTCCAGGAAGTGTCCCTAGAAGTCTCCAACTTGTCTCATTGGTCGGCATCACCATGTACTGCCTTGGCCTGATCTGGAGCAAGCACCTCCTGGAACTGGGCACATGGATGCCAAACAGATTTGTAAGGTTTAGTTACCAGGAACAAAAAGGATGTGGTGAATGAGTAACTTATAGTACTTGTTACAAGGACAGTTCACAATGCTTTTTATCTAGATTTGAAAAGTTCTTCTTTAATTATGCATTTAGTCATTCATTCAATGAACACATGCATCTTCTAAATAATAAGTTCAAGGTGGTTTGGATAATATAACATGCTTGCTTATAAGAAAATCAAGTCCGTATTGGAGTTTTCCAGGAACAATTCACTTGTTATGAGAGAGGTGTGTAGTAAAGGAAGAAGTGGGTGGAGAAACAGAGGCAGCTTCAGAGAGGAGGCAATGGCAAAACAGAGTCCTAAAGAATGACCAAGAGTTGGCCTCGAGGCTGAGCAGGCAGGGGCAGAGCAGAGGCCAAGGCCTGAGTGTGAGAAAGTGTCACATGAATCAACTAAGAGAGCAGATGCCTCTTCATGTGTTTACAGCACAGAAATCTACAGCAGCGGATTGGCCACATGGTAGAGAGAGATGCTGAGGGATAAACATGGTGATGAGGCCATGTACTGAGTAGCAGCAGCCAAGCCACTGCTACTTCCACTAGGAGGAAGAAAGGCCAGAAGCTGAAACCTAGTGGACAAGAGCTGGGGCTACCAGAAAAATCTCACTGCTGCAGGATCCACCAAAGGTAGCAAGAAAAGACAAACCTTGACTTCTCCCATCTTTCTATCCACCACTACTTTGCCAGTGCTTCTCATGGCTGAACCCAATCCACTGGAAATCTGGCACACAGAAGCCTGGGAAATGTTGCCTGCAGGGTTCAAATGATGGTGGATAGAAACAAAGCAAAGGAAGGGTGATGAGTGCAGGGCAAACATGCCCAGAACCAGGGCTGCACCTTTAGGGAATTGAGAGCATAACTAATTTGCTAAATGCCAGGAATGTTGTTCAGAGCGCAGTGTTTTATAGGCCTCAACTGTGTGACATAGCATAGGTAAGGTACATAGAAAACAGAGGACATGGTGCTGTGATAAGGAATCAAAAGTAAGGCTCATGTTTCAGGGGTCTCCTATGCCATAAAAAATAGGTTTTAACATTGTCCTGGAGACACTGGGGAATCCATAAACCGCCAAAAGTAAAGGAATTGCACTGTCCAATTGGCATTTCTGAGAGATTATTCCATGCCCACGTCCTCAGTTTTGAGAACTGCTAACTCCTCAACAGGAACAATGGAGATCTGAAGGAAATCTGGCAGTGCTGCCAGCTCCTCTGTGCCTCCTTGGAGCAGACAACATCACTTCTGAACACTTGTCTCATCTATTGACACAATCAGGGTCTCCGTTTACTTTAGCTCAGCAAAACAGACAAGACAGAGCTTTTAAAAACTAAATATTTATCACTAACCTATACATGATTAAGGTGGTTGATGCAGTAATTTATTACTCAACTCATTACGCTTCTGGAGGAATCTGCATTCTAGCAATGTCTTAGAGATAGTCTTGCTCTATCTGCTGGTTCCTTAAAGCACAGTGTGGTCCTTCAGATTTGGTTTTCAACTCTTAAAATAAATCAGTGCCATTTGTCACTGGGTTGTAGAGTTGGCAGTCAGAGACAGAACCTCAGATTAACCTGAAGTGTTGACACAATGTTATCACACAGCCAAGACTTATGGCCTTAAAGAGATATTTAAAGTTCCTCTCTTCCAACAACCTCTTCCATAGATCGGACCAGTGAACCCACACAGATAAAGTGACCATCCCAGGATGGAAAAGTAGTTAGTGGATGTAGGGCTACCACCCAGACCCCTACACCAAGACATCTTCCTCATGTGGCTGATTGTCACGGTGTTCAGAGCTAATATGAAGCTGTTTCAAAAATACTGCTCAGGTGATGAAAATCTCATCTCACTTAGAATTCAGCAGAAGAGACAATTTGTTGAAGAGGGAAAATAGTTTAGGTAGGGATACCAATTCATGCCTGGATCAGTCCAGGGACTCCCTGTTGTCATCAGAATTCAGCATCTTTCTGTTTCTTGGATTACTTTCTGAATTGATTTCATTCAGGGTCACTCCACCCTTGATGGTGTAAGGTGGCAACCAAAAGTCCCAGGTGTACAACCTCTCCCTTTGGTATCTCTAGGGGAAAGGGTGTATTTCTTTCCCAATAAGGCCAATGGAAATCTAAGAATTGAATGTTACTGCTTTGGTTTGGGTCATGTGGCTATTTATAAGCCAAACACTGTAGCTGAGGTGAATGGAACATTCTCATTGGCCAAGTCACTAGACAATCAGTAATATGTCTACACCAGTGTGAAGAGATGGGTTCAGCATCTCCTCTAATAAATTATCTGGTCCTGTGTTGCTTAGTGATAGGGATACGTTCTGAGAAATGCATCATTCGGCAGTTTTGTCATTGTGTGAGCATCCTAAGAATTTATTTATACAAACTAACATGGTTACAGGGTTGACAATATTGTCTTATGGGACCACTGTCCTATATGCGGTGCACAATTGATCAAAATGTCAACATGCAGTTCAAGACTATACTTGGGGCCTAAGGGCAATAAAATTTCCAGAAGGAAAATCAAATTGCTATCAACTCAAGAAAAGAAAATATGTTCTGGTCAGGAAGACTGCAAGCCCTGAGGTATGGTCAAATAGTGTGAATTTCTAATACTGGTCAGGTTTTCCTATTGGCTACTATCCTGCTGTATGAAATAACCTTGTGTAGCTAAGATGGATTTCCCAAGTGCAAACCACATGCCTGCATCCTGAATTCAGAGAGCCAATTTTCCCTGAGACTTTAGTCTGTGCAATAATGGCGATTATAAGTAGAAGTCATAAAGTCTTCTCCCATTACTCCTGAGGCTTGATCACTTTTGCCTCCTGAGCCATTCTCTGGGAAATAGTCCCTTAACAAGGAGTCACTTAACAATAGTCCCTTGCCTCTTGCTTTACAGTTGTCACTTCAACTGGCTAAAAAAAAAATGGCATTTAACATGTAAGGTGCTCAGGGTTGAGGAATGGGCTTAAGTGAGGTGAATTTGTGTGCTTAGAACCCTTCCTCCCAAAAGAAACAGATCCAAATGGATAGAACATTCAAATGAAGAAGCAGTGTACATTTGGGTACCATTAAGTGTTCACTGGACTTGTCCTGTTCTATGACAAATTAGCAAAAGCAAGTCAACTTGACAAGCAAAAATATGTTTTATTCTACTGTAACTTAATCCTCACTGCTTCTCTTCACTGCCTCTGATCTTTTAGTTTAAAACTGTACCAAGACTTGCCATGGATGAAACATTATTCATAGTTTTCTTTAAAAGCCACCTCCTGAAGGGCAGAGATAAATGGAGAAATCTGTAAGAATGATTACCGATACATAAATCATCATTTTTTTGTCTGAAAAATTTAAAAATAGTGTATGGCAAATACTATTAAATGGTTAAAGGAAAAATGACAAACTTTGAAGAACTATATATGGCTTATATTTAAAGCTAATAAAAATATATTTTATATAAAGGATTCCAATGAAGAAACAGGTAAGTACCACAGTGGACCAAAGGTATAGTCAACAAATTAACTTTTTAAAATGGACAAAACATATATGAAAAATGTCATTTGATCTCACCTAATTAAAGCAAAGCAGACTAGAACGACAATAAGACACCACTTTTACATCACCAGGTAAGCAGCAGAAAAGACTGATGATTCCCAGTGTTAACCACCGGTATACTACATGGAAGTGTAGATCGCCAAATGTGTGTGTTGTGGGGCTGAATGTTTGGAAGGTTGCAACTTGGCAATAACCATTTTGAGAAGCCACAAAACGTGTGCATCTTTGACTTAGCACTTCTACAAATTTATCCAAGGAACGAGGTTAGGAAATATCTAGCTACAAGCTGTTTATGACAATATGTTACTACAAACAGCAGAAGAATTAAAAGTATTATGAGATCTATAGTATGAAAAAACAAATATAAAAAAGAAGTTAGTATCGTCTTCAATTTTGTTTTATATATAGTTTCTGAAGAATATTCAAGAATGTCAAGAGTGGTTTTCTTTCCTTTTCTGCCCGTTTGTATACTTCTAATTTATTTCAAGTGACTATAAATAGAAATTACAGTATAACATCAAAAAAGAAAGAAAAGACTGAGGAATGGTAACCTGTCCAGTTGAGCAGGAACTTTTTCCTAATCTCCCCCCCACCCCCCGGGAGAAGGCAGAACAGAGATACCCATTTTTCCAGAGCAGGAGCTTCTGGTTTCAGGATGAATATCTGTGCCTGTTCCCCAAGCTTGGGAGAGCCCTGACACAGCGATAAGCAAGCTTTCTCCAAACAGGGGGCTTTTGATCTTTATGTCTGGACAAGCAATTCCAGGGTAAGCTCAGACTTCTTCACACCCAGTGATAACCAAAAGATCTTTGCACATATTACAAGGCAAATTTTCCATTCATTTTAGAAATACAGTGTTTCTTGACTTCTCTGCTGTCTTTATACAGAGATCTTCACCAGCTTTTATGGAAGAAGAGAAATGGAAGGAAAGGCAACTGGAGTTCATTTGGCATAATTTGTCTCCAGATCCTATCTGGTGTGTTTTAAGCCTGCTGCTTCATATCTCCTGGATTCTGAATCTCATGATAAGATTCCTTGCTGGAATCTCTGTGCTTTTCAGGGAAGGAGGCTTAGAGTCGATCAGATTTCTTTCATGTCTAACTGATAAAGTATATGTTTATTTTGACAATTACACATCACACCCCTGCCTTCTGATCACTTGATGCTGTTTTCCACTCATTTAGGTTCACTCCTTTGACTTCTATAAAAGATAGGAGATGTGAATCAGAGTTTGGAAATGGAATCATAGGAAAAAATATAGTTCTAAGGTCCACAAGTATATAGACTTGGCATGTTTTCAAATGCTCCTAGCCTCCTGAGTTCCTCATTCCAACTCCTTCCATCCCATTTGTTTTATTTCACTTTGTTTCAGTTTTTCTACCCTTCATTTTTCTGATCATGGCTCCTCTGGATGGAATTGCAGAGTTATCTTCTCCCACCTTATGGATAATTTCCTGCATGGCCTATTGCAAGACAATCTGGTGAACACTCCTTCCTCCCACTGAGCCAAACCTTTCATAATTCTTCAGTCCTTCTCAAAGGGGTCCAGCTCAGAAGCTGCAGTAACTCAGAAGAGGATGAATGGATCCTTTGGTCTGATCTGTTTTTTCTTTTCTTTTCTTTTAGTTTCTAAGTACATGTCTTGAGCTTCATTTGAGATTGTTAGGTCTTGTTGAATTTAGAAGTTGGGGAGCAACATTTTCATAGCCATTTGCCTTGCCGATGACTTTCTCAGTGCCTCTAAAGATTATGGTGAGTAGATGTACTTTGCTTCTGCATCTGCTTATAATAAGGCCCCACAAAGCCCCTTCAAATTAGATGAGTCTAGTTTAAGGAGTGCTCAGAAATCCTTGAAGGACATTCATCACCCTCAAGTCTGTTCATAGTTAGCAGGCTGCAGCTAGGAAGGCAAATATTCTATATAACTGGATGATTATTTTTCTCTCAAATCTAAAAGTCTATTTTGTAAGATATGTCACCCCACTCCCAAGTCCTCTTGAGGTTCCCCATATGTATTAAAATCTTTGCTTTAATTATAAAGAAAAATATCTTTCTTTATGTTGAAAAAATTGGACACATGTAAAAGTAGGAAAAAAGAACATCAATTTCTGGGGGATAATTTATACATTCTTTTTATTGATGATCGTTTCATAAGTATAAGTATATACTAAAACTTATCAAGGCTGACACTTTAAATGTGTTGTTGATTATATGCCAATTATACCTCAAAAAAGCTGTTAAAAACCTATTTCCATCTACTATCTAGAATATATAAAGAACTAAAAAAAAATCAGGACCCCCCCCCAAATTCAAAGACCCAGTCCAAAAGTGGGCATCTGAAATGAACAAACATTTCTCAGGCAAAGAAGTAAAAGCAGCAAATAAACATAGGAAAAAATGTTCAACATCACTGGTCATTCGAAAAATGCAGATGAAAACAACACTGAGATTCTACCTCACCCCAGAAAAAAATGGCTGCTATCATGAAATCAACCAATAACAAATGCTGGCAGGATGTGGGGAAAGAGGAACCCTTCTTCATTGTTGATGGGAGTGCAGACTGGTGCAACCACTGTGGAAATCAATATGGAGATACCTCAAACAACTAGGACTGGAAGTCCCATTTGGCCCAGCTATTTCCCTTCTGGGTATCTTCCCAAAAGAATTAAAAGAATCATACCACAGTGATGTATGTGCATCCATGTTTATAGCAGCACAATTTGTAATAGCTAAAACTTGGAAGCAGCCCAATTGCCCATCAACTGGAAACTGGATAAAGAAGATGTGTGTTTTGGGTTTTTTTTAAATAAAATGGAGTACTACTCAGCCATAAAGAATGAGAAACTAGAGACATTTATAGCTAAGTGGATGCACATTGAGGCCATACTTTTAAGTAAAATAAATAGGACACACGTGTAAATGATGAATAGTTTCTCTGGTGTGAAAAACTAAAAGTGTAAATAAGAATCAAAATGTGTAATTGCTATTGTGAAATAGGAAGACAATGTCTAAAGGAATAGGGGATGTGGGAGGGGAAGGGGAAAGGAAAGAAAGGAAAAGAAAAAATATGAGAAAAGGAAAAACATGGAAACAAAGTCTTTGTAAATAGGGAAGAGAGGGCAGGGGAATGGGGAAATAATAAGAACCAAGACACATCATGTAAAGGTACAAGATCCCAGTGAGGAATGTAACTGTATTGTATACCTAAAATGTACCAATAAACTAAATGGAAAAAAAACCCCTATTTCCAACATTCCCCTCTTCTGATCCAAGAGTCCCCTCTGCTATCTTGCATTGTTACTAATAAATTTGTATTAAGTTAAAAATAACCTCCATAACAAAATAATGGTGGCTCAGGAAAAACTTGTTTCAAGTGGCCTTGGGTCTTCTTTAGTCCCATTACTTTGCCTGTTGTCAGAATCTAAGAACTTAAAGCTAGACTCTGCTCGTGTGAAAAGATATTTAAGCATAATTTGCCATCAGAAACCAGACATGATAAAATTCTACCAGAAATTATTTAAGGCAAAGATGTATGCAGGAGACAGCTATGAGTCCTCTTTCAAAGAACATTTTCAGTTTTAAGGATTAGCTTGGGTGCCATCGTAATTGTTATCATATGGTTAACTTGTCACCAGTTCTCATGGCCCTTGATTTAGGTAGTATTTATTGGTCAATTTTAAGGCTAAAATTTCAAACAAGCGTCTATGGATTTGAACATGACATATGATGCTAGGAAAGAGAATAAATAACTATCATTTAAGTGGTGACAAATTCTCGTTTTCACTATCAAAAGTACACCACTTTTGCTTATTTCCTTAGATTGAATGTTAAAACTATTTTTGGATGAGAAACTGACCAACTAGGCAGGTGCAGTGACCAGATTACATGGAGTGGCACAGAATCCTCAGCAGGGCTGTAGTGCTCTGCAGAACTTTGGTCCTCTCTCACTCTCTGGGCAGTGTCCAGAAATGGGGCCAGGAGTTGTAAAGCAAAAACATTTTCTACCTTATAACAGCCAGATTTGTTTGTTTGCAACATGCTTGATGTTCTACATGAATTACTGTTACCTTAATCTCATACTTTGAAATAGGCATATCATTGCCATTTTACAGAGGAACAACCTGAAGATGTGATACGAGTTGCCAAGGTCACATACTACTAAACCTAATAACAGTAAACACATAGCCTTTGGAAAGTGGCAGGGACTGTGCCGCTGTTTTACACTTATTAAAATAGTTATCCTCCCAATGACCCTATGAGATGCGGCATACCACTGTTCCCATGAAAGATGAGGACACTGGAGAATAAAGAGGAACTTCTTCAAGGTCACATAACTGATAAGCAGTAAAGTCTACGTATCACTAAATGTCATATTTTGGGTCTTACTAGTATCTTGCAGGCACTCAATGAGTACATGTGTCTGATGTATATATAACTGGGAGAATAGGGGCTCTGGCAACATAATAAATTTATTTATTCTGTTTCTAGCTAAAATCCCATTTGGCACAAATGAATAAGGCTGGATTAGAGTTGACCTTAACATGAGGCTTCTGCTTTCCCAGGACCACAGAATTCCCTATATGATACCCATTTACAAGTTCCAACGCCCTTTGGAGAACTAGGCCAATTCCAATAGCCTGTTGTTCTAGAAAGGCTGTTAACCATAGTGCTCACTCTGCATAGGTGTGAGCATGTGTCCTATGCCTGGGCAAAGTAGAGCCTTCAGTGACCACCATGATTAGCCCAAGAGAAAGAATTCTAACAACTGGGAACCAATTAAATCCTTCCTGGAGGTCATTGATTCATACTTTCAGAGAGAAAAGCTCTCTATTTCCTCTAGAAATTTTCATTAGGAGTAACACAGGTGAAGTAGTTTGAAGTCATGTTCCTCCTGTCCATGAGGAACATTCAACTGTAATGGGAGAAAACAAACCCTAAATACAAGAGAAGCAGAAATCGATGGTGGGGACAGAGAAGGAGAGAGGAAGAAAGAGAGCAGTCCTAGGAGCTACTCAAGCCCACTCAACCCCTGAATTTCCTAGTTACATAAACCAAGAAATTCCCTTCATTATTTAAGGTGGTTTTATTTGCATTTCTTTCATTTGTCATTACCTTAAAGGTTTGGTATACAGGAAATGCTCTGTTTTCTTTTATAAAAGTATTAAAATAATATCCTCTCCAAATTTATTTTTAATAATAATCATTATGCATACAACAATATGAGGGAAAGTGATTATTAATCTTTAAATACTCAGTTTATTTATGGGTGAGTCTTACTAGGGAAATGTAGCATCATTAAGAAAGATGATAGGACTTAAAAGGTCTATATTATCCTCTTTAATGTAATCAAAATAGAACCAAATAAACAGAGAAATGAGTTGGAGAAAATTAATGAAACCCACTGAAACTTGGAATACAAATAGATTATGTAGATGATTTTCTTTCACAACAGATTAAGTAGGATCAGTAATACTCAGGCAATATTACAGAATTTTTACTTTAAATCAGAATGCATTTGATGTTCCTTGCAAAATCTATCCCAACCAGGTATATTTCAAAGCTTGAGGGCAAGGAAGTTTCCATAGAACACTATTTGCCTCCTTTAGCCCCAAATACTGTGAGGTTACCATTAAGAAGCCATCCTTTTGAGTAAACATTGTCTCTTCTTCTGGTTTTCCCTGTAAAGAAAAATTCTTTGACAGATAATATTACATGGCTTTCATTTTAAGATGGTAAATGTTATAGTGGTAAAGTGCATGGATTTGAGCCAGACCTCCTGGGATCAAAACGAACTACTATGAGCTCTAACTACCCACCTCCTCAACTTTTCTCCTCTCTTTGGACCTTATTTTCCTACTTTAAAATGGGGATAATAATACTATCTATAGCCAGTGTTGGTGTGGGATTACCAGAGGTGACCCACACACAGCTCCAAGCCTGGTTCTGGACACAAAGAATGTGCTTAGTCAATGACAGCTTTTACACTGAGAGTGGGGCTCCTAGCTGTGTGGAAAGAAGAATGAGACACCAGCCAGGAGCTCAGATGCTAAGCTTCTGTTATGGTTTGAACTTGAATTGTTTTTCAAAGATACACACATTGAGGATTTGATCACCAGTGCAACAATGTTGAGAGGGGGACTTAGAGAGGTGAGGTCATCATGAGAGTACTGGCCTCATCAAGAAGTTAGTCCACTGATGAGTTTGTTAGCTAAATGAACTGTTAGAAAGCGTGGCCTCATTGGAGGAAGTAGGTTGCAGGGGAATGACTTTGAAGGGTATTTCTGGTCCCTGCGCTCTTCCCCTGCTCTCTGCTTCCTGGCTGCCATGAGGTACCATTTGCCTCTGCCATGTCCCTCCACCATGAGGCCTCTGCCTTAGAGCCAACCGGCCATGAACTGAAACATCTGAAACTGTGAGCCAAAATGTATATTTCCTACTTTAAGTTTGATTATGTCATGTATTTAGTCACAGCGATGAAAAGCTGACCACTACAGCTTGTTTCTCCAAACTCTGAGTGACTTTGACCAGGGGAACCCATTTTCTTTACCTGATAAATGGTAGCACTAACACTCCTATGCCTATTTTCCAATGGTGGAAAACCTGAAGCATGTTTTTGGGTTATATTGAATTAATAGGAATAAAAATAGCTTAGAAAGAATAAATGGATTTTTTACAAGTAATCGGTACTCTCAGGGGAAAGTGGTTCATCCACTCAACAAATATTTACCAAGTGCTTGCCAGATACAAGGATCAAAGTACAGTTTATTTTCAAGCCAATGATAAAACCTGTCCTGTGGTAGAAGAAATTCAGAAGAGAATATGGGAATTGGTTAAAAATAGGGGCAATATCAGAAATGGAGATAAGAAGAGAAAGAAGTTCCCCTTCTTCCTGTTTTTGCAATAGGCTATCTCCACAGTTTTCCAGACCCTGTCCCAGTGTGGCCAGCCCAGAGTCTGGTTCTCATGCCATCTATTCCTGAGGCCAGCGGCAGGTGAAGTTAAGTTAGGCACATGCTTGTAAGTGGCTTGGAAGAAAAGCCAGCCACATTCACACACCGTGCCCATGCTCTGATTTAATGCAGGCTGCTTTCCAAGGAGCAGAATGTATTTTGAAAAGGACTGAGATAATTGTCCCAGGAAATTGGGAATTTGGGTCACATTTTCCCACTCACCTCACTGTCACCGCCCCACCAGTTTATTGCAAATCTTCTTTAGGGCTCAGTTAAAGGGGGAGGGTGCTGCTCTGTGGTTCTTATGGCTGCTAATCACAGTAGTAGTGGCTGCTTCCTCAGCCCCCGACCCCCATTTTCCACTTTTCTCCATTTTCCACATAAACAAAGCCTTTGAGGTGAACCGGATGGAGAGGAATGTGAGCCTCGGCCTCTTGAACACTTTTGTTTGAGGAGTTTAATGGAAGTTTTTCAGGCCTTGTAAAGCAAAATGAGAAGGAGCAGCTGCTCATCCACACTGAGCTTCCCTAGTAAAGGGATATGTATTTGTCAGTAAGGTACACATGCTCTAACGTAGGAAAATTGGAAAGAGAGTCCTGAAAGGAGAAAGGGCAAAGGTACACTAGTGTAGCCTTAGGAATAGGTCTTCATGTGCAAAACCTGAAAAGACCATGGGTCTGCAAGACCACATCTGCTATACATCTGGGCTCCCCAGACAGGCTTTCAGCTCTGCAAAGCCCACCTCCTTAATACAGCTGACTTTAAAAAAAATCTTGCATTCCAGAATGCATATTTCCAAATGTTGGCTTCCCTCCTCATATCTTGTCCATGAGGGCTACCCTGGACTGCTGTTTTGGGGACCAGGCCTGCAAGCCCAAGTTAAAGGCAACAATAAGTCTTGGGTAGGATTTTGAGAGAGATGCTTCAGTCTGATCGATGGAGCATGTAATCTATCCAGTAATGTGGTTTAGGGGTAAGAAAACAGGGTGCAAATTAATATAAAATAATAGCAAGTGCCTATTGAGACAGGCTGGGCAAGTACTGTTCTAGGTGCTCTGGATGAATTATTCATTCACTTCTCAGAATAACCTCATAGGTTAGGCAGTATCACTATGATTTTACAGAGCAAGAAACTGAGGTACAGAGAAGTTAATTAATGTGCCCCGTGGTAGAACTGGAATCTAATTCCAGAAGCCTTACTTTCAAGCATCCATTATACCATCTCCCTGATTTACTTTAATGACTGGTCATTGCTGAACCCATGGGTTCCCAAAACTTCTTGATTCAATCTCTTACTTCTACAAAGGTTATCATTCAAGTTATTTCTCATTCATTTTGTTTGAAGAAGGCTGTTAAAATGCACATATGTTACTTTGAAGAATATCCAAATATGCCTAATAAATAAATAAAGATTCAGAGATCAAGGAGATGAGAGAGATCACGAGAAATGGATTCAATGCGTTTTGATGGAGCAAAAACTAGCAAAAGACTCTGATCTTTGAATTCCATGGAATGAAGCTAACAGTGTAGATATTTCATGCATCCATCTGTCCATCCCTTCATTTAACAGACATTTACTGAAGGCCTAAGAGGTCCTAGGTATCACTGAGATACAGAGTTGAGCAAGACTGAGCTCCTCTGAGAGTTAGCAATGGTGAAGTAAAGTTTGAACTGTGATAAGATTCTGGGGAAGAGAAGTACAGGTGCTGTGAGAACAGAAAAGAGGGCCTTGGAATGTAATAATCTGAGGTCACTGAATGTTTAGAGGCAGGTGGAGGAGAAAGAGATGCCAGAAGAGCAGCCGGGAGGTGCTCCGTGTGGTAGGTAGGTAGGTAGGTAGTGCCAAACACTGAAGAAAGCCAAGTAGGTCTCCAGGTGGACCTCTCCCTCCATGTTGGGCAGTGGGTAAGATTCCCTACGGACAAGGAGCCCAACATTGCTAGATTTTATAGATGAGTAAAATTTTTAAAATATATAGGAATCTGATGAAAAGCTGTCATTTTTAACTTTGCTAAACAAATTTGAAAAAATACATTTCCCCATCATTTTATTAAGGAAGATTAAAAAACAAAAAAGGTCGGAATTAAATATCAGGATCTAAAAGCTGAATAAATTTAACCCCATAAACAAATCACTACTTTGCTCTGATTTATCACATTTTGCTTTAAACTAGTGCAAATGACTGGCACCAATACAGAATGGCTATTTGGGGATATCTATCCATCTATCCTTTGCCTTTTAATACAATACTTTGACTTTGAATATTACTGGAAAAATAGGATGGTATTTATTATACTCTTTTTATAACTCAGACTTTCCATTACCTTCATCTGGTTTCTATCCTCCCCCACCACACAATTAGTCTGAATATTTGAGGTTTCCCTGTTGTCTCCAGGAAGGTTCTTGAAGACAAGGTCAAATCAAGGGCAAGTTTCCCGGGTCAGAAGTGTTATTTCTGTTTTGAATCAGATGAACATTTCTCTAAATAATTTTTAAAAAGTAAAATCACTATATTACTGAAGTCATTGGGTGTTTAAACCAAATGGGTGAGTAAGTCTTGGGCCAAAACTCACAATGACTGAAAACTGATAATCTATCACAGTGCAAATGGGCAGACAGAATTAACTTCTGCCCTGAGGTAAAGACAGGGCACTGATCAATGTGAGTTTGAGGTCTGATTTGTTTGGGGTCAGTGACCTTCCCCTGTCCTAATATTTTTTCAGATCTTTTCTGACCACTTGACATCAGACAGTTCTTAGTTTATATGCTGCAGGTTATCTTGAGGGCAGCGTCTCCTTTTCTGGAGTGTATGTGAAAATTCCATCAGGTAAGCTGTGTACCATCACTTGACTTCAGTGTTTGTTTCTTTGACATTGGAAGGACAATCTCTTAAAAGTTTGTAAAATGTCTTAGCATCTTCCTTGTTAAGCAAAGCATCCTGTGAGGAAGTACTACCTTGTTGAAATCGTTTAATTTTAAGGATGAAATGAGTCTTAGATATCTTGAAACCAAGTCTCCATATCTTCAAGCCACCCAGATTGTTTTAGACAGGGTACACACTCATTTCAAATATTCCAGGATTTTGATCATATATTTTTCCTTTAGTTTTCGGAGTGACTCAGAAGACAAAACTAAAGTTTCCTTCAGACCTAGTGACAATGGACTTGTGGATGTAGACATATCTGAGTCCCCAGGTGGGTTCTAATAGTTACATATCTATGACCTTGAGCAATAACTGCTCTAAGCCTCAGTTTCCACAGGTATAAAAAAGAGATAAAGCAAGACACTATATGTAAAGTTCTTAGCACTAAATCTACTATAATGGGATTAATATGAGAAAATGGAAAAATAGGAACAAAATCTTTGTAAATAGGGAGGACTGGAGGGGTTGAAGGGAGGGCTGGGCAAGGTGAAAAATAAGAACCAAGAGAGACTATGTAAAGGTGCAAATTTCCAATGATGAATGTCATTATATTGTATACCTAAAATGTACCAATGATTAGAATGAATAATCGATAATGTAAAATAGGAAGAAAAGGTTCAAAGGGGTAGGGGTAGTGGGAGGGGCAGGGGAAAGGAAAGAAGGGAAAGAAAAAATGATGAGAAATGGAAAAAATGGAAATAAAGTCTTTGTAAATAGGGAAAAGTGGAAGGGGTGAAGGGAGGGCTAGGAATGGGGAAAAAATAAGAACCAAGATGCATTATGTAAAGGTACAATTCCCAATGAGAAATGTAATTGTGTTGTATACCTAAAATGTACCAATAAAAGAATTTAACAAAAAAAAAAGAAAGAAAATTCACAAAATATGGCAGAGATCTTCTGAGCTACCAAATATTTGATGCATTCCACTACATTTCTCTCCACATCGGTCGGAAATGGTTGAGCATAAGTGTCATCTCTGGGCTGAGACTTTTTTTTTTTTAGTACCAGGGATCGAACTAGAGACCTTGCACTTGTGAGGCAGGCTCCAGAACCACTGAGCTAAATCCCAGCCCCTGGGCTGAGACTCTTAACAGCTACTGTATAGTCTCTCTTTTCCCCTGCCATAGTGACACTAGTCCCACATTGAGATGGCAGCATCACAACACGGAGGGATCCTAGGTTACTGCTTGCAGGAAAACTCATACTGAGCCACATCAAGTTTTTATAAAAGCACATCTAACTTTCCCATGTAAAGGCATGGAAATGTATTTCCTCACTGTTCTGGGGGCTGGAAGCCCAAGGTTAACAGGTTGGTCTGAGGCTGCTCTCCCTGTAGAAGGCTGTCATTTCCCTGTGTCCTCATGTGGTCTTCCCTCTGTGCATGCCTGATTCCAGATTTCCTATTTTTCTTTTTGAGCTGAGGTCTTGCTCTATAGTCTATGATGGCCTTGATCACACAGTGTAATCCAAGCTGGTCTCCTGCCTCAGCTTCCCATGTGCTGGAATTGCAGTGTGGCACCACCAAGCCTCCTTCAGATTTCCTCTTCTTCTAAGGTCCTGGTCAGGTTAGATTAGGGCCTACTGCAATAGCCTTATTTTAATTTAAGCATCTGAGTAAAGATCCTGTCTTCAAATACAGGCTTGTTTTGAGGTACTAGGGATTAGGGCCTCAGGGTATGAACTGGGAGGGGAATGGTGCACAATTCATCCCACAGCATGGCACAGCCAGGATTTTAGTGAGGAGTGAGACCCTGGGCATTGGCCCTTCCCATGTGGATCTGAGACGAGTGTAGCATGTGAACACACTTTGGTCTACAGCAAGATTCTTGGAACCAACCAATCACAAGGCAGGAACAGCTGGTCAATCTTCTGAGTTTTGAAATGAGCTAATTTGAATACTCTCAGATCCATCAGAAAGTACCTAGAGCCAGTTTAAAGGGTAGAGCATTTTCAAAGCCCTTTTTTTCAAAAAAAAAAAAAATACCAGATGGGCTAGGGATGTAGCTCAGTGCTTGATTCAAGGGCCTGGGTTCCACACCCAGTACCACGGAGGAAAAAGTTATCAGGTAATTTTTTTTCCTTTACAAGACTGCTTTTTTGCCCTAGTATTCCTGATTAGGGAGGGGTGAAAATTTTTCCTCCATTAGTTACATTTTTATTTTAACTTAAAACTAGTTCCACTGGGATTTTCTCATGTTGTAAAACATGCTGAATTTGGTTCTTTTACTTTTTTCTGTATAAATTGTGCAAACTCACTTTCCCCCTTCTCATCTTTACAGACCCTAACTGTTGCTCCTTCTTAGCAGAACTAGAGGTGATGGTTCTGGTTTTTGGAGCAGCAATATAAAAGTAATCCATGCTTAAGAAAACGAGAAAGGCGTCTAATTAAAATTCTTCCTCTATCTCAAAAAACAAAACAAAAAACAAAACAAAACAAAAAACAAACAAACAAACAAAAAAACCAAATCTGTCATTTTTGTATGAGAGGAAAATAAACACATGCCCGCTGGAAAAAAAACAAACTAAAAAACAAAAATCAGAGTGGCCTTTTCAATGTTTCTCTCCCCCCAAGTTACTAAAACATAGAAGAAAATTTAAAACCCAAAGAATATTCGGTTTACAATTTGCTCTTTGACTTTCATGCTCTTGTTTAGTTTGTGTTCATCAGAAAGAAGAGGATCTGATGAACAGACTGACTCAGTCTGAGTGCCTGGTGGCCCAGCTCCCTGGGTACATTCTGCTGCCCTCAGAGCCATGACTGCCTCCAAGTAAATAAAGTTTAGGCCACAGTCATTTCCAATTAGATGAAAATATTTCCTTTTAAATGGGTTTTACTGCCCTCTTTGAACACATTAAAGACCAATTTGGGGTTCTGTCTACCCTTTCGGGTCATTTCACTGTTTCAAACTCACACACATGTGTAAAAACATAAGAGAAAGTTAAATCAAGACTTGGAACCAAGAGATGTGATTAATTGCTGGCCTTTTTAAAACAAGTCACTACACAAAGCTAAATAATAAATGGATACTGCCTCAGATCATGAATTAACAGAAACAGCTTCCCTGAGTGGTGGATGAAAATTCAGACAGGCTTTTGCAGGCAGAAATGTCTCTGGCAGCCCTGGGCAGGTAAAAGAATTGGGGAGAACGTCCACAGTGACAGCCCTCAGCCCTCACTTTTTACTGGAAGAAATTTAACAAGTCCATCTCAGATTCTGCAGTTAATTCCAGTTTATGTTAGAAAGCAGATTGTTTCTTTTTTCTTCTTGTTGCCACCTCTGCACCCCCTGGCTGTACTGGAGATTAAACCCAGGGCCTTTGCACTGAGCTCATTCCCAGGCCTTCTATTTTTTTATTGTGAGACAGGGTCTTGGTAAGTCACTAAGTTGACTGGGTTGGGATCCTTCTGCCTCAGTGGCCCAAAGTGCTGGAATTAAAGATGTGCACCCCTACACCCAGCAGACTGTTTCATTTGACTTGGCAGAGTTTAGGCAGTAGTGGGAGATTATTTTATAATGGGCTGGGGAGATGATGGGCAGGGGCTCCCATCAAAGCCTACATGGTCAAGGCCGCTCCTACATCTTCCTGGATAGACCAGAAGTCTGCAAAGAAGTGAGATGGAAAACCAAGCCAAGTCAGATACCACTGGACCTGGGTGGGCTAGGCTGTCTGGCTCTGCACACCAGGTTCTGGCAGACAGAATCTGCTCTGCCTCTGAGGAGTCTTTGGGGGCACCCTGGGCCCAACTTTGCTGCCCCATGTGTGGGAATGCCCCCTCCACACCCAGCCTCCCCAGCAGCCTTTCCTGGTCAGCAAGACCTGCCCTGAAGAGATCTGACGGGACTGGAAGGTTTCTCCTTGAGTCTGCCTGTTTTTCTCCATGCTGCCTGCCTTCGGCATCCAAGGGAAACCAAGTCCATTCTGAAGTGGAGCCCAGGTCTCCGTGGCTTCTTCCCGCTACTCACTCATTGCCCAAGGTGCGTCTTGCTCGTTGTGTACTTCTGTCACTCACAGGGCTGTTGTGGGTTAAATGAGGTAATATTTATAAAGTGCTTGGGGGCACAGAAGAGATTCCCAAAGAAGTGGCAGAGGCTGATAAGATGTGCTGCTGCAGGGGTCTGCTGGAGGGCAGGCTGGGCTGTGGGGCTGGGACAGCAGTGATACCTGGACCCACCTCTCTTGGTGCCACTGAGAACAAGCCCAAAGCATGGTGGGACGAGCATCAAGCCTAGGAGTGCAGGCCTTGGGTTCCGATGTCATCAGACCTGTGCCCTGTGCCTTGATAAGACACATAAGCTCCTCGAGCCTCCTTGTCTTCACTGGGAAAAGGAGGAGGATTTCAAATCCTTCAACCGCCAACCCAAGGCTCAAGGGAACCAAAAGAGCTGAGCCCTATTTGGACCAGGAATGGAGATGGCCCTCTCTCCTTCCATCCAGCCCACAGGCTGTGCCAATGGAGAACAAAGCTTAAATCCCACGTCCAAGGTGCCACTCCTCAGGTTTGATGAGTGAACATTGCCCACATCTCGCTAAGACTCAAGTTCTGATTTGGAAGCTGACCCTGTAGAATAATGATCCCAAGAGGGTCTGGGGAGGGGCAGGAGAGACAGCTGAGCCCATGGCACCTTCAGTCTGGGGCACAGTGGCCCTCAAAACTCATGCTGTCCAAGGAGCCTGGGCCACAGCACCACCAGACTGAAGGCACCCGTGCCTTCTGCCCTTCACCAAATCCACTTGGGATTGTTTTTCTACAAAAAAGTAATTTTTCTCAGCCCAAGTTTTCCGAAGTTTCTAATTTCTCTGTCTTTGTACTTGTGTCTTGCGGGGACATTTCCTAGCAGTCAGCTCCAGCCACACTGAGCGGTAATGCTTTCCCAACTCCCAGACCTTTACCAGTGAACAAGAGGTCAGCCCAGCGCAGCCTCCCCAGCCAAGGGGCTTCCCCAAACACTTTCTGCCCCTCCTCGGGCCTCAGGCTGGAGGATCACTGGTCAGCAGCTCTCTGGCTGAGAACTGCGCAAGAAGATGGTTTGGACTTCTCTTTAAAATTTGTAATAAATGTAAAGTGACACATTATCTCTCCTCTCGTTCTCTCCCCTCTCTCTTTCTTCTATATCTTCCCAGATTAGAGCTTAACAACACAAACTCTAGGACTAGAGTGACATTGGCAGCCACTTCATCCCCATTGGAGGCCAAACTTCAGCCTGGGCAGAGGGTCCTTTTTTATGTCTCAGTTCTTTCATCTTGAATTTGTTCAACCATATAGGCATTAGCTTCTTTTTCTTTACCTATATTCCTTGTTCTCTTTTAGCAATTAGTTACCTTCTAATTCTGTGTATTAAATTTTCTCTGTTCAAATACAGATGTGTATGTATCTCCTGACTAGACTTTAATGATACAGAATTGGTATCAGGAGTGGCCCAGAAGACAGGCCATGAGTCATGAGGTTTGGTATTGGCCATGTCTTTAGGCTAAGTGCAGTGATGAACTCCTTGCCAGTGAGAAACAAATACTAATAACCCATGATATGCAGTAGCTTCGAAACTATCCCAGCTATAGTAATTGTGATGAAGTATGAACAGGAGCAAGTGCCCTGTGGTGGGGCTCCTGTGGTGCTGGATGGATCCTCCGGAGTGCACTGGAGAGTTTACAGGGAACAAACGACAAGTGAAAGTCCTTTAATTCTCAGATCAAGTCATAATCTGAGAACCAGAAATTTCCATAGCTGTCTTCAGAAATTTTTTATTATGTCTGCAAGATGACATTGCTAAAAATCAAAGACAAAGTTTAATTGTGGAACTTGCAGAATCACAACAGCAGTCAAGTTCACAGATTCACCAAATTTTCACACAAAAGAAAATTAATGGGGGTGGGGATGAAATACTGAGACTTAGAGGGGGAGGTTGGAAGTGACACTCAAACACTCCATCACTCTGTGCCACCCTTACTGCCCTGCCTTGGTAGAAAGCCCCGTGGTAACTTCACCCAGGGCAGAGATCTGATAAGGAGTTACTCATTTTCCCCAAGACCCCTGCAGCGCCCCCTTTTGCCACTCGTGCAAGCCAGCAGTACGCATCTTGTTCAAATACCTTATGCTTTCTGTTGCCATAACCGAATATCTGAGATAGCTGGTCGTGGTGGTAAATAACTATAATCTCAGCATTGGGGAGGTTGAGGCAAGAAAATCAAGGACAGTTTGAGGGTAGCCTGAGCCACACAGTGAGTTCAAAGCCAGCCTGAACCACATAGAGAGACCCTGTCTCAAAGAAACAAAAATACTAAGATAATCAACTTACAGAAGAAAGATTAATTTGGTTCATAATTTCAGAGGTTTCAGTCCATGGACATCTGCATGGCTGCTTTGGGCTTGTGGTAGCATAATACATCATGGTGGCAGTCCTTGGCAGAGGTGGCTACTCACCTTATAGTGTCTAGGAAGTGAAAGAGAGAAAGGGGCCAAGTTCCCCAAACCCCTTTCAAGGGTATACCCCCAAGGACCTAACTTCTTCCAAGTAGACTCTACTGTCTCCTAGGAGTGGCAAGAGCTGTTCTAGCAATGAAAATCTTCATGTCTTTCTTCCATACAATAAGGTTTGTGTCCCGCACAGTGGTCCTCACCTGTAATCCCAGCTACTTGGGAGAATGGAGTAAGAACTGCAAGTTCAAGGCTAGCCTGTGAAACTTCACAAGGCCCTGTCTCAAAATAAAAGAAATTCTTTGGGAACATTTCAGATCCAGACTATAGCAGTGGCCAAAGAACAAATAAATAAATTCATAAATAGTTTTGCAATAATAGGCTAGTGGTCTAAGGAAGAGAGAGAGAGAGAGAGAGAGAGAGAGAGAGAGAGAGAGAGAAAGGGAGAAGATGGAAGCTGAAGCCTTACATCATTTATTAGCTAAAATAAATTTCATTTTGCTCTATTATTTGTAACATGTAAAAATCCATAAAAACATTAAAAATAAAAGTAGTATTTTGTTTTCTTAGAATGATAAAGGCCTTTCTTCAAAGCATGACATAAAACTCAGAGAATGTAAAGGGCAGATTTATAAACTTGACCATGCAAAAATTTAAAATAGCAAAGTCAAACCCGAAGACAACAAACTGGGAAGTACAACTGCCGCTCATATTGTAGACAAAGATTAATTGATTTAGTTTACAAATGACTACTATAAGCCAAAAAAAAAAAAGAAAGAAAAAAGGGGAAAACAAAGTAGAAAAAAATAGACAAAAGATAAAAGCAAGCAGCTCACAATAGAAGTGACTATTCACCACACAATGGATGCTGAAGTTAACTCAGAATTCAAGAATCCACCTGCCACAGACATACAGAAAACAGCATAGAGAAGAATGATCCCTGTGCTGAACAGGGGGTCAGAAAGGGAAACTGAGCTGCACTGTAGTCTTGGTGGGAGAGTAGATGCACTATCTCTGAAAGTATAATCAAATCTATCAAAATTTAAAGTGTATATTCTTTTTGACCCAATCCTGTAATTTTTAGGAAAGATATACTCATGGTGCACAAGGTATTTGAACAAGATGCATACTGCTGGCTTGTTTGTATTAGTGGCAAAACGCTGGAAACATTTTGGATGCCCATTTTTGGAGGACTGGTTAAATGAATCCCATCACACCCAGATGGCGAAACACGGTAGAGCCGCTCATAACAAGGAGACTGCTCTATAAGGTTTGGCACCAAACCATGTAGACAGTATGCTAGTAAGCAAAGCAAAATAAAAGAAAGCAAAGTGATGCACAGCATGTGTTGTATATCCTTGTCTGTGTTTTTAAAATGTATGCACTATAAATGTATAGAAAATGTCTGAAAGACACACTAGAAGTTATTCACAGATTTTACCTCTGGAGCATGGGGTGGGGTGAGCTGTGTTTGATGAGAAGGGTGGGAGTTTTTTAATTTTATGTACTTCAGAACTGCTCAACTTTTTAAAGTGAGAAGCACTGGTTTTGTTTTAAAAAATAAATCCCTCCTCACTTTCTTTTTTTCTTTCTTTTTTTTTTTTTTTTTTGGTACCAGGGATCAAACTCAGGTCCTTGCGCTTGCAAGGCAGGTGGCAGAACCACTGAGCTAAATCCCCAGCCCTATTTTTTTCTTTTAAAGACTCTTTTTCTTTCCCTTTCTTCTTTGGCAATTCCCTGCTGCATGGACCTCCCCTCCCCCTTGCTCTGAGGCCCCCCAGAATAACATTCTTCATCTCCAGCCAGGTTGGTGACCCCAGGAAACTGGGCAAAGTTACTGACAACCTGAGTTCCCATTCTTAGTTCTGCCTCTGTCTCCCCATATGATCTTGAGTAACTCATTCTCCCTGAACCTGTGTCTTACTATAAAGCGAGACTGCAGGGCAAGGTGCCTTCCCAGGGCTATGGCAGATTAGCAACCTTCTCCTGCCCACTTGCCTCCAGGAGCTGCTCTGAGACCATCTCCTGCCTTATATGGGAGGTGCCAGCAGCAGCCACCTATCACTCACAGGTGTCTCAGACACTGATGGACAGCAGAGGGCTTTTATTTCACTTGGGGCTGCTCTATTTCAGGTCACTATCAGCCACTCCACATTTCAGCCTAGCCTTTGTTATCTAAATGGCCTCCATGGGGCTGAAAAACAGATGATGAGGCATCAAGTAGAGTTGTCTTTGTTTAGATTCGAAGTGGGTTACTTTGAACAGTTCTGTCACCCAAACACCTGTAGTCCCAGGCCTAATGGCCAGCTAGATAAACAGGACATCAGCAACTCTATGAACACTACTTCATGTGTGTGTTTATGACTATCTTTCACCAAGCAACCCCTCTGTGCCCGCCAGCATGCTTTGTGCTTTCCATGGGATATGTCACGCACTCTTCTAACAACCCCAAGAGTTATGTTATTGACCTCATTTCTCAGACAACGAAAACTGAGACTCAGAGAGAAAACACAACTTGTAAACATGTATAAGACACCAGCTGGCTTTTAAGAAGTTGAGTGAAAGGACGTGTTCAAAAACTTTCTTCACCTTTAGAATGGTGGTCTTTTTGTTGACAAGGAGCAAACAAGTCATCACCAAAGACCCCATGAATATTGGACAATGATAAAATTCATTGCTGGTCCTTTTTTAATTCTTCCCCACCCTGTTCCCTAATACCCGCCCAACCACCACCAAAATGCAATTGTTTCCATTCTCTTTCTTCCCCAGATATTTGCTTAAGTAAATAAAAACCTTCTGGTTGTCAGGGTTTGCCAAGTTGTGGCAGCTGGGTGGGAGAGAGGAAGGCCAGCCTGCAGAAACAGGGTACAAAATAAACATGGATGTGCCATTTAAAATATGACTAGTGCCTATATCTGAAGTTTGCAGGGCTCTCTGAACCAATTTTGTTGATTGAGGCACTTTTTGGAGGGTAAGCAACATATCTTGAAATAGGGGCTAGAAAACAACTTGACTGGGGCTCATTTTCTCAGTGACAAGTTTCACCTTATCTATAGTGCCTCTGTTCCTAAAATTATAAACATATGCCCCACTGCTATTGAAAATAAATTTGTCAAGACAATGGGCTGGCATGGTGTGGAGTAGTGTGCAAAACAGGAAATCATGGCAAACGTTTCCATACTTCTCCAGGAGACAAATTACTCTGTCTTTTTCACTAGGAACCACGATAGAAGTAGTTTATTTCCTAGACCTACTAAAGACTAATTGGTGCCCATATGTCAGACTATAGTATTTCTTCCAGCCCTTTAAAGTCTGCTGTAAGTTTAGATGGGAAGAAAAACCAGTAACTGAGTTCTCTTAGAACGAAAAGACTCCACATGAAAGTGCACAGATTCTGTACATAAGCAGCTTACTTTCCTTTTTCTTGGTTCCTTTTTACTGCCCCTCATCCTTACAACCAAAACTCCACCCAGCTTCTGCATTTCCTCCATAAGGTACAAGTCCATAATGATTGTTGTGATCCTAAAGATTATTATAGAGCCTTTGAGCAACTCTGTGATATCCCAAAAGAAGGTACACATGCACTTTTTAGGAGGACACAAGAAAATATTTCATTATTATTGAATGCAAAACTTTCCTAGGAGGGCACAATGGTCTGAATGTTTGTCCCCCCCCATTCATATGTTGAAATTCCTACCCACAAAATGATGGGATTAGGAAGCAGGGGTCATCGGAAACTGATTAAATCATGACAGTGGGGCCCATGTGAATGGATTTAGTGTCCTTAAAGGACCCCAGAGAACAGCCTTGCACCTTCTACCATATGAGGACACAGTGAGAAGGCACTGCCTGTGAACAAGAAGCTAGCCATTATGAGAATCAGAATCTGCCAGCACCTTGATCATGGATTTCCATGTCCCCAGAACTATAAGTAGTAAATTTTTGTTCTTATGAACACACCAATCAATGGTATGTTGTTATAGCAGCCTGAATGGACTAGGACAAGGCCAGGGAGTTTTGTCTATTTTCTTCACTGTGTATCCCCCAAACCTAACACAAAGCTAGGCATATTCTTAGTGATCAGTAAACACTCATTCAATCAGGGAATAAATAAATGATAGTGAGCATCTGGAGTCGTTGCCTGGAACACTCACCCATTTCTTCTTGGTGAGAGTACCAGCAGCTTTCTTTGGAGCATCCCTTTGTTTTTCCCACTTTCAGGGCCTGCACTTAGATGAAGCTGATCTAACCCCAGCTCATGGGTGTGAGTGAGCCTGAACTGTGGGCCACAGTAATTGGTTCAGAAATGGACACGTGATCCAACGAGCGTAAATCCTCAGGCTCTAAGGGAACCCCGAGTCCACTGCTCTACGCTGGAGTTGC
Organism: Heterocephalus glaber; assembly: GCF_053883595.1. Classification (NCBI taxonomy): domain Eukaryota; kingdom Metazoa; phylum Chordata; class Mammalia; order Rodentia; family Bathyergidae; genus Heterocephalus; species Heterocephalus glaber. Next base: position 43,606,997 of record NW_028258325.1, on the reverse strand, counting down.
TGTCTCTGAGGGCACTAGGAGCCAGCAGCTATCAGGGTTCTGTCCATGGTGAGGGCCTGCCTAAGAGTCAACATGAGACAGGGAGACTCGGAGCAGGAGATATACTGAGTTCTGCACACATTAAGCCTTGGGTCTAACTATATCTGGAACCCAAAGTCCCTGGATTTTTTCAATTGTATAACCCAACAAAACCCTTTAAACTAGTTAAATTTATAGATAACAAATCTTTTAAAATACTAAATAATGGATTAAGGAAATGTGGATGATTTTAGCATCCTGCTAACTATGGTTTCTATTGGAATTAGCCAGGCCTTAAGTAGTCCTAGCCAAGGGCCAGGCTGTGGTTTCACAGAGACCTCAAAATACAGCAACTTGAGTGAGATAGACACCACACCACTGCACCTTAGTCGTGACTTAACTAGGATTCTGTCTGTTATGCTGTCGTTTTCAAAATGCAGCTTCTTCTCCATGGTCCAAGACAGCAGTTCTAGTTCCAGCCATCCTGTGTCTTCCTGCCCACATGGAGGGAAATGGGAGGGGGAGGAAGATGTGCATAGACATCTTTTAAGATGATACTGGCTTTTTTCTTGTTGATTTTATCATTTTTTTTCTTTTTTGTTGGTACCGGGGATCGAACCTGGGTCCTTGTGCTTGTGCAGCAGGTGGCGAAACCACTGAGCTAAATCCCCGGCCCCTTTCTTGCTTATTTTATGAAAAAATAAAACAAAATTTCAGAACAAAATAATAAGAAAATAACAACAGTCAGTACATCATGCGTTATTTTCAAAGTAATTGCTCAAAATACAAGACATAAACCTAAAAGATTCTTACGATAAAGAAACAAACAGATGATAACACAAAACTTTCTTCTCAACCATCTAAGATAAACTAGTAGTATAAATGAAACAAATTAGCATATATATTACAATACTTTTAAAGCAATGAAATATGTAATTTGGAGAAGTATTTGAACTTCAAATTTCTTTCTTCTATTTTGCTCTTTATCTGCATGTTTATATACATTGTGTTTCTCAAAAAAGAGAAACCTTGTGATATTTTTTTTTCCCCATTAACTTTATTGGTAAATTTTAGGTATAAGATAGTTACATTCATCATTGGGATCTTGTACCTTTACATGAGTCTCTTGGTTCTTTTTTTTTTTTTCCCCTTCCCTTGCCCTCCCTTCGCCCCCTCCACCCTTCCCTATTTGGAAAGACCTTGTTTCCATTTTTTTCCTCTTCTCATATTTTTTCCTTTCCCTTTTATCCCTTCCCCTACCCCTTCCAATTCCCCTGCTCTTTTAGACCTTTTCTTCCTGTTACACAATATCAGTTATACATTTTTAAAATTATAATATTAAGATCTAGGAGACATTACCACAGATTTTACAGAATTTAAAAGGATATAGAAAGCATATTACAAAAATCTGTTTTGAAATAAATTTGACAACTTCTAAGAAGTAACTTAGAAGACAAATTAATGAAACTAACTCTGGAGGAAATATCAAATTTGAATAGCACCTATTAAAGAAAGTATATTCCTAGCTTGAAAACCTACCTATATGACAACAGCAGGCTCATAAACATTTTAACTGATAAATTATATCAAACAATTAAAGCAGAAAAAAGAAGGAGCACTTCTCCCCTCATTTTAGGAACTCAATGTTGTGCTAATCCTAAAATTGGATAAAGATAATAGAAGAAAAAAGTATGAACATAGAAATTTGTTTAACAAAACAAACTATTAGAAGTCATATCTGGCAGGATATAGAAAGTGAAACCTTGTGATATTTGAGCTTATGTGTCTGACTTATTTCACTTAACATTATGTTCTCAAGTTATATACATTTACCTGAGAATCCTTCAAGATTATCTTTCTTTATGGCAGCATAGTACTCCATTGTATATAAGTACATTTTTCCATATCCATTCATGTACTGATGGACATATACTCTATTTCTAAGATCAAGCTGTTATAAATTGTGCTGCTATAAACATGAGTATGCATGTATCCTTGTAATACAATGGTTTTAACTCTGCCACTAGCTTTTAGAAAGATCAGGGCAAGTGTGTCAGCATTCAAGCCAAAAATATTCCTCCCTCCTCCTCCTCCTCCTCCTCCTCTGCCTCCTTCTCTCTCTCTCTCTCTCTCTCTCTCTCTCTCTCTCTCTCTCTCTCTCTCTCTCTCTCTCTCTCTCCTTTTCTCTCTCTCCAGTGGTACTTTGGTTCACCAACTTAGTTCTCTCCACAATTCTGAATTCTGGTCACAAACCAAAGTGGACAAGAATGAATCAAATTTCCCCATAGGGTCAACATTGAACCTAACCATTGAATCTAATTCTGTTCTCATCCAACTTGGTTTGTGACCAGAGTTGTGGAAAGAATCAAGTTGGTGAACCAAGGAACCACTGTATTCATTGAGCCCAGCTATGTATTAACTAGATATTGAATTGAGTGCTAGGGATACAACATTGAAAAAGACAGAATCAGTTCTAACCTTCCTGGAACTTATGTTTCTAAGTTATTTTTATTTTCTAAGTTATTTTTAAAATGTCAGAGGTCCAATTTTGGTGGCTGCTCCAGGGTGAGGTCTAGGTCTAGGCCTTCCTTTTCACAAAGTTTGGGAAGCCAGCCACCTCCAACTCCTACGAGTGCTGTCCAGTTTTCTGATCTCCATTCCTGCCTGCCAAACCAAGAGAAATTTATTACTTCTCTGTATACTTTGAGTAACATTACTCATGTGCATATATTAATTTTCTTCATTATGTATGTTATAAACCTTTGATCTCTAATAATACTGTTAAAGACTTTGTCTCTTTTCAAAGGAGTTTCAGGCAGTTGCAGAAAGATGGAAGAGATATTTATCTATAAAGTGGAAAAAATACTACCTAATTGATGGGTAGATTGTATAAATTAGATGAGATATTATATGTAAACGTCATAGCATGGAAAAGATGTCCACCATCTCTACAATTATTTTTGTTATATTTTCTGAAGCAGAAAACACTCTCTTTCCCTAATTCTTCTTAGGGCATATAGCAGAGAAGGGATCCGGATTTGTTTTTTAAACAATAAGGCTCTATTATTTTTATGTTTAATAATTTAATGTATAAGAATAATGATCATTTTGTTTTTAAAGATGAAATATGCTCATTATACAGTATTTAAGCAATAGAGAAAACTAAACACAAGAATTGTTTTTATAATAACCCGAAATGACTATCACTAGGTGAATGATATTTCACACCTTCCTAAGTGGATGTATCAGTGACAATGTTTTCGGCTCCAAAGACATAGAATCTGAGCCAGGTTGCTTTAACACATGGCAGTGTGGTGCTCACAGGGTTGGCCTGATCCAGCTTCATTCACTGTGACTTCCCCTCCACATCTGGGTGCTGAAGTCTCAAGCTGGCTTTACTTGTGGTGTAAAAAAGTCTGCAGCAGCCGCAGATTTTGCCCCATTAAACTACCAAATCCAGAGGGCGTGATGGAGCTTTCTGTAGTGAGCTTCATGTAGTCAAAATTGGAAAGTTTCTTTCCCTGGAACTTCCCTCAAGTACTACTGGCTTGGGCTGGCTCCCAAGCCCATTCCAGATGCTTAGGCAGGAAGAAGCCACACTGAGTTCCCCCAGACAAGGACAAAAGGGATCACCCTCAGACTAACGAAGCCGCCCAGGGCCAGGGTTGGCTTCAGAGTCCCAGAGGTCCCCAGGTTGCCTGGCGGGGAGATGAATCTCTGAATGAACATCAGGGCACATTTGAAAAGAGGAAGGAGAATGCTAAAAAGAGATGGAAAGAGAAATAGACATGGTAGAAATATTTGACAAAAACAGGAGCGTATTTATACATGGTAGTTTTAAATGAAATAATAGATTTAATATTCCTTGAATTTAACAGTGGAAAAGTAAAACTAAAGTTAAGGGAGTTGCTGCCCTTTAGTTCAAAGTTCCTTAACACAAGAGATATTATTTCCTTCAAATTCTCTCCTGGGGAAATAAGGTTAAGAAATGAAAACTGTTAAGAGGTTGGGGTCATTATTTTTTAGCAACACGCTTCAATTTTAGACAGTGCTACATGACTCATGGTTAGGAAGGATGAGCAAACCCTTAGACTCCTACTTCCTTCCATCTCCCAAGCCCCTCCTTTCCCAACTTTGGCTCTATTTCAATTTTTATAGTATCGTAGTTTAAAATGTTCACATTCTGTTGTGGAAACACTTTCATAATTACTTAATATCATCATTGACAAGTTCAAATGATTTATATGCCCCCTCTTTCCCCAACACTTTGTCTTTTTTTTCACCTCTAAATCAACTGGGTTTCATTACTCACTATTTTTTTTTTCAAGAGAGACCCATGGGTGTGTATTCTTTCGTGGGTAGAACATTTATCTCTGACTTTTTTTCTTTTTTTATTGAGATAGGGTCTCATTATGTAGTTCAGGCTGGCCTTGAACTCACTATGTAGCCCAGGCTGGCCTAGAACTTGAGATGATCCTCTTGCCTCAGCTTCCCGTGTGCTGGGATCACAGGCATGAGCCACCACACCTGGCTGTGTGGTGAAACCGCATCTAGGATGGGTGAAATAGTTTTGAGTAACACTTTTCCTTGGAAATTCTAGGTGGCGCTTCGTTGTATCCTGGCCCTGAGTATTGATTATCAGAGTTGATAGCCAACTCAAATGGCTTCCTTTATGTCTTATGTTCTATGCCAAAGAATGTTTTTTAAATAAAGTTCTGGAAGTCCAGTAAGGTAATGAGGACCTGTCTCCATATTTGTCATTTAATATTTATTTTACTGAGTCATGCTGCACTCTTTCAGATTGCAGATTCATTTCTTCATTTGTCACGGTAACTTTCTCCTTTTATTTAGTTTTTTTTTGTTAATCCATTGAAATTCAGAAACTGTGAGGGTGAAAGCACTTGATTGCAGTTCTGGGAACTGAAACATGGGAAACAGGTTCAGACAGCTCTGAATCTGTGTTTCAGAGAAGGCGAGGAGAGCAGGAGCTTACGTGGGAGCAGAGCTGATCTCTTACGAAGCGGTCAACGCCCTTTCTGGGAAGCTTCTATTGAAATGTTGAGGAATACAACAGACGATAAAGAAAAGAATGCACAACAGAATAGAAATGTCCATGGAACAAGAGTCTGATGACCTCATGATGTGCGCCACAGTGTAATTACCTGGTCGTCCATGTGCCTGCAGTCAGGGGTGAAAGTGACCAAGGTTCACTTTCCAGGCAGCATCTTTTTGTTTTTTACATTGAACTCAATTTAAATTGTACTTTGCACTGGGCTACATCCCCAGCCCACTCTCTCTCTTTTCTTTTCTTTCTCTTTCTTTTTTCTTTCTTTCTTTCTTTCTTTCTTTCTTTCTTTCTTTCTTTCTTTCTTTCTTTCTTTCCTTCTTTTCCTTCCTTCCTTCCTTCCTTCCTTCCTTCCTTTCTTTCTTTCTCTTTTTCTTTCTCTCTCTTTCTCTCTTTCTTTCTTTCTTCCTTCCTTCCTTTCTTCCCTCCCTCCCTCCTTCCCTCCCTCCCTCCCCCCCTCTCTCCCTCCTTCCTTCCTTCCTTGTTTATTTATATTTTATTTTGTGACAGGGTCTAGCTAAGTTGCTAAATTGCCCAGGTTGTATTCAGATTTACAATTCTCCTGCCTCAGCTTCCTGGAGTGCTGGGCTTAGCGGCTTCAGAGCTGCAGAGGCAACTTGAGATGTACATAAATCCTCTCCTCTGCTGGCCTCTGGACTCCACTTTGAAAAATTCTTTCCACCGCAAAGTTCCTTTCTTCTCCACACTGCATATCTAGTCTGTCCCATTTGCAGATTCTCTACTTTGCCATCACCAACTAGGCACAAATCATTTGTGGATTTATGTGCATTCACTGGATTTATCTCATAGTAGTTTTCCCTATCTGTAATTTGATTTGGGGCTGTGGGATTTTTTTTTCTATTTTTAGTTATTTATCATCTACAATGGCATTATTTTGCTCTTTAATGTATTTCTATTAAACTGAAATATTCTTTCTTTTTTCAGATCATTCCCCTCTTTCAACATTTCTTCTCTGTCCTTTCTTCAGTATGTTAATTTTGTATTCTCATTAACCTTTTAGCACTCAAGGAAAACACTATGTACTGCTACTTTGCTTCTCACAAAATTTGAGAGTTTTGATGAAATTCTCAAGATTTTAGTAATTCAAGTTTTCAAGAGTGAGGAAGAGTTAGACACTATATGCTTTTAAAATCCTTTGTCTTCCACTTTTTCACTGTGTAACTTTAGGTTGTACCTTTTCTTTACCTGCTTATTGCTACTGGCTTCCTTTTCTTTCTTTCTTGGTGATTTTCAATTTTTTTATTCACATTTTAGATATTGATGGAGGAGAGTCTGTATTTTACCTCCATCCTGTCATCTTTCTTCAGAAGTCTATGTTGTTTATATTTATTTTTCATATATTATAAAGTCAGGAAAAAATGACCTCCATTTTAAAAAAAATTGGTGTGTTGATATACATGAAGTTCATTAAAAACTCTGATGTACATTGCAAACATTATTTTTCAAAAATGAAATCAAGGTGGTTCTGGGGATTTAGCTCAGTGGTTCTGCCTCACAAGCGCAAGGTCCCAAGTTCGATCCCCTGTACCAAAAAAGAAAAAAAGTGAAATCAGTCTCTTAAGCTCAGACTAGATCTAGGATCTTGTGTTTAAACCCCACATTCAACTCAGAAATGCCCCAGCAGCTTCCTGGTGGTGACTTCTGCTGTTCTGTCTCAGATGGGAAACTCACCCCTTGGCAAAGCCCATCCTTTCACAGATGGACAGTTCAGAGTCTGCAATTATTTCCTTGCATTTAGGAAAAATGTGCTTTTGTTAATATAGGCCTATTGTTTCTAGCTCTGCTGTGCCTAGCAGGTGGCATAATGAGCAACCTTCAAAGACGCCACAGTGTAGAATCTTTGGCATCTTGCAAAGAAAAGGTAAAAATTAACAGATTCAGTGTGTTTGTATGGGAAAAATACAGGTTATAGTAATTTATGTGAACTTTTTTCTGTTTGTGCCCACATATATACAGCAGAAAAAATGCTTTTAACTATAAAAATGCCAGTTTAATTTCATAGCAAGTTTTTATCTGAATTTAATTGAATCCTATACAAGTCTTGTTCTTGTAGATAATTGCTCCTGCACATATTGGTAACCTCTGAACAGAATGGAATGAACCGTTCCTGAGAGCTGACCATTATTGCCTCTCTCTGCCTCTCACCCTGCTGGGTAAGCACTTGCTGAGTGAGAAGCATATTTTCCAGTGTCCAGACCACTTCTCAGGAGGAAACAGCCCAAGGACTACTTCCTGATCTGCACGTCCCTGATTGGTGGTACCCTATTTGCACAAACAAGAGTTCTTGTAGGCAAATGTTTAAAAAATACTTTTAAAAAAATGCTTTCAATTCTGGTCTGTAACCGAAGTGTGTTTCAACTCAACAAACATTTTTGAATATTGCATTGGCTCAGGTTTCCTTTGAAAATGCTTCACAACATCTCATGGCATTTTGATCTCTTTTGTAATCAATATTCTGGCATCAGAAGTTCCCAAGGAAATTGTATGGAGACTGCTGTCCACTTAGAAATCAGATAACAGGAGAGAGAAGCCTAAGGGCCACGTGGAGGTCCAAAGTGGTGAAGGTTAGAGACTCCCGACTTCGCACCAGGTCCACTTACACTATAGTTGAAGGTCAATATGCTTTGCTTATTTTGCCCCCTACCTCCAGAAGAAATGGCAACATCTACAGGCCTGGCAACACCTACAGGCCTGGCAAAGCCATGGAAATGCTTCTGCGGAATCTTATTTTAGATGAATGCACATAAAGTTTAAGTCATCCTCGCCCAATTCCATATTTCAAAGAGCATCTCTTAGAATCTCACTGTTTTCCTCCCCTTGAGGGCTGGGCCCCAATTTTCTTCAGTTACAATGGCGATGGTCTCAAACTTGTCCTCCATCCTCCTTCCCCTTTTCACTCTAGGCAGGAGCAGGTTCATCCTGATGGGCTTTGAAACTCTCCATCCATAATCTTGCACAGGAGAACTTCAAGGAGATAATCATCTTCTCTGGCCCTGGTTTTTTCCCTTAAACTCCAAAGGCTAGGAAGTATCAGAACACACTGCACTGTGGGCCAGCTGTGGTCCTCTGAGGCAGGTTCCATTATCCCTATTTCACATACTGGGAAGTGAAGAGTTGAATGACTGGCCCAGGCTTACCTGTCTAGAAAGTAGAATGATTCGAATGTATAGCTAGTCTATAGCAGCCAGGGATTTAGGTCAGTGGTGCCATCTCCTGCCTCACAAGCACAAGGTCCTGAGTTCAATCCCCAGTACCAAAAAAAAAATTACTATCTACTCTATAGCTTATGGCCTTAAGCCCAACACAATCATGCTGCCCATGGTGCTTTGTGCCAAAAGCACATGAGTATATTAAGTACCTACACAGAAAACACATTACCAGCAGGCTTTGCAATGCTTCTTGGTGACTCACTTAAGGGGTCACCTCTATACAGATCTTGTGAGCCACTCACACAGTTGTAGGTGATAAAAATAGCAGCAGAAGGTAGGTGGCACATGACACTGGCACTATGCATAGACATGACCCACAGTCTTACATAGGGTTGCACAGGTCTAATGGGATTTCCATTTTGGGGAATGTGGTGGATTGTATTACATGAAACACTCCTGCTAGGAGACACCTGGAAAAGCAGTAGAAAATAGAGCTAGCATCCCTTTAAATGTCCCACCGAGCCTAAATAAAGGAAGAGGAAACTCCAGGGGCCAAAAATGAAATGGAAACTCAACACCAGAGTATAACCTGCAAACTGAAGTTTGGGCTGCCTGGGGGATTAGATTATCTCACAAATCAAGGACTTTGCAATTTAATGGTTGATCTGGGACAGAAAGAAAAACTGGCATCTCACATAAAGCTGTTATCCTTAGTGAAAAGAAGGTAAAAGAGAAAGTTTCTACTCTCCCTCCCTAAAAAAAAATATACTAAGAAAATGACAAAGATGCTTGCACTCCTTGGAGTGAGTTCTGAGAGGAAAAAATTTCATGAAACCCCAGGCCTGCCTTTACTAATACTGGGTTTAAAGTTGTAGTCGCTATCTACATGGTGCTGGGGATCACTGGCTGTTAAGTTAGCATGGAAACAGTTCTTAGGTGCTCCCTAAGTTCCTGACAAAGAAGTCACTAGAGAGATCCTCAAGCCTGGAGACACAGGATTCCTATGGATTACTTAGCATGTAAGATGAATTTGAGATCCAAGCATTTAAAAAACCATAAACACAAGAAGTGATGCAGCAGATATAACAATAGATCTATTAGTCCTGCCCCTCCTAGCCCAGAGGAAAGGGCTTTTGGGCCACCATCTGTCCTGCCATTCCCGGCCCAGAGAAAGGGGTTTCTGGGCTACCATCCCTCCCGCTGCTCCTGCCCCCTGTTCCACCTCTCTAAGCTCAGAGGAGGTGAGCTGCATGGATGCGAACAGCACCCGCCCCCACTCCCCCAGTCGAAAAGAGAAGACACATAAACAAGCCTCAAAACCAGACTTCCAGATCACCTACAGCAACCCAAAAGGGCAACGAGATAGAACACTCCGACACTCAACCACCTGGACTCCCTGAACTGGCAACAAAAGAGGATCTGGAAAAAATGAAATCAGAAATAATTTCTCAGATAATAGCAGAGATTGTGCTCATAGTGCAAGGCATGATTAGTAAATCCAGAGAGGAGCTGAGGAACATGATGGAATCCCAACATAGGAAACAAATGGAATCCATAAAATAGATGCAAACAGATTTCCAGGAGATTAAAAACTCCACTGAAAGTCTACACAGCAAAATGAGCCAATGTGAGGACAGAACTTCAGACATAGAAGATAAGACTGCAATTACTGACCAGGAAAAGAAAAATTCCTTTAATATAGTGAGGGACATGAGAAATAAATCCACCAGCTGCTAGACAATGCTAAGAAGAATAACAGAAGATTGATGGGAGTCAAAGAAGAAAGAGGAGAGAGTGCAGACAAAATAAAAAAACTCGTCACAGAAGTAATGGCAGAAAACTTCCCAAGCAGAGGAAAAGAACTTGACATACAGATAAGTGAAACATATAGGACTCCAAATAGCCTTGATCAAAAAAAATCTACACATGGGCATATAATTGTCAAGATCCCAGAAACCCAACAGAAGAACAAAGTTCTACAAGTAGTTAGAGAAAAGAAACAAATCACATACAAAGGAAAGCCCATCAGAATCACAGCAGACTTCTCAACACAAACCATCAAGGCAAGAAGAGCTTGGAGTGACATATTCCAAGCCCTAAAAGAAAACAGCCTCCAACCCAGATTGATGGACCCTGCAAAATTGTCTTTCAAAATTGACGGAGAAATGAAATACTTTCATGACAAAGAGCACCTTAGGAACTTCGTGAACACCAAACCAGCACTCCAAAAAACTTTACACAATATCCTAGGAACAGACATTGAGGACCACAACCCCAGGATGCAAAGCAGAATGAACCCATCGGGCATGACAAGAAATTAAATGTAAAGGGGGAGAACCCAACAAAAAGAAAGTCATGGCAATGGTAAGTCAATACATTTCAGTTATAACCATCAATGTTAATGGTCTCAATTCACCAATTAAAAGAAATAGACTGGCAGAATGGGTCAAGAAGCAAGATCCAACAATGTGCTGCATACAAGAAACACACTTAATTCAAAAGAAAATTAATAGACTGAAAGTTAAAGAGTGGAAAACAATACTCCATGCGACAGGAACCAGAAAAAAAGCAGGAGTAGCTATCCTCTTTGCAGATCAAGTAGATTTCAAACCAACACTGATTAAGAGAGACAAAGAAGGACACTACATCCTTGTAAAGGGAAGAATCCAAGAGGAAGAGATGACAATCATAAATATCTATGCAACAAACACTACTGTGCCCAACTATATAAAACAAAAATTAACAGACATGAAAAGTCACATATGCACTAATACAATTGTAGTGGGGGACCTCAACACCCCGCTGACAAAAATAGATAGATCAACTGGACTAAAAATAAGTAATGAAATACTAGAACTCAATCGAACTCTTGAACAAATGAACTTAACAGATGTTTACAGAGTCTTCTACCCCACAAAATCAGAATACACATTCTTCTCAGCTGCACATGGGTCATTCTCCAAAATTGACCACATACTCACACATAGAACATGTTTAAGTAAGTGCAAAGGAACTGAAGTTATCCCCTGTATATCATCAGACCATAGTGCGATGAAATTGGAGATCCATAGCAAAAGAAACTCAAAAAATTTCATATATATGTGGAAATTGAACAACATACTTCTGAATAACCAATGGGTCACAGAGGAAATTAAAGAAGAAATCAGACAGTTCCTTCAATTAAATGACAATGACAATACAACATATCAGAATCTATGGGACACAATGAAAGAAGTCTTACGAGGGAAATTCATAGCAGTGAATATGCATATTAGGAAAACAGAAGGAGCCCAATTAAACAACCTGATTCTGAACCTCAAGCTTCTAGAAAAAGAAGAGGAGGACAACCCCAAAGCTCATACAAGGGAGGAAATTATAAAGATCAGAGGAGAAATTAATTCAATGGAGACTAAGAGAATGATACAAAAAAAATCAATGAAGCCAAGAGTTGGTTCTGCGAAGGAATCAACAAAATTGACAAACCCTTAGCCAACCTTGTCAGAAAAAGGAAAGAAAAGGCCCAAATCCATGCAATTAGGAATGAAAAGAGTGAAATTACAATAGACCCAGCAGAAATCCAGAGGATCATCAATACTTACTTGCAAAACCTATACACCAATAAGATAGAAAATACAGAAGAAACAGACAGATTCCTAGATACATATGAATTACCAAAGTTGAACTAAGAAGACCTAAAAATTCTAAACAACCCAATATCAACCAATGAAATTGAAAATGAAATAAAAAACATATCAATTAAGAAAAGCCTGGGCCCTGATGGCTTCACTGGTGAATTCTACAAGACATTTAGAGAGGAACTACTGCCACTACTGTTTAAACACTTCAATGAAATTGAAAGGGAAGCAATACTCCCAAATTCATTTCTGGAAGCAAACATCACCTTGATCCCCAAAGCAGAGAAAGACCCAACTGAAAAGAGAACTATAGACCAATCTCACTAATGAACATAAATGCAAAAATCCTTATTAAGATACTGGCAAATAGAATGCAGAAGATCATCAAGAAGATCATACACCCTGACCAAGTGGGATTCATCCCAGGGATGCAGGGATGGTTCAATGTACGAAAATCAATCAATGTAATACACTATATCAATAGAGCCAAGGACAAAAACCATATGATTATCTCCATAGATGCAGAAAAAGCATTTGACAAAATCCAACATGCATTTATGAGAAAAACCCTACGAAAAATTGGAATAGATGGTCTCTACCTCAAACTCATAAAAGCCATCTATGAAAAACCAACAGCCAATATCATACTAAATGGTCAAAAACTGAAATCCTTCACACTCAAATCAGGAACAAGACAAGGATGTCCACTATCACCACTCTTGCTCAATATAGTTTTGGAAACATTAGCCATGGCAATTAGAAAAGAGAAAAATAAAAAGAATAAAGATAAGAAATGAAGAAGTCAAATTGTCATTATTTGCAGATGATATGATACTCTATATAGAACACCCCAAGAACTCCACCAAAAGTCTTCTAGGCTTAACAACCAAATTCAGTCAAGTAGCTGGTTACAAGGTCAACACACAAAAATCAATAGCTTTCCTCTACATGAATGACAGACTCACTGAGGGAGAAATAGGGCAAATAACTCCTTTCACAATAGCGGTCAAAAAACTGAAATACCTAGGAATCAACCTAATGAAAGAAATCAAAGACCTCTTCTCTGAAAACTATGGCACTCTGAAAAGAGAGATTGAAGATGATATCAGAAAATGGACAGACATCCTCTGCTCCTGGGTAGGAAGGATTAATATAGTGAAAATGGCCATACTTCCAAAACTGCTATATAGATTTAAGGCAATTCCAACTGAGTTCCCAGCAGCATACTTCATAGACCTTGAGAAAACAATCCAAAAATTCATTTGGAGCAAGAAGAGACCCAGAATAGCAAAAGCAATTCTAGGTAACAGAGACATGGCAGGGGGTATCACAATCCCCAACCTGCAACTATACCACAAAGTTACTGTGATAAAAACAGCATGGTACTGGCAAAGAAACAGACTTGAGGACCAGTGGAACAGATTAGAAGATGCAGAAACAATGCCAGACACAGTCAGCCATCTCATGTTCGATAAAGGAGCCAAACACCCTCACTGGAGGAAAGATAGCCTCTTTAATAAATGGTGCTGGAAAAGTTGGGTTCCAACTTGCCAAAGATTAAAATTAGACCTATATCTTTCACCATGCACTAAACTAAAATCAAAATGGATTAAAGATCTAAATATTAAAATAGAAATGCTGAACCAGTTGGAACAGAGGTTAGGTAGAACTCTTGAAGACATCAGTGTAGGAAAAGATTTTATGAACAAAACCTCAGTTGCCTGTGAACTAGCACAAACAATCAGCAAGTGGGATCTCTTCTTATTAAAAAGCTTCTGCACAGCAAGAGAAACCACCAACAGTGCAAAGAGACAACCCACAATGTGGGAAAATAATCTTCACCTGCTTTTCCTCAGACAAAGGTCTACTATCTCGAATCTATAAAGAACTTAAAAAGATCAGACCTCCCAAATTTAAAGACCCAATCAAAAAATGGGCACCTGAAATGAACAGACATTTCTCACACAAAAAAGTAGAAATAGCAAATAAATACATGAAAAAATGTTCAACCTCACTGGTCACTGGAGAGATGTAAATGAAAACAACGCTGAGATTCCACCTCACTCCAGAAAGAATGGCTACTATCATGAAATCAACCAGCAACAAATGCTGGTGGGGCTTTGGGGAAAGAAGAACCCTGCTCCACTGCTGGTGGGAGTGTAGACTGGTACAAGTACTGTGGAAATCAGTATGGAGATACCTCAAAGAACTAGGACTGGAAGTCCCGTTTGACCCTGCTATTCCACTGCTGGGAATCTTCCCCAAAGAATTAAAAGAATCATACCACAGTGATATATGTGCACCCATGTTTATAGTGGCACAGTTTGTGATAGCTAAAACTTGGAAACAGCCCAAATGCCCATCAACTGGAGACTGGATCAAGAAAATGTTTTTTTTTTAAAAATAAAATGGAGTACTACTCAGCCATAAACAATGAGAAATTAGAGACACTTATAGCTAAGTGGATGCACATTGAGGCAATATTCTTAAGTGAAATAAATAGGGCACACATGTGTAAATACTGAATAGTTTCTCTGGTGTGAGGACTGAAAGTGTAAATAAGGACTAAAAGGTATAATAGATAATGTGACATAGGAAGAAAAGGGGCAGAGTGGAAGGAAGTGGTAGGGGTAGGGGAAAGAAGGGAATGGAATAATATGAGAAAATGGAGAAATAGGACCCAAATCTTTGTAAATAGGGAAGAATGGAGGGGTTGAATGGAGGACAGGGGAAAGGCAAAAAATAAGAACCAAGAGAGATTATGTAAAGGTGCAAATTTCCAATGATGAATGTCATTATATGGTATACCTAAAATGTACCAATGATTAGGATGAATAATCGATAATGCAAAATAGGAAGAAAAGGTCCAAAGGGGTAGGGGTAGTGGGAGGGGCAGGGGAAAGGAAAGAAGGGAAAGGAAAAATGATGAGAAATGGGAAAAATGGAAACAAAGTCTTTGTAAATAGGGAAGGGTGGAGGGGTTAAAGGTAGGGCTAGGAATGGGGAAAAAATAAGAACCAAGATGCATCATGTAAAGGTACAAGTTCCCAATGAGAAATGTAAATATGTTGCATACCTAAAATGTACCAATGAAAGAATTTAAGGAAAAAAAAAGAATTTAAGCCAATAAATAAATAAATAAATACCATGGGGGGAAAAAAAACAATAGATCTACTTCTTCCTGGAACTCAGATACAAGATAGAGATTGTAAAATAAGAACTTTTACAGTGATTGAGGGTAAGAAAGATGTACAAGAGAAAAAGAAACCACTAAAAGGATGAAGCAGAGTGTGCTAAATAGAACTTTAAGGAATGAACAATAGTTACTAAGGTTAAAAACTTCAGGGCAGCCAAAGAGAGCCTTGAGGCAGCTGCTGACCCAGCTCCCTCTGATGTGAGTCAGAAAAATGAGAAAAAGTCCAGAAGGCAGCACAGGAAAACAACAAGGTCTCAGGAAAACAATCTTGGGTCCTTTACTGGAAACAACAACAAAATAGCTCTTTCTGTGCTGGAGTTGTTTGTTTTTTTGTTTTTTTTGTAAAGGGCCAGATAATTATTTTCAGCTTTGTCAACCATACATTTCTTTTGTTGCAGAGTCTTCTCCGCATTTTTAAACAATCCATTAGGTGTAAAAAATTTCCTTAGCCCACCGGCTGTATAAAAGCAGGACTTCTTTGGATTTTGGCCCAGGGTCTATAGTTTAAGAACCCTTGTGCTAAGCTCTGAGTTTGCAGCTGCTTGAGGGGAGATAACTATCTAACTACAAAACCCGCTCAACAGAAGGCTGTTCCAGGAGAAAGAAAAAGAGAACACAGACGCCCCATGACATCCTTTGAGTGTCTGGTCCCACCATGTACAAATATTCAATCCAGGAACTTTCAGTTATGTGAACAAATAAATGTTGCTTATCCAAAAGCCACTTTGCCTTGGTTTTATGCCACTGGTAAACAAAAGAGTAACATGTAAACTTAACAATGTTGCTTGAAGTTCACTTGAAAAGAATCTCTAAATCCTTTATGTGTGATAGTTTCCCTGCATGAACAATATATGAACTATAATTGCTATTGTATAGGAATTACTTAAATAGTTAAACCCAAATGAATGCAATATTATATTATAAGCAGTTGCTATGTGGAGAAAAATTAGAAGAAAAGAAAATAATGTTTTCATGTGTCAGGCACTGTATTGAGTGTTTTACATGCTGTCTCCTTGAATGGTCACAATGGCTTTGTAAAATTCTCATTAACCTTATTTTACAAGCAAGAAATCTAGACTCTAAGAGGTGAGGTAACTAGTCCAAGGCCACACAGAAAGTGACAGGGTGATGCTTGGATTTGGCTCCAAAATCCATGCTCATCTGAACCCCATATTCCAAATGCTCTAGATCAAGGGTCAGCAAATTTTATCCAGATAGGGGCAGCCAGAAAAGATTTACTGTTTAGCAGGCTACACAGGGCCTCTGCTGAATCTCTATTGCCAGGTAGACTGGCAACATGTAAATGAATAGGCATGGCTGTACTCTAATAAAGCTTTATTTACAACAACAATCAATGGGTAGGATTTGCCCTGCAGCTATAGATTGTTGACACCTGTCCTTAATACGGCTGTCATTATAACATATGAGCTTCACTGTCCAAAAAGAGACCCTTCTCCCACTCCAATACGACCCAGAAGGGTAGGGCAGGGGTGGTCTAATCATTTAGCCTCTAGATCAACAACCAACAACTAACATCCTTGGGTGGAATCTGGCTCATGGACAAACTATGACCCAAGGCTCAATTCTGCCTCCCTATCCTTCCAGATTTATAGATAGGTTTTATGGACACATAGCCATACTCATTGATTTATGGATTGGATGCTTTCATCTACAGTGGCAGCAGGGTGTATCTGGAACAGAGATCTTATGACCTACAAAGTCTAAATCAGTCACTACCTGTCCCTTCACAGAAAAAATTTGCTGACCTCTGCCCTGGACAAAAGTAAAGTTATTGTTATGAAAGATGTTGGCTAATATTTTTCTCAAGGGAGAAACTGTTTTTGCTTGGTTTGCTTTGGTTAGCTTTTGTTAAGTATTTGGGTTGGAGAATCTCTGAGAACTTCAATATTTGGAGAGGCTTAAACAGAAAGGAAAAGATGTGGTTACCTTCTACATTAGAAAATGGAAGGAATGTTGTGTTTTGGCTCCTGCAAAAAAAAAAAAAAAAAACGAGAGAAGCAGGGTGGCAGAAAGATCTAATTCTTGATTTTAGGTTGTGTACTCTGTAGTATGCCCCCTTCCCTAGATAAGATCCCTTAGTCTTCAGTAAAATGTCTTGTTCTTTGTTGTTTTAGGGAAAGGGACAGTCAAAGAGAAGTTAATTCTGCTAATGCCAAAGCAGAATTGAAGGAATAGTTACAAAATGTGCAGCAAAGGAAATTTTGACCAAGTTAAGACATGAGAACAGAATTAAACATAAGGCCATAAGAATTTTTCCCAGAATCTGTAGAGAACTTGTGGGTTTGCCTAATCTAGAATTTGTATCTATCTTACCTGGAGTTTAAGGGCCAAGAGACCCTAGCTGGTAGCTATGTCAGACACTTGCTAGCAAGTATCAAATTTGCCAATCTCCTTGCCTCTGGGAGCTCTTGCACTTTGGGAACAAATGTGTAATAACTGCTCGGACAAAAATGAACAAGATTCTGTGAAAGCACAAAGGACAAAATGATTCACTCTGCCTGGTGTGTCTGGGAGGTCTTCTTGTAGGAAGTGACATACAAGCCAAGCCCTGAAGGATGAGAAGAGAATTAATTACACAGGGAGGAGAAGTGAGAATCGGCCAGCCAGATGGAACAAGAGGGCCAGAAATGTGACGCTGGAAAGGGCGTGTCAGAAACAAGATTTCCAGCAAGGAGAGAAGGAGGAGGACAGAGGAGTGAGTATGGGGAGCAGGTCAGGACCTGTGATTATCTGCCTCTCTTGTGCGTCCCTCAGTAATGCTTACTTTACAAGAAAGACATTCAATGAAACTCACTCTCAGGCTGGTTAACACATCTATTATTTAATAAAAACTCAGAGTTTGCTGTGATTTCCCTTATCTTTTATTGCTTTTTGGAGCATTAATTATTTGGTGACTTTATAGCTCTTCTGTGTCTTGCTTGACTATGTCTTGACAAGCATTAAAAACTTGGGGGGTGTTAATTGATAATTTGTACTATCAAAGAAGCAACATTTTGAGTTAGGAAAAGCACAGGCTTGAATCTACATCCTAGGCTCTACTACAGTTTTATGAAGAGGGAAACTGAGTCTTTGAGAGGTTAAACAAACTGTAGTATTATTATGGACAGTTGAGTTAGGTAGAAATATTATAGGCAGTCAGATAGGTTAGGTCCTTGGGAGAGTCAGGACATAGGTGAACCAGACCACAACTGTGGCCAGAGACACACCTGTTGGGAGATGGGCCTCAATATAAAGACAAGATACCAGACCTGTATACTTCCTTAAAGGGCAAACACTGGGCCTAATGAAGTCTGGATAGACATCAGCCACCCTGGTGGGTGACCAGAGACCTCTGGACTCACCACTTCCTAGGTGAAGTCTTTGTTCTTTCCATCCACACTAGTTATGTGACTTGTTTCCCAGTTAGCCCATTATTATCTAAGTGGCTACACTTGTAATCTTACTGGATGATCATGGCTATGGCCTACATTGTAACCAGGTGGATTTTGTACCCATGTACAATCATGGCCCACATTGTACCCAGGTGGATTTTGCTCTATAAAACTTCCCTGTAAAGTGGGGTCCCCAGCTACCCATTTGGGACCCCTCCTGCCTCTCAGGAGCTATCCTATCAATGAATATCTTTCTACTCTTAACCTTCGTTGTTCCTAGAATTCATTCTTCAATTTTTAGCGAACACAAGCTCAGTGTATCAGACATCTAATAGGTTGGGATATAATATTTCATATTTCATGTCTGATATTATTTCTTGTGTCAGTATCTATATGGCACGATTGTGGTGAGGAGTAAACAACATGGCAGTCCAGTGGCTTTCACACAATAGGTGCTCAGTAATTATGAGTTTCCTGTTTTCCAATTAGTTGTGTTTCTCTTTGTACATGATTCTTTGATAGTTGTTTAGAATTATATCATTTGATAAAGTAGCCACCAGCCACATGCAGCATTCAACCCTGGTTGAAATGTAGCTAGGCTTAATTGGGATGTGCTGTAAGTATAAAATATATACTAGGTTTCAAAAACTTAGCATGAACTAAGGAAAATAAACTATCCCATTAATAAAATTTTATACTGACTGCATATTGAAATGGTAATAGTCAGGATATACTGAATAATAAAATATATTTGTAATCTCATTTATTTCTTTTTAATTTCTTTTTTGGTTTCTTTTTTATTAGTTTGTGATACATAATAATTACATTCATCTTGGAGAACTGGGACATATACATATCAAATCTTAATCATTTTTACTTTCCCTTCTCCTCTGCCTTCCTGTCTCTACCCGTCTCCAGATCCCTTTCCCATCTCCATAATCTTTTTACCTTTTGACCTTCCTACTGGAAAATTTTAAATGGCATTTGTGGCTTGCATTATATCGCCTATATCACCTTTAGACAATTGTTAGTGTAGAGGATTAATGGAATTAAATTTTAAGACCTCTCCAAATGCCAGGTGATTAATTAAATATTCATATTTATTCATCTTTTGTTTTAAAGACCTAGTTGCCTAAAATCCAATGGAGTTTTAACAGAAGGAATAGGCACTTATTTACTAGAGATTAAGGTAGGTTGGCTGGAGAAAAAAAAGCCAGCTGTTGACATTTACTTGTCTTTGCATTTTTATCACCATCTGTATAATCTAAATACCCTGTCCTCTAATGTTACAATTATGTGTAAAGATTCAAGACCCATGTCCCTATCTTACCTCTGATGCAAAGACTCTTGAAGCCACCTGCTCTACTGCTTTGTCTCTCCTGGACTACATAGTGTATTTGCTTTCTCTTTATGTGTGACAGCATCTTCACTTCCGAAACTCTTCAGAAACCATATGAGGCTGTCCCTGGATTGGAGATGAGATTCTTTTGAAGACTTTAAACCATCAAGAAACCTCAAGCTTGACATTAAAATCATTTAAGTACCTGGGCCAGGGATTTAGTTCAGTGGTTCTGCCGCCTGCCTTGCAAGCGCAGGGTCCCAAGTTCTATCCCTGGAACCAAAAAAAGAAATCATTTAAGTACACACACACACACACACACACACACACACACACACACACCACATCATAGCAGTATGATCTCATCAAAACAAAACAGCAATCCAATGCAACCATTGTCTTTGGGAGGTAGAAAAGCCTGCCACCTTTCTTCATGCATCAGAGCTGCTTTTCCTTGCTGCCATATGTGGATCCCTTTGCTGGGGTGTGGTATTGAGGGCAGTTGGGTGATGAGGGCCCTACCAAGCACTAGAGACAAAGGAGCACTCAGCCAGTTTTCACAATAAGGCTGCATCATCATCCTAGTCTCCTTCTCCTTTGTTTCCAGTCCCCAACTCCTCTAAACTGTCTTCCAACTCTATGACCTCCCTGCAAATGGCTTCCTTTTCCTAATGACACCCATGACCCCCACATTAGTCCATACAGTTGGTGCTTTTCAGTCATATCACAGGGAGAATCTTTAATGTCCATACTACTTAGCCCAGCATTGACCTGGAGTCCTCCAGCTATGCTTGCTGCCTCCCTTTCTTTATCGTCCTTGCTTCTCCCTCCCAACACTCTGCAACTGGATCCTTCTACCTGGGCAAGCAGGTAGGCCAGAGAACAGGCTGTTAAAGGTTGCACAGCAGGGCTGGGGATTTAGCTCAGTGGTTCTGCCGCCTGCCTTGCAAGCACAAGGACCCGAGTTAGATCCCCAGTACAAAAAAAAAAAAGTTGCACGGCAAAATGAGGAGCTTCAGAGCTATAGCAACAGAGGCAAATTTAGGGATGGTGGAATGCAGGGAAATAGAAGGGATGGGATCTAGAACTCGGTTTGTCAGTGTGCTGGTGGAAGAATAGGGAGGACCAAAAACAATGTTAAACTTCTTCCCTGGCCAACTGCATCACCCATGAATGGAAGGCATTAGGAGGAACAAATTACTAGAGACCAGTGCTAACAATAGGGAAAATAAGTAGTGGAAGGTTCTGGAAACAGGATATTAACCCAGTTTCAAATTGCAAATTCATCTATTAGGTTTTTTGGCATGATCAAAAGCATGAGTCAAACTATTCTGGTTCAGTTGTAGGCAAACTGTACCCCAGTTGCTTGAACTTGGGCCCAGTTATATACCCTCCCAGTCCTTCAGTTTCTTCATGTGTCAAATAGACTCAATCATAAAGGCCTCCCTGGTTTCCTAAAGAATGACGAAATTCCCACTTCCATGCTGGACATAGTAAACAGTCTCTGTGTGGTAGCTGATGTTACTTGCTGCTTGTTAGGTATTCAGGTCATCCTTGTGGGTGCATTGCCCCCCACCCCCCGCCCCAGTCCAGTCTCGTGAAGATTTTTAGTACCTAGCACAGTATTCAGCACCTCTGGTCCCAACTAAGTCTTATAGGACAGTGTATTCTCTGTAAAAACAAATGTCAAAAAGCAGCCTGCTGTGTCGGAGCTGGCCCAAGCAGAACTTACTGCTGTTTTCCTTCCATTTCAATTCTCTTTCTTCTGTGAGCTCCCTCTCAGCTTCTCCTATGGTTTCTCTGCTCCACCTAGCAGTTACAACAAAGAGTTTTTAAAAAGAAAGTGTTCTTGATAAGAACTTTGATACAGTTTTCATTTCTTAATGAAGCAGATAAATGATTCCATTTTTTTAGAAACCCCATTTTTCTTTGAAAGAATCTCAGTTGACATTACTGAACGGAGGAAAAAAATTAGTGTGGCATATATAATGTTAACCAGCAATAAATCTGGAAGAGATTCAAACCCAAAAAGAAGTCTTTGATTTTTTAAAAGCATATTTAATCATATTTCAAAGCAAAATGAAAGACCACAAATCTATACAGACATTCCAAACAGTGAAGAAATAAATTTTTATCAAAATCTTGTAAGCCCATTCACACTGAAAGAAGCTGTCCCTAAGCAGTACTGACAGCCTTGTCTGAGATGTGAATCTGAAAAACATTGCATTTTTTCAATCATACTTTGGAAGCGTTGAATGAGCTTCAGTGAAATTCCAGAATTACTCCACTCCAGTTTTGCAATATACTGACTGTCCAAAACGCTTCCCCTTTTAGCATGGTTCTGTTACTCATCACTTCACAACACACACACACACACACACACACACACACAATCTTCAATTAGAACCAATGGTTACGATACATGAGAGTATTCATTTAGTCCAATAGACTTTTATTTCTGTTCTCTGCCTCTGTTTTTCCATTCTGGATGGAGGGGAAATATCTCACTTGCCACCTAGAACATCTCCCAGATGAGCTGAGATGTGAGAAACTCCTGATTTAGGGATAATAGGTTGGCTATTCATGCCCATAAATCCAAGCTGCTCAACAGTCTCACACAGAGTGCCAAGAGAACTCTGTGCTACTGATCACCACAAATGCCAAAATTGCAATTGGCTGACATTTATTGCAGTCTCCATACAACAAATGATTTACCTAGAAAGACACACAGACTTCCAGTGAGATGACATTTAATTCTTCTTCCAGGACTGGAGAGGTAGAGGGACTCCATGAAACAGAGTAATATCAAAGTTCATAATAAATAGTTGCATAATAAATTTTCTTTCTTTTTTTCTTATTAAACTTTTAAAAAAGTTATAATTAACATACTTAAAACTCATGTTTTTAATTGTGTACAGTTCAGTAGTTTTGGTGTATTTATAAATTTATACAACCACTATAAATAAATCTATTTACAGAACATTTTTCATCACCTTGAAATAAATGCTATCCTCACTAGCAGTCAATCCCAATCCTCCACCCTACAGCCCTAGACAACTGCTAATCTACCTTCTGTCTCTACAGGTTTGCTTATTCTTGACATTTTATACAAATGGGATTATATAACATGTGGCCTTTTGTACATGGCTTCTTTTGCCTCCTGATGTTTTCAAGATTCTAGATGGGAATTCATGACCATATGTTGGATTTCTCTTCTAGTCACACTAACTGTTACAGGTTGAGTGCCTTTCCATGCTGAGGGACTCTACATGCATAATCTCACTTCCTCCTCATAACAGTGGAATAAGGCATTAACAATTATACGCATTTTCCAGATTGAGAATTGAGTCTCAGAAGTCAAGTAACTTACCCAACTTCAAACAGCTAACAAACAACAAAGGCAAGTCTTCATCCAGATCTGTTTGACTTCAAGCCTCACTAGCAGAAATCTTAGAGATAAGCTCTGATTGTGACACCCTTTCCAATCTCTTCTTTTAAGCAGGAAAAAGTGTGTTCCAAAGACCCTTGGGAGTGAAGGCAATTCCTTTGGGGTGGATGAATTAGGGGGATGGGCCAGGGAACCATCTAAAGCTGGCTCAACAAGGCAAATCTCATGAACCCCAGGATCTGTAAGGAAAAGGCTGAGTTCTAGCACCCAGCACAACAGATGGGTAAATAGACAGCTGAGGCATCTGGTTCAGGCTTGGAATGCCATTAATATCCATGTTTTGATCTTTTAATTGATGGGCTAATAAACCAGATTATTCACATAAGAATAAGTCAGTTTATTCACAGAAATTGTTCTTCTTGAAGAACATTGGAGAAGTAGAAAAGAAAAATAATCTTGCCCATCACTACCATCGCAAGGTTCAGCCCTAAGAATCTGGACATCAGACTTCATGTCTTTCTGAAGTCTCTTCAAACAGCGACAAAACATCCCAGCAGCAACCCATTGAAAAGTGTCAATTTTCATGGATCTGCTGGATGAAACAAGATAAATTACAACAATCCGTAGTTCAGCCTTTAATCTCCTTTCAATCATTTGTTCCACCTCCTACCCTGAAATGTCGGGAAGTCAAACGGTCAGGGAGTGATGGCTCTCACTTCTCTTCATTCCTAGCCCCACCCTCAGCCCTAGAGGCCATGCTCTCCACAAACTTCCTGGTTGCAAGTGGGAGGCACGGTTGAGAAGGAGCAAAACAGGGGGTCTGTGTAATTCTCCCTGAAAACATTGGACCCTGGATGCATTTTTGATGCAGGTGCAGAGGAAATGGTCTTTAAATGGTGACAAATTACTAGGCACATGGTTAAAATGAAGCCAACCAAGCTAAATTGCTCAGATCTTCATCCCAGATCAATTTGGGGCTGGCGCTGAATCCTTTACAGGAGAAAGGAAAGCCCCATTCTCCTCTCACTCCAAGGCTGCCTGTGCATCTGCTTGCTCTTGCTGTCTGTCCTGCTGATTCTGGCAGAGGAGCCTGTGCTCCAGGCTGAGCAGGGTCTCCGTAAGCCACACTGTGACAGTCCTCACTTCAGCCCTGGAGGCGGACACAGCACATGTGAAACCATACTCCACTGACTCCTAGGTGCAAGCCAAATTCCTTAACCTCCCTAAGCCTGCATTTCCTCACTTGCCAAATGGGACTATTAATACCAACCTCTTCAGGTTGTTATGAGGATTAAATGAAATAAAATACATAAAGCACTTAGTGAAGTGTTTGACATGCAGTTAATCCCAGTACATTAGTTATTGTTTTTATAAATTTCTTCAGCTATTTGGAAGTACCTCCCAGTGAGACATTACGTGGTCATTATTTTAGCACGCAGAGCACACAAACGATTTAGAGAGGCGAGGAGGGAGTGAGGATGTAGGGATCTCTAATAGTGCTTTCTGGTACAAGCTGTCTGGAAGGGAAAACCTTTTTGAAGGTAAGAAATGGAAGTGATTTTGTCTTCAGCTCATGCGCTCTCCTCCTGGAGGAGACAGAAAGGAGAGGGCCCAAGTGAGAAGCCTCAACAGTGAAAGGTGCTGAGTCAAGAGGCAAAAGCAAAAGTCAATTCTGTTCAGGAGGCTGAGCTCCAGACAGCCAGAGCAGGAAGAGGGGGCACCAAGCCATAGGGCAATGGGGAAAGAGAAGTTCTAGCCATACAGCTGCTGGGAGCTGGTTAAAAGGCACCCTTTTAACCAAACAACACATCCCCTTTCTAAGACCCATGACCCATGGTGAGCAAAGCATAAGCAGTTCAACTCTAGACTTCACAGTCTTAAGCAGAGGCCATGGGCTGGAATGGGTGTCTGGATGAGAATAGAGAAGAGGGCCTAGAACCAGGAAGATGAGGCCAAGGAAGAGGAAAATCTGTGGAGGGCAGGAGAGGAAGGAAGAGGGGTCAGCAAAGAGTTTCTCTGAGTTCTGCCACATCTGTAAATGACCACAACAGACTGGCTTTTTTAGACCCTGAAGCTGAAATGGAGGTTGCGACATAAGATGCTTATTAGGGACCAGCACTGTCGCAGGAGTAGGGAGGAGGTAGAACTGGACAGAGGGAGAAGTCAAACTGCAGTTCAGCCCCAACACAGTTCCAGGAAACTGGGGCAAGGAGGATGGAGGGCCAGCAGCAAGAGAGAGGATCTGGACCGTATTTGAGGGTCCAAGACTAGAGAAGAGCATAACCTTGGGTAGTGCAGATCTCTGTAGCTTGCTGACCCCATTGTCCACACCTGCACACCAAGGCCTTCATTGAAAGATCTGGACGGCGCATCTTGTGTCTATTATGACCACTTCCACTATTTGGGGTCAGTTCTTACTTCAGTTAGTTGTGTTCTATGAAATCTCAGCAAACCTTGAATTAATGAATAGTGAACTATTATTGCTCCCAGGAGAATACAAAATTAGGTTGCTTTAAGTCTCTGGTCACAACATTTTCATCAGTCACTCAATACATAACTTTGTTTTATGTGCATTTCTGTTTAAAGACACTTAGTACATATTATTGATTTTCAGGCATTGAACTCATGGCCATCAGTACTGTAACACGTGCCTGAATGAAGATTCTCTAATACATATCTCTTCCATAAGGCAAATCACAGTCTCTCTGCTTAAGAAGAGCTACGAGCACTTCAGCACTACACTTGCAGCTCATCTTAAATGGCAGAATCACCAACAAATAGCGTAAAAATCCAAAAAGAAAAAGTGGCACTGAGATGTTTGTTTTTACACATTTGTTTACAGAATGAGAGTTGAAAAGAACAGATAAGCCACTGCCTCCTTGGACTTCAGCTGGCAACATATGAAAGGGACAGTATCAGTATTTTTGCTGCTTTGTATGTGGCCATAAAGGCTGTAAGCATTGACTTTGGAATTGCAAATTCATTTAGTTAGTACAGAATCTGTGAAAAATAAGAATGAACTGTACTCAATTTTAATTTCCTCCCTTATAATTTAAATATTCATTCCACTCTCATTCTAGGTAATACTATTGATGAAATCATGTTCACTCTGCTGGAAGTATTTTTGTGAACATCTATTGGTTTAAATACATTCCTACTAAAATTAAGCTGTTCATCATTCTACTACCTGAAATCATCTTACACACCCCTCATTATGCATAGGTCTAGGAGCCAATGGTTTTTTCAGACTGGATTTTGTGGGTGGCAAGAATTTCATACATGAATAGTTTGGCCCTATCCAGTCTCAGGAAATCCTTTTCTCCTTAGATTTCTGTTGGAATCACTCATTTTTTTCCAGAATTCCTGGACTATAGCAAACCAACTTCTCTTCCATAGTCATTCAGCATAAGCTATGTTTATCCTTCACTTGTTAATAAAACAGCAGCTTGTGTTTAATGTAGATTGGTTCAAATAAGGGAACTCAGCAACTTTCCAAGTCCACCAACTTCTTCCTGTGTGGTTAAACATTCCCATATTCGATGGAAATGGAGAAAGGAAATGACAAAGGATTTGGATTTTATCCTGGAAGTTATTTGCTTGCTTTTAAAATCTTAATACAAGATTTCTCCAATTTATTTTTCATAACTTCATAGAAAGCAATAATACTTTCTGTAAGAAAGCTGGTTTTTTAGGTAAAAAAGACCATTTAATTTCAAAGTATACCATAAATTAGATTTAAGTGCTATCTGGCATTTTCAATTAAAATATCCAGGGCTAATCACATTGCAAAGATTCTCTGATGGCAGCTGGGCAGGTTCATGCCTGTCTGTAATCCCAGCATCCTGGGAGGCTGAAGCAGGAGAATCATGAGTTCAAACCCAGCATGAGCAACTCAGCAACTTACTGTCTCAAAATTTAAATAAATAAATAAAGATTCTCTGATGGCACAATACTCACAGAGCTGCAACTGACTTCTTTCAGAGGGTGTTTGTTAAAGCATATGAGCTTTTTAATTGATTTTCAGCCTCTGCCACATTGCACTCTAAATACATTTTTCTATAATTTGTAAGCATTAGCCGAGTTATTTATAGATGAGGCTAAATACTTGTTAATTCAAAGTAAATAACACTTAAGCCATGTATACATTTTAGAATCTTGAACTTATGTTAAATGTTCAAGAAACTGCACTCCATTTCCTTCTCTTTCATTGTGTCTTCTGATGGATGTTAATGTTCATGTCTGGGTTTCCTTTATAATTCCCTTCCAACTAATTATGCAGAGAGAGGAGGAAGAGTTGCTCCAAATACAACATAACTGAGAGTTCAGTTCACAAGTCTCACTCACCAGAGGGGCCTTCCCACATGGAAAGTAGACTCCAGATGAAGGGAGAGTCTGTGGTCTCAGCACTTTGTCATCTTGAAGAGTCCTCTAAGGCATTTCTGCTTCCCTTGGCTTTTAGAGCACTTAATTTCCCTCTCTGTTTTCCCCATGGTGGTGGCAGTAGGCTCTGTCTTAACAGAATTCACACCTTATCCACATGTCCTCTTCTTTGTTCTCTAGACACTAACTTTCCCACCGTAAACTGCAGCACACTGGCCATACAGGTTGCCAGTATGTGACCTCCACCTTCACAGTGGTAAGGCAAGCCACCTGGAGTGGAGCGGGCCTCCTAACTCATGACTGCTGGCCCTGACTAGCCTCATCCACAGAGTCCAATACACAATACAAGAATTATCCTTTTCTATGGGTCCCATGACATGAGAAAGCCTGGGGAATACCACTCAAGACCAAGATTCATCATGGCTTTGGGAACATCAACAGATTCCACAACACCCCTATCCTCAACATGTTTGCCTGGCTCTCTAGTGCCTGGCAACTAGTTCCCCAGACAACTGGCTCATCTTTAGAGTTAAGACCCAGCAAGCTTACTTCATTTCTGCAAAGACTAACTAGATGTTCCCCACTTCCCCTTCCTGGGCTTAGACACAAACTACCCTTCCCAGGTCCTTGTGTAAGACCAGCTCTTGCTGATGCCATGTAAGTGGAAGTGATGTATGACTTTTGGGTCAAGGCAATTGAGGGCTGTATGTCTTCTCCTACACTTCTCCTCCTGACTCTTCCTTTCAAAGTGTCCTTAGACACGG
This sequence comes from Heterocephalus glaber, assembly GCF_053883595.1. Classification (NCBI taxonomy): domain Eukaryota; kingdom Metazoa; phylum Chordata; class Mammalia; order Rodentia; family Bathyergidae; genus Heterocephalus; species Heterocephalus glaber. Next base: position 43,578,650 of record NW_028258325.1, on the reverse strand, counting down.
CATGTGTTGAAGACAGCAGCTAAGACCTTGAATGTCTGTATTCTGCACAGCTGTCTCACAACTTCTAGCTGATTGAAATGGACTTTCATGTAAGAAATAAATTTTTTTATTGTTTTGAGCCCTAAGACTTCAGTATTTATTGGTTATAAAAGCTAGCATTACTTACCATAATCAGTACAATTTCTTAGACTCATTAACATGCACTGACGCTTGTCTCCAACACTCCAAATTGGTGTGTTGAAGTCATAACTCCCAGTACCTCAGAATGTAACTGCTTTTGCTCTTTAAAGAGGTGATTAAATTAAAGTGAAGCCACAGATGTTAAGGCAACATGACTGGTATCATGAGAAGAGAAAGAAACCAGGAGCATGTTGCACAGAGGGATGACCATACAGAGCATAGGAGAAATCAAAAAGCACTGTGGCCTTGGATGTCCAATCTTCAGAACTATAGGAAAATAACTATGTTTGAGCCACTCAGTCCATGGTGCTTTGTAATGACAGTTCAGCAAGCTAATGTATGCGATGAAGTCTCCTCATGTACCATCTTGGTTCCTTCTTATTTTCCGACAAGTTTGCTCAGATTTTTAACCCATGAGCAACCATGAAGTCCTCAAAGATGCCACTTTTGCTAAATCTCTTGTCTCTGCCATAGGTATCTTTCATGAACTGCAATCAATTCTGGTAATTCTCAGACAAATCCACACATGAAAATATGCACCCACACACATCTTATTGCATTTGCCTGATGCTTTCCACATTTCATCATTAGCTGGCCACAGAGATTTGTGTAACGAAAAGTCTTTACCATACCAAGAGATGCCTATGATTTAAACTTAGCCTGGTTCAAGGGCTCACAGGGAACTAGTTGTAGGTGAACACAAGCACCAAAGATTTTCCTTTACTGCAGCTCCATCCTGGCCACTGCCCTCAAAGTCTGTCACTAATGAAGCACCTCTGTGATAGGCTTCTTTGACACAGGCTCTGTCTCTGCAGAGCCTGAGACTGGCGACACTGCCTGGGTGAATGCAGGGTCAGTGGGATTCCCCATCTCCCTCAGCAGGCTGGAGCCAGGTCTGCCATATGGAATCCATGAGGCTATCTAATAGGGCAGCTTGGGTCAAACCAAGCTCTGTTTTTTTTTTCTTCTTAAATTCTTTTTGGTATATTTTAGGTGTACAATATGTTTGCATTTATCTTTGGGTACTTGTACCTGTACATAATCCATCTTGGTTCTTATTTTTTCCCCATTACCTGTCCTCCCTTCACTCCCTTCACCCCTCCGTATTTACAAAGACTTTCTTTCCATTTTTTCCTTTTCTTATAATTTTTCCTTTCCCTTCTTTCCTTTCCCCTCCCACTTGCCCTACCCCTTTGGACCCTTTCTTCCTATTTCAAATTATCAATTATTCATTTTAATCATTTTAATCCTTATTTACACTTTCAGTTTCTCACACCAGAGAAACCATACGGTATTTACACATGTGTGTCCTATTTATTTCACTTAAGAGTATGGCCTCAATATGCATCCATTTAGCTATAAATGTCTCTAGTTTCTCATTCTTTAGGGCTGAGTAGTACTCCATGTTACAAAAAAAAAAACCCCACATCTTCTTGATCCAGTCTCCAGTTGATGGGCACTTGGGCTGCTTCCAAGTGTTAGCTATTACAACCTGTGCTGCTATGAACACGGGTGCACATATATCGCTGTGGTATGAGTCTTTTAATTCTTTGGGGGAGATCCCCAGCAGGGGAATAGCGGGGTCAAATGGGACCTCTAGTCCTGGTTCTTTGCGGTATCTCCATGCTGATTTCCACAGCAAGCCAAGCTCTGTTTATGGAAGCAAGATGTGCAATCCTGGGAAGCCCACAAAACGCAAGATACCACCTTGCAAAAGCTTTACTGCGGCTCGGAGCTTTTGAACAGGCGACCACCCTTCATAGATGGAGCTCGCACACTGGACCGGCTGCTTGCCAGTCTTATCCTTCAGTCTGGGGAATTTGTTTGAAACAGCTCCCTCTACTGGGCTATTAAAAAATCTGAAGCTTTAAAAAAAATTTTAATACATTTTATTTTATCCCATTCCTCCCCTCTTCTTAAGCCCCTCCCCTCCCTATACACAAAAGTTTTGTTTCCATTTTTTCCTTCTATTTACACTTTCTTTCTTGTCCCTTCTTTCCTTTCTTCCTCCCTTCTCCCTTGGTCCCCTTCCCATTTGAACATTTTCTTCCCGTTTCCCATTTCCCAGTATCTATTATACATTTTTGTCCTTATTTCCACTTTTGGTTTCTCACACCAGAACAATAATGCAGTATTTAAACATGTGTGAAGCTTTTGATGTCATGAAACTAGGAAAAAACCGACCCTGTTGCCAGTTGGGGAATCAGCTGATAGAGTTAACGAAGGAAATGACAATGTCTGACAGAAAAATACTAAAAGGTGGGTAAGTGGAGTATTTGCCAATTCCTTCTGGGTAGCACCCCTCACCACCACCACCAAAGGTCCCTCTGCATCTTACTCATCTGTCACCTGAAGGGGCTGAGGGTGAGGAAACCCCTGACCTGTCTTCTAAGAGGTACAGGACAACATGAACACAGTATATTCTTCTAAGGACAAATATAATCCAAAATTCAGCTCCACAGGAAATGGACAAACATGAGAAACAAGAGGGCAAAGGTGTTCCAGAAAGGCAAGCCAGAACACATTTACAAAAGGGGCCTTTTCCAAAATGAAGACAGCCCAAAAGGAAAACAGCCAGCTACCCTGTGTCTTATCGGGGACACACATCAGTGGGAGCCCCAGGCCTGGTCCAAGGGCTGTTCATGACCTTTGTAGAACAGCTACAGACTTTAATAGAAGACCATCTTGATTTTCTCCTTTCATCCTGATGTGCTTTTCCTTTCTTGCATCAGAGCTGCTTCAGAGGGAGCGGTAAAGCAGGGAATGAAGGAGGGAAGTCCCTGAAAGTGTGCCTCTCCTCTCTACAGAGCCCAGTGTCACTCAAGGCTCAGCATGTGGATATCGATTGCTCTCAGTCAAGCCAAAGTGATGAGCCCACCCCTACCATCCACTTAGGGACAACAATAAGCCTCATCTGTGTTGGAGTTCAAGAGAGTCCAACAAATAGCACCTTTGTTTCCTGCCATAGGAACTGGGCCAGTGGAAATCAAAACAGAAAACACTGGCAAAAGCTGGGTTGGAGGATGTTGCCTTAACTATATCAGGCAAGTGGGTTTTGCCTTCTCTCCCCTTGTACTGAACCCACTCACCCAGCTACAAGCAGCACCCTGCCCCAACAGCTGACCTCTGTAAAGTTTATGGCATGGAAGAGCAGACAGGAATGGCCTCAACCAGGGATAGAGCTGAGTCACCCTGTCCTAGTTTTCCTTCATGAACTGCAGACTCTCCAATCAGATAAGTCACTCACCTCCCCTGGGAAGATGATGAGTAAGGGGGAGGGGTCTGGCAAGAGGTCCGGTGTCTAGTAGAGGACTTGGCACATGGAAGGAAACTGAAGAGAAGAAAGCAAGTGTCCCCAACAGTCCCTTCTGGCAGCCTCCATATACACTCACCCCTTCCCTCTGCAAAGACGTGAGTATGCACACACACACCCTGCTAGGACCTGGCACACGGACCAAGCCAAAGGCTTCCTAGCTCAGATCCTGCAATTGCAATTGTCACTGTCCTGATAGTTCTGCTCCATAACTGCTTTCTTGTCTGTCTTCTGCATTAGAACTTGGACTCCTGGGAGGCAAGGGCATTCATCCCTACATCCCAGAGCCTAGTATTAGCATATGGTGGATACACCAGAAATGTCTCTGGAATGGATGGATGAATAGATGGATAAATAGATAAAATGAATGAATAAAGAGTAAAACCAAGGGGACCTGCAGAAGAAAGGCTTTATTCCTGAGATACACTAAAGCTTTGATCTGAGTCAGTCTAAGGGCAAATCGTCCTATAGCTGGGGAGATGGGGATCACATTAGGCCCCAGAGTAAGGAGACTCAGAATCTGTACTTAAATTCCTCAGAATGTCAGCATGTCTCAGGTGACACAAGCCCCTGAGGGATCACCACAGCCTGGCTCCAGCCCCTCACCTGAGTGTGGACCTCTGTGAGGAATCCTCCTATTTTCTGAGGAATTTTAAGCTAAAAGGCACAAAATGACCATAAACTAAGTAACTTTCTTAGAAAGCTACTGTAACAGACAACTCGCAATTGTCTCAAAGACCGCTTCCCTTTCTCTTTCCCTCTAGGCCTTTTGGATACAAAATAATTGCCTCTGCCTGCCCCTTTGCCTATCATAGCCTTGCCTGGAAATCCGCTGGGCAGCAAAGCGAGACTGCAGGAAAGCTTTTCATATTTCAGTGAAATCTCACATTGTCTTCAGCCACGTTTTAATATCACACATCTAAATGGTAAAGATGAAAAAAGTAAAAGAAAATGCCAGCTCTGAGCAGATAGAAGTTGCCAGAGCACAATTTTTTGTGCTCACGGCAGGCAGTCATCACCAACTCAGAGATCAAGAAAAACTTGAGATCTGTATAACGGCACGATGAGCTGCAAATTTAGAATGCCATTTGCAGCTCATATTGGTTATATATTTACGTGATAGTTAACACTTAACTTGTACGGGCCCGTAGGGAGTAGACAACTTCTAATAGCTATTTCCTGTACTTTTCAAGTATTTCGTATGCGGGAATGATGAAACATTAAAGGTTGGTAACTAAGTTGTAAGTACACAGTGAAGAAAAAAATTGCTCCGAGTGAAAAAATTACAACTCATCGATCGAAATCATGCATAGATCTTCATAGTCTTTGGAGTTAGGTGTAAAGACAGCTTACTTGCCAAGCTCACTTGGAGCTGGTGTACTTGGTGACGGCCTTGGTGCCCTCAGACACGGCGTGCTTGGCCAGCTCGCCAGGCGGCAGCAGCCACACGGCCGTCTGGATCTCCCGCGACGTGATGGTCGAGCGCTTGTTGTAATGCTCCAGGCGCGATGCCTCGCCGGCGAGGCGCTCGAAGATGACGCTCACGAAGGAGTTCATGATGCCCATGGCCTTGGACGAGATGCCGGTGTCGGGGTGGACCTGCTTGAGCACCTTGTACACGCTCTCCTTGCGGCTGCGCTTGCGCTTCTTGCCGTCGTCCTTCTTCTGCGCCTTGGTCACCGCCTTCTTCGAGCTCTTTTCCGTGGCCTCCTCCTATTTTCTATATGGCTTCCTTCCCATCTTTCCTCCTCCAGGTCCATAGAACTTTAGTTTCAGGCTGGAGACCAGATCTGGGAATCTCTGACCCTTAAAAAATACAAAGCCCTCTCATAATCAAAGTACAACTTGGTCAAATATAAGTGCAATACTGACAGAATACAAGCTAAATGTTCACATAGTGTATGTCATACATTTTTTTTTTCTGTCCTGATATAGACTGGAATACCTTGCCCAGGGAACACACTCGAAACATTACCTGGATATGTTTCACTACAATGAAAACAGATCCAAGAGCTTGGGCTTTGAACAGAAGGAAGACGGTGGGCAGGAGAAGTATGAGTCCTGGCCCCTTGGGTCCCAGTGATGGCTAGTCCGACAGCCTTAAGTCTGGGTTCTGCTTTTGCGGCAAGTCTGACAGGTTCTATAATTTTTCCAACCTGCAGTTCACTCTTCTGTTATCTGAAAATGATAATAATTATAACAAATCCTTTAGGATTGATCAATAAAAATTAAATAAAACACACCCAATGCTTAGCACAGCAGAGTATCAAGCATATAGTGAGTATCTGATGCAATATTTTTTTAATTGCAGGTGTTGCTTTGTTATTTTTGCCAGTTAAGATTCTTGGGAGGTGTAGGAAGTCAAGGAAAAAAAGATGATAACAACTTCCAGGGGCCTGAGCTAAAGTGGCAAAGTTCAGAGTGACCTTATGCTGAGGCACAGATCTGCAAGTCTCCCTGTGTTGCCTGATCAGGAAACTTGGGATTCTCTTCCTGGAGAGTTGGCTTTTGGGGTCTCCTTCAAACTCCATCCTACACAAACAAGGAGGAAGGAGGGAGGAATGGAGGGAGGGAGAGAGCTGCTTCCCTAGAGAGAGAGGAGATGTGTCCCTTGGCCAGTAGCGACTCAAGGTCTCAGAGGGACGCCTGGTCCCTGACTGGCCAAGGAGAGCCAACTGCCCCATGTTTGGACCTTAACCGAAAGTGTGTCCACACATGCAGTCCACACAGGAAAGCAGCTCACACACACAGGGGGCATGAAGGATGACAGGAACTGTGGACTCCAGCCCAAGGGCTATTTTCAGACAAACCAGAACTGGAGTCAAAGGAGGTTTTGTTTGTGTAACATCTGTGGAAGGCCCTTCAGAGCCCCTCACCCTGGGTCTCCAGGCCAGCACTGCAGTGGGCAGGGGGGCAGAAGCTTCCTGTTGTTCTTGGCTACAGCCTCCTGTGTGTGTGTGGCTCCTCTCTGGAACTGTTTGTATCCCTCTGGATGCTGCATGCTGCATGAAGTCCTGTTGGGCTCCCTTCCTAGGGGTAGGAAGGTCAGAGATGGTGAACCAGGGAATGGGAGAGCTACCTCCTGATCCCAGGGTTCCCTGGCCACTCTACACCCCACTCCCTGCTCCAGGGTATCCTTCCTGCCCATTCCCTCAGCTGAGCTTGTCCTTGTCAGGTCTAGGGGTGGCTAAGAAAAGACCCTGCCTCTGAAGTCTGCAAGCCCAGGCCTGGGTCCAGATCTGCATCTGGTAGGGGCTTGTCTTGGGTAAATTGCTTAATTCCCAAGTTATTTATTGCATGCAAATCCATATATAAACACAGTCATCCCTTGGTATCTTTGGGTGATTGGTTCCAGGACTGTCCAGATACCAAAATCCTCAGATGCTCAAGTCCCTTATGACATAGGGTTTGCATATAACCTTCACGCACCACTCTTATACTTTAAATCATATCTAGGTTACTTGTAATACCTAATCCAATATAAATGTTATGTGAATAGTACTGTGAAGTTTAAGGAATAATGACAAGAAAAGAAAGTTTGCATGTATTTGGTATACAGACAATTTTTAAAAAGTATTTTCTACCTACAGTTGGTTGACACCACAGATGTAGAACCCACATGTACAGATGGATAAATATATATATATATATATATACACACACATATATATATGTATATATATAAGATAAACAATATATGTTAATTTCCTTCTTTCTCTGTGCTGGCTTCTGCCCTGTGGACATGGAAAACAGAAGTTCTCTGGTCATTATTCCTAAAAATACATGAATCTTATTAGGTCAGGGCCCTAACCTTCTGACCTCATTTAACCTTAATTACTTCCTTAAGGACTCCTACTCTAAATATGGTAACCATGTTAGTCAGCTTTCTGTTATGGTAACAAATACCTAAGACCAATCAATTCATAAAGAGAAAAGATTTATTTTGGCTAACGTGGATCCAGTCCATGATCAGGAAAACCCACTAATTTTAGGACCCTGGTGAGGGTACAGCACCAGGAGTTCAAGGCAGAGCAAAAGCAACATCATGCTTTTTGAGGGTGTGCCCTGAATGACCTTTAAGATCTCCCACAAGGCTCCACCTTACAAAGTTTCCTCTCTCTCCCAATAGCTCCAAGCTAGGGAACAAGCCTTTAACACATGGCATTTGGGGGACATTTAAGATCTAAACTGTATGCTTTAGTTGCTTTCTCATTGCTAAGACAAAATACTCAGTGCCCCCAAGTTAAAGGAGGAAAGGTTTAGCTCACAGTTTGTAGAAGTTTCAGTCCATGGTTGGCTGGCTCCAAGGCAGGGTGGCATGGCAGAGGAGAACGGCAGAGGGGAAACAGCTCATGGAAAGGAAGCAAAAAGCGATCAAGGTATATATCTCCTTCCAGGCCACACCCAGTGACCCACATCTTTCCACCAGACTTCACCTCCCAACATCACGCCAAGCTATAAACCCATCAGTGGACTAATCTAATACCACACACCCATAATCCAGTCACCTCCAAAAATCCCCCACCTATAAGTGCATGAGGCTTTGGGGGGGGACATCAAGATATATGTCACAACACTGCATTAGTGGGACATACCTGTAATTTCAGCACTTTGGGAGACTGAGGCAGGAGGATCACAAATTTGAGCCCAGCCTGATCAACTTAGCATCTTAGCAAGACCCTATCTTAAAATAAAAAACAAAACAAAAACAGGGCTGGGGATGTAGTTGAATGCAATGGCCCCAGGTTTGATCCTCTGTACCACAAAACAAAACAGAAACTGAACTATAACCATAAAATCAGAAGGAGGGTTAGAGCTTCAACATATGAAGCGGGGGGCACAATTCAGCCATAGCTCTGTCATCATATTCCCCCGGCCTGTGGCTGGTAATTACTACTTTACTTACATCTCAAAACTGGAAGCAACCTAAAGGTCCCCTAACCGAAAAATGGATGACTAAACATTAGCATACAATACAATAGAATATTCTGCCTCAATCCAAAGAACAGGTTCCCATACAGAGGATCCATTCTGGGCTTTCCCCGGAGCAGGATATAAAGGAAGTGAAACAACAGAGGCCTTTGGATGTTGAGAATTTTGACCTCTACCAATAGTTGGTTCATTAGGACAAAATCTAACTTTCTTCTCATGTTTGAAGGTAAATTTCCAAGTCTTTGGGAATTTTACCTATCCTCTCCTGATCCTCCTACTCTGGGGCAGAGAAGGAGACCTTAGCAGGAGTGTTTCCCAGCTGAGCCTTGTTAATATGAAGCATAGCTTTCCTGGGGAAGAACTTGACTTTGTATTTGAACTTTCTATTATTACTCTTACCAAAAAAACACTAGGGTAGCTAGCTGGCTAAAGAAAAACAGTTGTTTCAATTAGGTGTTTTGAATTAAGCCAATATTGGTTTAGCAGATTTTACTCAAGATGTTTTCCTATACATAGGATGTTTTACTAAATCCTCCAAAGGTTGTGGTAGATTTCCCTATCCATTATTATTTGACCTTATGCTTTGTGAAATATCAAAGTAAGTATACTTTTAAGAGTTGTGCTGCCAGTTTAAGGTTAACTGCCTAATAGAAGAAAAGGTTTTTATAAAAGTCATCTCTTTGAGGGGTAGGGAGTCTTAATTCACCCAAATAATAGATTTGGAAGTGAAGGCAGCCAAAGCTTGATATCTGGGATAACAAGCCAAACTGCTTGCAGCTCTGCAAAACGTGGCATTTCCCAGGCAGTGAGCTGAGACTTCCATTCCCAGAGGTTTCATTCTGATTTCTGTGAGTCTGGTTTCTATCCAGAGGCCCTGCTTGCCTGGTGTCCCAGTTTGCACTGGAAGAAAATTAAATTGGCCAGAAGCAGAGATACTTGGGAGATGCAAATGTGCATCACCGTCAAAGAAACTGGAGTTCAAGTCTTGTATCTTCCCTGCCTGGGTGTATAGCCAGGAGCATTATTCAACTTTTCTGAGCCTCAGTTTCACGATTCATAAAAGGGGCACAATAATTCTTACCTCTGAGCATTTGATAAGAGTCAGAAATCCTATTTGTGAAGTGTTTGGAATACAGTAGCTAATTCATTTAACTAAATATTTTTTGAATTCCTACCACATGTTAGACACTTTTTACCAGCAAGGACACAGTGTGAACAAATAAGTTCTGCCAAATAGTCATCATTCCAACAAGCATATGAAAAGAGGCTCAGCATCACTAGTTGCCAGGGCAATGCAATCAAAATCACAAGGAGACAGCATCCCACACATGTTAGAATGTCTATCGTCAAGAAAAAGTGTTGAGGATGTGGAGAAATTGCAATCTTGGTACTCTGTTGCGGGGAGTGTAAAATTGTATAGCTGCTTTGCAAAACAATGTGGAGGTTCACCCAAAAGTTAAAAATAGAAATATTATATGATCCAGCAATCTTACTTCTGGGTATTTATCCAAAAGAATTGAAATTAAGATCTTGAACAGAGATTAGCACTCCTATGTTCATTGAACCATTATTCACAAGAGCCAAGATGTGGAAACAACTTAAATGATTCCCAATGGATGAATGGATAGGGAAAGTGTAATATATACATGCACAGGAGTATTATTCAGCCTTTAAAAAGAAGGAAATTCTGCCATTTGTGACAGCATGGATGAACATGGAGGACAGTACACTAAGTGAAATAAGCCAGCCCGAGAAAGACAAATACTGCATGACCTCAGGTATCTAAAGTTGAACACAGAGCAACAGAAAGTAGAATAATGGTTGCCAGGGGCTGGGGGAGTGGTAAATACAGAATTGCTTTCAAGAATATGAAGTTCCAGTTGTCCAAGGTGATTATGTTCTAGAGATCTGCTCTGTAACATTGGGTCTCTAGTCAGCAAACCAGTGTTGTACATTTAAAGATGCATTCAGAGAGTTGATCTCATGCTAACTGTTCTACCACAAAAATGTTCTAAACCTGGGCTATACTAATGTTTATATAACTCTATAAATCTACTAAAATTCATTAGATTATACATTTAAAAGGATGAATTTTATGACGTAAAAATCATACCTCAATAATGGAGTCAAAAAATTGTTATCATTAATTTAGTGGTCTTGGGATCTTCCGGTCTTTATTCAGTGTCACCATCACCCTCAACCTCCTTTGCTTTCTTCACTTTTTTCATAACCACCTTTTGATATACTATACAATTTATTTCTCACATATAATCAATCCTAAATTGCATGAGATTTTTTCACATTTTAACATACATTATATATCATTTAGCAGGATACCTTCTATAATTAACAACAACTAATTCGCAGTTTGGTTTTTTTCTTTCTTCAGTAGCATAAACAATGCCTCTAACAGGATTGCCACTTTTGAAAGAGCTATGATATTGTGTTATTATTTTTATCTATTTTCCTCTTTAGTGTGTCAGCTCCACAAAAGGTGGGGATCTTTATTTTGTTCACTGCTGTATTCCAGTACCTCAAACAGTGTCTGACACATAATAGGTCCTCAATAAACATTGGTTGAAGTAACAAACATGTGTTATGTCTTTTGTCAACAATCTGGTAACAAAACAAATTGAATTAAAAGACAAGATGAGTAAATAAGAGCAACCTATTTTCTTTATTTCTTCATCTGTTTTATCCCCAGGATACTGGGAAAATAGCCCAGTCAAGAAGAACGTCAGCAGGAAGCCATCATGGGTCATCCTCTAGGGAAAGAGGAGACATCCAGGCAGCCGGGGCATGAATCAGTGGTAGACCATGTGATTGGCACACATGGGGTCCCAAGTTCAATCCCAGTACCAAGCAAACATATAAACAATAGCAGTAAACACCAGAAGAGATACCCAGAGACCTTTGGGGAGGTTGAGAAGAAGGTCTCCATGCATAGCTCAGCCCCAGCAGCTGCTGTCCTTGTGGCCTTATCACTGAACCACTACTTCACAACATCCACAATCAGTGCTGAAGGCAGCCCCATCCTGCAGGAAAAACAGCGAACTGGTCCACCTGCAGCTAGGTAATCCCTCACACACTCCCTCATGGTACACACCCACCCCAGGAAGCTTAGTCCCTCAGTTTAGCTTCCAAGTCCTGAGCAGTGACCTCTCCCTCCTGATGTGCCTACAGGCGCTGAGCTCTGGTTGTCTTGGTGCAAGTAATTCTGGGATGCTCTCAGGACTGTGGCATTCATAACCACCACAGCCTGGAGGCAGGTATTACACCCAGCTGGCTATGCATGGATGGGAATATTTAATTTCCCAGGGGACAAGTCTTTCACTCTGTTTCACATCGGCTGAAGTTTACCGACCACTCACAGATTGCCATTTTGTTGTTTGTGCTCTGTTTCAAGGGACAGGTCTTATATAGTACTGTGCCTCACCTTGCCAACCCCCAGGAGGAATTGAAGGGACAAGGGGCCCGGACAACTTATTTGGGGAGCAGATAAAACTTTCCTTAGAAGAAGACTGCTTTCTGAAGCAGGCTCATGTGGTGGACTTTGCTCTTCCCATTTGTTTCTCTGGCCATGACTCCTCCACTGGGCACAGAACTCACAGCTCATGATACTTCTGGGGGCTCACAAAAATGTTTTTATTTTATTTTAAGAGTAGAAGTAATGTATGAACTTTTAAGGTTAAAAACCTTAAAATAATATAAAAATGTGTTTTATTTGTCTTAATCCCCAAAAAATGAAATTTTTAGGGTCTATAAAAATCCATTAAGTTTTTTTCTAAAACAAAAATTGAACACAATGGTGAAGTGATTAATATTATTTCCAAAAGAATGTTCATGGGTTTGAGGATGTAGCTTGGTGATAGAGCACTTGCCTAGCAAGCTTGAGGCCCTGAGTTCTATCCTCAGGACCAAAAATAGAAAAACAAAAGGAAAAAAAGTTCATACTGATATTGCTAGGGAGGAAGGGATTTATGAAAGTCATACTACATCCCAGATGTTACTGGAAAAGAAAAATAATTTTCTGATGCAAGGCTTTTTGGACTCAGAACATTCAGAGACCCTGTAAACAGCCAGACTTGTCCAGGGAAGAGTGTGGACTAATGTCTTGAGTGTCACCATACAGTAAGCTTGGCATCCAGTATTTTAGGAGTATTGTCTCACTGAGGATTTTCAATGACTCTAGAAATCCAAATAATCACCCAGTTTTACAAAGAGAGTTTAAAAAAGCACTACTCAACACCCTCCCCAACATCTCCCTATTCATTTCCCTTTAATAATTAATTAACTCACATGTTAATGAATCATTTTCAATGACCTTATCAAATGTTGTTTTGGATTTTTTCTTCCGGTACCAGAAATCAAACTCAGGACCTTGTGCTTGCTAGGCAGGCACAGTGCCACTGAGCTACATCCCAAGCCCTGTTATGGATTTTTTAAAACCTCTTTATTTTGGGATCTTCAAATAAGAACCAGAAAAACAAGTTCTGGCAGCCAGAGGCCTCATTTAGGTTCCCAGCAAGTTTCTTTTTGTTTGGATTTGGTTTGTTTGTTTATTTCTTTTTCTTTTTGAGACAAGTTCTTACTATGCACTTCAGGCTGGCCTCGAACTCACTATGTAGCCTAGGCTGGGCTAGAGCTGGTGGCACTCCTCCTGTCTCAGCCTCCTGAGTGTTGGGATTATAGGTGTGCACCACCATGCCTGGCTCCCAAGCATATCTGACTGCCTTCTAAGGTGCACCTGGGACCTCAGGGGGTTGATTTCCTAAGCCAGCCTTGTTGAGACTTTTACTTACTTTTTGAAACACATGTTTTGTATGTTCGAACATAATCTGAAAGTCAATTTCACAGTCAGACTTGATTGTGCAGGCCCTTGTGCAAACACCCGCGCTGTTCTCAGAAAGTGGCCCAGGGCCCAGTTAGTTGGGAAAACCAGAAAACAAAGCTTGCCCACTGGAAACAGAATCCTGCAAAATCTGGCCCTAAGAAAACAGAGCACTGACTAGAAGCTCAGCGGCTGTCCACTCACTTACTCAGGCATTTGAGTGCCTGACGAGAGGGTCAGTCACTGTGCTGACGCTGAGGACTGAAACCAAACGGGGTCTAGCCTTGGCTAAGGAGGACAGCTGTCCTGGCCTGGGCCCCCATCCCTCCCCGGAACTGCTTCAGAAGTGCCCTATTTGGTTCCCAGCACACCCTCCCAGAATCCTTTTCTTCTGGACACTGAGTTCTCCTTAAAACGGAGTGTATCGCTCTTCTGCTCAGCTCCCTCCAGCGTTCCCACCATCGCGACCTCAAGGCCTCTGTTCCCACTCTGACCCTGTGGCCTGCTGCTCTTCCCCTTCCTCACTTTGCTCCAAGCACACTTGTCCTCCTCCCTCATTCCGTCAGCCCAGAAGTTCATCCGCGGGTGCTCACAGACCTTGCCCCTCACCTCCCACAGGGCTTAACTGCAGTGTCACTGTGGTAACACCTTCCCTGACATCCTCTTCGGTGTGGCAGCTCCTACCCTGAGCCTCCACACGCCTCTTCCCGCATTATTTCACTCCACCGCACTTAGCAACCTCCAACCACACCGCGTGTTTTACTCATTATTCATTGTCTCCCTTTCGCTACTTAAAAAAAAATTTTTTTTTTGGTACCGGGGATCAAACTCAGAACCTTGTGCTTGGAAGGCAGGCGGCAGCACCAAAAATTTTTAATTTTTATTAGTATATGTATGCAGTACATAATGATCACATTCATCGTGGGGAGTTGGTACATGTTCATAACACACCTTAATTATTTTTCATCCCCCTCTCTTCCTCCCCTCTCTATCTCTTGGTCCTCTTGAGAGAAAATATTTCATCAGTTTTGTCCCTAACTGTATCCCTAGTTTATAGAATAGAACCTAGCATATTAGTAGTTGCTCAATAAAAATTTATTTAGTAAAAAAGTAACTAAATGAATGAGACTTTCATGTAAAATAAACAACCATATGCTACACAGAAATGGTTTGTGAGAGTACAAAATCCTTTCTGCTTATAGAAATTGGAAAGGCTGAGTCAACAAGGTCTCTTTGCATTAATCTCAAAAGGTAGTAGCATTTGGGAACTTAGTAGGTTTAAAACAAAAGGAAATGCAATCAAGTGGAAGCAACAGTATAACCAAAAGACTTGTTTCTCTGGGGTCTTGCAAGTAGTCTGGTAATAGGTTGTGGTAGGGGAAGGGCCAACTTCCGGCTTATGCCAAGCCATGGAGTCTCTAGCTCTTCTCAGATGACTGGGAGCTGTTGAAGGCTATTAAGTAGAAGAGAAACACTATTGGATTTAGGAAGCCCAGCTTCACAGGTAGCCAGAACAGAACTGTTAGCAAATGACACCCCCAGGGCAGGGCCTGTGGGTGTGATTGAGGGACAAGGGTGCAGGAGCTACTGAGATGGCAGACTCTAAAGGACTTGTTGACCACAGTTGGGGGACAGGGAGGCAGCTTGAGCAGAAAAAGCCTAGAAAGACTCCCCCAGGTATCTTTTTGGGTTATCGACATAAATATATAAATTTATCCAGCAAATATTTATTAAGAACTTCCTATGTTCCAGGCATTAGTGGTACTGGGGAAACAGTTCTGAACAAAATAGAAAGTGCCCTAACTTCTGGAGCTTACGTTCTAGTGGAGGAGACTATCGGTAGATAAAGAGGTGCTACAATCTTAGGTTATAACAAGCTTAATGAAGAAAAATGGAGCATAATAAATGGAAGGAGCACAATATTCATCTTATTCAGGAGCCAGGGAATTCTCTGAGGAGGTGATGTTAGACTGAAAGCGAAAGCCATGAAAAGACCTCGGGACAAGATATCCAGGAAAGGAAACAGTTCGCACAGAGAATCTGCTCAGCAACACCGAGAAGGTCCCTGTGGCTTGGGCTCATTGTTTACAGGGATGGAGGAGGGTAGGCAGGAGCTGGGTTTTTCCAGCCTTGTCCACCATGATAGTGAGTGTGTTCATCATTCTAAGTGTGACAGGAAGCCATGGAAAGGTTTGAGCAAGAGAGTGATGTAATTTGACTTAAGTTTTTATTGTTATTTTAAATCACTCTGGTTGCGGAATGTAGAACAAATTCTAGAGAAGCAAGACTGAAAACAGGAGTCCACGAAAAGGAAGATGGTGGCTGAGACTTGGATCTTAGCAGTGAAAGTGTTGAGAATGGATGGCCTTTTTTGAAGATAGAAAAATCAGGACTTACTTATGGATTGGATGTGGGGGGAGAAGGGAATGAAGAATTAGCCCTAGGTTATTCACCTGAGAGAATAAATGAGCTTTGGTAGCTTTTGATGAGGTGGAAAAGAGTTGGGAGGGACAGGTTTTCAGCAGGTGGAAGAGGAATCAAAGGTTTCACTTCAGATGCATCACACTTGGAAAGGGCAATAAAAACATCCAAGAGAAAACAAGGGGAGGTGGGGAGTTCTAGAATTGCTAGGTAAAGTTTGGGTTGAGATAGAAATTTGAAAATATTTGACATCACAAGATGGATGAGATTACCCAGGGAGCTCACTATAGACGAGAAAGAGAAAATGCAGGCCTAATCAGGCACAGTAGTTGTGCAAGGAAGGAAAAGCAGTCAGCAAAGGAGACGGAGAAGGAGCTGCCAGTAGAAAAATTGGAGAGAGGGGTGTCCCAAGTGCCAAGCAAAGAAGTTATTTGAAAGAGGAAATGATCTTCAATGTGATGCACTGCTATAGGTCCAGTAAAATAAGACCAGAGAACAGGCATGACCAGATGGAGATCTTTGGCAACCTTCACCAGAGCTGTGTTGACAAAGTGATGGTGACAAAACACAGGAAAGAATGGGAAGTAAAAAAGTGAAGGTTAGGCTAGAGATGACTCCTTCAAAGACCTTAGCATTAGTGGAGTACAAAGAGATGAGGAGAGAGCTAGAGGGACAAGAGGTCAAAGGGATATTACTTTGTGTTATTTTTAGAGAACATTTACGTGCACATTGGAGTTACTCAGTAGAAATGGAGGCATTAATGATGCAGGACAAAGGAGGTGAGCTGCAGAAGTCAAAGCCTTGAATGAGCAGGAGAGATGGAAGAAGAGTGTGAGTGGAGAAGTTGTTTTTAGGAACAGGTACAAGGCCACTCACTGGAAAAAGAGGAAGAGTGGAACACAGGGACTCAGGGACTTGAAGTGTGGTAGATTTGGTCCTCCTGAGGGAAGTTCTCTCCAGTTATTATTTTTTCAAGAAAAAATTGGCTGAGAGTGAGAAAGTAGAAGAGTCCTGGGCTTTTGAGAAGAGAGAAGGTATGAAGAAATGGTCACAAGATCAAGAGAGAAAGTTGGATTGCAGATACATTGGAATTGCCAGGCAATGGCAAGTGCCCACCTGAGATATACAGTCCTTCATTTAAAGAGCAGTCAGTCAGCCTAGAGATTGCATGTTTTAACGCCATCTACTTTAGCCAGATGGGAACAGACATGAACCAGGCAGAGAAAAACAACTGGTGATGGTTCGGTAGAGGAAACATCATGGGGTTGGAAGTCAAAGAGCTTAGCTTGGCACGTGTTGGGTTGGAAATGGATATAAAGAGATACAGGTGGAGACATCAGGTAACAGTTGCAAATGAAGAGCCTATGCTGTAAATAGCACAGGGATGCCATTTGGAAAGCTATCATTGGGAATCACTCAGTGATGATTTACTAGTGTGTCCAGGGTGACAGACATTGCTTAACTACCAGGGAATAGTGGCGAACAAAACAATCTCTACCTCTGTACTGATGAGAAAAATTGTGTAGTACAGATCAGTGATTTCCAACCGAGAAATGTGTAGCCCAGGATGATCCTTTGTAAGATGATCCTTTGGAATGTGGATAGAAAATAGCTGAACTTCTGCTCATATTTTTATCTTTATTAATATCTGTTTTTATATGTTACTAATTTCACAATATGTTAAGATATATATAAAACACATATAATTATATAAATAAAAAATGTATGTGGACAGAGAAAATCTGGGAAATTATTTACTGATGGAGATGCTTAATTAAAGACATTTGGAAACCATTAGCCACATGCAGATAGCAGAAAAACAAGAGAGACTTATAGCAAGTCCCCCAAACTGACACGGGCAAGGACGCAGATAAGAAATCAGATTAACTCACAGAGTACAGCCTCTAAATTATTCTATCCTGTGCTGGGAGTTAAAATTCTTAAATGATGAGCCTTCCAGAAATGAGACAGAATGAAAATATCAAGAAAACTCTGTACTAAGGATGCTGTCACAAACAGAGAAGGCCACCACGGGACAAGGTGGGAACATTAAGCAGAGACCAGATGCCCACTGGTGAGGATGACAGTGTAGCAAGGTCCTCAGCAGGTCCCAAAATTTTGGGGAAAATTGGACCATGTGACCTCAAGTGTCTTGCAACTCTGAGTATCTAAGAGTATGTGAAGAACGAGCTGGGAACTTGGACTCCTAATCCCTCTTTATACAGGGAGTTGGACTGAGGAGGGATGATTCATAGCCCTGAATCTACAGAGAGCTGATGGTGCCTCAGACTGTAGGGAAGGGAGAGCTAGAGGATGTGTCAGCATTTCCAGCTTGCTTCGTGGGAGACGGTGCCTCTCCAGATGTGAACATGTTGGTTTCTGTGGTTGGTATTTTCCTACAGTGACTCACTAGGTCCCCATAGCCCAATGAAAATCATGGGCAGGGAGCTCAGAAGAATGGAAAGTTACTCCACGTATGGTCATCTTGTGTTTGTAGATAAGGAAATTGAAGCTCAGAGAGACTATGTATACCAGAGTTGCCCAGATGAGATGGTGGAGCTGGAACTCAAAGCCAGGACTGCCTACCCTTAAATGCCATACTTACTCTGCTGTATGGTAAATTTTAAAGATGTCTTTAGGAAATACACAAGGGCTGCAGGTGGGTAAAGACTATGGAATGTATTTGTAAGTACACAGGGCAGCTATTGTAACAAAGAGAGCCAAGCATTACAAAAACCAAACAGCAATTTCAACAAGATTGTTTTCTCTCACACACATGAGCATGTCTGAAGACTCCTGAAGCCAGGGCACTATAACCTTGTAGCTCCAAAGGATGGATGAAAGGGAATAAGCAGCCAGTCTGATATTGATTAGTCCATGTAATGGATTGAGTTGTGTGCTCCCCCATTCATTTGTTGAAGTCCTAACCCCAAATATCTCAGAACTTGACCTTAGTTGGAGATGTAGATGTTCCTAGGCTTCCAATGGGGTTACATCCTGATAAATCCATGGCAAACTGAAAATGTTATGTTAAAAATGTATGGATACACCAAACATTCCAGCTTTTTCATCAGCATAGTGTACTGTAGAGTACTGGTTGTTTTCTCTCACGATTGTGTGGCTGCTTATGTCATGAACAAGTATCATACTACATGTCACTAGGCTGGGAAAAGATCAAAATTCAAAGTACTGTTGCTACTGAATGCAAATCACTTTCACATCATTCTAAAGTTGAAAGTCATAAGCGGAAATATCATAAGTTGGGGACCATATGTGGGTTCTTTTACAGAGGTAATAAAGTTAAGATGAAGCCATGAAGTTGGATCCTAATTTCAATGTGACTTGTGTCCTTATTGAAAGGGGAGATTTGTAAATGGATACACATACAGGGAGAACATCACGTACAGAGGAAAACAGAGATCAAGGTGATGTTTTATAAACCAAGGAAAGCCAGAGATTCCCAGCAAAGCCAAGCCAAGGGAGCAACATAGAAGAGCCCTAAGAAGGAAACAGTCCTCAGAAGGAACCAATGCTACCAACCCCTTGATCTTGGACTTCTAGCCCCCAGAACTGTGAGCCAATGCCTTTCTGTTGTTAAGCCACCCTCCTTGTGATACTTTGTGATAGCAGCCCTAGCAAACTAATACAGTCTACATCCCATGGAAAATGAACTGGCCAGCGCCTACTAAAGAACCTGGAACATACTAAGTATCAGTACATATTTGTTGCATGTGTAAGTGAACAGATGAAAAATGGTTCTGAACAAATGAACAATATCTCCCCTCACCTCCCCTCTTTTCAAGAATTCTCCCTCTGTGGTACCCTGTACCTTACCAGAGAGCAAAGAAGGAGAGAAAAGTTCATGAGAGGAGGATGAAGCAGCTGCCAGCAGTAACCTCCAGTTCCTGAAATTCTCCTCAGCTGCAGGAGCTCAAGGCCATGGCCAGGCCTACTACGTTGAGGAAAATCTGCCCAGGTGGATAGAAAACCTACTGTTTATTATTCAGCCTAAGAACATATTCGTGTCTATAAATTGACTTAGGTCTTGAAATTAGCAAAATAATTTAAAACAGTGGTGACGAACCTATTGCACGCTTGCCACAATGGGCTGTTATCATTGAAAGCTCTAAAAGGTTTTAAATATGTTTGAAAGATTTGGGGACCTAGGGTGTGTATTTGCAAAGTAGTTTTCTATTTCATTGTGAAAAGATGTCAGAGTTTCTGGGGAAATATAGCCCATGTGTTTCTGGCCCTTTTATCTCCAGTCTCAGGAATGCTTGCTTTGTAAGCACATGATGGAGAAGAAATTCCAGAGACCTTTCTACCCCACTCTCTTTAAGTGAGTGGATTTCCCTTGCAAGATTCCCATTCAAAGATTTTCCATTTAATTATAATCTCAATTTCTCCATCTGCTGGAAGAGCACCTCAGGAATTCCTCAGGAACCCATCTGTCTAAGCGGACTACACTAGTTAGTTTTCTGCTACTATAATAAAATATCAGTGGCTGTGTGCTTATTTAACTCCCAGTTACAGAGGATCAGGGCAGGCTGCTGGCATCACTTGGCTCTGGTGGGGGCATTACGAAAGGAGTGCATGTGGAACAAAAAGATCACCTAGCAAGACAGGGAGCTAGAGAGACACAAAGGGGCCAGCAATGACCTTCCACTAAGCACACCTCTTAAAAGTCCCACTACCTTGTGACATTGTCACACTGAGAATCAAGCTTCCGACTCATGAACCCTTGGGGATCACATTTAAACCATGTCCACACCCCAGCAGGTGCAGCCCCTTCTCCACCCTCAGCCTGACCCCGTATGCAGCTGGCACACAGCTGGACCCAGCCCCAGCCTGGCTCCTCCTGCCTAAGCCACAGAAGTCAGCTCCACTTCCTTCACCACCCTACTCCAATGCATTTCCTTCTGAAAGGAACTAAATCATGTCTTTTAGGATTGGATGTATAAAAAATAATGTAAAATCCAGACAGCAATGAATTGGACCAGGGGAGGACTTGCTCAGGGTTATTAGGAACAAAATGTTTGTCCCCTGCAGTTCAGAGTAAGACAGGTTCATAGTAACGTATGCGTGTCTCCTGTTCAGAGAAATGTGAAGCTCGATTCCAGGAAAATGCCAGAATATATGAACCACATGAAAGTGATCCTCTTCCATTCAGTGCCTTTTACAACAGGCTCCTCCACACTGGGATTTGTTTTGTTCAGTGCATTCATTGCTTTATGTATGTTGGGAACTACAAAAACTCTCAAAAAGCCCATAATTGATCTTGAGTCACAAAAAGAACATTTGATGAGAATTTTGTCCTTGGATTGAAAGCATTTTCTTGGTAGAGGATGTGAGAGGGGAAGGAGAGAAACAATGAAGGCTGGGAACAGACAATCTGTCAGTCTTGAGGCAGCTAAAGAAGTGAAGGAAACAAACGGCAGAGCTGCCTGGGCCCTCGCTGCTGCATGGTCAGCCACAAGGAGCAACACATGACCCTCACTGGAGTGCAGACCATGGGGTCTTGGATCTTCTCTCCAGTGTGATTTTACTGGACCTGAATCACAGGTTTCCCAGATCAAGAGTGAAATCACAGGAAACTTCTGTCATGATTCACAGAGGGGAAGAGCAATTTGAGCTAGAAAAAGTTCTGATATGCATTTTTAAAAATTCTCATGCCCAGTGTTGAATTAATTCACATACCTCAGCTCATGATGAATTAACTTGACCTTGGAAGTCTTTTATTCCTTCCATTTTTCTTTCTTATTTCTTTCCTTTTGTCTCCCACACTCTGGTTGCCCTTCCCTTCCACCATCCATTCTAATATGTTTAAGTAAGTTATATAGTATATTAGAAGGCAGTAAATTTATCCTCAAGAGAGGCATTTGGGCATAGATCTGAAGGGAGTCATGCAGATACCAGGGGAAGAGAGTTCCAGGGAGAGGGAACAGCCACTGCCAGGTGAAGGAATTCAACCACTGCCATCCTGATCAGAGGTCCCTCTGAACCACACCCTCCCAGCACAGCTGCACCTACGGACTCACAGCACTATCAGTCCTGCAATTACAATAGCCACCTCTCTCTGCACTTTCCGAAGCCTTGCCCTTGGGCAACCATTACTGCCTGTGCTCTCTCAAGCCTTGTTCTTGGCAGGCAGTCACAACCCTCCCACTGAACTTCCCTCTCCCCATGACCCTACAAAACACCTCATAGCCTGTATGAGAGTAGCTGGCCCGGTCTCTGGTGCCAGAGCGGTCCCTCTCAGCTTTGTTCTGCAATATACCTGTCCTGTTGAGCTCATACCTCTGCTGCTTCTTCTCCTTTTTCCTAACACCAAGTCTGAGGCTACAGGGTGCCTGACATGTGCAAGCTACAGCCAGCAGGCCCAGTGGAACAGGGAGAGGGCAGGTCACATAAGGCCCCACATGGCGCTTAAAGGACTTCCATTTTGATGGTCACTGGAGAATTGTTGGAGGTTTTGAGCAGAGAAATGTCATGATCTGATTTATGTTTGAAAAGGATCACTCTTGAGCTGAGCAAGGTAGTGCATGCCTGTTATCCTGCTCACCAGGGAGCCTAAGGTAGGGAGATTGCAAGCTCAAAACCAGCCCGAGCAATTTAGCTAGATTCTGTCTCAAATTAGAAATTTAAAATGGTTGAGAGATATAGCTCAGTGGTAGAGTGCTTGCCTATCATGTGGGGGGTCCTAGGTCCAATGCCCTGTACCAGAAACACACACACACACACATACACACACTCACAATTACAATCACTTTGGCTGACATATTGAGAAGAGACTACATTAGAAGTGAGGGTAAAACAGAGATTCTGCCTTGGAGTGTGTTGTAATGAAACAAATGAGAGAGATACTAGACGAGACAAGGATAAGACAGGAGTGGTAAATATGATAAGTGGTTATATTTGGGGGAAATTTTCAATTTAAAATTTCTCAAAATTTCTGCCTTCTACTTGGGATGTAGAGAACCACAAGTGTACATTGCACTTATATTAACAGTGGGGAAAAGCTGGATAATCTACAAAAATAATTACTTTCCTTGAGCCCATCAGAGAACAGAGGTCTTCAGGCAACCAAAGAAAGTGAATTCCATACAGTGGCAACATGCTTTTAGGAGAAATGAGATACACAAATTGTTTCATTTTTGGCAATGCACGGAGAGAAAAGATGGCTGCTGAAGATGCAAGTAATGAGATGTGCTGAAAATTTCAAGAATTCCCTGAAGACTTGGCATGGGCTAGTACACCAGGACTGTAGACACAAGGGGAATTCTCACTCTCAGGCTCTCTTCCATGGGCTTAACATGTGCTCCCAAAGACTGAAGGCAGGGAGGAGACCAGAGACAGCAACCCTCAGTGCCCTGGCAGGAAAGAAGAGACCAAATGCGCCTAGAGAACAGAGGGAAATACTGCATTCTCTTCTCAGCCCTCTGTCATACAGAGCTAAAGGCTTATGTCACTGGAGGAAAATGGAGCAAAATCTTGTCAACAAGAGCTCCATGAATTAGGTACAAGTAAAACCTATCTGCCCTGGGTGAGAAACAGTCAAGCCTCTTTCCTGCCCACCCCCAGAAACTAGGCAAAGACCACTGCTTTGGGGCAAAGGGTGGAAACAGAGCCCATCCTCCCCTAGATGAGGAGCAAGAGAGCCTCCTGGCACCAATCAAAGCAGAGGTCTACTACCACTGGGGAAGGTACAGGAAATTCTCCCCTGCCCAGAGCAAACATCAATAGGAGGAAGAGCTTGGGGCCATGAGCAGTGAGGGAAGAGAAGGAGCAGACGTGCAGAGAGTGTTGACTCCACACTGAAGGTGACTAACGCTGAGGATAAACCAGGAGAACTGAGAATCCCCACCTCACCCACCAAAAGTTGAGCAGCAAGCAGCATGAGAGAGGCAAGGACAGTGAATGAGAATCTCCTCACAGCATAAGCACAGAGGGATAGCTGAAATCTGAGGGTGGAGCAGAAATATAAACAATTATTCTAGCACCCAGAGTCTTCCACTAAGAAAAAGCTAAAGATATCATACCAGAAGAATTTGAAGCCTGTGGTGCACTGACGATAAGGGTAGAAACAACAAAACTTAAACCTAACTCAACTCCTCCACACTAATGGCAGGCACAAGAAGAGGCATTACCTGTTCTGGGCACCAATATCATTTATCTTAATCACTACTGTTCACCCAACACAATGCTTGGGATTCATTTAGAAAGCGAGAAGCTGGAAATCAAGGGATGAGGGACCTATTGTTAAGAGATAAAGCAGTTAACAGAACTAGCTCAGAGATGATGGAGGTGAGGAGAATGGGATAAGCCTGATCCTTTGAAGTGTCACTTCTAATGGCTAGGGGAGGGGTCCTGATTATGTCAGCACAAGTGTCTTCTCCGAAAAATATGATTTTGGAAAATATCAGGATTCATGGAAGAATGAGGGAATAATTGAGATACAGACAGCCAACAGCAGCATTGTGAGGGCATTGATAGGGTACTGCTCTTGGAAAATTTCACACACCTACAGAAAACTCTGCTGTTATCTCCAGTGTGTATGTGTGTATATGTGTTAGAATAATAAAGAAGGAATGGCTACAATGGCATGAAAGCCACTCTCCCCTCAATTGAGTCAGATCTCATTATACAATGGCTAGAGCCTCAATAGACTCATGGAAGAAACAGAGCCCAGGAAACCCCTCCCCCCACCCCCCAAAAATGAAAGGAAGCAGAAACACTGAGTGGAAAGGGGATTGGGATAAACAGTCTACAGGAAGAAACAAGTTGACTGATTGCAGCAAAGGTGGAGAAAAAATAAAACAGGCTGAGCAGAATTAAAACCAACTCCAGTGTTATTATAAGTTGTATCAATTATGACATTACTGCAGATAACTGAAAGCTTAGTTACTGTGGCTTACACAAAGGGTTGTTTCATTCTCATATAAGATGAAGCCAGTAACTTCATAGTTGCTGACATAGATTCAGAATTTCAGTAATGTCAGATTCAGCAGTGGTTAATTCAGATGGTTGCTAACATAGTCTCAGAAGTTCAATAGTATTAAGGACAAACAACTTCATTGTTGCAAAGTAACTGTACAGCTCCGGCCATCATATCTGGATTTTAGGCAGAAAGAAGGGGAAAGAGGATGGGACCTTGCTAGCCATCTCCATCTCCTCTACCGGGTAAGCAACTGTGGTTCCAGAACTTCCCTTTCCATTAGAATACTTCTACTCATTGGTCACACAGTCACATCTAGCAGTAAAGACAGATGCAAGGGGAAAGCAAGTGTTTCTCTGTGTCCATTTGTCCTGCAACAAAATCCAGATTCTCT
The DNA here is from genome assembly GCF_053883595.1 of Heterocephalus glaber. NCBI lineage: Eukaryota > Metazoa > Chordata > Mammalia > Rodentia > Bathyergidae > Heterocephalus > Heterocephalus glaber. The sequence continues at coordinate 43,553,644 of NW_028258325.1, read as the reverse complement.
TGGTAAGGAATAAGGAAGTATGCGATATCAAATAGACAATATTTAAAACCTGAAGAGAGAGAACTGTTTGAGATGGAGGGATAAGATACGCCTTGTACATCAGAGGTCAGGTTCCCACACTCCAGGACTTACAAATGGAAAGTTTACACTTGATTTTGTGAATCCTTAATATACTCGGCAGAGACGCTGCCATCCATTTTAAGAGCTCTATTAACAGTCAGAGCGGGTGGTTATCCATGTATCTTTAACAGATGGGATGGTTATTGTAAACTGGAGAAAAAGAAACTGGGCCAGATGCAAAGAAATAGCAAATGTCACAAGAAATAAGCAAAGGCAGAGGTAGCCCCAGTTCTGAAGAGGACCTTTGAGAGGTGGAAGATGAATAGTGCCATGAGCCTGTAAGTGCACTGCACACACACATGTGCTTTGTGTAAATACCTCACAGGCTGCCAAGCCAACCTTCAGAGTCGTGATATAGGAAGGGTTTCCATACATCCAGACGTAAATTATCTCACCATATCCTTTCTATCAACTTTGAAACGTTATTTCAATAACATTAACTTTGTTGCTTTTAAGAAATTTTAAGGATGTTTTAGCATCTGTTTCTACAGAATTCAAGCAAAGAAAGGAATGGATTTAAGCCTTGAGTTCTTTATCAAAGATAACCAACCAGTGCAATGAATTTAAGTTCACCACAAAATCCTTCCTATTCTCTCACATTTCCCTTTCTGCTATTTTTGAGGATAAGAGTTGTAAGTCATGATTTTAATTTCTCAGCTGTTAGTCAACTTTCTCTTACTATGGCAAAATACCTGAGATAATCAAATTAGAAAGCAGAAAGGTTTATTTTGGCTCACAGTTCCAGAGGTTTCAGTCTATGGTCACTTAACCCTATTGCTTTAGGCCTGTGGCAGTACAGTATGTAATGGAGGGAAAGCATGGCAGATAAGATCTGCTTCTCACGGTGGTCAGGAAGCAAAGAAAAAGACAGGAAGGGGCCATGGTGTGATAGCTCCTTCAAGGGCAAGTCTCTCCTAAGGTCTCCTAATTAAGGTCTCCTAATGAGCTTACTTCCTGTCACTGGGCCCACCTCCTAAGGGTTCCGCTACCTCCCAGTAGCACCACAGGCTGCCACTCATGCCTCCAGCACATGGGCTACATATGGGGAGACATTTCGGATCCAAACTATATCATTTGTCCTTTTCTAAGCAGACATTCTGAGTCCCTGATACAATTACCTTTTCTATCAAATGGAAGACAAAAAGAGATGTTTAGTGGAGATCATCTTAGCTTATGCAATCAGTACCCAGTAATGGATCTTAACTAGGTTGCAAGCCAAAAATCTATGTTTGAAAGTAATTTACTTCATTATGGAGTACTAGATGACATTACCATATAGTTAAATCAAACATGATAACTAGTTACAAACATGTAAGGATATTTCCCTTTGATCAGCAATCCTCCTTTACCCATGAGTGTTGGTGTATGATTTTGGATACTTTAGTAAAGGCACCAAATAACAGTGACTTAGTAAAAGATTCTGAAATCTCATGTAGATACATAGGAAGGTGGTCCATGGCTTGCATGGCAACTGCACAGCTATCATGAGCCCAAGCTCTTTCTGATTTTATTGTCTTGTCACCCTCACATGTGACTTTTATCTCATGCCTACATTAGGTGATTGTAATAGAATACCATAGGCTTGGTGGCTTAAACAACAGAAATTTATTTTCTCACAGTTCTGGAGGCTGAATGTCTAAGACCCAGGGTTTCTGATGAGGCTTCTCATCCTGGCTTGCAGGTAGTCACCTTCTCACTGACCTTCCCTTTGTGTGCACTCTCCTGGTACCTGCTCCTCCTCTCCTTATAGGGCACCAAGCCCACTGGATGAGGGCCCCACGTTAACCTCATTTAACTTCAATCACCTATCACACTCTATCTCCAAATACAGTTACACTGGGAGTTGACGCTTCAACGTATGAGCTTAAATATAGGAATGCAATTCATTCATTGTATAGCATACAAGAGCTGCTCTAGCTGCCACAACCATATCCACATTCCAGCCATCAGGCAGGGGAGAAGACAGTAGAGAACACAATTCTTCCCTTGAAGGGTCCACAATAAATTTGTATACATCACTTCCACTCAAATTCCACTCACCAGATCCTAGTCACACAGCCACAGCAAAGCAGGCAGGGACATAGATTCCTTGGCTGAACTTTCATGAACCTGGCTTAAATGTCTATTCAGAAGAAGAAAAAAAGAAGTTAGGAGATAACCAGTAGTCTCTGCCCCAGGTGGAAATATTCTATTTTTTGGTATAAACCTTGTCTGTATCTCTTTTATTATTATTACTATTATTATTATTTATTATTATATTTTATGAGCTTTCTCTTCTATATCTACTTCTCTTTGGTACCTCTTTGCTTCCTTACCCCAGTGTTGGTTCCACTCAGTGCTCCCAGGGAGGAACTTGGTGCAGCCTTACACTGAAGACTCCTTTATGGGGTCCAAAAGAGGCCTAGATGCATTGTTATACCAAAAGCCTTCCTCCTTTCTCTTAGGCATGAGGACATAAATACATGAGGGGATGATATAACTGGCATGCAGGGTAATTAGAGGAGAATGCAGGGTTACAGAAGAAAATGTTTGTATGGAGACATTAGAACATTTTGTCTGCTGGTGGGAGTGATAACCTCTGTCCTAGTTTTTTGAATCCTCAATAACAGCTGACCTTTTGTGGAGGAGAAGATGTTCAGAGCCTGTTGACTTCTTACATGATTTCTCTCTGAGCAATAACTGGCTCTGGACTGCTGCTTCATGTCTCTTGAAAGTTGAATGTCTCCTTCCATTAGCATTTTTAATCTGGTGCCTACAAAATTGTGCAATTTCCTGCCATTCCTATGATAATCTAGCCAACTGGTGCTTTGGGGGACTTTCCCTGTTGCTTTAAGGTTTCTCAAAAGCCTTATCTTGGTCTCTTCTTCATCCACTCCTCCATGGGAACACTGTTTCAGCACTCCGGGAACAGCAAAACAGGGAAATAGATGGTTAGCAAATAGGAAAGGGTCTAGAGATGGAGGGAGGAGGGAAAGAAAAGGAAGGAGAATAAAAAGAATTAAGATATGTTAACACATATACCTACTCCTTAAGATGAATGTAAACATTATGTACCACAAACATGTACAGTACTAATAAAAATGGTAATTAAAAAGTGCATTTTGTCACATTGGCCTCATTTCAATCAATAAGTGTTTACTGACTGATATTCTAGATCCTGTATGATATAGTAAAAGACTCTGAGGTCTGGGACAGAGCTGAAAGATAATGACTCATTTTCCAAATAAGCGATCTGAAGGCCAAAGAACAAACTCTTTGCTGCAAGGTCATGAGGCTGCTGCTGCTAGGAAGAACAACCTGCTGAGTTTTCCCACTTCCTGGCCTCATTAGGGTTTATTCTTTGATTGGAGAAATGAAAAAGAGAGTATAGAATAATCAAGCACCTTCTCTGAACCAGGCATTGCATTTTCGGTATGGTATGTAATTTGCATTATCCTCCTAAGAACTTAATAATAAGATTACTCAGTGAGAATTCAACAGGGGGAAAACCCACAAAATTTATCCAGGCAGATACATGCTGTATAATGTACAATAATAATTATAATACAATTATTTATAATAACAAAGACTAGGAACAACGTAAATGCACAACAAAGGAGAATAATAGTTAATTGTGTTGTAGTTACTTATATAATGGATTCTTTTTTGAGTATTGGGAATAGAACCCAGGACCTTGAACATGTCAGGCAAGTGCTGTACCACTAAGCTACACTCCCAGCTTAATGGAAACTTACATAGCAGGAAAAATAAAAAAACTGGAACTATAAACATCAATATGCATGAATTTTACCAGCCTAGTATTAAAGTGGAAATTAAGTTGTAAACCGATGCATCTGGTATAATTCCATTTTGTCAAAATTTAAGACACACAAAATAATACTGTGCTTATAGGTGCACACATATGCAGTAAAGTATATCCAGGTATGGAAGTAATAAATATAAATCCAGTTTGCTAATGATAATAACTAACATATAATGCTCAATATGTGCCAGTGTTTTGCCTGTATTAACTCATTCATTGCTCATCACAGCCCTGTGAGGTAGACACTGTTAGCCCCTTTTTGCAGAAGAGAAACTGGACAGAGAGACATTAAGTAACTTTCACTCCATAGGGATTTAGTGGGAGTTCCTTTGTAAGACACCAGAATGCCGTGGTGAGCAAGGTAGACAGGGAACACATGATGCAAAGCCTCTGAGAAGCACGATAGTTCATTTTTTATCCAGTGTAATCCAGTCTTTTTTATCTTTTGTGACTCTGACACCTTGTTTTATAATAACAGTTATTAATGTCAATAGCACCAGGCCCTACCTTCCATGATTTCAGTAGAAGCACTGCTGCCCCCTAATGAGAAATGCTCACTTGTTCACATTTGAACTCTGCTGAGCACTGCACTGGTGAGCAGGAGGGGACTTGGAGAGAGACAGGCTCTGCTCATCAGGACACTGCAGAAAAGGGCTGCCTCAATCCACATATTCCACTTCCAGTAAAAGAGGCAGTACTATCTCCATGGGGCTGTCATGCTTAGATAACATTAACCTCTAAGATCACCCAGCATATTCCTGGCTCTGCTCACAGTTCACTCAGGAATGTTCTACCTATACATGATCTCTGCAGATTGCCCAATCAGCAACAGAAGGTAAGGTTCTTATTGTTTGGGAAATTGCATTCTAGTTCAGTCTCTAGTGAGTCAGTCTACACCTACTCTAAGGCTTTTTGTAAATGGAACAGGAAGCTAAGTTCTTACAAAGCTAAGGACAAGATCCTGAAAATGAGGGTTTGACACTTAAAGATCTTGCGGGGAGCAGGAGTCAGCCAGCTGTCAAAGGAATCTGTCTTACTCTTAGCCTTCTTTAAACTGCTACCCATATGTCGTTTTGTCTTCACAATAACCCTATGAAAAAGATGTTACTATTTCCATATTAAGGATGAAAATATCAAGGCTTAAAGGGAATTTCTTGGGAAAGAGACTGGCCTGATCACCAAAAACTGGTGATGGAAATCAAGTTCTATTGATGTCCCTTCCTCTCCTCAGAGTGTTAAATCAGTTTCATTCCCTCCTTTGTGCAGCTTCCCAGTAAAGAATGCTATCATTTGGATCTTTAATGTCCCCCAAAGGCCCAAATATTGAAGGCCTGGTCCAGGCCAATGGTGCTACTGGGGGCAGGGGGCTGAGTGGGAGAAGATTAGGGCCCCAGGAGTGTGCCCTTGAAGGAGATATTGGGACTCTGTCCCCTCCTTCCTCTCTCCTTGCTTCCCAGCTGCTATGAGGTGAGCAGCTTGGCTCCTTACATGATGTTGTCTTGCTACAAGCCACCAAACACCAGAACCAAGCAATCATGGACTGAAACCTCTGAAGCTGTGAGCCAAAACAAGCCACACAGGTACTTAGAGAGGTAGAGCTTTGGCCTCAATATGAATTTGGTGAGTGCCAGCACTCACCCCTGAAACATAAATACCTTCTCTCTGCTTCAGAAGGAGAGGAGCCCTCTCAGGATAAGATGGCATAGAACCCTGGACCTCTGTTCTCCCTTAGAGGAGTGGGCAGGGGGCAGAAAAGACTATAGAAAAAGAGAAAGGTAGACGGGGAAGGTGAGTTGGACGTGAGTTGCCCACTTGAAATGGCTGTGTTTGCCCTAAGACGGGATTCTGAAGGAAAGAAAATGTTCTGCACCCTTTTCTAGATTCACATAACTAGTGATTATCCACCCTTTTTTTCTGGAAATGAGTTTTGTCTTCACACCTTTCCAGATGTTGCTAGCCTGAGAATGGAATTATGTGTTTGAATTTACATGCAGAGAACAATATCTGAAATGATGGTCACAAAACTATTGTACATTGTGCCCTTTGGGTGAAGGCTTTGGTGATTTTTGCTCTCTTTCAACTTTTCTGTTTTATTCTTAAATAATGAGCTATAATTATTTTTTTATCAGAAAAATGATGATTTATTTTCATTTTCACTTGGGAAACAAGAAACCCCTACCTTTATCCAGTAGTTTAAAATGTGGTTGCTTAGGAGTTTCTACATAATCCAGTGTATAAAACAGCATTCTCTGATCACACAAACAATATGAGAAAAGATGGAAGAAAGTGATATATACCCAGTTTGGGATGTGAGAGTAGAAGTTACAAGTCATGCCCTTTCTGGTTGTAAGAAAAGGCTACCTGAGTCCAGGGTAGGAGGCTTCCAGGCCAATGTACCACTGCTCCCAGAACAGAATATGAGGCTTCTGGGCTGCCATACCACCACTCCCAGCACAGAGGAGCAGGCTTTTGGGCTGCCAAATCACCACTCCCGGTGCAGAGGAGGTAAGCCACATGGGCAACAGCAGCACCCCGCCCTCTTGGTGAAATGAGAAGACACATAAACAAGCCTCAAAACCAGACTTCCAGATCACCTACAGCAACCCCAAAGGGCAACAAGATGGAACACCCTGACACTCAACCACCTGTACTCCCTGAACTGGCAACAAAAGAGGATCTGGAAAAAATGAAATCAGAAATGATTTCTCAGATAATAGCAGAGATTGTGCTCATAGTGCAAGGCATGATTAATAAATCCAGACAGGAGCTGAGGAACATGATGGAATCCCAACATAGGAAACAAATGGAATCCATAAAATTGATGTAAATAGATTTCCAGGAGATTAAAAACTCCATTGAAAGTCTATGCACCAGAATGAGCCAATATGAGGACAGAACTTCAGATATAGAAGATAAGACTGCAATTACTGACCAGGAAAAGAAAAATTCCTTTAAAAGAGTGAGGGACATGAGAAATCAATCCACCAGCTGCTAGACAATGCTAAGAAGAATAACAGAAGATTGATGGGAGTCAAAGAAGAAAGAAGAGAGAGTACAGATGACATTAAAAAAACTGTTCACTGAACTAATGTCAGAAAACTATCCAAGCAGGGGAAAAGAACTTAACATACATATAAGTGAGGCATATATGACTCCATCTAGCCTTGATCAAAAAAAAAAAATCTATGCATAGGCATATAATACTTAGGATTCTAGAAACCCAACAGAAGAACAAAATTCTACAAGCAGTGAGAGAAAAGAAACAAATCACATACAAAGGAAAGTCCACCAGAATCACAGCTGACTTCTCAATGGAAACCCACAAGGCAAGAAGAGCTTGGAGCGACATATTTCAAGCCCTAAAGGAAAACAGCCTCCAACCCAGATTGATGTACCCTGCAAAACTATCTTTCAAAATTGATGGAGAAATAAGATACTTTCATGACAAAGAGCACCTCAGGAACTTCATGAATACCAAACTAGCACTCCAAAGAATTTTAAACAATGTCCTGAGAAAAGACAATGAGGATCACAACCCTAGGAAGCCCAGCAAAATAAACCCATTGGGCACAACAAGAAATTAAATGCAAAGGGGGAGAATCCAACAAAAAGAAAAAGTCATGACAATGATAAGTCAATACATATCAATTATAACCATCAATGTTAATGGTCTCAATTCACCAATCAAAAGAAATAGACTGGCAGAATGGGTCAAGAAGCAACATCCAACAATATGCTGCATACAAGAGACACACTTAATTCAAAAAGAAACTCATAGCCTGAAAGTTAAAGTGTGGAAAAAAATACTGCATGTGACAGGAACCTGAAAGAAAAAGCATGAGGAGCTATCCTCTTTGCAGATTAAGTGGATTTCAAACCAACACTGATTAAAGAGACAAAGAAGGACACTACATCCTTGTAAAGGGAACAATCCAAGAGGAAGAGATGACAATCATAAATATACATGCACCAAACACTAGTGCGCTCAACTATATAAAACAAATACTAACGGACATGAAAAATCATATAAGCACTAATACAATAGTGGTGCGGGACCTCAATACCCCACTGTCAAAAATAGATAGATCGAGCCCGCTGCAGACAGGCAGGTCTGTGGACGGGGTCCCAAGGTCGCCAGTCACGTGGAAAACACCAAATCAGCCTGCTGCAGACAGGCAGGTCTGCGGTGCAGTCCCAAGGTCGCCAGTTGCGCAGAAAACACCAAATCAGCCCACTCCCCGGCAGAAATCCACCGGACACCCCCCCCCACTCCTTTGGCCTCTTCTCTGTGCAGCCACCTGGTTCCACACTACAAAGACACAGAGGGCACCAGACCACCAGACCACTGTACTGGAGCTAATCAAGTTCTCAGCATTTAAAGAATTCCTGCCCAGAGGTAGGGGCTTCTGAGCCACCATCCCACTGCTCCTGGTCCAGAAGAAGGAGGTGCCTGCCCACCATCCCTCCCACCACTCCCAGCCCAGAGGAAAGGGTTTTGGGCTGCCATCCATCCTGCCACTCCTGGCCCAGAGGTAGGGGCTTCTGAGCTGCTGTCCCACTGCTCCTGGTCCAGAGGAAGGGGGTTCTGGGCCACCAAACATCCCACCACTCCTGGCCCAGAGGAAGGGGCTTTCAGCCCACCATCCCTACTGCTGCTTCCGGCCCCTGGCCCACCTCTCCCAGTTCAGAGGAAGTGAGCCCCACGGATGCCAACAGCATCCCCCTGCCCCCCCAGTGGAAATGAGAAAACACATAAATAAGTCTCAAAACCAGACTTCCAGATCACCTACAGCAACACCAAAGGGAAATGAGATGGAACACTCTGATAACCACCTGGACTCCCTGAACTGGCAACAAAAGGAGATCTGGAAAAACAGAAATCAGAAATAATTTCTCAGATAACAGGAGAAATTGTGCTCTTAGTGCAAGACATGATTAATAAATCTAGAGAGGAACTGAGGAAAATAATGGAATCCCAACATAGGAAACAAATGGAATCCATAAAACAGATGCAAATAGATTTCCAGGAGATGAAAAACTCCATTGAAAGTCTACACAGCAGAATGAGCCAATGTGAGGACAGAATTTAAGATATAGAAGATAAGATTGCAATTAATGACCAGGAAAAGAAAAATTGTTTCAAAATTATAAGGGAACATGAGAAATCAATCCAGCAGCTGCTACATGATGCAAAGAAGAATAACATAAGACTGATTGGAGTCAATGAAGAAAGAGGAGAGAGTACAGATGATATAAAAAAAAATCTTCACAGAAGTAATGGCAGAAAACTTCCCAAGTGGAGGAAAAGAACTTGACATACAGATAAGTGAGGCATATAGGACTCCAAATAGCCTTGATCAAAAAAAATCTACACATAGGCATATAATTGTTAAGATTCCAGAAACACAATAGAAGAACACAGTTCTATAAGCAGTCAGAGAAAAGAAACAAATCACATACAAAGGAAAGTCCATCAGAATCACAGCTGACTTCTCAACACAAACCATCAAGGCAAGAAGAGCTTAGAGTGACATATTCCAAGCCCTAAAAGAAAACAGCCTCCAACCCAGATTGATCTACCCTGCAAAACTATCTTTCAAAATGGATGGAGAAATAAGATACTTTCATGACAAAGAGCACCTCAGGAACTTCATGAATACCAAACCAGCACTCCAAAGAATTTTATACAATATCCCAAGAACAGACATTGAGGATCATAATCCCAGGAAGCAAAGCAGAATGAACTCATATGGCATGACAAGAAATTAAATGTAAAGGGGGAGAATCCAACAAAAAGAAAAAGTCAGGGCAATGATAAGTCAATATATTTCAGTTATAACCATCAATGTTAATGGTCTCAATTCACCAATCAAAAGAAACAGACTGGCAGAATGGGTCAAGAAGCAAGATCCAACAATATGCTGCATACAAGAAACACACTTAATTCAAAAGCAAACTCATAGACTGAAAGTTAAAGGGTGGAAAACAATACTCCATGCAACAGAAACCCAAAAAGAAGCAGGAGTAGCTATCCTTTTTGAAGATCAAGTAGATTTCAAACCAACACTGATTAAGAGAGATGAAGAAGGACACTACATCCTTGTAAAGGGAAGAATCCAAGAGGAAGAGATGACAATCATAAATATACATGCACCAAACACTAGTGTGCCCAACTATATAAAACAAATACTAACGGACATGAAAAGTCATATATGCACTAATACAATTGTAGTGAGGGACCTCAAAACCCCACTGACACAAATAGATAGATCAACTAGACAAAAAATAAGTAATGAAATACTAGAACTCAATCAAACTCTTGAACAAATGAACTTAACAGATGTTTACAGAGTCTTCCACCCCACAAAATCAGAATACACATTCTTCTCAGCTGCACATGGGTCATTCTCCAAAATAGACCACATACTCACACATAGAACATGTTTAAGTAAGTGCAAAGGAACTGAAGTTATCTCCTGTATATTATCAGACCATAGTGCGATGAAATTGGAGATCCATAGCAAAAGAAACTGGATAAATTTCATAAACAGGTGGAAATTGAACAACACACTTCTGAATAACCAATAGGTCACAGAGGAAATTAAAGAAGAAATCAGACAGTTCCTTCAATTAAATGACAATGACAATACAACATATTGGAATCTATGGGACACAATGAAAGCAGTCTTCCAAGGGAAATTCATAGCAGTGAACACACATATTAGGAAAACAGAATGAGCCCAATTAAACAACCTGATGCTGAACCTCAAGCTTCTAGAAAAAGAAGAGCAGGACAAACTCAAAGCTCATACAAGGGAGGAAATTATAAAGATCAGAGGAGAAATCAATGCAATGGAGACTAAGGGAATGATACAAAAAATCAATGAAGCCAAGAGTTGGTTCGTTGAAAGAATAAACAAAATTGACAAACCCTTAGCCAACCTTATCAGAAAAAGGAAAGTAAAATGCCCAAATCCATGCAATTAGGAATGAAAAGGGTGAAATTACAACAGACCTAGCAGAAATCCAGAGGATCATCAATACCTACTTCCAGAACCTATACGCCAATAAGATGGACAACACAGAAGAAATGGACACATTCCTAGATACGTATGAATTACCAAAGTTGAACTAAGAAGACCTAAAAATTCTGAACAACCCAATATCAACCAATGAAATTGAAAATGTAATTAAAAATTTATCAACTAAGAAAAGCCTGGGCCCTGATGGCTTCACTGCTGAATTCTACAAGACATTTAGAGTGCAACTACTGCCACTACTGTTTAAACTCTTCAATGAAAATGAAAGGGAAGCACTACTTCCAAATTCATTCCTGGAAGCAAGCATCACCTTGATCCCCAAAGCAGAGAAAGACCCAACCAAAAAGGAGAACTATAGGCCAATCTCACTAATGAACATAGTTGCAAAAATCCTTAATAAGATACTGGCAAACAGAATGCAGAAGATCATCAAGAAGATCATACACCCTGATCAAGTGGGATTCATCCCAGGGATGCAGGGATGGTTCAACATACACAAATCAATAAATGGTAAACAGGAGGACCCCTTGGCACACCCACCAGCAAGCAGCTAGGCATCTGGCAACCTCCACGGCTCCAACCAGCATCCCCTGTCCTGCTACCTGGTTCCACACTACAGAGGCACAGGGGGGCATAAAGGCCATTGTCCTGAGCTGCAGAAGTGAACAACAGATAGAGGTCCTCTCTCAGGCTACTTAATGATAACTGAAGGCCACTGGAAAAGCAAAGAGAATCTCTGCAATAAAGGCACACCAGACCACTGTTCTTGGTAATTTGGAGGGATCACCACCTCCCATTGGAACCTGGACTATCTTCAGGGGAAGGGCAGCTGGAACCTGCAGTAGGGCCTTGCAGAGTTCAACCCTGCAGGAGGACAGGGAGCTCAACTTGGGACTTGCAGCCAGAAATCTGTCTGAATTTCATGGGTCTGTGACTGGCTTGCTAAGTCTCATTGACTTATAACTGAACACTGCTGCCCATGTAGTCTATTGTGACAGCAGAGACATACCCTGAAGGAGGCCCTTCATTTTTATCTTTATTCGTTATTTTCAAAATTATTATTAGTATTTTTTGCTGTTGTTTAATTTGTTTCTACTCTTTTCAAATTGTTATTTTTCTTTTTTTCTTTCTTCTCTCTTTTCTTTCTCTCTCTCTTTCTCTTTCACTGCCTTGCTGTCCCACATTGTTCTTCATATCCCTTTGCATTCCTGTTCTGGCCCTAATTCATATTTCTTCTTTATTTTTCTTTCTCTCATCTGTTTCCTCTGGCCTCACTGCTAACTTCCCCTATCCTTCTACCTACCTATCCCTCTCTCCCCGACTCCTTCTAACTCCCCATCCCGAAGGGTAAAGTTGCTATATTGAAGAGTGTATTCACTATAAACATATGTTGGGTTGGTCCTTGATTTTGATTTAATTCACACAGTTAAAGGTGATAGATTAATAACTACCACAAATTGTTATTTCTAAGATGTACTTGATGCTATGATGTTGCTGATTGTATCACTTGGGCTAAAGTGTAGTGATTGATCTAGTCAGTGGTCCTTCTTGGTATAATGAAAATGAGAGCCTAGCTGCCATTCCACCACTCCCAGGGCAGAAGAGGTGAGCCAATCCAGGAACCCAGGAGGAGGCTCCCTGGCTGCCATTCCACCACTCCCAGGGTAGAGGAGGTGAGCCACATGGATGCCAGCAGCACCCCCAACCCCCCCGTTGAAATGAGAAGACATGTAAACAAGCCTCAAAAAGAGACTTCCAGATCACCTGCAGCAACCCCAAAGGGCAAGGAGATGAAACACTCTGACACTCAACCACCTGGATTCCCTGAACTGGCAACAAAAGAGGATCTGGAAAAAATGAAATAAGAAATACTTTCTCAGATAATAGCAGAGATTGTACCCATAGTGCAAGACATGATTAAAAAATCTAAGGAGGACACAGATTAAAAAAAATAGAGGAGCTGAGCTACATGATGGGAACCCAACATAGGAAACAAGTGGAATCCATAAAACAGATACAAACAGATTTCCAGGAGATTAAAAACTCCATTGAAAGTCTATGTGATAGAATGAACCAATGTGAGGACATAATTTCAGATGTAGAAGATAAGATTGCATTTAGTGACCAGGAAAAGAAAAACTGCTTTAAAATTATAAGGGACTACAAGAAATCAATCCACCAACTGCTAGACAATGCAAAAAAGAATAACATAAGACTGATTGGAGTCAATGAAGAAACAGGAGAGAGGGCAAATGACATTAAAAACAACTGTTTACAGAAGTGATGGCAGAAAACGTCTCAAGCAAGGGAAAAGAACTTGACATATAGATAAGTGAGGCATACAGGACTCCAACTAGCCTTGATCAAAAAGAAATCTACACATAGGCATATAATACTTAGGATTCTAGAAACCCAACAGAAGAACAAAATTCTGCAAGCAGTGAGAGAAAAGAAACAAATCACATACAAAGGAAAGCCCATCAGAATCACAGCAGACTTCTCAATGGAAACCCTCAAGGAAGAAGAGCTTGGAGTGACATATTTCAAGCCCTAAAGGAAAACAGCCTCCAACCCAGATTGATGTACCCTGCAAAACTATCTTTCAAAATTGATGGAGAAATAAGATACTTTCATGACAAAGAGCACCTTAGGAGCTCCATGAATACCAAACCAGCACTCCAAAAAATTTAGGCAATATTCTAGGAAAAGACATTGAGGATCACAACCCCAGGAAGCCCAGCAGAATGAATCCATTGGGTGTGACAAATTAAATGCAAAGGGGGAGAACCCAACAAAAAGAATAAAGTCATGACAAGGCTTTTAAAACTTTTAACTTCATCTCCCTAATGAGTGTATAATTCTATCTTGTTATTGTACTGATTAGTATTTTTCTGATTCTAGTGTTGCACACCTTTTCTTGTGCTATATTGGCTATTTATCATCTTCTTGTGTCTACTTTTTAATTGGGTTGTCTATTAATGAGCTGTAAGAGTTCTTTATATATTCTGGTCATAGGTTATATGCATTGTAAATATGGTCTGTTTAAGGACTACTTTTCATTTTCTTAACGATGTCATTTAAAGTTCTGAATTTTGATGGAATCTCATTTATCAATTTTTTCCTTTATACATGATGTTTCTTGTATCATAGGAAGTTCTTGCCTACCCTAAATTCATAAACATTTTCCCTTATAATTTCTTCTTAAAGTTTTATAGTTTTAGTCTTTCTTATTTAGGTTCATAGATCCTTTCAAGTTATTTTTAAGTATGGAAATGAAGGGTTGAGGTTGATTTTTTTATATGGATTCCAGGTGTTCTAGTGCCATTTGCTGAAAACACTATCTTTTCCTCTGCTCTTGAATTGAGTTTATAATCTACAAAATGTTAATGTTAAATAATCTTTCAAAACTCAGTGGACCATATATGTGTGGTTCTATTTCTACAATCTCTGTTTTATTCCAATGATCTGTATGTCTTTCCTTAAACCAACACTGCCTTGATTACTGTAGCTTTAGAGGAAGTCTTTTTTAAAAAGTTAATTTTATTGGTACATTTTAGGTATACAATTCATTTACATTTATCATTGGGTGTTTGTACCTGTACATGATATATCTTGGTTCTTATTTTTTTCCCCCATTACCTGTGCACCCTTCAACCCCTCTGCCCTTACCTATTTACATAGATTTCTTCTCCATTTTTTTCTTTTCTCATAGTTTTTCCTTTCCCTCTTTTCCTTTCCCCTTCCCCTCCCTTCACTCCTCTTCTTTGGACCTTTTTTCCTATTTCAAATTATCAATTATTCATTTTAACCCTTGTTTACACTATCAGATTCTCACACTACTGCAACTATTTGATATTTACACATGTGTATCCTATTTATTTCACTTAAGAGTATGGTCTTGATATGCATCCATGTAGCTATAAATGACTCTAGTTTTTCATTCTTTATGGCTAACTAGTACTCCATTTTATTAAAAAGCCCACATTTTCTTTATCCAGTTTCCAGTTGATGGGCACTTAGGCTGCTTCCAAGCTTTAGCTATTGCAAATTGTGCCGCTATGAACATAGGTGCACATATATCACAGTGGTATGATTCTTTTAATTCTTTTTGGAAGATACCCAGCAGGGGAATAGCTGGGTCATATGGGACCTCTAGTCCTAATTCTTTGAGGTATCTCCATACTGACTTCCACAGTGGTTGCACCAGTCTGCACTCCCACCAACAATGGAGAAGTGTTCCTTTCTCCCCACAATCCCACCAGCATTTGTTATTTGTTGATTTCTTGATAGCAACCATTCTTTCTGAGGTGAGGTGGAATCTCAAGGTTGTTTTCATCTGCATCTCTCGAATGACCAGTGATGTTGAACATTTTTTCATATATTTGTTTGCTGCTTTTACTTCTTTGTGTGAGAAATGTCTGTTCATTTCAGATGCCCATTTTTGAATTGGGTCTTTCAATTTGGGGGGTCTGATTTTTTTCAATTCTTTATATATTCTAGATAGTAGTCCTTTGTCTGAGGAACAGCTGCTAAAAATTTTTTCCCATATTGTAGGTTGTCTGTTACCTCTGTTGATGGTTTCTTTTGCAGGACAGAAGCTTTTTGATAAGATGAGATCCCAGTTGCTGATTCTTTCTACTAGTTCCCATGCTGCTGAGGTTTTGTTCACGAAGTCTTTTCCTACGCCAATGTCTTCCAGACTTCTACCTAACTTATCTTCCAGCAAGTTTAGTGTTTCTGTCTTAATATTTATACCTTTAATCCACTTCGATGTTAGTTTAGTGCATGGTGATAGGTATGGGTCTAGTTTCAATCTTTGGCAGATTGAAATCGAATTTTTCCAACACCATTTATTAAATAGGCTATCTTTCCTCCAATGATGGTGCTTGGCTCCTTTGTCAAAGATGGGGTGGCTGAGCATGTCTGGAGTTGTTTCTGGATCTTCTCATCTATTCCACTAATCCTCAGGTCTGTTCCTTTGCAGGTACCATGTTGATTTTATCACAGTAGCTTTGTAGTATAGTTTCAAGTTGGAGATTGTGATACCCCCAGCCATGTCTCTGTTGCTTAGAATTGCTTTAGCTATTCTAGGTTTCTTATGGTTCCAAATGAATTTTTGGATTGTTTTCTCTAGTTCTGTGAAGTATATTGTTGGAATTTCAATTGGCATTGCATGAAATCTATATAGTAGTTTTGGAAGTATGGCCATTTTCACTATATTGGTTCTTCCTACCCAGGAGCAAGGGATGTCTTTCCATTTTCTTGTATCCTCTTCGATCTCTTTTTTCAGAGTGCTGTAGTTTTCAGTGTAGAGGTCTTTTGCTTCCTTTGTTAGATTGATTCCTAGATATTTCATTTTTTTGGACGCTATTGTAAACAGAATTGTTTCCCTAATTTCTCTCTCAGTGAGTCTGTTATTTGTGTACAAGAAGGCTGTTTCTTTTTGAGTGTTGACCTTGTATCCAGCTACTCTACTGAATCTGTCAATTAAGTCTAGAAGTCTTCTGGCAGAGTTTTTTGGGTCTTTTATGCAAAGTATCATATCATCAGCAAATAATGACAGTGTAACTTCTTCTTTTCCTATCTTTATTCCTTTTATTTCTTTCTCTTTTCTAATTGCTGTGGCTAATGTTTTCAGAACTATATTGAACAGAAGTGGTGATAGTGGACATCCTTGTCTTGTTCCTGATTTTAGCGTGAAAGTTTTCAGTTTTTGACCCTTTAATGTGATGTTGGCTATTGGTTTTTCATAGATAGCCTTAATCAGGTTAAGATAAAGACCTTCTATTCCAATTTTCTATAGGGTTT
Source organism: Heterocephalus glaber (assembly GCF_053883595.1). NCBI lineage: Eukaryota > Metazoa > Chordata > Mammalia > Rodentia > Bathyergidae > Heterocephalus > Heterocephalus glaber. The sequence continues at coordinate 43,536,874 of NW_028258325.1, read as the reverse complement.
TTATCATGAATGGGTACTGGATTTTGTCAAATGCTTTTTCTGCATCTATTGAGATGATCATATGGTTTTTGTCCTTGACTCTGTTAATATGGTGTATTACATTGATTGATTTACGAATGTTGAACCTTCCTTGCACCCCTGGGATAAATTCAACTTGGTCAGGGTGTATGATCTTCTTGATGACCTTCTGTATTCTGTTCACCAGTATCTTGTTGAGGATTTTTGCATCTATGTTCATTAGGGAGATTGGCCTGTATTTCTCTTTCTGGGTTGTGTCTTTCCCTGGTTTTTGAATCAAAGTAACACTTGCTTCCAGGAATGAATTTGGAAGTATTGCTTCCCTTTCAATTTCCTTTATGAGTTTAAAGAGTAATGGTGTTGGTTCTTCTTTAAATGTCTTGTAAAATTCAGCAGTGAAGCCATCTGGACCTGGGCTTTTCTTTGTTGGTAAATATTTTATTACATTTTCAATTTCACTCATTGTAATTGGGGTGTTTAGTATTTCTATATCTTCTTCATTTAACTTTGGTAATTCATATGTATCTAGGAATCTGCCCATTTCTTCTGTGTTTTCCATTTTATTGGAGTAGAGGTTCACGAAGTAGGTATTGATGATTCTTTAGAGGAAGTCTTAAATTAGGTACTAAACATCTTCCAACAATGCTTTTTTTTTTTTTTTTTTACTTTTCTAGGTCCTTTGTACTCCTACATAACTTTTAAATTTCAATATCCAATTCTTCATTTATAGCAAGTATACATAGATCTGATTTTTTATATACACCTTATGTTTTCTAATCCTGCTAAATTCAAATACAAGTTCTAGGGGTTCCTAGATATTTCTTACTATTTTCTCTGTACATGATCATTTCATCTACAGTTAAAGGTTTTGCTTCCTTAATTTGTCCTCCAAGGTACTTCTTATGAGTTGTCAAATTTATTTCAAAAAATATTTTCGTAATATGCTTTCTATATCCTTTTAAATTCTGTAAAATCAGTAATAATGACTCCTAGATCTTGATATTGTAATTTTAAAAATGTATAGTTGATATTGTGTAATAGGAAGTAAAGGTCTAAAGGAGCAGGGGAATTGGGAGGGGTGGTACAAAGGAAAGAAGGGAAAAGGAAAAATATGAGAAAAGGAAAAAAATGGAAACAAAGTCTTTGCAAATAGAGAAGGGTGGGGGCTTTGAATGGAGGGAAGGGAAAGGGGAAAAATATAAGAATCAAGATACTCATGCAATGGTACAAGATCCTAATGATGAATGTAACTGTGTTTTATACCTAAAATGTACCAATAAATTTAATGGGGAAAAAAAAGAAAATAAGATAGCCTGAGAGCCATTAGAGACTCAAAACCTAAAGACCAGCTATATCTGGAAGACACTTCTCTGAGAACCAATCATTCCATAAGGGTTCTAACTACAAGCAACAAAGATATTTACAATAAGCAACTTTGGAGTATCAACCCAGGAATTAAACCAAGGACAATACCAAAAACAAAAATGAGAAGACATTTAAGCAAGGCACAAACTCAGACTTCCACCCCACAAAAGGCAAATTGTGGGGGAAAGGAGGTGGAAAAGTCTGATAATCAACCACCTGAACACCTGAACTGATAGCATAGGAAATAACAAAACAGATGAATGAGGCTGTAGAAAAATTCAAAGCAGAAATAATCTCCCAGATAACTATAGAGATGGTGAGCAGAGGGAAAGACATGATTAGAGGCTCTAGAACAGAAACAGATTAAAAAAAAATAGATGGGCTCAGAACCATGCTGAAAGCTATGAATGCCCAGCATAAGAAAGAAATGGAATCCATGAAACAGATTCAAGCAGATATCCAGGAGATTAAAAATTCCATTGAAAGTATGCACAGAAGATTAAGGGAATGTGCAGATAGAATATCAGATATAGAAGACAAGATCATGGTTAAGGACCATGAAAACAGAGATTTCTTCAAAATAGTAAGAAACCATGAGAAATCAATCCAGCAGCTGTTGACAATGCAAAGAAGAATAACATAAGACTGATAGGCATCCAAGAAAAAACAGGAGAAAGTACAATTGAAATAAAAAACTATTCACAGAAGTAATAGTAGAAAACTTCCCAGACAGAGATAGAGAACTGGGCATACAGATAAGTGAGGCATATAGAACTCCAACTAGCCATGATCAAAAAAAATCTACATCTAGACATATAATAGTCAAGATCCCAGAAACCCAACGGAAGAACAAAGTCCTACAAGCAATTAGAGAAAAGAAACAAATCACCTACAAAGGAAAGCCCATCAGAATCACAGCAGACTTTGCAATAGAAACTGTTGAGTCAAGGAGAGCCTGGAGTGAAGTATTTCAAGCCCTAAAAGAAAATAACCTCCAACCTAGACTGTTGTATCCTGCAAAATTATCTTTCAAAATTGATGGGGAAATTAGATCCTTCCATGACAAAGAACACCTGAGAAATTTCATGAACCCCCAAACCAGCACATCAAACAATTCTAAGCAAAATCCTAAAAAAAGACAATGAAGGTCACAACTTCATGAGTCCCAATAGAGGAAAGGTACCAGGCAAGGTAAGAAACTAAAGGGAAAGGGGGAAAAATAAGAAATAAAGGAGCCAACAAAAGTACATCATGACAAGGAGGAGTCAATATCTATCAATTTCAACCATCAATGTTAATGGCCTCAATGCACCACTCAAAAGAAATAGACTGCCAAAATGGATTAAGAAGCAAAATCTAACAATATGCTGTGTACAAGAAACACACCTAACTCAAAAAGAAATTCATAGATTGAAAGTAAAAGTGTTGGGAGCAATGCTACATAATTCTAGGGAAAAATCATTTGAGTAGGCCTAGTTCTCCTGCCTACAGGCCAGCTATAACACTCCAAGACATAATTCCATTTTGGCCTCAGGTCACAAGGGAGATTTCAATGATCCCATGATGCTGTAATGCTCCAGGACAAGACCACACCTGCGGGAGACACCCTGGGAGGAACCAAATCTTCATCTGTGTAGTTCCTGGGAGGAACTAAATCTTCATCTGCATAGTTCCTCGATGTTCTTAGATTTCCGCTGCCCCCACCCAGTCTTTCATTACACCTTGTTCATCCCAACGTGATACTGAAATCTACATTATTCATTTGTTATGTTTGTTTCTTCGGATGTACTAAATAAAAGGTGCTGCAAGCTAGGGCTTCTTGTCTTTGCCACCCAGAGCAGCACTGATCAGACCCAAAGCTCAGCTTCTTCTCAGTCTCATTTGTCTACCTTTCCTGTAATTCGCCATGTGCTGCTGTGGCTCGCAGGAGACTAGGACTTACTGCAGAGGTTCTGGTAGTGTCCCCTTCCCCTGTTCCCTACATAAAAGGATAGAAAACAGTTCTCTGGATCCAAATATTAAGACAGAAACACTAAAATTGCTGGAAGATAAGTTGAGTAGAATTCTTGAAGACATTGGCATAGGAAAAGAGTTTATGAACAAAACCTCAGTAGCATGGAAGTAGCACAAAGAATCAACAACTTGGATCTCATCTTCTTAAAAAGCTCCTGTACTGCAAGAGAAACCACCAACAGAGCTAATAGACAACCTACAATGTAGGAAAAAATTTTCAGCAAATGTTCAGACAAAGGACTACTATCTAGAATATATAAAGAATTGAAAAAAAATCAGATCCCCCAAATTGAAAGATCCAATTCAAAAATGGGAATCTGAAATGAACAGACATTTCTCAGACAAAGAAGTAAAAGCAGCTGATAAATATATGAAAAAATGTTCAACATCACTGGTCATTCGAGAGATGGAGATGAAAACAACTCTGAAATTCCACCTCACCCCAGAAAGAATGGCTGCTATTAAGAAATCAACAAATAACAAATGCTGGTGGGGGTGTGGGGAGAAAGGAACACTTCTCCATTGTTGGTGGGAGTGCAGACTGGTGCAACCACTGTGCAAGTCAGTATGGAGATACCTCAAAGAATTAGGACTAGAGGTCCCATATGACCCAGCTATTCCCCTGCTGGGGATCTTCCAAAAAGAATTAAAAGAATCATACCACAGCAATATATGTGCACCCATGTTTATAGCAGCACAGTTTGCAATAGCTAAAGCATGGAAACAGCCCAAGTGCCCATCAACTAGAAACAGGATAAAGAAGATGTGGCTTTTTATAAAATGGAGTACTACTCAGCCATAAAGAATGAGAAACTGGAGACATTTATAGCTAAATGGATGCATATTGAGGCCATGCTCTTAAGTGAAATAAATAGGACACCCATGAGTAAATACAGAATAGTTTCTTTAGTGTGAGAAACTGAAAGTGTAAATAAGGATTAAAATGATTAAAATGAATAATTGATAATTTGAAATAGGAAGAAAAGTTTCAAAGGGGTAGGGGTGGTGAGAGGGGAAGGGTAAAGGAAAGAAGGGAAAGGAAAAATTATGAGAAAAAAAATGGAAACAAAGTCTATGTAAATAGGGAAGGGTGGAGGGGGGATAGGCAGACAGGTAATTGGGAAAAAATAAGAACCAAGATACATCATGTACAGGTACAAGCACCCAATGATAAATGTAAACATATTGTATACCTAAAATATACCAATAAAAGAATTTAAGGGAAAAAAAAAAGAAAACAGTTCTCCACGCAACAGGAACCCAGAAAAAAGCAGGGGCAGCAATCTTATTTGCAGACAAAGTAGATTTCAAACCAAAACTAATTAAGAGAGACAAAGATGGTCACTACATCCTTGTGAAGGGAACAACCCAAGAAGAAGAGATGGCAATCATAAATATATATGCACCAAATATGAATGCCCCCAACTATAAAAAACAAATATTAAGGAACATGAAAAACCAAATAAGCACTGATACAATTCCAGTGGGGGACCTCAATACCCCACTATCACAAATAGACAGATCATCTAGACAAAAAATTAATAACAAAATTCTAGAACTGAACCAAGCTATTGAACAAATGAACTTAATAGATGTTTACAGAGTGTTCCACCCCACAAAATCAGAATACACATTCTTTTCAGCTGCACATGGGTCATTCTCCAAAATAGACCACACACTAGCTCATAGGACATGTCTAAGTAAATGTAAAAGAATTGAAGTTATCCCCTGTATATTATCAGACCATAGTGCAATAAAATTGGAGGTCAATAACATGAGAAACTGCAAAACTCAAACAAACACATGGAAATTGAATAACACCCTCCTGAACAAACAATGGGTCAGTGAGGAAATTAAACAAGAAATTAGACAGTTTCTACAAGTAAATGATAATGCCAGTACAACATACAGGAATCTATGGGACACAATGAAAGCAGTTCTATGCGTGAAATTTATAGCAGTCAATGCCCATATTAGGAAAACAGAGAGAACTCAGTTAAATAACCTAATGCAGAACCTCAAGCTCCTAGAAAAAGAAGAGCATAACAAACCCAAAGCTCACACAAGAAAGGAAAGTATAACGATCAGAGGAGAAATCAATGCAATGCAGACTAAGAGAACAATACAAAGCATTAATGAATCAAAGAGTTGGTTTTTTGAAAGGATAAATAAAATTGATAAACCTTTAGCCAACCTTACCAAAAAAAGGAAAGAAAAGGCTAAAATCCATGCAATTAAGAATGAAAAACGTGAAGTTACAACAGACCCAGCAAAAATCCAGAGTATCATCAATACCTACTTTGAGAACCTGTCCTCTAATAAATGGAAAACACAGAAGAAATGGACAGATTCCTAGATATATATGAATTACCAAAGTTAAACAAAGAAGATATAGAAATTCTAAACACCCCAATTATAATGAGTGAAATTGAAAATATAATAAAAAATTTACCAACAAAGAAAACCCCAGGTCCTGATGGCTTCAATGCTGAATTCCACAAGACATTTAAAGAAAAACCAACACCATTACTCTTTAAACTCATCAAGGAAATTGAAAGGGAAGCAATACTTCCAAATTCATTCCTGGAAGCAAGTGTTACTTTGATTCCACAACCAGGGAAAGATCCAACCCAAAAAGAGAAATACAGGCCAATCTCCCTAATGAACATAGATGCAAAAATTCTCCAAAAGATACTGGCAAACAGAATACAGAGGGTCATCAAGAAGATCATACACCCTGACCAAGTCGGATTGCATCCTGGGATGCAAGGATGGTTCAACATACATAAATCAATAAATGTAATACACTATTTTAACAGAGCCAAGGACAAAAAACATATGATCATCTCAATAGACGGAAAAAAAGCATTTGACAAAATCCAACACCCATTCAAAATAAAAACCTTCAGAAAACTGGAATAGAAGGTCTTTATCTTAACCTGATTAAGGCTATCTATGAAAAACCAACAGGCAACATCATACTAAATGGTCAAAAATGGAAAACTTTCATGCTAAAATCAGGAACAAGACAAGGATGCCCACTATCACCACTTCTGTTCAATATAGCTCTGTAAACATTAGCCACAGCAATTAGAAAAGAGAAAGAAATAAAAGGAATAAAGATAGGAAAGGAAGAAGTTAAAGTGTGTTTATTTGCTGACGACATGATACTTTACACAGAAGACCCAAAAAACTCCCCCAAAAAACTTCTAGACTTAATTGACAGATTCAGTAGAGTAGCTGGATACAAGGTCAACACTCAAAAAACAATATCCTTCTTATACACAAATAGCAGACTCATTGAGAGAGAAATTTGGGAAACAATTCCTTTTATAATAATATCCAAAAAAAATGAAATATCTAAGACTCAATCTAACAAAGGAAGCAAAAGACCTCTACACTGAAAACTACAGCACTCTGAAAAAATATGTCAAAGAGGATATAAGAAAATGGAAAAACCTCCCTTGCTCCTGGGTAAGAAGAACCAATATAGTGAAAATGACCATACTTCCAAAACTGCTATATAGAGTTAATGTAATGCCAATTGAAATTCCAACAATATACTTCACAGAACTAGAGAAAACAATCCAAAAATTCATTTGGAACCAGAAGAGACCTAGAATAGGAAAACCAATTCTAGGCAACAGAGACATGGCTGGGGTATCACAATCCCCAACTTGAAGCTATACTAAAATCTACTGTGATAAAAACAGCATGGTATTGGCAAAGAAACAGACCTGAGGATCAGTGGAATAGATTAGAAGATGCAGAAACAACACCAGACCACCCAGCCACCTCATTTTTGACGAAGGAGCCAACCACCATTATTGGAGGAAAGATAGCCTATTTAATAAACTGTGTTGGAAAAACTGGATTTCAATCTGCCAAAGATTAAAACTAGACCCATACCTATCACTATGCACTAAACTAAGATCAAAGTGGACTAAAGATCTAAATATTAAAACACAAACACTAAACTTGCTGGAAGATAAGTTAGGTAGAACTCTTGAAGACATTGGCATAGGAAAAGGCTTTATGAACAAAATCTCAGTAGCACGGGAACTAGGACAAAGAATCAACAACTGGGATCTTCTTAAAAAGCTTTTGTACTGCAAGAGAAACCATCAACAGAGCTAACAGACAACCTACTATGTGGGAAAAAAATTTTAGCAAATTTTCAGACAAAGGACTACTATCTAGAATATATAAAGAACTGAAAAAAATCAGATCCCCCAAATATAAAGACCCAATTCAAAAAAGGGAATCTGAAATGACCAGACATTTCTCAGACAAAGAAGTAAAAACAGCAGATAAATATATGAAAAAATGTTCAACATCACTGGTCATTCAAGAGATGCAGATGAAAACAACACTGAGATTACACCTCACTCCAGAAAAAATGGTTGCTATCAAGAAATCAACAAATAACAAACGTTGGCAGGGGTGTGGGGAGAAAGGAACCCATCTCCATTTTTGGTGGGAATGCAGACTGGTGCAACTACTGTGGAAATCATTATGGAGATACCTCAAAGAACTAGGACTAGAGGTCCCATTTGACCTGGCTATTCCCCTGCTGGGGATCTTCCCCAAAGAATTAAAAGAATCATACCACAGTAATATATGTTCACCCATGTTCATAGCAGCACAGTTTGTAATAGCTAAAGCTTGGAAGCAGCCCAAGTGCCCATCAACTGGAAACTGGATAAAGAAAATGTGGTTTTTCTATAAAATGTAGTACTACTCAGCCATAAAGAATGAAAAAGTAGAGATATTTATAGCTAAATGGATGCATATTGAGGCCATATTCTTAAGTGAAATAAATAGGACACACATGTGTAAATACCAAATAGTTTCACTAGTGTGAGAAACTGAAAGTGTAAATAAGGATTAAAATGAATAATTGATAATTTGAAATAGGAAGAAAAGGTCCAACGGGATAGGGGAAAGAAAGAAGGGAAAGGAAAAATTATGAGAAAAGAAAAAAATGGAAACAAAGTCCATGTAAATAGGGAAGAGTGGAGGGGTGGAAGGGTGCACAGGTAATGAGAAAAAATAAGAACAAAGATACATCATGTACAGGTACTAGGAGCCAATGATAAATGTAAATGTATTGCATACCTAATATGTACCAATAAAAGAATTTAAGCAAAAAAATAATAAATGTAATATACTATATCAATAGAGCCATGACAAAAACCATATGATCATGTCAATAGATGCAGAAAAAGCATTTGACAAAATCCAACACGCATTTATGAGAAAAACCCTACAAAAAATTGGAATAGATGGTCTCTACCTCAATCTGATAAAAGCCATCTATGAAAAACCAACAGCCAATATCATACTAAATGGCCAATAACTGAAATCCTCCACAGTAAAATCAGGAACAAGACAAGGATGTCCACTATCACCACTCCTGTTCAATATACTTCTGGAAACATTAGCCACGGCAATTAGAAAAGAGAAAAATAAAAGCAATAAAGATAAGAAATGAAGAAGTCAAATTGTCATTATTTGCAGATGATATGATACTCTATATAGAACACCCCAAGAACTCCACCAAACGTCTTCTAGGCTTAAAATCCAAATTCAGTCAAGTATCTGGATACAAGGTCAACACGCAAAAGTCAATAGCTTTCCTCTACACCAATGACAGACTCACTGAGGGAGAAATAGGGCAAATAATTCCTTTCACAATAGCATCCAAAAAACTGAAATACCTAGGAATCAACCTAACGAAAGAAATCAAAGACCTCTTCTCTGAAAACTATGGCACTCTGAAAAGAGAGATTGAAGATGATATCAGAAAATGGACAGACATCCCCTGCTCCTGGGTAGGAAGGATTAATATAGTGAAAATAGCCATACTTCCAAAACTACTATATAGATTTAATGCAATTCCAATTGAGATCCCAGCAGCACATTTCATGGACTTTGAGAAAACAATCCAAAAATTCATTTGGAAGAAGAGACCCAGAATAGCAAAAGCAATTCTAGGTAACAGAGACATGGCAGGGGGTATTACAACCCCCAACTTGAAACTATGCTACAAATCTACTGTGATAAAAACAACATGGTACTGGCAAAGAAACAGACCTGAGGAGCAGTGGAATAGATTAGATGATGCAGAAACAATACCAGACACACTCAGCCACCTCATCTTTGACAAAGGAGCCAAACACCCTCATTGGAGGAAAGATAGCCTCTTTAATAAATGGTGCTGAAGAAATTGGGTTTCAACTTGCCAAAGACTAAAACTAGACCTATATCTCTCACCATGCACTAAACTAAAATCAAAATAAAGACGTAAGTATTAAAACAGAAATGCTGACCTGGCTGGAATGGATTAAAGATCTAAATATTAAAACACAAACACTGAACCAGAGGTTAGGTAGAACTCTTGAAGACACTGGTGTAGGAAAAGATACTATGAACCAAACCTCAGTTGCCTGTGAACTAGCACAATCAACAAGTGGGATCTCTTCTACTAAAAAGCTTCTGCACAGGAAGAGAAATCACCAGCAGTGTGAAGAGACAACCCACAATGTGGGGAAAAAATTTTCACCAGCTGTCCCTCAGACAAAGGTCTACTGTCTAGAATCTATAAAGAACTTAAAAAACTCAGACATCCCAAATTTAAAGACCCAATCCGAAAATGGGCATCTGAAATGAACAGACATTTTTCACACAAAGAAGTGGAAATAGCAAATAAACATATGAAAAAATGTTCAACATCACTGGTCATTCAAGAGATGGAAATGAAAACAACATGGAGACTCCACCTCACTCCAGAAAGAATGCCTGCTATCATGAAATCAACCAATAACAATTGCTGGCAGGGCTGTGGGGAAAGAGGAACACTGCTCCACTGCTGGTGGGAGTATAGACTGGTGTAACCACTGTGAAAATCAGTATGGAGATACCTCAAAGAACTAGGATTGGAAGTCCCATTTGACCCAGCTATTCCCCTACTGGGGATCTTCCCCAAAGAATTGAAAGAATCATACCACACTGATATATGTGCACCCATGTTCATAGCAGCACAATTTGTGATAGCTAAACTTGGAAACAACCCAAATACTCATCAAGTGGAGAATGGATAAAGAAAATGTGGGGGTTTTTAAATAAAATAGTGTATTACTCAGCCATAAAAAATGAAAACTTAGAGACATTTATAGCTAAATGGATGCACATTGAGGCTATACTCTTAAGTGAAATAAATAGGACACACATGTAAAAACCAAATATTTTCTCTAGTGTGAGAAACTGAAAGTGTAAATAAGTACTAAAAGGTATAATAGATAATGTGAAATAGGACCAAAAAGGGGCAATTGGGAAGGGGAAGTGGGAGGGGTAGGGGAAAGGAAAGAAGGGAATGGAAATAATATGAGAAAATGAAAAAACGGAAACAAAGTCTTTGTAAATAGGGAGGGATGGAGGGGTTGAAGGGAGGGCAGGGGAAGGGGAAAAAATAAGAACCAAGAGAGATTATGTAAAGGTTCAAATCTCCAATGATAAACGTCATTATATTGTATACCTAAAATATACCAATAAAATAAAATTTTATAAAAAAGAAAAGGCTACCTGAATCCGCTTATCTTCATGAAGAGACATCTTTAAACTTTCTAGCTATTTGCTTACTGCCTCTTTGGGTCTTATAGATGATTGTGTGATTACCCAGGATCTAGTATAAAGAGCTCATAAAACAAATATTGAGATTTACTGAGGCTTGTTTAGCTACCATCCAAAAGAAATGCGGCAGAGGGGCAGTGGTAGAGCATGTGCTTAGAATGCTCAAGATCCTGGGTTCAATTCTCCGTGAATGGAGAGAGAGGGGTGGGAGAAGGAAGAGAAAAGAAAAAGAAAAAAATGGCAAAAATAGAATAGATGGCCAGCTGCTCCATAGTGGGGACCAGGAATTTGACAGAAATCAAAATGTCTTTTATGTAATTTAGGGAGAGGCCAATTTAATATTGGCCTGGGGATACCAGGAGAGGCTGGATTATTTTCTTCTTTGGAATCCTCTTAGCAAGCAATGCATGGCCATCAAGAAAAATTTGATTATGTGATTGTCCTCATGAATGCAAAGAATCAGTTTCCCAATCTATAGCTATAGATAATTTATATTTTACTTTATTCCAAAAGGAAGATAGCAACTGATGACCAACACAATTCTCCTTTTCTATCCTGACTTTCCAGAGTGTAGTACTTTTAAAAATAATCACTGCCTATATTTAAGATCATCTGCAGAGTCCCACTTATCCCAAGAATCAGGGCTGGAGCACTGAAAAGTAGGCCGAGGCAGAGGGAATATCCCCTCATCAGCTTTCTAGCCAGGCTGGTCTGGGGAGAAGGATTACCTCATGTAGACCAGTCTGTCCAAAACGGCGGACACTAGTCCAATGTGGCTATGTAAATTTAAATTAATTCACAAACATAAGACCATCTTCTACCTTGCATCTTCCTGAGATGTGCTAGAGTAGTAACAAAAAATATTGATCACCTCCACAACATATGGTGATGGATTTTTCTCTTAAAATGGTCTGTTCTTTTGTGGTGTGCACAGAAAAAAATGTTTGGAAGGATAAACACCAAGTGAACCACAGTGATTATATTATAGAGAGCTAAGTCAGGTAGAAATATTACAGGTGGTCAGATAGGGCTAGCTCCTCAAGAGAATCAAGACAAAGGTGAAATACATCACACTGTGGCCAGAGAAACATGTGTTAGAGACCAGGCCTCAAGATAAAGGCAAAATGACCAGGCCTACACAATTCCTCAAAAGACAAACACCTGGCCTAATGAAGTCTAGCTAGACATCAGTCACCCTGGTGTGTGTCCAAGACCTCTGGATCCATTATTTCCTTGCAAATCTTTGTTCTTTCCATGCACACTTCTTATATGACTTGCTGTCCCAGTCACCATTAGGTGATCATCATTAGGTGATCACAATCACCTAACTTATTGGTTAATCATAGCTGTAACGCATGTAATACCCATGTGGGTTTTGCTCTATAAAACTTCCCTCCAAAGTGGAGTCCTTGGCTACCCACTTGGATCCTCTCCTGCCTCTTAGGAGCTATCCTCTCAATAAATATTTTCCTACTCTTAACCTCCATTGTTCCTAGAATTCATTCTTCAATTTTTAGAGAACACAAACTCAGCATATCAGACATCTAACAGCTTGGGAGATATATTTTCATATTTCATCTCCTGTATCATATTGGAGGTCCCACCAAGATAAGAGGTAATTGGAAGAAAGTTTAAGTGTTTTGTTTTGTTTCATAAATTCTGGATTGTTTCTGGTTTAGGTAATTAAAATGGTCATCCTCGAATTTTATGTCTTGCATTTTGCCAATTGTTTTATTCTTTGAGTTTTTATACACTGTCTTTTGTTAAAATGATTATGATGTTTCTTTAAAGAGATATTTTACTTTTGCAGACAAGGTCTTATGTTTTATATTTCTCACTTGACTGGATTGTTATCTTAGCAGCACTAGGGAAAAATAGCGTGAAGGAAAAGCAGCACTAAGAAAAGTAATGGTAGAGTGCCACCTTGTGGAGTTTAGTGTAACTACAAGTAAATTTAGAAAATGCTGTAAAATGGGTCTTTTATGAAATCTAGTTTATATTTGAGAAATATATATACCTAGTAATAAATCAAGGGACCCAACCACCAATTAAAAGGCAATAGGTGGGTGGCCACTCTTAAGACTTGGAGGATGGGTTTCACTAAGACATTCTGGCCCAATTCTCTATACTCCAGAGAAAATGTTGAGCTTGTTCTTCTTCAGTTTCCTTTCTGGTCTGATCTTCCATTGGTGAGGAGGCAGTCTTAGCTCTTGAGATTCCCCGTTCCCCCCTTTCCAGTCTGAGAATGAAGACTCATGGACAAGTTGTCTCAAGAGCTCACCATGAGCATGAGAAAAAATGACATCCTTTTCCTGATCTCATTTCCAATCTTTCCTGCCACTTTATACTCTGCTTTCAGAGGCATATAAGATTGGAAAGGAAAAAAATTTAAAGTATTCCAACTTTTCCTCCTAAGAACCTTTAAATCAAGCCTGTAGAAAATGAGCATTTGCTAAAGCCAAAGGCAGGGAAGTAATCTCAGATAAAGACAACTCAGGCTTGTATCTGTCCCTTTTAGTATGCTAAAACAAACAAGTCACTCTGCTAGCTAGTGAACACTTTTAGAGACACTCTCAAAGCAGAGGATAGGTATCTCCAGTACCTTCTGGTGAATCCTCATCAAAGCCAATGGCTGGTGGAATGTTGACCACACAGGCAGCTGGATTCCTTTCTGGAGACAGATCTTTGGTTCTGTTGATCAGTGGAAACTGAGAGAACTACTGAAGGGTCATGGCCAAGGCAGCTCTCTAGCAAATACCCAAAGGTCCCTCAATGGAAGCTGCGTCCTGACAGCCCAACTGGGTAACCAGCAGAAAGATCTCCACTTATTTATCATCCCTACCTACACTCCTCAGGACTTTATCTCTCTGATAGTAAGTTAGAAACTCTAGGAAGAAGCAACTTTCAGCAACTGCCTCCCTTTTGCAGAACAGATATCAGAGAAGCAAGGTACACTTGTGCCTTACATATGCTAACTAAAAGTAAAAGAAAAACTGTTGTAGTCAGCCTTTCTTTTCTTTCATTTACATGTAGAACACTGATAAGTGTGCCTGTAGTTACTAGGCAATGAGTATAAGTTTAACCTCTGAGCTCCAGAGACTTAGAGATTTTAGAATGGACTTTAAATGATCTGTAGCCTTGTCTTGCTGCTAGAAAAGATTGCCTAGGTAATTAGATAGATAACACAAATGCCTTGTCTCCAGGCCATTTACTTGACTCTGTCTATCTCCAGAGGTGATCTCCTTTGCAGGCTAAAAAGTGCTCCAATTTGCCCTTTGATCTAGTTTCCTCACACTCTTTCAAAGAGTTGTGAACATTGCTTTAGATCTTTTGACTTCTGGTTTTGCTAGCAATGCTTCCTTCTTTAAACATGATCCTTATGGCTGAAATCAATTGCAACTTGTGCTTTCGAAAACACAGGAGTGAAAACACGAGTTCCCTGGGAAGATAGGATTGGGCACCGGTACAAGAGTGGGTAGTCCGGTTCAATTTGCATCTTCTGGTCACTCTCCAGATGACAGCCATCTCCCCTGGAGTGGAGTCAACTTGGAGGGTGCTTTGAGGGTATAGAAGTCAAATAGAAATTAAAAGGATGCCAATTTTTTCTTTTTGCATTTCAGACTGGGGAGCTCAACATTGAAATCTTTTACTCCTTTAAGATGTACCAAAATAAAAAGGGTAATAAAAACTGCCTTGGGATTGTTTGTTGGCAGGAATCTCACAAACACAATTTTAAAAATTGTGTATTGAGTACTGAGTTTGATCCCTGGTACCACAAAAAATGAAAGTTTGAGTAGGTGAAAGATGTGAGAATGACTGAGCTGGAGGCTAAATAAAGGAGATTCCTTACCCTTACCCTTTAGAGTCTAAAGGTGAGGCTTCTAAGCCAAGCCACCTTAAGGGGCTGCCTTAAGAGACCCCCTAAGCCATGCCCTGATTACAAAGGTAAACACTGGAAGTTGGACTGCCCCCAGAGGCAAAAGCCCCAAGAATCAGGCCCATCTTACCAGCCGGTCCAATAAGACTAAAGGGCCCCAGGGCACTCTCTTCCTTCTCCCTCTGGCTGGACTGTCATCTCCATGGAGGAGCCCCAGGTAATCATGACTATAGAGGAAAAATTAGCCCAGGCTTGGACACTGGAGGGTGTCTCTTGGTCTTCCTTGTCAACTCTGGAATTCCTTTCAGCCATCATATCTCAGTGAGGGGAAGTCATTCACTATTTCTCACAATTCTTAGGCTATAACTGGGATGTCTTTCTTTTCCCCATTTCTTTTAATTATGCCTAAAAGTCCCTTTCCCCTCCTGGGGAGAGATATTTTATCTTGTTTAAATACTGTAGGTTTTTCCAAGTCATGGTCTTACAATATGTAGATGATATACTGGTATGTGCCTCCTCAGAAGAACTCTCTAGCCAAGGCACCCATGCTCTGCTGAATTTCTGACAGGGAAAATAAGGTTTCTAGATGTAAGGTACAAGTTTGTAGCCTTGAGATGAAATATTTGGGCCTTATCATATCTAAGGGAACCCAAAGGCTAGAAGAGAGAATTGAACCACTACTTTCCTTCCTATGGCCCAAGACCCTAGAACAGCTAAGGGAATTCCTAGGAAGTACAGGCTTTTGTTTCCTTTGGATAGCAAGACATGATGAGATTGCACAACCTTTCTATCAGTTTATAAAAGAAGCCCAAAAGGCAGATACCCCTATTTAAACCTGGGAACCTGATTCCCAAACTGCATCCCAGAAGTTTAAATATGTACACACAACATTCAGCTTTTACAATTGTACAAGTGCCCACTTGTGCTGCTGTCAGGATGTCTAATGCCATCCAATTTTGAAGGACAGCTTCTCTCATTAAGTTTACTTAATGATCCTGAGAATAATTAAATGTTTTCTAAAAATACCACTAAGGGCTCTCTACAGGCACTAGTAAAACCACTATTAAGTAAGAATAAAGGTCCTATCAGGAAAGTCAACAAAGATATGAACATGGCTACTTTCAAATATGGGATAATTATATGTGGTTAATTCCAACTGTAGGACAACTTAGTATAAAGTCTCCCTTATATTGGGAACAAAGAAATCACCCTTATTCTCATTGGCCTAACTCTACTAAATACTTGTGACAGACACCCTTCAAACAATGTATACACATTATAACCTTACAGGTCAAAGACTGGTTTGAAACAGCCTGATTTAGTCACCCTGCAATTAGATGAGAAATGTTGTGTGTACATTCTTGATACTTCTGTTAATATCTCAATTGCTGTTCAAGATATTAAATGACAGGTTATGGTCATGTAAGATTCTGGAATTCCCTGGACCTTCTCCTTATCCTCTTTATGGAAGGCTATTACTGACTCTTCCTGGTGGAAACTTTTGTTATATTCATAATTGTCTTGTTGATCTTACTGTTTGTCCCATCTGTACTCAACTGTTTCTTTGGCCTTGTCTCTTCCAGACTTAAACCTATACGCCTGCCCATGTCAAGAATGCCTGGCACCTACCAAGGGTCTTTAGATAGACCCTCTGGAGAGTATCTCTGACTCCCAATCACAACTATGACCCCTCCACCCTGAAGTAGCTAGAACAGTCATCTCTCCTTTCCCCCTCATGGCAGTTCAGGTTACTTCTTTAGAGGAGGGAATATTATAGACAGCCAAGTCAGGTAGAAATATTACAGGCGGTCAGATAGGGCTAGGCCCTCAAGAGTCAGGACGAAGGTGAAACCATGTCACAACTGTGACTAGAGACACATCTGTTAGAGACCAGCCCTGAAGATAATGACAAAAAAATCAGGCCTTCATACTTCCTCAGAAGACAACCACCTGGCCTAATGAAGTCTAGATAGACATCAGTCACCCTGGTGAGTGTCCAAGACCTCTGGACCATCATTTCCTAGGAAAATCTTTGTTCTTTTCATACACATTTATTACATGACTTGTTTCCCCATTGGGTCACTGTCACCTAAACAGTTATACTTGTTAGCCTATAACCTAAACAACTATACTTGTTAACCTATAACCCACATTTTACCCACATGGGTTTTGCTGTATAAAACTTCCCTGTAAAATAGGGTCCTTGGCTACCCATTTGAGTTGCCTCTGCCTCTTAGGAGCTATCCTCTCAATAAATATTTGCCCATTCTTCATCTCCATTGTTCCTAGAATTCATTATTTGATTTTTAGAGAACACAAACTCAGTGTATCAGTTATCTAGCAGATTGGAAAATATAACATTTTCATATTTCACCTTCTGTATCAGTTACTTCCAGAGTGGGATAGGACATACACAGGGTGGGAGGGGACGTGGGCCACAGGATTTTCACTTTTTCTATATGCACTTCTGAATAGCTAGAAGTTGTCTTTAATGAAGATGCTTTAATGTTTTTATATTATTCTTTTATTGGTACATTGTAGGTATACAACACAATTACATTTCTCATTGGAATTGTACCTTTACATAATGCATCTTGGTTCTTATTTTTTTCCCCATTCCTAGTCCTCCCTTCACTCCCTCCACCCTTCCCTATTTACAAAGACTATATTTCCACTTTTTCCATTTCTCATCATTTGTCCTTTCCCTTCTTTCCTTTCCCCTGCCCCTCCCACTACCCCTACCCCTTTGGACCTTTTCTTCCTATTTTGCATTATTGATTATTCATTCTAATCATTGGTACATTTTAGGTATAAAATATAATGACATACATTATTGGAAATTTACACCTTTACATAATCTCTCTTGGTTCTTATTTTTCACCCTTGCCCAGCCCTCCCTTCAACCCCTCCATTCCTCCCTATTTACAAAAATTTTGTTCCTATTTTTTCATTTTCTCATATTAATCCCAGTCCCTTCTATCCTTTCCCCTAGCCCTCCCACTTCCTTCCCCTTTGCCCCTTTTCTTCCTATTTCACATTACCTATTATACATTTAGTCCTTATTTACACTTTCAGTTTCTCATACCAGAGAAACTATTCCGAATTTATACATGTGTGTCCTATTTATTTCACTTAAGTGTATCACCTCAATGTGCATCCACTTAGCTATAAATGTCTCTAATTTCTCATTTTTTATGGCTGAGTAGTACTCCATTTTATTAAAAAACTACATTTTCTTTATCCAGTCTCCAGTTGATGGGCATTTGGGCTGTTTCCAAGTTTTAGCAATCACAAACTGTGCTGCTATGAACATGGGTGCACATATATCACTGAGGTATGATTCTTTTAATTCTTTGGGGAAGATCCCCAGCAGTGGAATAGCGGGGTCAAATGGGACTTCCATTCCTAGTTCTTTGAGGTCTCTCCATACTGATTTCCACAGTGGTTGCACCAGTCTACACTCCTACCAGCCGTGGAGCAGGGTTCCTCTTTCCCCAGAGCCCCGCCAGAATTTGTTATTGGTTGATTTCATGATAGCAGCCATTCTTTCTGGAGTGAAATGGAATCTCAGTGTTGTTTTCATTTGCATCTAATGAGGATGCTTTAATTTTTAATGTGAGAAAACTAATACAAAGAGCCTTTGAAATAAATGAACAAGCAAATAAATATACTGTTCCAAAATTCTGGCCAATCTCATTTTTTCTCTAAGAACAAAGATTATAAAGTATAACAAACAAATGTTTGGAAAGAAATCTAGTCTGCTGTCACCTGCCATATGTTTGGCCCTATCCAAAACAGCTGGCATGGCACTGTTTACCCATAGTCTTTGCATGACTTTGCTTGGCTTGTGTCCGCTCTCTGATCCCAAAATTAGCACAAGGCTAACCTTGAACTTTTCCCTCCTTGACTCTCAAACTTCAGAGACAGAGATCTGAGTTCTTTGGTCTGTCTGGTAGCCTTCATTGCATTCAAGTACTAATGCTTTGTCTTATTTAGACAAAGTTCACTGAGATACTAGGTTTGCTGTTTACAGCTATGGTCAAGTATAGATTGACATTTTCTAAACTAGGAACCATGTAATATAATTAGAAGGCAGACTTTTCTAGTTATGATCACCTGACCAAGTAACTTAGCTTCTCCAATGCCTTAGTGTCTTCATCTGCTCTGTCAATTAAATGCAATAACATAAACAAAACCCGCTTAGTAGTGTCTGTCACATAGCAAGTTTTAGGCATCATTATTAGTTGCACATCTAAAGTATCAAGGACCTCCACGAGCCTGGGGCTCATCCAAATGCTCTGGATAAAATAACTGACAACTTAGATTTAAGGCCTTGTTGTTTGTAAGATCCTAACCACCATCATTGTCTTTAATACTTTAGACTTAATGCTGATTATTGTCATACTGTTTTTTTTTTTTACAAAACCTTTTATTTGGTAGCCTTGTCTATTAAATTTATTTCCACAAAAGCTCTCAGATAAAGAAAAAGTCTTTGGATTCTATGAGAGGAGCCAGTCTCCCACCAGCTTTCAACACCTCTATCACACACTCATCCTATTTTCACAGAGTTCCCTGATTTGGGCTCATTACATATTAAAAGAAAATACTACTCTCACGCAGTCCTCTATGACTTCTCAGCTGTCTCCCAATCCTTTGACTTCAAACTAAGACAAATTCTGAAAGAAGGCAACAAATGAATTATTAGGATTTTTCTTTAAAACTAGGTACATTGTTAGTGGAATGGAAGTTGGTATGGCATTTTGAAGTACATTTTGACATTTAATGTATTTAAAGGCATATTTAATCCCTTTGACCCAGAAATTTCATTTTTACTAATGTAATAAACAGACAGAATAAAGTTCATAAAGTTTCATTTGCATTAGCTAAACTATTGGAGGTAATTTATATGTCCATTAATAGCAAATATGATAAATAATTATGACATTTTTATACTATAAACTCCACATTGGAACATTTTTTAAAAGATGAGGGAGGGCTGTACATATTGACATAAAGGGATACCCATAGAATATAGGTGAGTTTAAAGACAAAATAGTATAGCCACTGTTTATCATATAGTATCTCCATTGCCGTGTAACAAACAATCCCCCAAGAAACCTTTTGCACCTTATAGCAACCATCATTTATTTGTTTATGATTCTGTGTGGAAATTTGAGTTGGGCACAGCTGGGACAACTCTCTCTGCTATATGTGGTGTTGGTTGAGAGCAATTATGTAAGGTGCTAAGGAAGGGACAGGGGAGAGCTCTCTCTACATGGTCTCTCTCTGTATCTGTTCTCTCATCTTTAAGGAGGTTAATCCAAGCTTTTTCAAGTACCAGCTACAGTCCAAATAGGTGAGAGTAGAAAAGGCAAATCCTTTTGAGACCTTGGCTTAAGGTTCCCCTGATGTCTTTTTAATCTATTTCTATTAATCACAACAAGTTAAAAGCTTTGCCCAGATTCAAGGAGTGGAAAAACACTCCACCACTTACTGGGAGTTGTGTGCTTGCTGTCGTTCAACATGGCCTACAAATCATGCTCATTTTCTGGTACTTGCGTCTTTCTGAAGATTCCTCCCATGCTGAATTGGGGTCAGTGTATGTGCCCAGTAGAAAGTGGTGGAAGTGATGATTATGATTTCCAAGGCTAGGTCATAACGGCTTTGCATTTCCCACCTTACTGTCTTGGATAACTCTATAGGAAAGCCAGGTACCATCCTTAGAGGACATTCAGGCCTTAATGGAAAGGCCCAGTAAGGAGGAGTGGAGGCCTCTGCCAATTTCCAGCACCGAAGTGTCAGCCATGCAGCAAGTCACCTGGGCAGTAGAGCGTTCTGCTCTGGTCAACCCTTCAAGACTGCATCAGCCAACACCTGGCCACACCCTGTAAGAGTCCCCAGCAAGAACCCTTTCACTCTCTGATGCTTGATTCACAGAATATTGTGAGAGACAGCAAATGGTTCTTGTTATTTTAAGCCACTAATTTTTAATGATTTATTATGCAACATTAGATAATAAATACAAATTGCAAATAATAATCACATAGATAAGTAGAAAGATAGAGATGATAAATATGTCTAATCCCTAGAGATGGGGAATAAACATGTTCCAGAGTGTGTGTGTGTGTGTGTGTGTGTGTGTTTACTGGTTGCTAAGGAACAGGCAGAATTACACTATATTCCTGAGAGCTTTTTTAAAAATACTTGCTTAAGTCTTTTCACTGAGAATGTTAGACTTCTATAATTTTTTAAACAAAAAATTCTCTTGATATTTCAAAATATTTGCATGCATGCGTGTATATGAGCAAGTAACAGGGGGAAGTGGGTGCAACCCATTTGAGAGCTGTTAAAGGGCCTCTGATATCACTGTCCTGCCCGTGACTGCATGACAGCCCCAGACAGCAGCCCAGGCTGGGTTTACCAAGATGAATGCTCTCTCTCAGGCAAGGTACAACACTGAGACTAAATTCATACGGCAACCATAGTGAATTTAGGCATCCATTTTCCTTTTAAATGAGATTTTCCAGAAAGACAACATCCAACCTAGTCACTAAAATGCAATTAGTACATACAGCTGGATCTGGTTTAACACATAAAGAATCTGTTTGAAAAAACAAACACAAAATGGGACCCAGCTGTCTGAACCAGTTTAGAAGACTCTGTATTTAAAACAAAATGCTCCTATATGTTTTCTGATCACCGTTTCATTCCAAAGTGGTTTTGAAAATCAACATGACCCCATAAATTAATAAGTGCAATTGGCTAGGCCTTTTCAAAGTAGAGTCTAACAGCTTTTGTCCACTGAAAATAGAGATGATTGTCATTATGGTGTCTTGGGTTTTTTTTTCAAAGTCTGAGATAACTCCATGAACTTTCTCCTGAATTGTAAGAAGTCTGGAGTGCTCTTCACACTGCTTTTCATCTGAGATGTTTATTATTCCTGTTTTTATTGATTTACTAAGTGTTGACAGTGGCCTAAGAGCTGGAAACAAAGTCCTCCGGGAGGCTGTAGCTTTTGTCTAATAGACAACAGCTTGGTTCTCCCTAGTCCAGGAGGCACAATATGTAGCCAGCCTCTTGGTGCTGTACAGAGCCCTGGAAGAGGTGGTTTCACCTCAAAGGGAAATATTTTTAGCTTAAAAATAAAAGGCACAAAATACAGAAATGTGATATAGATGACACCTTCCTAACACCTATAGGTCATACACAGATTCCTCAAAATTTCTGAATTTGTAATTTAACAGAAAAGTTTAAATCTAACTGTTCTACTTATTCTGATTGCAAATAAAATCTTGTTTTTCTTGATGTAGCACTTCTTTTATTTATCCTCACTGCTTTTTGGCCAAACTCTGGCCAAAAATACCGTTCACGTATCAAGTGGGGCATCTTAGGCATAGAAATATGGAAAAGATTGTCCCTCCAGAAACTGTGGGCTGAGTTTTCCTGAGAATTGTTCAGGAAGAAAGTTCTGCCGGTGCCAGCTGTTTGGGACAAGGAGAGGGAAGATCTGAGAGTTGGACGACTGCTTTGTAGGTCCAGCTCCGAGACTCCCCTTGATTCTGAGCTGCTACCTACCTCCTCCTAGGCCTGGTTACCTTCCGTGATAGGATAGAATAATTTTAAAATATTTAGAGTGATGACAGAAATAAAGATCAGGAATCTTAGCTACAGAGAGGATACATTGGTGTGCATTTGATTGTCTTGCCTCTGTGGTAAAACTGTTCCATATAAAATTCCAGACAGTGTGCCTAAATTCCCTTGAAAAATCTAGACTGTAGAAATGGTTTGGTTTAATACTGGTTTTGCAGACAAGGCAAACATTTGGCTTAGAAACTTTCTAATTCCAATGTGAGATTTATTTTCATAAACATGTTATACATGGGTATAGCAGAGTTATTTATGAAAAAAAGCACAATTTGAAGTACAATCCAAATGACTGAAAGTGGAGAGGAGGGGATAGGAGTCTTGCTCTGGTGGAGGACAGAAATAAAGAGCAAATCAGGCCTGGCATGGTGGCACACTCTGGGAGCACTCTTTGAAGCTGAGGCAGGAGGATCACAAGATTGAGCCTAGCCTGGGCAATTTAGAGACTTAGCAAGACCCTGTCTCAAAATCCAAAATTTAAAAAGGATTGAGAATATAGCTCAGTAGGATAGACCTGGTACTCAATTCCAGTACTCAAAAACAGTAAAAAAAACATTTCTTGAAAGCCATTCAAACCACTTTAAAATATTAAGTCAGCTTTCAGAGGAACTGGATTGAAAGTAACTCAGAACTTTATCCTGTCTTCCCTGACCTATGGGGGTCTATGAAAATCTGACTAATCCACCAACCAATGAGCAACTGGAAAAAAATGGTGAAGAGACCTGTCTCAGCTGGGCTGGCATCCCTGTCAGTGCCTGGCCTGCTAAAACAAGGAGATTAGAGGCTGAACAGGCACCCCTTTCATGCCCACCACATCCTGAGATACTAGATCTGAGAGGAAGAGGGAAGGAAGCCCTTGCTTTTTCAATGTGGTACCTATTCCCCAAGCAAAGGGACTCTGGGAAGGACCTGCTCTCCCTGTCTCACTCGTCATCAGCTTAGTCAGTGACTCCTAATCTCACAGTCAGGTTGGTCTGAAACCCCTCATCTCACCCAATAGGTTGGTCATTACTCCTCCCACTGAAAGTCTGAGCGAGACCAGAAGAGTGGTTCCATACTGCGCTTTCCTCATGGACAGGAAGTCCCTTCCTAACATGGACAGGAAAATAAGGATTTCCTGGCTCTGCCTCAACAGAAATAAATACGATCCTTGTGTGAATAAATTATCTCACAGGCATTCCCCATGTTGTCCAACACATGCTAACCAGGACCCAAAATTAACATGGCAGCCAGGGAGGACATGGCTGGTGATGAGTCACCATACTTTTACAAATTCGTGTAAAACACAAAGAAGGAAAATCCTGCACTTAGCTTTTTTTGTTCCTAGTAATGGGGGAGGGGGGTAATGTACGTTGTTTGAAATTCAAACACATTTTTTTCCACAAACTGATGTTCTAAAGCTAAGTGGTGTTTGGTTTCCCAAAACTGTCCATCAAAAGTCTTTATACCAGTATAATTCTCACTCTGCTCTACTGTTTTCATAGAGAATTAATTAGAACAAAGGTCTAACAAGGAAAGCCAGAAATGGATTAGAATGGCATTTAACCCCTGAAGCTCCCCTCCCGCTTCCCTGGGCTCTGGAACAGCTCTCCCAGAAACAGCAGAAGATGGATCCTCTTATTGGAGATTCTCTAAGACCACAGCTATTGCTAATTCCCTACATTTGCACAGGGGACTCTGTATCTATATCTAAGTAAGAACATAGAAGTTCTCTCAACAACTATTTAAGAAACTCGAGTTCCTTGAGTGACCTAAATTAAAAGGAAAAAACCAGATTTTCTTATTCCTATACTAAAAATTAGGATCTGTTATGTACCAGATCCTGGACAGATAGTTGTGAACAAAACAAGCCCTCTTCCTGCCTTCATGGAAGAAAATTTAGCTATGGATTGAGGAGTGGGTATGGGTTGGTAAATTATGTTAAATATTAATCAAAGAGGCAAATAAATAATATGTACATAAAGAAAAAATAATAAACAGAGAAAATAAGGGTGGTGGAAGAGGTAGGGTATCTCTAGAAGATGACATTTGAGACACAGAAGATGAGGAAGAGTTAGGCAGGAAGGGAAAGATGGTGTGTGAGTGAGGTGAAGACCAGAACAGACCACCCCAGGAACAGCAAGGCCTGGGAGATGGGGAAAGCTGGGAGTGTTCAAGAAACCATCACAAGCTGTCATGGCAGAGTGTGCTGAGGAGGAGGGAGCTAGGTAATGTTGGAGAAGTGAGCAGGACCACATTATGCCAAGCCTCTTGGGCCAAGGGAGAGACTTCTAACTTATCCTGAGTGCAGTGGAGGGCTGCAGGCTGTTAGGCTCATGGCAGACTCTGGATGAGCATCTAGTTCAGTTGGAATGTGGTGTGTGGATTTGGTAGAGGGACTGGAGGCAGAAAGGGGAGTGGGGAAACCCATTGGGAGATGACTGAAAAATTCAAGTGAGAAAGAATGGAGGTTCAGACAACTGTGGCAGTGGAAACAGGGAAGGAAGAAAAGATGGAGAGTTGCCTTTGGGTGTATCAAGTTCCAGATGGCTGTGAGGCATTAAGAGCACAGTTGGAACTCAGAAAAGAGCTCTGATCTGAGCCAGAGATACAAATATGGGGGTTTGGGTGACAGAGTGGATGTCTGCAGCCATAGGTGTGCTTTGGACTCCTTGCCCATTTGTAGGTGTGGAGGGGTAAACTAAGTTACATAATTACAGCAGACAAAGGAAAGCAAATAGCCCATAATGGTTCAAAGAAAATATTTTCTACCTCATATGAAGAGAAACCAATTTTCATCCTAAGCATCTCAAGAGTGAGAACGGGTGAGAGAAATCTAGCTCAGGTTTCAATTTCTTTATCACAGAAAACTAACATGGCACCTCTGTACTTTTACATTTCCCCAATTTAATGTCTCTCCCCTAAAATGCACCAAAAAATAAGGAAAATTTCCCTGCATTTTATCGGGCCTATTATTTTCAGAGACCCTGTAAGATTATTTCTCCTTCTTTGGTGAAGCTGTTTTCTTTTTAGCATTTTTGTCACATCTGGCCATTTCTGCTGAGTTAGAGCCTGTCACTCACTGGAAAGTCCCACTCCACATGGAAGTGATACTCTAAAGCCATGGAGTTTGAGGAGACTCAGAATTCCACAGAGTGGACTGCCAGGAGTGAGTAATTCTGGCTTTGGAAAGGTCACATTTGTAAGACTAAATTAACATGTCCTGTTCCTCATTTGTGACTTTGTACTGTTTCCAGTTCACAACAGTCAGCTCCCTTGGTTACAAGACCATGTTAAAAAAAACAGAAAACAAAAAACCCATCTCTTTGGAAGTGTGTGTGCTTGTTGCCAATTCCAAAATGGACCCAATGGAACCCAATCTGTACTGATCAGGATGTTCACAGGAGAGGAAAGAGAAATAAAATCTATCTACCTTACCTTTTTGAATGAAAAACCCCAAAGCTTCCAACAGTTCCCAAATCTGCTACAATTGTTCCCTAATAGTGAAAAGCTGAGAAGCAGATGAGGAACTTGAAAGGCTTCGTAATGTTGGCTCCTTTCCAACATTTTGGTTTTTCACTTCATCTGATAAGGTTGAAGAGGCTTATTTGACAGTTGTAAATCGACATTATAAATTGTCCTCATAAAAGAATGCCAAGACCAGAGTCTGTGAGCATACCTGGAGACTGCACTTAGCTGGAAAGAAAAGTGAAATGATACCTAAACTATATGCCCAGCCTCTTGCCAACCCTCCTTTTTGTTACTCTAAATCATAAATAAGTTTTGAGTCTCTTGTGAGAAATAAAAGCTGACCAATCTCAATATTAAAATCGTATGTAGCCTTAAGGGGAAAAAAACCCCAAAGCTCCACCAAGCCAAATCTAAGGGTAAGCAACTGTCCTGATCCCACAAAACAGATAATCTGTCTCCTACCCAGAGAGCATCACTTTGTCTCTTAATGAACTGTTTTCGCTTTTATTTGACCCTCAGCCAGCTGCCCTGGGTAACAGCTATGGCACAGGAGACCTAATTGCTCACAAATGAAAGTAAAAATGAGAACAATAAAGCAAAAAAAGTAAAAGTTCAACCTTACAACTGAGATCACCTGTGCTTATTTCCTCCCTGAGCGGAAGTGTCCAGGTTAGAACACTGGACATTCATTCCATGGATTATTAATTAAAAGACGCCAGTAACAAATGGTTAGGTTCCTGAAGTCAAAAGGACAAACGAGCAGTCAGGCCATGGCGAAAACACACACAGAGGCCAAGGAATTTGTGCATCCTTCCTTGTGTGCTATTGAGAATCAAGGTAAGAGCTGAGACTCCCGTGTGTGCTTGGAGAACAGCAGGTACCTACTTCCATGTCACCCATGACATAGTACCAACTCACATCTCTGAGCACAGGCCACTTCACTGATTATCGATCCATGTTTTTGTTGAGAAATATTTTTTCTCCAGAGATAATAGTTTATTTAAGAAAAAGCTTTGGCAGTAACTAAAGCTGTCAGCCCACAAAAGTGCTTAAGCCAATCAGAGGGGAAAAGCAAGATTCAGGAATTTGTAGTCTGGGGGAGTATTTGAACTCCTCCCTATTCCCTATTTATTGCTCTTTATTTTGTTCTTTATTAGTGTTTCTCATAAAGAGAAACCATGTGATGCCTGTGCTTGTGTGTCTGACTTATTGCAATTAACATTGTGGTCTCAAGTTGTAGCCATTTACCTATGAATGCCTCAAGTTTATCTTTATGGCAGTGTAGTACTCCATTGCGTATAAATACCACATTTTCCTTATCTGTTCATCTGTTGAAGGACATATACACTGTACCTAAGATCTAACTATTATAAATTGGGCTGCTATCAACATGGATATATGTGTCCCTATAGTATAATACCCTCAACTCTTTTGGGAGGATGCCTAGGAGGGGAAAAGCTGGGTCAAATGGAATTTCTATTTTTAGTTTTCTGAGGAATCTCCACACTGATTTCCATAAATGCTGCACTAGTTTACATTTCTACCAACAATGTAGTTGATTTTCTTTTTCTCCACATCCTCACCAGCATTTGTTATGTTTAGATTTTTTGTTGATAGCCATTCTTTTTGGGGTAAGATAGTATCTCAGCATAGTTTTACTTTGCATTTCTCTGATGGCCAGTGATGATGAACACTTTTTCATCATTCATTCTTTTGTTTACAAACATCTGCCAATGTTCAGTTACAAGCAACACTGCCTACAGAAAATTTTCAAAAGTCTGGCAAAGGGTTAGAAAAACTCATAATTGCTTGATCTGTCTGAAACAGATTTCTTTGTATATTCAAAAATAAAATAGGCTCGGGTTCCTGAGACCTGCAGGTCAGTAGCTCCTGCCTATTTAGGAACTGGTCCTGGTGCAACAATGTCCCAAGCCTAGTAATGGCCTCATGGTACAGTGACTCTGTGTTTATTTCCTTGTTGATTTCCCTTCCCTGGCTCTCAGCTCATTTTCCCATTGCTGCAGGAAAACAATGTGCAGGGGCGTGGTGGGCCCACCTTGGCAGCCCGGAAGATGAACAAAAGCACCCCGGCTTTTGGTGAGAGCAGGAGAAAGTTCAAGAGTCCCTGAGCCTGTCCAAACCAGAACAGATTTGTCACTGATGCAAACAAGTGCAGCTTGGCAGAGGCTCCCCTCCCTGCAGCTCTCTCCCTGCTAATCTCGGGGTTAGGGCCTATTGCTCCCAAAGTTTTGTCTTAGGTCATGGGATGCTTTGATTCACTCCTGAGTGTTCATGGTTTTCACACATGTCTGGAAGACAGGACTCAGAAGAAAGGAGGACATTGTTCCTGTACCGAAGCCTCACATATCTGGAAATTTATCCACAGTGCATCGAAGGTAAGACAGTCTGGTCTCTCCACCAGATGAAATCTCAATTTCAGAAAACTTTGCCCCTGCCCAGCCTTGCACCCCTGTCCCTCCTAACTTATGTGTGTGCACTCCAAGCATACACACACTAAGCTGTTGAGGAGAGCCAAGACTCGGGAATTTCTAGGTATGTCTTCTTCAAAACACTGGAAAGGCCTCAGAATGTTTGCTGTCTTTATGTCAGATATCTTTCTTTCCTATCTTCATGGAAACTTTCTTGTTTACTTTCAAAAATAGAAACTACTTGCCAAACAGGTCTGTAAAAATGAAAGCAATCTACTCTCAGTAAATGGATTTATGTAGCATTATTCCTCATCAGTTTGCAAACCACATTCACACATAGATTTTGTTTCCCCTTTACAGAAGGACCAGGTGTCAATATTGCAATTTTAACCCACAAAAAAGAGAAGTTGACCTGCCCAAGGGTATGAAGGTCTATGAGTGACCAATGGCACATCCTGTCTTCATTCCCACCCCTTTTCAGTAGAAACCCTACTTTTTAAACCAAATCCCAGGCCACGTATTCTGACAAATGGTGTGGTGAGAGGAATTTTGAAAACTAAAACTCTTCTAGCAAATCCAGGCACAGTATAATCTACCCCCCGCCCCGGAACCCCTGTTTATTTTCCATCCTGGAATTTGCATCCAGTTCAACAAATGCTGATAAACTGTCCTATGCACTCAACACTGGGTCCTATGTCAGGACGCAGTGTGAGCTTTCCATACGAGGAGTGCTGAGGGGTCCAGAGCTGGGCTGAGGACTCTCCAAAGGAGGCAAGCTTCAAACTTGGGTAGCACAAAGTAGAGTCTTGGATTGAGGCAGAGCATTTTGGAGCAGCAGAACTCCTTAGGGGGTAAATTGTTGAGAAAACATTTGCAACCAGACTGTGGCAGTACAGAAAAGGGGTGGCAAG
This sequence comes from Heterocephalus glaber, assembly GCF_053883595.1. Classification (NCBI taxonomy): domain Eukaryota; kingdom Metazoa; phylum Chordata; class Mammalia; order Rodentia; family Bathyergidae; genus Heterocephalus; species Heterocephalus glaber. The sequence continues at coordinate 43,507,535 of NW_028258325.1, read as the reverse complement.
CACAGGTTGGGCGGCAAGGGGTAGGGGGCTGCCTAATCTTGAATCTTGGTGCTACCACCTACTAGCTCTGGTGACTCAGTTAACCCCTCTGACCTCATAGAGTTGTCTTAGGGTTTAAATGAAATAGTGCGTGTGAAGCTTGTGTAAGCACACAAAAATTGCACAATAAAATTAACTACTGTGATGACCATGTGCCTGAAAACTAGGAACCCAAACAAGAGAGCTCCACCTTAAACTTGAGGAAAATATTTTGAGTTCATCGTAACTAACTCTAGGCAGTGTGACAAGTTGGGATCAAGGAGGGGAATCTGCTAAGTGTGTGAGAGTTGGGTTTGGTGTCTGCCAGTCTGCTGCAGTAGGGTTTCAGAGCAGAGGCCCTGAGTGTAGAGAGGTGGCATAAAACAGTGACAAGAGCTACACAGATTTGATTTTGAATCCCAGTTTTATCACCTATTTGCATATATATATTTATTTCTATATTGATCTGCATATACTGAAAATCATAAATGCACCTAAGATTTCCAAGTCCAATCCAATACCACAGAGTTCATTCCCATTTTCTCCCTTTCCATGTTTGTAAACTCCCTTCTCGGGGCCGGAGATTTAGCTCAGTGGTTCCACTGCCTGCCTCACAAGCACAAGAACCTGAGTTCGATCCCCAATACCAAAAAAAAAAAAAAAAAAATTCTATCAGTGAAAAATAAGAACCAAGAGAGACTATGTAAAGGTGCAAATTTCCAATGATGAATGTCATTATATTGTATACCTAAAATGTACCAATGATTAGAATGAATAATCGATAATGCAAAATAGGAAGAAAAGGTCCAAAGGGGTAGGGGTAGTGGGAGGGGCAGGAGAAAGGAAAGAAGGGAAAGGAAAAATGCTGAGAAATGGAAAAAATGGAAATAAAGTCTTTGTAAATAGGGAAGGGTGGAGGGGGTGAAGGGAAGGCTGGGAATGGGGAAAAAATAAGAACCAAGATGCATTATGTAAAGGTACAAGTTCCCAATGAGAAAACATAATTGTGTTGTATACCTAAAATGTACCAATAAAAGAATTAAAGAAAAAAAAAAACCTCCCTTCTCTAACATTAACTGTACCCTGGCTCTTGTCATCCCATTATTTTGCTTTTTTTTTTAATCCCCCAAATCCCTAGAACCAATTGCTATCACAAGCACTGTCCCCTTCCCTGAAGAGACACCCTGCTCATCCTGCTTAGGCTCTGACACCCTGCTCTGGGCCACCATGTCTTCTCCACTCTCCACGTGGTCCCTCCTTGCCTGGGCCCGATAATAGCTGTCTGGACTGTGAGTCGTGTTGTGCACAGATGGTTCCCAATTTATTATGGTTCAACTCACAATTCTTCAACTTTACAATGGTGTGGAAATGATACACATTCAGTAGAAACCATACTTCTAGGACCCATACACTCATTCTGTATTTCATTTTCAGTGCCATATTCAATAATTTACATGGGAGATTTAATACTTTATTATAAAATAAGTATTGTATGAGATGATTATGCCCAACTATAAGCTAATGTAATTGTTCTGAGCATATTTGAGGTAGACAAGGCTAAGCTAGGATGTTTGGTAGATTAGTGGTGTTGAATACATTTTTGGCTTCTAATATTTTCAACTTCCAGTGGACTTATCAGGATGTAACCCCACTATAAGTCGAGAAGCATCTGTATGTATGTTGTTCACTGTCTTTGATTTCAGGGGGCGGGGAGCAGTCACCTTCATACAGATAGGGAGCACCAGGCCTAGAGGCACAAGGCTCATACCATTTATTCCATTCTATCATTCCATTCGGTGCTTCTCTTATCTACATGGACATGGGCAACTTGGACTCTGCTCACGGTAGCAACATTTCCAGGGTGCAGATGATTCTCTGGCAAACTCTGTTCCTGTTTCTATTCTGCCAAGTCCTTGTCCAGCCTCCACTTTACTCAGAAACAGGTAGGAATGAAATTCTTACTTGTTACCAGGTCCTTGTCTCTAGGTTGGGATATGGAGATTTAAAACCTTGGTCCCCACCCTGAGGGAACACTCCATCCACTGTGGAAGCAGACAGGCAGCCAGTGACAAGTCTGTACAGCCAAATGCAATGAGAGTTGCCTCAGCACCCTGCCATAGGAGGGCACCCAGCTCAGATGTGGAGGGCAGGGAGGAGATGCCTGGAAGGAATCCCAAATGTGCAGGGCCAAGGAGTTCTGGAAAGGAAGCACAGGAAGTGATGTTGTGAAGCGCGGGAAAGTAACATGGGTGGTGAGATTCAGGAGGTAACTCAGTGTGGCTGGTGCCAGAGCCAGAGGGTAGGGGTGGTGATGGACAGGAAGAAGCAGACTGAATGGGTTGGGCCCTGCATGTTGTGTCAAGATGGCTGGATTATAGACTTTTAGGCAAGAGGCTGTGGAATTGGGCTTTCTAGGTTCAAATCCCAGCTCCACTACTTATTACTAGCTCTTTGATCTTAGCAAGTTACTGCTCTATACCTCAGTTTCCTTCACTGTAAAACTGGAGCTTGTAATAGTACTCACAACATGGGATTGACCTGATTGAATTATATCTTTGACATGGTACACACAAAATTGTACAGTATCCAAAGTATATGTAAGTATTCAGTGTTATGATTTTCTAGTAGGCAGATCAAACAGGGTTAGGGCACTGGTAAAAAATAAAAGGATAATCAATCAATTAAAAAAGATAAATTTAAAAGAATAAATTTTGGCACCTCAAAAGAAATGTAAATGATTGTCTTGAGAATAATCAGAACTTTGTGGACTTTTGGCTTGCTATTGTTTTTCACTGAGATGTGTGGGGGCTAGGGCATCGCAAGCCTTTCATTATTTTGGCTTTGAGAGGTCCAGACCTGTCTTCTGGTATCCCATTGGCATGATTGTTAGGGATGGTCCGTGTGTGCCCTCAGTGAGTTCCAGGCAAATAGTAATAGCCATGACCAACCTGACAACTCAGCAACAAAAAGTCCACCCCAATGCTTAGGGGGATCATTATGAAATTCAATTATTGCTGAAAAAACTACGCATCACGCATGTGTGTGAAGGGGTGGAAGTATAGGGAGTGGAGGAGTTCTGTTCTGAAAGTCTATTTACAGCAGGACTTGGCAATCTTGACTGTGCTCTTCCAGCTCCTGTTGTTGGAGCCACGATGCAGTCTTCTCCCTGCAGTTCACAAGCCTGAAAGCCACCGAGACTAAAAGTGGAAAATGAGAAGTAACAGTGATGTATAAAAATTGAGAACTTTTTTTGTCAAAGGATACAATCAACAGAGTGAAAAAGCAACCCCCAGATTGGAAGAAAGCATTTAAAAATCATATATCTGACAATGAATTCATATCTAGAATATATAAAGAACCCCTGCAATTCAACAACAACAAAAAATTTCAAAAATGGACAAAGGACTTCAGCAGACATTTCTCCAAAAATGTATGAATGGCCAGGAAGCACATGGAAAGGTACTGCACGTCACTAATCGTTAGGCAAATTCAAGTCAAACCCACAGTGAGGTACCACCTCAAATCCTTTAAGATTGTTGATATAAAAAAGAAAATAAGGGCTGGGGATTTAGCTCAGTGGTTTTGCCACCTGCTGCACAAGCGCAAGGACCTGAGTTCGATCCCCAGTACCAAAATAAAAAAAAGAAAAAGAAAATAAGGGCTGGAGATTTAGCTCAGTGGCACTGCACCTGCCTTGCAAGTGCAAGGTCCTGAGTTCAATCCCTGGTACCTAAATAAATAAATAAAATAAAAAATAAAACAAAAAAATCTAACAGGCATTGTTTGATGTGGATAACTTAGAACACTTGTGTACTATTAAGGAAAAGGAAGAATGTGGCAGCTATTATAGAAAATGATATGGCACTTCATTAGAAATTAAAAGTTGAATGGTCATATAATACACCAGTCCCATTTCTGGATATATACCAATAAGAATTGAAAGTGGGAACTGAAACTGATACTTGTGTATTTATCATCATAGCATCATTATTCAAAATAACCAAAAGGTTAAAAGAACCCAAGTGCCCACTGACAGATGAATGGATAAACAAAATGTAGCATACACATATATATGTGTGTATATATATATGAGATATAATAATGAGATATAACTCAGCATTAAAAAAGGAAGAACATTCTGATATATGCCCATGGTTGAAACTTGAGAATGTTATATTAAGTAAAATAAAGCCAGTTACAGGAGGACAAATAGTAGTGATTCCACTTATATGATTTATTTACAGTAGTCAGTCTCACAGAGACAGAAAGTAGTATTGGTAGCTGTCAGGGACTGGAAGGAGAAGGAAATGGGGAATTATTTTTTTAAAAGGCACAGAGTTAGAATTTTGTAAGATGAAGAGCTCTAGAGACAGTGGCAGTGGTATACAAAAAGTGAATGAAATTAATACTGCTGACTGTGCACTTGAAATGGCTAAGATGGTAAATTTCATGTTATGTGTATTTTACCATAATTTATGGACAGAGAGGGAGAGACAGAGAGAGAGGGAGAGACTCCTAAAACACCTAAAAGTAACATCATATTGAAGATGCAGAAATGAAAGAGACACCATGCAATATATTTAATTATTCAGTGTGTGTGTGTGTGTGTGTGTGTGTGTGTGTGTATTGTGTATATACATGCTCAGTACTAAAATACTTTAAAGGTCCCATAGTTCTTGACATGTAGCAGGTAAGTCAGAGCTGGTGAATGAGAGGCTTTTAAGAAACACTTATCCTGATAGTCTAATTCTACACCAATGTGTAGAAATAGACCCAGCATGCAGCTGAATTTGAATTCAAAGGCACAGCCCATGGCAGGTGAAGCATTTGCCTTGCCTCTGGCTTGGGACAGAAAGAAGGGAGGAAATGGAGCCAGGGTAAACCTCTGTCCCTCTTTCCCAGATGCTCAGGAGGCCAGATCTGGCTGCAGGGCCTGCCTGTTTCTGATCGCTTCCTCCACCTCTAAACACGTAGGTTTGCTTCCTCTGCTTGGGAAGAAGGGTCTTAATTCACTTATGCTGCATTGGAACAAAACAAAATAATAGGTGAAATAAATTAATAGTGGGTAAAGGTGCTTTGTGAAGCATAAACAAATTGTGTGCTTTTATTTATTTGTTACTGCTTCATTCCACAAAGAGACCCTGGCAAAAAATGAAAGAAAAAAAAGGGAACACAGAGGCTATGCCCTAGCATGGATCATTTCTGGCTAGCACAGAGTTTTTAATTCTTTATTTTAGCCATCAAACACCTACATCTCACATAAAAATCCAAATTTCAAATTCATTTAAAACAGGAAAATCTAGATACACAGTTCCAAACATAAATCAGGGGATCGCTCTGTAACAGGCACTGTTTTGAGTGCTGGGAGTATGACAGGGGGAGCCGGACAATAACCAACAGACAGATCAGTAAGGTAACTACAGGAAATATAAATTCTATAAATAGAACTGTGAGACAGATATTGACAATGGGGAAGGGAAACACGTTGTTTTAGTAGAATGCCCAGGCCAGACCTCTCCGTTTGCTAAATTCCCTATACTCTCAAGCCATTTACTGCTATCTGCCCATAAACTGAAGGAATCTGAGGTTGTGTGTTTTGTAACCAAATGATGGCAAATATAAATAAGACTTTGAATTAGGAACAGGACCGATAAAAATAAGAATAGTGCAACAAGACAAGAGGAAATGAGAATGGAGCATAGGTGTCATAAAAATCTTCTTGATTGGTACATTGGGCATCAGATTTAAGTGAGCTTACTGGCAACCAGATTAAAAGGAAGATATCCCCAGTGACATCATTCTCATTTCCAGAAAGGAGGAAATAAAGTGATTCCTTTACAGGTGTAAAGTTTCTCTCTCCTGAATTTAGAGTAGAAATTGACCATGTCAGGCTTTATAAAAGAGATTGAGTGAAATAGTGATCAGCAGGCTCACCAACATATGAGTCATGTGGTATGTCCCATCATTTCAGACATTCCTTCAAAACACCTTTATTGAGGCCCTAAAATAAACACTAGAAATGGGAAAACACCAGTCCTTTCCTCCAGTGTCCATAGGAAAGAGACAAGAACATTCCTCACCTGTAGTCAACCTGGCAGATGCTGTGTGAAACTCCAGGACAATGCTGTGCAGGCCCCTGGCTTTGCTGGTCTCCACTCCCAGAACATTTAGAAGAATGAACAGAATGCCTGTCCCTCACATTACCCTCCTACTGTAAATCTTCCTTTCCTCAGCTAGTGAGACAAGGAATATGTAAAGGTGCCATGACACACCTCAGTGCCAGCCACTCCTACTGATAAAAGGCAATTTCTATGGTCCTTGACTTTTTTATTTAAGTAGGAAAACCATCCTTCCTGTTTGTGGAATAATCCATTGGGAAACACCAATGGTTGCCCACACTGACACCTTAATCCCAAGAATGGTCTCTTGAAGGAAAAAAATTATGGAATTTATTCATTCACCCTCTCCACAAGTGGGTCTTCCACTCGCCTAGGCTGGTGACCAATGGCCAGGAAAGCTCGCTTCCCTTGTAGAATGTTCCTGGAGAGCTTTCCTCAGCCTCCCAAGAGTTCCTGCACCAGAGCAGCCCTTCCCTTGGGTTCTTACTATGTCTTAGCACCATCCTTAGTCCTAGGTACAGAGTCAATATGTGCTTTCCAAGGTGCTCCTGACTCAGGAGAAGAAACTCAGGTGAAACATTAAGCCAAATTTGCCACTATTTGTTGACCCAGATGCTGCCTGGCTGAGCCCTTTCCACGTGGACTATCTTTTGGCTCACTGGAGATTTTGTGGGTTCACTCCTCTCCTGTAGGCAAGAACAGAGCAACTTTCTGAGAGCTGGGCCTTGGCACTTTTTCTCCCTCACTCTTATGAAAACTGAGAAGAGCCATTTGCCTTTGCTACCTGTAATCCTTCCCAGACTTCCTCCACCCCATTACCACACCTCTCTGTTACTCAGACTAAAGATGCCTTTTGAGTCAACCTCACAGAACTGGTTCTCTCGGTTTGTAACCATAACCTTCCAGAAATACCCAGTGCTTCCTCTAGCAGGAGCCCCAAAATCTCTATTTGGCCATGTAGGCACAGGCACTTTGGGTGTTGGAATTAACCTATACCACTTGAGAGGGTATTACCTGACATGGAATCCCTCCAAGTCCTGGAAGGGGCCAGCCCATGAGCCCCAGATTTTCTACAAGAGACCCAGCTAAGGCTGTGTTTTCAGACAAACTTTATCATGTACATTTTTTTATCATGAACTATAATTTATAGGCATATATCAACCTGGGTACATAAATTCGTCACTGTATAGTACAGCATTTTAACTTTAATCACTTTCCATGTATTTCTTTTATTATTAAAATGAAGTACAAAACATAGTGAGTTCATCTTATCCATCAGGTTTTGTTTTTAGTGGATGAGAATCAATGTCATAAAGATTTTTAAAGTCTATAACATGTCTTTGGGGCCTAATAAAAATTTGTCAGCAGTTGGTGCTGAGTGGCTAGGAAACCCACCTCTCAAGGTGCTTTGTGTGCAGCAGGCAATTCATTCATGGAGTAAGGATAATCAGAACCTACTGAGTTCTTCCCATGTGCCAGGCACTGTCAAACTCATAGTTTGACTTCTCTTGTTTAATTCTCAGTATTCTGAGAAGTCTTGTCATTTTCACTTCTTAGATGAAGAAATAAAGGTGTAAAGAGCTATAACAATCTGCCCAAAGACACCATGGAGCAGAACTTGGGTTTGAAACCAAGACTGTTACTCTCCAAAGCTCTTAATAGCAGGAGAAAAGGAGTGAGAGAAAAGTGAAGCAGGAAGATGAGAGGCCTTGGGAAGCTGGTTCTTTTCAAGCTTCATGACCTACTTTCTATGTCTATCTGTGGCCCTTGCCTGATTAATAAACAACAAAGAACCTGTTTTGTCAGATTCTATGTCAATCATACAGTCAGTTCTGATTAAATCTTAAAGCTGAATGTTTCTCATTTTTTCCATTACTGGCTTTTGGGGCTGGATAATTCTTTGTTATGGGGGCTGACTTGTATATTGTAGGATGTTCAGTCATATCCCTGGCCTCTACCTTCTATATGCCAGTAACATCTCCCAAGCCGTGACAACCACAATGTCTCAAGACAATGGCACATGGCTTCTGAAGGGCAAAATCACCCCACATGGGAAACCACTACCTTAGTAACACAGAGAGACAAAGGAAGACTAAAATTCCATGGAGGGGATGGTAGAATCCCCAGGGTAGGAATTTAGTTGAGCAGGACTAGGAAGTCTCTGGGAATTTAAATGTAGCAGCCCCTCTCATAACCCTGGAATCATTTTTACTTCAAAATAAGCAGAAAAGACCAGGATTATAACCAACCCAAAGCAAGCTGCAGTCCCCATCAGCTTGCAGGTGGTTAGAGAAAAGGGGTCCAAAAGGCCCAAGGGTCAAGATTAACCTTCCCAGGTTTACCATTTGGACAGAATATCTGTATATATCCAGGAAGTGGTCCCTTTTCCCATAACCATCCTTATAGCATTCATTTGATCTCCAAACATGATTAAAGAGTAACCATACCAGATATAACTGTGGGAGTATACAGGCTATGTGAGAAGAGCCTCAAACTGGTACTGACCACTAATGGCCTATTGCAAGGTGGCTGGTGGTGGCCAGGAGAGACCTTTGTTTGGACCCTATAGCAGACCAAATAATTAGAATCTTGACATCATCTCCAATGATACGTATTCCAAATCATTCATTTGTTCTATAAAAATACCATGTTTTATATGTGTATTTTGAGATTTTTTTTCATTGTTAATATCCCAAGAATCACAAAAAGTGAATATCCCCTGCATCTTTCATGTAAGACGTAATGAGGCCCATTATGGATTATGACCTCCAGGGCTAGAAGGCCCTGTCCACACAGAAAGAAACATGGCCTCTTTAATAAATGGTTCTGAGAAACTGACTTTCCACATGCTAGAGATTAAACCTAGATCCATATCTCCCATATCTCTCTTGGACTAAACTAAAATCAAAATGGATCAAAGATCTAAATATTAAAACAGAAACAATCTGCTGGATGAAAGAATAGATGAAACTCTTTAAGACATAGGTGTAGGCAAAGACTTTATGAACAAAACCTCAACTGCATAGGAACTATTACAAAGAATCAACAACTGGTATCACATCTTATTAAAAAGCTTTTGCACAGCAAAAGAAACCACCATTTGATTGAAGAGACAATCCACAGAATGGGAAAAAATTTTACCAAGTATTTTTCAGACAAAGGACTAATATCTATACTGTATAAAGAACTACAACAAACCAGACCTCCCCAAATTTAAAACCCCAATCCAAAAATGGGCATCTGAAATGAATAGACACTTCTAAGATAAAGAAGTACAAATAGCAAATAAATATATGAAAAAATATTCAACATCACTGGTCATTCAAGAGATGTAAATTAAAACAAATTCCATCTCACTCTAGAAAGAATGGCTATCATCAAGAAATCAACCAATAACAAGCTGGTGAGGCTGTGGGGGAAAAGGAACTCTTCTCAACTGTTTGGGGAATATAAATTGGTACAACCAATATGGAAATCAGTAAGGAGATGCCTCAAAAAATGAAAACTAGAGATTCCATTTGACCCAGCTTTTCTCCTTGTAGGTGTCAACCCAAAAGAGTTAAAAGCCTCACACCACAGTGATATATACAAAGCCATGTTTATAGCAGCACAATTTGTAATAGCTAAATCTTGCAAATAGCTCCAGGAAATGCAGTTTTTATACACAATGAAGTACTACTGTGCCATAAAGAAGAATAAACTTGAGACATTTTTAGGTAATGAATGTACCTTGAGACCATAATTTTAAGTGAAATAAATTGACACACATGTTTAAATATAGCATTGTTTCTCTTGTGTGAGAAACCCAAAGGGTAAAAAAGGACCAAAATGGAAAACAGATATTTGGAATTAGGAAGAAAATGCTCAAATGGGAAGAGGAACAAGGAAGGGAGATCAGGAAGGGAAGGAGGAGAACAGAGACAAAAAAAAGTTAAAAGAATGGAAGGAAAACAGTAGAAACAAAGTTCTGTAAATTGAGGAAGGAAAAAGGATTGAAGGGAAGGTAGGGGAATGAGAAAAAAATAATTAAAATATATTATGTACAGGTACAAATTCCCTATGATGAATGTGATCATTATGTATGTCAAAAGTGTACTAATAAAATTAATTTTTTTAAAAAGGCCTTGTACCTAAACTATCCCCTATATGTTCTGATTGGTGCTAAAAATTCTATGAAGACTTTCCATGCAATATCTTACATTCATAGACAACTCTAAATAAAATATAACCCTAGGAGACATAATGGCTTCTCAAAACTCAATACAGGTTGAATATTCCTCACCTGAACTTCTTGGGACCAGAGTGTTTTGGATTTTGGATTTTGTTCCCTTTTGAAATATTTGCATATACATAATGAGGTACCTTGGGAATGGGGCCCAAGACTAAACACAAAGTTCATTTATGTTCATACTTACAGTCTGAAGGTAATTTTATACAATATTTTTAATGTGCTTACATCTTGACTGTATATGGCCTATTACATGAGGTCGGGTGTGAAATTTTCCATTTGTGGCATCGTGTCAGTGCCCAACAAGTTTTGAATTTTGGGGCATTTAGGATTATTGGATTTTTAGATTGGGGCTGCTCAACCTGTAATGAGAAAGCAGACAAGTGAGTTTCAGAAATAATCAGAAGATCTGAATAGTCCTCTTGCTAAATAATATATGCAGGCAAAAAGTAAGCATATGGAAAAGATGTCCAACATCATTAATTATTAGAGGAAAGCAAATTAACCCCACAATGAGATCCCATTGCATACACATTGAAATGACTAAACCAACTCCAATAATTGGTAAGAGTGTGTAGGAACAGGCTCTGCTGGTAGGAAAGGAAATTGTTATAACCACATTGGAAAAGAGTTTGGTTTTTAAAATACTAAATGTACACTTATCATACAATCCAGCCATTGCTCTCCTAAGTCTTTACCCCAGAAAAATGAAAGCCAGGCATGGTGGTGCACACTTGTAATTGGAGCACTGGGGAGGCTGAGGTGAGGATCGTCTTGAGTTCAAGGCCAGCCTGGCCCACAGAGCCAAATCTTGTCTCAAAAAAAACAAAAACAAAAAAACTCATATCTACACAAAGAGTTATACACATATTTTCACAGCTTCTTACTGATAATAGCCCCAGAACTAGGAACAACCCAAATGCCCAATGGGAAGGGCATGAAAAAGTGAACTGTACTATGTCCCAATAAGGCAATACTACTCAACTGTAATGAATGAACTGTTAATACACAACATGAATGAAACTCAAAATATGCTGGGTGTAAAAAGCAACCCAAAAAAGAATGCACACTGTCTAATTCCACTTAAATAGGACTCTAAAGAAATACTAACAATCTATAGTTATACAAAGCAGGCCAGTATTGCCTGAGGATGTGGTGGATGGGGTCAGGAGGGAGAGATTACAAAGGGATGTAAGGAAATTTGGGGAGCAATGGATATGTTCCTTACCTTGATTATGGTGGTGAGTTCATGGGCATACAGGTATGGTAAATTTGATAGATTGTAACATTAAATATGTGCATTTAGAAAGACCCCTTGGGCATTGGAAGCAGGGATAGAGGCACAGCCATGTGGTCCCCTTGAGCAGTTTCTCCATTTCTCTTCTTGGACTGGGTGCAGGGTTGTGGCCAGTCATCACTCCTGGGCAGGGCAGAGATAATATTACTGGAGTGAAGTGCAAGAAACTCATACAAAACACATCTGCTTGCCTGTGAGTGAAAGCACTGCTGTGTCACCTGCTCACTATCCCTAAAGGGCACCTTTTATCTGGATGAGTCCCCTCTTGGGGCCAGAAGCAATTAGATCAAAATACACTGGATATATTTGCAAGGGTAAAGAATCTCCTTCTCAGAGAGTAAAGAGGGTGGCTCCCCACTTACCCAGAACAGAGAAAGTGGCTGAGCAACTTGGATCCCCTCCAGGACACTCAGGCCAAAAACACAATGCAGAATTCAGTGCTCATTGAGGAAATAAAATGCACACACAAACACAGGCACAGAGAGCAGGACCACACTGAGCCGCCTCCAAGGCCCATCCGCAGGTGCAAGCTCCAATTACAGCAGCCAGGCTTCCAATACCTTTTCATCCCAAACAATGCTGGGCCTTAGCCCCAGCCAGGGATTGAGGAAGGCCCCGGAAGGACTGCCGACCAGACTGGGGAAAACAAAGACTGTCCAAATGGAACACATATGAGTCAAACCTGAAACCCAACTTCATTTCCAAAATCTCCTCGAGAATGAGCGATTGCGTAGGAAAATCGTTCACTGGCCACAAGGAAGCAAACCATCTTCCAAGGCCCTCTGCTCCCTCTGGAAGTCATCGTGTGGAGTTTTCTTTTGCAAACCAGCAAGGCACAGTGTTTTTATAACAGCACGGTTTCATTTGTTGTTTCCACACTGGACATTTCCCCTACACTGATGTGTTTATCAAGATTACAGCTGCAGGGTGGTCTCCTTACGTGCACACACGCACACACACACACACACACACACACACACACACACACACACCCATAGTGGCTCTTCATTGTCAATACACTAAGGCATAAGGGCACAATGTCAATTTTGTCATAAAGGCACATGAACATGGGCATATAATATCCATATTTATTCTTTGAAATATTTTTATTGGTAGATTATTAAATTTAATTTTAAGAGTTTTATTGTATTAAACAATGAGTACTTAACAGGAAAAAATAAAGCATTCCATTTTTAATATTTATCGCATGTTTATAAAAAAGCATCAACATTTTCAATATTGACTGTTTTTTGGTGTACAAAGTCTAAAAAAGAACATCAGAAATAAATTCCTATATGAACTACAATGAAAATACCAATAGAACTCTACAACAAAAATAATCCTTGTCTCACTGTCATACCTAAGGCAGTCTTCACACATGAAAACTGCATGTTGCAAGCACACATATCACTGACACTGACAGCACAGGTGCTTAGCTTTCCTCTCATATCTTGTCATGTCACTTCTCTCCTCTTCCTGTTTTTTCAGAAGCTTCTTACTATATTGTACAATGTGCACTTAGAAGGAAAATAAGACATTAATAAAATATCAAATATGTAATGAATGCTTAGAACAGACATCAACATTTTCACATCAGCTGTTTACTTGCTTTAAAAACCTAAAAGATAACATCAGAAATAAAAACCTATGTGAACTACAACATAAGTACAAACAAAAGTCTACCACAGAAATAATCTTTGCTTCAACTGTCACACCCAAAGCAATCTTTACACACGAAAACTACACTCTAGGAAGATGGGAGTGCCTCTAGTCACAACACTGTCATCAAGTGATCCATACATAGCCTTGTTTTATGTGTCTTTTTGGTTAAAGATGTCCTATTTAATATGCATTGTTGATTTTTATATCTTTGAACTCACAATAGCTCACAACTGAATGAAGCTTATCTAATACAAATACAGAATTTTCTCCATATGACACATGACAACCTTCTTAAGCCAAGGAACTCTAATAGCACTTTAGTGTTATACTTAAAAAGCAGTTAAATCATGAGCAAAAAAGTACAAGAACAACAAAAATGTGGCAGTAAGTAGATTGCAAAAAGGGCACTTATTTATAGTATACAAATGGAAAAAAAAAAAAAACAGATGGTAAATGTTGCCTTGTTGGGCCTCAGCTGGGAATCTGTGCATTTGGTGTCTCACATTTTTGCTATGCTGAGCATGTCCACATGCTTCCACAAAAGCACCATGTTTGGGGGTTACAAGTGATTTTTATCAGGTAGGTGAATTCACAACTGCAGAGTCCATATTCAGTAATGCTTATGGTTTTACTTGTATTGTATTAATGCGTTGTATCATAAAGACAGAGGCAGGTTGTTATTCAGATTTTCCTTTGAAAATAGTTTGTTGTGTCTTATTAAAGACTCTCCATGAGGGCTGTCATCCATTAATGATAAATCACTTCCTTTAGAGCATTAGTTTCAGGAATATATGATGGGAGGCTTCTGTCATGCTTTCAAGATCAGCTTCAATTGCTAGGTCCAGTTAACTGGAGTTCATTTAGGCTGAAGTCAGAGGATCTGAATTTAAGTAATGGCCCAGGTTCCAGCAGCGGCCTGACCTGAAACACAGCATAAATTTCCTGGCTACAAAAGGGAAAGTTCATATTTCATCAATTCTAAGCCACTCATTATTTCACATTTTAAATCTCTGAAACAGTGTGAGGTTTTTTGGTTTGGTTTTGTTTTACAGTTGATGCAGCTTAATTGGCAGCATTCTACTTTCTTTCTGGGTGGTACATAAAGTAAGGGTGTATATTGCATCCTTTGCTGTCTTAGGAGTGATGAAATATGATAATAATAATGTCTCCTTCATGGTGTCGTGAGGATGAAACAATACTACACTCTCATACGATTGTTGTGAAGAAGTAAATAGTATGTCAGAAGATATAGTGCAAAGCACTTGCAAATTAGGGAAGTATTATATGACTCTTTTTACTTTCTTCTAGGATAAACAAATCTTTCAATTTTTACTCAGGAAATTTCTAAAGCTCTATGCCATGACCTCCTATGACTTAGGTATGACTCCTATGACTTTTTCTTTCTTCTTTAAATATTATTTTATTGGTACATTTTAGGTATACAATGTAATGACATTAATCATTGGAAATTTGCACCTTTACATAGTCTCTCTTGGTTCTTATTTTTCCCCCTTCCCCTGCCCTCCCTTCAACCTCACCATCCCTCCCTATCTACAATGACTTTGTTTCCATTTTTTCATTTTCTCATATTAATTCCATTCCCTTCTTTCCTTTCCTCTACCCCTCCCACTTCCCCTTCCCCTTTGCCCCTTTGGTTCCTATTTCACATTATCTATTATACCTTTTATTACTTATTTACACTTTCAATTTCTCACACTAGAGAAACTATTCAGTATTTACACATGTGTGTCTTGTTTATTTCACTTAGGAGTATAGCCTCAATGTGCATCCATTTAGCAATAAATGTCTCTAATTTCTCATTTTTGACGGCTGAGTAGTACTCCATTTTCTTTATCCAGTCTCCAGTTGATGGGCATTTGGACTGTTTCCAAGATTTGGCTATTACAAATTGTGCTGCTATGAACATGGGTACACATATATCACAGTGGTATGATTCTTTGAAATCTTCAGGGAAGATAAACAGCAGGGGAATAGCTGGGCCAAATGGGACTTCTACTCCTAGTTCTTTGAGGTATCTCCATACTGATTTCCACAGTGGTTACACCAGTCTACACTCCCACCAGCAGTAGAACAGGGTTCCTCTTTCCCCACAGCCCCGCCAGCATTTGTTATTGGTTGATTTCATGAAAGCAGCCATTCTTTCTGGAGTGAGGTGGAATCTCAGCATTGTTTTCATTTGCATCTCTCAAATGACCAGTGATGTTGAACATTTTTTCATATGTTTATTTGCCATTTCTACTTCTTTGTGTGAGAAATATCTGTTCATTTCAGATGCCCATTTTTGGATTGGGTCTTTAAATTTGGGAGGTCTGATTTTTTTTAAGTTCTTTATAGATTCAAGATCGTAGACCTTTGTCTGAGGAAAAGCAGGTGAAGATTTTTTCTCACATTGTGGGTTGTCACTTCACACTGCTGTTGGTTTCTCTTGCTGTGCAGAAGTTTTTAATAAGAAGAGATCCCACTTGTTGATTGTTTGTGCTAGTTCATGGGCAACTGAAGCTTTGTTCATAAAATCTTTTCTTGCGCCAATGTCTTCAAGAGTTCTACCTAACTTCTACCTAACTACCTACCTAGTTCCAGCCAATTCAGTGTTTCTATTTTAATATTTAGATCTTTATTCCATTTCAATTTTAGTTCAGTGCATGGTGAGAGACATGAGTCTAGTTTTAATCTTTGGCAAGTTGAAGCCCAATTTTTCCAGCACCATTTATTAAAGAGGCTATCTTTCCTCCAGTGAGGGTGTTTGGCTCCTTTGTCAAAGATGAGGTGGCTGAGTGTGTCTGGTGTTGTTTCTGCATCTTCTAATCTGTTCCACTGGTCCTCAGGTCTGTTTCTTTGCCAGTACCATGCTGTTTTTATCACAGTCGCTTTGTAGTATAATTGCAAGTTGGGTATTGTGATACCCCCTGCCATGTATCTGTTGCCTAGAATTGCTTTTGCTATTCTGGGTCTCTTCTTGTTCCAAATGAATTTTTGGATTGCTTTCTCAAGGTTCATGAAGTATGTTGCTGGGATATCAATTGGGATGGCATTGAATCTATATAGCAGTTATGGAAGTGTGGCCATTTTCACTATATTGATCCTTTCTACCCAGGAGCAGGGGATGTCTGTCCATTTTCTGATATCATCTTCAATCTCTCTTTTCAGAGTGCTATAGTTTTCAGAGAAGAGGTCTTTGACTTCTTTTGTTAAGTTGATTCCTAGGTATTTCAGTTTTTTGGATGTTACTGTGAAAGGAATTGTTTGCCCTATTATTCTCTCAGTGAGTCTATTGTTCATGTAGAGGAAAGCTATTGATTTTTGTGTGTTGACCTTGTATCCAGCTACTTTATTGAATTTGGTTATTAAGTCTAGAAGTCTAGAAGACTTTTGGTGGCATTCTTGGGGTCTTCTATATAGAGTATCATGTCATCTGCAAATGATGACAATTTGACTTTTTCATTTCCTATCTTTATTCCTTTTATTTCTTTCTCTTGTCTAATTGCCGTGGCTAATGTTTCCAGAACTATATTGAACAAGAGTGGTGATAGTGGACATCCTTGTCTTGTTCCTATTTTAGTGTGAAGGATTTCAGTTTTTGACCATTTAGTATGATATTGGCTGTTGGTTTTTCATAGATGGCTTTTATCAGATTGAGATAGAGACCATCTATTCCAATTTTTTGTAGGGTTTTTATCATGAATGCATGTTGGATTTTGTCAAATGCTTTTTCTGCTTCTATGGAGATAATCACATGGTTTTTGTCCTTGGCTCTATTGATATAGTGTATTACATTGATTGATTTGCATATGTTGAACCATCCCTGCATCCCTGGGATGAATCCCACTTTGTCAGGCTGTATGATCTGCATTCTACTTGCCAGTATCTTATTAAGGATTTTTGCATTTATGTTCATTAGTGAGATTGGCCTATAGTTCTCTTTTCCATTTAGTTCTTTCTCTGCTTTGGGGATCAAGGTGATGCTTGCTTCCAGGAATGAATTCAGGAGTATTGCCTCCCTTTCAATTTCATTGAAGAGTTTAAACAATAATGGCAGTAGTTTCTCTCTAAATGTCTTGTAGAATTCAGCAGTGAAGACATCAGGACCTGGGCTTTTCTTAGTTGGTAAGTTTTTAATTACGTTTTCAATTTCATTGATTAATATTTGATCATTTAGAATTTTTTTCTTCTTCATTCAACTTTGGTAATTCACCTAGGAATCTGTCCATTTCTTCTGTGTTTTCCATTTTATTGGTGTATAGGTTCTCAAAGTAGGTATTGATGATCCTCTGGATTTCTGCTTGTTCCATTGTAATTTCACCTTTTTCATTCCTAATTGCATGCATTTGGGCCTTTTCTTTCCTTTTTCTGATTAGGTCGGCTAAGGGTTTGTCAATTTTGTTTATTCTTTCAAAGAACCAACTCTTGGCTTCATTGATTTTTTGTATCATTCTCTTAGTCTCCATTAAATTGATTTCTGCTCTAATCTTTATAATTTCCTCCCTTGTATGAGCTTTGGGGTTGTCCTCCTCTTCTTTTTCTAGAAGCTTGAGGTTCAGCATCAGGTTGTTTAATTGGGCTCGTTCTGTTTTCCTAATATGTGTGTTCACTGCTATGAATTTCCCTCGTAAGACTGCTTTCATTGTGTCCCATAGATTCCAATATGTTGTATTGTGATTGCCATTTAATTGAAGGAACTGTCTGATTTCTTCTTTAATTTCCTCTGTGACCCATTGGTTATTCAGAAGTGTGTTGTTCAATTTCCACCTGTTTATGAAATTTATCCAGTTTCTTTTGCTATGGATCTCCAATTTCATCACACTATGATCTGATAATATACAGGAGATAACTTCAATTCCTTTGCACTTACTCAAACATGCTCTATGAGTGAATATGTGGTCTATTTTGGAGAATGACCTGTGTGCAGCTTAAAAGAACATGTATTCTGATTTTTGTGGGGTGGAATACTCTGTAAACACCTGTTAAGTTCATTTGTTCAAGAGTTCAATTGAGTTCTTGTATTTCATTACTTATTTTTTGTCTAGCTGATCTATCTATTTGTGACAGTGGGGTTTTGAGGTCCCTCACTACAATTGTATTAGTGCATATATGATTTTTCATGTCTGTTAATATTTGTTTTATATAGTTGGGTGCACTAGTGTTTGGTGCATAGATATTTGTGATTGTCATCTCTTCCTCTTGGATTGTTCCCTTTACAAGGATATAGTGTTCTTCTTTGTCTCTCTTAATCAGTGTTGGTTTGAAATCCACTTGATATGCAAAGAGGATAGCTACTCCTGCTTTTTTTCGGGTTCCCATCTCATGGAGCATTGTTTTCCACCCTTTAACTTTCAATCTATGAGTTTCTTTTTGAATTAAGTGTGTTTCTTGTATGCAGCATATTATTGGATTTTGCTTCTTGACCCATTCTGCCAGTCTATTTCTTTTTATTGGTGAATTGAGACTATCAATATTGATGGTTATAACTGATACATACTTATTGACTTATCATTGTCATGGCTTTTTATTTTTGTTGGATTCTCCCCCTTTACATTTAATTTCTTATCCCACCCATTGGATTCATTCTGCTATGCTTCCTGGGGTTCCTCATTGTCTGTACTTAGGATATTATCTAAAATTTTTTGGAGTGCTGGTTTGATATTCATGAAGTTCCTAAGGTGCTCTTTGTCATGGAAGTATCTTATTTCTCCATCAATTTTGAAAGATAGTTTTGCAGGGTACATCAATCTGGGTTGGAGGCTGTTTTCCTTCAGGGTTTGAAATACATCACTCCAAGATCTTCTTGCCTTGAGGGTTTGCACTGAGAAGTCTTCTGACATTCTGATGGGCTTTCCTTTGTATATGATTTATGTCTTTTCTCTAACTGCTTATAGAACTTTGTTCTTCTGTTAACAATTACATGCCTATGTATAGATTTTTTTTAATCTAGGTTATTTGCATTCCTATATGCCTCACTCATCTGTATGTCAAGTTCTTTTCCCCTGCTTGGGAAGTTTTCTGCTATCACTTCTGTGAACAGTTTTTTATGTCATCTGCACACTCTCCTGTTTCTTCATTGACTCCAATCAGTCTTATGTTATTCTTCTTTGCAGCGTCTAGCAGCTGCTGGATTGATTTCTCGTGGTCCCTTATAATTTTGAAGCAGATTTTCTTTTCCTGGTCACTAATTGAAATCTTATCTTCTATATCTGAAATTCTGTCCTCACACTGGCTCATTCTGCTGTGTAGACTTTCATTGGAATTTTTAATCTCCTGGAAATCTGTTTGTATCTGTTTTATGGATTCCATTTGTTTCCTATGTTGGGATTTCATCATATTCCTCAGCTCCTCTATTTTTTATCTGTATCCTCTCTAGATTTATTAATCATGTCTTGCACTATGAGCACAATATCTGCTATTACCTGAGAAATTATTTCTTATTTCATTTTTTCCAGATCCTCTTTTGTTCCCAGTTCAGGGAGTCCAGGTGGTTAAGTATTAGAGTGTTCCATCTCATTTCCCTTTGGGGTTGCTGTAGGTGATCTGGAAGTCTGGTTTTGAGACTTGTTTATGTGTCTTCTCATTTCGACAAAGGGGGGAGGTGTGGGGAGGGTTATATTGGCATCTGTGCAGCTCACCTCCTCTGGGCTGGGTGTAGAGGATCGACAGCCTGGAAGCCCCTTCCTCCTGGCTGGCAGCATTAGAAAGGCAGCCTGGAAGCTCCTTCTTCTTGGCTGGGAGTGGTGGAACAGCAGCCCAGAAGCCCCTATCTCTGGGCGGGGAGTGGTGGAATCTGGAGTTTTTTCAAACAATGGTTGGTATAAATTATTTTAGTGGGTGTCTTAGTTACTTTTCTCATTGCTGAGACAAAATACTCAACATCCAAAGTTAAAGGAGGAAAGGTTTACTGTAACTCACAGTTTGAAGAGGTTTCACTTTGTAGTTGGTTGGCTCCAAGGCAGGGTGGCATGGCAGAGAGACATAGCAGAGGGGAAAGTCCATGGCATCGCAGGGCAGGCAGAAGGCAGCAAGGCAGCAAAGTAGCAGAGCATCTTTTTTCTGTCCCTTTTTATTCCATCCAGGCTATCTGTCTTCTGGGTGGTGCCACCCACACCCAGGATAGAGCACCCTTAATCCCAGAATCACACTCTTAATCCCAACATCACATCATTAATCTCAGCTTCACATACTCTAATCCAGCCACCTTCAGAACTCCCCACCTATGACCTCATGAGGCTTTGAGGGGACAACTAGAAATAATCACAACAGTGAGTCATAAAATTTTTGTCATTGGAAAGACATCCCATCAAGTTTGAAAATAACAGCTTAGAAAGAAGCAAAGCACAGATTTCTCAGAGCCAGGGCAGTCCTTTCTCAAAGCTATGCATAGTCCTTTCTCAGGACTATGAGGTTGCATGTGGTGCAATTACTGGATTCTCTTATTTGCATCATAAGATTCTTTGCCAGCGCAAATTGCCTTTGTGCTTACAGAACCACATCTGCCTATGTTCTGTTCTCTCAGCAATAAAAAGAAAGTGAAATATGAGGTATGATTAAAATATACAATGAATATTTAAATTTTAAAAATGTATTACAATAAAAGACACATTGCTCTTTGTCCCCCTCAAAATACTACCCCTCGCTTTCAACATACTTATCCTCTCATTCTTGCCACTTTCTGAAGCAACTGTGGAAGTCTTCTTTTGTGAATATCTTTATGAGGTATGATCAAAAATGAATAAATGATCAAAAGTGAATCCTGCTGCCATTGAACAGAAAAGCAAGCTCCTAAAAACATTATGGTGATCCAGGCATGGTGGCGCATGCCTGTAATCCCAGCACTTGGGAGGCTGAGGCAGAAGGATATCCTCCAGCTTGAGACCAGCCTGGGCTACATAGTGAGGGCAAGGCCAGTCTGAACTACATAGCAAGATTCTGTCTCAAAAAAAAATATTATGGTGTGTCTTCATCCGTCTTATTCACCAAATATGGCACTGTGAGACTTCTGGCTCTTTCTCAAAGCCAAAACGATTATGAAAGGTAAACATTTTGAATAAATTCAGGACACCAAAGCAGCTGTGACAGTGCAGCAAAAGACACTCATGATAAAGGACTGCTCATGGTAAAGAACTTCCAGAACTGCTTCAGGAAGTGTCAAGAACAATAGGATAAGGGTGTAAGTAAGAAGGAGTATTTTGAGGGGGATTAATGCCAATGTGCTTTTTACTGTAATAAATTTAAACATTCATTATAGTTTTCAATCATACCTCATAACTGAGGCAATGAATCAGCCCTAAATTATTAATATAGCCCAAGATGCTTCTACTTCATCTCCCAAATTTTTTTCATAGTGACTGCTGTTGCTTCTTGGGAAGGGGAGAGAGGTAACCTAGATTCTCTGTAGGACAGAAACCTTATACCTCCTTCACTCCAAACAGATGTTTTAACTACAGGCCATGAACAGTTTCCCTCATATATGTTTGTTTGTTCTTTGATAGAAAGGGACACAATAAATCCAAGAAATGCCATTGGAGTGTATGTATGGTCAGACAATGGGATTATTCCATTGGGTATGTGAGGCTGAAATTGTATCAGTGACACAGAGAGCATAGAAACCACCTGGGCTGGCCTTGTGTGAGCAAACAAAGCTGTTTATTCACTCAAGTGCAAACAGGTGGGCTGACTTGGAGTGAGAAATCAGTGTAGAGCGAGGGGAGAGCATAAACTTAAGTAGGGAAATGGTTGCTAGGTGGTTGTCAGGTGTTAGTCGGAGAAGCCTATTGCAGTTTCCTGGAACTAGGGACAGTGTAGCTCTTTTCAGACTTCCTAGAACTGAGGGCTGGAACGTGATGTTCTGTGGTGGTCTTTCCCACCAGCACCTGAGCTGTAACAGCTCTTCCTGGTGACACAAAGGGGCCGGGCATAGGGTTCTGTAACAGCCTTTTCCTGCCCGGCCTAACAGAAAGGTTTACCCCCTGATAGGACAATATGGAGGTGGTTTTATTTGCTGTCCTCTTGCCCAATTACTATCCAAGTAGGTGGATAAATGGAAGAAGATAGGAAACCAGGATTTATCAGGCTGCTTCTCTGTGTTGATCATTTTGTGCAAAGATTTGGCACACCTAAATATGGGCATTCCAGTTTATAGTTATAGAACTTGTCACTCGGAGATGAAATGATTTGCTTAAGGTCACAAGATAAGGGGCAGAATCAGTTTTACACCAAGGCCTTCTAGCTGAAAGCTCTCTCCTTTCTATTCTAAGGGACAGTAAGTTCCAACTATACCACCTTCACTCCAAACAGATATTTTAACTACAGGCCATGAACAGTTTTCTTCATATGTTTGTTCTTTGTGTGGAAAGGGACATAGTAAATTCAAGAAGTGTCATGATTCTGCCATCATTTCTCCTGGATCTTATCTGAGAGGCATTTCAAACCTCAATGCTTTGTTCACACTGTGCTCTTCTCACCATGGGCATGTGTGTAGATAGGTGCCTGCTAACTTCTTCAGGCAATCAAGCTTTTTTTTTACACTGAGCCAAGTAACGATGCAATGCCTTTAGGTCCATAAGTCTTTCTTTTGAAAAATGAAAGAAAAGAAACAAAATGAAAAGAAAAGAAAGATAAAGTAATAGATAAACAAAAATGAAAAGAAAGATAAAGTAATAGATGTGCAGTCTCTGTGAGATTTCATTTCCACTCTGAATAGCAGGAATAGGCCTCAGCAGTTATTACTTTTGGACTCCTGGCCATGAAAGATTAGTATCTCCTTTATGGATCTCTAGCACTAGAACACAAAGATATTACTTGACCTGCCAAGATCACATACGGAATTAACTATAGAGCCTAATGCTCTTAAATCTCCATCATTTTCTGGATCAACCCACACTGTTGTTTTATGCACATTCAGTAAATATTTACAGCTTTAAATATCTTCCCAGCTGTAGTTAGGACAAGAAGTACTCTCATATATACGTACAACAGATGTGAGAAAATGTAAACTTGAATTGCATAGACACAAGCTCCTGGATATTGGAAGTACTAGCTAAACCTTGAGATAGCCAAGACTTAAGAACAGTACTTTTCGTCCCTTTCAATCTCTTCGAGGTTGGATGTTTTGCACATAAGATGAATTTTTTTAATGAATTGGGTAGAACATTGATCAAATCATGCTCTTATTTCCAATAAGATAGTTTTTTACATTAAATATATAATAACATAAAACATATCAGTCCTATTTCTCTTCATAATGTTGAACAACTCCATATACTAATGCTGAATAGGCATTATATTTATTTTAATGACAAATATTCTTTCATATAAGATACTCGAGTAAGGAGAACAACTGTATGGAAATTTATGTATTTTAAATGAGCTTCTTTTATACTTTACAGTGAATTATGAGGCAACCCCAATTCAAACTAACTAAAGAAACAGAAATTTTGTTGGCTCATAAAGCAAGGAAGTCCATTGAGGTGGATTTCATTCAAATAATGTTGATGCTCTCCTTCTCCACAACAGATTACTATACTGTTCTGCTTTCAAGTGTACTGGTATCATTCTTTCCATTCCTTGACCAAGTAACAGAGAAGATTTTAACTAGTTGTTTTCAAAACGCAGAGAGCATTACCTTTCTACCTCCCACTCCAAATATGCTGGGGAAGGATTCTGATTGACTTAAGGAGGTCACCCTGGTGACCAGGGAGAAAGGGACAATTGTCTGGTAAGGTTGGCTCTTGTGCCCACTTGTCTTAGCCACTTTCCTGTTGCTGGGACAAAATACCTAACTACCACTTTTAGGAGGAGAAATTTATTTTGGCTCACAGTTTCAGTCCATGGTCAGCTGGTTCCAAGGCACAAATGGCATGGTGGAAGGGCATGATGGAGGAAAGCTGTTCAACTTTGGCAGCCATGAAGTGGGGAGAAAAGAGGAAGCCAGGGACAAGAATACACCTTTCCAGGTCACACCCTTCTAGATCACACCCCCAGTGACCATCTCTCCTGACCAGACCCAAGCTACTAATAGTGCATTTAGCTACCAAACTCATCAGTAGTTGAAACCACTGATGAATATAGTGTTCCCATAATCCAAATGCATGAGAATTTGGAGGACATTTTAGATCTGAACCATAACACTACCCTTTCCCAGTGGAAGGTGGTCACTTGGTTGGCCAATGATACACTATGACTGCAGCCCCACTGGGACCAGGATGTGAAGAAGGAGGAGGAGTACCAGTGCTAGAGGACGCAGAGTACCAATGCCGAAAAAGGACAGAAACCTAAGCTGGGCAGACAAAAACATGCTAATTATCTCAGGCTGTTCCTCTGGGTTTGTGATAAGAATAATTATAATAAAAGTCCAGTTGAGTACCTGGTGTTGGGTGCTCATGGCTAATGTGTGACTTTCAGATGCTACCCTCTTCAGTGTTGAGTGTTGTTGTGGAGGATGTGGTTTCCAGGCTACTCATGCCCTGGTGAGTTGATTTGCAATGGTTTCATAGCATTATTAACAGGAATATTAGTGACAAAATATATTGTCCCTAATCAGTTTCTATACTGGGTTCCAGTGCTTCCTAAATAATTTTTTAGGAATTCTAGTGGCTCCCTTGTGAAGCAGCTAGCACATATTTCACTGAAGAGCCTTTCTAGTGATGGAGAAACTGGACCTTAAGGAGGTTATGCAATCTCCCCAAAGTCCCACAACCAGTTTGTGGCCAAGCCTGAAAACTCTTGTCCCCTGTTCTGACTGTGGGGATAAGCTCCCTTCTGGGCCACCATTTGGCTCAGATGAGGAAGATTGATGAGAGCTCTTATGCCAAGCACTAGTGTGATTTGTTTTTAATGGTCTCTATTTTCATCTTTCAAGGAAAACAGCATATCCTTCCCTGGTTAAACACTTATTTCGGGAAAAGCCACAAACCAGCCCCCTGAGTCTATTTACAAAAGTGAATAACTGCTGAGCTGACAAAAACTGATAACCTAACAACAGCTTCTCTGGCTGTAGCCCACAGAACAAGGATCTGTATTTTTTGGATATTGCCATGGCTTTTTCTTACTTACCATGGCCAAAGGAAATGAAAAGCACTACCAAAAAAATAATAATAATAAGGCAGAGAAACCTTGGGAAAAGGAGATAGTGAGAAAAAGACATTAAAGAGAAGAAAGGGAATATGGAAAGATTAAGAAAGTAATGGTACCTGAGAGGCCAAAGGGAAGAATAGAGAACAAAGCTTGAGGAAGGAGGTGTTTGGGTCCCAGGATGACATTACTGCATCCCTACCATTTGTGTGGGTTTGTACATCCTGTCCCTTGTGTTTAATGTGATCATCACAACACCTTTGCAAGGGATGTATGGTCATCCTATGACATATAGGGAAAGAAACATGGTCACAGAGTCCAGCTAAATTGAGTTCCTGCAGCTGATCACTGATAAAGGTGAGGCTGAACCCAGACCTATTCAATCCAGAGTTCACATTCTTCCCGCCTCCCCCTTCTCATCACCCAACTGCTTTGAGCTTGAGACAAGGATTGTTGTACAAAGGATTTCTTGAGGAAGTGGTCTCAAGAAAAGGGATATGAGAGAAGCAGGACAAGGTTGGGGAAAATTCTAAACAAGGACATAGTTTCTGCTACTTTAGCTTTAGCTCTAGTTTCTGCAATATGAATTCCATCTCAGAATTCATTCCACCTTGAGCCAAAAGAAGCAGAGTTCAGTAACCCATGTCAGTAGGTCCTGTGTATGTGCTGTCCCTCTTGGCCAGGGCAGAGGAGTGAGGATAGGAGTGACATCTCAAAGGAGCTGCTGTTTAGCAGAGGGCAGTACTCTGGAGAGGGAGGTGTTATGGCTTGTGTTTAGATGCCTGCCCAAAGCCTCCTGTGGATGAGGTGGGGCTTTCCTTTTCAGAGGTGGCTGAATCTGGAATGTGTGATGCTGGGATTGAGTCCATGTGATTATCAAACCACTACACATGAGTGACTGGTTTGGCACCTGCTAATCCCAGTAGTCTGGATGGGATAAAAGAGGCAGAAAGGCACTGTTAAGGTCCCTTGTTGCTTTTGCTATCTTCCACCGCCATGAACTGTTGCCCCTGGGCCATCCTGCCTTGGAGCCAGCCAATTATGAACTTAGACCTCTAAGAACTGTAAGCCAAATAAACCTTTCCCCCTTTAATTTTGGGTGTGGGATATTTTGTCTCAGCAATGACAAGAAAGTAACTAACACAGGAGGCAATGATAAACCATTAGCAGCCACACTCACAGCAGCCGGGGGATGGACAAGAGACCAGCAAAGAGGTTTGGGGACAGCATCCACCATACACCTTCGTGTCAGCCTTTTATTGCAAGAGGGAAAGGAGGGTAGGAGTCAGAGTAGAAGGAGCCATTGCCCTGGTAGTCACTGAAAACCCCTCTCTGAGTACCATGTCAGTTCCAAAGCCCCAGTGGTTGCAACAGCCAATCTCAGGTTGCAGACCTTACACTGAGGCAGGTGCTGTAACAATGCCCAAATGTCCCCCTGATCTAACCCAGTGTCACCCTGGTACCATCAGTGCCCTCCTGTCCCCCTCTCTATTTCAATTCAATAGATTAGAAGAACCACAGGATCCAGGATCTCTAGCCCCTTTCTCACCACATTCATATATTCATCACCAACTTTCTCTTCTCTCCTTTCTTTGCTTTTCTTAAGCAGACTTTATTTAAAAATTCTAAACATGTAGTAAATATGGGATCTCACTAAATTAAAGATTGTGAAGGACTTAAAAATATACCCATGTCTAAGGTCCCCTTCCAAGGAGACTGAATTAATGAGCCTGACATTTCTTTCAAGTCCCTGGTGATTTTGTATACAGCCAGATTGGGAATCATTGTGCCAGTCATGGGCCTATACATTAGATTCACCTGGGGCATTAAAAAGAACTAGCCATGCCAGGTGTGGTGGCCTGTAATCCCAGCGCTGGAGAGGCTGAGTAGGAGGATCTTCGTGAATTCGAGGCCAGCCTGAACTACATAGCGAGACACTGTCTCAAACAAACAAACAAAACCATACCCTAGACATTCTAATTGGTCTTAAGTGGGATCTGAAATTCTGGGGGTTTACCATTTGTTTGTTTAAATTCTCAGATGCTTCTAATGTGCAACCAAGATAAAGAACCACTGTCTTGAGGATTTTTAAAATTATGCTCTTGATAAGCATGTCAGCTTAGGGAGATTTGGAACTGAATTGGGAACAGACTACTAGGGAGAGGCAAAGCACCTTCAGGAACAGTAATAAAGGAAGAGACTCTCACATTAGTTTGACAACAAATAACCAGTTTTATCACATTTTTATCAAATGTAAAATGGAACTAGATTTTTCGGGAATGGTTTTATGTTGTCAAATCTTCCTTAGCAGGCTCCTTTCTCTTTTTTTTGGTACCAGGGATCGAACTCAGGTCCTTGCGCTTGCGCAGCAGGTGGAGAAACCGCTGAGCTAAATCCCCAGCCCATCAGGTTCCTTTCTGTTGGAGGCTCCTTTCTTCTCTCAGAAATGGTGGGTAGAGGAGATCAAACTCAGAATTAATTTGCCACTCAAGACAGTTCAGAGCCTACTCCCAAGCCTTCATCTTCACTAGGCATAAGGCCTAGGAAAGACCAGCACTGAGGGCTGAAATTGTCCCCAATGATAGATTTCCCTCACTTTAAGATGGCTGCTATATATAATAGCTGCCTTCTTCTTCCCCTAATACCCTGCTTCCCACCTAAACAGTTCTGAGATGGCTCCTTTCCCGCCCAAACTGGCCTTCTCCTTCCCATAATACCCTGCTCCCCACCTAAAACCCAACCCCAAGGTGGCTTCTCCCACCAAAAGACAACCTTCTTCTTCCCAACATGCCCCTTTTCCCACCAAAAGAGTAACCTGATACTTGCTCTCTTCCTAGCAATTTGTGATGTCAGAGGCTCCTCCAATCCCTGGTCCCGCGCCTTTCAAACCCTCCAATCCCTAACCATCACATCCACAAACCCCACCCTAGCTCCCATAAAAGCTCTCCCTACCCTGGCCATGCTGCTCCCCTCCTTTGTTCAGAGACAGACCAGCAGATTGTCCCTGCAATAAAGGCTTATTGTGGTTCTGGTCTGGTCTTGGTTTTTGGGTCTTTTCAATTCCATGGCCTTCCCCTCATCTGCACCCAACTCATCACATGCATCCCCATATTGACTCGCCTTTGGGACCACATTTCTAGCCCAGCAGGACTTAGTACAAAGCTCTGACTAGTGCCCTATTGGGTCTCCCAGCCTGGCTTGCCCCCACTTGCTTCTGCAACAAAGTAGGCCCGAACCAACCCAGTGGATAGTTCCTATTCCCTACTCTGGTTGACTCTCCCCATTTGTAAAACTGAGTCTTTAAATTCTTGATATTCAAGGAGTTAAGTTCTCTAAATCACTGTGAGCACTGAATTAGCAAATCCTGAACCATTGCTGTTGGGGGAACTGCAGAGTTAGCCTCTGGTTACATTTTCATCACCCATCCGATGCACAGCTTTGTTTCATGTTTGTGTTTATTTGAAGGTACCTTATTTAATATGTATTGTTGATTCAGTGTCATCAAACTCATAATCAACAAACAGCACTATCTCTGTGCCTTAATGAAGCTTATCTGACATGAGTATTTTTTCTGTAAGGCACATTATATAGCCTTTCCCCATTATTAGTGCATATTAACTATGCAGAATATTGGCTTTCATGTGACATTTTCATACAAATATACAATATCATCGCAGCCTTCTTGCACTTGGAAAAACTAGACAATACTTCAGAACAGTGCTTGGGAGCTAAACAGTGAAGTCACCAACAGAAAGCACAAAAAAGTGCAAAAATGTGGCTTCACATAAACCAGAGAGAGCCCTTGTTTACAGGGTGAGAACTGCACCACCTTGACATGCACCAGCCTCTGCCTGCACCAGCCTCTGTTACCCCAGTTTTTGCTGCCCTAAGAATGTCCACAAACGACCACAAAATCATCATGAATATGGATTTGGTGGTTACAATTAAAGCTTATCAAGTAGGCAAATTCGCAATATAATATAATGAATACGGAGTGTCTGAACACCCAATTCAGGGTGACAAAATTTTTTGTACCTTGTTATTAATTTGAAAGCCCCTGCTGAAATACTATATAGCACAGGGTAAAGGAAAAACTTATGTAGTTATTACCCTTTTTTTAAAACCAAGAATCTTTTCATGGAAAAATATTCATATTTCCAAAGATGCTTAAAGTTTTGTTTTGTTTTGTTTCTAGACCAGTGAAACATAATAGAAAAAAATCAATCTAGGTACATTCTGTAGATGTTGGATTCTCAATGGAACAGTATTTTTGAAAACCAAGAAAGATAGATGCATTTGTGGTTTTTCTTGTGCATAGATACAGAGGATCTTTATTTTTTAAGTAGTAGAGTCCATTCTGAAAAGCACACTAACGTGTGTCTGTAATATTTTTTAAAAGGGGGCTCTGTCCAAGTTGAAATATTGGTCTAATGTTTTCCAGGTGGGAAAAGGCACACACTAACCATCCCCATCACCCCAAAGATTGAGCAA
The DNA here is from genome assembly GCF_053883595.1 of Heterocephalus glaber. Taxonomy (NCBI): domain Eukaryota; kingdom Metazoa; phylum Chordata; class Mammalia; order Rodentia; family Bathyergidae; genus Heterocephalus; species Heterocephalus glaber. The sequence continues at coordinate 43,477,642 of NW_028258325.1, read as the reverse complement.
ACACAAAGAATGGGTGTCTCTTTTCCCACGCCCCAGGTCTCAGCTTGTCTCTTACCTACAGGTCAGCTCTGTTTCTTCACCCTTAGGCAAATGGCTTTGCTGTTGGTTTAGAGCAGCTCTGGGAAGGCAGTGGCTAGTGATACAGTCAAGCCATTTGTCAAGCCATTTGGAAGGCAGATTGGATCTTTTATAAATTTATCTTCTTTCCAGGTTTTAGGGAAACCAAGGCTGTGGTACTGCCTGCGACATTTTGAAAGGGTGAGCCAAAGTACAAGTAGAATGAGCCAGAGTGACCTCTTAGCCCTGAAAGTCAGCCACTTTGGGAGGGTCAGGCCAAACTCAATCTGTTTCTCCGTTTTCTTGCAGCCAAGACTCTGACTTTTAGGGACAGCTTCCCACCCTGGATGTGTGGAGGGAAGGCTGAAGCCAGGAAGGAAGGGGCTTTGGCTGTGACACTCATCTCAAGTAGCCCCCTAATTAGCCCAGATGAACACTCTACCCTGTATGCTTGCCATGTGGGCAGTTTCAGGAAAAGTCTTCCAATAAATTCATATCCTGGGGGATGTGAAAGAGAACTGGCTGCTGAGGAGAGTTCAGAGTCACAAAACAAAGCATGTCTGGACCTTTATTGAGGAGCAGCAATGGCAGTGGAGGTCTACCAGGCTCTGACACAGCTCAGAGGCCCAGTGTGAACAGAATACGGCCTCCATCTTCATGAATGACCTGCTTATCCACACATGTAGAGGGAGAAGTTATTTCACTCTGACCATTCATTCAACAATTATTTTATTTTAAAAATTTGAATTTTCTTCTCTTTAGGTTGAGAAAATTCAGTTCTGAATTATTTCACTCTACTGGAGTCAGATGGCATTAATTCAAAGCAGAAAATCTTGTTTTGTTATTCTACCATTGAGTTACTTTCAACATGAGATTGCACTTAGCATGAATTCTCATGGAGAAAATATGGGAGTCAATCCAAGTTATCTGGAAACATATTAAACCTTCAGCATGGTTTCTCAATCACAATCAGCTTACAGTTTAGGCTAGTTCCATATTTTTGGTTGCTATCGCAATCAGTTTACCAACACTTGAATGAGCATTTCTGATCCAGGGTAGTGAGCAATTTACATTGGGAATACCTTGTACTTTCAAGATGTGATAAGAGAGAGAAGCTCAGCCAGTCCCAGCACCCGGAAGGAAGCTCCCCAGCCGCCATCCCAAGCTCCTAGGGCAGAGAAGCTGAGCTGGTCCCAAAAGCCAAAAGCAAGCTCCCTTGCTGCCATCCCAAGCTCCTAGGGCACGGAAGGTGAGCCGGATGGGTGCCATAAGCACACCCCCCGCACGTGGAAATGAGAAGACACATAAACAAGCCTAAAAAACAGACTTCCAGATCACCTATAGCAACCCCAAAGGGAAACCAGATGGAACAAGCTGACGCTCAACCACCTGGACTCTCTGAACTGGCAACAAAAGAGGATCTGGGAAAAATGAAATCAGAAATAATTACTCAGATATAGCAAAGATTTGGTGTTTCACATGTTGCAAGATATGGTTAATAAATCTAGAGAGGACACAAATAAAAAAATAGAGGATCTGAGGAACATGATAGAATCCCAACATAGGAAACAAATGGAATCCATAAAACAGATACAAACAGATTTCCAAGAGATTAAAAACTCCATCAAAAGTCTGCACAGCAGAACGAACCAATGTGAGGATAGAATTTCACATATAGAAGATAAGATTGCAATTAGTGAGGAGGAAAAGAAAAATTGCTTTAAAATTGTAAGGGAACATGAGAAATCAATCCAGCAGCTGCTAGACAATGCAAAGAAGAATAACATAAGACTGATTGGAGTCAATGAAGAAAGAGGAGAGAGTGCAGATGACATAAAAAAAACTGTTCAGAAAAGTGATGGCAGAAAACTTCCCAAGGAGGGGAAAAGAACTTGACATACAGATAAGTGAGGTATATAGGACTCCAGCTAGCCTTGATCAAAAAAAAATCTACACATAGGCATATAATAGTTAGGATTTGAGAAATCCAACAGAAGAACAATATTCTACAAGCAGTGAGAGAAAAGAAACAAATCACATACAAAGGGAAGCCCACCAGAATCACAGCAGACTTCTCAATGCAAACCCTCAAGGCAAGAACAGCTGGGAGTGATGTATTTCAAGCCCTAAAGGAAAACAGCCTCCAACCAAGATTGATGTACCCTGCAAAACTATCTTTCCAAATTGATGGAGAAATAAGATGCTTTCATGATAAAGAGCACCTCAGGAACTTCATGAATACCAAACCAGCACTCCAAACAATTTTAGACAATACCCTAGGAAAAGACAATGAGGATCACAGCCCCAGGAAACCCAGCAGAATGAATCCATTGGGTGTGACAAATTAAATGCAAAGGGGGAGAATCCAACAAAAAGAAAAAGTCATGACAAGGCTTTTAAAACTTTTAACTTCATCTCCCTAATGAGTGTATAATTCAATCTTATTATTGTACTAATTAGTATTTTTCTGATGCTAGAGTTGCACACCATTCCTTGTGCTATACTGGCTATTTATCATCTTCTTATGTCTATATTTTAATTGGATTGTCTATTAATGAGCTCTAAGAATTCTTTATATATTCTGGTCATAGGTTATATGCATTGGAAATATGGTCTGTTTAAGGACTACTTTTCATTTTAATGATGTCATTTAAAGTTCTAAATTTTGATGGAATCTCATTTATCAATTTGTTTCTTTTACACATCATGTTTTTTGTATTCTAGGTAGTTCTTGCCTACCCTGAATTCATAAATATTTTCCCTTATAATTTCTTCTTAAAATTTTATACTTTTAGGCTTTCTTATTTAGGTTCATAGATCCCTTCAAGTTATTTTCATGTATGGAAAAAAAGGGTTGAGGTTAAGTTTTTATATACGGATACCAGGTGTTCTAGTGCCGTTTGCTGAAAACACTATCTCTTCCTCAGCTCTTGAATTGAGTTTATATTCTATAAAATGTTAATGTTAAATAATCTTTCAAAACTCAGTGGACCGTATATGTGTGGTTCTATTTCTAGATTCTCTGTTTTATTCCAGTGATCTATATGTCTTTCCTTACACCAACACTGCCTTGAATACTGTAGCTTTAGAAGAAGTCTTAAAATTAGGTACTAAATGTCTTCCAACACTGTTTTTGTTTTTGTTTTTAACTTTTCTAGGTCCTTTGTACTCCTACATAACTTTTAAATTTCAATATCCAGTTCTTCATTTATAGCAAGTATACACAGACCTGCATTTTTATATATACCTTGTGTTTTCTAATCCTGCTAAATTCAAGTACAAGTTCTAGGGGTTCCTAGAGATTTCTTAGTATTTTCTCTGTAGATGATCATTTCATCTACATGTAACGATTTTGCTTCTGCCATGCCAATCCTATCCTAGTTGTGTCATTTTATTGCCAGACTATTTTTGTGGGGACTAGATTTCAACGTTTAATGGACAGATGAAGAGTAAGCATATCTGCCCTTGTTCCTCACCTTAAGGAGAAAGCATTGTATCTTCTCCATTCATATAAGGCATTCTCGCTGGAAGTATGGAGTACATGTCTTTAATCTGTTCAGAAGTTTCTATTCTACTTTCAGTCTCCTGATAGCTTTTACCATGAACAGCTGTAGAATTTAGTCCAGTACTCTTTCTCCAACTAGCGACAGGATCATATGGCTTTTGCCTTTCCTCTGTTAAAATGATGACTTTTGGGGGTGGATCTTCCAGTGCTGAACCAACAGTGCCATCCCTATAACACTTTCTACATCCTGCCAGATCTGACTTCTAATAGTTTGTTTTGTTAAATTTCTATCAATGTTCATACTTTTTTCTTCTATTATCTTTATCCAATTTTAGGATTAGCACAATGTTGAGTTCCTAAAATGAGGGGAGAAGTGTTCCTTCTTTTTTCTGTTTTAATTGTTTGATATAATTTATCAGTTAAAATGTTTATGAGCCTGCTGTTGTCATATAGGTAGGTTTTCAAGCTAGGAATATACTTTCTTTAATAGGTGCTATTCAAATTTGATATTTCCTCCAGAGTTAGTTTCATTAATTTGTCCTCTAAGTTACTTCTTAGAAGTTGTCAAATTTATTTCAAATAAGATTTTTGTAATATGCTTTCTATATCCTTTTAAATTCTGAAAAATCTGTGGTAATGTCTCCTAGATCTTAATATTGTAATTTTAAAAATGTATAACTGATATTGTGTAACAGGAAGTAAAGGTCTAAAAGAGCAGGGCAATTGGGAGGGGAAGGGGAAGGGAAAAAAGGGAAAGGAAAAAATATGAGAAGAAGAAAAAAATGGAAACAAGGTCTTTGCAAATAGGTAAGGGTGGAGGGGGTGAAGGGAGGGCAAGGGAAGGGGAAAAAAATAAGAACCAAGAGACTCATGTAATGGTACAAGATCCCAATGATGAATGTAACTGTATTTTATACCTAAAATGTACCAATAAAGTTAATGAGGAAAAAAAAGAAAAGAAAAAGATATGATAAGAGAGTTAAGTGGATGGAGAAACTTCCAGCTAATAAAAAGAACCCAAACTTGGTCCCCATTGCACCATCTAGGGAAGCCTTATTACACTAACTCCACTTTCCTTTTCCCTAAAGACACCACTAGCCTGTGGAACAAAGGCTGGGTACCAGTTGAAATGTCTGTGTCACAGCCCAGTGAAACCCTGTGAGTGTTCCTGGAGCAAGCATAGCTGAAGGGGAAGGGAGGAAGTTCCCCGTGCCTCTCTCAACCAGCCCTGCTTATCTTGCGTCCTTGGCCAATCTTTATATATAGCCTTGGCAAAGACACATGAGAAATAAAGGTTCAGTCTTCACAGACTTCTTACTGTGCTTCTAGCATCAATTTCCATTTCAGACTTTGGCAATGATAGGTGTATGGTATGGTTTTTATTAGATATCAAAAGTAAACTTAATACTCAAGTCTTTGGTTTTTACAATTATAAAGCTCTTTTTTAAAGCCACTCAGAAACCTAAGAGCTTTCTTTGGATCACAAAAGAGCCAAAGAAGACCTTGTTTCTCTCTTTAGTTTGCCTATTTATGGCAAAAGGAATATGAAGAAATGACTTTGACTGAAAAGAAGTGTGATTTTCTATCTTGGCTAGCTCCCAATTGTATCAGTTGTCCAAATGGCTCTCAATGCCCTAGCAATCTGGTCACCACACCGAGCCCAGGTGATCTTTTCAAAATGCTGTTATGCCCAGCAACCTCACAAAGTCCCTAGCTCAAGAAGCTCCACAAAAAAGTTAAAAAATACTAGAATGCAGGCAGCAAATTCTATTTATTTATCTTTGTAAAATGCTTTGTTCAGTTATAATTCACATGCCATAAAATTCATCATTTAAAAATGGGTGACCCGGTGATTTTTAGTGTATTTAGAAGGTTGTGCAATCATCACCACTTTTAGAACATTTTCATGACCCCAGAAAGCAAGCCTGGACCCATCTGCGGTCTCTCTCCCTCCTCCCTCCTCTGTTCAGTCCATTAAAAAATCAATATATTTTCTGTCTTTATAAATTTACCTGTTTTAAATGGAATCATATGTGTGACCTTTTGTGTCAGACTTCTTTTATTTGGCATAATATTTTCAAGGTTCATTCATCCTGTAACATATGCCAGTACTTCATTTCTTTTCATTGGTGAATAATCTATTGTATGACTATAACCATTTTATTCATTTGTCAGTTGATGAAAATTTGGGCTGTTTCCATATTTTGGATTTTTATGAAATATGCTGTGGTGAATGTTTGTGCAAACATTTTGTGATGGTATGTATTTTCCATTTTCTTGAAGATATGTGCATGCATGCACACACACACACACTCACACACAAAAACCTCTAGGGATGGAATAGCTGGATCATTTGGTAACTCTGTTTAACATCTTGAGAAACTCATACTTCAAAATGACTATCCCATTTTACAAACTTACCAATGTAGGAGGGTTCCAATTTCTCCATATCTTTGCCAACATTTGTTATTTTATTTTTTTGTTTTTGTTTTTACCATTTTAAAGTGTGAAGTTCAGTGGTGTGAAGAATATTCACACTGTTGTGTAAACATTACCTCCATCCCTCTCCAAAACTTCATCTTTTCAAACTGAAATTATATATACACTGAACAATAACTTCCTGTCTCACCTACCGCCATGCCCCAGTTAATATTCTACTTCCTGTCTCCATGAAGTTCACCATTCTAGATACCTCATGGAATGAAAACAGACAATATTTGTCCTTTGTGACTGCTTTATTTCACTTACCATAATATCCTCATTATGTTACTTTATGAGTCAGAATTCCCTTAATTTTTTTTTGTATTAAATTCTTTTATTGGTACATTGTAGGTATACAACACAATTACATTTCTCATTGGGAATTGTACCTTTATATAATGCATCTTGGTTCTTATTTTTTCCCCATTCCTAGGCCTCCCTTCACTCCCTCCACCCTTCCCTATTTACAAAGACTTTATTTCCATTTTTTCCATTTCTCATCATTTGTCCTTTCCCTTCTTTCTTTTCCCCTGCCCCTCCCACTACCCCTACCCCTTTGGACCTTTTCTTCCTATTTTACATTTTCCATTATTCATTCTAATCATTGGTACATTTTAGGTATACAATATAATGCCATTCATCATTGGAAATTTGCACATTTACATAGTCTCTCTTGGTTCTTATTTTTCACCCTTGCCCAGCCCTCCCTTCAACCCCTCCAGTCCTCCCTATTTACAAAGATTTTGTTCCTATTTTTCCATTTTCTCATATTAATCCCATTCCCTTCTATCCTTTTCCCTAGCCCTCCCACTTCCTTCCCCTTTGCCCCTTTTCTTCCTATTTCACATTACCTATTATACATTTAGTCCTTATTTACACTTTCAGTTTCTCACACCAGAGAAACTATTCGGTATTTACACATGTGTGTCCTATTTATTTCACTTAAGAGTATTGCCTCAGTGTACATCCACTTAGCTATAAATGTCTCTAATTTCTCATTTTTTATGGCTGAGTAGTACTCCATTTTATAAAAAACCACATTTTCTTTGTCCAGTCTCCAGTTGATGGGCATTTGGGCTGTTTCCAAGTTTTAGCTATTACAAACTGCGCTGCTATGAACAGGGGTGCACATATATCACTGTGATATGATTCTTTTAATTCTTTAGGGAAGATCCCCAGCAGTGGAACAGCGGAGTCAAATGGGACTTCCAGTCCTAGTTCTTTGAGGTATCTCCATACTGATTTCCACAGTGATTGCACCAGTCTACACTCCCACGAGCACTGGATCAGGGTTCCTCTTTCCCCACAGCCCCGCCAGCATTTGTTATTGGTTGATTTCATGATAGCAGCCATTCTTTCTGGAGTGAAGTGGAATCTCAGTGTTGTTTTCATTTGCATCTCTCGAATGACCAGTGATGTTGAACATTTTTTCATGTTTTTATTTGCTATTTCTACTTCTTTGTCTGAGAAATGTCTGTTCATTTCAGATGCCCATTTTTCTATTGGGTCTTTAAATTTGGGAGGTCTGATCTTTTGAAGTTCTTTATAGATTCAAGATAGTAGACCTTTGTCTGAGGAAGAGCAGGTGAAGATTTTTTCCCACATTGTGGGTTGTCTCTTCACACTGCTGGTGGTTTCTCTTGCTGTGCCAAAGCCTTTTAATAAGAAGACATCCCATTTGTTGATTGTTTGTGCCAATTCACAGGCAACCGAGGTTATGTTCATAAAATTTTTTCCTACACCAAGGTCTTCAAGGGTTCTACCTAACCTCTGTCCAACTGGTTCAGAGTTTCTATTTTAATATTTAGATCTTTAATCCATTTTGATTTTAGTTTAGTGCATGGTGAGAGATACAGGTCTAGTTTTAATCTTTGGCAATTTGAAGCCCAATTTTTCCAGCACCATTTATTAAAGAGGCTAACTTTCCTCCAGTGAGGGTGTTTGGCTCCTTTATCGAAGATGAGATGGCTGAGTATGTCTGGCGTTGTTTCTGCATCTTGTAATCTGTTCCACTGGTCCTCAAGTCTGTTTCTTTGCCAGTACTATGCTGTTTTTATCACAGTAGCTTTGTAGTATAGTTGCAGGTTGGGGATTGTGATACTCCCTGCCATGTCTCTGTTACCTAGAATTGCTTTTGCTATTCTGGGTCTCTTCTTGTTCCAAATGAATTTTTGGATTGTTTTCTCAAAGTCCATGAAGTGTGCTGCTGGGATCTCAATTGGAATTGCATTACATCTATATAGCAGTTTTGGAAGTATGGCCATTTTCACTATATTAATCCTTCCTACCTAGGAGCAAGGGATGTCTGTCCATTTTCTGATATTATCTTCAATCTCTCTTTGCAGAGTGCCACAGTTTTCAGAGAAGAGGTCTTTGATTTCTTTTGTTAGGTTGATTCCTAGGTATTTCAGTTTTTTGGATGCTATTGTGAAAGGAATTATTTGCCCAATGTCTCTCTCAGTACGTCTGTCATTGGTGTAGAGGAAAGCTATTGATTTTTGTGTTGACCTTGTAACCAGCTACTTGACTAAATTTGGTTATTAAGTCTAGAAGACTTTTGGTGGAGTTCTTGGGGTCTTCTATATAGAGTATCATGTCATCTGCAAATAATGACAATTTGACTTCTTCATTACCTATCTTTATTCCTTTTATTTCTTTCTCTTGTCTAATTGCCATGGCTAATGTTTCCAGAACAATATTGAACAAGAGTGGTGATAGTGGACATCCTTGTCTTGTGCCTGATTTTAGTGTGAAGGATTTCAGTTTTTGACCATTTAGTATGGCTGTTGGTTTTTCATAGATGGTTTCTATCAGTTTGAGGTAGAGACCATCTATTCCAATTTTTTGCAGGGTTTTTATCATAAATGCATGTTGGATTTTGTCAAATGCTTTTTCTGCTTCTATGGAGATAATCATATGGTTTTTGTCCTTGGCTCTATTGATATAGTGTATTACATTGATTGATTTGCATATATTGAACCATCCCTGCATCCCTGGGATGAATCCCACTTGATCAGGGTGTATGATCTTCTCGATGATCTTCTGCATTCTGTTTGCCAGTATCTTATTAAGGATTTTTGCAACTATGTTCGTTAGTGAGATTGGCCTATAGTTCTCTTTTTCAGTTGGGTCTTTCTCTGCTTTGGGGATCAAGGTGATGCTTGCTTCCAGGAATGAATTTGGGAGTATTGCTTCCCTTTCAATTTCATTGAAGAGTTTAAACAGTAGTGGCAGCAGTTCCTCTCTAAATGTCTTGTAGAATTCAGCAGTGAAGCCATCAGGGCCCAGGTTTTTCTTAGTTGATAAATTTTTAATTACATTTTCAATTTCATTTGTTGATATTGGGTTGTTCAGAATTTTTAAGTCTTCTTCGTTCAACTTTGGTAATTCATATGTATCTAGGAATCTGTCCATTTCTTCTGTGTTGTCCATCTTATTGGCGTATAGGTTCTGGAAGTAGGTATTGATGGTCCTCTGTGTTTCTGCTGGCTCTGTTGTAATTTCACCCTTTTCATTCCTAATTGCATGGATTTGGGCCTTTTCTTTCCTTTTTCTGACAAGGTTGGCTAAAGGTTGGTCAATTTTGTTGATTCTTTCGAAGAACCAACTCTTGGCTTCATTGATTTTTTGTATCATTCTCTTAGTCTCCATTGCATTGATTTCTCCTCTGATCTTTATAATTTCCTCCCTTGTATGAGCTTTGGGGTTGTCCTCCTCTTCTTTTTCTAGAAGCTTGAGGTTCAGCATCAGGTTGTTTAATTGGGCTCCTTCTGTTTTCCTAATATGCATATTCACTGCTATGAATTTCCCTTGGAAGACTTCTTTCATTGTGTCCCATAGATTCTGATATGTTGTATTGTCATTGTCATTTAATTGAAGGAACTGTCTGATTTCTTCTTTAATTTCCTCTGTGACCCATTGGTTATTCAGAAGTATGTTGTTCAATTTCCACATATATATGAATTTTTTTGAGTTTCTTTTGCTATGGATCTCCAATTTCATCGCACTATGGTCTGATGATATACAGGGGATAACTTCAGTTCCTTTGCACTTACTTAAACATGTTCTATGTGTGAGTATGTGGTCTATTTTGGAGAATGACCCATGTGCAGCTGAGAAGAATGTGTATTCTGATTTTGTGGGGTAGAAGACTCTGTAAACATCTGTTAAGTTCATTTGTTCAAGAGTTTGATTGAGTTCTAGTATTTAATTACTTATTTTTAGTCTAGTTGATCTATCTATTTGTGACAGTAGGGTGTTGAGGTCCCCCACCACAATTGTATTAGTGCATATAAGACTTTTCATGTCCGTTAGTATTTGTTTTATATAGTTGGGTGCACTAGTGTTTGGTGCATAGATATTTATGATTGTCATCTCTTCCTCTTGGATTCTTCCCTTTACAAGGATGTAGTGTCCTTCTTTGTCTCTCTTAATCAGTGTTGGTTTGAAATCTACTTGATCTGCCAAGAGGATAGCTACTCCTGCTTTTTTTCGGGTTCCTGACCCATGGAGTATTGTTTTCCACCCTTTAACTTTCAGTCTATGCGTTTCCTTTTGAATTAAGTGTGTTTCTTGTATGCAGCATATTATTGGATTTTGCTTCTTGACCCATTCTGCCAGTCTATTTCTTTTGATTGGTGAATTGAGACCATTAACATTGATGGTTATAACTGAAACGTATTGACTTGTCATTACCATGACTTTTTCTTTTTGTTGGGTTCTCCCCCTTAACATTTAATTTCTTGTCATGCCAGATGGGTTCATTCTGCTTTGCTTCCTGGGTTGTGATCCTCAATATCTGTTCCTAGGATATTGTGTAAAATTCTTTGGAGTGCTGGTTTGGTATTCATGAAGTTCCTAAGGTGCTCTTTGTCGTGAAAGTATCTTATTTCTCCATCCATTTTGAAAGATAGTTTTGCAGGGTACATCAATCTGGGTTGGAGGCTGTTTTATTTTAGGGCTTGGAATATGTCACTCCAAGCTCTTCTTGTCTTGATGGTTTGTGTTGAGAAGTCTGCTGTGATTCTGATGGGCTTTCCTTTTTGTGTGATTTGTTTCTTTTCTCTAACTGCTTGGAGAACTTTGTTCTTCTGTTGTGTTTCTGGAATCTTAACAATTATATGCCTATGTGTAGATTTTTTTTGATCAAGGCTATTTGAAATCCTATATGTCTCACTTATCTGTATGTCAAGCTCCTTTCCCCTCCCTGGGAAGTTTTCTGACATTATTTCTGTGAAGAGAGTTTTTATGTCATCTCCACTCTCTCCTGTTTCTTCATTCAGCCCAATCAGTCTTATGTTATTCTTCTTTGCATCATCTAGCAGCTGCTGGATTGATTTCTCATGTTCCCTTATAATTTTGAAGCAATTTTTCTTTTCCTGGTCACTAATTGCAATCTTATCTTCTATATCTGAAATTCTGTCCTCATTCTGCTGTGTAGACTTTCAATGGAGTTTTTCATCTCCTGGAAGTCTATTTGCATCTGTTTTATGGATTCCATTTGTTTCTTATGTTGGGATTCCATCATGTTCCTGAGCTCCTCTCTAGATTTATTAATCATGTCTTGCACTAGGGGCACAATTTCTCCTGTTATCTGAAAAATTATTTCTGATTTCATTTTTTCCAGATCCCCTTTTGTTGCCAGTTCAGTGGGTCCAGGTGGTTGAGTATCAGAGTGCTCCATCTCATTTCTCTTTGGGGTTGCTTTAGGTGATCTGGAAGTCTGGTTTTGAGACTTATTTACTTGTGTTCTCATTTCTACTGGGGCGAGGAGCTGTTAGCGCCTGCACAGATTACCTCCTCTGAGCTGGGTGAGGTGGGACAGGGGCCAGGAGCAGCGGTAGGGATGGTGACCCAAAAAGCCCTTTCCTGTGGGCTGGGAACAATGGGAGGGATGGTGGCCGGGAAACCCCTTCCTCTGGACCAGGAGCAGTGAGATGGTGGCTCAGAAGCCCCTCCCTCTGGACTTGGAGCGGTGGGAGAGACGGTGGCCCAGAAGCCCGTTCCTCTGGGCCAGGAGCAGCAGGACAGAAGATGGCCCAAAAGCCCTTTCCTCTGGGCTGGGAGCAGTGGGAGGGATGGTGACCGGGAAGCCCCTTCCTCTGGGCCAGGAACAGTGGGACTCAGTGCCTTGGTCTGGTGGTCTGGTGTCCTCTGTGTCTTCGTAGTGTGGAACCAGGTGGCTGCCTGTCTGCAGCGGGGTGATTCGGTGTCTTCCGCGCGACTCAGGACCTCGGCAGGGCGTGCACAGACCTTCCTGTGTGGAGGGGGCTGATTCGGCGTATTCCGTTCGACTGGGACCTCAGCAGGGCGTGGGCAGACCTGCCTGTCTGCAGCGGGGCGATTCGGCGTTTTCTGTGGTACCAGAATTTCCTTCCTTTTTAAGACTGAATACTATTTGGGTGTATGTATATACTACCCTTTGTTTATCCAGTCATCTGACTGTGGTCATCTGGGTTGTTTGCATCTTTCACCTACTGTGAATAATTTTGCTGTACACATGTGTGTACAAATATCTGCTTGAGTCCCTGCTTCCAGTTCTTTGGGGTAGATACTCAGAAGTGGATTGCTAGATCACATGGTAATTCTGTTTCACTTTTTGAGGGCCCTCCGTAATATTTCCACAGTGGCTTCACTATTTTATATTCCCATCAGCAATCCAAAAGTGTTCTTATATCTTCACATCCTGGCCAACACTTGTTACTTTCTTTTCTATTTATAACCATCCTACAAAGCATAAAGTGATTCATTGTGGGCTAACATTTGCTATTGTCTTTTTTGCTTCAGCTGTTCAAGTGGTTATGGAGTGATATCTCCTTGTGGTTTTGATTTACATTTCCCTAATGATGAATAATGCTGAACTTCTTTTAGTGTGCTTATTGGCTATTTGTATATTCTCTCTGGAAGAATGTTTGTTCAAATCCTTTACCCACTTTTAATTGGCTTGTGCTATAGTTTGAATGTGTGCCTCACAGGTTCACATGTGGGAAGCTTGGTCCTCAGTGTGGTGTTGTTGGAAAGTAGTAGAACCATTAAAAGGTGAAACCTAGTGGGAGGTGATGAGATCACTGGAAGTACTGCTGTCAGAAGGAATTAATGTAGCCCATGTTGGACCACAGGCACTTCTGGAGAAAAGAAACTTGCCCCTCCCATCTTTCTGGCTTCCTGTTTTGCCATGTGGTATGTCCCTCTTAAAAGTGCTCTCCCATGGCCCGGGGATTTAGCTCAGTGGTTTCACCACCTGCTGTGCAAGCGCAAGGACCTGAGTTCAATCCTCAGTACCAAAAAAAAAAGTGCTCCCCCATGATGCCATCTGTCATGTGATGCCACCAAGGGGGCCCTCATCAGAGGCGGAATCAATGAGACCACCTGGCTTGGACTTTCAACCTCCAAAACTGTGAGATAAATAAATCCTTTTTCTTTATATATTACCCAAGCACAGGTATTTTGACATAGTAATAGAAAACAGACTAATACAGCTTGTTCCTCTTTTTATTGTTGAGTTGTGAGTTCTTTATATATTCTGAGTATAAGTTCCTTATCATATTTATGATTTGCATGTAGTTTTTCACATTCCATGGGCTTTCTTTTCATTTTCATAATGGTGTCTTTTGAACCAAACTTTTGTTTTTTTGGTACCAGGGATCAAACCCAGGACCTTGTGCTTTCGAGGCAGGCAGCAGAACCACTGAGCTAAATCTCCAGCCCTGAACCAAACAATTTTTAATTTTGATGAAGACCGTTTGTTTTTCTTTTGTTGTTTGTGCTTTTGGTGTCATATCAAAGAAACCATAGCCTAATTCATGTTCATAAAGGTTTATAATCATTTTTCTCTTAAAAGTTTTATATTTGCTTGAACATGTACATTGATGCATTTTGTACAATGATACATTTTGAGTTTTTATATATGGCATGCTTAAAAATTTTAGAAACATTTACCTTAAAGATATATACATAAATCTTTTTAAAACAATTGAATTTTTTCTCTACTCTGCAAAAGCAAGTTGCTGTGATATTGGACAGTTTCCTTAGATGGAATTATTTTCTCATGAATATTAAAAATGCAAAAGAATGTTTATATGTACATATATATAATATACTTTTCTGGTCTTTAGCCATATTTAGAAAATATTTGAATATTGCATTTAATCAATCATTTAATAACTTTTTGTGCCTCTAATTTGTCTGAACTGTGCATGGTCTCCAAGACCAAATACTGCAGAAAGGTCAAGGTGAGAGAATCCAAGGAGAAGCCCTGGGTTTGCTGTTTGTACAGCGTAAGCACTCCCTCACTGTGGGAGGATGCCCAGTGAAGCCTATGAAGTTGTAGCTAAAGAAACTATTTGTAGTAAAAAGGAGAGAAATAGGATAATAACTAAAGGTTTCCAAAGAGATAAGTAAATAATTATTCCAAACAAGGGAAACAAGACAGAGATCCTGAAACAACTCAAAAAAGGAGTAAGTGGAAGCCTTGTTTCCAGCACAGGCAGAAACGATGCTAAGAGCTTAGGTTACATAATAACTTGGAAATAAGAAAGTCTACATTCCTTTGAGAAGTAACTACCTATATAGAGACCTTTCAAAACATGGTTGTAGTTAAAGGTAAAAGACGTTCAAAACCTAGAGCCTGAGCTCTAGGTGTAGACAGACATGGGTTTAAATTCTAGTTTTGCTACTTGGTAGCTGTGCAACCTTGAGCATGCTATCTCTGTTCTGAACCTCAGATTGCTCTTCCATAAAATGGGAGCAATACTAGAACTACCTCACAAGTTGTTTCTGTAAGAACTACATATAAAACTCTTGATAATTATACATTCTCATAGCTTTAACAAAAATAAAACACATCAAAATAACTGCAATTTAGACTTGATTAAAATCATATTTTAGGGGCTGGGGATTTAGCTCAGTGTTTCCACCGCCTGCCTTGCAAGTGCAAGGTCCTGAGTTCAATCCCCAGTACCCTTCCCCCCCAAAATCATATTTTATTCCATCATAACCCCCTCCTACCACGAAGTCATATTTTTTGACAAAAATATGAGACGCACATATGGTTTTGCTAAGAATTGTTCTCATCTCATTGTCATTCATGGCATTTCATGCCATATGGATCAAATCTCTTTCACCTGGAGTCAAATGCTCTTATCCTCACCTGTGCAGTTAGCCCGTACATATCCAGCGTGCAGTGAACTCAAGTGATCAGTCAAGGATGATGAATGTGAGTGGTGACATCAGCACACATTTTAAAATTTCTCCTGGTGCCAGACTAGGATGTTATTAAAGCTCTTTACAACTGAATATTGCCATACAACATTTTCCCAGTCTCTGGCTACTGAAAGAACAATCTATTTTCACCTCTCCTTGAGTAACCGCATTTACTCTGGGAAAAACTCATTAAATCCAAAAAATGAAATTGTGAAAGAAAATGCACATGGCTCCCAGTTTTGTAAGTCAGGTTTTAAAGTCCTGTGACACTGACAATATATGGGCCAGCCTCCCTCCCTGTTCTCATCTCTCCAGCCATGAGTATTTTCCCAGTAAACACAAGTAACTACACTGCATTAGGGATATCTTGTTTTTCTCCAAAGTATTTTTTGTTTACCATTTTAAACCTTTTCCCTCTCGTGAACTTCCTCCCTTGTTTTCTTTACTGTATCCTGTTGTAATAAAAGGACTTTGTTTCTTACACTGATTTGGAAAACTTCCTTCCTGGCATTCAGATTCTCTCTTCAGATGTCAGGATCGAAGATAATGGTCCATTGCTGGCCGAGGGTAGGGGAGTCTGGGGGAAACAAGGGGAGCTGTGGTCTCCCCACACCAGGCAGGTCCACATACTTCATGTGTGATGAGTGGCCCAGTGTGTATCAACAGTGGCTGTACTGTTCACTCTGTGACACCGGGGCATTAACATGCAAGGCTGGTGGTTTGAAAATTGTCAGTATTTTCTAATCCACGCACTCTGCAATGTCAATAGGTTTTCTAAAGAACTTAATCACTCAGAACAGAGTTGAGTTTATTGCAGATGCCAACTTTCTTGATCCTGGCTTGTGGCTTATCTACTACATCTTTCCAAGGCAGGTTCCACTCACTAGTTTCCTCTTCATGAAACACTAAATACACAGTAAATAATATTGTTAAAAATATGTAGGGAAATAGGAGAAACATATAACAGTGTAATTTGCCTATAAAAGAGATTATGAGAAATTATTATTGAGCTTTGGAGGCCCGTTCAAATAAAGCATTAATTTCTAAAGACCTACATATGAACAAATATTAGATTGTTTGTGCTTAATAATACTGATGGGTGTATTGAGGTGGAGGGAACCTGCAGGATTTCTCACTCCAACTCCCTCACTTTTGAATGAGGAGACAGAGTCCAGGGAGCTGAAAACGAACCAGCTCTCAATCGGATGCTCATTTTATATCACTGATTCTGCCTGAGGTGGGACCTGGTAAGCCAAAACATAATTAGAAATCACTATTTAAACCTTTCAAAAGCAAGTATGTCCCCTATATTCGGCATCAGGCACATCTCATTCATTCATCCATTGTTTCATCAAGCAAACAGTTGGCTGAGCATCCATTATGTATGCAAGGCAGCAAGTAGGGCCTGAATCACTGCAAATGACAGAGAAAAATAAAAATGTCTCTGCCCTGTAAAAGCTCACATTCTAAGATTGAAGACAAACAGGTAAAACATCACAGTGTGATGTTTTAAGGGGATGTCCAACTTCTCTGGGGTCAGGAAAGACAGTGGAAAGAAGTGCAACCCAGGTAAAAGGTACTACACCAAGAATATCACATGGCAGATTTGGAAAATTCCAAGTCCTTCCCAGCAGCTAAAGCAGAGCTTCTTAAATTTTTATCTGCACATGAGTTACCTGGGGACCTTGACAAAATGTGGATTCAGATTCCTTAGGTCAGGTGAGTCTTTATGTTGCCAACAAGCTGTGTGCTCTACTCTGAGTAACACCAAGGTGCTGCAGGGGAGATGAATGGGGTGGGGGACAAGTAGGGAATAGTTGGAGTGTTCTGATGGCCATGTTACAGGATTTGGATTCTCTCTTGGAAGAATCAGGAGTAACAAGGATACTTGATATCTTGAAACTCAGGTTGACTTTCTCAGTTTATTGGATGCTCCAAATTCACTCCCACAGGAAGCTTTCTCAGCCATTCCTGGGTGGCACATCACATGTACAACTTGATGTAGAGCATACTGCACTGCAGGTTAGCATTCATTCACCCATCTGTCCAAGTCACTTAAATCTAAGCATTCATGGAGACAGCTATGCTTTTCTCAGTTGAATCCTCAAACACCCTGCACCAGATTGACCTGCAGCTTTTCTACAAACTTTAATCACATGTGTGCTCTAGGGCAGAGATTCTCAAACATCAGAGTCACCTGGAGGCTTGTTAAACTCCAGGTTGCTGGATCCCACCTGGGATGGGGCCTGGGCGTTCACTTTTTCTACTATGCTCGCAGTTGCTGTCGGTTTGGGGGCCACAAGAACCCGTGGTCTAGAGGACACCATCAGTGACTTCCTACCAAGAGGTGTTAACAAATGAGGCAAAGCAATTCAATGACTACAAGCATGGACTCTCGGCTGATTACTTAATCTCTCCAAGCCTCAGATACACATCTATGAAATGCGAATAACAGCAATATACCTTCCTCCTGGGGTCAATGTGAGGCGTCCAAGAGTTATAATACAGATAAAACACTCAGTAATCACAAATCAGTGTTAACTATCATTATTAAAGGAACTCACCTTTATTGCTGATGGCACAGACAGAATAAAATAGCTTTTTAACAAAGCTCCAAAATGTTTCTTTACAAAAAAACTGGATAACTGTGAGTTTACTTTCCAATCTTTTAAATCCATAAGAATAGCACAGTTCCTGTTGTATTTCATAGCCCCAGTTTTTTATATTTTCTTGATCCATCCATAAGAGCACCAGCTGGCTCTGAGTTTGTCATATCCATGCGATGGCTATTCTTAGAGAGATAGAAAATAACAAGTTTTGGTGAGGATGTGGAGAAATTGAAACCTTCATACATTGATGGTGAGTATGGAAAATGATGAAAACACTTTGGAAAAGTCTTCCACTTCATCAAACAGTTAAACAGAAGCCACCATGTTGGTGCATGCCTATAATCCCAGCACTCTGGGAAACTGAGGCAGGCAGATCACAAATTCAAGCCCAGCCTTTGCAACTTAGCAAGACCATCTGTCAAAATAAAAAAATAAAATAGCCTTAGGTTCAATCCTCAGTGCCACACACACAAAAAAAATTAAATACAAGAATTATCATAGAACCCAGCAATTCTATATCTAGGTTTATACCTAATAACACTAAAAACATATTCTCACAAAAATTTATGTGAATGTTTAAAGAAGCATTGTTCCCAGTAACCAAAATGTAAAATTTTTAAAAAACCAAAAGTCCATAAGTTGATGGACAGATAAACAAAACGGTATATGGACTACCTACCATTCAGTCATAAAAAGATACGAAGTGCAGTACTGCCAACACAGATAGAACTTGAAAACATTATTCAAGTGAAAGACCTCTGGCACAAAAGACTCCATTTATATGAAATGTCCAAAAGAGGCAAATCCATACAGTCAGGTAGAAAATTGGTAGTTTCCAGGCTGAGGGAAAGAAGCAGTGGAGAGTGATGTTAATAGAATGGGTTTCTTTGGAAAGTGATGAAAATGTTTTGGGATTAGAGAGTAGTGATGGCTACATAGTCTTGTGAGCAGAGTAAAAACCTCTGAATTGGATGACCAGCACTTGCTCCACAGGCTAAAGACCTGGCCACTGCTGCTTTCCCCAGTCTGGGAGCCCAGATAGGCACATGGTTTCTGGTGATGCAGAGCACATGGAAGCAGGAACAGGAAACAGTAGCTTAGGCCCAGTTCTAGATCAGTCATCCTGGGTCAAGCTAAGCAACTTAGTTAGCACTTCTACAGCCCCTCAAACATGGAAGCTGTAGAGAATGACTTTATCCAGTCAGCAAGGGATGGAAACTAAGCAGGAAGGTATTGGAATAGGACTTAATAGAAATATTTGAAGAAGTAAGCTACTGAACAAAAAAAAATTAAATTCAGCATAAAAATGTAATGGACTCTGACGATGATAATTAAACTAAAAATATTTAGAGACTGACAACGAAATGATTCTAATAACAAAATTAAAATATGGTTAAATGTTTGTTTATTGTGTATGTAGCCTTTTCAAAAAAATTAATTTATCTTGCAAAATTTTTAAAACCACGGAATTGTATGCTTAAAAGGGTTAATTTTATAGTGTGTAAATTATACCTCAATGGAAAAATAAAGTCAAGCTCCTGTAATCCCACTTGGTGATAACATTTTCATCTTACAGTCACACTGTCCAATAAAGTCACCACTAGTCACATGTGGCCCTTGAGCTCTTGAAATGTGGCTAAAATAAACAGTGCTTAAGTGCAAAAAAAACTTTCAAAAAAATGGTATGTAAAATATCTCAATTTTTAATATCAGAATATTATGTAGATATATTTATTTATATAAATAAAACATTAAACTGAACTTGCCTAATTCTACTTTTTAAAATATGGCTAGTAGAAAATTTAAATTTTGAATATGGGTCACATCACCTTTCCATTGGTCCGTGCTGCCTTCAAGATCCTCTCCAACAGGTCATGTGTTTTTTTTGTAGAGACACATGAAAAGTGTGCACAAAGCCCAGGCTGGTCTCTTCCTTTACATAAAGGGCCCTGTACCCAGCCCTTGATTAGCTCTGTTCCATTAGCATGACTCAACACACGTAAACAGGCAATTCAATGGATGTTTCCAGTTTTTGTTCTTTGAGTGGAAGGCCACCTGCAAAAACAGAGCCTTGTTATCTCAGAGAACAAGGTTCTGGGCCATTATTATTTCAGAAAGTACTTTTTGTGTCTCTTGCTAATGAACTACACAGCAAGTCATCTGAAAAATAAATTTTTATGGCATAATTTTTTTCTTTTTCAGAGTAACTTTATTCCAAGGCTCAAGTCCTACATAAAATGTCATTGACCTTGACATGTATTTCCAGATTATCAGTGAAAACAGATTATAAGAGTTCTCCCAGAGAGGAAAATTATTTAAAAATGAGTCAAAGACAAGGATTTGTGTGATAGGCAAAGTAGTGAATGGCAATTTATTTAAATGATTTGACTGCCTCAAGAAAATTAAATAGGTTGATTATTTTAAAAGATCACAAAAGACTTTTTCATTATATGAACAATAGATGTTGCTTTGAAAAATTTCAGAAATACCAATAAGCAAAGAGGAGTAAATAATCAACATTCCTAATCCTTCCACCAGAGATAATTGTTGTTAATATATTGGTGTCTACCCTTCCAGGAAAAATAAAGGTCTTGATCCATCAAAATATTTCTGCATAAAGAAAATTGGCTCAATTTCTATTGTTAACTATTAGACAACAAATAAAATATTTATTTCCTATTCAATCAAACCTAATTCCATGAGCATTCTAAATTTTGAGAAGATAAATCCAATTTTTATTGGTTTAGTTATATTAACATCCCTGGGTTATAACTTAGTGTCTGGCCTGAATGTAATCCTTTTGGCTTTACTATAACAAAGCAAGGAAGATATTTACATTACATACAAAGATGATGTGGGTAGGCATGTCTCTATACATTTTTCTTTTCTCCTCACCAACACAGTTGTATAAAAGTATTTACTGCTTTCTTATAGATTCACATACATGGTGTAGTGTCCCTGTCATGAAGCAGAGGATGAATTATTCCCTGGAGGTTTTATGGAACCACATTCAAGTGCTTCCCCAGCTGTGTTTACAGCGTTGGGTTTTTAAGCCTCTTGAGAAGTAATCAGTTTTGATCATCTTAAATCCCAAAGTAAATTTTCTTTTCTGGAGATTATTCTAGTTGCTAACACAGGTTAGTCTGGCCTATTGAACCATTTTTTAGTGCTGTGACATCCAAAAATGTAAGCTGTGGTTTTACTCTAAAATGAAGAAAGGGAAACTGGAAAAATGACTCAGTTTCTTCCATGAAGAGGTAAGGTCTTCAAATTCCTCTGCTCTTTAAAAAAAATTTTTTCCATTATATCCTATCTTACTTTTCAGTTATTTCATCATGTACTTCTGGTCTCTTCAAAATAATGTCAACTCTTTAGAGCCAAGATTCTTAAATGATTTTTTAATATTGTATATTATACATTTTATACCTTTATATTGTAACTGGCACAACCACAGACATACATTATGCTCTCAGTAATACCTATTTCTTGATTAATGAGAAATGCAAATGATATTTTAAAGTTTTGGAGATTATAACTTATAGATGACTTCTACCTAGAAAACTTTTATAAATAACTATGTTTAAATCTCTGTATCTACACACCTTACC
The DNA here is from genome assembly GCF_053883595.1 of Heterocephalus glaber. Taxonomy (NCBI): domain Eukaryota; kingdom Metazoa; phylum Chordata; class Mammalia; order Rodentia; family Bathyergidae; genus Heterocephalus; species Heterocephalus glaber. Next base: position 43,456,181 of record NW_028258325.1, on the reverse strand, counting down.
CACTTACAGCCAGGGTATATGCCAAGAGCTAAGGCTCTGCCCATTGACTGTGTCGGCTTGGGAAAATCAATTTACCCATCTGTGCCTCAGTTTCCTTATGAAAATACTAAAGAACTAATTAACTGAATTAGTTAATTCACATTAAGTGAATGACATGGTGGGCAAACTGATACAATTTCAGCAGCTATTAGCTGCTACTGCTGCTCCCATCACTAATATTACAAATACTGCTCTCTCAACCTATGAGCTTAGTCCTCCATCAACTGGGAAGACACTCTCTTCTCCAGGCTGGCCCTTTGAGATCTATCTCCATGGGAAAGTGAGGTAAGGAAGGAACATCTGCAAAGCTGGCCAGGTAAGCTGAACAACCCATCTATTCATTTTGTGATACAGCTAACTACTAAGAAAATGAGGTGACAGCATAACGGGTGTCATGCAACATACTTAATTTGATGAACATATGCTGACCTCCCACTGGCCATACGCTGCTACCCTGGGAACAGGATACAAAAGATCAGAAGTAAGACACTGTGCCTGCCTCTGTGGTCTTTTTTCTCCTGTGTCTCAATGTATAATTCATAGGAATTATTTTTGACCGTGAGGGAAATGTGTTTTCCTAAGTTCCTAAGGGGAAAGTATGGAAAAGATGCTTCATTACATGCAGAAAACTAGAAAAATATAGATTTTTATGAAATAAAATATAGAATTAAAATGCCCAAGCCTCTGTATTAAACAGATATTGCTGTTTTATAAGCCACTTCAAAACTCAGTGGCTTAAAACAAATGTCGTGTATTATTTGCCACAATTTTGTGGGTTGGCCTCGTAGGCCTGTCCAACTTGTGGCTGTTGGTTTGGACTTGCCTGGCTTCCTTGAGGAACACTGAGGGACAAGGAAAAGTCTTGGGCTTTATATATGTACAGGAGTAATAAAACTTCCTTTTTGAATATTTTTCATTATAATATAGGTGTTTCCAACCAATAGCCCACATGTTGGACATGGCCTGTGTGGGTTTTGCCTCAGGAGACTGTCACTGACTGGGAAATCCAACATGGCCTCACTTATGTCTGAGAGTGGGTGCTGGCCATTAACTGAAGCCCCAGTTCTCTTACTAAGGACTGTCATTCACCGGTGGCCTTGGCAGAGTGTTTTTACAGTATGGTAGTCTCAAGGATTGAAGATGACAATAATGGAACTCTCACAGTATCTCAAAGCCAGCCAAGGTAGAATTGCAAGTGTCAGAAGTAGTCCCTACCTCTCATTGTGGGGAAAGGCATTACACTGGGGAGGGGGTTGGACAAGATAACCAGCCTTTGCTGTATAACACAACACTCCATATTATATCAAACCTTCCATGGCCTATATTACCCTTTTGACTGTGACATTTACTCTTTGTTGGCATGTATAATTATTCCTCTAGTTTCTTTCTGCAGTTATGTAGTTTGAAAAGTGATGATAAAACCAGAGTAATGGCTTGAGGAAAAATGAAAAATACATTTCTTTCTCACTCTTACAGTTTAAAAGCAAATTAATGAATTTAGGAAAAGTCAACTTGGGATAAGATGAAGAGAATGCATGTTTTGGTGCAGACAAGGAGCCAAAGTCTAAAGCTGGGCCACACCCTTGGAGTCTTCCCTGCACCTGGGACCTCCTTTGATGTGAAGGAAATTGCTCCACCACAAGGAGGCTGAAGGAGGCAGACAGATGTGAACGTGGAATGCAAAACTAGCAAACATTCTGTCCATATCGAGGAGATGGACTCCTGAGCCGTAAACAGCGTGGGCTGCCTAAACATGTCTCAAGTTAGTGTTCTTGGCTCCTTATATTTTACTTTTATTTGACCTTGAAGAATTTCACAATTTAGGCAACTCTAAAATTCTAAAACTTGTGACTCAAAGAACACTTGGTCACTTTCCCAGTTACCAAGTTGGAACCCTTCACTTTCTGACTTCTCTGATGTGGATGGAGAAGAACCATAGTTTGATGCCCTTAGAAAATTTGCCCAGTATGGCTTGACTCACTTTGCCCAGAAAGGTTAATGTGAGGGTCACTACATACAGGGGAGTGTAGATGAGAAAGGAGAAAAGTGGAAACTCAAAGGAATAGCCATTTCCAGAATGGATTTCCAGCATCCGTTTCTTGAACACTTCCTTTTGTTTTTCCCCATTAAGTTTATTGGTACATTTTCAGTATAAAATACAGTTACATTCATCATTGGGATCTTGTACCTTTACATGAGTATCTTGGTTCTTATTTTTTTCCCCTTCCCTTGCCCTCCCTTCACCCCCTCCACCCTTCCCTATTTGCAAAAACCTTGTTTCCATTTTTTTCCCCTCTTTTCATATTTTTTCCTTTCCCTCCTTTCCCTTCCCCTACCCCTCCCAATTCCCCTGCTCTTTTAGACCTTTTCTTCCTGTTACACAATATCAGTTATGCATTTTTTAAATTACAATATTAAGAACTAGGAGACATTACCACAGATTTTACAGAATTTAAAAGGATATAGAAAGCATATTACAAAAATCTGTTTTGAAATAAATTCGACAACTTCTAAGAAGTAACTTGGAAGACAAATTAATGAAACTAACTCTGGAGGAAATATCAAATTTGAATAGCACCTATTAAAGAAAGTATATTCCTAGCTTGAAAACCTACCTATATGACAACAGCAGGCTCATAAACATTTTAACTGGTAAATTATATCAAACAATTAAAGCAGAAAAAAGAAGGAACACTTCTCCCCTCATTTTAGGAACTCAACATTGTGCTAATCCTAAAACTGGATAAAGATAACAGAAGAAAAAAGTATGAACATAGATAGAAATTTGTTTAACAAAACAAACTATTAGAAGTCAGATCTGGCAGTATGTAGAAAGTGGTTTTGTTATAGGGATGGCAGTGTTGGTGCAGCATTGGAAGATCCACCCCCAAAAGTCATCATTTTAACAGAGGAAAGGCAAAAGCCATATGATCCTGTCACTAGTTGGAGAAAAAGTATTGGACTAAATCCTACAGCTGTTCATGGTAAAAGCTATCAGGAGCCTAGAAATAGAACAGAAACTTCTGAACAGATTAAAGACATGTACTCCATACTTCCAGCGAGAATGCCTTATATAAATAGAGAAGATACAATGCTCTCTCCTTAAGGTGAGGAACAAGGGCAGATATGCTTACTCTTTATCTGTCCATTAAACGTTGAAATCTAGTCCCCACAAAAATAGTCTGGCAATAAAATGACACAACTAGGATAGGATTGGCATGGAAGAAGCAAACTCTTTATATGTAGATGAAATGATCATCTACAGAGAAAATACTAAGAAATCTCTAGGAGCCCCTAGAACTTGTACTTGAATTTAGCAGGATTAGAAAACACAAGGTATATATAAAAATGCAGGTCTGTGTATACTTGCTATAAATGACGAACTGGATATTGAAATTTAAAAGTTATGTAGGAGTACAAAGGACCTAGAAAAGTTAAAAACAAAAACAAAAACAGTGTTGGAAGACGTTTAGTACCTAATTTAAGACTTCTTCTAAACCTACAGTAATCAAGGCAGTGTTGGTGTAAGGAAAGACATATAGCTCATTGGAATAAAGCAGAGAATCTAGAAATAGAACCACACATATATGGTCCACTGAGTTTTGAAAGATTATTTAAGATTAGAATTTTACAGAATATAAACTCAATTCAAGAGCTGAGGAAGAGATAGTGTTTTCAGCAAATGGCATTAGAACACCTGGTATCCATATATAAAAACTTAACCTCAACCCTTTTTTTCCATACATGAAAATAACTTGAAGGGATCTATGAACCTAAATAAGAAAGCCTAAAAGTATAAAACTTTAAGAAGAAATTATAAGGGAAAATATTTATGAAGTCAGGGTAGGCAAGAACTACCTAGAATATAAAAAACATGATGTATAAAAGAAACAAATTGATAAATGAGATTCCATCAAAATTTAGAACTTTAAATGACATCATTAAAATGAAAAGTAGTCCTTAAACAGACCATATTTCCAATGCATATAACCTATGAGCAGAATATATAAAGAATTCTTAGAGCTCATTAATAGACAATCCAATTAAAATGTAGACATAAGAAGATGATAAATAGCCAGTATAGCACAAGGAATGGTGTGCAACTCTAGAATCAGAAAAATACTAATCAGTACAATAATAAGATTGAATTATACACTCTTTAGGGAGATGAAGTTAAAAGTTTTAAAAGCCTTGTCATGACTTTTTCTTTTTGTTGGATTCTCCCCCTTTGCATTTAATTTGTCACACCCAATGGATTCATTCTGCTGGGTTTCCTGGGGTTGTGATCCTCATTGTCTTTTCCTAGGGTATTGTCTAAAATCTTTTGGAGTGCCGGTTTGGTATTCATGAAGTTCCTGAGGTGCTCTTTATCATGAAAGTATCTTATTTCTCCATCAATTTGGAAAGATAGTTTCGCAGGGTACATCAATCTTGGTTGGAGGCTGTTTTCCTTTAGGGCTTGAAATACATCACTCCAAGCTGTTCTTGCCTTGAGGGTTTGCATTGAGAAGTCTGCTGTGATTCTGATGGGCTTCCCTTTGTATGTGATTTGTTTCTTTTCTCTCACTGCTTGTAGAATTTTGTTCTTCTGTTGGATTTCTGGAATCCTAACTATTATATGCCTATGTGTAGATATTTTTTTTGATCAAAGCTAGCTGGAGTCCTATATGCCTCACTTATCTGTATGTCAAGTTCTTTTCCCCTCCTTGGGAAGTTTTCTGCCATCACTTTTCTGAACAGTTTTTTTTATGTCATCTGCACTGTCTCCTCTTTCTTCATTGACTCCAATCAGTCTTATGTTATTCTTCTTTGCATTGTCTAGCAGCTGCTGGATTGATTTCTCATGTTCCCTTACAATTTTAAAGCAATTTTTCTTTTCCTCCTCACTAATTGCAATCTTATCTTCTATATGTGAAATTCTATCCTCACATTGGTTCGTTCTGCTGTGCAGACTTTTGATGGAGTTTTTAATCTCTTGGAAATCTGTTTGTATCTGTTTTATGGATTCCATTTGTTTCCTATGTTGGGATTCCATCATGTTCCTCAGATCCTCTATTTTTTAATCTGTATCCTCTCTAGATTTATTAATCTTGTCTTTCACCATGAGCAAAATCTTTGCTATTATCTGAGTAATTATTTCTGATTTCATTTTTCCCAGATCCTCTTTTGTTGCCAGTTCAGAGAGTCCAGGTGGTTGAGTATCAGAGTGTTCCATCTGGTTTCCCTTTGGGGTTGCTGTAGGTGATCCAGAAGTCTGTTTTTTGAGACTTGTTTATGTGTCTTCTCATTTCCAGGTGGGGGAGTGCTTCTGGCACCCACACAGCTCACCTTCTCTGCCCTAGGAGCTTGGGATGGCAGCAGGGGAGCTTCCTTCTGGGTTCTGGTACTGGCTCAGCTTCTCTGCCCTAGAAGCTTGGGATGATGGTGGGGGAGCTTCCTTCTGGGTGCTGGGACCAGCTCACCTTCTCTGCCCTAGGAGCCTGGGATGGCAGCTGGGGAGCTTCCTTCTGGGTGCTGGGACCGGCTAAGCTTCTCTGCTCTAGGAGCCTGGGAGGCAGGTGGGGAGCTTCCTTCCAGGTTCTGGGACTGGCTCTCTTGAACACTTTCTGAAATAAAACACTGTGTTATGGGAGAATAAGTCTTAGTGTATAAGAATCCATATTCAGACATTCTTTCTGAGAGAATGCATGGCACAGGATTACAAATGGAACAGCAAATTTTCCTGGAAATCAAAATGTTGTCTGTGAGAGAGAGTCCCTCCAATGGGACACGTGATTTCCACAAATTTGAACACCACAAATCCAGACCTTTTCATACGGGCGTGTGTGTCATCAGTTCAGTCACGTATGGGTGCTCTTTTGCTTTGTTTGCTTTCTTATAAAGTTATCATTTTTGTAGTCAAGTACATCTGTCTTTTCATTAAGAGTTTTTGGCTGCTGAGTTTTGATTAGGAATATTTTCGAGCCTCCATTTACTACCTATAATCTAGATTTTTGTTGTAAGAACTTTTTATATTTTTCATTTGTATTTTTGTACTATATCCTTGAGTATGCAATAAAACTGGGAGCCAAGAAGATCTTGACTTGAATGCTTTGGCTTTATGGAGGTTTTAAAAACTGGAGATTAGGTCCCCTGCCCCATCTCTGGTTTTTTGACCAATATTATATGTCTTTTCTTTGGTATTTATTTCTTTCTCTAAAAAGTTTAGATTACTTTATCCAGTTACCAAAAACAAACAAATAAACCAAAAAGATCCACATTGTGATTTTCACTGAAATATATACTTGTACACACCCACACAATTTGGAGAACTGAATATTTTTATAGCAGTGAGTCTTCTCATCAAAAATTATGATATATGTTTCCATTTCTTTATTTCTCCTTTTATTATTTTCATATCAATTTGTTGTTTGTTTTCTTTTTACATTTTTTACAATACATTTTTTATATTCCTATTCTAATTCCTACAGTAAAATTAATGATGTTTTCACATATTTTTGGATCCATCTATCTTATAAAACTCTCTCCTTCATTCTACAAGATTTTCATTACATTCCTTTGGGTTTTCAAGCTTTACATTTATATCATCTGCAAAATATATAGTTTTACCTCTTTTTTCCAATGTTTATTATAGTTTTCAAGTTTCTTACCATAAAATGTCATATTATATTATCTTTTAATACTTTCAGTCATTTTAATATCTGTTCTCTCTGCTTCCTGGCTTATAGTTTTGCTTTTTCTCCTTTTTAAAAAAATCAAGCCTGTCAAGAAATGTATTGGTATTTAGATGTTTTTATATAACAAGATTTAAATTTATTTACATATTAGTTTTTCTTTCTATTTCATTAAAGCTTTTACTTTTATCAATCCTTCTGTTATTCTTTTTCTGATTTATTAGGATGAGAATTTAGTTTAATTCTTGTCTTTATTCTTCCACCAAAAAAAAGGTATTTTGACTATACAATTTTCATAAATTCCAGAATTTTATAAAGTTTTCTTTCTCATGACTTTTAAGTATTTACTAACTTTTAAGTAGTCAATTTTTTGGTCAGCTTTAATAATTTTTGTATTGTTTATTGAATAATAGTCATATAATAAAAACTGTAAGATCTTTATCCTTTGGATTTGCTTAAGTTTTCTTTGTAGCCATGTACATACATTATCAGCCTTTATAAATGCTCTACAGATATATGAAAAATGATAAAAATTCTGTATTTGGAGTAGGGGAACTTATTTATTATGTTGGAAAGAAGCATGACACATGAGTTACAAGTAAAGACATTAGGCAAGCAGAGTGGTACATGCCTATAATCCCAACCACTCAGAAGGCTGAGATAGGAAGCATACTTGAACAAGGAATTGCAAGCTGTCTTCAACTACATATCAAGACCATGTGCCCTTGAGCCAATTTGTAAATATGTGAATAATAGCATCTGCCTCATAGGGTTGTTAGAAATATTAAATTATTTAATATGCATAAACAGAATAGGAATTAGCATATAGCAAGTGCTATATAATTACTACATAAATAAAAAGAATTCATTTCTTCCTTCTTTATTTTTTTCTATAGAATTTTCCAACACAGTCCAAAAAATATATTGAGCCACTGTAAGGTTTGTGAGCATGGTTTGTGGGCAGAAACTAATTATTTTGGTGATATTTTCTTTTTAATTAAATTTTAGATGGTTAAAATGATAAGTTTTAAAATGTAGTTTTTCCTCATTTTTTTCCCTTAGATTTTCAATTCTCATCTTGGTACTTCTTTGAATTTTTCTTAACTGCTTATTTTTTCCATTTGCTCAGACTTAAACGTTTTTTGTTCTTCAGTAAATTTTTTTACACTCTTTCTTGACTAAGTTGTCTTTTTCCCTAAGTAGTTAATAAGTACTTATTTTTTTATGGTTTAGAATGCTAGATATCCTTCAAAGCAGTTGCAGGAAGATAGGTGGCCTTTGTAATAAGATTGGACTAGAGACATACTCCAAAAGAGGTCTGAAGTATTCTGTGATCCAAATACCATTTACTTTTACCATTCTCAGCATTCTTCACTTCTTTTTGTAGATCTAGCTTTCAATCTGATAGCATATTCTACCTGTCTGAAGCACTTCCTTTAAGATCTCTTGTAATGCCTGTCTATTGGTAAAGAATGCTCTCTGTTTTTGTCTGAAAAGTCTTAGTTTTCTTTCACATTTGAAAGACATTTTCTCTGAATATTCAATTTGGACTTACAGATTTTTCTCCCTTTCAATGTTTTAAAGAAGGTCCTCAATGCCTTTTTCACAATCATAGTTTGGAAAGAAAGGTCTGCTGTAACTCTTAGTTTTGTTCCCATGGTTGTAATAGGTCTTCTTTACTCTGACTGTCTCTAAGACTTTCTTTTTCTTTTAGGTTGTCAGGAGTTCAACTGTGGTATGTCTAAAAATGTATTATTTGAGGTGAAGTAGAGAGGCAGAGATTCAGCCTAGTTGGTATTCTTTCAGGTGAAGTCCAGAAACCAAGGACGGTTCTTAGTTTGCTGACTTTTGTTATGAGTTCTTGGTGTGGCCCTTGGAGGAGAGCTTATGAATGGATATAAATTTACCTCATGTCTGTGTTTTCAGAGTTTCTGTATTCTTATACTAGCCTAAACTTTATTTTATACAATTTATTATCAAGTTTCTAACTTGCTTTTATGGGATATCAGTTTTCCTCTGCTTCAGAGGACAATCCATGCACTGCTTCAGATTATGGAGGACATGTATTATAATTTTGCTTTGATTTCAGAATAGTTGCTCTTATTTTTTCCCCCCATTAACTTTATTGGTACATTTTAGGTATACAATACAGTTACATTCATCATTGGGATCTTGTACCTTTACATGAGTATCTTGGTTCTGAGTTTATCCCCCTTCCCTTGCCCTCCCTTCACCCCCCTCCACCCTTCCCTATTTGCAAAAACCTTGTTTCCATATTTTTCCCCTCTTTTCATATTTTTTCCTTTCCCTCTTTTCCCTTCCCCTACCCCTCCCAATTCCCCTGCTCTTTTAGACCTTTTCTTCCTGTTACACAATATCAGTTATGCATTTTTCAAATTACAATATTAAGATCTAGGAGACATTACCACAGATTTTACAGAATTTAAAAGGATATAGAAAGCATATTACAAAAATCTGTTTTGAAATAAATTTGACAACTTCTAAGAAGTAACTTAGAGGACAAATTAATGAAACTAACTCTGGAGGAAATATAAAATTTGAATAGCACCTATTAAAGAAAGTATATTCCTAGCTTGAAAACCTACCTATATGACAACAGCAGGCTCATAAACATTTTAACTGATAAATTATATCAAACAATTAAAGCAGAAAAAAGAAGGAACACTTCTCCCCTCATTTTAGGAACTCAACATTGTGCTAATCCTAAAATTGGATAAAGATAATAGAAGAAAAAGGTATGAACATAGATAGAAATTTGTTTAACAAAACAAACTATTAGAAGTCAGATCTGGCAGTATGTAGAAAGTGGTTTTGTTATAGGGATGGCAGTGTTGGTGCAGCATTGGAAGATCCATCCCCAAAAGTCATCATTTCAACAGAGGAAAGGCAAAAGCCATGTGATCCTGTCACTAGTTGGAGAAAGAGTATTGGACTAAATTCTACAGCTGTTCATGGTAAAAGCTATCAGGAGACTAGAAGTAGAACAGAAACTTCTCAACAAATTAAAAACATGTACTCCATACTTCCAGCGAGAATGCCTTATATAAATGGAGAAGATACAATGCTTTATCCTTAAGGTGGGGAACAAGGGCAGATATGCTTACTCTTTATCTGTCCATTAAACTTTGAAACCTAGACCCCACAAAAATAGTCTGGCAATAAAATGACACAACTAGGATAGGATTGGCACAGCAGAAGCAAGATCTTTATATGTAGATGAAATGATCATCTACAGAGAAAATACTAAGAAATCTCTAGGAGCCCCTAGAACTTGTACTTGAATTTATCAGGATTAGAAAACACAAGATATATATAAAAATGCAGGTCTGTGTATACTTGCTATAAATGAAGAATTGGATACTGAAATTTAAAAGTTATGTAGGAGTACAAAGGACCCAGAAAAGCCAAAAACAAAAACAAAACCAGTGTTGGAAGATGTGTAGCACCCAATTTTAAGACTTCTTCTAAAGCTACAGTATTCAAGGCAGTGTTGGTGTAAGGAAAGACATATAGATCATTTGAATAAAACAGTGAATCTAGAAATAGAACCACACATATATGGTCCACTGAGTTTTGAAAGATTATTTAACATTAGCATTTTATAGAACATAAATTCAAGAGCCAAGGAAGAGATAGTGTCTTCAGCAAATGGCACTAGAACACCTGGTATCCATATATAAAAACTTAACCTCAACCCTTTTTTTCCATACATGAAAATAACTTGAAGGGATCTATGAACCTAAATAAGAAAGCCTAAAAGTATAAAACTTTGAGAAGAAATTATAAGGGAAAATATTTATGAAGTCAGGGTAGGCAAGAACTACCTAGGATACAAAAAGCATGACGTATAACAGAAACAAATTGATAAATGAGATTCCATCAAAATTTAGAACTTTAAATGACATCATTAAAATGAAAAGTAGTCCTTAAACAGACCATATTTCCAATGCATATAACCTATGACTAGAATATATAAAGAATTCTTAGAGCTCATTAATAGACAATCCAATTAAAATGTAGACATAAGAAGATGATAAATAGCCAGTATAGCACAAGGAATGGTGTGCAACTCTAGAATCAGAAAAATACTAATCAGTACAATAATAAGATTGAATTATACACTCTTTAGGGAGATGAAGTTAAAAGTTTTAAAAGCTTTGTCATGACTTTTTCTTTTTGTTGGATTCTCCCCCTTTGCATTTAATTTGTCACACCCAATGGATTCATTCTGCTGGGTTTCCTGGGGTTGTGATCCTCATTGTCTTTTCCTAGGGTATTGTCTAAAATGTTTTGGAGTGCCGGTTTGGTATTCATGAAGTTCCTGAGGTGCTCTTTATCATGAAAGTATCTTATTTCTCCATCAATTTGGAAAGATAGTTTCGCAGGGTACATCAATCTTGGTTGGAGGCTGTTTTCCTTTAGGGCTTGAAATACATCACTCCCAGCTGTTCTTGCCTTGAGGGTTTGCATTGAGAAGTCTGCTGTGATTCTGATGGGCTTCCCTTTGTATGTGATTTGTTTCTTTTCTCTCACTGCTTGTAGAATTTTGTTCTTCTGTTGGATTTCTGGAATCCTAACTATTATATGCTTATGTGTAGATATTTTTTTTGATCAAAGCTAGCTGGAGTCCTATATGCCTCACTTATCTGTATGTCAAGTTCTTTTCCCCTCCTTGGGAAGTTTTCTGCCATCACTTTTCTGAACAGTTTTTTTCATGTCATCTGCACTCTCTCCTCTTTCTTCATTGACTCCAATCAGTCTTATGTTATTCTTCTTTGCATTGTCTAGCAGCTGCTGGATTGATTTCTCATGTTCCCTTACAATTTTAAAGCAATTTTTCTTTTCCTCCTCACTAATTGCAATCTTATCTTCTATATGTGAAATTCTATCCTCACATTGGGTCATTCTACTGTGCAGACTTTTGATGGAGTTTTTAATCTCTTGGAAATCTGTTTGTATCTGTTTTATGGATTCCATTTGTTTCCTATGTTGGATTCCTTCATGTTCCTCAGATCCTCTATTTTTTTATCTGTGTCCTCTCTAGATTTATTAATCTTGTCTTGCACCATGAGCAAAATCTTTGCTATTATGTGAGTAATTATTTCTGATTTCATTTTTCCCAGATCCTCTTTTGTTGCCAGTTCAGAGAGTCCAGGTGGTTGAGTATCAGAATGTTCCATCACGTTTCCCTTTGAGATTGCTGTAGGTGATCCAGAAGTCTGTTTTTGAGACTTGTTTATGTGTCTTCTCATTTCTGGGGGGGGGGTGTGCTTCTGGCACCCACGTGGATCATCTTCTCTGCCCTAGGAGCTTGGGATGGCAGTGGGGGAGCTTCCTTCCAGGTGCTGGAACCGGCTGAGCTTCGTTGTCTTATAACTTTAGTTCTCTAATGGATCCCAGAAAAATTATGATTTTTGTAGATTATCCTGTATTTTTTTAGGATTAGTGATGCTCCTTTTTGGCGACATCCTTTTAGAATATACTTATTTGCTTTAAAATTAAACTTACAAAATTACTTAATTTCTAAATCTAGCAAAAATATATCTTTTAGAGAACTTTTTCAACTTGTTTCTTCAACATGTTAAAATGTATCATAAATTATGTGATTTAAAGATAATATATTACAGTATAATAGTATTTATAAAAAAACAGAAACATAGTTCAATGGACCAGAGTATAGAACCATGAAATAAACTCAAGAATATTTGACGAACTAATTTTTTAAAAAGGCACCAAGAAGATACAGTGGAGAAAGAACAATTTCTTCAATAAATGATGTTGGGATAACTAGATATCTACATGTAAAAGAATGAAACTTGTCCATTTTCTCATAACTTGCACAAAAAAACCAACTCAAAACTAACTGAAGACCTAAAAATAAAACTTGAAACCATAAAATTTCTAAAAGAAAATACTGTATATGGAGAAAGCTCCTTGGCAGTGATACTGGAAATAAATTTTTGTATGGGATACCAAAAACATAGTCAACAAAAGCAAGAAAAAAAATGAGTGGGATTGTTATGGCCTGTATCTAGGTATCCCCCCCACCACAAGCCTCATGCAGTCATAAGTGGGGCTTTTACAGAGGTAGCTGGATCTGGAGTGTGTGACTCTGGGATTGATTCACGGTGAAATCCTAGGATCAAGGGCACTAGGATTAAGGGTGTGAGTGCTATCTGCTCTAAGTAGCCTGGATAAGATATAAGGGATAGAAAGAGCTGTGGTCATCCCTTGTTGCTTTGTTATTTTCTGCCTGCCACAAACTGTTCTCCTCAGCAATCCCACCCTCCCTTGGAGCCAGCCAATTATGGACTGAAACCTCTACAAACTGTGAGCTAAGTAAACCTCTCCTCCTTTAGCTTTGGGTGTCAGGTATTTTGTCTCAGCCATGAGAAAAGTAACTAAGACAGAATTTGGTATCAGACAAGTGGGGTCATTGCTGTGACTGTACTTGACCATGTGGTTTAGGAGCCTTTGAGGCTGGTTTGTGGGAAGGGGAAGAGTTAGGAAAGGTTTGGAGATGCCTGCGGAGAAAGTAGAGCTGCAATGCCTGAGGGTGTACTTGATGGGAGATTCTGGCCAGAGCTCAAAAGACCAGAATGCTGATAGAAATGCTGCTGATAAGACCAGGCTCAGGAGGTTTCTGCTAGAAGGAAGAACTGCATTGGCCATTGGACTCCAGAAGATGTGTGTTATAGCTTGCCAAGTTTGTCAAACTTAACCATTTTTAGTAAAAAAGATGAACCTGGAGAACATTATGCCAAGTGAAACAAGTCACACAGAAAGAAAATTGGGTGTTTTGCTCATTTGTTTGCTTTTGCTGTTGCATTGTGTGAATTCCTTATATAATTTGATACTAACTCCTTATAACTTATAAGATTCACAAATATTTTTTCCTGGTCCATGAGCTCCCTTTTCATTTGTTTGATCATTTACTTTGTTGCATAGAAGCCTTTGAGTTTGATTAATCTTTGTCTTAGTTACTTTTCTCATTGCTGAGACAAAATGGCCAACAACTAAAGTTACAGGAGGAAAGATTTATTTAGCTCACAGTTTGTAGAAGTTTCAATCCATAATCGGCTGGCACCATGGAGGGTGGCATGGCAGACAGGCATCACAAAAGAGAAACAGTACATGGTGGGCAGAAGGTAGCAAAGAAAAAAGGAATGACCGAAGCTCTTTCCACCCCTTATATCTTACCCAGGCTTCTTAGGGTGGGTAGCACTCATACCCTTAATCCTAGTGTCCTTTATCCTAGCATTTCACCATGAATCAATTCATGTCACACACTGTAGCTCCAGCCACCTCTAAAAAAGCCCCACCCATAACTGCATGAGGCTTTGAGGGGACATCTGGACACAAGTCATAACATTCCACCCCTCACCCCCTAAAGACTCATGCACATCCCTTTATGTAAAAGGCATTTGGTTCATCTTTAAGGGTTGCCAAAGTCCTACTAGTTTTAGTACTACTGAAAAGTCCATGTCCAAAGTCTCCTGTGAGATTTAAGACAAACTCTTAGCTGTGAGCCCCTGTACAAATGAAAAGAAAGTTAAACACTTCCAATATTCAATGCCATACGATAGACATTTCAATTCCAAAAGTTATAAACAATGAGATAGCAAGGAGTAGGAGCAAAGCAACACCAAAATGCAGCAGAGCAAACATTAAACCCCACAGTTCCACTTCCAGTATCCCAGGTAATCTATGGAAAACTGTGAACTCCAAAGGGTATGGGTAGCTCTGCCCTTATGGTACTGCTGGTGGTTGTAGCTCCCATGGCTTCTCTCTGGGGCCAGATCTGCTCCCTCCTTGCAGTTTTCCTCAGAAGACCCATGTTCCTGGCTTCTCCAAATTTCTGGGGTCTCCTCTGCACCTTTGGGTTCACACTCACAGCTTCACACACTAAACTGTCAGGGTCACACTGCCTCCCCACCCCTCCCCACCCCACCCAAGGCTTTCTTCTGAAATCTGGGTGGAAGCCTTCCTGATCCCCCAACTCTTGCATTCTGCATGCACAGAAAACCAGCACCACGTGGATGATGCCCCGGTCTGCCTCCACCTGGAGTAGTAGACAGGCTTCCTTCTCTTGTGGCTGTAGGGGTCAAGTGCCTATGAACCAAATCTCAAGGAACAACTTCCCTAGGGCACCACCATCCTGGAACATGGTGCTCTGGGGCTTTCTTACCAAAGCAATGTCTTTCACCTTTGCAACTCTGAGGCTGCAGAGGCTGGAGTCTTGTTGGTTCTCGTGATGTCCTCCGGTCATCTTTTCTGTTGTGTTCTGAAATACTTGGCTTTTACTTGCTAGTCTTTCAGCAATCAGTTTCTCTCTTTCATCTTTGCAGGCCACAACTTTACTGGGGTTTTCTTTCTGGCAAAACTCCAAACGTTACAAATCATTCTGCTGGGCTCTTTGCTTTTGATTCTCAACATAAATCTCACTAAAAACCCCCAACAGTAGCCATGCCACTGCCTCAACACTAGAGTGCCTTGAAATTTCTTCTGCCAGATTAATTAGTCTGCCACCCTTAATCTCAGTCTCAGACAAAGTCTCTTGACATGAGAAAAATGCAGACAAACTTTCTGGCAAGCTATAACACACATCTTCTGGAGTCCAATGGCCAATGCAGTTCTTCCTTCTAGCAGAAACCTCCTGAGCCTGGTCTTATCAGCAGCATTTCTATCAGCATTCTGGTCTTTTGAGCTCTGGCCAGAATCTCCCATCAAGTACACCCTCAGGCATTGCAGCTCTACTTTCTCCGCAGGCATCTCCAAACCTTTCCTAACTCTTCCCCTTCCCACAAACCAGCCTCAAAGGCTCCTAAACCACATGGTCAAGTACAGTCACAGCAATGACCCCACTTGTCTGATACCAAATTCTGTCTTAGTTACTTTTCTCATGGCTGAGACAAAATACCTGACACCCAAAGCTAAAGGAGGAGAGGTTTACTTAGCTCACAGTTTGTAGAGGTTTCAGTCCATAATTGGCTGGCTCCAAGGGAGGGTGGGATTGCTGAGGAGAACAGTTTGTGGCAGGCAGAAAATAACAAAGCAACAAGGGATGACCACAGCTCTTTCTATCCCTTATATCTTATCCAGGCTACTTAGAGCAGATAGCACTCACACCCTTAATCCTAGTGCCCTTGATCCTAGGATTTCACCGTGAATCAATCCCAGAGTCACACACTCCAGATCCAGCTACCTCTGTAAAAGCCCCATTTATGACTGCATGAGGCTTGGGGTGGGGGGGGAATATCTAGACACAGGCCACAACACTATGGTTTTGTAATCCAGGTGTCCTCTATTCTGCCATAATTGTGTAGTGAGGATTCAAACCATATGTGTGTCAGGAAGGGGTTTTTTAAATGTTATTTTTATATTTAACTCATCTATTTATTTTTTGATTCTATTATAAATTGTCTTCAGTTTTTTTTCAAAATTCATAGATAATTCAATTACCTTCATTTATATTGTATATCTCTCTTTCTGACTTCCTGATTGCAGTTCAAAGGTTATTCTAGTTATATCCTGAGGTTTCCTACTATACTTGTACTTCTTAAAAATTAGGTTATTATTATATTTCTAATAATTTTTCTTCTACATTTATATGTTAGTGTTGACACACACAAACTTATGGTATTTTATCTTCTTTATAAAAATTGCCTTTTGTCTGGCAAACACAAGGTCCTGAGTTTGATCCCTGGACCAAAAAAAAAAAAAATTGCCTTTTGTCATAATATAATGTCCTCTTTTTATAGTGTTCAATGGTTTCGAACTTAAATTCAACCTTTGATGATGTTAATATTTTATTTTAGATCTCTTTATCTTTCAGTTTTTTCTTTTGCTGCCTTTGTTTCATTATATTAACACCATAGTTAAATTTTGTTTCAGCATATTATGAAAGCCTCTCCTATTTCATTATTCAATAAGTATTTATCGAGCACCTCCTACACCTACCACATTCTAGTATACCTACTACATTCTATACTATTCTAGGCATACTGTGTCAAAGAAAGGTACCTGAGCGCAAGAAATTCTGTGAAAGAAGATAGACATTAAACAATACACAGAATAATTAGGTAATTAGCATGGTATGTTACAAATATTAAATGCTAAGAAGAAAATGACAAAGATAGCAAATTATGTGGGGTTGGGATAAAAGGGAGTAACTTGCGATTTTAAATAGAATATTCATGGAGTCAGGGATTTAGCTCAGTGTTTCTGCCACCTGCCTCGCAAACGCAAGGTCCCAAGTTCGATCCCCAGTACCAAAAAAAAAATACTCATGATATGCTCCGTTGAGAAGATATTGTTTGAGTAAAAATGAAGGAAGAGAGGGACCTGGCCATGTGGACATCTATAACAGAGCAGTCCAGGTGGAAATGTCAGCCAAGATAGTTGTGGCTCTTAATGTGCAAGGAAAATCAAGGAAACCAATGTGGCTGGAGTAAAACAAGGAAAAAGTAATAGAAAGACTGAGAACCACCACTGGATTTAACAAGGAGCCTTATTGGCAAGCTGACTGAGTGTATACTGTTGATAGAGTGGGGGGAAATGCCTTGTTTTTCATGACATTAGGATAACAGTGGATATATGTATAATTTGCTCTCTATATCTCCAGATTCCACATCATAGATTCAATCAATCTAGGATTGTAATTTTTTAAAAAAGAATCATGTCTGTACTGAACAGGTACAGACGTTTTTCTTGTCATTATTCCCTAAACAATATAGTGTAGCAGCTATTTACATGCCATTTACTTTGTATTAGGCATTATAAGTCATTGAAAGATGATTTAAAGTATACAGGAGGATCGCATAAATTTTGTACAAATAATATGCCATTTTATATAATGGATTTGAGCATTCACAGATTTCAATAACTGTGGTGGGTGTCCGGGAACCAATTCCCCTTGATACTCAGAAACAACTGTCCTTAATTTTACTTTGTCTCTCTAATTTATTGTTTATTCAATTTTATTTGTTATGCTCTATCTTGATTTTCTTTGACTTGATCATGTCTGTGGCAGGATATGTCCACTCTGAATTGCTTGAGCTTTCTGGTGTCCAGCCCTAATCTCATTGGCATCTTTACCTGCCACAGAAGCAGTAGGAGTTTTAGCTATTCTTTCCTAAAAATCTTGGCCACAGAGGAAAGAAGACAGCTGTACACATCCTTGTGCTGCCATATCAGTCTGGGCAGAAAAGTGCTGCTGTGAAATCAGAGGCTTGAAAACTGCTTACTAAAAGGACCGTTTCCAAATTTGATCCCAAGATGTAGGGACAATGCAGGGCCCAGTGATAGTAATAGCATTGTGTGAGTAGCATGTGTGGAGCCATTATAATGGCTAATAAAACCAATGGCTAGAAGAATTCAGAGGGAAAGAGATCCTGTGTCCTGTGTCAAAAATTTACTCCATTAATCTGGAAGGGGATTTTAGATACCCATTAGATAATGCCATTTTTTCTGGAATTATATGCGTGCATAGTAGCCTCTTTTCCAGTTTCCTGCCCTAGCAGCCTCTTTTCTCAGAAGAGATAGCCTGTGACCTGCAACCCCTCCCTCCCCAAGAGGCTTATTCCTAATCCAGACCTGAGCACAAATGCTTAGGTTTGGGGAATTACCTTCTAGTTCACTATATGAAAAATAATTTAATCTATCTCTGACTTTGGACCTATATCATAATTTATTTTTTACAAAATTGATTTTAGGTATATTCTACACATCAACATACCCTTGCACATCCTCTGCAGGTCTTGTTAAAATTGGCCTGAACCCCAATACTGCCACTCAGGAAAATTCAGAATCCTTACTTCACTTTCAGTGATTTTCTGGGCTATTTTTTCTTGCTTCTTCCTGCCTTCACCTTCCCACCATGGCATGGGAGCTGCCAGTTCTATTTTCTGACCAGTTGCATTTTGAGTCTAGAGAGCTCACCAGTTTTCCCCAGCCTAGAGTTTTTAAAACTATGCCCATTACCTCAAGCATCTTATGAAGATAAGGACTTTAATTACAGGTCACTTCCTATTTGGCCTCAATTCTTTTTTATTTTCAAACATTCTCCCATTTAGGGAGGTGAACTGTGCTTGTGATGAGAGAACAGATAAGGAGTGCATCAGCTTTATCTGTTAGTATTGATTCAGTGGGCAGTGAGAAGAGGTAATACAAATTGTTTCCTGTGAAGGACGGAACAAAAATCAGCAGCTCAACAGCAAATTTGAATGGTTATACCATAAATTTGATGTCATCTTTCATCAAATTCACAGAACAACAAATAGATTTGTGCAGCTCCCCTTGTTTGGGCACCACTACCATCTGCAATTAGTAAGAGCTGTAATTAGTAAGTTTGGCAGCCCTAGGGGAATGATCATCCAGAATAAATTTTTTCTTTCATGAAACTGTCTACAGATATTTCAGGCAATATGATAGTCCAGGTAACTGTTGGTGGTTTTCAAAATCAGGGGGAAAGAAAATGGCAAAGTGGTGATCAGTAGCAAAATTCTGCTTCTCTGAGACCTGGAATCTAGAAAGTAAACCTGTTGAAGAAAAAAAGAGAAGCAGATTGCCATGATTCAGGAAGGAACTGACAGAAAAAAATTAGGAGCTACAGACAAGTTGGAAAGATGGCCCAAAATGCAGAGAAAAGAAGGAAACAATTTGGACAATTTCGTTGGCTCTCATGGCTCATAGCAAGGAAAACTGGGCTTTCCAGAAGCAAAGGTTCCCAGTGTTACCTTCCCACAGTGCCTGGGTGAGGGACAGCTACAGACCGAAAAGAGACTGAGTTAGAAAGAGATCCCCCAAGAAGTTTAAACTCAGGCTAGGAAGGACACAGGCCCCACATCCATGTTGAAAAGCCAGGCCCGGCTTGAGCTGCACTCAGAAATAACTGGTCTGAAGTGCCTACTGGCATTAAATACTTGAACCCTTGCCCTGCTGCCTACCTCCAGCACAGATCTGAGTTCTGACTGCCTTCCCTATCCACCAAAGTGAGCAAGGACACTTTTACTGTGGACATTGCCACTGCCTGAGGAAAACAGGAGGGCCTCTGGAACAGAAAGATTCACCACACAAATCCACAGGCCATAAGGCTAGGTAGAAAAAATCAAGACTTGCTGGACTCCAAAACTGTGAATCCTAGAAGGAAACTGATTGAAAAACAGAGGAAAAAAATTTCTCTGTTTCTGAACTCATTTTCTATCTTCTTTTTTCACTCCTTTTTTCCTTTTAATTTTTCTATTTACATTCTCCATATTACTTATCCTTTATCCCCTTTTTCTCATTTTTTTCTGTTACCTTTATCTAATTCTATAAATATCCTTCTACTCTATAATAAGATCCTTTGTCTCACTTTTCTCTCCTCATTTCTCTTTTTTCAACTTCTCAATTTTTTCTTTTTGCACTTGCACATTCCTAACTCTCTACATCTATAATAATATAACCATTAAGCTTTATTAGTCTTTGGATAGTTAACTCTGTTACTACTATTAAATTCATTTATATTACTAATGGAGGTATAGTTATCACATTTAGTAGATATTTACTATATGTCAATATTTGGTTTGTCTTAGGGTTTATACTATACTTGTAATTTCTTTCCTAAGATTAAGGATGGTACATTCTTGGTTCTTATGATGTCAATATCCAGTGTGTCCTGGATGGTATTACTGTTTCTATCTTATTGACACTACTACAACATATCTGTTGCTATTAATAGCTTTTCTCTCTATGCCAATACTTGAATTACCTTTGTGACACTAGAAACATGACAATAGAAACATGAGACAATAAAGCATCAAAATGCCTCCCAAAACTCCCAATGCCCCTTTCAAAGCCAATCCATGGGGCATTGAGAGGGAGTAAATCAAAAGCCACACAAATTATTCAAAAGGATAACAGAGGAGATTTAAAAGCAGATCAATGAGTTTCTTGGTGGGCTGACAGAAAATATAACCAATCAAATATGGATGTAATAAATAGAACCATCCAGGAGCTTACAGAATACACTAATAGAAAACCAACTGAGCTAAACAAAATGATAGAAAAAATGAATGACCACTTTAGCAAAGGACTAGAGTTCATAAAAAGGCTTCAAACAGAAATCCATGATATAAAAAATTATATTGAAAGTATGGAAAGCAGAAGTGACCAATGTGAGAACAGAATATCAGAATTAGAAGATAGGGATGCTTTCAAAGAGTACTTACTCAGAGATACATTAAAAACAATAAGAGAACATGAAGAATGGATTCAACAGCTGCTAGATGATGCAAAAACTATTAATCTACAGTTAATTGGAATAAGTGGGAAAAGAGAACAAAGGGTATGAAAAACCTATTTACAGAAATAATAGCAGAAAACTCAAAATATTGGGAAAGAATTAAACATACAGAAAAATAGCACATATAGAAGCCCAAAAAACTGCAATCGAAAGAGAATCTTTCTGTGTCACGACATAGTCAAAATAGCAGAAGTCCAACACTAAGGGATAAAATATCTTAAAAGCTATTAGAGAAAATCAACAAATCACTTATAAAAGTAAACCCATTAGAATTACAGCAGACTTCTCAACACAAACTTTAAAAGGACAGGAGAGTTTGGGGTGAAGCCATAAAAGATAGCTTCCAACCCAGACATACATATCCTGCAAAACTTTCTTTCAAATTTGATGAAGATGGCTTGGGGATTTAGCTCAATGGTGCTGCCGCCTGCCATGCAAGCACAAGGTGCTGAGTTTGATCCCTGGTACCAAAACTTTTTTAAAAAATTTGATGAAGAAATAAGATATTTCCATGATACAGAGTACTTCAAGAAATTCATGAACACCAAACTAGCACTACAAAAAATTCTAAAGGATACCTACAAAGAGACAGTGAAACTAACAATGGCAAATAATCAAATAGAATGAATATGCCAGGAAGAGTGAGCAGTTAAGCAGAAAAGGTGGAGGTAAGAGACAGGAAAAGAAGGCAATAACAGGAATAGGTCAATACCGTTCAGTAAAAACCTTCAAAGGGAATGGTCTCAGTTCCCTAATCAAAAGACACAGATTGGCAGAATGAATCAAGAAACAAAACCCAATGATATGCAGTATACAACAAACATATTTAGTCCAAAAAGCCCCACACAGACTAAAATTCAAAGAATGGAAAAAATATTCTATGCAATGGGAACATGGAAAGAAGCAGGAGTGGCTATCCTAATTTCAGACAAAGTGGATTTCAAGCCAAAATTCATTAGGAGAGGCCAAAAAGAAGGTCATCACATATAGGTTTTAGGGAATAATCCAGCAGGGAGAAAGAACACTTACGTATGCACCAATACCAGCACACACAACTTCACAAAACAAACTGCTGGACATAAAAAAATCAGGTAAATACAAACACAATTATACTGGGAGACCTCAATACCCAATTGTCACAGATAGATCAATGAGACAAAAAAGAAATCAACAAAGAAATGTTTGGAATTGAACTAAACCTTCATACAACAGTCTTAACAGATATCTACAGGGTTTCACTCAACAATAATAGAATACACATTTTTTGCAGCAACACATAGAACTTTCTTCAAAACAGACCACATGATCCCCCATAAAACACACTCAAGTAAATGCAAAAGAATCAAAATTTTACCATGAATATTATCCAATCATAGTGCAATAAAACTAGAAATCAATAAAAAAGAAACTACAGAAATGATTCAAACACATGGAAATTAAACAACACCTTTTTGGATAATCAGTGGTTCACAGAATAATCAAGTAAGAAATAGACAGTTCCTAGAATCAAATGGTAATGTCAGTAAAACATACCGAAAACTGTGAGACTCAGTAAAAGCAGTCTTAAAAGGGAAATTTAGCTGGGGATCTAGCTCAGTGGTTTCACCTCCTGCTGCATAAGCACAAAGACCCGAGTTCAATCCCCCATACCAAAAAAAAAAAAAGGGACATTTATAGCTGTGATTGTCCACAGCAGAAAAACACAGAGCGTAAGTAAATAAACTAATGATGCAGCTCAAGTCCTAGAAAAATAAGAAAAATCCAAATCAAGTACAAGGAAGAAAATTATAAAGATCAGAACAGAAATTAATGAAATTGAGACAAAATAAACAATAAAAGAATCAATGAATCAA
This sequence comes from Heterocephalus glaber, assembly GCF_053883595.1. NCBI lineage: Eukaryota > Metazoa > Chordata > Mammalia > Rodentia > Bathyergidae > Heterocephalus > Heterocephalus glaber. Next base: position 43,433,310 of record NW_028258325.1, on the reverse strand, counting down.
AGAGCTAGTTCTTTGAAACATTAAACAAAATAGATAAATCACTAGCCAATCTTACCTAACAAGGAAAGACCAACTCAATGCAATTAGAAATTTAAAAAAATAAAATGACAACCCACTCTGCAGAAATCTAGATTATTAGTATCTAATTTTAGAACCTGTACTCTAATAAAATGGAGAATTCAGGAGATATTGATAGACATAGAAACCCTGAATAATCCAATATCAGTCAATGAAATTAAAGAAATAATTAAAAAGCTAGCAACTAAACAAAGCCTAGGTCCTGACAATTCAGTGCTAAATTCTACCTGAATCTTAAGGAAGATCTAACGCCAATATTGCCCAAGAGCACTCCTGAAGGGAAGGAGTACTCCCAGTCATTTCTGGAAGCTAGCATTACCCTAATTGCAAAACCAGAAATGGGCCCAACCCCCACCTCCCCTAATAAAAAACCTATAGCCCAATCGCTCCAAAGAACACTGATGTGAAAATCCTCAACAAGCTGGAGGAAGCTCTTGGGTAGGTGTGCTGTGGCTCCCAGCATCCAGGAGGCTTCCAAGAACATATGCCATGGCTCCCACCCTGGAGGAAGTTTCTGGGTAGGTGTGCCAAAGCTCCCAGCACAGAGGAGGCCACTGAGTCGGCATGCCACAGCTCCCAGCCCAGAGGACACTTCCAGGTCAGTGTGCCACAGCTCCCAGCCAGGAGGAGGGTTCCAGGTAGGCATGCCACAGCTCCAAGCATGCAGGAGACTTCCGGGTAGATGTGCCACAGCTCCCAGCACAGAGGAAGTGAGCCATGAGGGTGCCAGGAACACTCTCCCCCACCCTCCCCCCCTTCCCTGTCAAAATGAGAAGTCAGGTAAACAAGCCTCAGAACTTCCAGATCACCAAGAGCAACCCCAAAGGGAAACGAGATGGAACAGTTTGATACTCAACCACCAGGACTCCCTGAACTAGCAACAAAAGATCTGAAAAAAACGAAATCAGAAATAATTTCTCACATAACAGCAAAGATTGTGCCCCTAGTACAAGGCATGATTAATAAATCTAGAGAGGACACAGATAAAAAACTAGAGGAGCTGAGGAACGTGATGGAATCCCAACATAGGAAACAAATGGAATCCATAAAACAGATGCAAACAGATTTCCAGAAGATTAAAAACTCCATTGAAAGTCTATGCAGCAGAATGAGCCAACGTGAAGACAGAATTTCAGATATATAACATAACATTAGTGACCAGGAAAAAGAAAAAATTCTTTAAAATTGTAAGGGAACATGAGAAATCAATCCATCAGCTGCTAGATGATGCAAAGAAAAATAACATAAGACTGAGTAGAGTCAATGAAGAAATAGGAGAGAGTGAGATGATGTAAAAAAACTGTTCACGGAAGTGATGGCAGAAAACTTCCCAAGCAGGGGGAAAGAATTTGACATACAGGTAAGGGAGGCATATAGGACTCCAACTACCCTTGATCAAAAAAAATCTACACATAGACATATAATTGTTAAGATTCCAGAAACCCAACAGAAGAACAAAATTCTACAAGCAGTGAGAGAAAAGAAACAAATCACATACAAAGGAAAGCCTATCAGAATCACAGCAGACTTCTCAATGCAAACCCTCAAGGCAAGAAGTGCTTAGAGTGATGTATTCCAAGACCCAAAGGAAAACAACCTCCAAACCAGATGGATGTACCCTGCAAAACTACCTTTCAAAATTGAGGTAGAAATAAGATACTTTCATGACAAAGAGCACTTTAGGAACTTCATGAATACCAAACCAGCACTCAAAAAACTTTTAGACAAAATCTTAGGAAAAGACAATGAGGATCACAACCTGAGGAAGCCCAGCAGAACGAATCCACTGGGCACAATAAGAGATTAAAAACAAAGGGGGAAGAAAAAAAGAAAAAAGAAAAAGTCATGACAATGATAACTCAATACATATCAGTTATAACCATCAATGTTAATGGTCTCAATTCACCAATCAAAAGAAATAGACTGGCAGAATGGGTCAAGAAGCAACATCCAACAATATGCTGCATTCAAGAAACACAATTCAAAAAGAAGCTCATAGATTGAAAGTTAAAGGGTGGAAAACAATACTGCATAAGATGGGAACCTGAAAGAAGGCAGGAGTAGCTATTCTCTTTGCAGACCAAGTGGATTTCAAACCCACACTGATTAAGAGAGACAAAGAAGGACACTATATCCTTGTAAAGGGAACAATCCAAGAGGAAGAGATGGCAATCATAAATATCTATGCACCAAACACTAGTGTACCCAACTATATAAAACAAATACTAACGGACATGAAAAGTCATATATGCACTAATACAATTGTAGTGGGGGACCTCAACACCCCACTGTCACAAATAGATAGATCAACTAGACAAAAAACAAGCAACAAAATGCTAGAACTCAATCAAACTCTTGAACATATGAACTCAACAGATGTTTTCAGAGTGTTTCACCCCACAAAATCAGAATACACATTCTTCTCAGCTGCACATGGGTCATTCTCCAAAATAGACCACACACTTTCTCATAGAACATGTCTGAGTAAGTGCAAAGGAATTGAAGTTATCCCCTGTATATTATCAGACCATAGTGCAATGAAACTGGAGATCAATAGCAAAAGAAACTGCAAAAACTTCATAAACACATGGAAATTGAACAACAGAATTCTGAATAACCAATGGGTCACAGAGGAAATTAAAAAAGAAATCAGACAGTTCCTTCAATTAAATGACAATGGCAATACAACGTATCAGAATCTATGGGACATGATGAAAGCAGTCTTATGAGGGAAATTCATAGCAGTGAATACGCATATTAGGAAAACAGAACAAGCCCAGTTAAACAATCCAATGCAGAACCTCAAGCTTATAGAAAGAGAAGAGCAGGACAAACCCAAAGCTCATACAAGGGAGGAAATTATAAAAATCAGGGCAGAAATCAATGCAATGGAGACTAAGAGAACAATACAAAAAATCAATGAAGCCAAGAGTTGGTTCTTCAAAATGAACAAAATTGACAAACTCTTAGCCAACCTTATCAGAAAAAGGAAAGAAAAGGCCCAAATCCATGCAATTAGGAATGAAAAGTATGAAATTACAATGGACCCAGCAGAAATCCAGAGGATCATTAATACTTACTTCCAGAACCTATATGCCAATAAGATGGACAACACAGAAGAAATGGACAGATTCCTAGACATATATGAATTCCCAAAGTTGAATGAAGAAGACCTAAAAATTCTAAACAACCCAATATCAATCAATGAAATTGAAAACATAATTAAAAACTTACCGACCAAAAAAAGCCCGGGTCTTAATGGCTTCACTGCTGAATTCTACAAGACATTTAGAGAGGAATTACTGCCACTACTGTGTAAACTCTTCAACAAAATTGAAAGGGAGGCAATACTCCCAAAATCATTCCTTCAAGCAAGGATCACCTTGATCCCCAAAGCAGAGAACAACCCAACCAAAAAAGATAACTATAGGCCAATCTCACTAATGAACATAGATGCAAAAATTCTTACTAAGATACTGACAAATAGAATACAGAAAATCATCAAGAAGATCATACACCCTGATCAAGTGGGATTCATTCCAGAGATGCAGGGATGGTGCAACATATGCAAATCAGTGTAATACACTATATCAACAGAGCCAGGGACAAAAACCATTTGATCATCTCAATAGATGCAGAAAAAGCATTTGCCAAAATCCAACATGCATTTATGATAAAACCCTACCAAAAAATGGAATAGACAGTCTCTACCTTAATCTGATAAAAGCCATCTATGAAAAACCAACAGACAGTATCATACTAAATGGTCAAAAACTGAAATCCTTCACACTAAAATCAGGAACAAGACAAGGATGTCCACTGTCACCAATCTTGTTCAATATAGTTTTGGAAACATTAGCCACAGCAATTAGACAAGAGAAAGAAATAAAAGGAATAAAGATAGGAAATGAAGAAGTCAAATTGTCATTATTTGCAGATGACATGATACTCTATATAGAAGACCCCAAGAACTCCACCAAAAGTCTTCTAGACTTAACAACCAAATTCAGTAAAGTAGCTGGATACAAGGTCAACACACAAAAATCAATAGCTTTCCTCTACATGAACAACAGACTCACTGAGAGAGTAATAGGGCAAACAATTCCTTTCACAACTGAAATACCTAGGAATCAACCTAACAAAAGAAATCAAAGACCTGTTCTCTGAAAACTGTAGCACTTTGAAAAAAGAGACTGAAGGGGATATCAGAAAATGGAAAGACCTCCATTGCTCCTGAGTAAGAAGAAGCAACATAGCGAAAATGGCCATACTTCCAAAACTGCTATATAGTTTCAATGCAATCCCAATTGAAATGCCAGCAGCATACTTCATGGACCTTGAGAAAATAATCCAAAAATTCATTTGGAACAAGAAGAGACCTCGAACAGCAAAAGCAATTCTAGGTAACAGAGACATGGCAGGAGATAATACAACCTCCAACTTGAAATTATACTACAAAGCTACTGTGATAAAAACATCATGGTACTGGCAAAGAAATAAACCTGAGGGCCAGCAGAACAGACTAGAAGAGGCAGAAATAACTCCAGGCACACTCAGCCACCTCATCTTTGACAAAGGAGCCAAACACCTTCACTGGAGGAAAGATAGCCTCTTTAATAAGTGGTACTGGAGAAATTGGGTTTCAACTTGCCAAAGATTAAAACTAGACCTATTTCTCTCACCATGCACTAAACTAAAATCAAACTGGACTAAAGATCTAAATATTAAAACAGAAACCCTGAATCAGCTGGAACAGAGGTTAGTTAGAACTCTTGAAGATATTGGGGTAGGAAAAGACTTTATGAACAAAACCTCAGTTGCACATGAACTGGCACAAACAATCAACAAGTGGGATCTCTTTTTACTAAGAAGTTTCTGCACAGCAAGAGAACCACCAACAGTGTGAAGAGACAACCCACAACGTGGGAAAAATTTTCACCAGCAGTCCTTCAGACAAAGGTCTACTATCTTGAATCTATAAAGAACTTAAAAAAATCAGACCTCCCAAATTTAAAGACCCAATCCAAAAATGGGCATCTGAAATGAACAGACATTTCTCACACAAAGAAGTAGAAATCACAAATAAACATATGAAAAAATGTTCAACATCACTGGTCATTCGAGAGATGCAAATGAAAACAACACTGAGATTCCACCTCACTCCAGAAAGAATGGCTGCTATCATGAAATCAACCAATAACAAATGCTGGCGGGGCTGTGGGGAAAGAGGAAAACTGCTCCACTGCTGGTGGGAGTATAGACTGGTGTAACCACTGTGGAAATCAGTAAGGAGATACCTCAAAGAACTAGGATTGGAAGTCCCATTTGACCCAGCTATTACCCTGCTGGGTAGCTTCTCCAAAGAATGAAAAGAATCATACCACAGTGATATATATGCACCCATGTTCATAGCAGCACAATTTGTGATAGCCAAAACTTGGAAACAGCCTAAATGCCCATCGACTGGAGACTGGATAAAGAAAATGTGATTTTTAAAATAAAATGGAGTGCTCCTCAGCCATCGATAATGAAAAATTAGAGACATTTATTGTTAAATGGATGCACATTGAGGCGATATTCTTAAGTGAAAAAACTAGGACACACATGTGTAAATACTGAATAGTTTCTCTAGTATGAGAAACTGAAAGTGTAAATAAGGACTAAAAGGTATAATAGATAATGTGAAATAGGAAGAAAAGGGGGAAAGGGGAAGGGGAAGTGGGAAGGGTAGGGGAAAGGAAAGAAGGGAATGGAATTAATATGAGAAAAAAAAAGAAACAAAGTCTTTGTAAATAGGGAGGGATGGAGGGGTTGAAGGGAGGGCAGAGAAGGGAGAAAAAAATAACCAAGAGAGTATGTAAAGGTGCATATCTCTAATGATGAATGTCATTATATTGTATACCTAAAATTTACCAATAAAAGGATATACCAAAAAAAAAAAAAAGAAAGAAAATCCTCAACAAGATTCTGCCAAACAAGATACAACAAATTATAAAAAATAAAAAAAAATCAAGACCAAATTGGATTAAATTCAGGGATGCACAGATGGTTCAACATACATAAATCAATTAATATGATGCATGACATAAACAGAAGCAAGATCAAAAATCACATAATCATCTCAATTGATGCAGAAAAAAAGCCTTTAACAAAATCCAACATCTATTCATAATAAAAAAAAACTTGAAGTGAATAGGTATAGAAGGACCTTATCTCAATCTGATAACAGCCATTTATGACAAACCAATAGTCAACATCATATTGAATGTGGAGAAGCTAGCCAAGTATGGTAGCACACACCTGTAATCCCAGCATTTAGGAGGCTGAGACAGGAGGACTGTCACTAGTTCAAGGTCAGCCTGGGCTACACAGTGAGTTCAAGGCCAGCCTGAACTACATAGCAAGTCCCTGTGTTAAAAAAAAAATAAGGATAAACTAAAAGCTTTTCTTCTAAAGTAAAAAACAAGATGCCTGTTCTCACCACTACTGTATATGTTTCTCAAAACATTAATTAGAGCAATCAGGCAAGAGAAAAGAATACAAGGGATATGTGTAGGAAAGGAAGAAGTCGAATTATCATTATTTGCAGATAACATGATCCTCTACTTACAAGACTCTCAGAATTCCACCAAAGAGTCCTATAATTAATAACCAAATTCTGTAGTGTAGCCAGATACAAAGTCAACACACAAAAATCAACAGCATTGCTGTACACCAATAATGAACTCACCAAGAAAGAAATTAGCAAGCAATACTTTCACAAGAGCATCAAGAAAAATTAAATACCTAGCAATTAACCTAATCAAGAAAGTAAAAGACTTCTACAACAAAAACTACAGTATTCTGAAAGGGAAGATCAAAGAGGACACCAGGAAATGGAAAGATATCCCTCATTCCTGGATAGGCAGAACCTGTATAGTCAATATGGTCATACTTCCAAAACTCATTTATAGATTTAACAGAATCCCAATCAAAATACCAATAACATTCCTCAGCAAACTAGAGAAAACAATCCTAAAATTCATGTGGAACCAGAAGAGATGTGCAATAGTAAAAGGAATTCTGGGCAATAAGAGCAAGGTAGAAGGAATCACAACTCTGTACTTTAAGCCATCCTACAAAGCTACAATGATACAAACAGCATGATATTGGGGAAAAAAGACATGTGGATCAATGGAACAGAACAGCAGATGCAAAAACAACTTCAAGCACATTATTTGATCTTGACAAAGGGGTTAAAACTTACACTGAAGGAAAGATAGCCTCTTTAACAAATGGTTCTGGGAAAACTAGCTGTCCACATACAGAAGACCGAATCTAGGCCCATATATTTTCTATATACTAAACTAAAGTCAAAATGGATCAAAGATCTAAAGTGTTAAAACAGAAACACTTAATCTTCTGGAAGATAAGGTAGATAAAACTCTTGAAGACATAGGTATAGGCAAGGATTTTGTTAACAGATAGCATAAAAATGGCATAAAAATAATACTGAGAATCAACATATGGCATTGTATCAAATTTTAAAACTTCTGCAAAGCAAAAGAAACAACCAATAGAATGAATAGACAACCTACAGAATGGGGAAGACTTTTGTCTACTATTCCTTGTACAGATGACTAATATCCAGACTATATAAAGAACTGAAGAAAATTAGAAAATCCTCAAAATAAAAATTCCCTAAATAAAAAGTCCAATAAAAAAATGGGCAAGTGAAATGAACAGACTCTTCTCAGAAGAAATACAAGTGGCCAATAAATACTTGAAAAAATTAGTGGGGCATGGTGATGCATACCTGTAATTCCAGCACTTGGGAGGCTAAGGCAGGAGAATCACCACAAGTTTGAGGCCAGCCTGTACTACATAGTGAATTGAAGGCCAGCCTGAATTACATGGTGAGACCCTGTCTCAAAAAAAATTGTTTAACATCACTGGTCATTTGAGAAATGCAAATTTAAACAACACTGAGATTCCATCATCTTCCAGAAAGAATGGCTATCATCAAGAAATCAGACAATGACAAATTTTGACAGAGATATGGGAGGAAAAAATAGCACTTCTACATTGTTGGTTGGAATGTAAACTTGTACAACCACTATGGAAATCATTATGGAGATTCCTCAAAAAACTAAAAAAAGAAATTCCATTCAACCCAGCTATTCCACTCCTAGGTACCTTCCTGAAATAAAGTCACCATATTACAATGATATATGCACACCTATATTATTTATAGCAGCACAATTCACAATAGCTAAATCTTAGAAGTGGCCTATATGTCCATCAACTGATTAGTGGATAAGGAAAATGTGGCATTTATGCTAGTATCATAGGAAAATGGGTGCACTTTGAGACCATAATATTCAATGAAATAAATCAGACACACAAGCTTAAATATTATATGGTTTCATTTATATGAGAAACCCAAAATAGAAATAAAGAGCAAAATAAAATATAATACAAAAAAAAAGAGACGGAGGAAGGGGAGAGGAGAGGAGAGGGAAAAACACAGCCAGGAAGGGAGGGGAAGAGGATGTAAAAAGAATGAAGATGTGTTATGTGCATGTACCAACTCCCGACAAGAAATGTAATCATTACATACTACAAATATGTACTGATATAAAAATGTTTAACAATCACTACAGCACAGGTCTCAACCAATCAGAACAGAGGTCTGGAGTAAAGAATGGTGGCCCATGGCAGTCACTGGGTGCATGCATTCTGCTTGTGATCCAACTCTGCTAATTCACACCATTTTATATCCAAATCCTCTTTTCTCTTTCCCTTACCAAACTGTACTTTTTTCATTTGTGGATTTATTTAGTGAAGTCATTATTGAGTTTCTCCATGTGCTAGGAATGCTAAGTACAGAAACAAGTCAGTCCTCAAGTGCAGTTAGAGGCTGGGACCCTCTGGTGGCCCCACAGCTACCATGTAGTCCTACACAGCACCATGGCCATCAAGGCCAGGGCTGGTTCATTTGCTGCCTTAACACTGTGATGCTGTAGTGCTCCTTGTACTAGAAATCCACTCTTCTTGATCATCAGGAACTTTGCTGGTCAGAATATCATTTGACTTTACAATTTAGGCCTGGAAACTGTTTACAGAAAAAGAAATTGAGATCCAGATAAGTGATAAGAAGCTACCAAGCTCATTGTCTCTACCCATTTTTACACTTTTCCTTTCCTTTTCTAGCCTCAAAAGTGGTCTCAGAGCTTCATACTTACTGCTCGTCCCAAGACCAACTCGGAAAAGTAAGAAGACTATCAACTTTTTAGAGTTCTAGGCATATTTAATTTGCTTTAAGATAGAGCAAAATGATCTATCATGGGTAGACCTGACAGTCTTTTGGCCAAACTGCACTTCCATCTAAACTTTTTACTCTGTCTGCAAGAGGGTTGGTATTGCCCTTGGATTGCCTTGTGACAGCACTTTCAGCCTTTCTCAGCCCACATCCCATGTGCCTATATGGACTAATACCGTAATCAAGTCCTTACGTATTTAATCTCTTCAAGGTGTCTGTTGCTTACAGAACACAGACTAATCCTGATGGTGGTATCATACTAATCCCAGGCAGCAGAGCTCATTTGTCACAATTGGCCTAACCCCACACCACCAGAGAGGGACTTCATTTCCACTACTGTGGTTGTGTGCATTGACAGATCATAATTTCTTTTTTTTCGTATTAAATTCTTTTATATTTTAGGTGTATTTTAGGTGTACAACACAATTACATTTCCCATTGGGAATTGTACCTTTACATAATGCATCTTGGTTCTTATTTTTTCCCCATTGCTAGCCCTCCCTTCACACCCTCCACCCTTCCCTATTTACAAAGACTTTATTTCCATTTTTTCCATTTCTCATCATTTGTCCTTTCCCTTCTTTCCTTTCCCCTGCCCCTCCCACTACCCCTACCCCTTTGGACCTTTTCTTCCTATTTTACATTTTCCATTATTCATTCTAATCATTGGTACATTTTAGGTATACAATATAATGACATTCATCATTGGAAATTTGCACCTTTACATAGTCTCTCTTGGTTCTTATTTTTCACTCTTGCCAGCCCTCCCTTCAACCCCTCCAGTCCTCCCTATTTACAAAGATTTTGTTCCTATTTTTCCATTTTCTCATATTAATCCCATTCCCTTCTATCCTTTCCCCTAGCCCTCCCACTTCCTACCCCTTTGCCCCTTTTCTTCCTATTTCACATTACCTATTATACATTTAGTCCTTATTTACACTTTCAGTTTCTCACACCAGAGAAACTATTCGGTATGTGTGTGCTATTTATTTCACTTAAGAGTATCACCTCAATGTGCATCCACTTAGCTATAAATGTCTCTAATTTCTCATTTTTCATGGCTGAGTAGTACTCCATTTTATTAAAAACCACATTTTCTTTATCCAGTCTCCAGTTGATGGGCATTTGGGCTGTTTCCAAGTTTTAGCTATTACAAACTGTGCTGCTATGAACATGGGCGCACATATATCACTGTGGTATGATTCTTTTAATTCTTTGGGGAAGATCCCCAGCAGTGGAATAGTGGGGTGAAATGGGACTTCCAGTCCTAGTTCTTTGAGGTATCTCTGTACTGATTTCCACAGTGCTTGCACAAGTCTACACTCCCATCAGCAATGGAGCAGGGTTCCTCTTTCCCCACAGCCCTGCCAGCATTTGTTATTGGTTGATTTCATGATAGCAACCATTCTTTCTGGAGTGAAGTGGAATCTCAGCATTGTTTTCATTTGCATCTCTTGAATGACCAGTGATGTTGAACATTTTTTCATGTATTTATTTGCTATTTCTACTTCTTTGTCTGAGAAATGTCTGTTCATTTCAGATGCCCATTTTTCTATTGGGTCTTTAAATTTGTGAGGTCTGATCTTTTGAAGTTCTTTATAGATTCAAGATAGTAGACCTTTGTCAGAGGAAGAACAGGGGAAGATTTTTTTCCACATTGTGGGTTGTCTCTTCACACTGCTGGTGGTTCCTCTTGCTGTGCCAAAGCCTTTTAATAAGAAGCTATCCCATTTGTTGATTGTTTGTGCCAATTCACAGGCAACTGAGGTTATGTTCATAAAATCTTTTCCTACACCGATGTCTTCAAGGGTTCTACCTAACCTCTGTTCCAACTGGTTCAGAGTTTCTATTTTAATATTTAGATCTTTAATCCATTTTGATTTTAGTTTAGTGCATGGTGAGAGATACAGGTCTAGTTTTAATCTTTAGCAAGTTGAAGCCCAATTTTTCCAGCACCATTTATTAAAGAGGCTATCTTTCCTCCAGTGAGGGTGTTTGGCTCCTTTGTCAAAGATGAGATGGCTGAGTGTGTCTGGCGTTGGTTCTGCATCTTGTAATCTGTTCCACTGGTCCTCAAGTCTGTTTCTTTGCCAGTACCATACTGTTTTTATCACAGTAGCTTAGTAGTATAGTTGCAGGTTGGGGATTGTGATACCCCCTGCCATGTCTCTGCTACCTAGAATTGTTTTTGCTATTCTGGGTCTCTTCTTGCTCCAAATGAATTTTTGGACTGTTTTCTCGAGGTCTATGAAGTGTGCTGCTGGGATCTCACTTGGAATCACATTAAATCTATATAGCTGTTTTGGAAGTATGGTCATTTTCACTACATTAATCCTTCCTACCTAGGAGCAAGGGATGTCTGTCTATTTTCTGATATCATCTTCAATCTCTCTTTTCAGAGTGCCATAGTTTCCAGAGAAGAGGTCTTTGATTTCTTTCATTAGGATGATTCCTAGGTATTTCAGTTTTTTGGATGCTATTGTGAAAGGAATTATTTACCCCATTTCTCTCTCAGTGAGTCTGCCATTTGTGTAGAGGAAAGCTATTGATTTTTGTGTGTTGACCTTGTAACCAGCTACTTGACTGAATTTGGTTATTAAGTCTAGAAGACTTTTGGTGGAGTTCTTGGGGTCTTCTATATAGAGTATCATGTCATCTGCAAATAATGACAATTTGACTTTTTCATTTCCTATCTTTATTCCTTTTATTTCTTTCTCTTGTCTAGTTGCTGTGGCTAATGTTTCCAGAACTATATTGAACAAGAGTGGTGATAGTGGACATCCTTGTCTTGTTCCTGTTTTTAGTGTGAAGGATTTCAGTTTTTGACCATTTAGTATGATATTGGCTGTTGGTTTTTCATAGACGGCTTCTATCAGTTTGAGGTAGAAACCATCTATTCCAATTTTTTGTAGGGTTTTTATCATGACTGCATGTTGGATTTTGTCAAATGCTTTTTCTGCTTCTATGGAGATAATCATATGGTTTTTGTCCTTGGCTCTATTGATATAGTGTATGACATTGATTGATTTGCATATGTTGAACCATCCCTGCATCCCTGGGATGAGTCCCACTTGATCAGGGTGTATGATCTTCTTGATGATCTTTTGCATTCTGTTTGCCATTATCTTATTAAGGATTTTTGCATCTATGTTCATTAGTGAGATTGGCCTATAGTTCTCTTTTTCAGTTGAGTCATTCTCTGCCTTGGGGATCAAGGTGATGCTTGCTTCCAGGAATGAATTTGGGAGTATTGCTTCCCTTTCAATTTCATTGAAGAGTTTAAACAGTAGTGGCAGCAGTTCCTCTCTAAATGTCTTGTAGAATTCAGCAGTGAAGCCATCAGGGCCCAGGCTTTTCTTAGTTGATAAGTTTTTAATTACATTTTCAATTTCATTGGTTGATATTGGGTTGTTGAGAATTTTTAGGTCTTCTTTGTTCAACTTTGGTAATTCATATGTATCTAGGAATCTGTCCATTTCTTCTGTATTGTCCATCTTATTGGCGTATATGTTCTGGAAGTAGGTATTGATGATCCTCTGGATTTCTGCTGGGTCTGTTGTAATTTCAACCTTTTCATTCCTAATTGTATGGATTTGAGCCTTTTCTTTCCTTTTTCTGACAAGGGCTAAAGGTTTGTCAATTTTGTTGATTTTTTTGAAGAACCAACTCTTGGCTTCATTGATTTTTTTGTATTGTTCTCTTAGTCTCCATTGCATTGATTTCTCCTCTGATCTTTATAATTTCCTCCCTTGTATGAGCTTTGGGGTTGTCCTGCTCTTCTTTTTCTAGAAGCTTGAGGTTCAGCATCAGATTGTTTAATTGGATTTGCCCTATTTGCCTAATATGCGTATTCACTGCTATGAATTTCCCTCATAAGACTGCTTTCATCATGTTCCATAGATTCTGATATGTTGTATTGTCATTGTCATTTAATTGAAGGAACTATCTGATTTCTTCTTTAATTTCCTCTGTGACCCATTGGTTATTCAGAAGTGTGTTGTTCAATTTCCACATGTTTATGAAATTATTCCAGTTTCTTTTGCTATGGATTTCCAATTTCATCCCACTATGGCCTGATAATATACAGGGGATAACTTCAGTTCCTTTGCACTTACTTAAACATGTTCTATGTGTGAGTATGTGGTCTGTTTTGGAGAATGACCCATGTGCAGCTGAGAAGAATGTGTATTCTGATTTTGTGGGGTGGAAGATTCTGTAAACATCTGTTAAGTTCATTTGTTCAAGAGTTTGATTGATTTCTAGTATTTCCTTACTTATTTTTAGTCTAGTTGATCTATCTCTTTGTGACAGTGGTGTGTTGAGGTCCCCTACTACAATTGCATTAGTGCATATATGACTTTTCATGTCCGTTAATATTTGTTTTATATAGTTGGGTGCACTAGTGTTTGGTGCATAGATATTTATGATTGTCATCTCTTCCTCTTGGATTCTTCCCTTTACAAGGATGTAGTGTCCTTCTTCATCTCTCTTAATCAGTGTTGGTTTGAAATGTACTTGATCTTCCAAGAGGATAGCTACTCCTGCTTTTTTCAGGTTCCTGTTGCATGGAGTATTGTTTTCCACCCTTTAACTTTCAGTCTATGAGTTTCCTTTTGAATTAAGTGTGTTTCTTGTATGCAGCATATTGTTGGATTTTGCTTCTTGACCCATTCTGTCAGTCTATTTCTTTTGATTGGTGAATTGAGACCATTAACGTTGATGGTTATAACTGAAATGTATTGACTTGTCATTGCCATGACTTTTTCTTTTTTGGGGGTTCTCCCCCTTAACATTTAATTTGTTGTCATGCCAGATGGGTTCATTCTGCTTTGCTTCCTGGGGTTGTGATCCTCAATGTCTGTTCCTAGGATATTGTGTAAAATTCTTTGGAGTGCTGGTTTGGTATTCACGAAGTTCCTAAGGTGCTCTTTGTCGTGAAAGTATCTTATTTCTCCATCCGTTTTGAAAGATAGTTTTGCAGGGTACATCAATCTGGGTTGGAGGCTGTTTTCTTTTAGGGCTTGGAATATGTCACTCCAAGCTCTTCTTGCCTTGTTGGTTTGTGTTGAGAAGTCTGCTGTGATTCTGATGGGCTTTCCTTTTTATGTGATTGGTTTCTTTTCTCTGATTGCTTGGAGAACTTTGTTCTTCTGTTGTGTTTCTGGAATCTTAATGATTATATGCCTATGTGTAGGTTTTTTTATCAAGGCTATTTGAAATCCTATATGCCTCACTTATCTGTATGTCAAGCTCCTTTCCCCTCCTTGGGAAGTTTTCTGCCATTATTTCTGTGAAGAGATTTTTTATGTCATCTCCACTCTCTCCTGTTTCTTTATTCAGCCCAATCTGTCTTATGTTATTCTTCTTTGCATCATCTAGCAGCTGCTGGGTTGATTTCTCATGTTCCCTTATAATTTTGAAGCAATTTTTCTTTTTCTGGTCGCTAATTGCAATCTTATCTTCTATATCTGCAATTCTGTCCTCACATTGGCTTATTCTGCTGTGTAGACTTTCAATGGAGTTTTTCATGTCCTGGAAATCTATTTGCATCTGTTTTATGGATTCCATTTGTTTCTTATGTTGGGATTCCATCATGTTCCTGAGCTCCTCTCTAGATTTATTAATCATGTCTTGCACTAGGGGCACAATTTCTCCTGTTATCTGAGAAATTATTTCTGATTTCATTTTTTCCAGATCCCCTTTTGTTGCCAGTTCAGTGGGTCCAGGTGGTTGAGTATCAGAGCGTTCCATCTCATTTCCCTTTGGGGTTGCTGTAGGTGATCTGGAAGTCTGGTTTTGAGACTTATTTATGTGTTTTCTCATTTTGACTGGGGCAGGGGGCTGTTAGCACCTGCATGGATTACCTCCTCTGAGCTGGGTGAGGTGGGACAGGGGCCAGGAGCAGAGGTAGGGATGGTGACCCAAAAGCGCTTTCCTGTGGGCTGGGAGCAGCTGGAGGGATGGTGGCTGGGAAGCCCCTTCCTCTGGACCAGGAGCAGTGGGATGGTGGCTCAGAAGCCCCTCCCTCTGGGTCGGGAGTGGTGGGAGGGACGGTGGACTGGATGCTCCTTCCTCTGGGCCAGGAGCAGCAGGACAAAAGGGGGCCCAAAAGCCCTTTCCTCTGGGCTGGAAACAGCGGGAGGGATGGTGACCGGGAAGCCCCTTCCTCGGGACCAGGAGCAGTGGGATGGCAGCTCAGAAGCCCCTACGTCTGGGCCGGGAACAGCGGGACTCAGTACCTTGGTCTGCTGGTCTGGTGTCCTCTGCGTCTTTGTAGTGTGGAACCAGGTGGCTGCCTGTCTGCAGCGGGGTGATTCGGTATCTTCCGCCCCGACTCAGGACCTCGGTAGGGCGTGCACAGACCTTCCTGTTTGGAGGGGGCTGATTCGGCGTATTGCGAGCAACTGGGGACCTCGGTAGGGCGTGGGCAA